>NC_140311.1:9775337-11272004 GCF_964211825.1 Aythya ferina
CATCCCCTCCAGAACATTCAGCAAGAGATGTCCCTGGGAAGATGAGGTTCAGAGCAAAGCCCCCTGCACGACAGCCCGAAGCACAGCACCTTTCAGGTGCAAGAGTTTCCAGGGAGGCAAAGGGACTGCTGAGGGTCCTCCAGGAGCACGCAGGCACAGCTCTGACCATCACATCCATCTCTGCTGGGACACTCAAGTCTCCAAGCGACTGGCTGGGGCTTTATGTACCTTGCTCAAGGCACCACTGGTGCTGTACCTGCACTCCTCTTCCACATCCGAGTGTCCTTACTCAGCTGCCTGTTAGCAGGGGAATACACGGCCTACCTGCAAAACCGTGGAGCTACCATCAAAGATTTAATTAAAATCAGCGAGAAAAAAAATACTGCTGGTGCTCCCTCACCGTGAGGCGAGGGCCTCGGAGGTCTCCAGTGCCCAGAGAAGAGCACAGCCACCGGCAACTGCCTGCCCCCAGCAAGCGCCTGCTTGGGTGCCTCTCCCAGGCTTGTCGCTGGATGCGGATTCAGGTTTTAAAGATTTTGAAGGCTGAAGTATTTACCTTTTTCGCTCGAGATCATTTGGTACACAGAAAGCATTAAAGAAGAACTGCCACAATTAAGACACTTCATCGACATTCCAGTTAGCTCTTACCTACGAGTTCTCTAAGACCTGAGCAGAGAGCTCTGAAGGAAATTCTCATTTTGGTACCAAATTTTAGAATAAATTGTAACACCCAAACTAGTATTTCCTGACAAAAACAACGGTGGTCAATACATGGCTCCATCCATAAAAAAATTAAGGAAATAATACAACGTCCTACCAGCATGGTTCTAGGCAACACATCTTCATTAAGTACAGAGCCTCGAATGACAAATGCGGCAAAGGCTAACTTCATTGTGGCAATCTATCCGAGTTTACCTGGGCAGCTTCTAGCCTTCCAGATTTAAGCACTGCAAACATTTATTACAGATTGCCTAACTCGTTTTAAAGCAAATTAATTCATGAAGAATCACCGGGGAACCGAGCGCACTACTGCGGGCCAGACAAAATTCTCTGGAAAGGGGCAGAAACGATTTCATTATTCACTGGTGGTTTTGGAGGCGGCTCTGCCTCCCACCTGGCAGCCCAAAAGGCATTCAGAGAGCACAACGCCCCCGGTGCCGTGCAGTCCATCACTGCTGCCACACGGCACCGCGACGGACCACGACCATCGCCTGCTTGGTGGTGTGTCTGCACGTGCAGAGACTGGAGGAGTTGAGGTGCTTAAAAAACAACCAAAATACATCCAACCCTGTAATAGGAGAACCCCAGTGTTTCAAGAATCAATCATTGCTTAGAAAACACATTCCATTGATAAACCTATCTCATTATAGAAAGAAATGGGGAGACGCAACACGACCCATCCCAATAAAACCACCAAGATGTACAGCAAAGGACTCCGGAGAAACAGGCAATCGCACAGGAATGCTCCAAAGGCTGGGAGTCAAGGTTCGACAAACCCAGAAATAGCTCTTACACGGTCACCACCACAGACAATCGCCTGCTTAAACGACTGACCCAGCGGTACGTAAAACTGCAAGTCAGAGGGTTTACGGCAGCGTTCAGCAGTTCTCAAGTCAGCTGCAGCTACTGCCGGTGTCCCTGGACAAGCTCCTCAGCCTGCCCTTTGCAGGCAGGGCTCGGGGGACAGCTGCCCGCTGTGCTCTCCCTGCGTGTTACCGGTTCTCTCGGTTCACCCAGAGCAACCAGCAGCAGCGATCACAACGCCAAACCCCCTGACACAGAGCAGATGGTGCTGCACAACCCCACTGGGTCCCCAAAATTCCCCAGCGGCAGGGCCAACCGAGCCAGATTTTGAGCTTGCCTTTCAGGAACTTCATCTCAGCTCCATGCAAAAGGAAGGACAGGTTTCCGAATTCTTGCCCAACTGTCTGGCTTTGGGTTGACCAGAAGGCTCCAAAGGGACTTGGCTATGCTCCTGGGGTCTCAGCGCTACGTGCTGGTAATCCAGCACTTCTGCACTAGCAGCAAACGCTAAAGCAAACAGGAGCGTGCCCATCCATCAGGGATACCCTCACATCGCTTCCCAACACCTCCCGAGGTCCCTCCCAACCTGGATCCTTCTTCCTACGGTTCTTCGACCGAGCCTTCCTGCTGGGGAAAGTGGGAGAAGGCCACGGGGTCGCAGGGAGGGTGCCCATCGGAAGGGAAAAGATGGAATTTCCCTTCAGCAGCCCTCCGGGTCCGAAATAGGGGACGCGAGGCGAGCGATCCAGCCGGGTAGCCCCACCTTCCCCAGCGAGCTCCCTGCCCGCGGGGCTGGTAATGACGGCAAGGGGCTCGAGGGGACAGCAGGGCGAGAAACTGCGCTGTGAGCACCCCACCAGGACCTGCAGGGTGACACGGCCCCGTTACGGGGTGAACAAACAACGGCCCCATAGGGGACCCCGGGCTTCACCTCACCCATGGGGGTCACCCACAGGAGAGATAACGCACGGGAATTCGCACCCGGGGGGCTCAGCCCCGGCCCTTGCCCTGCCCAGGGACCCCCTGCCCCGAGCACGGCCCCGACACCGGGACCGGGACCGGGACCGGGACCAGGACCAGCCCCAGCCCCAGTGGCGCCCCCCAGCGGCCCCGCCCCTCTCCAGACCACGCCCCCTCCCCGCAAACCCCGCCCCTTTTCGCCAGTCCCCGCCCCCTTCTCTAGGTCACACCCCTTTCTCCAGACCACGCCCCTTTTACAAACCACGCCCATCTCCCCGCGCGTTAGCCCCGCCCCCCATCCTGCGGGGGCCCCGCGCCGCACGCGCCTGCCCCGCCCCCCCCCCCTCCCCGCGCCCACCGCCGCGCGCCCCCCACCTCCCACCCCTCCCTCCTCTCCCCCCCCCCTTCCTCCCGCCCCGCGCTGCCCGCAGGGAGGGGCCCCCTCGAGGCGGCGGCGGCGCCGCCCGCACCTGGCCGCCCGGCACCGCGCCGCCCGCTCTGCCCCCAGCCCCGGTGCGGGGTCGCGGCCCCTTTAAATGGAGGCGCCGCTCGGAGCCCTCAGCGCGCTGCGGGCCCGGGAGGGGGCGGGGGCAGCTCCCCATTGGCCGCGCCGAGCGAGGGACGCGTCCCCATTGGCCGCGCCGGGGCTGGGGCTCGCGAGACTCGCTGGCAGGCGGCGGCCTCCAAAACGCGGAGCGGGAGCGGCGGCTGCGGAGCGGAGCGGAGCGCGCAGCCCGCACTGTGCCGGCCGCACGGAAAACCCGGAGCGGATCCCGGAGCGGATCCCGGAGCGGCACCGCGCGGAGCCGAGCCCCGGGGGCGGGGAGGGGGCCGGGGGGGGGCCGGAGCGGGGCACCCCGAGCCCCTCGCTGCCCGCGGGGCCGCCCGCAAAGTGCGGAGCGGATCTCACGGAGCGGGACGCTGCCCCCCCCCCCACCCCCCTCCCTCCACCCCCCTCCCTCCACCCCCCGTTAACCCTTTCGCCGCCGCCCCCGGCCTCTACCTGCGCACCGGCGGGGTGGGGAGGGGAGGGGGAAACGGAGGGGGAGGGGAGGGGGGGGGGAGCGGCCCGGCCCGGCCGCCGTCGCCACCGCCGCCGCCTCCCCGGAGCTGGAGCCGTCTCCCCGGGGCGGTGAGTGACAGCGCGGCCGGGCGGGGCTTCGCGGGGGCCCGGGACGCGGCGCCGCCCCCGGGAGGGGCTCCCCCGGCCCCCGGCCCGCGCCCCTCCCCCGCGCCACGCCCTCACACGCCCCCCCCTCGGTGCCCCTCACGCCCCCCTCACGAGGCTTCGCCCCCCCCACCCCCACGCCCCGCCCCGCCCCCCCGCGCTCCCCTCACGCCCTTCCCGCCGCCGCCGGCCCCGTGCACGCGCGCGCGGGCACTGCGGGGCGGGGGCGCGCACGGCGCTGCACGCGCTCGGAGCGGGACGCGGCCCCTTTAAGAGGCAGCGCGGGCACCCCCCCCTCCCCTCCCCTCCCCTCCCTCCCGTCCCCACCGCGCCTGCGCGGCGCCCGGCCCTCACTGCGCCTGCGCGGCGGCCGCCGGCGGCTCGCTCGGCTCCTTTGTCCCCTCGCTCGCCTCTCAACCCAGCCTGATGCCCGCCGCGCTGATTGGCGGCGCGCGCGGCGGGCCGCCGCCGCCTCGCGGCCAATCGGCGCCGCGCAGAGGGCCGCACGCCCGCCTCGGCCCGCCCCGCCGCGGCCGGCCGGTGAGTGACGGGGGAGGCGGCCAATAGGAGCGCGGGGCAGCGCGGCGGGGCGGCCAATGGGCGGGCGGGCGGCGGGAGCGGCGGGGTAGGTTGCGCCAGTTCCGGCCGCGCGCGCGTTCGGCTCCGGGCTGCAGCGGGCCCAGCAGGCCGCGAGCCGCCCCGGCGCCGCCAGGTGAGGCCGCGGCCGCCTCAGGGCCGCCTCGGGGCCGCCCCGCGCCTCAGCGGGCCCCGCCCCGCCGCCACGCGCGGCCCCTGAGGCGGGCGGAGGGGGTGTGGGGGGAGCGGGGGGGGTCCCGGTGAGGCCGGGCCCGTGCCCCCCCCCCCCCCTCTCCTCCCCGTGCTGAGCCTCGCGTTGTGCCCCCGCAGGTGGGGAAGATGCAGGGCAACAAGGGCTTCGGCATGGAGAAGCAGAACCACGCGCCGCGGAAGCAGCACCAGCACCCGCCGCACCCGCCGCCCGCCGGGCCCGCCAACGGGCAGCAGGCCAACAGCCAGAGTGAGTGCGGCTGCGGGGCGCGGCCCGCGGGGCGCTGCTCAGGGCGCTGCTCGGCTCCGTAACGGACGCGGGTCGCGGCTCTGCTGCTCGGGGGGCAGGAGGAGGGATTGCCGTCTGAAGGCTCCTGGGGCTGCGGCTGATCCAACCGGATGGTTCGCAGCCGGGGAGTCAGGGCGCTGCCGCTCCCGCCTCCAGACAGAGGGAAAGTTCTCTGCTTATGTTAAAAATCTCTCTTGTTTTATTTTCTTTTGTTTTCGAAGTCTCGCTGCCGATTTCTCAAAACAAAAGAGGATAAAAGTCGCATGTGCGCTTTGCTGGCTCTCTCGAAGGCTTTTTCCTGAGCTAAATGCACTTCTGGCTGTGTTCCTTATGCATGGCTCCTCTGTGGTTTTCGCTCTCGGCTGCATGTTTAAGTGCGCCCACATGCAGATGCTTGGCTAGTGTAAAATTCACGGGCATTTTCATTAAGCGATCCTGCTAAACAGGTTCGTGGGAGATCACAGAAAAGGGTGGCCGACGAGTTTGTTTCCAGTCAGGTTGGGAACAATACAGCACAAGAGCAGCATTGTTGTGTTCTCCGAGGGATCAGCTCGGGATCAGCTAGGAGTGACAGCCTGTAGCTCAGACTCCTTTGAGGGGATCTGCTTAAGGTGGAGCAGGGATGCTGGTTAACGCTGCCCTAAGTCCCGCTTAGGCTATTTGCAGGCCTTGCAATTGACCCCCGAATACTTGTGGTAACAGCCTGGAGTCGTTTGCAAGACAAACGCTTCACCCAAGTGACTGAGCGGTGTGCACGATTTTTTTTTAAGAGTTAGCTGTGGAGGTGTGCTTGTACTCACGAAAGGCTTGTCCTTAACAGTTGCCTCTGCATGAATAGCTCTTCCTGGTTAGAACCCTGCTTTGTAGTCTGAATCGAACCACTTGAGTTTACTGCAGACACGTGGCCCTGAGGTGGATCCTGTGCAAAGCAGATCAGATAGGAATGGATCTGCTGCTTGGGTCAAATAGAAGAGAGGAAAAACTGCAAAGGGAACAAAAGACAGAAGCAAAACAAAACAAAAAAAGCGGAATTGCTTTTTACAGCTTGCTGTGCAGGGAGGTTTTGGGTCCCTTTAAGAAAAGGGGACGAAGGGAGGTAAAGAGGTCATAAAGCCGTCCGCCTGTAGCAGGGCTTCCGGATCGTGCTGGGCTTCAGCTAAACTGTGGGCTCAAGTGAATTGTGCACATGGGGGATTGAGGGGGTTGCTGTAACAAGTCCCATTTGTTAGTGTAGATGTAGCATTACTTACTGAATATAGATTTTTTTAAAAAAATTTTTGAGGTCTTACCTATGTGGCTATTCTTAGTTTTTTTTTCTATTTTTGCCATTCCAGTCTTCTCTTCAATTTGGAACCCAAGACTCCAGAACCCAAATCCCATCTCATAGAATACCAGCCAATTAAAATGTTACCTGTCTGGGCAAAATTAACTCTTTTTTGCATATTTTTTTTAAAAAACTTTTTTTTTCTTCCCCTCAGTAAAAATCTGATTGCTGGCCAAGCTGCAGCTTTCCTGTCCTTATTCAGGTTGTAATAGCAAAACTTTATATTGTGACCACAGATTTTATTGTGGGTCGGTTATCTTGAGCAGTTACCCAAAAGCTGAAGCCCGAGTGACCATTCTGAAGGAAAATCCCCTGGTTGCTGTAGAGATGGCTGGGGAGGTTTGAGGTCTAAGCGAAGGGGTGGTATTACCTGTATTGTCCTGTGTCTCTGCGTTCACTGTGATGAAACCTAATAGAATTTATCCCCCCAACTGTAGAGCAGCTGTGTACCTTATTCCCCTCAGATGAAGGCCTGACTATTGACCTGAAGAATTTCCGGAAACCCGGTGAAAAGACCTTCACTCAGAGAAGCCGCCTGTTTGTGGGGAATCTGCCCCCAGACATTACAGAGGAAGAGATGAGAAAGTTGTTTGAGAAGTATGGCAAGGCAGGGGAAGTCTTCATACACAAGGACAAAGGCTTTGGCTTTATCAGGCTGGTGAGTGACTTGCTACTTTAGGCATGTTTTTGTGGCAGTGACCTATGCTAGAGGAGTGCTGCTAACTGGAAGTCGTAAATGTTCAGGTATCTTCAGATAATTAAGCCCACTGTTGATTTTAAGTGACCTGGATTACAGTCACGGATCAGCTTCTACAAGCGATTTGTCTAGAGCCTGGTATAGGAAGGAATGTCAATTGGGGCAGCGTGTGGCAGGGTTTATGAGATACCTGGTAAAGGCATTCTGGAATCAGCTGAGAGAAAAGAGAAGGAAAACACACACCTGATGCTGTTACAGACCAGGTAGACATCTCCTGGGAGGGTGTGAACGAGACATTTCTGTGACCCTAGGTAATCCCTTGGTATTGCTGGGGTGATGAGTGCTCTTGTGGCAGGGGAGAAGCTCCAAGTGATCACACTGAGGTGTGGTTACTGACATGGTGCCGTGGTTCTCAGACGTTATTGGCTCAGGTGCTACATCTCTGAAAGCCCCAATAACAGTGGCTGGAGCATGAGGTTTTTAATGCATTTATTTTTTAAAAAGAAAAAAGAGCAAATCGTTCTGTAGCCTTAATATACTGATATATCTGATAGATAATGATCATTGTTTGCTTAGTTTTCACTGGCTGTCGGATTAGGCTTATGTCCGATACATTTCTTTTTCCTCCTCCAAACTTTCTACGTGTGTATTCAGGTAAAGTCATTGGTAATGGAGAACAGCTGTGGTTGGTCAGGGCATTTTTTAACACTCTGTGGGAGGTTTATCTGTTCCTCTCTGTGAAGTACTTGTTCAGGGGAAATAACGCTTGTGACTCTGTTGTGTACGTAGCTGATTCCATGCTGCATTGAGAGTTTTAATGATGACTTTTTTTATCTTCAGGAAACTCGCACTCTGGCAGAGATTGCAAAGGTGGAATTAGACAACATGCCTCTCCGTGGGAAGCAGCTAAGAGTGCGTTTTGCATGCCACAGCGCATCGCTGACAGTCAGGAACCTGCCTCAGTTTGTGTCCAATGAGCTCCTGGAGGAAGCCTTCTCAGTGTTTGGCCAGGTGGAAAGGGCTGTGGTTATTGTGGATGACAGAGGACGATCCTCTGGAAAAGGCATTGTGGAGTTCTCAGGGAAGCCTGCTGCTAGGAAAGCCCTGGATAGATGTAGTGATGGGTCTTTCCTGCTGACTACGTAAGTGCGGAGGGCGAGAATTGCTGTGCTGTTGTGTGCAGGCTGGTGGGTGGCGTTGGCTTGTGAGCGACGTTTCTTGGTGTAGCAGGGCAGGAGGCGTTTTGCCTGGGGAGAACCGAGCTTCCTTTCCAACAGGAGTGAGGCTTAGAGCGAGTCTGCTGAAACTCAAAGCTTCCTCTTGGGAAGCTGCAGGTGGGGTCAGTGTAAGGCTGTCCAGTAAACTCTTTCTCACTAAAGCTGCCTTAGGGCAATTAAAGCAGCTTCTAAGAAACAGGAGCTGTATCGGAGACCCATCCATTGGCTGGAAACAAAGCTCGAGTGCGTTAATTGTGCACGCTGAGTCTAGGGATGGAGCCACACTTGGTGGGGTGTGCTGCTGGGTGCAGTGCTGATCCACCCTCTGGGGCATGAGGTGTTTGGGAAGCGGATCAGATGCACTGGGTTGTTTGGGATTTTCTCCCTCAGAAGCTTGTTCTCCCTTTGCTTGGATATCGTAAGGCAACAAAGTGTATTCCTGGATAATTATGTGAACATGCTCAAGCAAATGATTAATTCTAAATAGCTTCCACAGAGCATGGCTTGTTGCTTTAATAGCTAGGGGAACCATTTAGGGTCTGTTTTGAGTGAAAAATACTAAAGTATATTTTGTATGCATGCTCTTAGAATTTAGAAATTAGCAATATAACCCCGATTTCAGGAAGTGTTTTATTATTAAAGTAATTTTTTTAAGCTTTGTGCTTCTCACCCTGCCCTTTTTGGGGAGAGGCTGCATATGGCATGGCAGTACACAGCACGTTCAGGTTCAAAAAGCAGCTTTCTCTTTTTTTTCATTGCTATTTTCCTGCCTGAGAGACTTTGGGAGTAGCCAGCAATGTGTAGTGCTCTGCAGTAGGGTTGCTGGTAGGGAGCTTTTGGGCTATTTTAGTTTCTTGGGATTATTTACTTTTTGCCCTTTTGCTGACTCAGAACCATACAGCCTGAAAGAATCATGAAAACAACATTTGAAAAGTGGGCATGCAAAGCTAAGCACTACCAGTGTATAACTGAGAGCACCTGGGGGCAACATTCACTCTTTCTCTGGCTGTCTGCACATCAGCTTTTGACATCTGGGACAGCAAAACAGTGTGGTGCTTACTTCTACTCGAGGTTTAGTTTCGATTGAAGCTGTTCTGCTTTGTCCTAGTTTGTGACAGTAGCGGATGGATAAACTGCTTGGAATAGACTGGGTCACGTTGGAAAATGAGACGATTAGTAACACACAAAAGTGAAAAGCTGTGTTGTGGACCCTCAGCCTCTCACGTCCTGCCTTCCTGTTGGAGTTTGGGCACTGCTTGCTCCTTGGCATGGCATGCTTGTCACTTCCCCAGCTATGGCAAATGGATTAAGGAGCTAAAGCTGAATTGTGACGCTGCTTTGCGCTGAGGGTGTGAGCAGTGTCAGTGCTGTGCTGGGGACTTGTTGCAGAGATGGGGACACTTCTGCTAAGTAGTTCTCTTTTACACACAGAAGCCCACGTGCTCAGCGTCTGTGTTGCAAAGTGTGCCAGAGGATTATTTGGGAAATTGAGGCAGGGCCCACCAGGAACTTGCAGAGCACCGCTGTCTGGCAGTAACGGGAAGCGGTGGTCTCACCAAGAGAATACAAGTGATGCAGCCAGGGATCTCCAGTGAAGAGCAGTGTTACTCCTCGCTTTAGACTGTTGTAAAAAGAGCTTGTGCAGCCTGTGGTTGCTCATGAAGCAAGGGAGGAAAGGGGTGAAAAAAACAGACTCTGGTACTACTGTGCTGTGCCTACTCCAGGAAGTCAAGTTTCCAAAGAAGCTGTTAATTTAAACAAGCAACTGAAAGCATTCTTCTTTGAGTACAGTTTTGGTTTGGATTCGACAAGATTTTCAATTAACAGTTCAGCTCCTAGCTTCAGTTCCTAAAGGGGGGTGGAAAAAAAAACGCTGTGAAAAGTAATTACTGTTTTCACTTTGCTTCAGAACCCTGGCTGCACTCAATTTCTTTGAGCAGTGCTAAAAGCAATATTTCATAGGTTCAGACATAGCACACAGGCTTTCCTACACTGCAAGCTCATTCCTGAATTATCCTCAAAGCACCTCATTTTTTCTTCACAGATTCCCTCGGCCTGTCACTGTGGAGCCTATGGATCAGTATGATGATGAAGAGGGACTACCAGAGAAACTGGTCATCAAAAACCAGCAATATCACAAGTATGTGGCTGCCATAAGACACAAGATGAGAGTGCCTGGGGGCTCTGGGGTATCGGCTAGTGCCTGAGCCTTAGGAGGGTGGCTCTTCAGGGCTTCTAGAGGTCCTCCTTTTTTCTGAATACGTGACCTGACTCCAGAAAAAGAATGGCTTACGCTGTTCCCTTGAAATTGGTTAGCTGAAAGAAAGCAGTGGGTTTGGATCCACTCTTCTGGGTAAGGCTGGCAGGCTCCACATATTTTGTTGTGTTTGTCTGCTTCCATTGTTGGGATAAAAATTGGTGTCAGTTTGAGATAATGTGTGCTTTCCCCTTGCTGGGATGAGAAGCTGAAACAAAAGATGTAAATTCTGTGCTCGAGGTGTGTGGAGGAAAGAGACGAGCTCACAGTGAAAACGGTCCGAATGATGTGAACAGCAGTGAGGCATCGTAGAGCTATCCAGGTGTAAGGCCATGGTATTTGAGGACTTCCCCCAGTAAACAGCTGCCATGTGATTAGAGCACTGGGTATTAGTACAGCGTGTGAGCTCATGAATGTTGAATGAAGCAGGGAGGATGAGAGCTTCAGGAGCCCGGGGGCTGTGTTAGGAGCAGTCACATGCTCCGGTTGCGGGGGCTGCAGAGACCAGTGAGGTAAGCGTGCGTGTTTGGGCTGGGTATGTTTCTGGAGTGAACTTGTTCATGAGTTGTGCAGCGGGAGCTGTTTCTGTTGAGAGTATTTCTACATGTCTTTTGCCCAGTATCTTGGTGTGTTAGGAGCGCAGTGTTGTTGCTGGGTGTGAGTGAGGACAGGACACAGTTTTTTGTCTAAGTTTCTCCTTTCAGTAGAATGCATCCTGAGGAACAGACAAAGCAGTATCTCAGGCACAGCTATTTGTGCAAAAAAGCGTACACGGTGATTTATCTATTACAGTGAGATGCGTTTCTAACTGTCAGAAGGCTCTGCCATTGCATTTACACACATACTGTATTTTTCTTAGATCCTCTTTGCTGTGTTGAAGCATTCACTACGTCTTCCTTGCTTGACAGGGAGCGTGAGCAGCCTCCTCGATTCGCACAGCCTGGCAGCTTTGAGTATGAATATGCCATGCGCTGGAAGGCTCTAATAGAAATGGAGAAGCAGCAGCAAGAACAGGTAGACCGCAACATCAAGGAAGCTCGAGAGAAGCTGGAAATGGAAATGGAAGCAGCTCGCCATGAGCACCAAGTTATGCTCATGCGGCAAGGTACCAACCAAGGATAATCAGAACAGGGCCCTTCAGCACCCGGGGTGGGTAGCTCAGACTGGCCAGAGCCCACTGAGGTTGGGCTACGGCAAAGCTGCTTGACTTTTAACCGACTGTGACAGCAACAAACAAACAGATGTTGCTGTATTGCTGGAAGTTCCATTGTCTTACTCTCCTTTGTGCTGTGGTTCTAATTCAGGAACTGATGGGAGGTGGTAGAGGAGACAAGGTTGATTTTATTTTATTTTTTTAACTGTTATGTTATATAGATTTAATGAGACGCCAGGAAGAACTGAGGAGGATGGAAGAATTACATAACCAAGAAGTACAAAAACGTAAACAGTTGGAAATCAGGTAAGGTGGCAGGTTCTGAAACTGTGAATCCGTAACGTTATGGAACAAAGCACTTCTTCAGTTCACTTATTGTTCAGGGTGACAATTTAATTGCTACCTAAAGAGTAGCTGTTGTTTTGGGCGTTTTTGTTCATAGGGAGAGTGTACGCTTGGTTTAAGATGGAGTTAGGAGTTTCTTCTGCTGACATTGAAGGACACTTGACTAGCATTTGTTTTTTTACGGTTCTGTGTCTCAGTTTAGCTCCTTGACTGAGGCAGATACAAAGGTCAGAATCTGTGCAGCAGCTTTAGTGCTGCAGGTTGAGAAACCCCATTCTAGCTTCTCCTTTGAGAGGTAACTTAGTCTCAGAGATTTCTCTCTCCCTTCCAGCTCTTCCTTGTCTCAGGGTCATTGTGAGAAACTCCAGGAAGATCTCCAGATTACTTCTGTAATACAAGGGACTTGAGAACTGTCTGGCTTCTATGCATTATACACAGTGTAACGTAGTCAGCGTGTACTTGAGAGCGGCTGTGTATGTGGGTGTGCTCAGGCTGAGTTCTATAATGAACTCCTTAAAATTCAGTGTTGAAAATGTCCTGCTCGTAGATGTTTGCTTTCATCATGAGGTGCCTGATATTTCACAACCTCAGCAGAATAATGCTTTCCAAGTTGTAGGTTTCCAAAACAAGAGCCCACTAGGCAGCACTACAACGCCCTGATGCAAGTGATCACTTTGTGTTGTGCTGAGCATCCTTGCCACTTCTTTGCAGGCAAGAGGAAGAACGCAGGCGCCGTGAGGAGGAAATGAGAAGGCAACAAGAAGAGATGATGAGACGCCAGCAGGAAGGCTTCAAGGGGAACTTCACTGATGCGGTATGAATATTCCTACCTTTCCATTGCATCTGGAGATGGATTTTAGATTTTTTTCTCTTCCCTAGCACAGGGCTTCCAGTGGATGCTTAATGTGTTTGTTGAGGGACTCTACATACGTGTTCAATGCATTCTACAGCCAGTTATAGACTCCTGTCTGTCTTTATAACATTTTGTCTGGAAAATATAAATTAACAGGTACTGTCCCACTGCTGTCCTCAGTGGCTGTCTGGCTGTTCAGAAGAACATATGCTAACTAATTATATTCTAAGAGTAGTAACAAAGACGTACTCTTCTGAAATCCTATTGCAGAGCCCTGTTGTGGTCGTGTATCCAGCTATATCCCTAGCCTGCAGTCGTTCTTAGTCTTCCTCAGGTGGAATGATCCCAGCTCGAGACCCTGCTGCAGGCACAATAATTTGCTTATACTTGAAAGTCTGTGTTGGTCAAGCATTTCTTTGGAATGTAAAATGTGTGATGGCCTGCTTTTTAATAGCAGTAATGCTAGCTCTGTAATGAGCTGTTTGCAGTTCATTTTCAGTCCCGGCAATTTTCTGTTGTGAACCAGCTCTCATGCTATGGAGATGCTATAATAATGTCAGTGCAACTGGGTGACAATTGCTTATGCATTTTAGCAAAAAAAAATTGGCTGCTAAGCAAAACAGCTAACTGTAAAGACAAAAGATCAAAACTGTGACTGACCTCTAAATGCAAATATTGCCTAGCAGAACTCCCGAGTTCTCTAAGTAATAGTGCCTTCATCTGATAAATAATGGCACTGAGACTACAGGTGAAGTCAAGTGACATCTGTTCAGTTCCCATCCTGGAAAAGCAGTATCCTCACTGGTGAGGAGGTGCTTCCAGTTTTTCAGCAAGGGAGATCTGTGGTGTGTGCCTGACGTTCACTAGCTGGAAGTCTGGAAATGATCCAGTGCTGCATGTTTGTTGTGTAAGCTTGCATTCCTTTCAGCAGGAAAAGCTACTTAGCTACACTGAGGAAGTAATAAAAACTAATTTTTTCCAATGTGTTACTGCTGCTCAGCAGATCTTTCCATCCAGGTATTGGATAACTTTATGCTGCTCTTTGGTAAAATCTGCACACACAGCTTTGTGGCTTGGTGCTGTACCAGGATTGCTTTGCTGTTGAATATTGTCTTGCAGAATGAGACGCTTTAAATAAGAGCTGTTTGTTCAGCAGTTAATAGCAGTAGCTCAGATCTGCTTTTGAAATTTACCCAGTAATTCTATCCGGTAATAAAACCCCAGATCTCAATGAATTTGTGTAATTACATTATAAAATACTTGGATCTTTATCATTTGAAATGAGCATCTCTTTTCCAGAGGGAGCCACCAGACATGCGAATGGGGCAGATGGGTATGGGAGGTAAGAATTTTTTGTAGTCTTCTTAATTCCTGTGCATGTTTGTGTCCTCTGCAAAATCCATGTGTTTTGTTTTGTGTTTTTTTTTTTTGAGCTGTTGTATTTTATCAGCTCCTTATTTAGAAACCGTCGTAGTAACTTTCTCCCATTTCAGTGACAGGAAGCTGTCGTATGACAGGAAACGTATGGGTATGAGGCAGTGCTGTACGTACGTGAAAGTTCAGTAAGCAGAAGGTGGTTGAAATTGCTGTTAGAGCCATAATGTGGTTAAGAAGTTTGTAGTGATACGGAAGCTGGTACAACATGTGGTACTAGGCCTTGATTCCAGGAAGAAATCTCAATTACTAGATTTCCATATTTTGGCTACATGACCTAGAGTTTGAGGCCACATGCACAACAGTGATTGAAAAGACCATCAGGCTTAGTGCTTAACAAAGACAGTGAGCGTTAGAACCTGCTGAGGTTTCAGATAATAGTGGAATGTGAGATCAGTTTGTCTTGACCTGATAGTGCACTGGTGGTTAATAGATTAGAACTCTGTCCTAGGATATAATCCTGCAGGGAGCTTATGTGGTGTTTTGTGGTTGTTCTGGTTCATGGTTTTTCTGGTTCTTTTCCAGGTACCATTGGCATGAACAATAGAGGAGCTATGGGTGGTACCAACGTCCCAGCTGCTGCACCTCCTGCAGCTGGTCCTGGAGCTATGATACCTGACGGAGCCATGGGAATGGTAATGTATCTCCGTCTGCTTTTCCTGCACACCTTTCAAATGTAGATTGTGGTGTTTCCCTTGTTAAGGAGGACACTGCTAAAGTTGAGTCTTGTTTGTCACCCTAGACCTGCTGTGAAGTTAATCTTGCCTCGATGTTAGTTGGTATTTTTGAAATTGAGCCAAGTCTAATACTTCTTTCTTTACTTTGAAGATGCTAAAACCTTTATTAGAAGGATCTTAGCAATCAACCAATACTACATGGTGTTTTTTAAATGGCATATTGGGAAGCGCTTTGAGTGAGAGTATCTGGAGATGTACGTTCTTGCTGGCATAAAGCCAAGCTTTCAGGAATGTCCTGTCCATCACTAGTTTTTTAAAACAATACTCTTCTACGCTAAAAGGAATATGGTAATAAGTATGCAAAAATGAGTTCAGCTGATTTGCTTAGGAAGTAAATAACAAAGAATCTGTGAAGTTTATGCTTGCTTATTTGCCTTTTTTAATTTTTACATTTAATTGAATTTTAAACAGTAGCTTTTGTCTGCAAAGGGTCTCTGTGACTCTTCTTGTAGGGCAAAGGAAGTTTAAATGCTTGATTGGCAAAACTCAAGGCTGACATTCCATCTACAAAGCTGTATGACCAGACAGTTCCTCAGCTTTACACCCTATCCATCCACAGTCATCCCCACCCTGATGGACCTTAGACAGCTCAAAACCTTTTTAGGCATCCTCATCATTGAATATATGTCCCCAAAGAATTCTAAAGAGAAAGCCCTAAGGAAAATTCTAAATACAAATCTAATTTTCAAATACAAGTAATGGAAATCTAGAAGTTCTGTTTATTAGAAATCCTTCTTAAAAGATTTTAAAAGTTGGCTTGTTTTTTTTGTTTGTTTGTTTTGCTTAGAAAACACAGAACTTGTCTCTATTTCCATAATAGTGTGAGATGAGAAATTAATTTCTTCATATATTTAATTCCAGTACTGGTAGTGAACTGAAATAGGTTGCTATAAAACATTTAGTAGCTGTACAGACTTTATTCAACATGCTGTGACCAGCTTGCAAAAAGCCCATTTATTAAACTTCCATGGGATTGGAAGGAAAAAATGCTTTTAAGAATACTCTCTAACTTAAAGGTTATTGAGCTACTAGTGGGATAAATTGAAAAACAAGGGTGTTTAGACAGGAATTATGGTTGCTGCGTTAGTGATTTGGTTGGTGAATGGTAGTGGCGTGTTTTAGCTTGTTATAAATGTGAAATGGAGTGCTACTTCATACTGCTGGAGGAGTTGTTGAAGGTGTCACATCTAATGTGGAAACCGCGAGCTCAGGGTCTGCATGTACTTACTGTGGTGAGAGGTAACTTGTCAACATGAAAGAACTGAATTGCTTGCTGTTTGTTACGGTTTTTATGAAAGTAATGGAAGGAATAGGAAATCAATATCGCTGTGAAAGTTGGTGACTGCCGCTTGTAACTTTCAGTTTGGGAGTTTCCTTAGTTTGCAAGTAAAATTAAGTCTAGTAAAGCAAATGTTGTGGGTGTGGGGATGATCTGGTAGCTGAACTCAGGAGAGGGATGCCTCTAAAGAATTCAAGCTTTGGTTATGCACAGTTACAGCTTCACTGCAGAGCTTTACAATAGATGATGGCTTCTTTGCTTGTTGATCCTGTCTGTCAGAGGATGCAACCTCATACAGGATCAGCTGCAGAAACAGCAGCAGTCATATTCAATTTTGTCCTGAAAGTTCTTCTTCAGCAGTTCCTAGTACTTGGTGTAATGAGCAATTTTCCTGCAAACCTTCCTAATTCTTAATCTAGCATGACTGCTTCATGGAAGTCTTCTTGTCATAAGGAACAGTTTTATTTGGCTGTGAGCTTTTTTACCTGACTGGTAGGGACAGTAGAGCAGCTGTGGTTCAAGGAACGTGTACTACGCAAGGAAATTTATGGGGGAGAAGGTGAAGAGAGGAATGGAAAGGGGAAGGAGTTCAGATCAGGATAATGAAGTAATACCACTTAGACCAAAAAGCAGTAAGCTGCTTCTTTAATGGACAGATACATGCGTAGAGTTATTTTGGAAAATCTTTATCCTGGCTAGATTGCTTAATTTGTGGTACTAGTTCAGTGTGTTCCAGCTCTTTATTCATGTACGTAGCACTTGCTTTGCATGTTTGCTCCAGTTGGTTAGTGACTGCAGTGACCTTCCCTAATGTGATGTAATGTGTCCTACAGGGGAAGTTCACAATTGCTTAGAGTCCTTCATCTATTGGGAAGGGAAAAAGACGGAAGGAGTGCTGTATTATGCTGTAAATAGTATGTAGTAATGTAAACGTGTGGATGAAGAATGAATGGAACCCATGAGTCTGATGTTGAGGGGGAAGGAAGATGCGGTGGCTGCACAGTATTTTGTGGAAGCACATGTCTGCCACGTATCTGCCTCATAGCTGACTCAGCTTTGAGCAGGAGGTTGGATGAGGGATCTCCTAAGGTACCTTCCAAGCTGAATTACCCTTTCATCTCGTCTCCGTGCTGGAAGGAAGAGGCTGTGCAATAGCACTGCTCTAGCTGGGAGATGGGAGAGCCAAAGGAATGGAAGTGACAGGATATGACCAAGGCACAAGACGAGTATTTCAGACTTAGCTTGGAATTGTAGCGTTGCATACACCTGGATTGTGACACTGCTGTGTTATGAGTATGCTGCTCCTCGTTTACATTCAGTTTGGGTGGGGGAATATGGTGGAAACGTGAAATTCCTTTCCCAGACTGCATTTCTCATGTGCTCCACAGCAAGGTGCTACTGTGGAGATGACATAAGCTGTTTTCCAGTTTGCTTGACTCCAAGCTATGTGGGGAAAGAGGCTTTATCCTACAATGCTTAACTGTAACCACAGTCCTATCAGCCTGGTTTTGGGGCTTTGGGGTTGGTTTTGGTAGGGTGGGGGGTTTATAGCAAGGTGAGCTGTAATTGTGGGATCCTGACAGGATTCGAATCTACTCAAATGGCTTTTAACTGCTGTTTGTTCTTTGTTTTTCCTTCTGCCTCTTCTGCACTCGTCTTCATTACAAGACTCCACCGCCGCCTGCAGATCGCTTCGGCCAGGGCAGCGCGATGGAAGGACTCGGAGCGATGGGTGGGAACCCACCTGCCTTCAACAGAGGAAATCCAGGGGGGGAATTTGGCCCCAACAAGCGTCGCAGATACTAACAGGATTAAGCTGCCCCCTGCACATGCCCCAAAGAGAAAAGGAATCTTGGCAGGCCACACAGGGTTCTTCTCAGGGGGTGGATGTTCAAATTAGTTCGTTAGGGCCTGCTTTGGTTAAGCCACTCTAGGAAAAGGGGAGTGCAGTCTGACTGGTAAAGGTTTTAGAAAATTTCATGTGGTGCATTCCTATAATTTCAATGTGAAAATGAATTCTGGGAGGCTGCCGTGGTTGTTCAGTAACGGTAAAATCTGGCAAGGACCTCAATGCCTTGACCATTCCAGGTTTCCTATTTGCAGCCGGAGCCCTGAGACTAAACAAGATAAAATTGTCTTGGCATTTTTTTAATTTTAGTGTAGCGTACCTTGCTTAAGAGCACAGGGAAGAAGTCTCTGGAGAACTAGGGCAGCATCTGGGTACTTTGCAGCTCCCATGATTCTGTAAATTTACATAGCTCCAAATGATCCATCATGTAGTGAATTGGGGAGATTTTATGTTCATTTTTTTCTTTTTTTTTTTTTTTTATCCTAACTTGTAGTTACTCTTTTTATCTGGACCATCTGTTTCTTTAAAGTAGTTGACCGTCATGTGCAGCCGGAATGGCTGGAAGGCTCTTGTTCGGATGAATTTTTTGATAATGTGTTGTATCGCTGTTTATTTTTACTGGTAGTAAAGTACAATCTATTGGACAAAGATACTGTATCTCATGCTGAAGATTTAACTGAAACAAATGTTTGTATAATCTTAACCTTGCCTGTCTTTTGTGTAGAAGTACTACAAGATTTTTCATTTAGTGTAAACTGTTTGAACACAAGCTGTAATTGTCCCACTAACAAGTTTGAGTTTGTCTGAGGAATGTTACAGGAATGCATTATTATTAAAGTGGATTTTAAGCCTTTTTTATCTGGTGTGCTGTCTCTTCTGTTTTTTTTACTAAAATGTGTACCTACGTATTGAAGTAAATCAAGCATCAGATTCTGGAGTCAAAGTTGTTCTTGCGTAGCTCTGTAAAGAGGGTGTTAACCCCTGGGAATTTTCTAACAGTTCTTGTCACAGAATGAGTTTTGTATGGCTTTTGGAATAAGAACCTTAACTTCAGCATTTAAGAGTAAAATAAGGGAAGTCCTGATGCACCTAGGTTATGTCTACATTGCAGGCGCAGAGAAGCGAAGTGGAAGACTTGTCTGTGAGTCACTGGGAGCACGGAGTTCAATCTGTGTCTGATCTGCCTGGTACAAAGCTGTCTGTCTCTGCTCCGCGTTGCAGTTGCCTCTGAGTAGGATGCAGACCTTCCTGTGGGGCTCTGAACTCCGCTGGGGCAGGAAGCTGAGGGACTGTAAGTGTCAGGATTAATTGTTATTGTCACCACTATGTAATACCTGAGGGAATCTGTAAGGACAGGAGTCCTCTGACTTACACTCTTGTATTGAAGCTTGAGGTGAGACTGGGAAGGAGGGAGCAGAAAGGGGGAGCTTAGGAAGAGACTTCAGGAGGGAGAAAGTTACCGTGTAGGAGCATAGGGAGCTGCCTTATAAACCTGAGAAATAATAGGGAAGATGAAAACATTTTCAGGTGCCTGATGTTACTGGAGCTTTTAAAAATTATGAATTGGCCTGTGGGTACCCTGTTAAAAGAGATGAAGTAGTCATTCTGGAGGCTTTTACTGGTTTACAGCTGTTCATTGAATATTTATAATTAGCTTGTAATGGCATGATTGGTAAGTTGTATTGGAGAGAGACTGCAGCTGCTGGTCTTGTTTCTTTTGCTTGTTTTATTTCTGTTTGGCATCATCTGTTTGAGTAGCTGGCAGTATTTAGTGGTGATTATCAGAGGGATTGCAACACCTGTAGGTACAGTGTGAGGAGCTTGATGTTTTTCACCTGTCAATTTGCTAAGGTAACTACACGCTGCAAAATGCCGAGTGAGGTGGCTAGAATGCTGATCAGCCCTTCTGTTGCCTTGTGAAGGGGATGTGGCTGTTCCTGGGGCTTTTACCTGGAACGTGACTGGCAGATGTTCCCTACCAGGACTGATGAGCAGTCTTACTGTTACCTTACTGTGCCTTTGGGACGCTCCCTCCCTCGGTGCAGCCTGCCTGCGCTGCTCTACCTGCTCGGGGTGGCTGTGCCTCTAGGCTGCGGCGCCCCCAAAAGGAAAACCTGTATAACCCCACGCTGCTAATTCTGGCTGCAGGCTTTCACGAGGGTGCCAGCTGAAGACAAGGAAACTGCGTGTTCGGAGAGGACTTCTGGACTGGCTCCTTGCTGAAAGGCTTTGCAGGATTGCTGTGACTGGATTACACACACAAAACCTCCTCGCTCCATGGAGAAGTGCTGTGCCTCCCCTGCGTGAGGAGCCCATCAGCACCCTCCTGCACAGGTAGGTGTTCTTGCGGTGAAGTCACCTTCTTCCTCAAGCTGCTCTTGCTCCTCTTTAATTGTTCACAGACCTGCATGTCCTTGGCACGCCGCTTCCTTGAGAGGTGACATTTGCTTTCATGCTCAGTGCTCGGGGTCTGGAAGCCCAGCTCTGTGCTGGCCTCGTCTGCAGCTGCGCCCCGTGCTCCTTGGTCCAAGGTTCAAGGTGATAACAGGGCTTTCCTTCTACAAGAAACGACTGTGGGTTTTGAGAGCGATTGGGTCCATTTTTTCTATCTCCTTTTTGTTCTCTGTTATACCAAATCGACTGCACATGAAGCAAAGAGGCTTTATTTGTAATTCCCAGCTGGCTGTTCCTTGCACGCCGTTCCAAAGGTGCTGCCCACGGCCAGCCCACACGACAGGGACTTGTGCTTTACTTGGAGCTCTGCCCTGGGGCAGGGCCGGACCCAGCCACGTGGGGCCATGGCTGCTGGCAGCCACAGCTCCCAGCCAGGCGCTGGGTGATCGGTGTGCTGCCCCACACCACGTCCTTCCTATTACAAGTACCTCATCTCCTCCTTTCTCTCATTTAGAAAGTGCCAGCCCTAGCACAGGGCTTGTCCCTGTTGCGCCCTGGCTGTGCTGTGCCTGTCCCCAGGGCTGCCACCCTGACCTCAAACCCGCTGGGAGCTGCGGGCACGGCGATTTTTGTGTCGCTGCGCCCGTGTGGCTCCCTGGCCACCTCGCTCGGCTTCCTGCAGGCACACTGGGGCTGGCCCTGCAACCCTTGTCCTCCACCCCGCCGACCTGCTGGTCCTTCCAAATGGGTGCCTCAGCACCCTCCGCATCGCCTCGGCGTTTCCTCTGCAAAGTAACCCGAACTCCAAACCCTCCCTGGCACGAGGATGGCAACAGCTGCGGCCTTGCTGACGGCTTGCAGAAAGGACGAGGAGACCTGAAACCCTAGAGCACCACGCAGACCCGGCACAGGGCTCTGACGGACTCCCCGGGACCTGTGATCCCTCCTGCTTTTCCAACCACCCTTCACACTGCTGCCTGTTCCCGTGCCTTGGGGCATGCTTTTCTTTAAGGGGTGGCATCAGCTCGAAGCCAGGCTGCTGGCACTCCTGCAAAGCTTTCCTGGGGATATTGCACCGCAGGCAGGGCAGGCTTTGGGGCTGCTGTACCCTTGTGTTGAGGGTTTGCTCTGAGAGGAGCAGCAGTGGCATCCGGGCTGCCTCGCAGGGCAGCTGCTGCCCACGGGACCTGCCCTTCGTGGGCTTCTCTCAGACCCAGTTCCGCAGCAGAAGTGCTCGCTGGCTGCAGTGTGCCCCCACAGGTCGGAGAAACACCCAGGAAACATCTGCCTCTGCAAACGGGAACAATAAAAAGAAACTTTTGTTTTAGATATTTGTAGGAACTACGTAAAATCTTTGATCTCGAGAGGGCTTCTCGTCTGTAGGAAGAAAAACCCGAGGTGCTGGGATGGGAGCGGGGAGCTTCAGCAAACCCCTCCTGCTCACTGGAAGCCCTCGTATCATTTTGCACACTTCTGTGGTGATGGTGGAAGCAGGGAAAGCTGCCGGGGACAGATTTCATCCCTGGGCTGCACAAGGCCCTGGTGGGGGTCAAGGATGTCTGGGCACATTCCCTGCTCTGGTCCTCTGGTGCCATGTGCACATTTTGCCCTGGGACCCTGCGAAGTCTCTTCCTTCCCTTTGCAGTAAACTTTCAGCCCCTTCTCTGGGTGATAAATAAATCGAGAGCTCTCCCAGCAGCTGCTCAGGAGCTGTGGCTCCACGGATCCGAGCACAAGCACCGTGGTGCTGCAGATGCCCCGGGATGCAGGCGCTGGCAGCCCTCTGCCCACCCCAGGGCACCCTGCAGCGTGCGTCCCCTCCACCAGGCGCCTGCGTGTGCCGGAGCAGGGGGCAGGACAGAAATATGCCTCTGGAGATAACGCGGGTCCTGCCAGCTGCCATGTCCATCTTTGGCCAGCTCTCCGGTTACCAGCCGCCTCCTCCAGCTGCCCCCAAAGGCAGGCAAAGTCACCTCGCGGCGCCTGTGCTGGGAACCGCAGGGAAACAGAGGGGATGAGATTGACGGGGTTTTTGTTGGAGTGAAGGACGCCGCGTGTCCGCCTGAGCCATGGCCTTGCTGTGCTACAACAAGGGCTGCGGGCAGAGGTTTGATCCCGAGCACAACGCCGAGGGTAAGCGGGTTCCTGCCCCCCGATGATCTCCTGGTCTGCGGCCTCGGCTGCCAGCAGGCAGCTCGGGAGCAGCTGGGGGGTGCACGGCCAGGATTGCCCTTCCCGAAAGGCTCCGAATGCTTTTCCCTCTTCAGATGCCTGCCTGTACCACCCGGGTGTCCCCATCTTCCACGATGCCCTGAAGGTAAGAGGGGCTGCAGCTGTGGGGTGGGACTGTGTGCCCGGTGGGGACATCCACCCCGACCGTCTCGTCCTCTCCCGGTGCCCAGGGCTGGTCCTGCTGCAAGAAGCGCACGACGGACTTCTCCGAGTTCCTCTCCATTCAGGTGAGCGACACACCAAAGCGGCTGGGACCCCGTGCAGCTCATGCCCCCAGCACCATGAGGTGTCTGAGCAGCCCGGGGAGGTGGGGAGGCTCTTTGCTGTCCCTCTGCTGCCAGGCTGGGGTGGGACAGAGCTGAGGCTTTCCTGACACGGCCCCGGTGGGGCTGCACGTGGGAATCCCTGTGGACACGGCCCCTGTGCTGCTGTAGGGTGGGAGCCCGGCCCTGCAGGACGCAGAGCCACCGGGTCACAGGGCTGGAGCAGCCTCCAGGTTAGAAAGGGCAAAGCAGGCATCGGGCTCGTCTCTGCTGCTCAGGGATGCACAAAGGGGTTCCACAGCAAGGAGAAGCCCCCTGAGCCTCTCCAAGAGGAGAGCTCGGACAAGGCGAAGGCCAAGACAGTGGCGGAATTCATCATCCAAGGACCAAAATCAGCTGAGATGATGCAGCGGGAAAGACCAAGGTGAGAGAGGCTCAGCTGGTGGCATCGCCTGGCCACGCTGCTGCTTGTGCATGAGCCTTGCCCTGCCTGCCTCCTGGGAAGGAGCCGCGACACTTAAATGGCAAAAAAAAAAAAATAGAAAAACAACACTCGGCCTTTGTTGCTGTTGTTTTCCAGCTCTGATGAGCCACGACAACTGCTGCCAATTAAAGTATCCAGGTCTCTGGAGCAGGCGCTGGAGAAACTGAGCCTGTCCCCCCACGACAAGGTGCCCGAGGGCGGCCCCACAGGTACTTCTCAGTCTGCAGCTGGCAGCGGGGCCTGGCCTGGCCTGGCGAGCCCGGAGCAGGGGCTGTGGGAGGGCTGGGGACAGGCGGGGTGTGTGTCCCCGAGCAGAGCTGTGCTGTCCTTGCAGGGGAGGCGGCAGCGCAGGTGAGAGCTGGCACCACCTGCAAGAACGCAGCCTGCAAGGCGGTGAGTACCCCGCGTCCCCACACCCTCTGCACTGCTCTGCCGTTCACTTGGGTAAAATGGGCACGGAATGGAATAATTCCTGCCTGCTCCTCCCTCCTGCAGTGCAGCGCGCTTTCTGCCTCGCCCCAAGGCTGCCATGCTGTGCTGGGATAGGGGCTCGGCGGGGCGGTGCTGGGGGCACGCAGCGGTGTCCTGCCATGGCTGGGTGCTGCCAACAGGGAGCAGGGCCTGCGGCTGTCCCCAAAAAGTCCTCTCCAATGCTGAGGGAAGGGTGACAACGGGCTGTGACTGTGATGGGAACAGGCCCTGATGTACGGGTGCCTGGCCATGCCGTGCTGGAGGCACAGCCAAGCCTTCCCTCTGCTTCTTGCCCCACAGGTCTACCGGGGTGCAGAGAGCAACGCAGAGGTTTGTACCTTCCACCCTGGCGTTCCTGTCTTCCACGAGGGGTAAGGAACCTCCCTTTACTGACCTCGCTGCGGGCTGGAAGCGGTCCCGTGGGGTCCTGCCCTTGCTGGGGTCCTGCTGCCTGCTCAGGAAGCCCCACACCCCGCAGGATGAAATACTGGAGCTGCTGCGGGGTCAGGACCACCGACTTCAGCGCCTTCCTGGAGCAGCCGGGCTGCAGCACGGGGCGGCACTGCTGGACGGGGAAGGCGGTAAGGGAGCTCCCGGGGAGGTGATTGAGCAAAGTGCCTCCAGGAAAACCTTTACTGGCACCCGGGGCTGCTCTTTCCCTTGCTCTGCATTAACGCGGATTTCCATATTTAATTCTGCTAATTTTCATAATTGCTCGCAGATGATTGCATCAGGGTTTGAACGCTGAATCCTCACCCATCTGTTGTTTTAAAACTCTGCCTCTGCGTTCACAGAACCTGGCAGCTCTCATGCCTGTGGCACGGGTGCAATGGGAAGCTGAAGGAGGGCTGCCTCTGCCTTCTGCTCCAGGAGCTTGGTGTGGCTGGTGCTGCAGGCTGCCGCACAGGAACAGGCAGTTGAGCACAGGAAAAGCCCTGCAAAAATCCCCCAAAAGTTTTGGCGGATGTCTGCAAATGACTTGAGGTTGTTTTCATGAAGCTTTCTCTCTGCAGCTGCTTCTCAGGAGGGACCTCATCCGCACTGGCTGTTGTGGCAGGGCCACGAGGGGAAGATGCCAATTCATGATTGTGTGCATGAGAGAGTTTCTCTTAGCTGGCAGCAGGCTGGAGCTGGGAAAGTTACAAGAAAACAGCCCAGGATATCTCTGAAAGTGCATCGTGTTCTTCTGAGTCAGCACTGCCAGACTGCCTGAGCAGCCCTCTCGGAGCTCAGGATGTTCTTTGTCCTGGGCTGAAAACACGCAGGGGGTGTAAGGGAGGCTGCTTTGAGAGGGCATCTTCTGCTGTCCCTGCAGAGTGAATGAAATTTGATGTGATGCAAAGGCTTTGTGCCTACTCCTGGTGTGAGCTTGGGCACAGCAGAGTGACCCTAGAACAAGGAGATGTCTGCTCTTAACACATCCTGGAGCACAGCACAGATGTCCTGTGCTGCATGGGGCAGTCGGGCAGGGGCTGCCCACCTTCACACAAACCACCTCCCCTCCAAAACAAGATGCAGGGTTTGCTCTCGCTCCACTAACGCTGTCCTCAGCTGGCTCTCTGCAAAGGACAGACACACAAAGAGCACCCTCTGGCACAAACGTCAAACGTCCCCTCTGCTGTCTTGGGGGATGCCACACCATGACGGGTTTTTCTCCCTGGCAGGACAAGAAGGCGGTGTCATGCCGACAGGACTGGCACCAAACCAGCAGCCAAGTGGTGGTGACAATCTATGCCAAGAACCCCCTGCCCGCCCTCAGCAGCGTGAAGGCCAACCGCACCGTGGTGAGTGGGGCTGGCAAGCTGGCTGGGGCTTTCATGGCACCCCACGTCAATGAGCCACAAGCCGGCCGGGTTCCCGGTGCTCTTCAACACCCATTTGGGGTTGGCGCTTCCTGAGCTGAGAGCCTGGTGGCTTTGCGGCTGCAGCTGCCCAGCCACGCTGGCTCAGTGGCTTTCGGCCTCAGCATGGGGCTTTGTTGGCCTCCAGACCGTCAGCTGGTGGCAGAGGTGGAGCTGCAGCATGGGGAAGGGGTGAGAGGCAGCTGCTGAGGGATCGGCAGTTACACTGCAGCTGGGACGTGGGATGCGGTACAGGGCAGGAAGGCAGCTGCGCTGTCCAGGGAACAGCGCTGGAAGTGCTGTGCCGCCCCACTAAGATAATTTTCTGTTGATCTTTCAGCTTGAGGTTCACGTCATCTTTGAAGGGAATAAGATTTTCCAGGCAGAACTCGATCTCTGGGGGGTAAGATCCTGTTTACTTTGATTTCCCTGTTCCAGAAATCTGTGTGGGAATGAGCTGCAACACTGTAGAGCAGCCCAAGCTGCTAGAGAAGTATTTTCAGCCCCAAGTACAGGCTCCCAGTAAGGAAAATTACTCCCTTTATAGTCTCAGACTTCTGAAAAAGCAGCAAAGCGGTAGCTGTTACAAGTTCTGCACAGTCCTTCCTGTGCATGCAGCACGAGGGAGTCTTTAATTGCATTATCACGCAAAAACAGTGTGGCCCACGGGACTCTGCTGTTTCCCGAGAACAGGCTGGTGTATCTGTGGAACAAACAGCCATTTCACAGTCCCTCTCTCGGTGTTATTCACTGCCAGCTCCTGAGGACCTGCAGAGAACACAGCTCCATCGCAGCTGTCACAGCAGAGGGGACTGGTTTATCTTTAGAGCTCCTGTTTTCCATAGCAGCAAATGCTGATGGGGAAATGATGTTTTTCTCTATTGATCCAGTATGGGTAGCACCCCCTGTGAGCCATGCCTGGACTCTGTCCTGGCAGCTCTGTTCTACCTGAAGCACCCTGGCTGCTCTCTTTTAAATATTGCCACAATGCTGGCTTGTTGTTGGGGCTGCCTGGGAGCCAGGTCACCCAGATGCTAGCATTTATACCCATCTCTACTGGCTACGTAGGAAATATCACAGGGGTTGTGAGGAGGGCCTTGGTGGTGGCTGTGCCGATCCTTGACTGAGAGCAGAGCTGGGTGTCGCTGCTGGCTCTGCTGGCCTTCTGGATTTGGCTCTCCCTGAACCTGGCTCAGTCCCCGCGCTTTTGGAAGCAGTGCAAGGGGCAAGACTTGCTGTCCAATTCCTCAGCCACTTGCCAGCTGCAGAGGAGCAGCGAGGCTCAGCAATTTGCATGCGTCCTTCTTGGCTTTATTCCCCTTGTGTGCTGCCTGTGCCCGCCTGCAGCAGAGCGTGCTGCTGGCTGTGGAGGTGCCCGTGCCTTGTAGCTGTGTGGAGAGGGCTGTAATGGAGCCCAGTGCCAGCACCAACGTGCTGTTGAGGTGTAACACCAAGCTCAGCTGGACACCGGGACTCATCCTGCTCTGCCCTGAGGAGGGGAGGACTCTTGTCTTTTCTCCTCCATCACGGCTCTACTGATTGTGGGAAGGATGAGCACGTGCTGCCGGCCCTCTCCTGCTCATTTTGACGTGCCCTGCCCTCTCCCCAGGTCATCGAAACGGAGAAGAGCTTTGTGAGCATGGTCCCTACCAAGGTGGAGATCACACTCTGCAAAGCCAGCCCAGGACCCTGGGCCAGGCTGGAGCACCCCCAGAGCAGGGCGTGCTCCCAGGGGGAGCCGGAGAAGGCGGCTGCCAGTGCGGAGGAGCTGGAGGAGGACTCTGACGACAGCCTGAGCTGGTCAGAGGAGGACGACGAGGAGCTGGAGGCACGGCGCCGCTCAAGGGCTTTGACAGCAGCCCTGGAGGAGCAGCCCCGACCCAGAGCACCGTGTAACCCCCCTCAGCTCACAGGGGGCGAGCAATAAAAACACAACACGCCACAGCTCCGTGTACAAGGCTGAGACGGGCTCAGAGACAGGCAGACTGCTTTTAACCTTTTAACTTGACTTTGAATCTTTATTTAAGATTACTTTTAACCACCCTGAGGGGAAGGGAGGGGGGAGGAGAGGGGAGCTGTCGAAAGATGGCGGCTCCCCCACAGCGGCGCCGCCTCCCCCCGCCGCCATCACTGCGCCTGCGCCCGGCGCCTGCGCGCGGCGGGGTGCGGCCGGCGCCCGGGTTCGGGTTCGCCGCCGCCGCCCCGGGAGCAGCGGGCACCGGGCGGCCCTGAGGTGAGCGCGGCCCCCGCCCCGCGCCGGGCCGGGAGGGGAGGCAGGACGGGGGTTGTGTGGCTGCTGAGGGGAAATAGGAGCAGGGAGGAGTGGGGAGGAAGGGGAAACGGGGTACTAGGGGGGTACCGGAGGGGTACCGGGGGGGTACCGGGGGCGGCGGCTTCCCTCAGGGCAGCGGGGAGCAGCCGCCGGGGGTGGCTCCGAAAGGGGCTTGGGAGGTGCGGGGAGAGCACGGCTGGGGCTGAGCCGGTCCCCGGGCCGGTTTCCTGCGGGGAGATGTGCAGGAAGTGCGGCCGCCCCGCCGGCAGCTCCTCGGCTTTCCTCTTCCGCGGGGCAGCGGCGGCTCCGTGCAGGGGGGGGGGGGGGCGACAACAGGCGGGCACGGGGCGAGCTCCCCGCTTCCAGGGCTCGCTGTGTTCAGCACGAAGCGTTTTCCTCCCTTACAGGGACGCCGAGGAGCAGTCCTACGTGATCTGCCCCCCCAAAAACCCCCCGCCACGTTCCTGTCTCGAAGAGCACACGGCTGGAGGAAGGCGCTGTCCGAAATCATTCTCGCAGCCTTCGGCACCTGCATGCAGTGGGGAGGCACAGGTACGGTGTGGGGCAGGCTGTGCACATCACCCACCAGCTCGGTGGTTCTCCGCTCCAGTTCTGTAAGCTTTCGGTATCGGTAACGTCCCACAGCCAGGAATTCCTGGCTTCACCTCCAGCTACCTTGTGTTTGTTCGGAGCCTCCCTCCTTCTGATTTAATTTGGCATCCCTTTGTTCTCCCCTTTAAAAGAGCCGGTGAATAGTCAGCGTCTGTTTGCTCTTTATAAGCACTTGTGATTTCCACCGTATTTACCCTGAGTTATAAAAAAAAAAAAGGGCTTTAAATGCTTTTGTTCGCTGTCTGTACCCTGTGCTTACCACACGTGTCTCGCACTGGAGTGCGGCGCTCCTTGTGCCCGGTTCATTAGGTGTGTCCTGCTTGTCCCAAGCCTGGTTTTTGCTTTTAAAAACTTTTAAGTTCTCTTCTCTGCTATATAATTTACATCTGGCATGAAGACTGCGTTTGGCCAGTTTGCCAGCATACAGTTGCACTCAGGTCTCTATAGGGAACTTACAGCTATGAGACATTATTTGTCATTTTGGCTTTTGAGCTGTTTCCATAAAAAAAGAAGCTTTTAAGTGTTCTTAGGAGGAACTTTACAGACATGTTGGAAAAACAATGAAATATGTGGTTTGCCATTGGTAGGGGAATGCACAGTTTGATTTGCTTTCATGATGAGGCTGTGATTTTTCTGTCCGAATGTTTTGACACAATATGGTGTCATATATTACAGAGGTCTTGTATCATTAAAAGGAGTATTTTATTTTTTTACTTCACATTCCTATGTCCGTATGGTAAATCTGGTGGACTGCTGAGGCGCTACTTTGTCACTGATAACTTCTGCTCACTGTTTAGAACTGCAGGATTTGATACAAATGAGACTGGCAAATGGGGCAATATTGTAGCACAGCAGCCATGATAAAATACCCACTGAATGGATGCGTTAACTTGTGTTTTAATTGTATCAAAACTGCTTAAAGAAACTTTTGAAAACTGTTATTGATTGACCAAGGGCATTTTTTGTTTTACTTCCCAGTGAAATTTGGGGGAAGAGGAGGAGAAATCAAAAGCGAATCAAAGAAAGTGTGGGGGTTTTATTTTTGAGGAAGAAGTCCAGATTTTCCCAGTATACCTGTTACCCTTCAGGTACAACAGTGGTGTCTTCCAACTTCTCTTAAAAATAGCTTTTATACTCCCAAGGAATGCCAGGTGACAAGGTGATAGGAAGGTAGACTAACAGCTGTTTTTTTTGTTTCCCCCCTCCTCCCCCCCCTCAAATCACAATGAGGGTGGCTTTAACTGGATTTGTCATTCATCCTGTAATGTGCTTAATTCTCCTAGCAGAACTTAGTCACTGGGGTACTGTCTTTTTTCCTTTAACAGTCAGTACTGAATAAATCTGTAGAAGCTAGGAAGGACCTATAAAAAGTGGTCAGTGTATGTACCCAGGACCTCTGCAAGCAGCCTGCATCTCTGAGGAGGTGTGCAGTGGATCTGGGTGCAGAACCCTGCCGTGCCAGCTCCTGGTCTTACTTCTTTACTGTTACCACCCTTGAAGCACGTTAGGAACATTTTGTTTAAATAAGCTCTGAAGGGTACCATTGTGACAAGTCGATGCTTTTGCATGTGGTTGCAAGAACATCAAGTTTAATGCTCTGCAGCCTCTGATTATGGCAGGATGCATTTCATTTTCATATGCTGTAGGGATGCAGATACCTACCGATGTTCTAGTTTTTAGTTCCTGTAGAGCTGCACTTTGGTATAGTCTTATTTCACAGTCCTGCAGCTGTTTCATTGGCTTGTTTCTCATGCACTGTAATCTTGGATTCATAGAGCTTAAGTTCATTGATATTTGGTCACTCATATCACGACTCTCATATAAAATCTGGGGTATGAGTGCATGCAATAACAGTATTGATGCATTGAGGTTTGTGTGGGTGAGGTGCCTGAATGGCTCATGCAGAACACTGTTTTCTCTGTGGTTCCCAAGGAAATACTGATTATATGGTAAAGTTTGTTTCTTCATTTTTTTTTTTAAATAAAAAGAGTAAATGGATAAACCAATTTCAGCCTGTTTTGGTAGGGATATAAGTCTTAAAAACACTATCTGAAAGGTTTTGGGAAGTTTCCTTTAGCTTAGAAACATTTATTTATTTATTTATTTATTTATTTGGTGAAAAATAGGAAGGTCTTTATAGTGTCTGCAGTGAGATGTGGGAATTGTGCTCTTGTTAGACAGCAGCAGTGTGTGTGGAAGCTGAACCTGAAGCTCCACAGAAGTGAGCTCCCTGGGTTCTGCTGTTCACAGAACCTGGAGCTCTGGGTCCTGGGCTGGTGGTTCTGCTGTGCTGCTGAAATCTGGCGTGGCTCATGAATTTCTTTCCCCTCTGCTGCCACTCAGGCTGTTGGATGTTTTACTTCTCTTGCCTTACAGGTAAATGGCAGGACAGAAAGCAGCGTGGAAACTTTGAAAGGCATTCAGAAGTCCAAGTAGGTCATTCACTGCTGAAGGAATAGTCAGGGTATTAGGGATGAGGTCTCCTATTTAGCTTTTTTTTACTCTTTCTTGGCATGCATGCTCAAGTTTGGCACTTGTCCATTCGTTTAGCGCTTGCCTAAAACAATGGAGAGTAAGCTGAGCTGTTATGGAATAGTAACACAGTCTCGATTAGACTACTGAAAGCCCCTTTATCTTCCCTGTTAGATCTGGTGGCTAAGTTGCACAAATCAAAAATCTTTTAGGCTCCTTTGTACGGGTGAGGATGTTAGGATATAGTTGGAGCTGCAGTTTGTTGTGGAAAGGTTCTGCCTGATTTTATGTATGGACGGCGTGAATCATCTCTGAAGTTTTTGTTACTGGAAAATGAGCAATTATGTTGTTTAGATTTCTGAGCTTCTGCTTGCTCCAGATAAAGCAGTATCAAACTTCTGAGCCTGCAGAACTGGGAGGGATTGATCAAAGGTGATGGCTGAATAGAACAATACTGCTCAGTACAGGTGACTTCTGCTGAACTCCTGGTGCTTTTTCTGCTCATGTTTGGCCAAAATGTGGCCCTGTCCAAACTGGAAAGAGAGATGTAGAAAACCCGACAAGCTCTTTGAAAACAAGGTTATCAAAGAGCAATATCAAAGCTAAAATCCACCTAACAGAGGCATCTAGTGTTAATGGAGCGAGGGCAGAGACATATCCTGCTAAGAAATAGTTCCTCTGCCAAGAATTTTTCAAAGTGCAGGAAGTATAAGAAAGTACCCATCTAGAAAGCCCCAGGAGAATTCAATTGTATTTCCGTTCTGTTTTCTCCCTTCTCTCAATCGGGAAGTGAATTCGGTTGTATTTCCGTTGTGTTTTCTGTCACTGTTTTCTCCCTTCTCTCAATCGGGAAGTTTCCTTCAGACGTGGTGAAGAAAACTTTTTCTCTCTCCCTCAAAAATATTTCGAGGTAATATGAAGTTACTCAATTTCACTTAGGATAGCTTTGGAGGGAAGATGGGGGTGGAACCCAAATAGTGAATTTCTCCTGCAGAAGTCCTGCTGGGCTACAGGAGAGCAAGCTGCCCGTGTTAACGATACCCAAAAATATGTAATTAGGTCAGAACGGGAGCAGCTCTCCTGACGATGTCTCGACATGTCGATCGAAATCTTGCACATTCCAAAGGAAACGCCAGGTGTGCAGACAGTGAAAGCAGACTTTGCAGCATCCTCTGAGGAGGAAACTAACCCCAGCTGGAATGCCAGTTTGGTAATTCGGAGGCATTGATGGATAAGATAGAAATAACTTCTCCATGTATTTTTGTACAACATTTCTCTGTGGGGTAATGCGTGTTGTTTTTTTTTTTTTTCTTTAATTTCTTGAAAATTATTCCCATGCTGCTGTAACTGTTAGAACTCTTCATGTTCTGATGATCTTCTGCCTTGACTGTAATCAAAGTGCTTTCTCTGGCAGGACTCAGCAACCAGAATTACCTCTCACTACTTTGGACTTTCTGTTGACTCCTTTCTCTTGCCAAGTAACCTTTAAACTTCACTTTGAAGCTCATGCCTAGCTTTCTGTTTCTAAATTCTGAGTCTTGCTTTTGATGCGTTGATGTGGTCGTCTGTATTTTTCTCTTTTTTCCAGTTCTCCTTTTTACCTGTTGTATATGTTTTACTCTCTAAAATTTTTTCCCCAGAATTCTTTTAAAGCTTTAAAAAAAAAAAAAAGCAAACCCTACACTTTTTTCCTGCTCTTTGTAATGTTTGTTGGTGATGATTGATTGGGGAGTATGGTGTTTTTTATTCCCAGCATCTATTCGTACAGCACGCAGTGCCAAGTTCCAAGGTGCTTGAGAAAAATGAATTTTCCTCTCAAATTTGAACCTCAGCTTCTTGCTTTCTTATGAGTTTTGTTGTTATGTAAATTGTTTACAAGCAGAAATTACAAATAGAGACTCTGAACATGTTGAACAGAGATTGTGGATTTAATAAAAAAGGCTAGGTGGAGGTAATACTGTTTGTTTGCTTGTGGCTTAAATTAAAAACTCCTTTGTCTTCCACATGTAAATCTTTAACCAAGCTACACCTGCTCGCAGCCTACAGGTTTCTGGAGAGTGGGAGCATCTTTCTACTCTTTCTTTTGATTAATTTTCTAAATGCTTTGTTTTAGTACTAAATTTTGTATCCCAGTCTGTTTGTTTTTCTAGTCTGCATATGCCACACACGAATCCTTTCAGCTAAGAGAACCTACTTTAAAGGAGCCCTGCAGGGAAGCATACTTTAGAGCCCACAGGCTCTTTAATCATATTTGAATAGTTCATACTTAGCCTGGTGCTTTGGCATTTTTGCATGGAGTTACTTCCTATTGTAACTGTTGCTCTCTTAAAAGTGAAGCTGCAGCCAGGTAATTCGAGATCTTAATGCTGTAAAAGCGTTATTCATATTCCAGATATTTTTTTTTTTGTTACTTTACTATTGTGTTCCAAACCGAAAGCTGCAAAGACCTCTTGAATAAAACCCAGCAAAAATAATCTCTGAATAGCACACTTTCTTTAGAAAATTTTAATGAGATTGAACCAAGCTATTATAGCTTCCCATTGTACAGGGAACGTGTGGCATTGTAGTGGACCAATATAAGAAACTGCCCGCGTTGTGTTACAGTACTGGTGCCTGGTAGGCGTGGGTAGTGATGCAATTCTGGGTTATCTTGCCTTTCTGTGAAAAATCCTGTGCGGGAATGAATAGGTATGTGAGCCCTTGGGGGAGCTCGTGGTTTGTGCTTTAAGGAGAGCCGTTCCCAAAGCCTTGCGATTTATGTGTTTTAGAAACTAGGAACTGGGATATAAAAGGCTTTGTGTGTCTCGTTCTCCATGAGACTTCTCGTGCGGGTTTTTGAATGCATGTGTCCAGCTTAGCTCTGCGTCATCACGGAGATGGCTTTTCATCAAGTGATCAGAAGAGCTGGCTGCTGCATAGGTACTTTTCATTTGGAAATCATCTTCTGCTCTGAAATTGCTGGTCAACGCTAAAGTTTGGGACGCAGGACTTAATTCAGTGGTTTGAAGTGCGTGTAGGAATTAACTCTAAGACCTGTTCTCTGCTGCTGTTCAGTGCTGCTGCCCTTGGCAGCTGCCGGTGCTCCCCTCCTCCGCGATTCACTCCCACCGTGTCGTACCGCTGGCTTGGCTGCACCAGCCCCTGATGCTCAGGAAATTGGGTGAAAGGACTCCTCAGCCTGTTGTAGTGTGCGGTCACGGCTGAGAAGGTGGGCTGCTGCCTGGCTGGGGAGGGAACTCGGCGCTTGGAAAGGTCTGAAGGCAGCCTCATCATGCCAGAGCTGCAGGGAGGGCAGGGGGAGAGCCTGGGACAGCGAGTTACAGCTGCCCCTGTGGATACAGCAGTGTTATGGCATCGGGATCCATTCCCTCTTCTGTCACTGTTTTGTAACCCTTAGACCTTCTGTGTTCAGGAATATGACCTTGTCTCGTGTGCTGTTAGGAGCAGTGCAAAACCTCTTAATAATAAAATGCTGAAAATGTTTAATTTGTAATGATTTTGGTAGTTTTATATTAAAATTTCAACTCTTGGTTTTGCAAAATGCAACTAATGTTTCTAAGCCTCTAATTCGTTAGATTTTTACCTTTTTTTGTTGTTGTTTTTTGTTTTTCTTCTAGCCCCCTTAAATGAAAATCTTGGTGCAACTGTTCTGGAATAATATATGCAGTCCTGCTGTTGGTTATTGCTGGTCAGTGCTCTTCTTTTTTATTGATTACCTTTACAATTTCCAGTGGCATGCCTCTCTCTTTACATTTGACTCTGGCCTTGAAGGATGACTGATGTTTCTGATGTATGATGAAATGCACACGTATGCTTTTCTGCCAAAGCTCAGAAGCACCTGAGCTCAGATTTTGTTTCAGGTGATTCATGATGTTTAAGCAATTTAATTCCTGCCCTTTTCAAAAAGGATCAACTGCTTCTGCATCTTTCTCCTGCTTGGTTCTTCCAAATTCCTCCCCTCACACATCCTGCTCAGTCTTTCCGGTGCAAGGTTTCAGCACTGCTTCGCACAACTGGCTGCCTTTTAATAGCAAGTGTGTACATATATTTATACTTCCTTAAGCACTGTAAGTTGTAGTGACCGAAAGCAATATCGCTCACTTGAGTAGCCTGCTGCAATGCCAAAGCTTAAAGTAGTTTTTTTTCACCTAGTACAGAAGAATCATGTGTGCTCCCAGTGGGATGATAACAGTATGTGGATACAGACTCTGTCAAAAAGCTGTTTGTTTCAATGGTCTTGAAGGGGAATTTGGAGGAACGGGATTTGTGACTTCTTATTAGCGAAGTACTTCACTGCTGCTTGTTTTTATATTTCCTTTGCAAATATAATGCTGTTAAAGTTGTGATTTTTCTGGAATGTGCAATGTAGTCCCTCCTACTATTTGTTTCTTCTGTTTGAAGCAGCATATTTGGTGCTGGTTGCGAGTTGGGGATTACTGATAGTACCTCAAAGGCATTTGGGTGAGAAGGCAGATGCATGTTCCTTCTTGCTCAGGCTAGCAGTGGAAGCTTTAGCACAGAAATGAACAGCAAATGACTGTGCTTGTAGTTGTTCCATAGTGTTTATGAACAGTAACAGGAAAGTTCCTGTTCATGTAATAAAAGCTTAGAATGAATCGAGTTTTAGTCTATATCCACTTGATTATCAAACCTATTCCTTACATTTCAAGAAAGGGATAAGAAGGCCTTTAAGCTTCACGTATCTCTGGGAACATTTCCACAGCCTGCCCAGGAAGGCTGTTTGATTGCTGATCTCTTACACCGTGTGTTTTTTCTAATGCTTGGTATAAGCTTTCTTTATTTTACTTCAAGCCTATTAAGTTTTGCTTGTTCTGTCACCGATTAGTGAGAATAATCTGTTCTTGGCCTCTTTAGAAAAATTCTGTATGTATTCTAATCTGGATACCATTTCTAGTTTTATTTCAAAGAACAGCTTTTCTTGTACGTGCTGCTGTCTGAACCTTTTGTCCAGTGTTTTCTGACTGTGAGTCGAGTGAATTACTGTAGTAAACGGTAGCAGTGCAACCCAGCAATTGATATCTTGGCTTACTGCACATTTTTCGGACCTTTCTTTGTGCTAAACTTCCTAGGCAGTAGAACACATAGACAAGAAGTGTCAATTTAGAGTGTGTGTGGACTTACAGATGACAGAGTATCTTGTTACTGGTTGTGAGATCACGATCCTTTTCCGCTTGCAGGTATTTCCTAAGGACTTGTCCCTCTTGCCTGTGGGAAACTGTCTGGCCGTAAGGCAAGACTGTGGGAATTTGGCTAATTTGTGCTTATGTGGTTGGAGAGCAGCCAGTTGTCACTGAGCTTTCAACTCGTTGCATCTCTTTCCCTATTGTCTTTCTAGCCTCTGAGCTCTTCATAATGGCTTCTGAGACACTGAGTATGTCTGGCTGCGATAAGAAATTGTTAGCAATATTAAAAACACTTGCAAAAGCATCTCTTAAAAATGATTGTCGTCGAGCGTGCCTTTTCTAACTTGTTCTCTTGCTTTGTGCAGGACTTTGTTTCTGGGTAAAGAATGCAGACCATAAAGTGCGTAGTTGTTGGAGATGGCGCTGTGGGAAAAACTTGTCTTCTCATCAGCTATACCACCAATGCCTTCCCCGAAGAGTACATCCCTACTGTGTTCGACAACTATAGTGCCCAAATGACTGTTGATGGCCGGACGGTTAGCCTGAATCTCTGGGACACTGCAGGCCAGGAGGAATACGACCGTCTGCGCACACTCTCGTATCCTCAAACCAATGTATTTGTCATCTGTTTCTCCATTGGTAGCCCCTCTTCCTACGCAAATGTGAGGCACAAATGGCACCCTGAAGTTTCTCACCACTGTCCTAATGTTCCCATTCTTTTAGTGGGCACGAAGAGAGACTTGAGGAATGACCTGGAAACAGTTCAAAAGTTGAAAGAGCAAAGCTTGGCTCCCACTACCCCGCAACAGGGGACTTCACTGGCTAAACAAATTGGAGCAGTCAAATATTTGGAGTGCTCGGCGTTGAATCAGGAGGGTGTTCGGGAGGTGTTTGCTGAAGCTGTTCGTGCAGTTCTGTATCCTGTGACAAAGAAGAACACAAGAAAATGTGTCTTATTGTAATTACCTCGGGTGGTGGATGTTCAAAGTTGAATAATGACTAGAGTTTTGGAGGGCTTTTTAACGCGTTAAATTGAAGATTTGCATCTTGCACTAACAGCTCTAAGCAGAAATGGATTATGCAAAGAATATTCTTGCAGTCTTATTGCTTCAGGGAAACTGAAACAAAATAGTTTTTTTTTTTTTCCAACTGAGAGGTCAAATATATACTTAATTTCTAAAGTTCCAGTCTCCAGCTTCTCCAGGGATCATTTGGCTTCTGTACTTATTTAGCGGAGGAAAATAAAAGAAGGGATGAAGCCAGACGCCTTTAGTAGATAACTGTCAGTTACCAGACTTGCTGAAAAGCACAAATTCTGATAACTTTGCTTTAAGCATAGCTGCTGCTTTTCCCATCCCTTATGTACAGACCAAACTGGTTTTTACACACATCTGGCTGTCCAGTTGTTTGCCAATTCAGAGCTTGAAAACAATTTGTTTACATGCAGAAATGCCTGAAATAGTACTGAGACTCACCTTAAAGTGAACTGTGACCATTCATATGAAGATTTAACATAAGGCATATTTAACCCAAAAAGCAAGACCCAGGGAACACCTGCAGTTATTTTGTTCATAGAAGCAGGAGATGATTTCTCCTAACGTAAGGAACTTAGGATAATAATGATGAATCCCTTGAACGAGTGATTTTCATGCTGTCAAAATGGAGAGGTGGAAGAGTAGTTTAGATGCAAGTCTTCCATAATCTTCTAAACCAAGATAAGGTTTTATTTCACTCTCCAAAGAGACTTAACACCCTGAGAATAAACTTCATGATCTTCTTGGGCCGACTGAGATAGTTGGGATCACTCTTACTCTCCAAGTGAGCTTTTCAGTGTAATCCCACTCTCCCTTTGATGAATTCCAAAGACTTGGTAGAAGCCCATTTTCTCTTGAAGAATTCATTGCTTCACTTTTTAATGTTCTTGGAGCGACCACCTGAGATTTTACAGCAATTCCTTTGTTGTTTTTCTGGGAGATCATTGACAGAAAATTTGGATGTTCTATTTGCAGGAAACAGAAATGCTTATTTCTTCTGATGGTTTCAGTTAAGTTTGTAATGGTTAGCCAGTCACTGGATAGATTTACCTGGGCAATTTTCTCCCCTCTGCAAGGTGATCAGTTGTTATAGACGGTTGTAACTGAAGTTCTGTTTACGTACTTTTTTTTTTTTTTTTTTTTTTTAACTTTCTCTAGCAGCTCTAGTGAGTGACAGCTGGCTTTTATTTTCAGGATGTTCACTGTTTTTTGTGTGTGATTCTGGGACCAGCTGAGGAGTGAGCGCATGAAACCTTCCTTAGTCTTAACCTTCCAGCTTGGTAGTATGAAAGCAGCATGCTTCAAAGATGCTTTGTATGAAACCAATGGTGCTGGACTGGGCTTTGTTGTCTGAGGTTGACAGTACTGTCTTTGTCCAGATGCAGCCTCGATTGGTAATTCAGAACTTGCTTTCTTGTGATTCCCACACATGCAAAACTGCACTGCGTATACCCTGGTCAGAAAAAAAAAAAAAAAAGCCTCATTTTAGCAAGAGGACAGAAAATATATCAGCAAGGTTATTAGGGATCTTGTGTTAATTTGACCTTGCTTTGTCTGATATGAAAAAAACAACAACAACAACAAAAAACAGGTAGATAAACACATTCATATTTGTGCCCTTATTCCCCTCTTTGAAGAGGATGTGCCTTTCTTTAGCTGTTGTAACTGTCACTGTCGCTAACCACAATCTCTGTGTATTGGCTGTGTGCTCGTACAGGTACTGCTTTAGCAAGCTGCAGCCCGTAGATACAAAATGCAGTGAATTCAGGTATCGGTATAAGCGGCTAGTAAAACAGTACTGAGTTTCACATTGCCTGATGGCAGGCAACACCAAAACGCCCGTAGTGAATGATGTTTGCAGAAACCTGGAGACTTCTGCATGTTTTTCTTCACCAAGTGCCATTGTCTGGAGTGTTGTTGCATCTTTTGCACTCGTAGAAGAAGTGCCGGTCCAGATGTGGCTCCTACCGCAGTGCCCCGCAGGCTGTGAGGGAGTAGGAGGAGTATTTCAGTGAGGAAACCTCTGCTCACCATGCTCTGCCTTTTCTTCAGTAATATGCCTTTAGTGTGGGCTTGACTTGCTGGCAGCAATTAATCCTGTGCCTTGTAATGCAAGATTATTTTCTGTAGGTAAATTTCAGTAACTGAGTAAATAGAATTTATCATGTTTAAGATATATTTATTTAAGCCAGTGCACATGTTTTTATAATGCAGGTCAGGCTTAAATCAACAGTCTGGTTACCCTGGTGCAAGCCCATAACCTCTGCTTAATTGAGATGTACTTTAAAAACTTCGTGATATATTTGAACTGCTCTTAAATAGGCTTTTGATGTCAACAACAGGCACCTCTTTTTTTTTTTTTTTTTTTTGCTATACAAATTTGCAATTTTGTACTGAAGCTACTACTGTTTTAAAAAGTTTTTACTTCTTTACATACTGAAATCTTATAGTTCTGCATCTTTTGTGGCTATTCCTAACTGGATGACAATAATTTTGTAGATGAAGTCCTGTGAGCAAGTATTGTTGCACACACCCTGTTTCTGTAGGCTCACAGAGCAGCTGTCCTGGTGTTAACTGGAAGAGGGTATGGCGAGAGAAAATTCTACTAAATCAATCCATTTGAATTGATTACATTATTGCTTACATGATACTAGAACACTTTATCCCCATCTAGATTACTTAATAAATAGATCGCACAGCAGTACTGAGGATATTAACACAATAGTGAGGAAAATGAGCAGAAAGTGAACTTTGAACAACTTCAGAAGCTTTTTACTGATTTCAGAGTACCTCATCAATAGTCATTTAGGTGCCTTGTATTTGTATCTTTCTGTCACGAGCAAAAATCCTGCTGGTTGACAGCTGATTTATTCCAGCATCTGTTTTTCATGAGAATGACCTTCAGGAGTGCACAAATCCAATGAGCTTTTCCATGCAGTTGGCATTCTCTGTTTAATCTTTTTTTCTTACAATTTCTGGTGCATTTCATTGTAAGTAGCCCAGTGCTTCAGTCTACAATCCATCCCCTTCTTCCCTTTATGTTTTTTTCTCCTGTGGACAGGTAACAAATGCTTCACACAATCATGTGGCTAGATTTTGTCTGTTCAGAAGATCAGGGTACCCCAGAGTTAAGTCGTGAGGGTTTCCTGAACTGTTCAACATTCTTCAGTTTGTTTTCTTAGTGGAAATGTAGCACGTGTGTCATAATTCACAGAAGAGGCTCTCTGTGAAGAGACTGGTTTTAATCTTTCAGCTTATGAATCATTTCTCAAATACATAAGCATTTTGAGAACACAGTTGTGGCCACCCGCACGGCATCGAGCAGTTCAGGAATTCTGCGTCCGAAGGATGCTACGAGGCGTGTTGAGGTGTGTAAGTGCTTTCTTCAGTTTACAGCTGTCGCTATTTATATGGAATTTAAACTAGAGAAGCCTCACCGTGCTTTGTCGAGTGCTAAACCTTGCTCTGTAGGAACCTTGGTGCTGCTTGGGCTCGCCTGGAGGAGCGGAGGATGTCTGGAAGAAGGGTTCACCCCGGCGCCGCCCGTCCCGGCGGGAGCCCAAGACTAAGTGTGGTACTGATACATACACTGGCGACTTGATTTTATACTATAAAAGAATTTGTATTACAGCTAACAGTTTTAAAAGATTTTTTTTTTTAAATTATGCGAAATTAAATTGTAATAAAACCTCTCCTCATCTCCGTGGCTCTGCTGTTAGCTCATTCCTTGCTTCCTAATGGGGCTGCTGTGGAGGCGGCTCTCCCCTACCCAGCTTCCCTGCCCTGGAGGGGGTACGGGGCTGGGGGTGGCGGTGTGTGGGGTTGGGGTTGCATGTGGGGCTGTGTGTGGGGTTGGGGCTGTGTGTGGGGTGTGTGTGTGTGTGGTGGGGGGTGGGGTTGTGTTTTTGCTGGGGTTGTGGGGTTGGGTGTGTGTGTGAGGGGTGTGGAGGGTGTGTGGGGTTGGGGTTGTGTGTGGGGTTGTGTGTGGGGTTGGGGTTGCGTGGGGGATTGTCTGGGGGGTGTGTGGGGTTGGGGTTGTGTGGGGTGGTGTGTGGGATTGTCTGGGGGATTGTGTGTGGGGTTGGGGTTGTGTCTGGGGGGTTGTGTGTGGGGTTGGGGCTGTGTGGGGTGGTGTGTGGGGTTGTTTCTGGGGCTGTGTTGGGGGGCTGTGTGTGGGGTTGGGTGTGTGTGGGGGGGGCTGTGTGGGGTTGAAGGTGTGGGGGTGTGGGGTTGAGGGTGTGTGTGTGGGGGTGTGTGGGGTTGGGGGTGTGTGTGTGGGGGTGTGTGGGGTTGTTTCTGGGGCTGTGTGTGGAGTTAGGGTTGTGTGGGGGGCCGTGTATGGGGTTGTTGATGGAGTTGTGTGTAGGGTGTCTGGGGCTGTGTGTGGGGTTGGGGCGGTGTGCGGGGTTGTTTCTGGGCTGTGCTCGCTCCCGTTGGGGCCGCGCGGGGCCGCTGTGCCTCCCGCTCCCCTCAGCGCCCGGTTTCCGTTTCCGTCCCCGTCCCGGTGCCGCCACCGCCTCAGCGATGTCGGACTCGGAGAGCGAGGAGGAGGCGGATGGCGGCCGCGCCGAGCCCTTCTCGCTGGCCGGCTTCCTCTTCGGCAACATCAACGAGGCGGGGCAGCTGGAGGGGGACAGCGTCCTCGACAAGGTGCGGCGGGGAGCGGCGCTGAGGGGAGCGGGGCGGCGGGGGCCGGGGCGGCGGAGGGGCCGCTCCGAGCTGTGTGGCGGTGTCCCTCTGCTGTCCCCAGGAGTCCAAGAAGCACCTGGCCGGCCTGGGGGCCCTGGGGCTGGGCAACCTCATCACCGAGATCACCGCCAGCGAGGACGACAGCCCGGAGGCAGACGGAGCCCACCTGGACGAGGAAGGTCGGGCACCGGGCACCGGGGGGGCTGCGGGCTCAGGGCCCTGCTCGGAGGGGAGGAGGGCAGCGAGGTGGGCACTGCCTCGGGTCCTCTGCCAACGGGCTGGCCTTCCTGCGGGTACCTGAGCGAATCCCACATCATCTCCCAGCCCCTTGTGCACACATTGTCTTTTATAGTTAATATTTTAACTTCTCTTTGTCTCTTCTGGCTCATAAATATACTTATGTTTTCCCCTACATTCAACTCTTCTAAGCCTGTTCGATGCACAGTCTCTTATTTCAGGTTTTGTTAAACGGTTTCATTGAGTAATCAGAAAGCATTTCCTTTGCTAAAGCTGGTTACTTACCAAATTTGAGCTGAAACTCAGAGCTCTTGGGGATTTTGAGTGGAATAAAGAGGAAATGTTCTCTTGGAAAAAGTTAATCAAATGTTTTTATTCCTCTAAGAAAAAGAAGCAGAGGGGGAGGATTCAAAAGTACATAGCAAAGTCAGGTGTTAGTAATATGCATTAAGATAAAGCTTTGTGTGACTAGATGTTTTTCTTCGTAGGTTGGGTTAAGAGCACAGAAGATGCTGTTGATTATTCAGATATCAATGAAGTGGCAGAAGATGAAAGCCGTAGGTATAAGCAGGCAATGGGCAGCCTGCAGCCAGTTCGAAGACCAGGTAAATGGCTTTAGCATTTAGCATGTACAGCTCTAGCTAGTACAGTGTGTTTTGGGACAATTGGTTTAACACTGGTTCTGTTAAATGTGTGTTGTTGTGCCTTTTTGCTCATTGTTTCCAGAATCCAATATAAGCTTTTGTGAAACCGTATTCACTGGATAAAGCCACTGCTTAAGACTTCCTTTTTTAAGAAATGAGTTTTTCATCAGAGTTAAACTACACTCTGAAGAGAAACTAGCACCCTTCTTTTGCCATGGGGTCTCCTGCAGAGAATGCTAATACCTGCTGATATTTCTTTAACCTGTGTTCTTAGGAAAAGAGTTATGTGGGAGGTCAGGTATTTCTCAGAGATAATCAACGAGTTGAGGTCCTGATCCCTTGGAGAGTAACTTCAACCAAAACCTCTCTCTCTCCTTTTACCCCAATTTATTTTTCTAAAGCGACTTTCTCCAAAAGGCATTTCAGTTCTTTTGTTGGTCCCAGAGATCTCTGTCTAACAGAAACAGGCTTTTCCCTTTTAGGAGCTGCTAGTGCAAATGCTAAATCTTTGCTTATTCCTGAAAGCTGCTTTACGCTTAACCTTTCTGTTGTCATATTGTGGCTGGTTGGATGTAAGGTTGACCATGTTTTTCTTACATCTTTAGCAGCTTTTTTTTCTCTACAAAGTGTGAATAGCAGAATATATATACATATATGTATTACAAATACTACAGCCTGCTTTCTGTCAACTTTTTCTCCCCTGTCCCACTCTTTCTTAAGTTCCAATATTGCAAATGAATGTGCTGAACTGGTAAGAGGTTTGCATCTAGTTATGAAATAAGAATGGTCTCCTTGCTAAGCTAATGAGGGGACGTGGTCTTCTCAACAGATTGGGACACGTGTGAGATTGTACAGGTGGGGAGGTTGTCTGGTTCCCTTTTATTGTCAGCTTAATGTGCAGTCTTGTCTTCTGACTGGTTAGATGAAGATGAGGATGATTATGATGCCGACTGTGAAGATATCGATTCCAAGCTGATGCCACCGCCACCACCACCTCCAGTACCTGGAAAGAAAGAAGATGAAAAGGATGCAGCTTCCACTGGTGAGTGAGGACTTTCTTCTTCCCTCTGGCAATGTGAATGTCTGAAGGAAGCAAACGTTGCTGTGTAGCAGTTCATTCTGTGGCAAGGACCCATCTGTCTTCAAAATTCTGTCTGCAGACTGCGTCTGAAGGTGGGTCTTTGTCCTGTTACACAGTGTTATAGGACTGTCTGAGATGAGCTCATGTATAAAATACGGGGTAAGGTATTATATTTCTAATGACTGTTAAAATACTGATTTTTCACAATCAAATTGCTTTTTTTTTTTATCTCATCCTATCAGTTGTGGCTGGGAAATTCACCTGGAACGCTTAGGATAAAATGAAAGGTTATACCAGAATGGTACTCGTAACACCTACAGAGGCTTGATTTTTGCATAACTTGGTATAAAAAGTAGATGTGGCATTATGGGCTTGTACTAGGGGACAGGGAGGAAACCTGTTTGTTTATGAGGTGCTTGTTCTATTGTAGTATCTGAAGATGGAGACGGTATCATTTTGCCCTCCATCATTGCTCCTTCCTCTGCTGCCTCCGACAAGGTGGATTTCAGCAGCAGCTCTGATTCTGAGTCAGAGATGGGACCTCAAGAAGCCAGGCAGGCAGAATCCAAGGAAGGCAAACTCACACTTCCTCTTGCAGGAATCATGCAGCGAGATGCTACCAAACTGTTGCCAAGTGTTACAGAGCTCTTCCCGGAATTTCGGCCAGGCAAGGTATTGTAAAAAAATATATGAAAGTGACAGCAATTCTTATCATATGAGTCCTCTAAGAATAAATCGTATAGTATTAAGGGTATGTAGTAGGAAATTGCTTAGATGGTCTTGCTCATCTTGATAGTTTGTGTTTCAGTTTCTGTTTCTGTGTCATGCTGTTTCCAGATTGCTTAACATGTAATGCTTTTCCTGACATCTCAAAGAGCCTCTTTAAAAGTGTCAAATAAATCAGGGTGTGAAATAATGTTTGCTGCTCTCTAAGACCACAGTTCAGACCTGTTTGTGAAAAATGTTTTTCTGCTTTCTGGCATTTCTGCCAAATCTGTGCCTCCCTTCATGCTGTTCTGAACTTGTGGACTTCTTGAAAAAAATTTGCAAAGTCTGTATCCTTTACTTAATTCTCCCTCAAAACCTCTCTGAGTATGGAACAGAGATGAGAACAATATCAAGTTGGTTGAAAGAATGATTTTAACTCTTTGCTTTTAACTCTCAACTCTTTGCAAAATCTAAGCTCTTTCCTTTTATTACTAAGCAAATTTATTCCTATGCTTTTAAAAATGCTCTCAAATAGCAAATGTAGTTGTTGTATTTCAATAATTATTTCTGAAACTTTTAAAGCTGTCAAGAGGAGAAGAAAAGTTGGAAGGAGAGTAAAGACAAGCTTATGATTGCCAAACAGATGGTTGTCAGCTGGGATAACTTGGATTTATGCATGCCTCCATTGTAGTCTTTGTATAAGACAAGCAACTTACATATTTAAATATCATGTTTTAATGAGTTAGATAACTAACCTCTGTCTATTAGAAATCCATGTGAATCTTGAACAAAGAAGTTAGACCTTATCTTCCTCTGAAGCTCTTCATGCTGTCTTAGCTTTAGCATATTTGGTGTTTTCTGTTACCTTTTTTTTTAAATCATTTATTTGTATATTAATTTATTTGGTGCTCAGCATGTAATGTCGGGGGCTGATTCAATGTTGAACATGCCCGGTTGGTGCAGAAATCAGTGCGAGCTGGCAGTGTTGCAAAATTTTCGTAATTAATTCTTGATCACTACTAGGACCAGCAAAGCTTGAAATCCTATACATTTGTCTGTGAAGATTGGTTGATGTGTGAGAAGGTGTGTGTTGATGTATCACCGTTTTTCTTGATGAAACCACTTAAAATAGCGTGTGGACAGAAGCACACTTTGTTTCATTAAACTGTTAGCAGCTTACCTGTCTCTGAGATGTTAGCCCTTGGCTCTTTGAAACTGGCCAGAGGGTAAAGAAGTAATCTGGGGGAGTCTTGGAAAGACAGATAACAAAGATGTGGGCAGAGATGGACAGAATGGTCATATAATTAATAGGATGTGTTTTTACAAACCTTTGGTTCTAATTCCCATTTCCTAAATCTGTCAGTTAATTTGCTAATGATGTTTTCCCTCTTTACAAGAGTGCTCTGAAGAAAAAAATTAATGGTGCTTAAAGCCCAGCAGTCATAATCATAGAAGGGAAAAAAAAAGTTTTTCATTATCATTGGTGCGGTTTATGGAGGTTCCTGTATGCATACAGGGAAGCTGCATTGTGATGGAAATAAAAATAAATGCATTTTTTCTGGAGTATCTGTTTGTATCTGGTTGCTTAAGAAACCTCTGCTTTATATAACTGCCTTGTAGCTTTACCTGTTTTGCTTATCGTTTTATCATGTCGTCTTCAATCTCCATATGTCTTTCTGAAGGTTGTGATTGTTCAAGATGAAAATCAGAATTTCCAGGTGGTACCGTACCACATGTCCAATATGTAAAGGCAATCATCACTGTGTTAACATTCCTTTGTGTCTGGAATTACCTTCATTTTCAAAAGTAATTGTTCTTAATGTCAAACAGATGGATCAGAAACTTATTTTCAAGTATGACAATGAGATTGTTGTTTGCAGTAGGAGCTGGAATTGTAGAACAGGCCAAGCCTCTGAATTTGAGTGCTTTCCTTCATTATTGGTTTTTCAGGTGGGGAAAAGAAAGACAAGCATTCCACACTGTTGTGTTGTTTGTGTTGTTTTTTTTCTCCTCTGACCCCCTTCTGTTTTTTTCCTATTCTAGGTGCTGCGTTTCCTCCGTCTCTTTGGCCCTGGAAAGAATGTTCCATCGGTGTGGCGTAGTGCCCGAAGGAAGCGCAAGAAGAAGCATCGGGAGTTGGCACAAGAAGTGCAGATACAGGAGGGTGAAGTTGTAGTTGAGAGTGGAATGGAAGGAAAATCTCCCTGGGAATATGAGTTTGCTGCTCCTCCCCCTCCTGAGCAGTGCCTTTCAGATGATGAGGTGGGATATCTGAGACTTAGGGAGGGTCGCCAGCTAGCACTGGGGGTAGTAGTGGATTGGACAGCAACTTCTAGTGTAAAGAGCTTTTCCTCCAAAATAAAACTGGAGGACAGGGTTGGCTTGTATTCCAGCTATGCAGAAGCTCCTCTCCAGATACTAGTCAGTGACTTCAGGTGATTGCTTCTTACTGAGAAGGCCGCGTCCATGGTAAAGGATCAATAGGAGAGCTTATCCTCTTTGTATCGAGAAGAAATCTGTGTTCTTGGAAGTCTAATTGCAGAACGTTCTTAAGGCAGCTAGTAAGTATGGAAAAGCACCTCTTAGAAATACTTTGCTCCGCTGAGAATGAGCTGGGAAACTTGGAAGGATAAACCTGTAACTGATACTTGGATAGACCATCAGTGTAACTGCTCCCTCCTTTGCTGTGCTTCAGATTACCATGATGGCACCTGTGGAATCCAAATTTTCCCAGTCAACTGGTGATACAGACAAAGTGACAGATACGAAGCCTAAAGTGGCAGAATGGCGCTATGGCCCCGCGCAGCTCTGGTATGACATGCTGGGAATCCCCGAGGACGGCAGCGGATTTGATTATGGTTTCAAGCTGAAAGAGAAGACAGAGCAGGAGGTTAAAGGACAGGCAGATGAGAGGGTAAGAGGGGAACTGTGAGGGAAGGAGGGGAGATGTGTGTGGCTCTGAGGATTTCTGATGTCAGAGCTTGGTGATGGGCTGGTGGATGGCTGTGCAGCATACAAAATGAGACTTCTATTTTTTCTCCTTTAGATTGAAAATATAAGGGCAATACAGGTCTTGAAGTATTCTTTTCTTGCAGGATGGAGAGCTGATGGATGAGAAGGATGATCTGTTAGCTGATGAGCACTTCCTTATGGTGACACAGCTCCAGTGGGAGGATGATGTTATCTGGAATGGAGAAGATGTCAAACACAAAGGAACTAAAACACAGCGAGCAAGTCTGGCAGGCTGGCTGCCATCAAGCATGACTAGAAATGCCACTGCATACAATGCCCAACAAGGTAAACAATGATCTGATACGAACTGTAACTGAGCTGTCTCATTGCATGCTTTCCTCTCGAGTACAGAATATAATTCTATCAGGAATCATTTTTGACAAAAGCACAGCTCTGCTCAGAATTCTGAGTCTCTCTTTCTTAAAACAGAGTAGGTCCCTACTGTTAAAGAAAATACCAACGCTGGCTTTTTTCTCTCCATTTGGAATACAACTCTTAAGTTCTGATTTAAGGCAATGCGACACCCCTCTAACGCTCTGATTCAAGCTAATGTTACTTTTGTTTTCCTCTTCTCTAGGGTTGAACCGCAGTGGCTCTTTGCTCAATCCACCTATTCCACTAGCACAGAAACCAAGCGTAGCAGGAGTTCTAGGTATAGCAAAGGGCAAAGAGAAGCAGGCCCCCGAGCAACAAGGTAATGAAGATGTTCATCTTCACCCTGTGAATAGGTGCATGTAACATACTTCTCTGTAGAGCTGTTTCATGTAATAGTGGGGTACGTTTTTGGTAACAAGCTGTAGATAAAATGGGTTGCATGTTTGCTCTAAAACTTTGTAGAGGCCCTTCTATTTCATTCTTAGACATTTTGTGTTTCAGTGGAGCAAAATCTCTAAATATTGTAGTGTCTAAAACTATGACTTACGATTGTTGCAGTTTCCCTGGATGAAGACAAGCCCTGGTACTCCATTTTCCCAATTGATAATGAAGAGTTAGTGTATGGCCGTTGGGAAGATAATATCATCTGGGATGATCAGGCAATGGAAACCTATTTGGATCCCCCTGTCTTGACACTTGATCCAAATGATGAAAACATAATTCTAGGTATGTCTATGGCATCCAGAAATTTGACTCATATGGGAAAATGCAAGGGGGAGGAATGTGGGAGGAGGATAGTCACCCCAGAAACTGAACAAAAAGGCTAACAGGCCTTGACCAAGCTCCAGTTTAGTATGAAGTTGTGGTGCTGAAAACGCTAGGAAGAGCGCCCTACAGTGTGTTTGCTTGTCTTTTAGAAATTCCTGATGAAAAGGAAGAAATGACTTTGAACTCTCCATCCAAGGAGAACAAGAAAGAATCTTCTTTAAAGAAGAGTCGAATCCTGTTGGGAAAAACTGGTGTCATCAAGGAAGAACCACAGCAGGTAGCATAAGCTTTAGCATTTTGCAGGTTGGGAATGACCTGGAAGGAGTGTGTTTCTTTGTTTTGGGGTTGTTCTGTTTTTTTTTTTTGTGGTTTTGTGTGTTTGTTTGTTTGTTTTTAAACTCTCTCTCTCTCTCTGTTTAATATTGAATTAGAACATGTCTCAGCCAGAGGTGAAGGATCCCTGGAACCTCTCCAACGATGAATTTTACTACCCCAAACAGCAGGGGCTTCGAGGAACTTTTGGAGGCAACATCATACAGGTAGTCACAGTATTACTGGATATAGAGTGAGAGGGGGAACGTCTTGGTAAGGAAGTTTCTAGCTGAAAGTGGGATTGAGGATTTGTAGAAAAAATAGAACTTAGATTACAGCAGGTCAGTTCAGTATTCATGTGAGATACTTTTTAATGTTAATCAAAATTTTTAGAAAGGAGTTTGAACTAACTTTTCTGGACTGCCCCATCAAAGTGAGGTATATATGCTGTATCTTGCTTTAACATACTTGTCTTACTTCTGTTTAGTGTTTCTTTCTGCACTATTCTTTCTGAAGCCTTTGTGGGAGGGAGAGAAGTGATGCAAATAGTCAAGAAGTGAAGCTGTGCTTCTTCTAGTGTGTTTTCTAATCTGGGTATTATAAAAATAATTCAGATAATGATGAATTTCAGCTACTGCTTACTAGCTTTTGGTGAAGAGGTCATGATATTTTCTTCCTTAATTGTGGTATTCAGGGAGGCTGTTCTGTAATGGAAAAAATGTATGTAATCCCAGATGTGCTTTTTTGCCACTGGTACAGATAATGGTTTGCAATCATCTCGCTGAGTATCCTTTAAAACAAAAGTAAAATAGTCTCTGCCCTGAAAGAAAAGATTGAATATATGGGCCTAAGCACTTCTTGTCAAAGGGTAACGTGATTTCAAGTGAATTTGAGTGCACTAGTATTAGTACTATTGCTACCCGCAGACCTACAAATATTGCTAGGTTCTGTTATAAAGGTCAACAGGATTAGAAGGTGACCTTGGTTTTGCGATGATACGTGTCATTCTTAATACCTAATTTGTTCCTGTGCCAGCACTCTATCCCAGCAGTGGAACTTCGCCAGCCGTTCTTTCCCACCCATATGGGTCCTATGAAGCTCCGACAATTTCATCGGCCTCCCCTGAAGAAATACTCTTTTGGTGCCCTGTCCCAGCCAGGACCCCACGCTGTGCAACCTCTGCTGAAGCATATAAAAAAGAAAGCTAAGGTACGATTATTGCTCTTTGTATGGGATGTCTGCTGTGGCTCCGTTTTCATGGCAGATCTAGTGAATTTGCTGTTTCCCTAATGTTGTGTTTTCACTGGCACAGATGAGAGAGCAGGAGCGTCAGGCTTCTGGCGGGGGTGAAATGTTCTTCATGCGCACACCACAGGACCTAACTGGCAAGGACGGAGATCTTATCCTTGCTGAATACAGTGAGGAAAACGCCCCTTTAATGATGCAGGTTGGCATGGCAACAAAGATTAAAAATTACTACAAAAGGGTAAGTATGTAAGTTTTGCTGTTGGACACAGGTTTTCTTCTGCTTCTTACTGAGCACTAAATGCACTTTCACTGCGTGTTGCAGAAACCTGGCAAAGATCCGGGAGCTCCAGACTGTAAATATGGAGAGACTGTTTATTGTCACACTTCCCCATTCCTGGGTTCTCTGCATCCAGGCCAGCTACTGCAGGTGAGAAATACAGGCATGCCAGATTGAATTTCATTTCCTGTTTTAAGTCTCCTTGTTTACAAATAATAATGCAGTTCTTCATTTTTATTTTTTGTCTCTGTGTTGTATGGTTTTCAAAATTTTATAGGAATGATAGGAGTTGCAAGAAATGAATCTTTCCTGTTTTTCTCAGTAGTGGCATTAGAAATGCTGCTGTTAGAGAGGCCTTAATAGAAGGCCAAAACTGTTTGAATGTTGGGGAGCTCAGTTAAGTCAGTCAGCGAGGGGACAGAAAAACATGGATTTATCATGGTCGAGGATGTGTAAGCAATACCTTGTGTGTTCTTTCTGAGAACTGCACTGTTAATTTTCTGCTTTATGCCAGTTGGATACTAATCAGGTGAGAATTCTGCTATCACGAGCCTTTCTGTGTTGTTGAAATGCATACAGTTGAGATGGGGAGACGAGTTAAAAATGTTTTAAGGACCACATCGTTACAAAATCCATGATAAATGTGAAAATAAATCAATTCCAGTTAATGCTAGCTGCTATTGCTGCAGGAATAATTCTGTCCACATTGTACCACAGGAAAAAAAAGAAGTGAAAGTTGGTGGTAGAGATTCATCACAGAACTGACAATGTTAATTGTTCAAGCCTAAGAGGACTTCATTGTGGATAAGCCAGGACTTCTTGAAGTCTCAGTCTGGTGCCTCCTTGGTGCCTGTTAAAGCTTTCTTACCTTTAAAGGCAGAAATCTGCTGCTCTCTGCTTTTCTGGTTAGGTTCTTACAACCTTGGTTTCTGAGCATACTCTTCAGTTTTGCTTCTATTGCCTTCTCATTTTCCCAGGTTGTAAGTGTATCTTGGAATATATTCCATGGTTATAGCATTCTTCTGCATGTGTGTTCTTTCTGTCCTTTTTAAAAGGTCAGTCCAAAGAGCCCTTCAAACTCTTTCTGCATTTGTTCTAGGTTTTATTATGCTTTCTTGCTTCATCTTTGGTTATTTGTTGAATAAGCAAGGAATGTTCTGACTGCACGTCTCTGTATTTTGTGTTATAAATGATGGTGTGTGTATCATTAGAGTGATTGTGTTTGGTTTTGAGATCTTTTTCATAGACTGTGTTAAAGAAAATTTGATCAAAACCCGACTTCCAAACTTTGATTTATTTCTCTTGTTAGGCATTTGAAAACAACCTTTTCCGGGCCCCTATCTATCTACATAAGATGCCTGAAACAGATTTCCTGATTATCCGGACACGGCAAGGCTATTATGTTCGAGAGCTAGTGGATATTTTTGTAGTTGGCCAGGAGTGCCCACTTTATGAAGTACCTGGTCCAAACTCTAAACGAGCTAACACCCATATCAGAGATTTTCTGCAGGTATGTGACAGGGACAGTTTGGGGGCTCTGGGGGTGTCTTTGAAGAAAGCCCATAGTGTAAGCCTTACTTGGACAGCCTTTGTTTCAGAAACTCAGCCCGCTATGGCTGTTTTGTTTTTTTTTTCTGAGGTGAGAGATGTTAACCATGCAGAGAATGTTCATTGTCTTTTAACTAACAATTTATAGCATAATTCTTCTGTTTATGTCTGTTAAATATGTGATAGAGGCCTTTTATTAGCCAAGATAAAAGCTGATAAAATTATATCAAAGTATAGGGAACTGAAGAAATTAGAATAAACTTTGAAATTGTTGTGCTGTATAAAGTGACAATTACATGGATTTTACTAAGAGGAGATTATGAGAGATTGTTGTGGTACTATCGGCACAGAATTAAAATTGCTTTGTCAGCCTTTGTTAAAGCAGTTAACAAAAGAAGTTAAGCTTTGAGACTGTTGGTGACCATTCAAATAAGTATCCCCAAATTTAGATGTTGAAAAAAAAAATCTAGTCATTTAGAGTTAATTGAATTAAAAATTACAACACAAGAGGTATTCTCAGAGCTGGAAGAACCCTGCCATTCTCAGAGTTCAAGTTTCTGTGCCAAAGCAAGAACATTCCTAATGGGATAATATTTCAAGACAAATATGTGGTTTGGAAAACTGTACTAGGTAAACTTATAGGAAACAATGGGTTTTAAGTGGAAATTCTGAAGTAGTCTCTGTAGAAATAGCACTGGCTTTGCAGCTTTATTGTCTTCTTTCTTCAGACTTACGTTTTGTTTTGTAGGTTTTTATTTATCGCCTCTTTTGGAAAAGTAGAGACCGTCCTCGGAGAATTCGCATGGAGGATATCAAGAAAGCCTTTCCCTCACACTCGGAGAGTAGCATCCGAAAGCGGCTAAAGCTTTGTGCTGATTTCAAACGCACAGGTATTTCAAGATTTCATGTGGATGTTGCTAATTGCTTCCCAGCCAAGCCATTCTTTGCTGATCTTGGAGTTTCAGACAAAGCAGGAGGAGGCAACATGTCATGATAAACCATTTATGAAAATACCTATTTGAAGATCTAAAATGTAATCTGATTTTTTTTTTTGTTCCAGTTTATAAGAGTGCACTTTTGGCACAAGTATGCTTGATAGTAAGAAATGAATACAGCTTGGACAGTTTTTGTAACCCCTTGGGTAATGATGTGTGCACTGAATGAACGTGAATGTATGAGAGTTTGGGGTAACAGCTGCTGAGCTAGGGGGAGTGTTGATTTGGACAAATGCAGAACAAATAAACCCAGCACTTTTTTTGGTTTAAGTGTCACAGATTTGTAATACTTGTTCCTTTTGCCAGCATCACAACAAGATAACAAGTCTTGAAATACAGTAAGGATTATGATGGCATTTAACACTTACAGCAAACTATTCTGTTTGATCTCTGCATCTTTTCAGGGATGGACTCAAACTGGTGGGTTTTAAAGCCAGATTTCAGATTGCCAACAGAGGAAGAGATCAGAGCAATGGTATCCCCAGAGCAGTGCTGTGCTTATTACAGCATGATCGCAGCTGAGCAGCGCTTGAAGGTAAACATTCCTTGTAGGCTATAAGGCAAGTTACTGACAAGTAGTTCTGTGAAGGATGCTGCTAGGAAACACCTACCTAAAGCTAATTTTTGCTATGCAGTGGGCAAATTAGGCCCCAGCCGACTGTGCAACTTGCTGAATTTTCTGCTGCGTAAAAAGGAAGTTCTCAGTGAGCCATTGTGGTTTTATGCCTATAATTTAGATGTTGTGTTAGCTATGCTTAAAGGTAGGAAAAAGAAGTTGGGAGCACGGGCTTATTTTTCTATCTCTACAGCAGAAAGTAAACAATGTATGATGGGATTGGGAAAAAAATGTGTTTGTTTTTTGAAGTAAAGTATAATTAATTTCTTTCTCCAGTAACCTTTTTAAGACTTCGGGTTCTCTTTTTTTTCTAATATTTTTCTGTAGGATGCAGGTTATGGGGAGAAATCCTTCTTTGCACCAGAAGAAGAGAATGAAGAGGATTTCCAAATGAAGATCGATGATGAGGTCAGAACAATATAATAGGCATATGTGCTCATACATTAGTCTGCATGGCAGTAGAGAAATGAGGTATTTAAAGAACTAATTTCATGTAGGGTTTGGTATATCAAATGGTCGTGCAGCTCTCCTGGGAACTCATATTTGCGTAAGTTCACCTTTGCTTGGGTATCCTTCTTGCCATATCCTTTTAGGAGTAGGCTTTTTGCCTTAAATGCCTGTTAGGAATTATCTAGCACTTTGGTTCTCCATAAGGGCAGCTGAAGGATGAAGACATGATGAATTCATTCTCCTTATGTCAGTTGAAAACTTCTTAGTATGACTTGAGAAATCCAAGATAAAAAACTTAGGAATTATGCTTGGTGGTAGGATTGTGAGAGCATGTCTCTCTTCTTGCTGGCAGGTGCGCACAGCCCCGTGGAACACCACACGAGCCTTCATTGCTGCTATGAAGGGCAAGTGTCTTCTGGAAGTGACTGGTGTAGCAGATCCTACTGGCTGTGGGGAAGGATTTTCTTATGTGAAGATTCCAAACAAACCAACGCAGCAGAAGGTATCGTTCTCAAGCTTGGGTTGGACAAGAAGCAGTAAGTGAGAAGTCGTGCAAGATAAATATGGGGTATTGGGAAGAGAAAATATCTGAAAACGATCTTAGGAAAGATTATTATGTGAAGACATTCATAGGCTGTACCTTTCTCTGAACAGGATGACAAGGAACCCCAGCCAGTGAAAAAGACAGTGACTGGGACAGATGCTGATCTGCGTCGGCTTTCACTGAAGAACGCTAAACAGCTGCTGCGTAAATTTGGAGTGCCTGAAGAGGAGGTGAGCACGACCCAGTAGTAAATAAATATGGGGTTCTCTTCATTGCTGGATTCAGCAGTAGATGGTGGAATGGACATATACTTTTCTGCTCACGTGGAAAGGAGTTGAAATCCACAGTCAGTTACCTCAGATGCATGCCTCTAAGGCCATTTCTGTTGTGTCTTCCTCTTTACAGATAAAGAAGCTGTCCCGGTGGGAAGTGATTGATGTGGTACGCACAATGTCTACGGAGCAGGCTCGTTCAGGGGAAGGTCCTATGAGCAAATTTGCACGTGGATCCCGGTTTTCTGTAGCAGAACATCAAGAGAGATACAAAGAGGAGTGTCAGCGCATTTTTGATTTGCAAAATAAGTAAGTTCTTATCTGATGCTTACAGCCTTGAACCCCACCCTGTCCCCACCTTAGAAGTCCAGAACTATGGATGCCTGGGGCTCTCTGATATGTAGTCGTATAGATGTTGATTCATCTGGTTGGGTTCACAAAATACAGAGAAAGAGGGCTTTGGTTGTTACTGTTAACGTAAGAGTTAGCTGTAATGTTTGGCTGTTACAGACCTTTTGAGAAGGTAGAATGCACAGCCTGCCACATAAATCAGCATGAGATGTTCCACAAATCAGTTCACCAGTCATTTTCCTTTCTTTCTTCCTTACTTCTTTTTTTCTTTTTTTCTTTTTTTTTCTTTTTTGCCATAGCTCTGTTGGGTAACAACTACCAATTTTATGTCCTATTCCTTAGAACTGCCAGACAATTCATGCATTATTCCTTGCTCTGGCAAGCTAAGATTGTAGAGAGAATATAGTACTCTTGATGAAGAGATTGAGTTGGAACAATTGATCATTTGGACATGGAAATTACAAGAGGACTGAGAGGGGAATACATTATGCTTATTAGTGATTTGCAACATGAACTTTGAAACCTTTGTGTCACTTTTACTTTGTGTCCCTGATTTTTCTGGAGTAACTGACTTTCAAGGTGCCTTCTGTTCCAGGGTTCTGGAATCCACTGAGATCCTCTCAACAGACACAGACAGCAGCTCAGCTGAAGACAGTGACTTTGAAGAGATGGGAAAGAATATTGAGAATATGTTACAGAACAAGAAAACTAGTTCTCAGCTCTCTCGGGAAAGAGAAGAACAGGAACGAAAGGAATTGCAGAGGATGCTTTTGGGAGAAGACAGTGGGAATGACAAAGAGAGGGGCAAAAAGGACAGGAGAGACAAAAAGGGGCTGTGTAAGTAACTGCAACAACCAGAATATGTCTGAAAAGGATGTTGAATGCTGTCAGGCTGCAATGGGTGCTGGTCCTGCCTCTCAGGAAAGTGTGGATTCCTCACAGTGTGAATGTACAGACATGCATATCTACGTCTTTTTCCTTTTCCTGAGCAGTTACTGTCTGAATGTAAGTTTAAAGTATTGTCCTTGCCTGATAGCTTTGGTTATTTTGAAGTATAAGCTCACTCTGGTATTTCTTTAGGTATTTACTTCTGCTTGTTGTTGTTGTTGTGTGTGTCCCCTCGTTTCCTCCCCCCCGCAACACTTATTTTTGAAGTAATTTTCCAAAGATGGGTTCAGAAGTAGAAGAGTGTTCTTGCAACCAGTCTGTGGTACTCTAATTGGATCTTGTGTATACGCAGCTGTATTTGTCAAACAGATAGGCACAGTACGTAGGCTGATAGCAATGTCTGTGATACTGTGTGCTGTAGCAGTGTGTAATTTGTTAATTGGAGGTAAATGAGGTAGTTGGACAGCTGCCAGACTTGGATCTGCTGTAGACTTGTGTATTTCGTGTGTTCTGAGAGACAACTTGACATGTCCCTAGCTGGCAGCAGAAGTGACCTGTGAGCGAGCTGTGTGAAGGTTGCTCATAACGTCAGTTCCTTTGCATGTGTGTGAGCAAAGTGGAGCTCTGCTGAATCTGGGTCAATGTTATTTTTGCCGTTGAAAACCCAGATTGGTAATTGTGATTTGTGGAAGATTGAAACACGTAGGTTTGCCTTAAGTTTTCTTGAATTTGTATCTTGGAAGTTTTTAAGCTAGAGCTGTCTTTACCATCTTTAATTAATAGTGTTTCTAAAGCATGGAAGAAATTAAAAGCAAATAAAACACTCTATTTTAACATCAGCTTCAGGAGCTTCAGCAAACTCTCACAAAGATGATGACACTGCCTCTGTAACCAGCCTTAATTCCTCTGCCACTGGCCGCCGCCTCAAAATCTATCGCACGTTTAGAGATGAGGATGGGAAGGAATATGTGAGGTGTGAGACAGTTCGAAAGCCCTCTGTTATTGATGCCTACTGCCGAATACGGACTACAAAGGATGAAGAGTTCATGTAAGACCTCTAAGATTTTTTTCTCCTTGCCTCGCTTTTCTTTGTCTAAGTTTTAAAATACTGGAAGTCTGATTTAGAAGCACATTCTCTTCTGTGTCTGAAGTCCTTGGAGTTTGCACTTTTGATATATGAAATTCAAAACACTGTGCAGAGTGGCACTAGGCATTCTATTTTTATGGCATCTAAAGCCATGCAGTTTTGGTTAAAGATTGAATAGATGAAATGAGGAGATTATTTTATAACCTTAATGTTATTTATAGTATGTTTATGCTAGAAAACTGTGTTTTATTGAAGTTCTGAACAACTTGAATCATGTTGGAAGCTAAAGAACTTAACCTTAGATACCCTGGCTCCTCCAGTGTTCTGTGATAGAGGTTTAAGTCCCAAGAAAATTCAGTACCAGGTGAAAGGAAAACACCTGGTAAATCATCAACTCAATTGAAAAACTGCTGTTTATTTTTGGGTTTTGTTTTTCCTCAGACGAAAGTTTGCTCTATTTGATGAACAGCACCGTGAGGAAATGCGGAAGGAGCGGCGTAGGATCCAGGAACAATTAAGACGGTTAAAACGGAACCAAGAAAAAGAGAAACTGAAGGGCCCTCCAGAAAAGAAGCCCAAGAAAATGAAAGAGCGTCCAGACCTAAAAGTAAGAGTATCCACATGTTAAGCATGCTAACGAATCTTGGGTATTGGAGAAGTGTTTTGTTCTGACTAGGGGATTTTAATGATCCTCTCTGCCTCTAGACTGGGAGTCTGTGTATAAATTCTGATCTGTCACCTTTCCTATATCTTTGTAGCTGAAATGTGGAGCGTGTGGTGCAATTGGCCATATGAGGACTAATAAGTTCTGCCCTCTTTACTACCAAACAAATGCCCCACCTTCTAATCCTGTTGCAATGACAGAAGAGCAGGAGGAAGAGCTGGAAAAAACAGTCATTCACAATGATAATGAAGAACTCATCAAAGTAGAAGGAACAAAAATTGTCCTTGGAAAGCAACTGATTGAGAGGTAAGGGAAGAAAGTTACAGATAGGTAGTAAGAAAAAACAATTTAGAGCTTAATGCAGAATATACACATGCATATTAATCACAGCATTTTGATTGTATTTTTGGTGTTGCAGCAGGTGGGATTTTGATTATGGTTTTGGTGTTATTTTGGTTGTGTCTTTGATGTTATGGCAGATGGGACCATGGCCACTACTAAGGGGGGGCTCATGGGTTTGATTCACAGCAGAGCTAGAGGAAGTTTTATACTGTTTTGTTTTCACCTAGTGCGGATGAGGTTCGCAGGAAATCACTGGTTCTGAAGTTTCCTAAACAGCAGCTTCCTCCAAAGAAGAAGCGGCGAGTAGGAACAACCGTTCACTGCGACTATCTGAATGTGAGTGAAGGTGTTCCTGAGCTGATTGTGGCATATCTGCTTCTGTTTGTATCAGCTGCTCAGTTCCTTTACTACTCCTGTGTGTCCTCAGCATGCAACTACAGACACCTACTAAATATAAAGATTTCTTTATATTAATGTTTTGCATTTTAGAGCTGCCTTAACAGTTCTGTCTCTGGTTTCTTTAGCGTCCTCATAAATCCATCCACCGACGGCGAACAGATCCCATGGTGACACTGTCATCCATCTTAGAGGGCATCATCAACGATATGAGGGATCTTCCTAATGTGAGTTTAAGTTAAGAGGCCAAAAACCTGCCTTAAGCAGCACAGCTGAAATGACACCAAACTTATGCTACCCTTTCCTCAGATGAGTGTGTCACCCCTTTTCCCCCTGCACTGACTGTGCTTCCTATAACTAAACTAGAATTCCTTGATGTTTTTATTCCTGGTTTTCTATGTTACTCTATTGCAAGTGATGGTTGGGAAAACTGAATCATGTAGGTTGTCTCAGTTGTTTACTAGGTAAGGCCTCTGAGCTTTGCGAAAGTGGTTGTGGTGTTTTAGCACAGAAAGAATCATGTATTTGCTTTATCTTTCTGCGTCAATTGGATAGATTTGGGAAATAGCTTTTCCTCAGAACTTTGTACGTTTTTCAGATTGCTCTCTGCTATTATGAGCGTGTTGATTTATCCTGCAGTCGACAGAAAATAGTTCTCAGTGTTGATGTACCACGTATGCTTAACAGGAACACTGTAAATCTTGTTCATAAATGCAACTCATGTTGTAGTCTTCCACCTACAGAAAAAACACTGATTTCTTAATGTCAGTAGATGGGCTTACATTTGTTTCATATTAAGGGAGTTATGTTTTCATTTATAAGAACAAGGAAATTATTTTAAAATACAAGAATAAAGCTTGCTTACGTATGAGCAATTCACATTAAGGTAGCATAATCAATGAAAACAAATTGCTAAGAAACTAATGCATCTTTATGTCTGTTTATTGGAGGACAACTTTATTCCAGTTCTTTTGTGTTACTTTATAATTTATTTCAGTTCAGAATCTTTTTGAGATGCAAATGTCCATATCAGAAAATAACGTTGAATAGTTCTGTATGGATACATATTCAAACCCTGGGACGTGTTTTTTCAACAAAACTAGAAAAAAATCTACAGCACTCTTTGTAGCAATATGGACTTCTTTTTGTGTGTGGCACTGGCAAAAGCTGTTAAGAGTGCTGCTCTGTTTCTTACTTCAGATTTTACCAGAAATTTGCAAAATCAAAAAGTTAAAGTGAAAATTTGTATTGAAATGAGAATTTAAAGGTGCGGTTTCTTGACTACTGTTATGCATAACCAAAAATTTCATCTGAGTCATCTGAGAATACTTATCAGAATGGTATTAAAGAACATTTTTAAGAAAAAAAATGATAGCCACCAAGGAACTGAGCTCATCCTATTTTCCTTGGTGCAATTAAAGGAGTGATTGCGTAAAAGCTTTATACGTTAGTACTTGTTAAACTATGCAAGTTAAACTGAGATTAACTGTGCTAGTACTATGTTAACAAGCGTTCCTTTTTCTCTTTTCATCCTCAGACATATCCCTTCCACACACCAGTAAATCCAAAAGTTGTCAAAGATTATTATAAGATCATTACTCGGCCTATGGATTTGCAGACATTGCGTGAAAATGTTCGTAAGCGGCAATACCCATCACGGGAAGAGTTCAGAGAACACCTGGAACTAATTGTGAAGAACAGTGCGACATACAATGGTAGGCTATTAACAACGTAGGGGAAGTCTGTTTCTGCTAATGCTTTTACTTTTAGAAATAATGGGAACAAGAGAAGAGCAGAATAAGGTAACTGTCAGATGACAACAGTAAATAACATTTTCCAGATATACCTGAAGGACTTCATAACTGTCAGTGGACTAATTCATAAATAAGAAAGTGGGCTCCATCACTGAAAAAAAATCTGAATTATGACTGTAATGTAGTAATTGAAGTTCAGTTAATAGACCTACAAATGGCTGAAGAAATCGGTGCATGCGTTAAGTCAAACTGAACTGAAGCAAGGTTCTGCATATCCCCTTAATATTGGGTGAAGCTAAAGAAAGCATCATTTTCAGTAGACTGTTATGAGCATCTTTCCTTTCTTCTTTCAAGACATGGATTGGTGGGGAGATACTTGTGAACTTATGTTCTCAATATTATGCTATATTGAAGCAAACGCTGAATCTTTGAATAGAAATGGGAATAATTCGTGCTTCTTGGAGCCATTGCCTTAGAACATGCAGCTCTGAGTATAGCTTACTGTAATGATTTTGCATTTTTTAGTTCTTAGTTGCAATTTTTCCTTATTTGGGAAGGTCAGAAAACTAGCTTAAAAAAATTAGAAGCATAGATTCTGCAGTAGAGCATGAAGCTGCTGGGAAAAAGTGCTGATTCATTGAGCAACTATAGATCAACTGTATTCCAACTGCTGATAGAAAAGTCTTTGTCCAAAAGGTATTCATTTGGCAGCTAAAAATCTCCCAGCTGTGCTGAGTCTCTCTCTGGGCTACACAGCAGTCATAGTGATACTGACAACACTGGTTTTGTGCTTTTATTGCTTCCTTGTCATTATTTTTGACAGCTAAGTCCCTGTTTTATCCTAATTACAGAGATTTTTTCATAGTTCTGTTGCAAATACTTTTTTTTTTTTTGTCTGAGGAATCATTAAATTATTTAAATATCTGTGGTTTTCTGAGTATTCCTTGAATGTCCATCTCACTTTCCTTAACAGTTCTGCTCTACTGACTGGTTTTAATGAAACAAACAGATATTTTAAGGTTTATACTCTGAAAGCTCAGAAGAGTTGGAAGGCTTAGTGGCCAGTCTTCCATAGCCACAGCTGCTTTCCCATATGGTTTCTAAAACTTAATAAAATGTATACCAGAAGTGTAAATATTTGCTACAAATAACTGTTTCCTGTCATAAAACCCATTCTGAACTTCGATAATTAAGCATATTGAGAATATATTTGAGAATAGACTGCTAACTGCAACAGAAATATAACCTTTATTCCTAAGCATTACTGGTTAATTCTTATTGTTGGTCTTTCTAATACTTTGAAATTTTACACTGTCAGAACGTATTCATTGATGTGGTTTGGTGTTTTGTTTCTTATTTTTCTCCTTTTGGGTTCTAAAAGCTTCCATCAGGGCCAGAGTTGTCTCACTGGACTTGCTGTGTATTTGCAGGGCCGAAGCACTCGCTGACTCAAATATCTCAGTCCATGCTGGACCTGTGTGATGAGAAGCTGAAAGAGGCAAGTCCTGTGAATGAGTTGAGATCAGAGTGGAGAGGGAGGGGTGGTCAGTGTCGTTGAAGATAGAGGGCATGAGTGGGCAAAAAATGGGGCTTTAAAAAGGAGACGATAAGGGAACTTTGTTTTTCATAAGGCATATTTGAATTTTTACAATTTTAAACAGTTCATGTTGGAGTCTCTCTCAAAAAATAGTTGTTCATTCGTTACTCTAGTTACTTTATCTTGTGTGCAGGCTTATATCTAGGCTGTTACCCTCTGTTAAGTACAAGGGTCTTTATAAAAAGGTGAAAGGGAATCTCTTTGTAACAGTGTTCTGATATTAACAGTTATTAACCTAGGGTCAGTCATTGGCATTCTGAATTTCTATTGCAGAAGGAAGATAAACTGGCTCGATTAGAAAAAGCAATTAATCCCCTCCTGGATGATGATGACCAAGTGGCCTTTTCCTTCATTTTGGATAACATTGTTACTCAAAAGATGATGGCAGTTCCAGATGTATGTAGCTTAACTAGAGAGAGAGTGTGTGTGTGTGTGTGCGCGTGTGATGTGCAAAATATTCTGATTATAGTCTACTGGCTGTGTAGTCTAGTGGCATATACATCTTGTGGCTGTTAATGCACTGAAAAAAAAAAAAAAAAAAAAAAGTGCTGCGTCAGGGTGCTGGCCTGTAATTTTCTGGCTGGCAGACATTCCTGTACTGACCCCATTCACTGGAGTAACGGAGCAGAAGTGAAAGCAGGGTTCCTGTCCTTTTTCCTGCTGCTCTTACTCCTTAATAATGCCTACTTCGGCCTCATTAATAGAAAGTTACTAGCTTTCATTAACAGTTTTCATTGTAGAACACATTTTTCTCTTACTGATTTCAGCACTTTCTTTTGTCAATTGCAAAGTGCTCTGTGCAGCTTGCAGGTGCAAACCAAACACAAGCTGACTTCTCATTGATCAAGTCCACCCAGTGTTGTACCAAAAAAAAACACTTTAACCAATAAAACTGATTTATCTATGATGTATACTCTGTATGAATGGAGTAAAAAGCAAGAGACTGTAGTGATTAGTCTGAATGCCTGTTCCCTTTAATACTTTGGTTCCATTCTCTGTTCATTTCATTTCTGACGTTTACAAAAATATTTTAGAATTTTCCTGTGCCATCATGCCATACTGAGCTGTACAAACTATTTATAGCCCCCTGTTGTGAGATTAGATCTGTTTGTTTACTGTACAATGATTTTTCTTGCTGAGTACTCTAGTTGTATTGTGAAAGAAGCAGTGTTAGTAAATAGAAAAATCTCTTGTATGATTATTATTTTGTATTACATATTACACTATCAAACAGGTATCAACGGGCCTAGTTAAACTAGTTACTAGTTACAACTAGTACATTTTTATTCTCTGTCTCCCCTGAAGTTAATTTATTGGATTCAAGATGCCATGTGATAAATGCTTCCCGTATGCTTTGAATGTTAATCTGTTCTGGAGACTTGCTTTATGAAATTTGTAGCTCAAATTGTAATAAATTTACATGGAAGCTTTCTAACCTTGTCTGTTTTCTTTCTTTCAGTCTTGGCCATTTCATCATCCAGTTAATAAAAAGTTTGTTCCTGATTATTACAAGGTCATTGCCAATCCAATGGATCTGGAGACCATCTGCAAGGTGTGTAGCATGAACTGAACAGGCACTTGAGAAATGTTTAGACTTGATTACTTACTGGGTGACGATCTCTTGCAGAATATCTCCAAACACAAGTACCAGAACAGGGAGACTTTCCTGGATGATGTTAACCTCATCCTTGCCAACAGCATTAAGTACAATGGTAGGTGGTGAAAATAAGGCTTCACCCTTCTTCCGTCCTTAAATGAATATATCTGAGCACCTGTTTTCTAGTGTTGTCAAAGCCTGAAACTATAAATCCTGAGCTTGATTGCTTCTTTCCTTTCTTGCTGAGAAAGGAGATGCTTAAAGAGTAATGTTTTTGCTGTCACATGGTGCCTTATTTACTATTTTGCTCTTTGGGGTAGTTACATTTTGGAAGGATTTCCTGCTTATGCACTACACGTTTCTCTTTAAGTGATTTGTTTCTGGGAATTTACTTGAAGCTGACATGGTACAACTTTCCCAAATAATATTTTTAATGCTGGAACAAACTGGTTGCTCTTTGTTAGCAGAATGTGAACCCTGCCTTATGTTTCTCCTTAAATCAGAAAGTGGTGGGATTTAGGGACCTGTCTTATCAGAGCTGTGTAACCAAAAACAGTCTTTCTGTCTCACCAGCTGGCACTGAGCAAATGTCAGAATGCATAAAGAGATTTGTTTATTACTACAGGGCCAGACAGTCAGTACACAAAAACAGCCCAGGAGATCGTAAACATCTGTTATCAAACTTTAGCTGAGGTATGTGGACGAGTCTATTGTAATATTTTTGTATGTTTGAGTTTTCTGTTCTGTAACCTTAGCAAACTTCTTTGGTCTTAGTACGATGAGCACCTGACTCAACTTGAGAGAGACATCTCTACTGCTAAGGAAGCAGCGCTAGAGGAGGCAGATCTGGAAAGTCTTGATCCTATGACCCCTGGTCCCTACACTCCACAGGCAAGTGACCACACAAAGTTTTCATTTTTTTGTTTGTTTGTTTCTATGTTTTTAAGTTTCAGTTTCCTGAATATTTGATCTTGAGGTGCTTCTTGTTTACTGTTCTCAATCAGTCTGCAGTATATCTTTTAGGCTTTTTTTTTTTTTTTTCCTTTAGTTCTTATTCTTGACTTGGGCTGTTTAGCTGTTTTTAAAACCATCAGCAAAAATTTTCTTTCACTTGGAATGACAGACTCATTCCTGAAAAACAAAATTGCCTTTGTGGTATCAAGGGCAACTTAAATTCTTATTGCTGAAAATGCTTATTGCTTCTCTGATTTGGAATCTGCCTGATAAATTAGGAAACAGTTCAGGGAATGTCATCCTAGTGTCTGAGGCGTGTCTTTTGTTTCTTCAGAAAAACTATTGAAGTTCACAAGCCCTGGATGATTGGTCTGCTAATATCTGAATGATCAAAATCTGAATGTTGTATTCCCAGTGTAGGAAGGCAAAGCTTTCGTTGTAGTTATTCTGTATGTACCACCTGTGGATGACTAATTTTTCTATTCTGTGCATGTCTGATGCGATTACATCTGGAAAGTTGCATTTAATTTTAGTTAAGTCAGAGCAGAAAAGAAGGTCTTGATGTTCAAGAACAATTTAAGGACCTATGAAGGTTATGTTTAAGAAAAACAGGTTTAAAATTTTTATAGGCAATACATATACAAAGGTTACATGGCTGGAGCCAGAATAGCAGTCTAAAATTTGTGGGTAATATTTAGTGTAACCAGCCTTTCCCACCAAAACAACCAACAAAAAATACAAACACAACCCACGTCACCAACAAAAACAAACAAAGTAAGTGCCATTCAAGAAGCTAGAAGGAAATTGCTAGGAATGATGATTTTATTTAATGGGGTGGGAATACTGAAACTGAGTGACGCAGAAAAGACCTCCTGGGCAGTGCGAAGTGCCAGGCAGCAACGGAGTCTTTGGAGATTAGTTGTTGGAGCAATACTGATGCATTTCAACCAAGATTAAACGGAATGGAGAACTATCCCGATGCCTCAGAGAAACAGGGGCTAAAATAGCATTCTCCTCTCCGTCTGATGGTTTCCTTCCCACGAGCAGTGTTATCTGTTCTGATTTTTTTCCAAGTTGGTGATCAGGAGAGAGGAAGAGAGGCCTGAGCAGTGAATTGCTTATTAGTTGTCTTTTCTCCTGCTCCGTCTCTGAGAGCTCCTTCTCTCTGCTTGCTGAAACAAGCGCCTCCCCTGAACTTGTCATCTGATGGCCACCCTTTCCCCGTGCTTCTTGGCTGAAGGTACATTCCTGCTTCCCACACTCCCAAACTTGTCACAGATGGCAGGTCTGCTGATGGTTGCTTGGCTTTCGTTCAAGTGTAGTTGTGATGACTAATACTTATCTCCCCATATGTGTCTTCAGGAGCTGGACTCCAGGATATAAAAAGCAAATACAGCAAGTAGAGAGCTGTCTATGGTTTACATGTCTGTTTAAATTCTTAGGAAGCCTGTTTTGCCTAATTTAAATGGTATTACTTCTGCTTTTAACATTTTTAGGATTGTCATGATATTTAAACTGTGTATTTAAAAGGGCATTGCATCAAAATCCTAATCAGTAGTTCCTCATTAACTGTTCGAAGGTCAAATTGAATGCAAACTACAGGCTTCTAGAGCACTTTATCCAACCCCCTGGTTGTCTCTCATGTTAGTTTTAGGGAATCTTGAGACAGTGATTTACACAGAATCGATTGAAAGTTGAAGCTCTGCTATTTCAATATGTGATAAAGTATTTTTTTTCCAGTTCCGATAGCAGTGTTTGTGGTTACACCACTTCCATTGTAGACACATAAAAAGGGCCATACTGAGTCAAACCAAAGGTTGATGTAATCGAGTCTTCTGTCTCTGGCAGGGACCAGAAGTAAGTGGATGTGAAGGTACGGTGGTGATTCTTCTTACAGTGAGGCCCTTCTGGCAATTGGCAGCTCAGGCACCTTAAACTGGAGTTGTGTCTGGACCAGTCTTTATGAGCTGCAGAGAGGCCTATTCTCTATAAACCTGTCTAATCCTTCTGGAGTCCATTTACAATTCTGGCCTCTGCAGGACTGCACTGCATAGAAGTACTGCCTTCCATTTTAAAATCTGTTATTTGGCAAACTTCAAACCTGAGGTTGAGAGCCATGCGTTTTACCATCTTTGATCTTCTAAGGATAAACGTTTATTTTGTTGAACCTGTGTTTAGTAATATAAACACTGGAAAACAAACACACTTTGCATTTATTTCTGAAATCCCAGTCTTGCCTCTCTAGATAGTATTTTAGTGCCACTTCAGTGTCTGAGAACATTATATGTCCTGCTTCCGTGTGTTGGCCACCTCATTTGTATGATACCGTTTCCTCAGGATGCTTCAGTCTGTCAAGATGAGAGCAATTTGCCTGCTATGGACACTCCTTTCACAACCCCGGAGAAGCGAGGAACTCAGAATCCTCCATTTTTTCCTGTGCTTGGAGAGTTGGGTTGTATAAGGAAATTACTGAAAGGAGGCAACTACTTGGTAGGAAACAGGTGACAAAAATCATCAGGCTTCCCGAGCAGAAAAGGGAACCTGTTTCCAAAGCTGTGTAATTTCCTTCATTTTGAGTGCTCTGATGGGAAAGCAAACAAGTAAAGAGCACTGGGAAATTTGACACTGTAAAAGAATCTGCCTAAGGCCAGATATTTGTTTGCTTCACTACTTCTGGGAGTAGAAACCTGGTGACTCACACTGCGGAGTGCTAATATGCAATCCCTTATTGATTCTGAATAGGGAAATAGTGAAGTGTATCCTACAGTTTTGGAGGACGATAATTAGCTTACTGTGGTTTCATCCTGTGGTGATTACAATCTGTACAAACACCTAGGAAGAGATAGGTGTAGGCTGCCACTATAGATACATTCTTGTAAAATAAAAAAAAAAAGGCAGGTTAAAGGTATTAAATCACCACAAATGAACTGGTTACAGTAACCATAGAATATTTTTCTTAGTGTTTACTCTGTATGTTAGAGGAGAAGGACTAGCAGAAGGAGATAAAGTAATACAGGCATGAAAATTAAATGATCAGGAGGAGAAAGGAGGTGAGGAGGGCCATGAGATTGAAGCTGGTACCATAAAGACTAGGGGAGCTGTTCTGAGCAATCCAGACCAATAGATATTGAATATGAATGGTTCCATTTATTATTTCAGTTGTCTGTGGCTTTGAGAATGCCTTCTAGATTTGGAAGTTCTTCAAGTGTTCTGTAGATTTCCAGTTTAAAGTCTTTAGGACAGAGTCTGCATTTCCTTTCTACCTTGAACTCGTGGTGACTGGGGGAAGAATGGAAGAGAAGGGCAGGAGAAAAATTGTTGGAAACTGATGTTCGTTTTGAAAATATCCCACAAAAACATTCACTTTTTAAGATCTAGTGATCTTTTCCAAAAATAGGCTAGGTAAACAAAGAACTTGGACACTTTTAAGGCTGGAAACCTCCTTTTCGCAGATGAGCACATCAGGTAAAGGTGTGTGGAGACTGTGTGCTCTCTGATCTTGGAATAAAGAGAGAGGGTCCTTGCTCTGAGAGTGAGATAAATACATATTTCCCCCCACCTTCCCACCTCCCTTGTTTCCCTACCCATCACCGTGGTCTGGATGTCCGTCATACCCTTTGGCTTGTGTCGAATAGCACCTTCCTCAATGGTATTGCTATTTGTGTTCCCCATTCAGATGCGCCAGGGGCGAGGTAGGCTGGGCGAGGAAGACTCTGACGTAGATATTGAAGGGTTTGATGAGGATGATGATGGGAAACCTAAGACTCCAGCCCCAGTGAGTATATTTCCAGAAACCCAGCCAGTCTATGTGTTGACTTGTGTCCTTGTGGTGGAAGTCTCCATAGAATAAGGGTTGTCTTCTGTGTCTGGCACCCTGAAAGACAGCAGTATTCATAGCAATAGCTAGACACTTAACTGTAGTGTTAAATGTTAGCATTATGAAGTGAGAGAATACTTCGGAGGGAACTGTGTGATAAATAGGAGGCATGTGCTGGAAGTGGCAGTAGTTTATATGTTGCTTGATCTTCACTGTCCCTGTGCTGTATGACCTAGGAAGTTGAAGATGCAGATGGTGACCTTGCTGATGAAGAAGAAGGATCAGCCCAGCAGCCTCAGGCCAGCGTCCTCTATGAAGACTTGCTCATGTCAGATGGAGAGGATGATGATGACGGGAGTGATGAAGAAGGAGATAATCCTTTCTCGTGTATGTTTCCTTTGCTATATAAAAAAGGTTGAATAGGAACTGGTCATTCACAAACCCAGCTAATCTTCTTTCCTTACCATCACAAAGGCATACAGCAGAGGGCAGAAAGCAAAATAGGGATATGTAGGCTATGTGGTCTCGTAGGAAAATTATTATGGTTCTAGTAGTGAATATTATTAGGGGATGATGGTGGAGAATTGTTCAGAACTGACAAGTAGACCAGGCCTTTTGAGTAGTGGGGGTAATTAGGTTGTTTCTGAATGTCAGAAATGGGTATGACCTCCCGGATACCATTTCTAGTACATTTTCAATAAACTGCTTTGTATACATTCCTTACAGTCAATATTGGATCCTTTCCAGAAAGACGATGTGTATGTAACTGACAGAACAAACCTGTTGATTTATCACCAAATGTCGGTTTATTACACAGCTATCCAACTGAGTGAGAGTGGCAGCGATTCAGATGTGGAGACCAATCCAGTGAGACCAAAACAACCTCACGTTCTTCAAGAGAACACACGAATGGGCATGGACAATGAAGAAAGCATGATGTCTTATGAAGGTGATGGTGGGGAGACATCTCAGGTTATGGAGGACAGTAATATCAGGTAATTAAAGCTAAGAATCTTATTAAAGCAATTCTTTCTTCAAAACAAAATTGTTCTCTTAAAGGTTTCTGAAGTGTTTATTGTGAAAAGCTGAAGAATATCTTGTTGTTTAAGTGATTCCATTACTGGTTTTAATGTTGCAGCCATAATTGCAATTTACTACTTATTGACAGAACTTTGCTTTTGCTGTTAGACTCTAATGAAAAAACTTAGTTAATTAAAATAATAGTGTTTTTTTCTTGTAAGTTAAATAACTTCCATAGTGTTTTTTGAAAGCAGTGCAAATAAAGCTTTTTATAGATTGTCTCAGAAACTGAGATGCCTTTGAAGTTAAAAGGTGATTTAGCTGATTAACTGATTAACTTCACGTTTGTTTTTTTCCTCTAAGAATAAGCATTTCCTTCCTTGAAAGGAATATGCATGTCCAAAAGAACAGGAATAACGCATATTCTGTAATTTGGAAGGAGTTCCACTCTTAGAAAATGACAAGGACAGCTTTATTTTCTGCGCTGTCTTGAGAAAGTACTGACTTACTCTTCCTTGTTTGGCTGTGCTGTAGCATATTAGCATTAGATTCTCTGTTCATTTTTTCACTCGTGGAATTCAGTACCTTAATGTTGTTATTGATACTTGCCTAAGATAATTATATGGGCAAGCTCTCTCATAACAGAGATGATCAAGACCTGCTCTTAAGAGTAGTTATGCTGGGTCAGGCAAATGATCTGTCCAGCCCAGTACCTTGACAACAGCCAGTAGAAGAGGCTGGAGAGGATGTGAACGTGCTCTGCTCTGGTGGTGATTGTTATGCTGTCTGCCTTTTTGTCTCTAGTAACGGTGACAGATGGAAGGTTTTGGAGCAATCAGTTGCATTTCCTACCCTGAGTATATCAAAGTGGGGTGAGGATGCCAGTAGAGAATTGTTTCGTCAGAACTGGTTTTTATTTTTAAAAACTGGCCAAACAGAATTAAAGTACGCAGTGGTTCCAGGTGTTCCACAAGGACCTGAGGCCAGGGACCTTTTACAGAACTTAGATAGAAGTTAAATGGAGAATTGCTGATATGAAATTATGGTGTAATAAGTGTATGTTGTTTCTTCTAGCTATGGCAGCTATGAAGAACCAGACCCTAAATCCAACACAAGAGATACTAGCTTCAGCAGTATCGGAGGATACGAGATCTCTGAAGAAGAGGAAGAAGAAGAGGAACAGCGTTGTGGACCAAGCGTATTAAGTCAGGTCCACCTGTCTGAGGATGAGGAAGACAGTGAAGATTTCCATTCCATTGCAGGAGACAGTGACTTGGACTCAGATGAATAACCTAAGGAAAATCCTTTTCCCTGAGATGATGGTCATCTCGGGCTGCTCTTGGCTCCAGTGTTTCTATTGTCCCAGTTTGGTACAAGGAGCAATGTGGTGCAGACTGTGTTAACAAGAAGTAGCCTTTTTTATATATTTTAATCAGTTACAGAACGTGAGGCTGAGTAAGTACGTGGTGAAGAATGATCTTTATATAAGCACGTCCTGCTGAAGTACTGGGTTGTGCCCTTTCGTAGTTCCAGAATCCAGATGAAGACTTCATGAATTTGTTCTTCATTTTTAATAGATGTAAAATAATTTATCATAAAAACTAGCCTGTTGAATTCATGCATTGTTCATCGGGGGGAAAAAAATGGTTGCTCTGAGTAAAATTCATGCTGTTGTTTTGATAAACAATTGTAAAACGTTTCTTGTATCTTAAAGGGAAAGCTTTTGTTTGGGAGCACAATACGGACGCGCTAACAGCTTATCCCGGGCTGGTTTTGGTAATTGCTAAACCGCCTTGAGTGCTTCAGTGAACAGCTGCCCTATTTTTTTTTTTTTTGTAAGTTGCAATTAGTCCCAGAAATCAGACTTTGCTAATTCGAGTCTTCAGCACTTCTCGGGCTACTTGCGTGCCCAAAATAGCTCTCATTACATGATTCCCGGGAGCCAGCCTCCTTATTTTTAGCCCTCCCAAAACAAAGGCCGTGTACAGAGCCGGCTCGGGCCATGTAAATAAAGACTCCAGACGCTCTCAAGCTTTGCTCCTTTTATTATTGTGACACCTCCTAACACCCCTCGGGGCTGCTGGGGCTGGGGCAGGGGCTCGGAGCCCCCCGGCTCCCCTCAGGGATCCCCTCAGGGCGGGCGGCGGCCCTGAGGCGCCCCGGCCTCGCCTTCCCGGCGTGCCCCGCCTGCGCGCAGGCGCAGTGCGGCCGCGTTTGTCGCAATGGCCCCGCGCGGAAGGATACGCGAGCGCCCAACCTCCTTTCGCGGCTCTCTCCCCGCCCTCCCCTCGCTGCCTGCCTGAGGGGCGGAAGGAGACGGAGGCGGTTCCTGCGGGATCCCTCCGCCGCGCCGCGCGCGGACTCTTTGAGGCGGGGAGCTAGGTCCGGCCGCCGCCATTCGGCTGGCCGCCGCCGCCAGCGCCATTTCGGGAGCCGCCGCCTCAGCGCGCCGCCCGCCCCCGGGGCGCAGCCCGGGCCCCGCTCCGCCCGGTGCCGCCTCACCGGCAACCCCCCTCTCCTCGCCAGAGCCTCGCCGCCAGAGCCTCGCCGCCATGGCGACCTCCGTGGGGAACGTGGCGGACAGCACAGGTACGGGCCGCGCTCGGGGCCGCCCCGCCGGGCCGGGCCCTGCCCTCAGCGGGCACCGCCGGGGCCGCTCCGCCTGCCCGGGGCCGCGCCTGCCTCGGCCGGAGCGCGGCGCTCCCTGCCCGCGGGGGCCGCTCCCGGCGGAACTTTCCAGAAGCGGCCGGCACCCGCCGCCTTTGTGGCCGGCTCGGTCCTCGGGGGGCTGCGGGGGCTCCTTGGGCTGTGCTTACCGGGGGCCTGTGGGGGGCTGTGGGGGGCAGGGACCCGCCCCGAGCTGCTCCCCCCCCGCCCGGGGGCCGCACGCGTGCTGCTGCTGGCGGAGCTGCCCTCTGCCCCCCTCCCAGCACACACAGCCCTGTGCTTCCTTGCTGAGGGGGTGAAAGGGCAGCACAGCTTCGCCCTGCGGGTTTTCAGGCTCTCTTCTGGCTGTAAGGGAAGGAAGAGCGAGGAAATCTGGGACAGCGTCTCGGAAAAGCGTGGGGGGGAGCGGGATGTGTGGGGAAAGGGCAGCGGTGCAGCGGCAGGGATGGGCAGCCAAAAAGAGGCAGGTAACGCGGGGTCAGCTCGGCCAGGGCTGCTGCCCCTGCAGCGTTGGGAGCCCCGAGCTCCTTGAGGAGCTGCGAAGGACAGGACGAGCTCCTGCCCGCCGCTGTCACCTGCTCCTTGTCACCAGCACCTCCCGGCTGGGGGCGGCCGCTGCTGCCTGCCTGCAGCTTGCACCCGAGCGCTGAGCACGAGTGGAGGGCTCAGGTGGCTGTGGGGGAGAAAAAGCCTCCTGTGATTCTCCTCTGCGGGTGGTTCATCTGCTGGCCTTCTGTGCGGCTTGCACGCACCAGGCTTGGCCAAGGTCACGGTCAAAGCGTGTAGTGCAGGCTAGCATTGGTGCACAAATTCACGCCAGTAAGCCTTGCTAAAGGGTTTTTCTGCCTGTGGCTCTTTGCTGCTAGTGCTTTCTTTAGAAATGGGTTCGGTGAGCAGCCACGTTATGGATTCTTTGGGTAGCGTGACTCCTGCTCTGCAGCAGCCTCACTGAAAGTTCAGCTCCTTCGAACGCGGGGATTGCAGCTGTTTGCTTCCCAGCATCGACTGTGCTCCTCGAGGGGATTTCTGCTAAAATATTTATTCGGAGGTGGATGACTGGATGTTTTATGCTCAGGGATTGATTAGCTTTATCTCCGCTCAGGGGAGCAAGGGAGGGATTGTTTTGTGAAGATATTGATAAATGAGAGAGAATTTTAGTACCCTCGTTTTGTCACTTCAGCTAGTGATTGTTATTCCCGGGTGCTGGTGTGTTAAATACAGGATTTCTGCAGTGTCCTTGCTCTGTTGCCTGGGGAGCTGCAACTTCACTTTCACTCTGTGCTCGAGCAGGCCAGGCGTCCTGTTCAGGGAGCCGCTGGAAGTTTCTTTCCAAGTGTTCGTGAGACTCCCAGTCTAAACCTCTATGGGTTTTAGTATTTATTTTTTCGATTTTTTTTTGCTTTAGCACTGAAATTTAATCCCACTATTGATACTTAAAGAAAAAATGATTCTTGCCCATGGGCCACGTGCTTCCTCTGTCCAGCCTTCCCCTGTCTGTGCTGTGGCTGCTGCCGCAGGAGGGAGCAGGAGCAGCAGGGCTGTGCGCTGTCAGCCGCCTGCAGCCCTCACAATGCTGCTGTCACATCCAGGCTGAGTACCAGTTATGGCTGTGCATTGCCTTGAAGGTTAACCAGGCTCTGAAGTCTGCTTTTCCCTTAGTCTGTGGTTCAGAAAGCTGTGAAGCAAGGTCCTAGAAAGCAGGGATTCACGTGTTTGCAGGTGCTTGGTTAGTAATGTCTCAAGTGTCTGACAGTCGGTAGTTTTGCTAGTTCCAGCTTAAAATGAGCCTTTAGTTTATAGCACAGAGACAGTATTATGTGCAAAAACAACTTCAGTTGGGTCATGTCATTTTTTTTTTTTAATTTTCAAAACCAGATAGCACTAAAACAAAATAATTAAAATAATTGAAATAATTGCTGTCAATCCTGAGTTCATAAAATGAACCCTAGGTGATAACTCTGGACCTGATGTCTTTGTGATCGTTTTGCCATCTTTAAGAATTCCCAAAAAGTGGTTTCAGAGGATTCGCGTAGTATGTAACTGCAGCGTTGTGTACTCAGATACTGAGGTATTTGCTTTCCTTCGGTAGGATTTATTTGTTTCATTGCATCAGAAACAGAGAACTCCCCAGGTGCAGGTGGGAAGTATTGAGGAAACGGAATTAAGTGTCTGCAGAGTACTGGAAATGCTGGACTTCAGAAGGAAAAATAGATACGTGCAGTCATAAAAGCTTTTAATAGCAAGACTAAGTGGTATAAAGGCAGAAATTGAAGGCACTTTCTAGGATGAACAGTTGAGGGTTTTTTTTCCTCAGGCTGCAGTTGTCTGTATTCTAACACAGAGCTGTCTTGGTAAGACAATTAACTTGCTTTTCGCACAGGAGGTTGTTATATCTAAAATGGGGTGTTTTATTGAAGTATTTTGTTCTTTGTGAATGTATCTTAAATATTAAAAACGTTTTGTCCCTCCCATTCCAGCTAAGCCTCCCGAAGTAGGAACTGCTTTCCTGTACCCTCTCCTTCTTGTGCTTCCTTCTGTAGGCCCGCCGCGTAACCACTGAAGCTTGTGTTTGTCTCTCACCTGATACCCTTCTCAGGCCAGCACTTTATTCGATGGAGGAATTGTTACTCGTTGTAGATAACGCAGGCAGTATAGAGGTTTAAGGGAATGTTATGCATTACACATTTGTCTTCAAGGGCTTTTACACGATACCGATCTACTGGCATAGCAAAACTTCCTTTTCAAGTCCTTTGAAGTCTTTGTCTGCTGTCCTTCATTTTCCTGTTAATTTTTCAGAACTTTTAATATTACAAAGCACTAGATTTACAGATTTTGGGGGGAGGGTAAGGAAATTCCTTGTTCTGTTGCTTGCACTGCTACTGTTATGAACCGAAGTAAAACGTCAGGAATATCTTCAAATGTTTTTCAGGTTCATGGAATGTGGTTGATTTCTGTCTTGTAATAGCTGTGAATATTCGTGTTTCCAGATACTGATGAAGTCATGCGCTTGTACGCACACTGTTAGAAATACCATAGCAGTAGGTGGGAGCCTGAAGAGCTGAGAGCTCAAACTGTCACTTGCTGTAGTGTTTTATGTAATTTCAGACATCTTCATCCTTTAGTTCGAAACACTTTTTTTTTTCACATTTGTTTTGTTTTTGTTTTGTTTCTTTTGTTTGGTTTCCATTATCTAACTTTTTGTTTTCCCCCCTTAAATGTTTTGGTGATTCTCCAGAACCAACGAAACGTATGCTTTCCTTCCAAGGGTTAGCGGAGTTGGCTCATCGTGAATATCAGGCAGGAGACTTTGAAGCAGCAGAGAGACACTGCATGCAGCTTTGGAGACAAGAGCCTGATAATACTGGTGTGCTTTTATTACTCTCATCCATTCACTTCCAGTGCCGCAGATTGGACAGGTAGGAGAACTGAGGGGTTCTGTCAAGTTTTCTTTTGAGTTTGTGCCTGGAATAGTATCGAGCGCAGCTGAAAAAAATGCTCATCTAACATTGGCTTTATCTCTGAATGCAAATGCTGACTAACCTCATGGTAGCAGTAAGGACTCGTCAAAAATAACGTGCTTTTTTGAATTCTTCAGGGTAAGAGGAATACCAATGGGAATTGCTAGCTTTGCAACAAACAACAGATCTTGCTGTTACTCTAATTTTTTTCATACTGTATGCTTTAACATCAGAGTATCAGCCACACTTGTATGTACCAGAGTTATTTGCACAAGTAAACAAGTCTTTATTCCTCTTGCAGCGTGGGGTTTGTTTGTTTATTTTAATTCTAAGACCGATTGTTTGCAGCAGAATGGTATTGCTTAGATAAGGATTCTGTCTTGTGAAGGTTGTCTCTGTGCTCTTTCTGCCTGCCTGCTCCTGACCTTGCATTTTGTCTGTCAAGCATTTTGAATTGTAACTGTTCTAGTGGTAAATCTGTGTGTGTGGGGAAGGAAGTAAAAACTTGAAATTAGGATTTATTCTAGGTAGATTTCTAGATGAGGTTGCAATAACAATTCAGATATTGTAAAATGAAAAGTAAAAGGGAAAGTAAAATGGAGGAGGACGGGACAGAATTTTACATCTACACCTGCCTGTTGTATCCTGTTTCTTAAAAAGACTGGCAAGTGAATGAAACATTGCTTAGAAAAGTAGCATACAACTGTTGGAAGAGGCTTAGCAGAACATCTGCAATGCTTTCTCCAGCGGCATTGAGCTCAGGCTGGTGAGGAGACTCGAAGCCTACCAATTGCAACTGAGTTCTCTTTCTTCAGTAGAATCTAAAAGAGGAGTAGGAGAGAGGATAGTTTAAACTGGGAGAAGCTAAATCTGTAAATCCAGATTCGTTGGCTGTGGGTTTGGCTGGCTTAAGCATGAACGTTGACTAAATAACTAGGCAAACAGGCGAGCACTGGAAGTCAGGTGTTTTGCTAACTTGTGTCATTTTTTCCAGGTCTGCTCACTTCAGCACTTTGGCTATTAAACAGAATCCGCTGTTGGCCGAAGCCTACTCGAATCTAGGCAATGTGTACAAGGAACGTGGACAGCTACAAGAAGCTATCGAACATTACAGACACGCACTACGCCTCAAACCAGATTTCATTGATGGATATATTAATCTGGCTGCTGCGCTGGTAGCCGCAGGAGATATGGAAGGAGCAGTACAGGCATATGTGTCTGCCCTTCAGTACAACCCTGTAAGTAGCACTTCAGACTTGGCTGCTGTGTCACTTTTATGTCTATAAGTGACTGCTACAAAATCATCTGCTGTTCAGATTTGGGGTTATAACTGTTTAAAACTATTTGTTTAGTGAAAATAGTGTTAGAGTGTTATCTTCTGATTATTTTGCATTGTGCTCAAATGGTCTCTGTAGTGGTACTCAGCATGATGGTGTCTGCTTGCTATTGCATCACGAGTGCCTGTTTCCTCAAAAACCTTTAAGAGGCAGCACTGGTCTGGTGTATACATCCATTTTCCTTGCAAAAGCAAATGAAAAACCAGTTCAACAAGAGCTTGGGATCTTTTGCTGTGTTCTTCAGCCTATGTGAACTCGTCAAATTCACATTGAGCATTGTGACTAGTAGAGGATGCATTGGTTAGGAGTACTGTAATATGGTTTTTATTACAAAAGTTGAGTTTTACTTAGGTTAGAAACTTTCTTTGTTAATATTGACACAGCTGTTCTCATTCTCTGTGGTCCTACAATAGACTGCAACTGCAGTATCCAGCAGTATATGCTGTGGTTACAAATGAAAGAAAAAGAGCAAGTTGCAAGGCTTATGGATTAATAGGGGAAAACAGGGAGGTAAAACTGTTGAGGATGCAGGAAGCAAGGTCATTATGTATAATTTGAGATCTTGGTAAAAGCCATAATGGTAACAGTGTAATTTAAGAATACAGGTTAGCGGTCGTGCTTTAAAAAATAAAATAAAACTGTCCCCCCAAAATAAATAATGATTAAAAAAGAGGCTTCAAATACTTAGCATAGGGCACAAGAATTTAAGCTGCTTGTGGGGTCACTTGAACTTCCTGTTCTCTCATATCTCTGTACAGACAAATTGTATGAACTGGTTCCTAATTCCTTTTCTTCTTCTTCTTGTATTTTTATGGTCCTAAAATCAGTCAGATCTGTTGGCTATAATGCTAGGTCATGAAAAAATATTTTGAGTGTGTAACGTATTTACTGGGAATTTACACTGAGCTGCAGGGGACTGGGGAGTTCTGTTGCAGGGCATGTGTGAAGACCTTTGGGGCATCTGTGAAGTCCCGAAGCTGATGGTGTGACTTTGATTTTTCAGGACTTGTACTGTGTTCGTAGTGACCTGGGGAACCTGCTCAAAGCCCTGGGTCGCTTGGAAGAAGCCAAGGTAGGTGTTGAGTAGAATACATGTAAACGCCAGTGTTTTGAAAACTTGAACTTTGCACCAAGTCTTCAAATCTGCGTTGATCTACAGACAGTCTGAGAAACTGCTGAAAACTGAAGGCACTGAAACACCCCAGAGTAGTTGCAGGGCAAGATATGGCATGTCCATGTTTAAAAGTTGGTTTAAGTCAAGAAATGGAACATTACCAAGCCTTTCTGCTGAACTAGACTATCCGATACCATTCTGAAGTATTGGGCAGGGGCTCCACCATGCTCTTATCTGGAAATAAGTAACAGTCCTTCAAATCTGAGGCTTGCCTGCTGGTGCCAAGCAGAGAGCCTGTGGTTAGCTCGAGATCCCTGTACGATGCAGGTGCTATTGAAAATGCTGCTCTTCTAAAGTCCTTTGTGGCTTGTAAGTGGAGAAGAAACTATTCCAAATGTTACCTTGTAATATTGGCTTTTAAAGATTTTTATTCTTTTTAACTTTTCCCTTCCCTTGATAGTGGAAGAAAGGCTAGTAAATGATCAATAGCTGCAGTATGCGAACCCCCGAATAACTTTTCTTCATGTCTTCCCTTCTCCCCTCCCTAAAATAAAGAAATCAGAAGGACAAAGCTGGTTTGTTTGGAAATGAACTGATCGAAAGAAAACTTGCTGTAGTGGAAAGGTGGCTTCTAGCAGTCTTGCGTTTCCTAAACTGAGAATTTGAACACCAAGATGAGTTGAAAATTCTTGGCATGTTAAAACTCGGATTGCACAAAGAAATTGTCTTGTTACAAGCCACCTTACGCGTCCGCGCTGCAGGGGTGAGGAGTGTGGAGAAATCAGAAACACTCTGGACTCCACGTCTGTCGCTCCGAGCCCCACGCGCATGCTAAAAAGTGGAGTGTATGAACAGCGTAGCTGTCTGTTTGGCTGCAGCACCATCGGGGAGGGTCCGGGGCTTTACGGGGTAAGGGGAACCTAGGTTCAAAGTTGATGATTTTTTTGGATTTCTCCTACCAACTTGGATGCGCCTACCGTCCTAGCACAGCGTAACCGATTTGGTCAGATCCAGGTTGGAAACGATTCGTAGTAGCGCTAAGAGTTCGAACAGTCTTTGAGACACTTGGTTCTCAGCCCACCAAGCGGACAGCTAACATGAATTGCACTTCACTGCAGCTTTAGTGTGACTGGTATAGGCCAAGACACTGCGCCTGCCTTAGGTTGCTGACTTCTTTGTTTCAGAGCTCTGGAGACACCTAGTTTGAAAGTGTTATTCCGTTTTGTGAGAACTTAATAAACGAGGAAAAACATCTTGAGTAAATTGCAATGTGTTTCTTTGGTTATCAGTCCATTTGAAAGATCAAGCCAGCAAGTTCCTTACAGTTTGAACTAAAATTTAATTTCTTTGTAGATATTTCAGAGCCTTTCTTCCAAAAAAAAAAGTCCCTGCTGTATGCAATTGCCCTGATTAACCCTCTCCCTTCTGCATGTCTCCCTTGTTACAGACAGATTGTCCTCATTCCCATGTGTTAAGACATATCCAAAAAAATTGCAATTGCTTTGTTGAACTTTTACTAATGATCTTGTTTTATTTTCTCTCTTGTTTTTGGTTTTTCACCACTGATATTGTATTTAGAAGGTTTCAGGTGGGTGAAACCTCCTATTCCATGCGTAAGGTGCCTCGCTGAAGGGAGCTCGAGGCCTGGATCTAGGGCAGACACACACCTCCTCCTCCTCTTCCAGCAAGGAACGCACCGAAAAGTCACATGATGAGAAATATGGTAACGGGTTTGTAACTGCCACAGCAAAACCATTTGCCTCCATGCCTGAATCTTCTGTCTTGTGGCTTCAGAAACAGCTTAAAATATTTAATTACAAGCAAGTAATGTAAGAATGTTTTATACTAGTAGCCACAAATTCTTTCAAAGAAATAAAGTAAAAGTAAATTAAAATATTTTTTTAAAGAAGTAATTGGAGATAGTTAATAGTAAAAGCTTCTAACTCTTCTGGTTGTTCATTTTTTTCCTTTTTTCTTCTTTGTTTGGATTGCAGCGTTCTGCTCTTCTGATGATGCGCTGTGATCCTGCAGTAGCGCAAAGGCTGCGCAGCGGTAATGCGCATTGCGTGCGATTAAGCCCTCGCGAACGGTTGACTGGATGATTAATCTCGGGTTGGGTGCCTGCCCAAGCTCCAGGCGCTGGCCTTTTGGACACAATTGGGTTGTAACGCTTTCAGACTCCAGACATCAAATTTAACGTGCGAGTTTTTGTGTGGGCCTGTCTGGTAGATTAATGATTCTGGTTGGCCGTTCGCTGCACCTAGGGCGATGAATCTAGCAAAGCAGTTCGCAGCGATAGCGTGGCGCCGTGCTGGTTAGGATGCGCAGCGACTTCTCGCGCTTGCATTACAGGGACCTAAACCTTCATGCAATCCTGTCATTTGAGGTTTTGAAGCTGTAGCTCATGGAATGTCTCCGGAGCACCTGGGATGGGGTGTGCCATCTCACTTAACAAGGACGGCTAAAACTGAAGATAAGCTACATCTTTTTCAGTAGTCTTTCTGATTTTCAGAGTGATTTCTATCCTGTTTAGGGTTCGTCACAATTTAATCATTTTATTTCTTAGCTGAGTAGTTTTTGCATAGTAGTTTTTTCTGTTTTTGTGCACATCGAGAGAGACAGATACTTCCTCTGAACTACATGAATTATTTTGAAGATGATTTCTCTGGTGACCTGGTGTCTAAAAGCATGTTAACCTGTTATCAGCATAACTGAAAAATGGTGGGCTTGCACCTGGGTTTTGGTTTGCGCTGGCGCAGGATCAACAGCAGTTTGCAGCGCATTAGTTTTGGCGCAAGCTAGCCTATACTGCAGGGTCACTTTTGGCTGGTTAGAGAATGCATACTAACAATTGTTTTCTCTCATTTTTTTCTTTTTACAAATATTCCCCTTCCCTTGTATCTCTCTTCTTTAACTGTTCCAAGGCCTGTTACTTAAAAGCAATTGAGACTCAACCAAACTTTGCAGTGGCATGGAGTAATCTTGGCTGTGTTTTCAATGCCCAAGGAGAAATCTGGCTTGCAATTCATCACTTTGAAAAGGTAACTGTCTAAGCCAGTCAGCTTCACTGCTAGATGTTAATGCACAGGCAGTTAATTGTCTGCTTATGGATGAATACTTTGGTAGGTGATAAACATATTCTGATCAGCAGAATTTTTTATAGTCCTGTTGACGTCCTGTGTTAATAATTTGTTTACTTCCTGATGTTTCAGACTGCCTGTATACCACTAAAGAGATATGTTTAGAATTGCCCTAAGGACGTCACACACATGTCAAAGATAAGAAATTCATTAAGTTGTTTTACAGTCCTTTACTGGAATAGAATTTTTACAAGTACAGTTTGGGAATAATGTTTTGTGTTTTTTTTTTTTGTTTATCCTTTTGTATGTAAAAAGGAGAAACAATTCCTCTTAAAACCATTTTTTGTAGCAGTTTTTATTTCAGGTCTTCTTAACTTTCCTATGATTAACAGAGGAGAACAGTTTTAAGTGACACTCATTCTTCTCCAGGATTATTTTTCACCACTGTTTCAGATTTTTCTAGATCTTTGTCATTAGACAACGATTTAGAGTAAGATCTAATACCTTTTAGTTAGCATCTGAATTCAATTTGTATTCCTCTGAAGTTCTAACATGACCTAAAACCACATTTAAGATGTGGTGGACAGTTTCTTCCTGGTATTCTTGACTCGGATCTACAAAACTAATCTTAACTGCTTGTTTTTTGTTCCTGTATCTAGTAAATGATAATTAACAAGTATCTTAGTCTGGAAATAATGGTTCCCGTGGGAAAGACTGTAGGAGTGTGGCTTTCCAAATACACATCTGTAGCTTATTACTGCAGAGTGAAAATGTTTTTTGTTAGTCAAATGGTTACATTTTTTTTCCCTATACACACAATGTATTTGCTTTCTTCTTGCTCCTGTGAAATTGGCTCTGTTTTTCCCTTAGGATCTATTTCCTAAATTTTAAAAATAGGTCTCATTTTGCACTAGATAAGGGATGTAGATAATTTATTTTTTTTAAGGTTTTTCTTCCCTAAAAATAAATAACAGCATAGCAAGGGTGGGCAGGAGACTTAAGTATGATCAACCTAACATGAAATAAATATTTAACATTTTATTCTGCAGTAGTCACAACTGATGTCAGTTACTTTCTATTCTAATACACATGAATTTGGAGGGAACTAGGTCATGGCTTAGGTAAGCAAATGAATAATCTGAAGGTAGTGTATTTTGTCCCTTCTTCAGATAAGTAACTTCAGTGTTCTATGATTGATTTGTATAACTTAAGTTTTCCTTACTAGGTTGTTGATCGTCTTAGGTGCTTACAGATTAAGTTTGACAGGCTTTAAAAATAAATCATGTGTATATACATAAACAAAAATTAACTTCAGGTATCATAGAGAGAGCTTTTGTGCTAATGCTCAAAACTTTAAAAATACTTCCAGGCTGTAACGCTTGACCCAAACTTTTTGGATGCTTATATCAATCTGGGAAATGTCCTGAAGGAAGCAAGGATATTTGACAGGTAAGCAGATAAGTAGAATCACTCTGTCAGCGGTGTACATATCATACATGCCAAGTGTCAGACATACCAAGATACAAATTAGGTTCCTGATGTAAAATCTCTTTGGGCAGACATAGTGAAAACATGTGCCATGAGCTGAGAAAGTAAATGCCTTTGGAAAGCTGGATACTGGAATTAAAAATAAATAATCCCTGTGGAATGTATTTCCTTGTTACTTTCCTGTACTTAATTCTAATTTTTAAGACTTTACTACCGAAGGTGTAGACAAAAATAGATTTGAAATAAAGTCAGGAGAAGAGGGAGGAGAAGGTATGTGAGAAAGGCATGAAACTACCATTTTCACTATGTGTTTCTAGACCTCTGATCTGCAGGTGTTTCTAAAATTTCCCTTTATGTAGGACAAGCTAAAATGCTGAATTCCAGTTTAGCATCTGGCTGAATATTCTGTATCTGTTGTGTCCACATTGTGTTATCTCATGCAGTTGTAGTAGTACGTTTGCTGTCGTTTGGAGTAACTTGTTTTGAGACCTCTAATCTGTTCAATGAATCTTTTGCTTCTGGAAGAAGATCCAGGCTGTGGTGTTTCTATGCAGTGTGCAGTATTGCATCTGTTGACTTGTTTGAGTAGCAGCCTGGGAAAAGTACAGGATCAGTTCCTTGGACTGCTCCAAAAAAGCATTGTAAACACGTGAAATTCTTGCTTTTCATGTTCCTCTATAGAATAAATAATTGCAGAATATTTTTTGAATAAAACTTTAATTTTGCAAATGAAGAAAAGGTCACAAACATTCTAGTAATACAAGCCATATTAAAATAGTTCTGAAGAGGAGTACTGCACATCTCTTCGGCTGAAGTCTGTTTCAGACAATGGCTGTCTCGTGTGGAGCAGTGAATGTTGATTATTAACACAGTTTTGGAACTCAGGTTGTTTAACTAAAAAGAACAAAGTCTGTCTTCTAGCCTGCCAGTCATTACAAAATAGAGCATAGTTTTAAAATGTCATGCATAATAATTCATTTCTTGATTGGCTTTTTGATTCAGGCAGTACTTATCTGTGTTTCCAGGAACATCTTGCAGAACAGGGGCCTGGGTTTTGTGTACATGGTGGTATCTATCCCTTGAAGGTTTTCATTGTGTATGTTTTTATGACGAGATAAATATGACTGCTGCTCTGTGGATGATTGTTTACCTTCTTTTTCTTGTTACAGAGCCGTAGCAGCTTATCTACGAGCCTTGAGTTTGAGTCCAAATCATGCAGTTGTGCACGGCAACCTTGCTTGTGTGTATTATGAGCAAGGACTGATAGACCTAGCAATAGACACCTACAGGAGGGCTATTGAACTACAACCCCACTTCCCTGATGCCTATTGTAACTTGGCCAATGCCTTGAAGGAGAAAGGCAGTGTAAGGAGTGCTTTTTTTTCTTTTTTTTTTTTTTTTTTTTTTTAAGTTATTTAATATCCATCAGGATAATATCCAGGAAATATCCACCTTGAACCTGTTCAAGTGATTGTATAATAACTTCTTATAAACAGTGCTGTTACAAGAAATTTTACAGTATCAACAGTTCCTTTTTTATTCTTTTCCCCTTTGAAGGTGGCTGAAGCAGAAGAATGCTACAATACAGCTCTTCGACTTTGTCCCACTCATGCAGATTCTCTCAACAACCTAGCAAACATCAAACGGGAGCAGGGGAACATTGAGGAAGCTGTCCGCCTTTACCGCAAGGCTCTTGAGGTACAGTTGAATGTGGTCGGGAGGTGGGGAATTAAAGCTGAGAACATGTAATATGACATGAGTTTTAGGTATTTTTTTTTTTTTTTTCCATCTCTTAATCATAAGCAGAGGAAATTCTGCTCAGAGACCTGAGTCCTAAAATGAAGAGTAAGAAATGCACAGGAATTTCCTCTGTTATGGTGGAATTTGGGGATTTGAAAGACTGATTATGCTTTTATTTTTTTCCCCTCCAGGTGTTTCCAGAGTTTGCTGCTGCACATTCAAATTTAGCAAGTGTTCTGCAACAGCAAGGAAAGTTACAGGAAGCTCTGATGCATTACAAAGAGGCTATTCGGTAAATGGATACTTCTTGTAATAGTCCCGGTGTTCCATAACAGGAAAGTGCCATAGATCTGTACAGGATGTGGCTTACAGTAGCGTATTTAAATTCAGACAGTTGCTTTGCAAACCCGAAAGTGTGGCTATGAGTATGTTTCCTCAATGGAGGAGAAGTTTTTATTGTTCATAACGTATGTTATCTTGATTTCTCAGAATCAGCCCCACATTTGCAGATGCTTATTCTAATATGGGAAATACTTTGAAGGAAATGCAGGATGTTCAAGGAGCTCTACAGTGCTATACCCGTGCCATTCAGATAAACCCAGCTTTTGCTGATGCCCATAGCAACCTGGCATCTATTCACAAGGTAACACATGTGAATGAATCACTCTTAAAATACGGTGGGGCATTGTGGGTACTTACCCTGAACGTGTTGGTATCTACTGACTCATGCCTTTGTCTTTACAGGATTCAGGGAATATACCAGAAGCCATTGCCTCCTACCGCACTGCTCTGAAACTGAAACCTGACTTCCCTGATGCCTACTGTAACTTAGCCCACTGTTTGCAGGTGAGAGAGGAGAGACATTGGTTGTAATTCTTGAGATTCCTCTGTGTCAAATACAAGCTTGATCACCTCGACCAAGGACTACATAAGCATAGTGAAAGAGTAAACAAGTCTTAAATCAGAAGACTGTCCAGTTACCAACAGTAATTACTGAAAGTGTTGCTTCCATTTTGGGGAGAAGCGTTGATCTCAGCTTCTTGAAATAATCTTTTTTTTTAATTTTACCTTTTCTAGATTGTCTGTGACTGGACAGATTATGATGAAAGAATGAAGAAGCTGGTTAGCATTGTGGCTGATCAGCTGGAGAAAAACAGACTGCCTTCTGTCCACCCTCATCACAGCATGCTGTATCCCCTTTCTCACAGTTTTAGGAAGGCTATTGCTGAGAGACATGGAAATCTGTGCTTGGACAAGGTAGGAGGTGTTATAAAGGCCTGTTGTGACCGGAGTACTTTTGTCTGTTCTTATCAAAAATCTAATACTCACCTAGTTAATATTAGCCTTTGTAAGGCTTTCTAGTCACTGACCTGTGGAGATGCAGAGTGAGTAAATGTTTCCCTAACAGTAAAATAATAGATCCAGGCAGCTGTGCGGTAGTATTTCCTGAAATCTGCTCCTTCCCAGCATCTGTAGCGCTTGGTACCTGACCTTGCTTCATATGTTCCTCGCTGGAACATGCAAGCTTTGTGTTTGCTTGGCTCTGGGATTTTCAAATGCACTCACCTTCGTGGTGGCAGCAGTGTTCCGGGGTCGATGCATCTCAAATAGAAGTAATAGATTTTTTCATTTTTTTGTTCTGCTCTGGGGTACTTTGTGTACAGTAACATACTTCTTTCCAAAGTTTCTTTCGTCGTCTTTTCTTGTAAAGACTTAACTATGCTATTTCCACAAAACTGCACAGCACCTCAAATTGCCAAGAGTGTCATTGCAGTTGATGGCAAATTCTTTGACTAAAATAATGTAGCTTGTTTTCCCTTTGAATGAGAGGGTCACAGCTGTTGGCAGTTTTGATTGTTGAAACAGACTGTGTGAGCAGGTTGCCAGTTATAATTGAAAATGCTGTTAACCAGTGGAAGGATCCAGTTAGCATGAGAGATTGTATGGATATGAAACCTTAGAAGATACTGTACTTTTAAACTGGCTTGAATTTAGGGTCTCTGCAGCCTCATAATCTTGCCAGAGATAGTGGTTACAAGCTGATGCCTGGGGAAGATGGTGAGCATAGCAAAAAGCTTGCAGTGATGTTTCACAGGAACGCTGTTCTGGTTACAAGTGGTTTGTGGTTCAAGAGCGAAATGATAGTAGTGGTGTGGCATCATTATGTTTAATAATCAGGAATGGAGTACTTCAGAATGCGCAGAGGGTAGAAAGGCAGAAATGTTAATAATTTTCAGCAGTCGTGTCTGTCTTTATTTGCCTAAACATAGGCACATGACATCTTGTAACCCAGTTTGTGAAAATTGCACTTGGCTGCAGTGGAACATATGTAATGCAGGTTTGAAATAGCAGATGCTCATAGCCCACTTAAATGCTGGATAAAAATAATTTTAAAAACTCTTTTTTTTTTTTTTTTTTTTTTTTTTTTTGTCTGTGTTTAGCATTTGGGTTTTATTCCTGGGTTTATAAACATTTGTGTTACGTTTTCTTGACAGATTAATGTTCTTCACAAGCCGCCATATGAGCATCCTAAGGATCTGAAGGCCAGTGAAGGTCGACTTCGTATTGGCTATGTGAGCTCTGATTTTGGAAACCATCCAACATCACACCTAATGCAGTCAATCCCAGGCATGCATAACCCAGACAAATTTGAGGTAAAAATCTAAATGCTGAAGCTTTTAAAATACAGCTGAAATAGGCACCTTCTTTTCCTTGGTGCAGGCAGATAAATTAGGGAAGGGCAAATCTTTTGTTGCTAGTGTGTGTTGGTTAGTGATCATCTTTTTTTATGGGATGGGAGAGTTCTGCAGCCTAAGAATTCTTCTTTTTACAAGATAATGTGTTATTTAGAAGGTAGGAATTACCCATCCATAGAATTACTGCGGGTAGGATTCGAAGGCCATGGGAAATTATTTTTTATTTTCTTTTTATTTAAGCTTCATCTATTGTTCTTTTAATAGATGTGTTTCAACATCAAGCTTCTGCCTTGTTACTTCAAAGTTACAGACATGCATCCATTTTGTGTTAACTCTGCATTGCAAATGCTTTACAAGCCGTATTTTTTCTCTTTTTCCCTCTTCCCTGTGTCCTCTCTACTTTTTCCTGGTCACACAGTCTTTGTAGTCTGAGATCCTTGTGATGCAGCCGCATGCTTGATTTATCAGAAGTGTCACTATGAAGCAGTTTTCTTCCATGAAGCAATCAAATTAGCGGTCTGAGTTATCTGTGGGGCGGAGGGAATGTACCACTTCCCCTTCAATTAGCCTGAGAGCAGCCTTTTTTGTTCCAGATTTTTAAAGCTCTGCAGACCTTAATATAAATAATAAAAGCTTATCTACTGTCTTAGTAAAACCATGCTTTTGTCTTTCAAGGTAACCAACTCTCTGCATGTTGGTTCTGTTTTGTCTATAGCTTATAAAGATTTAAGATTAAAGATTTTGAATTTCTCGGATACATTTGCAGTTTCTTAAATGGAGAGGACTATTCACTTTTTAAATAATCTGTTAAAAAACTTTCCCACAACTTAACTTTCCTGTTCAAACTGAGTTATAATTACATGATTCTCACTGGTTACAAATTCAAAGATGTCTTGTAAAAGGCATTTTTAGAGAATTGAATGCTCAAATTCGTTTATTAAAATTGCTTGATTTGGCATTGGTGAGAACTTTGTTTATGCAAGATGTAGTGCATTATACTTGTCCCAGAACTAGGTAGAGCTGAGGCCTGGTGCTAATATGTTCAATGCCCTATTTTTCTTTACTTCTTTCTCAACTGGTAACTGCCACACAAATATAATGTAGTTTGTCTGGAACTAGATACAATTTTACTTACATAATTAAAAACTACAATACCATATGTTTATAGCAAAATTATTTTGTTGTGAAATAACTTTCCAATAAGAGCTTTATAGCAAAGGTATAAATTATTGCAGGTACTCAATTTGTGATGCCTTCTCTTCTAGGTATTCTGTTATGCCCTGAGTCCTGATGATGGTACAAACTTCCGTGTAAAAGTGATGGCTGAAGCAAATCATTTCATTGACTTATCTCAGGTGAGCTTTCTGGTGCTCTTAGCAAACCAAAAGGAAGAGAGATCAGCCTACAGGCTAAGATTTTAGCAGCAAGGGCTTCTTGAATTAGGCCAACACTAGTTTTAAGAATTTGGGGGTTTGTAGATGTATTGGCGTTATGCATAACCTGGGATACAGGGATACAGCCTTATCGCCTGTGTTATATTATTAAAAATTAATACTAAACAATATTGAGTAGCTTTTACATTAGGTCTTAAAATAATGGTCATACCTGAATGTCATGGATAAATCAAGACACCACAACTGCAAATATATTTAAGCTTGCATAAGGTTACTTTACCCGTGTAAAGTGGGGCAGAGGCTTGCCTGATGGAGGGACTTTTTTCCCCCTGTATCAAAAGCTTGGTTGGTTGGTTGGTTGTTTTTTTTTGTTTAGGTTTTTGTGAAAAATGTGATAGGGATTTCAGTATACACAGAAGTTGTTACGTTATCTCAAGATAACTGACAGTAACCTAAAGCAACTTGGGATTTATGTATATGAAATAATACATATAAATTAGATGATGGTTAAAACCTGTACATAGTTTTTAAGCACTTCATGTTTTTCAGGATCTGCTCTCATAAATAAAAATGCTACATGGATGTTAGCAGAACCGTTTTTTTGAGATGGGTTTGGCAGAGTTGAGATTTTCCTGTTTGTTGTTTGTCTATAGCAAAATCGTGTTTTGCCTTGTTACAACAGTTTTGGTGTTCTGTTTTGTTTAGAATGAGTTGAGGATATATGCCTCTGTAAAACTAAGAGTGACAAAACTTATGGCTCACCAAATTACGCATTTGACATTTATCCATTCGTACACCAATGACTAATTGCATTTGTTATTGAAAGCACAAATAAGTTTGTTTATTTATTCTTCAGATACCGTGTAATGGAAAAGCAGCAGACCGCATCCATCAGGATGGGATACACATTCTCATTAACATGAATGGCTACACCAAAGGAGCCCGAAATGAATTATTCGCTTTGAGACCAGCACCTATTCAGGTAATTAAGTTGAAGAGGACTGTATCTCCAAAAACAAACAAACAAACAAAAAAACACCGATTCTTAGTAGGAGTGTCTTTTTTTTTTATTTTTTTTTTTTTATTTTTTTTTTTTTTTATTCCTTCATTTCTCTCCTCTCTGGCAGAGTGGAAAAAAGGAAAGCTCATGTTTGATCATTGTCAGAGATCTGGGGACACTCAAGTGTGTAATAATGCAAGTACAATTTAGAACAGGTTGGACGGAGGCTTTGTTAATTGTAATCGCAGTGAGAGAATATTCAGACAGCGTCTACCCATTCTGTTTCCCTGTTCTCTACAAAGTGAATGCAGAGATGCAACCTTTATACTCTTTCCTCACTTTTTTCCCCCCTGAAAAACGTTAATATTTTGATGTCAAGTTGAATAAAATGTTAACAAGGCCAGGTATTCATCCCTCCTGCATGTTACAGGATGTGGACTTAAGGATGGTCTCCTTAAGTAGCTTGCTAATCACCACAGTTCCAAAAGGGATTCAAATAGTGAATGCGACAATATGAAGAGATGTCTCTTGGAGTCTAAAGGAGTGGTATTATCACAGAAGTGGGGAGTTGGAGTCAATCACAGACTGTTTGCTTTCTAGTTGAAAGAAGTGTTGTTTTAGTTAGGATAAAATTCTTAGCTAGACCTCTTGAACATTAATAATTTGAATATCGCGTTATTAAAGGAGAGAGACTTTTTGAGGATTAGCAGATGTGAGACAAATAGGATTGTTTGTGTTGAAGTGGTGTGATTTGTTTTTTTTTTTTTTCCCTGTGCTTCACGTGCAGTTGACTGTGTCCTGAAAGAGAACTCTAATTCTGTAAGGTTCCTGTTTACAGCTTTCTTGTATTGATGAAAACAAGGAAAAAGGTGTCTGAAACATTTGCAAAAATGAGTTGAGATCTGAGCTTAACTTACCATGTGGTGATTTTAACTTGCTTTATTTTGGCAGTGCACCTGGGACTGAAGTCTTGCTTTTTTTTTTTTTTTTTTTTTTTTAGGCAATGTGGTTAGGGTATCCTGGAACCAGTGGGGCATTGTTCATGGATTACATCATTACGGATAAAGAAACTTCTCCAGTTGAGGTAGCTGAGCAGTATTCAGAGAAACTAGCTTACATGCCAAACACTTTCTTCATTGGAGACCATGCCAACATGTTCCCCCATCTGAAGGTATGTAGGAAAGTAGAGAGGGCAAGAAAAGCTGGTGTTGATAGCTGTTCTTTTCTGTCAGCTGTTGTGATAAAATGACATTTGGTAAGGGATCCTGTAACTGTTTTATTTGTTTTTTGTTTTCAACAGAAAAAAGCAGTCATTGATTTCAAGTCCAATGGTCACATTTACGATAACAGAATTGTTTTGAATGGTATTGACTTGAAGGCTTTCCTTGACAGCCTCCCCGATGTCAAGATTGTTAAGGTGAGAGCTACGCCTTTGTGTGTTCTGTCTTAGACACTGAAGCTACTATTTTCTCTGATGCTAATGGGTTTTTTCTCATAGATGAAGTGTCCTGATAGTGGAGACAATGCAGACAGCAATGCTGCCCTCAGTATGCCAGTCATTCCTATGAATACAATTGCAGAAGCTGTGATTGAGATGATTAATCGTGGACAAATTCAGATAACTATCAATGGATTCAACATTAGTAATGGACTAGCAACTACTCAGGTGAGGCACTTCAAGACATTCCTCTTGGGTTTTATAATACCATCTGCATATTTTAACATAACAAGGAACAAAAAACCTCCAAGCAAATGCCTGTCTTCTGTCATGTCGATTTGTTTAGTTCTCATACTGAAGGAAAGTCCAGATGTGTTTAAGCCACAGATGTTCTGGAAGATGATCTTTCCCCAAAAATAGAAGGGTTATATCAACAGGTATCTGAAGTCCAAAACAATTTAATTTTGTTGTGTAGAAGAGATTAAAGATTGTCAGTTGTATAGAACTTGAAGGCAAGACGTGATCATTCCCTGCAGCTTAAAGGGTGTTTACAAGGCGTTGTTCAGTTTTGTTTTTCCTATCAAAAGATTTTGTTTGGTTATATAGGCCAAGTTATTTAATTGTAATTCAACAGTGCTTATTGAGCTGCTACTTATATCTTTCTGAACTATGCACTGTGCCACCACCTCTCAGCGCTTACAGCTCCTGGGATTTGAGTGAAAGTGACAATTGTTATTTTTGTTCAAAATTCCTAACCTTGTAGAGCGGTTTTTCTTCTTTTTCAAAACACCAAGGTTGGACATTGACATAACTTCTTTTGATTTGTGAATTTCCTTCAGTTTAGTTTTTTGGTACTGGAAGGAACGAGCTATAAGCTTCCTAGTGCGGTCACAAGCATTCTATATAAGCATACAGCTGAAATGTGGCTCCTTGTATGTTTTTGCGGCCAAATGCACCTTTATCCATCCTGGCTAATTAGAACTAAGTCCAAAGGAGCTGGTTGTTTCCTTGTCAGCCAGTTCCTTACAGTCTCAGTTACATACTATCCTGCATCTTTGATCTTAACTGTCTTTTTTCTATCTGTTCTATTGTGCCTATTGTCTTATTCAAAACAAAAAGTCTTTTGCTTCTTAAATACTGTTTTCTTCTTCTTCCTTGAAGTCTTGATTTCATTTTTAGTCTCAAGGCAGTGAAGGGACCTTAAGGAGGGGAAGAGTCCATGTGTAATGCCTCTTTAGATGCTGGTTCTTTACAATTACTTGGAATTTCAGAGAGACATAGCCAGGGCATGAAAATGCCAAGCGTTTTATTCCTTGGTGGTTGCAACATCATGGCAGTCACAAGCATGTTACATGTACGAGTTAAATTCTTGTTCTGGGTAAGTAGACAATTTTGTTTTCATAGAAGAAGCCAAAGATATGCTTGTAGTAAGTTATGATGCCAACACATTGCACTGTGCCTCAGAAAGATTCCATAGAGCATAAGTTTGTTTCTTGTGATTTCAGCGTTCAAGTAGCCTTTTTTCTTTTCCAATTTAGATTAACAACAAAGCAGCAACTGGAGAAGAAGTTCCACGAACTATAATTGTTACTACCCGTTCTCAGTATGGCTTGCCAGAGGATGCTGTTGTATACTGCAACTTTAATCAGCTGTATAAGATTGACCCTTCCACTTTACAGATGTGGGCTAATGTGAGTGTCTGTGTATCTGATATGAAGACTGAGGTTGGACCTCTGGAACATAGCAGTTCTACTGTTCAAATCAAGAGAAATGTCATGCAAGTTAAAAGTTCAACTGTTCTGTGGAAAATACTGACCTGGAGCCATTTGAATCCTTAAAAAATGCTCATGCTACAGGGCTTGGCATTAACAGGATATAGATATTTTTTATTTTTATTTTTTAGTTTGATTTAAAATCACATCTGTTCTTCTAGTCAGTGAGAATTAAATCTTGGACAGCGTAAGTGTGCTGGTACTCCACTGAGAAATAAGCCTGGTCTTTGCTAGCCTACACACTTAAGTTAGAGCTGGCCTTGGCAATTGGTAGTGTGGAAGTACGTTGCAGAGATCTGTGAGGGGTATTATTTTATATTCCAGAGTGTGAGCCTATGAATAAATGGTATCACCAATTTCAAGACTTATTCTTCAAGTACTACTTTGTGAAGTATTGCTCAGAGTTGCTGTATGTTTCAGCAGTATTTGGAATAGAATGCCATTCCACTCCAAATTGTAATTTGTTTTTTCCTTGCTCTGTTATCTCAGATTCAAATACTGAATGATTGTGTCTTTTGCTTCATTTTGATACGTGTCAGTTTATTGCCATTACCCAGGAAGAGAAAGGTCTCTGACAGAACTGTTTGTATTTTCTTCTTGGTTATTTTTACAGATCCTAAAAAGAGTTCCAAACAGTGTGCTGTGGCTGCTACGTTTCCCGGCTGTAGGAGAACCCAATATTCAGCAGTATGCACAAAACTTGGGTCTTTCCCAAAACCGAATCATCTTTTCTCCTGTTGCCCCCAAAGAAGAACACGTGAGGAGGGGGCAATTGGCTGATGTTTGTCTAGACACTCCGCTTTGCAACGGGCACACAACTGGGATGGATGTCCTGTGGGCTGGGACTCCGATGGTCACTATGCCAGGTAATGCGAGGGGGAACCTAGACAGAGCAGATAAATTTGATTGTGATTTATGCTTTAACAATAACAGCTAGCTGGCCTGATGGATTTTCTCATTTCCTCTTCTGGAGGCAGAAGCAAAGTAATACTCAGTAGTGTGTTACTTGATAAGCTGATTCCTTTCATCTTTTTTGTTTGTTTGTTTTTACAGGTGAAACACTTGCATCCCGAGTTGCTGCCTCCCAGCTTACTTGCCTTGGTTGTCTTGAGCTCATTGCAAAAAGTAGGCAGGAATATGAAGATATTGCTGTGAAACTGGGAACTGATCTGGAATAGTAAGTGACCTTGTACCTTGACCTTGTAACATGGTAACATCAGGAATATAAAGTGCTGTCGTTGGGCACAGTGCTGAGCCTTACTAATAATCTTGCAGGTACTTTGAAATAACAAGGCAATTCTCATCCAGAGGTCTCTTGTGCAGTTAACTCTGCTTCTGCCGTTACAGTAAATTCAGTAGTGCTCCAATTAGGCTGAGGAACAGTGCTGCCTACTCTGAAGAAGTTGCGCAAGTGCAGGTTCTTACCTGATAAGAAGTGCAAGAGTTCACTTATTGTTCTTTTTAAATTGAAGGTTAGGCAGTCTGAAGATTAGTCAGTTTGTCATTTAAAGGTAAAATTGTGCAGTAAAAAGTTCCTGCAGTATAGATAATGCGACAGGTTAATCTATTAATGTCGCAGCTCTTTTGAAGTGGTAATGCCGGCGTGTATCAGAGGCAGTGAGGGGGTGAAACGGCGGCGTGAACTTGGTGGAAGTTGGAGAGTAGGTATTTTTGAAACAGTTGTACTGGCAGTTCTGGGTTTGCTGAAATAGATTTAAAAATAGTGTTTGAAACTGCTCATGACTGGCTTTAACTCTTTTTACAGCCTGAAAAAAATCCGTGGCAAAGTCTGGAAGCAGAGAATATCCAGTCCTTTGTTCAACACCAAGCAGTACACAATGGACCTGGAGCGGCTTTATCTTCAGATGTGGGATCACTATGCTGCCGGCAACAAACCAGACCACATGATAAAGCCAGTAGAGGCCAGTGAATCTGCATGAAGAGACTGTCTGTACGCCCACCCAGAACTCTCCAGGAACTGAGCCTCTCAAACACTTCTACAGAGATGATGAGCTAAAAACTGTGCATTTCTACTTAATCTGCCTGGTACTCTGTGGCTGAAGTGATACATGATGGTGATTAGAGCACAGCCAGACTTACTTCTTGCATGATAGGGAAAGACTCTATAGAGCCTGGGATCCTTTTATTCCATGAGGAATTTGAGTGGGATTGAGCCGTGTACATGTGAACCTGTATGTATGAGAGATGTAGTGATTGGTGGGGAAGCTTGAACTGCCCGACCAGTTATGATTTCAGGGATTGATTCAATCTGCTGATGAATCTCTCCTCTGATGCGGATTGGGAACTAGAGCTTTTTAACATTTGATTTTGGGGTACTCCTGTTGGTATACGTGTGGTTCTCCCATGACAAGATTTCCAGCTAGCGAGTGTTGCTCCCTGCGTTAAATTCTAAACTGTGCGGACTGAAAGGGCATATTTGCTGGTGTAGTCTTTTTTTATAGGTTTTATAAACCACTTGAGCCTATATCAGCCTTTTAATGTTTGACCTCTGTTTTGGAGCTCTCTGTAATGTGTTGGTTTAGATAAGGACTTCGGGTTTTTTGTTTCGTTTTTAAGCTTCTCCAATAACTCAGCTAATTGGCTTCATGATGGCAGCTCCTGTTCTGTTTGAAAACCAAATTCGATTTGAAATTAATCCTCCCCACAAGTGTTTGAGGTAAACACAAACTGGTGCCAAATACAGATCTTTCAGGAATGATGTTTAATTATGTATAGAGGCGCAGTCCTAGGTACTGTAGCAAAGACTTTAAACAAAAAATAAAGCTTTGGTTTGCCAGTTTGACTGATTTGACCAGCGTTTGGCATTCTCTGCTACCCTTCCTGTGCCGCTGTCAGGAAAGTATCCTGGATTTCTGGCCTTTTACGTGCATTCCTGCAGCTTTGTTGTAAAGAATGCTGTTGATTTCAGCAGAAATAATTGCAGGTAAGTATAGATAGCGCTGTCGGCAGTGAGGAAGCTCTGAAGGGCTGTGTACACATCCACGAAGCGTTCCGGCCCCCTGCTCTTCTCTCTCATGGTGCCTCCACCCCGGGGGCCGCAGCCCCAAGTGCAGCAGCGGCCGGGGCCGGGAGGGGGAGCCCGGCTCGGGGCTGGCGCTGGCGGCGCGCATGCGGCCGGGGCCGTGCCCCGGAAGGGAAGCGGGGGCCGCGGGGCCGGGCCGGGCGCCATGGCGGAGCCCAGGGGCCGGGGGGGCCGGGCCGGGCCCTCCGTGTCCGTCGCCACCCCGCTGGGGCCGGCCCGGGGCCGCCGCTCCCCCGGCGGCAGGTGAGGGGGGACCGGGGGGTGGGGGAAAGCGGGCCCGGCCCGAGCACGGCGTGCGCTGGTTTGGGGGGGGGAGGGGGTCCTAAACGCGTTGCATGGAGTTTGTAAGGGGTGAGTAACTTTAATGTAATTAAAAGAAGCCATCTGAATGTTTTTAGGCAGTCTTTTAAGTAGCCACGTTGTGTGTTTTCAGGTTCTTGGTTTTTGCTTTTTGTCCCCAAATGAGTTAAGGCATTTGGTAAGGCGGAGCATTGCAGCTTGCGCCTACGTTTGCGTGGCAATTGCAGTCCAGTTTTAAAATATCTTTACTAAAAACTACTGCTACTAAATATTCATAGCAACCACATTAAAGTGCACTTCATACAAAATTAACGTTTCTCATTGTGTGTTCAGAGGTTTCACACCTAGTTCTGTTCGGTGTTTTCTGCCTAATTACATACCATGTATAAGACAAGAAACAACCTTTTGTCCTTTTAGAGGTCCGTTACCCAACCTGAGCTTAAACCAGAATAACGTTCTAAGCTTGTGTCACCAAATGGTTCAGCCTCAGATTTTGACAGCAATTGATCATTATTTGAATATCAAACATATTAATACAAACTTAAATATACGAATTCTAATGTTTGTTTTAAACAACTTAAAACTTTGCAGCTTGATTTAGATGTTCACTGTGCTTTTTTTCCAGTATAGATTTGGTATGTGTTCAGTATACATCCGGTATTTCAGGGCCCTAGCGATGCAGGTCTGCTTGCTGGTGACCTGATGTTCTTAATGATATTCCACTTTTTTTTTTCAGCCTTGCCCTGTACTTTTCATCAAGCAGTGATGATGAATTTGAAATGTGTAAGTAATAGCACACATTCGTATTCTAAATGAATGTGAAAAGGTCATATTTTTATCTGCATATAATGAAATAGTTTTTCAGCATGATTTTCTTCCATGGTGTTAGTCTTAAATTGTTTCTGCTTCATTGCTCCTGTACAGTGCACTGTTGGTAGCTACGTGCCAAGAGTGAGAGCTCTTGAAGTTTGTGTCTCAGTCTTGGATGTGCCTTTTGCCTTGCATTGTATATGAGGCTCTCTCTGTTCTTCTCAATTATGTTTGCTATTAATGCTTCCAGACATGACAAAGAGTTTCTTGTTGCTGCAATTCTGTCTGGTCCCTGCTACCTTCTCAGCCTACCGTGTATCTTTCAGTCAGCATTTTCTCTAAACGTTATCTGTTCCAAACACATCTAAACTGGTCAGAATTCCCTCATGTCTCATAACTTCTGTTACTGTTAACCAGTTGGAGGGACGTTTTTGGCTAGAGATGTGTTTTGACATATATTGGATTCTGCAAGGTTCAAAACAGTAGTACTTCTTTCCCATTTCTGATACGGGTGAGGACTGAAGAGTGAAGGAAATGCTATTGTGAACTTTGAGGATTCAAGACTTGGAGCTACTTTTAAAAGATACTTGTGTTGTTGTTTTTTTTTTAAAGTCTAGGTTAAATTTTTATTGGTCGCAAGTTTTTCCTCAAAAAAACATGTAATAAAATGATCATTAGAACTTTGTTCTTAATCTTCTTTTTGATTCAGTTTTATCTAGAATGAAAACTCCCAAACCAGTCTCCAGAAAGGAGCATGCAAGGTGGGTGCTGTAATTAATGACTTCTCTAGTCTTTATGTATTAGCCTTCAAACTAGTAATTTATGTGTTAGCTTCAATTAGTATCGTATCTACTGTTCTGAATACTGAAAAATGATCAGAAGTTTTAGTGATTCGTACGCTGATAGTGTATGGAAGTGAGTGTGAACAGAGGAACTGGTATGTGTTTGGTCTGTGTACGTTCAGGTCACGTGAAATGCAACGTTTAGAGGCGTACGTATTGTATTGTCATTTCTGTTAGTAACACTTGTGAGCAACTGCTACATGTTACGGTAGATGGTTTATTTTGGAGGTTATTTTTTTTTAATATGGCAATCTTACTCCTTAATTTTCCTGTTTATTGCCTTTGTTTTACTGCTTGTTTTGCAGTTTAAAGGACTTCATCGATGACTCGGATGATTTCTTCTTGGACCGTGAAGTGAGAAGGAGCACAACAAAGAAGGGCAAGTAATCATCCAACAGCAAATATAAAGCAGAAATTCTCTTGGGTCAAAAGCTAACCTTCGTTGCTGACCTCATGAATACCGTCTGCAGACTGCAAAAAGCTAATTAATTATTTCTGGAGGAATTATCGGGGTGGGGGAGAAGGCAGGGGGAAGCGACATGGACCAGAAAAGTGAACAGTCATCACTGTAAGATCTGACGTGACCTGTTGATCGTGACAGATCACATGTCAGATGTCAGAAGCCTTGTTGGCAAGTGTGTGCTTTATGCTGTAGGCTATGTTCTAATCAGCTAAGGCTGAGTGTTTTTTCAATTATCTTTCACTTGTTAATTTCGTAAGACTTTAATATTAAATGTTCAGCTATATTCCCACATGTGTGTAGCTTTTCTTACCAGGAATAAAGCTTATGATAGTACATCTTTCAGTGACTGTCCATTCAGTATGACAGTCAATGGGCAGTGTGTAACACAGAAAGTGCAAAGATGCCTTTCTATCTTTCGTGTTTCCCCATCCTGTTTCAAGGAATCGTTTTGTGTTAAGACGAATTTGAATCTCCTAAGTGAAATTACCAAAACTTTAAGCTGTTTCCTTTGAATTACAGTACCTAAGGATCTTCAGACCCCAAAGAAGTTGACGACTCCTGGAAAGGAAAACGCTTGCTCCCAAAAATTGAAGTATTCAGAGGTTTTAAGTGACAGCGAAGATTGTGTCTTTGTGGAAAGTTCATGGCAAGACTACCGAAATGGGGGAGTGAAAGGCTCGGAAGAGAGTCAGAGGTGCATGAAACTCCCACCCCCACAAAATCGGAAAGAGTCAGTTGCCACAGGTAGTCCAGACTTCCTCGTTGGAAGGAAAGAAAGAAGTTGTGAAAAGAGTACAGAAAAGAAAACGCCAACCGTTCCGCTACGACCGAGTGCAGGGTTAGAATCAAACAGCTCAGACAGTGAATTTGAATCATTGATAGAACGGGTAAGGAAACGAAGTGTACCCCGAAAACCGCTCCTAAGCACAAGTAAAACTGTCTACCACCCAAGCACAACAGGTAAGAAATAGTTCTTAGCTAACTTGCAAATTAAATTTTAGAAGCAATGGTAGTGCTAATTACCTAATTCTGTTCATGTGCATGGTACAAGCTTTGCAAGTGCCACCCAGCATTTTGCAATTTTGGACTCTGCTGCTCCATCAGCAGAGTGGTGATTTCTATAGTATAGCAACAGCAAATTATCTCTCAGTTGTAAAGGCCTTTGTATGTACAGAAAAAGTGTGCTGAAGTGGAACATAAGGCTTTTTTCATCATCTGTTACCTGATTGTTTATGTCTATGGTCCTGACTCTTTCACAGCATGTAATCTTGTGACTTTTTCTGTTGAACTAGAAAACATCAAGCCACCCTGTGAAGGTGCCCAGTCCTCAGAAGGGAACAGAATCAAGACACCAAAATCAAACTCCATTTCACTTCAAGAAACACCTTCCAGGATAACAGCTTCTGTGAGAATTCCTGGGAGTGAGTCAGTCAGTTGCTCAGGCTCGGCACAGACAGAGAAAAAGTAAGTATTCCTCCATCTTTACTAGGACCATCACAGGTAGATGAAGAGATGCTAAGTGTTTTGCCTAGGGTCAGGTTCTGATTTTTTTTTTTACTACTTGGAAAGGTCTGCTACCAGTTCAATAGTTGTTAATGGTTAAGTAGCTGGAAGTCTGGGCTTTTAGTCTCAGGTATGACAGGTTCTGCCCTTCACACAGTTCTCAGGTTCTGCCATTCACACCCCTGACGAGGCAAGGAGACAGTATAAGCATGGGGACCTCACTGGCCTCATGAGGCCAGGGCAGTGAAAATAGTCAGGAGGGGTTTATGCCAATGGCAGCATCCCAGGGATCTTTATTGGCTATGAAGTGACCGTTATTGTTCAATGAGTTATCTGAACTTCAGTAAACTGCTTTATGTCTTTCCTTGTAGGCTTAACGTGTGCTCAGTGCCTGGCTGTTTCTTGCAAGATCTCTCAAATCCAGCTTCCAAGTATGTGAAGTATTTCAAGAAAAGTAAAGAGGAGCTGACACAGAAGCTCTACGCTCTCTATAACAGCACCATCTTTGAGCAGAAGGTAGGCTTTACAAACAAAAGAACTCAAACACAAAGCAACTTACATTTTTACAGTTATAAAAACCTAGTTAATACGTTGCTCCTCACTTTTTTGATGTTTTTGCCTCCTTTATTTTCTTCAGTTAGTAGAAGTTACCTGTTATAATAATGGTTTCTGTTTCTGTTAGCTCAAGCAATTTCTTTGAAAGGGATTTTTCACCACTGTGATGCAGCAGTTTTCAGCTTGGCTTGCTTTCCCAGCTGTAATGCTGTACCATCCTTAAGTGAGCAGTTTGGATGGTGTCCAGCAGAGTCCTTGATGAGATTAAACTGCTACATGAGGTTGCCTTGGATCAGTTTCATCTTTGAAGAGGTGACTGATGTTTATCTTTGTGTATTTTCTAGCACCTGCATGGTCGTGAGCTCAGCAAGCCGCGAGTGTTTCTGTAGCTGCCTGTGCAGTGGCAGGCCTCAGTGAAGGCAGCTACGGTTTTCTGCTGCTGAAAGAAGCTTGAGGCTGTTTACCATCACTGCTCAGCCAGCCTTACGGAAGCAGCATGTGCTAGCAGACTGCAGCATTGCCACAAGCTGCTCGTGGTAGCACAAGCGGATCTGCTGGCTGTCGTATCTGGTTTGGTTGTTGTGTTCCCAGCTTCTTGCCACATACTTGCAAGTAGTTCAGGAGCTGAGCTGAGTTGCTGCAATCTGCTCATAAAATTAATGAGTTGGAAACTGGGAGACGCATCCACAGCAGACAACGCTTCACTCAGCTCAGACTGCTTTAGAACTGTGGCTTTTTTTTTTTTTTTTTTTTTTTTTTTAATTCTTGTGTAACCTTGTTCTGACAGTTCACAGCCACCAAAGGGCGGTAATGCTGTTTTCCTGTTTGCAGCTGCAAAAGGCAAGTGGTGGTGAATGAACATGGAGATCAGGGAGCTGAAGGATAAAAGCACTTCCCTTTGGTGTCAGGAGCTACAGCCTCATGCCTAGTCATGCTACGTGCAGTCTTCATGCTTTCCTACTGCATGTTCCTGTCTGCCATTGCTAAACAGATTAAGAAGCTGCTTATTCTTTTAATAACAGTTTGGGATGAATTTTAGCTTTATATTGTGTTTCAAATGGAAAGTTCAACTTCAGAGAACCACTGTCCTGATCTTTGCATCTTCTGGGATGCTGGAAACCCTCCTCTTGGGGGAAAAGTCCATGAAAGGAAGGGTGCTGCCCTCAGTAATTCCAACAGAACTTCCTTCAGGAAGGAAAGTGTCTGTATCTGAGAAAAATGTTGTTGAGCTAACCAAGCACAGGCTAAGGTCATGATTTCATATAAAACTGAACTGAACGGGCTGAAAGATCATGCAATCCGGTACTTCAGCCCTGTACATGTGCTGGCACTTAACACTGTTGGAACAATTACTTAAACTCGTTCAATTAATTCAAATGAGATAAAACTGGCAGAAGAACAAAAGGTAACTGAGATGTGATGAAGGCTTATAAAATCAGGAGCAGCACAGAGAATAAGCAGAAGGTGATTATTCATCCTCTCACAATGCGAACGTACATGAAGCAAAAATGGCAAATTGCAAGTTCAGAACAATCAGAAGCAGATGGTACTTGACATGTAAATGATTAAGCTGTAGAACTTCTGATCAGAGACTACTGTGGATGCTAGAAATTCATATGCATTTTAAAAGGCGATAAAAAATGGGAAGCTATTTCTTGCAAAGAAGTCATCTCTGTCTCAGCGAGGCATTGTCTTGCAAATGGCTAGCAGTTGGGAAGAGTATTTTGAAGAGGCAGATCTGTTGTGTTCCTCACCTGTCCTTGTATTTCCTCTTAAGCAGCGCTGTTACCTACTGTTGGAGGCCGAACAGAGGACCTAAGGGACTCTGTCTCATCCTGCATTGTGAAACTCCACAGTTGGTTATAGAAATACAGAGGGTGGGAGTAAGAAGCCCTGGAGAGGGTTTGCTGGTGATGGCGATGTTAAAGGCACAAATAGAGATGTACAGTACTGACTGCAGTATGTAGCGGGGAAGCCAGAAGGCCTGAGGAACATAAGGGAGGGACAGGAGAGGGTAGATGACGTGTACTGTTTTGTTTTTCAGTTACCAGAGAATATGGTAATAATCTGGAACAAGAAAATGAGAAAAACAGCAGGATATTGTGTAACGGGGCAAACAAAAGGTCCTGAAGCACAGCGTTACGCTCGCATAGAGCTTTCTGAGAAAGTCTGTGATTCTGCAGGTTGGTACAAGAAAATCTGTGTTGATTCTTCTGTGAGAAAGCATGTTCCAGAGGTTAAAAACATGGACAGGAGGAGTAAGAGATTTGGAGCTGGGTCCTGCTCTGAAACTTTGTATTACCTTAAACAAATAAATCCGTTGATTATAGCACCTGTCCTCACAACCCTTCTAAGAGGCTGGGCAAATTTACAAGACGTGAGAACAAAGGTCTATTCATGTCAACCTTGTTATTTTGTTTGCATTACTGATTTGAAGACATATTTCACAGAGAGTTTATTCTGGGTTTATTCTTGTTAACTACTCCTGGCAGCTACCAGATGACATCTGTCTGCAAATTAAACATCAAAAAGCTGCTGTGTAGGGCCCTGATGTGCTTGCAGTTTTCCTGTACTGAATTGTGTTTTTGTTGGGGGGGGTTGGGGGTAGATAAGAAAGGCAGCATCAGAGGTGTCAAGTAGTGAGCTAAGGATGGGGGTTCGTGCTTCCCCCTGTGTTTGATCTTAATGTCTTTGGTTTGTTTTGCCTGCAGATCGCCTTCGAGACACGCTAATCCACGAGGTTTGCCATGCAGCCACCTGGCTGATCAACGGTGTTCGCGATGGGCACGGCCGATTCTGGAGATTCTACGCCAGGAAATCAGCTATGATTCACCCAGAACTGCCAATGGTAACACGATGCCACAACTATGAGATTAAATACAAATTCATCTATGAGTGTGTGCTGTGCAAAACCACGTGAGTAATGTTTTTATCTTGTATATGATTATGTATTGTCTCTAATTTGTCAGTTTCCTGCCCCTATAACTTAGGAGTCTCTTAAGCTGTGCTAGTATCGAGTGAACTTGGGATTTTTTTTCCTGTTATCCCTATCTCATAATCGACACTGATCCTATTACAAGCCTTGTGGTAGAGGACGGTATTTACCAGTTACATTTGTTGTTATTTATAAATTTATTTATATTAGTAGTAGCAGTTTTTCCCCTTTATAATAAGGGGGTAAATGCATGCTCTGAAAGCATGAATGGAATTTTTTCTCACAATCATCTGTGCTGATCTATTTTAAAAAAACTCACATATCATGACAATCTTCCTGAAGTATTTACTTTAACTATGTAATGCATTAATTGCTTAGATGCAACAAAGCACTGAAAATACAGTGCCTTTGAGCGGAAACTCTGAAGGGCTGTGGAGGTGCTTCTAAATGGTGTACCACTTCATACTACCAGGCTGAAAGTAAGAGACAGAGGAAGGAGCTAAGCTAAAAAGCGGAGAAAGTTCTAGGGTAGAGAAATGATACAGATTTGATCATGTCACTGTGAAGGCTGTAGTCTGTTTCCTGTTCTATAATGCTAGCTTAAACATCTGACCAAGGGAGCCCTTTCCCAAAAGTCCTGACCACCACAAGTGTGAAATTAAAGTAATTACTTCTCCCTTTCAGGATTGGACGTCATTCCAAGTCTCTGGACACGGAGCGCTTCGTGTGTGCGTTCTGTGGGGGGCGGCTGGTCCTGAGTCAGCCCACTCAGAAGGATGGCACTCCTGCTAGGACACAGCTCACACCCTTTGCAAAGTATGTGAAAGAGAATTACGGACTTACTAGAAAAGAGCAGCAGGGGTTGAGCCATGCAGAAGTTATGAGGAAACTCAGTGCTGATTTTGCCTTAAAAACTCGGCTTGAAGATTTCTTCTAATAGCTAGATGCACTTAATTTCTTGATGCCTTTCAATGTTTGTACGGAGCGGTAAGGTAGATGGGCTATCATGGAACCTGTGAGGTGTTTTGGAGGATTCCAGACAATTTTAATACTTCAATAGTTTTTTTTTAAACTTTAGTTTTGAAGTACTTTAATTAAAGAAGACCATAAGGCCTAAGTAAGCAAAAGTAATGATGATGATAGAACGTCTGTAGCAAATCAATCAGCCAGGCTATTCCTCTTAGAAGATGCAGTTCTGGACCCTTCCTGGGCTAGGCTTGGTGTGTTTGTCTGGAATTGTCTGATCTGCATTTACACAAAGTGCTTTGGAGCATGTGTTCAGTGACTCCAGTGAGCTATTAATTTACTGTTCCTTCTGAGGAGCTGATCTGCTCAGTACATTCCTGTGTGTGCTATGTGTACGTCTGACTGGGACTGCCAGCTGTGAGAAAAATCCAGGCACGTGAGCAAAGTCCTCTGATTCTGTCTGGATCACTTTCAAGTGATCCAGGAAGACCTTGGTATGAATTCAGGCATTCTCTCAATGTTTAAGTAAGCCTTGGCTGTTTTTCTTAAAAGCAGTAGCTAAACAGTGCCTCAACTTTGTTATAGTAAATGTGAATTTTTGCAAAGCTCTCTGGTTCCGATTAATTTTTGACTGCAGTTGTGCCTCTGTCACTGAGACTTTGTTGAAGCTACAATAGATGCAAAAGGAAAGGTAGAAAAAAAACAACTTCAAATGCTTTTTTTGACCATAGAGTGACAAGATGTATCTAATGTATTTTTTCATGTAGAACATGATTCAATGCATGTTTGCCTGCTGTGAACAACTTTGCTCAGGTGGTTATTAAGTTTTGAATGATCAATAAATTTTTATACCATTTGTCATAACAAAACAGGCTATTGTGTTGCAATTTAATCATGGCTGTGTACCTTTGGTTTGTGAAGGCTTCTGCTTTCTTCTTTTTGTCAGTGGGTCACCTATGCTGGTCTGCCTCCTTCTTGTGAGGTCCAATCCTGGCTGCCAGGAGAGCTGCAGAGTCCATTTTGTAAGGAATCTCAATGCTGAATATGCAACACCACCACATGAAATAGGACAGAAGTGTCTAAAAAGTGCAGGTACTGACTGATATTTAATTTAGTATAGCATCCATTTCAGTTCTACTCCAAGTAGTTCTTACTTTGGAATTTTTTATTTGGTTTGAAGTACACTGAGCACAGGCCCTGTGTCAGAGCTCTTCCAGGTCTCCCTCCCACTGCTTACCTGCCTGGGTGGGTAATCCAGAACATGATTAGATACAAGATCATGGTCAACTGAAGCTACTAAAAGGCAGAAGTTGGCAGCATCAGATACGACTGTGGGGACACTAACTCCTTCCCCCCTAATCCTCCTGTTCTAGGCTCCTGGAATACAAGTAAAGCAAAAGGCCTTCTGTCACAATATAGGGGAGGGGGGAGACAACACCTTCCCTAGGTGTACACCCTCCACAACTGAAGTCTCTTCTACCAAGAGATGCTGCCTAACCCCAACGCTGAGCTAGAATTACACTGCATCATGCAGCACTTAAAAATCCCTGCTTCCCATTAAGCTGGGGCTGATGGGAGCCTTTATCCCACAGCAGTGCTCTGCTGCATGGGGCCAGACGAGGCACAGCCTAATATCTTCATGGGAAGGCAATGCAGGGCCACCCTTCAGCCACAGGTAGGTCCTGCAGAGTTTTTCAAAGTCTTTTCTGAAGGGTCTGCCTTTCCCCCTTCACTCTAAAGCAGCGAGTTCCTCCAGGAGCCGCTCCTTCTCCTGCTGCAGCTCCTGTACCCGCTGCTTGTTCTGCTCCAGCCTGTCCTCCAGCCACTGCAGGAGGGGCCCGCTGATGGCAGACATCTGGCTGCAGAGGTTCTTTGTGAACACTGCAAAGAACAAGAACATGTCAGTGCAAACACAGGACTGCGCACTACACGCAACACAATGGGGTATGTTCTAGGGCAGAGAAAGGGGATCAGGATTCACCCAAGCTCCCTGGCAAGAGCTGAGATGCCGTATGCTTCCTGTACATCACATGCAGGAGATAGGAGCACGCATGGATCAGACACACACACTACTTGAAGACTCACCACAACAACATACACATAGCCCTTGCTGTTCAAACAGGAAAAAAAAAAACACAAAACAAAGTTTATTGTGATTTTAGCTGACTGATCGAGGGTCCTTCAGGAATCCACAAGGATAGAACGGCATTTATAAAGCCCAGGATTAAGTTATTTTACAAGCCTTGTAATACTTCAAATGAAAATAACAAAGTCTAGCAGAGGAAAAGCAATGCAACAGGGAAGCCTTTTGGTTACACGGCATCTGTGAATGAAACTGAACTGCCCAACAAATAAAAAACCAAGAAGTTGGTGCTTTCACAGTTATTTCCAACTGCTCTTCATAGCAAAGGCAGCGCTGGGGCTCACAGGGGCTGTTACACAACTGTGCTCTGTCCCCTGAAAGCAGCACCATCCAGCCACTGCTCAAGGCTCCAGCGTCCCAGCTCCCAGAACAGCACCTGGTGCTCACACAGACAGGAGGAATCCTTACCTGAGCCATTGTGAATCTTGGTCACGGAGTCTAGGTGGGTGAGGCTGAAAGAAGAAACAGCAAGCAAATGAGTGACAACAGCAGCGAAGTGCTTATCAGGCAGGTCCAGGCTCTAGAACTTGCTACCTACAGCTGGCAGTGCAGGTACACCTAAACCTCATCGTTTGGTAGAAGCCCCGTATGTTCACAAGGATGACAGACCTTCCTGCACAGAAATGGCACTCTGTGGGGAGCACCAGAGGCAGGAGAACGAAAAAAAAAAACAACCTTATTTAATCTAATTTCTGACCTCTCAGCACTCTTACCCTGGTTATACACTGGTTATTCACACACAGACACATCAGCAAAGCACCACCACTCGCCCACACGTGCGTTAGCAGTCACTGCATCGGAGGAGCCGTTCCCTTAGCTCACATGCAAGTCACACGCAGGAGTACAAGGTCAACACTGTAACATGAGAGTGCTCCCTCAGCACTCCTACAAAGGCACACCAGGTGCTGATCCTTCTCACTTCTATATCCCTGCTGAGGCACTTGAGGTACAGCAGTAGCAGAACGTCTCAGTGAAGAGCCCTGCAGAGGGCTGCAGCCCTCGGTCGTTACCTGTGAATCCTCCTGTAGGCATCCTGCTCCTCTTGGCACAGGATCTTGGGCAGCTCGACAGCTGACTCCAGACACACCTTCCCGATGGTCTCATGCGGGACAACGTGAATGGGAATTTCAATCCTTTCGTACCTACAAGGGTATCAGACACAATTAACTGCAAAGCAGCAGAGAAGGAATAATAATAATAAAAAAAAAAACACCTTTACAAACCTACAGTGGGCTGTCTGGCTCATGGGCTCACTGCAGGTTTACTTCTGAGAACATGTGCCACAACTGACAGGCAAATGGAAGCCTGTACAGCCACACTCTTACTTCAAATTCTACTGATAAAAATACTGAAGCAGCTGGAGGGCCAGCACTGACAACACGATGCACAGCACGCGTACAGCTGGCAGGGCCTGACCCCTTGGAGCTTTGAATTCTGGAGCTGGGCCTTCACATGACAAAGTACAGCACAAATTCATATGCAAACTACAGTGTTCTACATCATGTTTTAAGTTAAATTTATTAATTATCTCGCCTAAATCAGTCAAATTCAGATTCTCTTTGAGCAGCCTGCATTAGCAGGGATAAGGAGACCTTGTTCAGGCATCTCTGTACCTATTTGTTTCTCACCGTGAACCCAGAAACCACTTATTTGAGACAATCCAGAAAGAAGAAATGAAATAAAATCTAAACTAAACATAATATTCCTGTTGTACTCACTCTGAGCTCTTCTGGGCCTGAATGGACTGGAAACAGGTGTAGAGAATCCTGCCTGTCTAAGAGAGGCAGCAGGAAGTTACATGTCAAGTACCAAAACATCACCTAGAACTCCCGAATCCTTCAGGGAGCAGAGTATTTTCAAATATCGTTTAACAGTTCACAGAAGTATATACTATACACTTGGATTGGTCTGCTGGAACTGTTTGCAAACACTGATAGACCCACTAAGTATGAAAAAAAATAATCTTAGACCAGAGCTGCTCGGAAAGCCTGGCCAAGACACGGCTGTCAGCTCACCCTGTGCTGCAACAGCATCTTGGGAGGCTGCACTAGGCTGCGCCTGCTGGCCTGAAGGGCACTGAAACCTCTCAGTGCCCACACTGCGGCCAGCTGATGCGGTCCCAGAGCCCTGACACCAGCATAACTGCAGGCTAGAGAGCTGCCCCTGCTCAGCACACAGTAATTAACAGCACCTTCATTTGCTAACAGGAGTAAGATCCAAACGCCACCGCTCAGCCCTGCTTTGACTCTGCTCCAAGCAGAGCTCGGCCCTTGCTGCAGGCTGCACCCAAGGCCAAGCGCAGGATTTCAGCTTTGCCCTGAGGTCCACGTTTCTCCTGAGCACCTGGAGGGTTTAATCACCGTTCTTAGGTTGCCTACCTTTGTGTTTTTGTCTTCAATGAAGCAGGAGAAGATGAGCCCTACAAAGCCCTGGTCCATCATCTGATACATGGCTTGTGTGCGGACGTCTACAGACAAAGAAATGAGAGAAGGAGAATTGCACTGGTCACCTGAAGGGCTGCAAAAGGTTTTCCAGGTTCCTAAGGGTGACCCTGGAGTTTGATAACAGTCCTGTGCTTTATCTAAAAGCATTTACTCCAGGATATTAAGTAAAAATGTTGATCTCATTTAAAATATAATTAAATGTAAGTCTTAAAAACACAAGATGAGTTAATGAGACAAGAAAGGATCATAACATAAGCCTGGTGCTGCAGATCAGCCATATAACCCCAGCGTCCAGCAGGTGTAAGATACATCTTTCTTTAAAAAAAAGCGTTAGTTTTTGCAGTAACACTTGGAGATGTCAAAAAGCATTACAGCAGGACTAGGATTCCCACAGCTTTTTGCTATTACCCAGCCCCAGCTCTAGCTCTGCTGTCTGGAAGAGCAGCAGCACCAGCACCAGCTTCTCTGGGGCTGCTGGGGCTTGGGCAGCTCGAGCACCAGAGCACAACCCCCGTGCTCTGGGTATTTGGGAAACCAAACATTGACAGCTGGGACATGCAGCTCTCAAAGCCCGCTATTAATTAAGATAATTAGCCAGCTGGGAGCTTTCACACAGAACCGAGACCGAGCCTGCTCTTACCAACATGTGACGGCCAGACGGTGATGTGGGGGTGGGAGTGGTACCAGCCCACCACCCTCATGGGGCGCCCCGTCATCTCAGCCAACCTGTGTGTGCGTCAAGGTGCTTTTTGGAAGCAACAGAGCGAGGGGGAGAAAAAAAAAAACTTTGCACGAGCAGGGCAGAGCTTAAACCATCCCTGCAGAGGGGACAAGGAACCGATGGAATCCTCTCCCCCAGGACTAGCAGGGGGTGTATTTGGTTTGTAGGTGGCGGTGAGGGGCAGGTGGGGAGGCTGCCGAGGACGATGCAGGGGGGCAGCTCTGCAGGGGGGCACCCAGGCACAGCGCCCCGCGGCTCAGCCCAGCCCTTGGTGAGAGGGGGTGGGGGCAGCACCCAAGGATATCTCCGCCTCGGTGGAGGCCGCCGAGAGCTGCTCGGGCGAGATCTCGACGCGGTCCTTCCTCTTGTCGGAGCGCCGCAGGATGATGACGGACTGCACGTGCACCACGCGGCCCGCGTCCACCTGAGGGGAGAGAGAGGAGGGGAGGGGAGGGGGGGGAGGGGCAGGGCGCTGTGATACCCGCCCCCCACAACCCCCACAACGCCCCCGCCGCCCCCCAGGCGCCCCCCGCGGTACCTGCCCGATGCAGAGCCCCATCACCTCCTCCTTCTCGGTGCTGAGCGCGTGGTTCAGGCACACGAGGAACGCGTCGGCCTCCAGGTGCACCGCCTGCACCGCCATCTTGCCTCCTCACCGCCCACACCGGAAGTAGCCCCTTCCCCTCAGGAGGAGCCAATCGCCGCGCTCCTCGCCGGCTCCGCCGACCAATCAGCGCGAGGCGGTGCGCCCGCCGCGGAGGTTCCGTGTCGCCCCCGCGGGTGCGGCTCCGGGGTTCCGGGCTCTTGCCGCCGCCGCCATCCCGTACCGGGGCCGGGGCGGGGCGGGGCGGGGCCGGTGGGAGGCGGGGGGGGGGCGGGGGGGGCGGGGCCGTCCTGGCGGAGGCGCTCACGGCGCGGGGCTGGCAGCGGCTCGGGCTGCAGGTAGGTCACGGGCGGGCGGGCGGCGCGGGGCGGGCTGCGCGCACCCAAAATACCCCCGGCCGGGAACGGCACCGGGACCGGGACCGGCACCGGGACCCCGCCCTGCTCCCCCCCCCCCCCCCCCAGCCATGGCCGGGCCCCTCCGAGCCGCCACTGCCCCGCCGGAGGGCCCGGAGCCGGCTGCTGAAGGAGCGGGGGGGGGACAGCGCCACGGGCAGGGCAGGGCAGGGGCCGAGCCTCAGGGAGCGCAAAGCCCAAGAACCCAAAGCCCAAAGCGTCCGAGCCCCAAAAGTCCAAACCCCCAAAGAGTCCAAACCCCAAAAGTCCAAACCCCAAAAGCCCAAGCCCCCAAAGTCCAAGTCCCACAGGTCCAAACCCCCAGGAGTCCAAGCCCCAAAAGTCAATACCCCAATAGTCCAAACCCTGCAAATCCATACCCCAAAAGTCCAAGCCCCAAAGCATCCAAACCCCCAAAAGCCCAAACTCCAAAAGCCCAAGCCCCAAAATGTCCAGACCCCACGAGTCCAACCCCCCAAAGTGTCCAAACCCCACGAAGAAGCTCCAGCGCGAGTCAGTGCGCCCTCAGCCCCGCACACCGCTTGTCCCATCCCCGTCTCACTGCACGACCCAGGCTGGGTTTTTGGGGAGGATCGGCTCCTGTTTAGCTCCCCAGGAGCCACGCACGAACTGGGCGGCTTTGGTGCGGAGCCGTGGAGCTGTGGTCAGCACAGCTGTGCCCCGTGCACTGAGCCCCAGCATCGCTGCTTCCCTCGGTGCCCACATGGCAGCTGAGCTCCTCTACCAGTCCCACCCCGTCCCCTCCTAAAACACAACCGGGGGCTGGCCAGCACGCTGAGCTCCAGCTCCGGGGATGGCCTGAGCTGCAGCTGGAGCAATTTCTTTCATTGCTTTGGTAAAACATTTTAACGTATCCACTTTACAAGCAAATAAATTAACCTTGTCACAAGGTTCGGTCCTCCCACTGGCCATCTTCACATTTGTTCATCTTTGTGTGGCTCAGAAGCCACCCAGGTCCCAGAACAGCATCAAACTTCAAGGTCCGATACCGAGGAGGACAGAAAACCTGCAGGTCTTGGGGGTGTCCATGGGGCTGGGCTTTAAATCTCCCCAGCCCCAAACCTCAGTCTGCCCAGTCTTATGCAATTATGTTGATGGCAACACTGAAATCAGCGTCAAAGCATGACACTGCAATCCTGCAAATTTAAGATGATTGGTTTTTGTTGGATGGGTTTTTCAGGGCGTAGATAACGAGTCGAGCAGTATAAGGAACAGTTTTTACAACTTGCTTTCAATGTAAGTAAGCTTACTTCTCTCAACTCTGTCTTCCTTCAGGCTCCTTTATTGCTTTCTGATAAAAATCAGCAAAAAGTAGGAAGCGTGTAAGTTTTTCCCGTCTTGATGTTTTAGGTGCAAATGTCTAAGCGCATGCTTTTCCAAAGCTGTTCCTCTTGGATGTCCGAGTTCCAAGGACAGACCTGCCGTGCTTCACACCCAAGTGACGGTTTTGCCTGACCTCGAGATTTTAGTCGTGGCTCTGACTGGGCACCCTCGCAGCAGTCTTAGAGACTGGAGAAAAGCGAGGCCAGAGCGAGCCTGTGAACTCTGGCAACTGAGCTCAGGGCTGTGGAGCTTGGAGGAGGTTTGGGTCAAATTTCTGGGGCAAAGAGTGAAAAGGCGATGTTGTTAACCGCTGCCCATTCTGCACGGTGTCCTCTGCATGAGACCCTGTTCTGTCGGCCCTGTGCCTCTCATTGCCACCATGCTCATGCACAGGAAACACAGAGATCCGTGTGGTGCTTTAGTCCTCCTGCCTGAAGTTCAGCAGGGCTGGACCAGGTTAGTATTTGGATAGGAGACCTTCTGGGAGAGCTTACTTGCTGTAGGAGCAGTGGTGTTCACTTACGGAGCGATATTTTTCCAAACCTGAATCAATATTGAGCTGACAGCATCTTCTTGTCCTGGGGATGATGAGCTGTAGAAATTCCAGCTCTGAGTGGGGCACGAAAGCAAGTTGGTGAGCATTTTTGGACATGATGGAGCTTTTGGCATCAGACCACAGAGTAGGAGAGTGTCCTGGCCAAATTCCAGCCTGGGTAATTACATCCTGCTGACTGAAAGTGAGCAGTGGCGATTGCTGCACTTCACTGTTGGGCAAAGTGATTTCCACACGTGGGCTTAAATTTGTAAAGCAACTTAGCATAAAGCAGAACGAATAGGACTTCCAGGGGTGTCACTTTAACCCTCACAGCTCATTGTTGAAGGCCTCGTGAGGCTTGTCAGTCTGCTGTCACGTTCCTTTCAGTGCCTGGAAGGGCCGTAACACACCATGGGATGGTCTTCAGAGCTTTCAGTAACACACACACACATTGCCACACGTCAAGCAAGGAAACAAACAGAATGGGAGAAAAAGAAATAATAAAAGAACGATCAAAGTTTTCCTTGGTGTAAATTACAACGCTGTGAGAGCGCTGTTCAGGCTGACCCGTGGTTGGTGTTTTGTGTTCAAAAACGCTCGGTGCTCCTGTGGTTGGGAAAGGCAGAGAACTGCTGGGGTAAGACAGTGGAGGCAACGTGGACGTGTGTGTCCTGCTGTGTTTGTACCCCAATGTATAACGATATTTTTCTCTCCCTGACCTTCCCTGCTTTATTTTGTACCCAGATTTTCTTGCTTCTGTCCGAAACATGCTTTATAACTCCGCGAGTTTTCGGAAGATCACTGTGTTTCACTGGGATAGGAGTATTGCATCTGCTTCATAGCAGGAAGATGTTACATGTATCGCAGCCTAATTCTGTTCTACTTTAAACCTAGATAAAGGATGAAGACTGTCTGTACCGTTCTGATTACCTCTTCTAGGGTTCAAAGAGAGAATCACTTGCCCTGACCTCCATTTGCTAATGGCTCAGCTTGCTCTAACTGGCATACAGACAAACTTGCCGTTAAGCAAACGTTCTGGTAGGAAGAACCGCCTCCATGTCCAAAATTCCTTTGCCCCTGCTGCTATTGCTGGCTCTCAGTAAGCACCCAAAGTCTGAACCACGCAGAGCTGCAAGAGCTGTCCACGAGAAGCCTGTGTGTGAATGGACAATGCTGCTACCCTCTTAAGGGATGAGACGAAGGCCCCTGCACAATGACAGCTCTGCGAGATCCAAATGTGAGAGTCAAGCGTACGGAGTCTCGTGCTTTGTCTCCAGAGTGATCCTCCTTGTTGTTAAGCTAATTCCACCCGTTGTCACAAGTTTTTGGGATTTAGACCATCATTAGCCACGGAACTCCTGCGTAAATCACTTTTTTTTTCTTTTCTCCTTTTTTTTTTTTCTCCCTATTTTACACGAAGACTGTTACTAGGACTGTTAGCGGAATAAGCAAAGCCAATATCCACAGGGTTTAACCGTGTACCTATAGCACCTTTTGCCCCAGAATGCCTTACAGACGCCACACAGCGCGCACGTCCCAGCGCCCAACCCGCCGTGCGACCTCCTCTCCCGCAGCCATCACCTTAGCCCCCCAGGCTGCCTTCTAGGGACCCTTCAGCACACAGCATCCCTCCCAGCACGGCAGCCGCCGCCCCGAGGTGCCTTTCGGAGAGCTTTCTCCGCCAGCGTGCTCGGAGCTCAGGAGCCCGCGCGCCCGCCGATGCCGCGTGCCTGAGGAGGGAGCGGCGAGGAGCGGCGAGGGCATGGCAGAAGGAGGGCACGCGGGGGCTCCTCCCGTCCGCCTCTGGGTGCGCCGCGTGGGGGTTTACTGCGATGAGCACCGCAAAACGTGGCTCGTGGCTGCGGAAGAGGCAAGTGTGCTTCGGGCTTCGCCGTGGTCGTGGCTTTGCTGTCGCGGGTGCCTCTGCTGCACTGCCAGTAACTGCCTCCTCTCTCTGTTGCTCTCCCCCAGGAGGAAGGTATGCTGAGGGCTCGGATCCAAAGAGTTCAGGTTCCCCTGGGTGAGGCGCTGCGACCCAGCCAGCTCCCCCCATCCCGGCTGCCTCATATGTGGCAGCTGTCCCAGGGTGAGCAGTACAGGGATAGTAACTCTCGCGTTTGGGAGATAGAGCACCATCTCATGGTAAGGATGGTGGCGACACTAGACCATAGTCATTCCTGTTTGTGAAGTCATTTGAGATCCTTGAGGGACGGCAAAGGACTGTTGTTTTATTGACGTCCGTTAGCTCAGCCCCGGTAACTGTAGACGTATTGAACTTTTCCTTGTCGCTTACAGCTCGGTGGTGTTGAAGAACTGCTGCTTAAACTCGTGCCTGGTGATTAATCTGGTACGTGGAGACATTACCCCTGCTTTGTGCTGTGCTCTGTTTATTCCCGGTCATCCTTTAATGCCAATTTTTGTCTTTCAGGAGCAGTCGCTCTAGGAAGATGTCCTTGTATGTTTTGTCCAATAAATGATTCTCTCTCCACTGAAATGCAGCCACCCCTGGGGTGGAGGCACTTAAACAACACACAGCAACATCACACAAGAGTTAGGACAGGCAGTGAAGAGGAGTATCGTGTCCCATTGAAACATCAGGGGGACTTCTAGGTAGGCAGAATGGAATTGCCCTAAGTGGAGTTTGGCCAGGATGCTGGAAGTAATGTCCTCGCGGTACTGCCAAGTGCTGCGGGTGCTGAATGAGCTGAGGTTTGAAGGCAGCACCTCCCTAGCTCTGGGCAGGGGCAAGAGCTGAACTGTGGCCCTGAGGGAGCGCGAGTCCCACCACCGCTTTCAGCCACAGCCATGCTTTCCCTTAGAGGTCTCTCATCCAACTGCTGCTCCACCAGCTTCTGCTTCTCTTTTGATTTGAGATCACGCTTACAGGTGTCACAGCTGCAGAAAGTCACATTGATTGTCTGAAATCCTGCTTTTCGGGGATGTCATCGTGGTTGATTGTGGTTTCTTTTGGGGGGAATTCTGAGAGGATTTCTCCTGCAACAAAAAAGCCCCTTCATTGTTGTTGTTTTTACTGTACACACGTAATTATGTTGTTTTGTTCTTTTTTTTTTTTTTTTTTTTTCCTTCCCTAAGCTCCTCCTCCAGATGCAGTTACATGAGTAACCAAACTCCTGGATGTGTAGAACTCACAGAGAGGGCTTTTACACAAACACATGTTTCAGCATAAGGTTTAGGGGCACAGAACTGTTAAAAAAAGACAGGCGAGTTCATTGGAGTCGTGGTTGGAGTCTTTGTGCTTCCAGGTGGAGCAGGACACATTCTGACCAGAGAAAAGGCCTCCACGCACAGCACTGTAAAACCTCCCTGTACTCACTGCCCACATCCTTTAGCCATACCCAGAGCTGTCATTAACGAAGCCACTAACGAGTTGCTCCTGGGAGAGGTGTGCAGTGAAGGTTGTGTGTGCACTGGCAGGCTGGGGAGCCCCTGTCCGTGTCGGCAGGCACCTGCAGGCAGCAGTAGGCACTTGCTGAACTGTCTGTGGTAGAGAGGGAAATCGGGAACTCTTTAAAGTCCTGGCTCTAAGACAGTGTCTTTCCCTCCCACCCCCAAACATTATTTCTACAGTAACGTTTTCCTATCATTTTAGTTCTCTGAACATGTCCCAGAAGGATCCCTGCCAGAAACAAGCCTGTGAAATACAGAAATGCTTGCAAGGTACCAAATGTCATTTTGTCTTTTTGGTGTCTTGAGTTTTGGTGGAACTTGATTCTTTTAACCTAACCCAGCTCTCCCTTCACCTTGAGGAGGAAGCAAGCAAGCACTTTAGTGTGACCTGATTGCAAAGTGAAACAAATTATAAAGAAGTCTGGTTTTAAGAGAGTTCCTTTGTGCTTGGTTGTAAGTAACGAGACACCATTAGTACAAAACGGAGCGCTTGTAACAGCAAAGTGTTTATTTCTGACGGAGCGTTCGCCTTGCCGGTAGTGAGAGCCTGTGTGTAGACTTGGGACCGAGCTGTAGGCGGGGAGAGCTAGACATTATAATAAGCTCCCTTGCAGAGTGGGTAGCGAGGCTGTGGGCGGATTGCAGAAGACTGCGGAGTGTTTAGCTCGAGGCGTATCTTAAGAGCAGGTCAGACAGATGTCTGGCAGGAAGAGATGTGGTATATGTGATCTGGCCTCAAGGTAGGAGATGGGCTGGTGTCCTCTGGAGACCTTTCACAGCTGTTTTGTAATAGCTTAGCCAAATATTTGTAGCGAAGGGGGAGATTACCTGATAATGTGCTTCGGGAGCCCGAGTTGGGGAGAGCAGCTTTGTTACTTGCAGAGAAAAATATTTCTTAAAAAATTTAGTTGCTTCTTGGAAAACAACTTGCCCCATAGAGCAAATAGGAGAAAACATTCCCATGTGCCCAGGCAGCTCCACCATGTGGGAAAGAGTTCTTCCTAACTCACCTGGCAGAGCCCTTACTGTGTGCTGAGCCTCTCAGGAACTCACTGCAGTAGCCCAGGGCAGCCAAGGCAGTTCCACAACTCATTTCTGCCTTTAATTTGTGTGAAGACCGCAGGCAGGTTAGCTGAAATGCAGAGAGTTGGGTAGGAGACCTGTGGGGAAGCAGAGGGATGGCCTTGCGGCCTGCTGCAGACACGGAGATCGCAACCAGTGCAGGTGCCACAACAGCCCCTGCTGCCTGGGGGAATGGCACGGGGAAGGCAGCAGTCAGCCAGGTAGATATCTGTTTTTCCCAGGATTGTTTTTGGGAAGCTGTGTTCAGCTCAAAGCAAGGGCTCAAATAATCCTCTCCCCTTGTGAATAGATTGCCTGATTTGCTCTTACTGTCCTGATAGTTTGAAGTGTTCTTGTGGGAAGAGCAGCCTTCTCTCCCCATAGTAACTGCACTTAAAAGCTGATGTTGAACAGTGTTGTGGGCCCAGCTATGACAATGTTATTTTCATAACACTCGTGGAGGTTACTCCAAGCGTTTTACCTGCGTAGGTTTGTGTACGGATTTGATCTGACCGGTTAAGTGTTAGCAGAGAAGCTTCTAGAGGCTGCTACACGCACGCCCCCATCCTCCACTTCTTCAGCTAACGTTCTGGAGCGCTGTTGTTGTGCGTGCGTTGCCCTGCTGGGATATTGTCTGAGCTGCACAGATGAAGCAGCTGAGCTGACAGACAGCGAAGCAATTTTTCCTGCAAGAATTAATTTAATAGAGGATGTACACAGAACATTAGCTGACTAATACCCACAGTGTGTGCCGTGCGGAGGATGAGGGCAGGAGCAGGAGCACTGGGAGCTGCTGGCTTTTCCGAGCCTGCTGGTTTGCAGCGGGTCATTGTTTCAAAAGATCTTGCCTGCTTCCTCTGTGAGACTGAATGCCCTCTGTAAATGTTTTTTTTTTTGTGTGTGTGTGTGTTTTGCTGTCCACTGTATAACTAACCCTTGTGCTTTACAGGAATGCATCCCTGACGGATAGCAGGGTGTGCCTGCACGTAGTGCTAGAAACAAACCTGCACAGGAACGATTAGGAGAGCCCCTGGAGCACCCATCGTAGGAACGTTATGGCACAGAGCTTAGCTTTCCTTTTCCAGACCTCCCACACTGTTTAGGTTGCCAGCTTCTTCCTCTCAAACCCAAGGGAGAGCAGCAGGGGCTTTGAGCAGGTGGATGGGGCTGCAGGTGTCCTTCCCAAGCCACCTGGATCCATCAGTCTTGGTTTCCTAGGGCCTGGCAGAACCCTGCTGGGCACTGAGACCAAAGCACCTCTGCTGTAAGTTCAGGGCAACCTGGAGGTGACAGTGGCCGGCCAGGCCTGCAAAGGGCTCGCCTTTGGGAGCCTGGGCAGGCTCAAGCCTTTTGTCGTACAAAGCAGTAACATCACCCTAGCCTTTTCCTCAGGGGTTACCTCAGTGCTTGTATTACAAGCGACGTGGCTGAGGGGCTGCCCGAGCTGGAGGGGGACCCTTGTGTAGAAGGGGGCCATGTCGCCCCGCATGCTGCCCCTGGCAGGCCGCGGGAGGAGGGCTGCAGCCACACACCGCACCCCTTCCTTTTGCCAGCCCTACGGGGATGACGGGCCCACTCATCCCCATTTATACCAGCTCCTCTTGGGGTGCCCTCAGATGTTGTAAAGTTGGTCGTGACGAGGCAGCAGAGTGGAAGAACAGGGATCACCTGATCCAGCTTGGAAGCACACAGGCTAAGGGAAGTAGGGAGCAGAGGGCAGTCATTAGGGAAGCCTCATTCCTACTGGAGTGGTGAGGTAGCCACAAACCTGGGGGGCAGAAGGTGCTCTGTCCAGACCAGCAAGGCTGATTAGCATTTTGTTAGGCAGCTGACACTCAGGAGAGACTTTTTAGTAAAGCAGGAAAGTGACAAAATGCCAGTCAGCAGCTCTTGCCCCTCAGAGCAGCACGCTACCCAGCACCCAAAGGCTACACACAGCCCCTCGGGGGCAGCACCAGTTCCCCTGTATGGACTTTGTGTCTCCTTTCTATTTTCCAGCGAACAACTACGTGGAGTCTAAGTGCGCAGCCGTGCTCCAGGAGATGCGGAAATGCTGCGCCCGGTACCCCAAGGGCCGCTCCATCTGTTGTTCAGGTTTTGAGAGAGAAGAAAGAGAGAGAGAAAAGCTTAAGACTACTTCAGACAGAATTCCTCCACCACCTCAGTAACACATTGCAGCTCCGGCAGGTGCGAGAGCACGGACTCACCTGCAGAGCCCATGTGTGGTTTTTTTCGAGCCTTCTCTAGACTTTCAGGAAAGCCAGAAGGCTCCCAGAACACACCATCCCGTGCACCAAAAAGTATAACAGTACCAAGAGATGGCCTGGTTAACAGACTGCATTTTCTGTACCAAAACATCATCTACATTGTCTTCGCATTGCAACTGTGTCTGTGAAAAATCGGTTCGATGTTTTTAGAATGCTTACCTTACTCTAACCCATCCTCGCTCTCAAAATGGAGGGCTGGAACCAAGTTACTCTGGCTTCTAGAGCAGGAGGTACAGGAAATGTGCTCATCAGAGTGAGTTTAAGCGTGACACATAAAACAAAGTCCATCTTGACACCGCAGAGGTATTGCTGCCATCACGCAGTAGTTCCAGACAACGTTCACCTGTCCAGTGGTTCAAGCTCAAGAACGGGAATCAGGTCCGGGGTTCATTCCTAGGTTTTGCATAGCTCATGAGTGGCAACACGCCACTTTGCCTAAGTGCCTCACTTTCCCACTGGACAGGGTTTTGATTACTATATTTGAATTGCCTACACGCTGCTATTTGCATGACAATAAAGATGTTACAGGAACATTATTTCAGGGATTGCTACAGGAATAGGATTTTTTTAAAAAAAGCAATATTCATTTGGAAAAATCTGACTGTTGATATAAAATTTATAAATTTCTGTATAATTGAAGACCTTTAAGCAATATGTTATAAACCCAGCGTAATTCAGCGCGCTGGTACCCAGGGGCCTATCACAAAGCCCTGGGCTAGATCCAAGAACCGACTTAGGTGCCACTTACTGAGCAAGCAGTTGTAGGCACCCACTTTTGGTACAGCACTTCAGACTCACACACAAACCGTCTGTGTCTGGACCCCAGGGAGAGATGGCTTTTCAGAAGCTCTCACCTGTGCAGCAGAATTTCCTGTGACCTGTAGAAGAGCTTGGTAGACAGGTTCCTGCATCACCCTTTAGAGCTGCCCACGTCTCTCCGTCCACTGTAGCAGGAGTCCAGGCACCTCAGTGGGTGCCAAGCCAGGGCACCCACATACCAGTCTTTGAACCCACTAGGCCACTAACTCTGTCATTAGATCTAGCCGTAAGGACTTTTGTGCTGTGATCAAGTACAATTAATTACGAAATACAGCTTCTATAAAAATACCACTGTAGTCTAGGCACAATAGCTGAGTGTATTGAAGCCTAGAAGAGCAAACCATCTGTATTCACTGCTCTGAAATACCATAATACAAAATAAATGACTGGAACAAATTGCAGTCTCAGTGTGGTTGTTTATTGAGAACCCAGCATAGCTGTAAGCTGGGCAGCTTGGCTGCTGTTCGCTATCCAGAGCTCCATGTGACATTATCATGTTTAAATAGAAGCTGCTTGGTATTTTCACAGCCTGGGCTCAGAATATTTCAGAGCTGGCCTTACTGGACAACAAAGCAGAGGGGTGGCAGGGTGGCCAATTCTCTTGAAAAGCAGCAGAGAATCATGACAATGATGTGAAGCAGCTCAATCACTTCACAGGTGGATCATTTTTCCATCTTGCCCGATCTGAGCATGAGAAAGAAAATCACCAACACATGATCAAAAAAATATTTAGGCTTCTGTCGCACCTAATTAAAGTCTTTGCTGTACCTGAATAGAATGGGCATGAAGACAAACTCCATGAGCAAGGAACCCGAGGCCACGCTGGCAGCAGGATCACCTCCTGCCCCTGAGGCATCCCAGCTTCTGGGAGCGTGGGCAATGGGTGCCAGGATCACCAAGGAGAGGGATTTGTTAAGGCAGCTCACCCTCAGCCAGGGTCACCTGCAGAGGAGGGGAGGCTGGGTGCCCTGTGCCACTGCACCAGCTGCAACTGCTCCCACCAGTAAAATACAACAGGCAGGGCGAGGCGAAGGCACAACGTGCTGGTTCCTGAGAAGCCACCAGACCTCACACAGAAATTAGAGCAAAACTGTTTAATAAAATATCACTTCAACAAGCATTTACATACAATATATAAAAAGACTTCAAACGCCTAGTGTGTTTTAAACCTTTCCATACTGGTACAGATGCCAGAAGTTGTTGAAACGAGACCAAAAGGAGCAAGTGTGTTGGGGAGTGTGGGGGGGAACACCTCATCTTGGCACCTGCAGCAATGAAAATGCATTCCCACAGAGCGTCAAACCTTCCAGTGTGGGCACACAGCGTCAAACAGCGCCAGCCATGAGCCCGACACCGGCACAGCAGGATTTGCCAGATGCTGATGTCCTTGTCCACTCCCTGCCTGTGCTCACACTAAACAAAATGAATTTGTCTCAACCACTTGCTTCCTGCAGGAACTGAGACGTTTTGGCTCCCTCTCCGGGCCACTGCTCTCCATAGCAGCAAGTCAGGACCCTGTGGAGCAGAATCCAGCACACCCCTCCCAGGAAAGGGCAGAAAGCGACTTATCTGAGCTGGAAAAACAGCCCTCAGGTCTGCTCGTGATTTACTTTGAGCTTTGCCGCTGGGAAAGATTTGTGATGCACCTCGGTAGAAGCGGGGTTATGCAGCACACCAGGCAGGGGGGAAGCGGGGCTGTTTCCCTACAGGAACAAGAGATACTCCACAATGCAAATGTGTTAATGCAGCCACATCCAGCTGTGCGGGGTTACTAAAAAAAGAAAACACTTCTGTCACTCCACTCCCAGACACCGACTTATCAAGGACCTATTTGCTGCATCACATCCCTCCTGCAGCCTCTGATGGCTTTCCTAAAAGTCATCGTTAAAAGGCTGTGAGCCCAGCTGCTCCTTTATTCTCCCTGGCCACATAGGGTAGGACAGGAGCAAAGACACCGATTCATGTTTCTTGATTACCTGCAGCCTCTCTTCATATCCAGAAGGTGAGAAACCCTCACCTAAATCAAAGCATTGCTATTCTGATACTTCAATCAGAACTGAAGCAAAAGGAACAAGAGCCTGTGCCAAGCCCAAAATCTCTGGTGGCAGAACCCCCAGTGCCAGCCCTTCCAGCAGCTCTTTGAGGAAGAATCCCCATTGTACCCACACCCAGAGCCAACAACCTATGTTCAGAAGGGCATCACACGATGTGGGAGACGGGGTGCAGCTGCCAACCTGTGTCCCGGGCACCCACGTGCATCACTGTTCTCTAGTGTGCTCCCCACGAAAGGTGGGCTGCACATCAACATCGTGGGCAAGGACACCTGCGTGTACCTGCTGGAGGACATCACCCTACATCATGCAAGTCCGCACACTCTGGAAAGTGCTAGTGCCAACCAAGCACAGCCAATGCAGAACACCTCTAAGATTATTATTATTTTTTTTTTAATCTTTTTTTTTCATTTTTCTTGTAGGTTAGAGTTCTGCTCTGCACACAACTGCACCGGGCCAGACATCCCATGAACACCTGAGCTCTGCATCTGGGCTGCCTCATCACCTGCAGAAGAAGGGCTATGGCTGTTGGAAATAAGCAAGGGGATTAAGCAAGCAGGTGTTTGTTGTTTTTTTTTGTTTGTTTGTTTGTTTTGTTTTGTTTTTGGTGTGGAAATGGTAAAGTCAAAGAAGAAACAAAACCAAGGCAAAGAGCATGGAAATGGTCTACTCCTACAAGGGCACGCCCATTTTTTCCCCACCCTTTTTGTTATGTACAGTACCCTGTTTTTGTACGCAGTGACAGGTAGGCAGGCAGGCTGAGCTGCTCCGCACAGCATCTTCGTAACCACAGCCTCAGGTTAGGGAAGAAACACATGGGAGTTGTTGCCAAATGCACTCAAAGGATTCTGCGAGTCCCAGGAGCTGCTGCAAGAAGGCAGCTGGCCCCCTGCCCACGGCAGCCACCAGGGTGCAGACAGATGCTGGAAGCACTGAAGAGTCCAGGTGGAGTCTGTACCCCACAGCAGGTAGGGGACTGTGCTGAAAGTAGTTCTAACCACATTTCACCTTCTCCTTCCTCCCCAGACACACCACAATGGAGCTGACCACGGGGATCCTGGATCAGTGCAACTTCCCTAAACACTTGCCATCTACAATCCCACCCCACGTGGTTACATCTGTAAGGGCATCACCAACCCCAACGTGGCCAGAGAAGGCCACGGCGGGCTTACAACCACCACTCCGAGCCCCGAGGTGCTTTGCAGAGAGTGGCACAGCTGAAATGCTGCCCAGGGCAGGCAGGCTGACACGGGCAGGGCGAGCACCCCGTGAGCCTGCACAGCACAACGAGAGCGCCTCAGCACAGGGCTGACAGCCAGCAAGCGAGAAAGGAGCTCTGCTTTCAGAACACGGGATAAGGAGAGAGTCTGGAGAGCCACCCGTGGTGCTCAGTTTCCATCTGCAGTGCCAGAGCTGCACTTCCAGTAAGGGCTATAAATAACAGCAGGCGAGGAGCCAAACAGCCACCCACGTGCAGGGCAGGGGGAGGGCAGGACCCCACCGCCACACACAGCACGAACGTGCTCCTTACCCACAGCCCACGCTGCCCCTGACTCCTCTGCAGCCACCCCAGGACATGCAGGAGTGTCTGCATTTCACACCCAGCTCTGCACAGAGGGAGGCACAGGCTTTCCAGGTACCGGAGCAGAGAAAGTGCAAGCTAAATAACAGCCAACAGCTGGCAGCTGTTGTGCACATGTACTGGCAGACAAACACGCAGGTCCTGGACACCTGAAAAGAAGCACGTTTAAGAGATTTCTCTGCCACTACATGGTCAGGAGGCTGCACGTCATCTGAGAACGTGGGACTGGGTGCGTGTGGAGGGGAAAGAAATCACAATGATGCATTGCAAGGCAAAAACTTTCAGGCCAATCCCAGCACCCAGACAGGTAAGAGCTGGAAGTCAGAAGCAGTGTTGGAAGAAATAAGGGCTGGAACCTGTGAGCAGGGGGCTGAGCCTGTTGGAAACATCCATGGAAACATGACTTCTATGTTAAAGGGAACGGGAAGGAGAGGAGGGCAAGGGAGGCTGGGCACGAAGAGGGAGTCAACTGTAGTTCCTAGGAGGCCATTCCGAGCAGAAATCCTCCAGCAAAGCCTCCAGTCAGGATAACGTTCTTCTTCAGAAATATGATCACCTAAGCATGGGAGAGAAGAGCCAAGAGTGTTCTCCAACAGCTGCAGCCACTCACCCCCTCCCCACAGTGAGGCCCCTCTCAGGCTGTTCTTTTAGGTGGGCAACACTGGGAGCGTGGCCACTGCTCAGCACCAGCTCCTCATCCTCCCTAACGGCCTCCCTGCCCTATCTGTGGCACCTGCACTGTGGAACAATCTTAGCACAGCCTGGATCCTCTGACAGAAGGGCTGCTGATGGCACGTGGGAGTCAGATCACGCTGTGGCAGAGCCCGGAGTAGCCAGGCCACTCTGCCGCCAGACCTGCTCAGCTTTCCTGCTCAGCCTTCTCGAGCTCCCCACAACCCCAGCACGTTTTCTTCCAACCCCAAGGACTCTGCCACAACAAACGGTGAGTAGGTGTAGCGCCTAGAAGACGCCCTGTCTGCTTCAAATTCACGTGGGCAGCTTTGCCATCTCACTAGTTTTGCTTTTACACAAGCACTCCCTCCTGGCATTTGCATGGCGGAGGATCCACGGGAGCCCAGAATTCAATCCCGTTTCCCGCCGTACCTCCAGCAGGGCACCTGCACACCCCCTGGGAGAATTGTCTCACCTCATCCACTCTGCTTTTCACTTCTGGAGACATTTTGTTACCGCTGCTGTGAAATTTCAGCTGCTGCTTGGCTTTGTTCACATCCCGTTCTACTAGCTTCCAGTCCACTTTGATGTATCCCGTGTGGTTTGCGATCTGGAATGTTGAGGGGTGGAAAGAAAGCTCCTGGAGTGAAATCCTGGCTAAACAGAATCCCCTCCCCTCCCACCCCTTCCCTGACCAACACGCCCTGGACCAGCAGGCTGAGAGAAGATGAGCACACAAGGTCAGGAACTAGACAAAGCACCATGCCCGTGGTTCCATTTGTCCTGCAACATCTGCCTCCCGCAGTAATCCTCTAACAGAAGGGCACACGCTGCAGCTTAGCCTGTGTCAGCCTCTGCAGTGTAAAGCTGCCTCCCCTTCCCCCTCACAACTGCCACATATTCGCTGGGATGCTCCGCAGCTCTCCTGCTGCTGCGGGTGGACTGGACGCTGCTATTAATAGCCTGCTCCTCCCTGAGTATTTTATCTGGTCAGGATGATTCAACGGGGTGAAACTCTCCCTGCTCAGAGCGAGCCTTTGGCTTTCAGCAGAACGAGTGGAACCAGAAGAGTGAGAACGAGTCACCCGAGATGCAGCGCCTCGGGAGCAAACCAGCAAAGACTGCTGCTTGAGGTCAGAGAGCTTTCTGCCTCCTGCAGGACGTACGGACCAGATTTCAGCATCTGAGAGGCTCCCCTCGGTTTCTGAATTCTTAGAAATCAGAAGAAAAGGCTGGAGGAAATAGCCTAGCTACAGAAGCCAGCTGTGACCAGCCCCTCCTGCAGCAGCAGTGCAGATCGCCATGGCCCAAGCTTGCTTCCACTTCGCTCAGGTGGCTCTGCAGCAACAGCGCCGTGTGCCTTGGCCTGGCCTTTGTTAGCCAGCCCCAAGCAGACAGCACCTTTTGGCAATCCTGAAGCTAATGCTCCTGCTTTGCTGCTACTAAAACGGGGTGGAAATTTATTCAGGGATTTGAATTGGCCCTCTAAGACGTCAGCAGCAATCAGCCACAAAACTTTAACAAGTCTTTGCAGACCAACAGACTTGATCAGCCCTGGCTATTAAAAGCTGAGACATACCCCTGAGGTGATCTAGGGCGTTTCTACGATGTTCTAAAGTAACTCCATGAGCAGCATCTGAGCATGTCTCCAGTTCTAACATGCTTTATTTATGCTACCTGTGAAAACGGGGCATTGACCTGTGCCAGGGAACATACGCCCATGGCATCTGCAGGCACACAGAGCTGACCCCACACGTCCCAACAAGTAAGGAGCACTAAGACAACCCCTGCTCCCCACCAACAGCGTTCTCACAAAGCCTGGCCCGCTCTTCATACACACCTGAAGCAGGAAAAAGCCGCCTCCCACAGCTGTTGCTGCCAACTTTCCAACCTTCTGGAAGATGAATCCAGTGCACCTGCAAATCAACCAGGATCCAGTGAGGAGAATGTGACACCAAACACATGCACATAACACATCCTATCCTACAGACAGGCCTGCCTTCCGTGCTGATTGCTCGAGGCCCACAGACAGGCGGGCTGACAGCAGAAGGCCACAGGCAAGCAGAGCAAAAGGAGGAGAATTTGTGCCTGGCCAGATGTGGCACTTTGCAGCTCTCTACTTCTCACCACAGCATCTCAGGCTTTCTTAGCTGTGATTCTTATCTCTTCAACATCGTGATCTCCCGAAAGCACAGTCGGAAACACGTGGTTTAACCAAAATCAGCACGCGATTTCAGTGGGGTACCTTTAACAGGGATCACCTCCAGGAGGAGACTGGGCAGCACAAACAACGTTACTCCAGGAGGGAGCACGGGGGGCAGACCACAGGGGTAGCTCCTCTGCGGCCCAAACAAGCAGCACTTTTACCCCTTATTCCCTTTTTAAGCAGGCAGGAGCGGCCCCAGCAGGGCCGTGCGTTACGAAGGGCACCACGGCAGCCGCCAGCGCCCCGGCCCTGCTCAGCCCTGCGTGTAGGCAACCGGCCCGGGGCTGGGGCCGGCCCCGGGAGGGTCCCCCCGCCGCCTGCCGCCCCCCGGTGCCGCTCACCAGCCGGTGAGGCCGCCGATGACGAGCTGCGTGGCCACGTTGTACTTCTCGGCGCTCGACCCCGAGCTGGGCGCGAACACCCTGCGCCACCACGGCCGGCTCTTGGCGTACTCGGACAGCTCCAGCACGGTGAACGCGTCCTCCGGCCGGCCTGCGGGCACACAAAGCACCCCGGCACCGTCACGGGCCGGGCCGGGCCTAACCGGGCCGGACCAGGCCTCACCCTCGCCCCCCCGGCCCCGCCGTTGCCATGGCAACGCGCCCGCCCCGCGCCCCGCCGCCCACCTCCGCCCGCCGCCGCCATCTTCCCGCTCCGCCTGCCACTGCGCATGCGCAGCGCCCCGCCCCGCTGAGGGCCGTGAGGCGCTGGAGGGGCGGGCGCCTCCCTCAGCGCCCGTGTCCGTGTGTGCGCGTGTGGGGGCTCCCGCCCTAATAACCGTGTGGAGAAGGAATGAGCACGCCCTGAACGTTTATTTATTCTCTGCCCAGTGTGAAGTCCCCGTGTTTGCACTGCTGAGCCCCAAAGCACCGTGGCACCAGTCAGCATCCATGCCCACCCCAAGCCCCCCATCAGTCCCCGTTGTCCCGTCGCCGCTCAGGGCGGGTGCGGTGGTGCCGGCCCGTTGGTGACCCAGTAATCAGATGTAGCTGTTAGCGGGACGGTCGCACAGATCCTACACCGACTACTGGGCGGCCAACGGCACCGTGTCTCCACTGGGTCTTGGCCTCGGCTCCGGGCAGGGCTGGCGGCGAGCAGAGCGGCTTCCCCTGGGAAAACAAGATGTGGCGGCCGGGTCCCGGCACGCCTTGTCCTTGTGTCTTTCCCCCCATGGTGCCAGCTAGTTCAGCCCCACACGCTGCCCCAGCATGGCCCCGTCCTTCCCAGCCCACGTGCAGCATCCTGCGGGCGCTCGGCTTCCTCCCGCAGCAAGGCAGGGGCTGTGCCGCCGGGGGCTGCTGTGTTCCTGCTCGGTACCGGGGGTGTTACGGGGCCGGGGGGCAGCTGCAGAGCCCAGCACTGGCACCCGAGCACCCCACAGCCATCGGGGCTCCCCGCAAGTTACCAGTCTGTTTGGGTCAGGGGGTGCGAGCCCCAAATGCCTTTCCCCATCTCCAATGCTTCCCATCCCTCCCAGCCAGTGGGGCCGGTGACCCCCTGCTTGCCAGCCCACGTGGGCTCTGCAGCGGCCACGTGCAGCAGCACCGGGCAGTAACGCACCCAGCAAACCCATCTGCTCCCAGCAAGTCCCCCCAAAATGCCCAGACCCGCTGACAGAGGCACCGTACCTGGCCGTCTCTACCAGCTGCCAGGATCCCCTGTTGAAAGCACATGTCCCCAGCACACGGGGACCTGGGGGGCTCCCAGGCTGCTACCCCGGTGGCTTGGGGTGAAGTCCAGGCGCCGCCAGCCTCGTGGTCCTGGTCCACATGCTCTGCCGAGGCTGTGATGGAGCCGCTGCTTTTAGTACGGCGAGAAGCAACGCCTGAATTCCCCTTCCCCTGGCTGGGACATCCGCGCTGGTGTCACGCAGACGCACAGGGACAGCCCCGGCACCGCGGCCGGCCGGGGGCACACTGAAGCTCGCGGATAGGAAATTTGCAGCTCAGCCCTGTCAAAGCAAGAGCGCGGGGATTTTCAGCGGGGTTTCTCTCTCTGCCCATGCCTCTCTCTCTCTTCTCATTTTCTGGAAATGAAACCAACCATGGGCTCCAGCTTTTCATGCCACTCGATTGCTTTGGGTGGGGGCGACAGCCCTTTTCCTTTGCTCTCCCCCGATGCTGGGGGGACTTTTCAGCTCTGCCCCAGCCTCCTTGACTTCCACACTGCAGAGGAAGGGGCTTTGTTATCCCTCCGGCCAGGGATCTCTGGTTGCAGACGGGAGCTGAGCAGCCTGGGCACAGCAGAGCTCTGTGCTGAGCCGCAGCGAGCCCCGGCCGCCCCTCAGTCCATCCCTCCTGCTGAGAAGTGCTGGTTTGGGTTCTGCCAGCCCGGAGCGCAGCAAATGGCACCAAAGTGGCTGCCTGGGTGATGCAGGCATTCTCCTTCCCACTTGCCACTGTAGTCCAGGTGACCAAGTCCTGCATCAGTTTCTCCATCTGTAGAAGGCAAATAACAATTGCTGGATGCACAACAATCTGCTCACTCAGCTCTTGCGTGTTTTCTGCCTCTTTGGCCAGCACCTTGCCCTGGTCCATCTCCCTCTTCATCTCGTGGGGCTGCTTCCCAGCCAGCAGACACCCTGCCAGCCCCAAGACATGGGGCTGGTGCTGAGGGCACCCACGGCTGCTGGGTGCGGTGGCATCTCCTGGCTCAGGGCAGCATCCCAGTGATGGGAGCCAGCAGGGCAGGGGGTTCAGGATCTGCTCCGTGCATCAGCTTCTTCTCTGTGAGAATCAAGAGAGGATTTTTCTGGGACAGTGCTTCCCTTACCCAGCCATCCCCGTGGAGCGACGCTAAATTCCTGTTGTTAAATTTAGCCCTTTTTGTGGCTCACCAGGAGCCGTGCTGGTGTGGGGATGCCCGAGTTGAGCAACACTGAGCACTGGGGGACGGGGAGGAAGGGCAGCGCCGGGCCCTTCCCCGTGCCCTGAGCACAGCAGTCATGGGGCAGAGCCACATCCTGGGCAGAGGGGACGTGTGCCTGAATCTCAGCAGCCACAGGGGTTTGGGGCTTACTCCAGGAGCCTCCTGTTTTGGCAGCTGGGTTGTGGCAGCTGGGCTGAGCCAAGCATCAAAAACCGGACAACCCAGAGGGAACGTGACCCCTTCTCCAGGCTGACCCAGCAGCAACAAGCGGCACAGCAATTGCTCTGAGCTTAATTTAATCAGCCAAGGGTAATTAGGTGACTTACGAAGGACTTGTGTGCCTGGAGGCTGCTCTGCTTTTCCCTGGGCTGCTCTGAAATGAGGAGCTGAGCTCCTTCAGCAGCACCCCTGCGAAGACAGCGGCATCGGGAGCACCCTCCAGCCACGAGCACCCCGATGTGCAGCCCCCCGGCTCCCCCAGGTGCGGCCCCATGGGTGCCCGTAGCCGGGAGCACGGCCGTTGCGCTCCCACAGCCTGAGTCATTCAGAGACACCTCCAGCGTGAGAAACGAGAGAGAAAGGAGAAACGCTGCGCTGACCCACTTATGCGGGGAAGGGAGAGGGGAGGACAGCCGGCTGCTTTTTCGGACCTGCTCCACGGTGGCATTTCTGCTCTGGGGCCGTGCCGAGGGCGCTCAGAGCTGGATTTGCTGCCGTTTCTGCCCCCGGCACCACTCAGCTGCTGCTGCGTGGGCTCCCACAGCCACAGGTTGGGTGCTCTGGGTGCTACACAGGGCTCTGGCTGCTCATTTGGGGGGGACCCTGCGAGCCCATGCGGCACTGACCAGCCCTGGGCACGTCCATGGAAGAGCAGGGATACATCTCACCAGCCCTCGGGCAGGTGGGTCCTGGCAGGACGTGGGCAGCAGCGGGAGATGCTGTGTCCTGAATGCACTGATTCAAGTGGCCGTGCCCTGCCCTTCTGCCAGCTCGCCACCGCCGGTGGCACGGCCGTGTCCCAGTGCCCTCTGCCCATGTGAGTGCTGGGAAGGGCGCGCACGGGGGCGGCCGCTGCTTCTGAGCCACGCTGTATTCCCGAGAAGCCACCGTGAGTCACTCTTGCTCTCTCTCTCGCGCACACACACATGCACATAAAAAGTCCCAGGAGAGATTAGACACTGCTCACTTTGTTCTGAGTCATTCTTACCCGCCCCAGCCCGGCGTCGAGCTGAGAAGCGCACGGTGCAGGGAAACAACCAGTGTTTTCTGCTCGCACGTGGGTCCTTGGCTCACGCCAGGCAGGTTTCTCCAGGGTGGCAGGAGCCCGTCCCGGCTTCCCCATCCCATCTGCACCGACAGATCTGTCTGCTGGGGAGGGCTGGGGCTGGCTGGATGTGCCCAAGCTGTGCCTGGGGTGGGATGGGGATGCCGAAGCCTCCTCTGAAGGTGCAGCCGGCAGCCGCTGCCCAGCCCAGCCTCGTGCATGGTGCTGACAGGTGGCAATGGCATTCGCGTGGCAATTCACCAGCACCTGCCCGTGTCAAAAACTTTAATTTCTGGCTGTGTCTGGGCTCTTGGCACCGCAGCCCCCAAGGGAAGCTTCGCTCTACTCCCCTCTGTGATCCCGGGGTGTTGCTGTCCCCAGTGCCCAGAGTGTCCCTCGCTGTCCCTGACCCCAACCCGCGCTCTGCCCTCCTCGTGGTAGCTTCGTCTGCACGGGGACATTTTCCCCGTCTGCCTGTTTCTGGAACACCTTTCCCAGCCTTTCCGGGTGCGCGCGGTCCGGCGACACCGGGAGATTCCCAGGCGGGCTGACTGGAATAAAGTCACGTCCGTGCGGCGGGGGGAGCGCTGCCAGAAGCACAACCAGATCTGCCGTCTGCCCCGGACCCGAGGGTGACCCTTTCCCCTCCAGCTCTGAACAACGCCCTCGACATGTCCCTGCACGGAGCAGTGGCAGGGCCCCCGTGCTGTTGTTGTGTCCCGTCAGCAGCCGCGGGATGGATGCGTGCAGGCGGTGGTGGCTCAGACAGATGGATGGGAAGGGTTTGTCACGGGAAGCGAGAGCGGCAGCCTCTCCCCGCTCTAAAACACAGCCGGGGGCCAGGTGCAAAGCAGCCAGGGCATCCCCGCCTGTGACACACCGCTTGTTTTGTCCCACAGCATTGGCCGGGCTGTTGCTCATCTTCCTTGCGGAGAAAAGGAGTCCCGGGCTGGGCAGGGAGCCAGCCACTGGCTCAGGAGCTGGAGGAAGCGTGCTCCTCGCTGGCGTTTCAGCTCTCGGGGAGCTCTTCCCACCCCAGCCCTATCAGCCAGCCCCCGGTGAGCGCAGGAAGCAGCGGGCAGCCCCTCGCTGCAGGGGTTTTACAGCGGTCCCAGGGAGAGTCCCCCCCCTTTGGGTGCTCCCCACCTGCCGCTGAGGCCCCGGGGGTGGTTTTCCCCTTGGGCTGCTGTAGAGAATGGGTGGGAAGAGAGAGGGTGTCCCCAGCGAGGTGGCGAGGGATGGCCCCGCTCTGAGGGTGAGGACGGGGAGGTGTCCCTGCCCCCGTGGCCATGGGGTGCGCTGGCACGGTGGGGCTGGGGTGCTGGAGGTCTTTCCCAGGTGATGTGTGCCAAGAATTCACACCCAGGATCCCAAAACACCCATCCAGACCCATCACACGGACACTTCTGCACGTGCCGGGGCAGCCCCCGGAGGGGTCACCGCTGCCCTTGCACTCCTGTTGCCCTCCTGCATGATTTATGGGGTGCTTCCCACCCCGTGGACGCCGGGACGGCGCAGGGCGTTCCTCCTCATCTTCCTGCCGTCGTGAGCAGAGCCGCGTGCAGGCGTGTGTGTGCATGAGCACGCGTGTGTGCGTCTGGGAGGAATTTCCTGGGCTTGGAAAGAGAAAACGAAAACAAAATATGCGAGTTTAAAAACAGGGGGGACATGGCAAAAATATTGGAGTGCGTCTGCTCCGAGCTGCTCTGCAGCACCCTGGGAGGGACCATAGGAGAAGACGAGAGGGTGAGGAGCTGCTGGGAAGGGGCATCCCAAGGAGTCTCCCCACCAGTTCCCTCCCACATGGCTCGAAGCGAGGTTGTGTGGCTAAATCCTGGCTTCTGGGGGTGCAGATGTGTGGGGCACAGGGGGACAGCCCCGTTTGCACACACATCCCTCACCTGCGCAGCCACCAGCCACTCTGCCAGCTCCCAGTGCCAGGGGCACAGCGCCTCTCCTGCTCCTTAGCAATAAGCCACTATATCCAACTCAGCCTTCCTCAACTGTCCTTTAAGATTTTGCCCGAAATTGCCATTTTCTCACACTGCAGGAGCCTGCAGGTGAGGCAGCTGCTGGTCCCTGGGGGCTGCCCGAGGCAGGAGCAGCAGCTCCAGCCCCAGAATGAGCCCAGGCTGACCTGTGGGGGATACAGAGGCTCCCAGGACTTGGTGCTGGCCCGAAACCTTCTTTCCTCTCTGCCCTGAGTGGTGAGAGGGAAGGTGGGACCAGGCAGGGACCGCACCTAACTTTCCCTTCCTCTGCAACCCTCCCTTTCCTCACCTCACTGCCAGACACGGGCCGGGACGCAGAGCCAGCTGGGTCCTGCAGCCGAGCTTAATGCCGTGTTTGCCCTCCCTTTCCCTTTGTTTTTTCCTCTCCTCCTGTCACTGCCACCCAGGAGGAAGAGAGGGAGAGGCCGTCGCTCACACGCTCCTCTCTGCATTAACCCGCCTGAGTGATTCCTCCTGATGCCTTTGGGAAACTCTCCAGCGCTCTGACGGAGGCTGCGGGTGCTGGCTTTAAATCACCTTCTCCTGTGGATTACGACAGCTGGCTGTGAAGATAAAAGCTTTTCTCTCCCCTTCCCTTCCTCTTCACTTTTCCTCCTAAAGCCGCAGCGGTTCCCAGCCGCAGGCGCGATGCTGGCGGGAGCCCTGCGCTGCCTCGTGCTCCTCTGCCTGCTTGAGGAGAGCATCAGCAAAGTCCGGAGGTACTACATCGGGGCCGTGGAGACCGCCTGGGACTACACACACAGCGACCTGCTCTCCGGGCTGCAAACACCTGCAGGGTAAAGCCTTTTCTGTTGTAATTCCAGTGCGCTTCTAGGGCTGCTCTCCCACCCCGCGTACATGATGCTGGGTCTGGGGGCACGTAGGGCAGCAAACAGAGCACGCTAAGTGCAACCCCAATCATGCACAGGTGGGGTAAACTTAGAGGGAGAGCAGCAGAGCTGTGCTGCTTTATCTTAACACCATTCCTTGGTGAACCTTTAAAGTCTGTGTGGGGAGCCTGGGACTGGTTCTCCAGCTGGTGCTCTCTCCGTGGGGAGCTCGAGGCAGAGGGGGAGCCCCGTGCCTCTCTGCCTGGGGAGCTGTGCTGGGAAAACTTCACTTTCAGCTCTCTATATCTTTGCCTGCATGATGTTGGCTGGGGCCAGACTTTTCCCTTTAGGGAATGAATGTAACTTGTATTGTCTGAGGAAAAAACGGTGTTGGTAGGCAGCAAGAGGAGGGAGGAAAGCACGCTGGCTTTGTCTGAATGCTTTGGAGAGGGAAGGAAAAGTGGCTGTTGTGTTGCTGGGGCACGGGGATGAGATGTAAAGCTGTCTGTGGATGCCCTGAGCCCAGCGTGGGGAGCAGGGCTGGGTGGCTGTGCCCCTGTGGATGTAGCTGTGCCCCTTTGTGTGGCCCTGCTGCTACCTGCACCCTCTTATCTGTCCCAGGCTGTTCCACCAGCATCCCTGCATAGCTAAAAACCACTTCTAGGGCACGAGTCTCGCCCCACCAGCATGCCTAAAAGACGTGACATTTGCTCTCTGCCTTCCCCCCACCCCGAGCCACTGTGAATCTCCCTCTGCTCAGCCACGTTACCACTGGCAGCCCCTTGTGGGACCACCCTGTGGGCCCCGTCAGGTGGATGAGGCTGTTTGCCCCTTCCTAACCAGGGCAGAAGACAACCTCAGCCCTCTCAGAGGGCACCGGCCTGCCCATGGGCACAGCTCCCGGGGGAGCTGTGGCCGGGAGCGGGGCTGTCTGGGCAGCGTGGTTCCAGCAGGGTGACAGAGGTGCCTTGTTCCCGCAGCCTCAGCCCTGCTCCTCCCGCTTGGGGAGGATGCAGGAAAATGGCCAAGCTGCAGAGAAAGGGCACGGAGAGGTGAGCCAAGTGCCTCCAAGCCGTGCCTGGGGCACCTCCTGCTCCACTGGTTCTCCCTCATGGCACCACAGACACCGCTGGGCAGCCGCAGGGGTGCACCTCTGAAAGCCCTGGAGCTGCTGCAGCACGTTCCCCATGATTTCAGTTTCTCCTCTCCCCAGACACGACCTGCAGTGTGTCCCAAAAACAGCCCCGGGGGGCTCGGCGCTGGCGGCCACGTAGCCCCGAGCTGCCTGAGTGCTCCGGTGGTGCGGGGTGTTGGCCTTGGCCGTCTCCTGGCTCTGGGAGATGAACAGATATTGCGGCTAACAATGCTGATCGGCCGCGCCAGGAACTTTGCTCCTCGGGGTAGGAAGTCGGTAGGGACCCTGCGTGCAGGGGAGCTACCAGGAGCTCTCAGACCAGAACCCTCGAGGGCTCTGTCACCGTGCCTGGGCCCCATGCTCAGCCCCACGCGTGGAGAGGGGCTGGGTTTTGTGCCAGCAGAATCCCCCGGCTCCAGAGGGCTTCTCCCTTGTTTACTGCAAAGTCAGCAGGACTGGGCCCTGGTGTCTCAGATACGCCTCCAAGCTGGGCTTGCTGCGAGTTAGAGATTAAGGACTCCAGCCCTGCTCTGCCCACGGTTCTCTGGCCCTGGGGTGAGCAAAGCAAGGGCTCCCGACGTGCTTTCCTCAACTTGTTAGTCATGCTGGCTCCTTCCTCTTCCCCTCGAGGAAGACTCAGGCGGAGAGCTGCTGCCTGGATTTAGTCAGAGCAGGAGAGCAGCCCTTGCTGTTTCTTCAGGGGGGGAAAAATACCACCTGGCTCCTGCTCCAAACAAAGCAGGGCTGGAGGCGCTCTGTCTGCTTACTGGAAATGGGCTCAGTCCTGGGGCTGGGGCTGATAAGCGGGCCTCTGAAATCCCTGGAGAAATTAATGGCTTTGTTATCCTGATAAACGTGCTGGATCCTTTATGGAAAAGGAATTAGCTGGGCCGCTTACAGATCAAAAATGGCCAGCGGAGATAAGTGGGGTGTGAAATACGTTCAAGCCTCCTTTATCCTCCTGCTTCAAGGAGTGTTTTTGTAGGGGCTGGCTGTAAATCTCAGTTCAGCCAGAAAAGAAATGAATGTGGAGACATCGTTTGGGCCGCAGTGCAGACGGGAGTACGCTGCCATGCCTCCTGGCACAGCTTTGCCAGGGGGAGCAGGGGAGGAAGAAGAGGTTACGGGTGATGTCTGCCATGCTCACGGGTGCTGGGGACAGGGCAGGCGGCGCAGAGCAGCCGCGTGTGGCACCGTGCTGCCTGCTGCTGTGTCTTCTTCCATCGTGACTAATGCCATGACATTAATCACGGCCACGTCAGCATCCGTGAGCTGAGGAAAACCTCTCCAAACACACCTGGTGTCTGTCAGCAAACAGAGGATGCGAGGGTGAGCGATCCCGGGCTGGCACGGCGTGCTGGCGGGCAGGGGAGGAAGAGGATGGCTGCAGCCCGTCTGTGCAATCAGCCTTGGCTTTTCCTTCCTCTTACAGAGTGTCAGAGCCGCCGGGACCTCAGCCCCCCGCACCCGGTGCCCTTCCACATTACAGGAAGGCCGTGTTTGTGGAGTTCCCCGATGCCTCCTTCGCACAGCCCAAGCCCAAGCCGGCATGGATGGGTAAGAACCACGTAGGGAGCGGTGAGCCCGGTGACCAAACCCATCCTGGGCTGGTGCTAGTGAAGGCCAGCCGCTCCTCAACCAGGAGTGGGAAATATGTAAAACCTGGGCAGAGCTGCTGGGGGTGCAGGGAGCCTTGCTGGTGCTGGAGCACTTGATGCTGCCGTGCTGTGTGAGGGACCAGCACCGACTGTGCAGGTGGAAAGCCAGCCCCTCAGGGCCCGTGGTGGGTGTGAGCGGCTGTGGCAGCCCCACTGCCGACCGCCCGGCTGCCTGACCTCACCACCTTCCCCCTCCAGGTCTCCTGGGCCCCACCATCCGAGCAGAAGTCTATGACACGGTGGTCATCACCTTCAAGAACCTGGCCTCCCGCCCGTACAACCTCCACGCCATCGGGGTGTCCTACTGGAAGGCGTCAGAGGGTGAGTGGGGCCACGGCCACACGCTGCGAGTCTCTGTGCTGTGCCTCCTGCTCCCAGGAGGAGGCACGTCCCTCCCCAACCATGGTGTCAGCTCACCGAGGGGCTTAGGGTGGGGAGGAGGCATTTCTGTATCCACCGTGTGCTGGGGATAAAGCTTCAGTGAAACCAGGCTGTTCCTCTGGCTGCAGGTGCAGGGTACGAGGATGAGACCAGCCAGCTGGAGAAGGAGGGCGACAGGGTGGATCCGGGGAAGACGCACACCTACATCTGGGAAATCCAGCAAAACCAGGGCCCCACAGACGGCGACTCACAGTGCCTGACCCACTCCTACTCCTCCAACATCGACAGCGTGAAGGACACCAACTCCGGTTTGATTGGAGCCCTGCTCGTGTGCCGGCCTGGTAAGAGCAACCCAGGGTGGGGACAGGTCAGCTGCAGTCATGGGCTGAGAGGCAGAGGAATCAAAGACACCTCCCAGAGGCTCACCATGGCAGTGGGGTCAGTGAGCTGTGGTCAACAGCAGCACTTTTGGGGTTTGGCCCTTTCCCCAAAGAGTTCTTTCCCAGTGTGGGAGGCAAACACCCCTGGATTTCCCTGCAGGAGAGAGAACTTGGTTAATTTTTGCCTTTGCAGAATTTCAGACGACGAATGAAATCCTTTTCCTTGTAGCTGAAGCTTATCTATTGATAAGGTGAATTTCTGTGGAAGCATAAACGTCTTCCTTCAGAGCTTCACTAAGCTACAATCATTCAGTGTCTGCCAGGGCACTTTGCCAAACAGGATTTTGTTGGAAGACATAAAGGAAAGTTTTTTTTATGAGCAAGGGCAGAAACAGGACACCTGGGGCACTGCCTCACCCACAGTACCTGTGCCTTCCCTCTTCCTTTGGTGGACGTGGAGATGAGGAAACCTTGACTGCTAACCACCTCTGGGGTGCACGGCATCAAGAAGTGAAGCCGGGGCAGGACTGGTCTCCCCTGGCTGAGCCGTCTCTTGGAGGTGGTTGTCCAGCCCCCGGTGGAGTCACCGGAGAGGAATGGGCACCTGTGGGTGCGACTCACCCGGGGCTCTGTCTGCAGGCCCCGATGACTCGCCACGAACATTTCTCCACTGACAAGCACAGTCTAGACGAGGAGTGCAGACAATGGTGCCGGTGAGGGGCTGGCTGAAATGGGCCCTTCCAGGTGACTAAGCGAATCCTGAGAGGCTGCGAGGGAGAGGCAGGGCAGGCTGCCCCTTCGGTGCGTGCTGGGGCAGCTGCCTCTCAGCCGGGGTGTTTTAGGGATGCAAGGCTGGGAACGGGGCTGCGACAGTCATTGACCTCTTGGGATGTGGCAAAACCAATCCACAGCCTGGCCTTGATTTGTGGAGGGCAGAAAGGGGCTTCCCTGGGAAGATGGGCATGGCACTTGCTGATCCTAAAATGCCCCATTCTGTGGCCTCTTGCAGGGACCCTGGCGAGTGATGGGATCCAGGACACGCAGCAAGATGTTGTGATGCTGTTTGCAGTGTTTGATGAAGGTATCTGCCCCAAATAAGCTGACCACATTGGTGTCAGACCCTGAATTCAGCCTGATCTGGGGTGCGTGCTTTGGCCATGGTGTGGGCACAGCTGCTCAGCTCCCTCCGAAGGGTTCAAGCCCTGCACAACCCCTGGCCCACATGCTCCTGGTACCGAGCTGCAGCTCCTGCCTCCGTGCCCCAGATGCAGGGAGCTTGCAGCCTCCAGCTCCCACCCCTGTTCCCTTCACACGGGCTGAAACAGGGGGCAGAAATGCCTTGTCACGCGCAACAGTCACCACCACGTTGACGTGGAGTGGACAGATCTCCGAGCATTTCCAAAAAGCACTGAGCAACTGACCTCCCTGGGTTCTGGCTTTCATACTGCATCCTCCTCTGTCCCCAGGGAGAAGCTGGTACTCTCAGCCCGACCCCCCGGCAGCTCCTCAGTCCCTGCCCCACACCAGGGGGGAGCTGCACACCATCAACGGCTATGTCAACGGCTCGCTGCCCGGTGAGCACCGGTCTGTCGGGGCGGGGATGGAGGTGGTGGGAGGCAAGAGGGGTCTAGCTACGTCTGCAAACCTTTCTCCAATAAAAGGCAAAAGCAAAAGTCCCCTGAATTCCCTAGCTTGGTGGATTCATGGAGCTGAGCAGACCTGCTCCATGCACAGCAGGTTTCCCCTCGTGAAGGTTCTCACCCACACCAGCACCCCCCATGTGGCTGTGGGACCTGGCCTGAGAGGTGTCTGATGGGCAGGTTCTGGTGGAGAGGTGACAACGGAGAGCTGAGACCCTCAGCACAGAGCCTGCGCCCTGTCTCCTCCCTGGCTTTAAGGATCTATTCCAGTCACTTTTGGCACTCTGTGCTAAAAACAAGTGCTTGACTCTGTATTTGACTTTGTTTGGCTTCAGTTTCCAGGAACTTGTTATTCCCTTCCCCACTTAATTGCAGAGCCCTTTGGCACACACTGATTTCTCCTCAGGAAAATATTTTTACAAGGCACTCAAGTTTTCTCCCATTTCCTAAGCACACTGAACTCTTTGAAACTCTCCAACGAAGGAATTTTCTCCAGCCTTTAAATAAGCCTGGTGACCTCTCTCTGCCCTTCCTGGGGTATTTCAGCTCCTGCTGAAGACGTGCTGCAGCCCTGCCCCTGATGCAGTGTTTGGGCGTGAGGCTTGCCAGCGCCGTGATCAGACAAACGCTTCCCCTTCCCAGCTCCCTGTTCCTGTTTTATAGAGCCAGGGAGTGCGTCTGCTCGTCTTGCCACTGCACCACGCTGTGAGCTCCCACAGCACGCTTCTCTCAGCTTTTTCCAAAGCAGTTTCAGGGGCTAGACCACCGTTCTGTAAGCCTGGCCTTATTCCAGCCGGGTGATGTGACCTGCCCCTCTGCTGTGCTCAGACTGCCCACATTTATGTGTGACCTCTCCTGCGGAAGCCTGTGGGGCAGGGGACCATGTCCGTGGCACCAAGAGCAGAGACAAGGGATGGACACAGGGATGTCCTGACTCCCGGGTGCTTTCCTCCCCTCCCGGCAGGTCTCACGCTGTGCCTCAAGAAGCAGGTCAACTGGCACGTGATAGGCTTGGGCACCGGGCCAGAAGTGCACTCCGTCTTCTTTGAGGGACACACGTTTCTGGTGAGGGGCCACCGTCTCAGCAGCCTGGAGATCTCCCCTGCCACGTATCTCACAGCTCAGACCATGCCAGGAACAGCCGGCCAGTTTCGGATGTTCTGCCAGATACCGTCCCACCAGCAAGGTAACCTGAGCCTGCAGGAGCCCGGGGGAAAAGAGGTTCAGGGGATGGCCCAGGCTCTGAGTGGTGCTGCAGCTCCAAGGCCATCCCTGTTCAATCACCCTATAACCACGTGCAACCTGGCCTGTGACCGGGATGGCATGTGTTGGCCTGCCTGGGGACACATTTGGTGGGGATAGCAGTGGAGAGGTCGTCTTCCAGCAGAGCCTGGGGGAGCCAGCACCCATGCAGGTAAGCCAGCATGGCCCTTCCTGCCCCTTGTCTGAACGCAGCCGGCATGGAGGCCCTTGTGAGGGTGGAGCAGTGCCCCGAGGAGCGCCTGCTGAAGATGGGGCAGCTGTCAGATGAGCCAGAGGAGGTGGACGACCCTGGGGAAGAAGAAGAAGAAGAAGAGGAAGCTTACCATGTGATCCAAGTGCGCTCTTTTGCCAAGAAGGACCCTATGACCTGGACCCATTACATCGCGGCTGAGGAAATGGACTGGGACTATGCCCCTATGAAGCCAGCATCTCTGGATAGGTGAGAGCGAGCTCCCGACGCCACGGGGTTGCCCTGAGGCAGCTCTGCCAGGTCTTCCCCTTCTCCCCAGGAGTTTATTTTCCTTCTGCCCAGCCTGGGCAGCTTTGTCCCAGCTAAGGACGCAGCACAAGGATAGGTCTGGGGAGCTGTGGGAAGGCAGGAACTGGTGTTTACCAAATTTTACCAAACGCCACCATTGGTGGCCCACTGGGGCAGCTCCACCGTGCAGATCTGCAGGGTCAGCCCCTGCAGGCAGCAGTCCCTGGTGGCTTCCTGCCCCAGGGCTGGGAGACGTGCCCGCAGCCTGAGGTGTGGGTGGCTGTTCGTGCAGAAGGACCTGCTCCAAAGGGCACACTCTGTTAGTCTCTGTGCCTTAGCACCACACGGCAGTGACGCCTGTCACCTGCCCCGGTGCCACTCTGCTGACACAGGGGGTGTGGGCTGGGCCTGTCTCAGCAGTGGGGTCACCGGGTTCTGCCCTAGGTGGAGATCCCGGCCCCCAGAGCCAGCTGCAGCCCCTCATGGGGTAAGGGAGGGCTGGCAGGGGGCACCAGAGGGGATGTCCTCTCCAGCTCGGGTCTGGCTCCTGTGGAGGAGCTGGGATGCTGAGAACAGACAGCTGCTCTGCTGCATTATATCCACATACCACACATGTCCCCTGACAAGGGACAGCCCGCCAAGCTCTCAGCTCCCCCAGTCACCACTCGCAGGATGTCCTGCGAGGATGAGAATATTTTTATTTTGCCTCTGTACAGCAGTTGGCTGGGCCATCCCTGGGCTGCCAGGGATGCATGTGGATGCCATCCTGCATGTGGCCACTTGCTCTTTGTTGCCTGCAGAAACACCACGAGCCTGTTCCTGGAGGCTGGCCCTCAGCGGATTGGTTCAAAGTATAAGAAAGTGATGTTTGTGGAGTATAAGGATGCATCCTTCAAGACACGCAAGATGTCCCAAGAAGATAAGGGAATTCTGGGACCTGTCCTGAAGGGGGAGGTTGGAGATCAGTTTAAGGTAAGAGAGCGATTATTCTCCACAGAGAAAGACTGGAAGGGGAAAGCTTAAAAGCTTGATGTCGTTCCTCCTAATAGCTCTTGGTTTGTGGCTGTGGCCTGACATAGATCCTTGGGGAGATCTATCATGTCTGATAATGTCCGAAGTTCAACAGAAAGGGAGATGCTATTGAAAGCCCAAACTCTTGCTGAGTTCAGCAGGAATGAACATCATTTTGCTCAGCCCCCTTTATTTGACTTCATTGTAGGCATCTTATTTGAGTTAATCCATGACCCATGGCACCTAGCACCATCTCCTGAGGCAGAAGTGCCTTCTCGTTCTCCACTCCTCTCCATCTGAGTGTTCTCACCACACAGTACTGGGGGCTGCTCACATGCCCAGTTGCCTGCTTGACTTGTTTGCTGCTGGGAGGAAAGGGATGGTTTCCAGGAGAAGTGGCGAAGCTCTGACAGAGCTATTTGGGGACCTAAATGAAAGGCTTCACGCTGTTAAGTGGGGAGCACTTTGAAGCTGTTGATGGCTGTGCACACTCAGTGTTTTGTCCCTCCAAGGCCTCCTGGATTGAAAGAGCTCTTCTGTTTCATACAGAAAGGTAGTTTAAAGGTAGCAACCCACTCTTTCATAAATCTGACATTTTTGTGCCCTCCCAAAATGTACCCGAAGTGGGCACCTCCCGGAAAGATGGTCAGCGTAGACTGGTGGAGAAACAAGCAGTCATTTCTTCTGTGCTGCCTCTCTCTTTGTGGTCCTGGATGTGTCCGGGTTCCTCCCTTTCGGATGTGGGCAGTGCCAATACCACAGCCCAGCAATTTCGCCCTGCATGGACACCCTGAGGGCAGCCTTGAGGGCTCACAGTGGTCTGGCAGTGCTAAATGTCCTGTTGGCTGTCCTTGTTTCAGATTGTGTTCAGGAATCTGGCGAGCCGACCGTACAACATCTACCCTCATGGCCTCACCAGTGTAAGGCCGTACCACGCCATGAGGTCCTCTCAAGGTAAGGCCGCGGGCAGGCCATGGGTGTTTAGGATGTCAGGTGGCCAGTGCCATTTTCCTGGGCCAGGAGAGCTTCCCGCAGCCTGTGGTAAATTTAGCTGCCCAACTCATCCATCCGAGCACCTGAGACCCATGGCTCCTGTAGACGATTCTTGGTTCATGTCCCTGTTGGTGCCATGTCTCTCTGGCTCGAAGGAAGGCTCGGGTGATGGCTGGAAGAAGGGACTTTGTCAGCCGAGGAGCTGGGCTGGGTTTGGTTCACCCTGGAGGCCTCCACTTTCTGATATGGCTGCAGTGAGCAGTTCCTATTGCACCTATCCCTGGTGAACGCTGCCAGGAGCACCTCGTACCAAGCTCAGGTCCAATTGCAGGGACTGGAGCCAAGTGGCAGAAGAGGGATGGCAGCTGCTAAGGAGCTCAGAGCTGGTCCGTGTCTGTGACACATTATTATCCCAATTCAGGTTTTCTTTCAGGAGAGTCAAAAGAGCAAAGTGGCCCACCAGCCCTTTTGGGTACCAAAACTACCAGTTTGGGTAGTTTTCCGTGTGACTCCTGCTATCAGAAATCCTCCTTTCTGAGCTCTATTACAAAGCAGGATGACCCCTTGCAGGAGCAGTCCAGACCTAACAGATGTGCCCTTGGGCTGTGTGTTGGCAGCTAAGGACGTGAAGGACATTCCTATTGCCCCTGGCCAGTCCTTCACCTACAGCTGGAGGGTCACGACAGAGGATGGGCCAACGCAAGCAGATCCTCGCTGCCTCACTCGCTTCTACTACAGCTCCATCAACCCGGAACGGGACACAGCCTCGGGCCTGATCGGGCCCCTCCTGATCTGCTTCAAGAAGTCCATGGACCAGAGGGGAAATCAGGTAGGTCCTCCAGGTGTGGCAGAGAAAGGCAAGGGGGATGCTTTGCCACCTTAACTGCCTGGCTGAAAGGCTGGAATAACTGCGGTGGGCGAAATATCTGGGTAAAACCAAATTTGGTTGTCCAGTTGTCTTCAACCCTACAGTCAGTCCCACCCCCCTGTCTTCCCCATTCTCCCCGTGCATGCTCCCTTCCCTCCAAGACTGCACCCCACCTTATGTGCAAAGCAGTAAACTGCTCCCCATGCACCCAGGCTAAGGGCTGGCAGCCCCCCTGCACCCCGGGGGCTGCTCTGGCCAGGCCAGCAACCTGCCCTTCCCTCTCTGCCTCCCAGATAATGTCAGATGAGACAAGGCTGGTGCTGTTTTCAGTCTTTGATGAGAACCGCAGCTGGTACCTGGAGGAGAACATCAGGAGGTTCTGCACCGATGCAGCCCACGTGGATACCCAGGACCCCCAGTTTTATGCCTCCAACGTGATGCACAGTAAGTGCCCAGCGGGAGGCTCCCCACAAATCCCAGGCAGAAACTGGCTGGTCCCTGCCCCAGGGAATGGGCAATGGCTTGGGCAGCCCCTGGGGAGCCAGGTCCTGATGAAATGTCTCACACCCTGCTCTCTTCCAGCTGTTAATGGCTTTGTCTTTGACAACCTGAAACTGAACGTCTGCCTGCACGAAGTCGTGTACTGGTATGTGCTGAGCGTTGGGGCCCAGACAGATTTCCTCTCCGTCTTCTTCTCTGGAAACACGTTCAAGCGCAACACGGTCTTTGAGGATGTGCTTACCCTTTTCCCATTTTCTGGAGAAACTGTCTTCATGAGCGTGGAAAAGCCAGGTTAGTGGCACGGGCTATTCCATAACCACGGGCTGGGCATCACAGCAGGGCAAAGTGAGCATCTCCAGGCAGGGCAATGCTGGGGTCTGGGGCCTGATCACGTGTTGGCAACCCCAAGGGCAAAGGGATGCTCAGCCTCTTGGAGCAGCAAAGTCATGATTATATCTCCCCAAAGCTTAACGCCAAGAAATGGTTTAAATTACTGTATCTTACTTCACGAATAGGGTGCATTAATGTCACGTGCATGCTGCCAAGACAGTAAGCTGGCTGCAGTGATGTGGTGGCAGTGGCAATGCTGTCCCTGCTGCAGTTCCAGTGCTGCTCATGGCATCAAATTTACCCACACATCTCTGCAAGGACAGGCACACCGGATGCAGAGAAGTCTTAGGAAGGGTTTGGTTTTTATTTCCTCCTACTCAGCTTTTTTTTTTTTTTTTTCCCTTAGCATTTGCAAAAGCAGAGCCATTACACATTTCCTCCCTAATGAAGGAAACACAGAATTTAGCCAACACTGATACACTGGTCATGAGTATACATGAGTATTTCTGGGTATCCAGATACCCAGGAAGCTTTCTAAATTCCAGCCAAACATTGCATCCCTCTGAGGTCTGCTTTCCGCCTGCTTATCTGAGGAAGGCAAGCAGCCGGCCAGCAGCAGATGACAGCTCTCTCCAGCGTCAGAGCTGGGTTATTACACACTTGTTTGGCGGGGAGCGAGTGCGTTGGCTGGGGATGTGAGCAAGAGGCAGCCTTTTCATTTTTCTCCTCGAGTGGGAGAGACGTGACGGCTGCGTCTGGGCTGGGAGAGAGGTGTATCTGCCAGCACCAGCACGTCTTTGGGGGTGGATAATGGTGATTGCTCTGCTGCTGGCGATAATCCTGGAGGTGTTGTGGTTTCTCACTACATTAACTCCTCTCACCAAGCGGCTGGTGGGGCCTCACGGGTGCATGCAGCTCGCTGAGCTCTGGCAGGAAGCACCAGCCCTGCTGGTGATGCTTGTCAGGATCGCCTCTGATGTTACCAGCAACCCTGATGTCTTGTGAGCCTGGCTGTAAGATGCTCTAGGGACTGTGGAAATGGTGAAATCACTAGCATGAGCTAGAGGCTGTCTGAAAATAGAGGTTACACTAGCAAGGGAGTGGCGTGGGGATGGCAGTTCTGATTTCCCACTGCGGTGGGCTGATGGTGTCCTCCTGTCTTTTCCCGAGACAGGCACTTGGACACTGGGGTGCCTGAATCCTGATTTCAGAGAACGAGGGATGCACGCCAAGTTCACAGTCTCTCAATGCCAGCATGACGAATACCTTGATGAGGATGATTATGTGGCTTATGAAGAAGATAGCTATGACCCCCAACCAAGGGGCTTCTCTAAGAGGAGGAGATGGCGCAGACCATGTGTGAGTGAGCAGCTGAACAATGTCACCTCTTCCAAAAATGAGACGGGGAAGCCAAGATTGTGCTTGACAGAACCCAGCCACGGGGCCCTCCCGAGCAATGGCAGTATTTCTGGTCCTTCCTCCAATGGCACGTCAACATTTTTGGGTAACTCACATCCAGCTGATATTTCCCCATCTCTGCCGGAGACAAACTATGATCTAGTGTCCTATGAATCCTTCTTAGAAGATGAAGAAGAATTGTCAAAAAACATCAGCCAGGACCAAGGGGCTCTGCCCCATGGGGAACGCTTGGCAAGTGTCAGCGAACAGGTCCGTGGGGCTGCTAGCTCCGAAGCAGGCCAGAAACTGCTGCACCAAGCTCCGTCAGCTCCAGATGATACAGTGGGAAATAAGGTGACAAATATCTTAGAAGTACAGGAGCCAGTAAAAGAGATGATGGTCCAGTCTGGTGGTACGTTAGAGATCCTGGAAGCAGAGCCTCAGAAGACAACAGCTCACACAGTGGGCCTGCAGGACTCAGCTGCCTTTGCTGCTGGGGAAGGTTCTCCTCAAGGAACCTGGAGCTTGTTTCACCAGAACGACCTGGAGCACGGTCTGGGACTTCAAGACACATCTTCACAGAGTGCTGATGAAATGCCCTTACATCTCCATGAGTCAAGGGAGACAATCAATACGGAGCTGGCTTTAAGCACTGACCCGAACTCCTCCCTCACACTGGCCAGTTCTTCAGCACCCTCGGACAAGCCAGGGGACAACAGGACTTCCCGTGCTGGGTCTCAGAGCCACACAGGAGAAGGCAGTCATTCCTCAATTGCTAGGCTGGAGAAAAGACCTCACAAAGTGGTTTCACAAGGCTTTAATGAATCTTTTGAAGGGGAAAATACTTCTTTCCTAGACCTAGGACCCCGAAGGTCTGTAGAAGAACAAATCCTTACAGATGTGAGTAACTCCTTGCCTGAAAAAACTGGCACAGAAGAAGCTGGTGAGCTTGCCAAAGGCACGAGCCTTCTTGGAGACACCTTTGCACACAGCAATGACCTTGAACCTTCCAGCTACGTAACGACAGAAGAGAGGGATGAGTTAATCCTGGAGGCCGTGTTTCAGGGTGCTACGACCCCTAAGGAACTGCCAGAGACAGACAGTCTTGTCATTCCTGAACCTAACCTTGTGGCCAATGACACAAGGCAGCACCCAAATGGTTTCTTAAACAGACCTGAGCAGTTTCAGGGACCTGGGGCTCCTGCCCCGGGCACGAACAGCCCCGGCTGGAGGCCCCGACAAGCCAGATCACTGCAGAGCAGGGGCTTGGTGCAGGGTCTGGGCCTTCCCAGCACCACTGCTGGCAGCAGGGCATCCCCCTCTGCGGGGAGCAGAGCAGAGCAGGACCTGGCCAGCCAGACCCCTGAGCCAGCAGTGGGAAGGAGAGGGTGCGGGCCTCGTTCCCCTTTTTGCAGCACTCGCTTCAAGAAGAGGTCCCTGGAACTGCACAGTTCTGGGGCTGAGGTGGAGGTGACCCAGCCAAGCCTGGAAGAAACAGAGAACTCGACTGAAGGGAGGCAGCACCCGGGCAGGGGTGATCCACAGGCTGTGCCTGCAGACGGAGCTGAGGAGAGGCTTGCTGAGGGGGGGCCAGCCCTGAACAGCAGCGGGGGGGCTCAGCACAGCACCAGCTCCCTTCCCACACAGGCAGTGCCAGCAGCCAGCAGCTCAGGACCGCAGGATGGTGCTGTGGCCGCAGACCTGGCCTCAAACTGGGACCCGGTCTCAGCGGTGGCAGCGGGGCACGCAGGGGGCTTGCAGAGCCCAGCTTTGTCTGAGCTACAGCCGGGCAGAGGGGCTGCCTGGGGGGCTCCGTGGGGCGAGCAGGCTCAGGGGAGAAGCCAGCTGGAGGAGGAGACGAATGCCGTGGAGCAGCCGGGTCTGGAGAGGGCCCAGTTCAGTCCCCGGCCTCAGCAGCTGGAGGCCAATGCCACAAAGGGCTCTGTGCCAGAGATCACCTCTGGGCAAAGCCCGGAGGAAATCCCCGTGAAACTGGCCTCTGAGGAGGACTATTCCCTGCCTCTGAGCAGTCCTGAGCTCGGCCACAGCACCACCGAGAAACCAGCCCAGCATGTGCAAGCCAGTCTGGATGAACGGCAGGTGCTCGGGGGGGAAAATGCCCTTGGAGAAACCGGGAAGCGGGGACACCCTGAGGAGGACGGGGAAAGCAGCAGCATGGTGGGGGAGAGGAGCCGTGCCCCAGGACACGGGGAGAACCTGACTCTGAACAACTTGAGGTCAGAGGCTGACAGACTGGACTACGATGACTATGGTGAAACAGAGCAGGCCATGGAGGATTTTGACATTTACGAAGAAGGGGAGCATGATCCGCGCTCCTTCCAGGGGCGGATACGGCAGTACTTCATTGCAGCAGTGGAGGTGATGTGGGAATACGGGAACCAGAGACCCCAGCACTTCCTAAAAGCCATGTAAGTGTTGCTGCCCTTCACATGTTGCCCTGGCACGGCGTGGCATGGCTCTGTGCGTGGTTGGCACTTTGGGACAGGCAGGATCACGGGGCTGTGACTGTGTGGCCCAGCCAGGCACTGTGCCAAGCAGCCCAGGGGAAGGATGCTCCCCACACTGCATCTCCACCCAGGGAGCTCAGTACCTCTAAGGTCTTTGAGCATCCTTGCAAGTGCATAAGGGATGCTCAAGGCTCTGCATCACCCAGCTGGTGGTGTGGATCTGCCCCCTCGCTCCCCAGATAGCTCAGTGTAGGTGCTTGTGGCTGTGCCCTTGGGCCCCGCAGCAGCCCTGCCCCTGCTGCTGTCTGCAAGGGGCAGTCTCACCTGAGCTGCTTCATTGCCCTCACCCCTGCAGGGACCCCCGGAGCGGCAGGAGGAAGCCTTTCCGACAGTACCGCAAGGTGGTTTTCCGAGAGTACTTGGACAGTTCCTTCACGCAGCCACTGATACGGGGAGAGCTGGATGAACACTTGGGCATCCTCGGGCCGTACATCAGGGCAGAAGTTGAAGATGTGATCATGGTGAGTCGGAAGTCCCTGTTTCCTATAACCTCTGACATCCTGCCCCCCTTTGCTGGCTCTGCTCAGCCCAAGGGAGCACTCAGCTGTGCCTGCAGGTTCTGCAGTGCCCGTTGGGGCACTCAGCACTGCTTCCATCCCCTCCCTACCCTCCCTTTGCTTCTCCTCCACTCCAACACAGGTCAAGTTCAAGAACATGGCCTCGCGGCCCTTCTCCTTCCACTCCACACTGCAAGGCTACGAGGAGCTGCGGGACACGGTGTCGGGCGAGGAGGCGGTGCAGCCCGGCGGGCTGCGGGACTACTCCTGGAAAGTCCTGCCCGAGATGGCACCCACCACGCAGGAGTTCGACTGCAAGGCCTGGGCTTACTTCTCCAACGTGGACCTGGTGGGTGGCAGCCTGGGAAGGTGGTGAGGCGTGGGTGGCACAGCCCTGGCTGTGTGCTCAAGGCTTTTCCTCTGGTGCTGTGCTTAGAGCAGCCGATGGTGTTGTAGTTCTCAGGTGTCTAATACAGCGATGAATGTGTGCTGCTGCTTCAACTTCTCTTGGCTTCCCTCCTTTTCCCAGTTCTACATTTTTGTGAGACTTGTAGGGAATTTACCTTCTGGGACCCTGTAATTTTCTGCCAAATCTGGCTGAATTTGGCCCCTAGGTTGCGATGCTAGTCAAGCACAGCTGGACAGAGGGACACCACTTCCCTTGAAAGCACGTACAAACACTTGCCGTGCAGCCTTCCTTAGCTGGGGACAGAGGGGTTCCCGGTGTGTCCCTCCCACCCCATGCATGCCAAGCCCTGTATATGGGTGGGAGCCAGGCCAGGGATGCAGGCAGAGCCACCACTTTCCTTGCTGCTGTGACGTTTGTGAGCATCAGTGTTACATCCTGCTCCAACTTCTTTCCTGGCTCCCCGGCAGGAGAAGGACCTGCACTCGGGCCTCATCGGGCCACTCATCATCTGTCGCCAAAACGTGGTGAACACTGTTTCCAGACGGCAGCTGGCTGTGCAGGAGTTCTCCCTGCTCTTCACCATTTTTGACGAGACCAAGAGCTGGTACTTCAGGGAGAACATGAAGAGGAACTGCCGCCCGCCTTGCCGCATCCAGCTGGACAACCCTGACTTTAGGAGAAACCATTCCTTCCATGGTGAGGACTTTGCCCTTGCCTTTTCCATCCCACACTCTATACTGGAATGGGAAAACTCGGGGCCTTGAGGCACCCTGTGATCCAGCTGCTCCTGACCACTGCCTTCCCCAGCCATCAACGGCTACGTGAGGGACACGCTGCCCGGGCTGGTGATGGCTCAGCAGCAATGGGTCCGGTGGCACCTCCTGAACATGGGCAGCACCGAGGACATCCACTCCGTCCACTTTCACGGGCAGACGTTCAGCGTCAGGACTAGCCAGGAGTACCACATGGGAGTCTACAACCTTTACCCTGGTGAGATACAGCACGAGCACTGCGCACAGCCCAGCTGCGTGGCTTCGTGTCCGTGCCTGTTAGGGTGTGCCAAGCCTGTGGGGGATAGCGAGAATGGGGAACGGGTCTGGAAGAGTCAGGCTGTGTGTCTGCACAGTGCCTGGCACCACGGTACCATGCTATGGCTGGTAACTCCCCTCTGCTCTCCATTCCTGCCCAGGTGTCTTCGGGACAGTGGAGATGTGGCCCTCGCACGCTGGGATCTGGCAGGTGGAGTGCAAAGTGGGGGAGCACCAGCAAGCTGGGATGAGTGCCCTCTTCCTCGTGTACAACCTGGGTGAGTGACCGGAGCAGCAGGGCTGGGTGCTGCTGTACAGCATGCTTTGAGCTGCCTGTCCCCCAGGGCTCTCAGCTTTCTCTGTGCGTTGTCTAAGTGAGGTCCCCTGGGTCTCACTGAAGTCCTGACTCCAGCCCTTGCCACCTTACCCATCCCTAGCAGAGCCAGGGATGCAGTGAAGGTTGGGGACCAGCTTCAGTGGGCTGCAAATATTGGCCCCAAAGGCACATTTTCCAAAATTGAGCTTCCCTAGACCCCTGTAAAATGCACTGACGCCAGTGACTGAAGCCCATGCTGTCAGGAGGGTGACGTGCCCAGTGCCTGACCCCATGCCAAGAGGTAAACTGAGGCACAGAGTGCAACACTGCCCAATGGCAGGTCGTGCTGATGAAAACATCCCTGAGAGCAACTGCCAAAAACGCACAGGAAATCTGTCTCTGTTTCCCCCAGAACAACACATTTCTCCCTCACCGTAAATAGCGCTGGGGGAAGTGGTTTGTGAGGCTGGGTGTTTTATCACATCATGACAGCCCCTCTCCTCTTTCTAAAGGAGCAGTAAATGTCAGCCAGAAAGTGTTTCCATCAGTTAAAAATCTGCTTAAGATTTCATCTTTCATCTGCTTAAGATTTCATCTTTTCATTCGCATTTTCCCCCAGAAGCATTTGCCATGCAGCAGTGATGCCAAGAAATGACAAGTAGCTAATAATAGGAGTTATTGTACGAGGCAAACAGCCCTGTGCTCAGCAGACCAGAAGAGAGACGTGGACAGACAGGGGTGCCAGGCAGGTTTCCCTTTAGCGACGTGATATTTGTTTTTAAATGGTGCTGCCTGGCAACAAAAAGCCCCGGGAGCAAGACACGGGTGTAAGGAAGAGCCACTTGTCAGCATTGCTGGGAGATAGGGACGTGGGGATGGGAGGTCAGGGGCATGGGGAGCACGGCACCGGCTTGGCTGGAGATTGGTGATGGGAACTTTGCTTTGGACATTGAGGTCAGGAGCAAGAACTTACTGGACCCTGAAAATTCAGGGGTGGATGCGGAGACGCATGAGATTTCCCACTTGGTGTGAGATAAATGAGTCTGGGGGCTCCTGGAGGCTTGAGAACACTTTGCTGAGCCTGCAGGTGGCTCCCCATGTTGGGAGAGACTCAAAAGCCTCTCTATCTAACCAACTCTCTGTTTTTCTCTGTTTTTCTCCTTCTCCCCCCTTCCTGTTGGGCTGCAGATTGTCAAAATGCCCTGGGGCTGGCCTCAGGCCACATTGCGGACTCTCAGATCACGGCATCGGGGCAGTACGGTGAGTAGGGGGCACTGCTGGCGAGGGGCAGCTTCAGCCAGCACAGCCCACGCGTGTGCACTGGCCAAGGCTCGGCTAGAGCAGGTCCCCTCCACCCATGCCTACGCTGGGGTCCCACCTGGGGGTGCCCTCCCATCGTGTCAGGGCTCTGCCACTCTGCACGTGGCCACCGACCCCCTGAGAGATCAGTGTTGCTCAGGCCCTACCCTGCGGGTGGACATTGTTTTGCCTCGTGCTCCTCATACCTGTGCACTCTCCCTGCAGGGCAGTGGGCCCCTTACCTGGCCAGGCTGGACAACACCGGCTCCATCAACGCTTGGAGCACTGCTCACGGCAATGCCTGGATCCAGGTGAGAGGGGCCCCGGGGCTGGGGACACTGCTGGGGACACTGCAAGGGCACGCCGGTGGCTGGTGCACCAGCAGAAGGACACACAGGCACAGCCATCAAAAATTAACCCCCACATTTTGTTTGCAGGTGGACCTTTTGCACGTCATGATCATTCACGGCATAAAAACCCAAGGGGCTCGACAAAAGCTCTCCAGTCTCTACGTCTCTCAGTTTGTTGTCTTCTACAGCCTCGACGGGCAAAGGTGGAGGCAATACAAGGGGAACGCCACCAGCACCCAGATGGTGAGGAGGAGAGTGGCTTCCCAGGATGGGGCCTCTTGGGGTGGTGAGGGCTGGGGAGCTCTGCACACAAGACAGATATCTCCTGAGCCCCCAGATATTTAGTTAGGGCAGGAAGAGTGATCCTTCACTGAACTGCAGCTCAGAGATCTGCAAGCACTCTGTGTCCATCTGTCTCACTATAAATTATTTCCACCATCCTACGTGGCTGTGAGATCAACACTAGGATTATGTTTGATATTAGAGGTAGGCAAAAGATTTTTCCTGAATATCTCTTTTGACCCTCAAAGGCAAATTTGGCTTTCTAAAAACAGTGTGCAAATGCAGATGATTTGGTGGATCTCTATTAGAAAAACCCACAACCTAAATACACATAGGCTGGCCATTCCAGTGGGTGAAGAAAAGTACCCAGAAAAGCCTCCATCGAGTATACCAGCTGTGGCCAAAACTCTTCCCAAGTTCAAAAGTCACAGGAACGTTTTTTTTTATTATTATTATTACTATTTTTGTTTGGTAAAAATATAAAAAGTTTATTTGTATGGACCCCAAGTTTCTCCCAGTCCTGTTTCTCAGTGTTTTGCCCTGACTTGCCCTGTTCACATTCCCTTAGTCTGAGTCACATCTCAAAATACTTCCCTGAGCTGTTGTCCTCTTGTAAGGATGGTGATAAGATACAAAGTGCCAGACTGAAATGGCCTTGTCCGTGCTAATCCTTGTCCTGCCTAGCTCTCTTTCCACCAGTACGACAGCCCCTTGTTTTACCCTTTCCCTGCAGCTCTTCTTTGCAAACGTGGATGGAACGGCGGTGAAAGAAAATCACTTCAGCCCCCCGATCATAGCCCGGTACATCCGCATCAACCCCACGCACTACAGCATCCGGACCACGCTGCGCATGGAGCTCCTCGGCTGCGACCTGAACAGTACGTCCCGCCTCGGGGCACCGGGTGCTGAGGCTGGGGCAGGATCCAGTGGGGTGCTGAGTGCTCCAGCTCTGCGTGTTTCAGGATTCCGTGTGTTTTGGGGCTCCCCTGGCAGTTGTGGAGGGAGAAAAAGGTGGCATTAAGGTGTTGGGGGAACGAAGGTGGAAAACCTCATTGCGGTCTAAGAGGCAGCAGCACCAGAAGGAGCGCAGGGCTTTGTCCTGAACCACTGGAAACCTCAGGCAGCAGCGAGAAAAGAAGGTGGAGGAGTGGCAGGTGTAATTCAGCTAGAATTACAGCCAGAGCCACGCTGCAGACAAGGGCACTGAGCAGTGCAGGGCCCACGATGCTGCAGCGAGGCACAGGGAAGTGCACAGAGGGCAGCTGGAAGAGGGAGCAGCCAGGAGGCATCTCCACGATGGGCCCACTCTGACAAGCACTGCTTCTCTCTTCCAGGCTGCTCCATGCCCCTAGGCATGGAGAGCAGAAGGATCCCCGACCAGCGCATCTCCGCGTCCTCCCACAGCACCAACGTCTTCTCCACCTGGTCCCCCTCCCAGGCCCGCCTCAACCTCCAGGGGAGGACCAACGCGTGGAGACCACAGGTAGCCCACGCAGGGAGACCCCAGGCAGGCAGGCTGGGTGCTTGCTGCGTTTGCTGGCCAAGGCATGATGAATGGTGATTCAACCACATGCACCATGCAGGCTGCCAGCATGCAGGCAGGGGATTTGCCCCCAGCAGCTACAACCGGGTGCCTGATGGGGCAGGTGAAGCCTGGGGTGATGTGCAGGGCCAGCTTGACTTCAGCTGCATCGAGTGTGTCTTCTCATTGCTGCTGGCGGTGCTGCTGAGGGGTAATGGGAGTCTGTCTGTCTGCCCCCAGAGCAACAGCCCCAACGAGTGGCTGCAGGTGGACTTTGAAGCAACCAAGAAGGTGACGGCAATCATAACCCAAGGTGCCAAGGCTGTGTTCACCCACATGTTCGTGAAGGAGTTTGCTGTCTCCAGCAGCCAGAACGGCGTGCACTGGAGCCCAGTCCTGCAGGACGGCAAGGAGAAGGTAGGCAGAGCCGCCCTGCAGCCATCCCGCAGCAGCCCTGGGGCAGCAAGCTCAGCCCTTTGCAGCAAACGTGCTCACAGCACTTTTGCAATAGCAGTGAGCCGAGCTGTGCTTTTCTTCATCCTAAACAGTTCCCAACAGCTGCTTGTCTATATTGATCGTGTCCCCAAGTCACGGGCTCACTGCTCCAGAGCCCAGCACAGCAGACAGCACCCCAGCTTTCTCTCCCTTTTCCAGATTTTCAAGGCAAACAAAGACCACACCGGCACAGTGATGAACACCCTGGAGCCACCCCTCTTTGCCCGCTACGTGAGGATACACCCCCGCCAGTGGCACAACCACATCGCCCTGCGGATAGAGTTCCTTGGCTGTGACACTCAGCAGGAGTACTGATGGCTGCAGTGCCAGGCACGGGCAGTGCCAGCCCACGGACCCACGTCCTGCTGGACACTGAACTCTCATGGAGCTGGCCCCGCAGGGCTGTGCTCGCTCCGTGTGTCCAGGAGGTGTTGGTGGCATCAGCAGAGGTTTTTTCTTCTGCTCCAGGAGCCCTGGCCATGCTGGTGGCTCCTGCTGATGGGGCGGATGGTTTGTCATCAGTCTACCTGCCCCTCGTCTACCACATGCCATGTAGTCAGGCATAATGCTGAAGAATTAAACAGTAATTTTCCAGTATCTTTGCGCTTTCTCCTCTTCCCCAACCTTAGCGTCCCCAGGGGCTCAGTCAGCATTACCAGCAGCTAGTAATTAATTAGCCCCGGAGATCCTTCCTCAGCTTTGTTTTCCACAAGCACAGCCCTGCAGGAGGCGGTGGCAGAGATAAGGGATGGGGGCGGAGGCCCTGCTCCCCTCCCCAGGGCACATTTCACAACCAGTGGGGATTTCGGATCTTGCCTGGAGGCAGCGCTTGCACAACCTGACTCAGCACTGGGCTTCGGTCCTCCAGTTCCTTCCCTTAATCTCCATCCCATAATGTGCTGGCTGGCATGGCCCGATGCCACCACGATGCCACCACGGGGCTTTTTGGGGCTGCCTCCAGCAACGCCCTCCTTGCTGCTCCCTGGAGCAGCTGTCGGTGCAGTGACTCCGTGGGGTTCTTGGATTGCTTCTGCCCCACGCCCAGCCCCGTGGCTGACCTTCCGGAACGATGGCCACCTCAGAAAGGCCCGGGGTGCTGCGGGCAGGGGGGGGCCATGGCTGCCAGGGGGTGCGCCTCTCCTCCGTGGCGGCAGCGGCATCGTCACCACCGGCACGGCAGAGCCTGCGCCCGCCCGCACCCGGTGCTGTGAGTCCCAGGGTGGGGAGAGGGGCCGGGCTGTCCCACAACGCTTCCCTGGGCTCTCCTGGAGGCCAGAAAGGTTGTCACTGGGGAAGTGTTTGGCACCTGAGCCTGTTTAGGTGCCGCTGATTCGGTCTGAAACCACAACAAGGCTACTGATGCGTCTGGAGAACCAGGACGTCCTCGTGGCCAAACAAAACAGAGCTTGAGGTCAGCCTTCCCCACAGGCAACCCTTTTTCCAGGCTGCCCAGCTCCTGGCAGCTGTGAGCAGGGTGCAAGAGAGGCAACGGTTCCCCAAAATCTCAGCCAGGCTCGGTGTCCTGTGGGAGCAGGAAAGCCAAGCGCAGGGTGTCCCAGCCACAGCACCCTCCTGCCCACCCTCAGGCGCAGCAGGCAGGGGACGGTGGTGCACACAAACACTCCCCTCCACGGCCTGTGCCAGAAGGAAGTAGAGACACGTGCTGCAGCTCAGCCCGGCGGCGTGACCCATCCAGGAACCCACACCCAGCGGAGATCAGAAGCCGATGGTTTGATTGAAGCAGGGCTGAAAACCTCCTTGGCTCTGCATTGCTGTACAAGGAGCCTTTGCTGTGGCCCTGGCGGTGATTACATTACAGCCCCAGGCAGGAGATGCAATTACCCTTTGGCTTAATTGCATTCTGACAATAATCAGGCACGGATGTGAGCAGACACTGCCTGGCCGTGAGCTGGCCTTGAGGCAGGAGCTGGGACCATAAGCTGCCCAACAGGGAGCACCCAGCAAGCAGCCAAGGGGCCGTGCTGAGCAGGAGCCCTGTGTCAGGGCCTGCCAAGCCCCGGCATCCATTACTGGCAGTATCCCTTGACATTTATCCTGTGGGGAATGGAGACCAGACGCTGCTTCCTCCCGGCGTGACGCAGCTCTGGGATGCACCACAGCCTCCCCCGAGATACAGAGGTTTCTGTGCAGGGGAAGGGCTGAAGCAGCACAAATCCCTTCCTAGTGTGGCCCGAGCAGAAATTATTTCCCCCCTGCCTCAGTTTCCCCGTGTGGAAGCAGGAGGGAGTGACCAGAGCTGCCTTTTCTGTCTGTCAGCTGCCTCCTGCCACACTTCTCCCTCCCACTACCTTTTCCAAAACTGGCTGCAAGGCTTCAATTTGCTCTCCGAATTTCTTGCCTACCACCCTGTGTTGTTACCAACCGGCTTCGCAGGCTGCGGGTGCAAGAGCCTGGAGCCCGTGTGCTGCCTGGAGCACGGTGGCCTCACACTGCTCACCCCAGCACATGCCACAGCCCTGCCCCGCCATCCCATGACGTTCATTCTCCCCCCAGCCCAGATGAGGGTTGCTCTGGCCGAGCTCTCCTCCTCCCAGCACCAAGTGTTCTGCAGATCCCTCCTGGATAGGGGGCGGACGGTCCCAGCAGTGTCCTCTGGCCTCCTGGGCACATCTGGCAGTGCTGCATGCTGTCAGGCACCTGGGGCCGCAGTCTAGTTCGTTATTTTCTCACTGTACCCTGATTTTGCAGGCTTCCCAGGGAGCCCCGCAGACGAAGACTGGGCCTCCGGGCCCGCCTGAAAATCATCACGCAGCTGCAAGAGGCCATGGCCCTGCGCGCTGTCCTCCTCCTGCTCCTTGTGCTGACCGCCCTCATCTCCCAGCATCTCTCCAAGGCCACCTCCTCCCAGCTGGGCAGGGTGAGGCTGAGGAGGAGGCTGGTGGCAGACCAGGGGAGATATTTGGATCACGCAGGCAAAGCCTCTCCTCACACACGGGAGAGGGAAGGCTCCAACCAGTTGATCCAACGTGAGTACGTGGCGGGTATTCAAAACACGCTCAAACCCCAAAATATTCCAACCCAGGAAGAAAAGGCGCTGGTGTTTCTAGCATTTCCTCCTCTCCTCCTCACCTTCACCAGGACATGCCTCTTCTGCAGGTGCCCGCCGGTCCTGGCTGGCAGACTACCTGGGAGACGTGTGGTCTCACCTCTACACCAACATCCCACGGGCAGTCCTCTTCGTCTTCCCCATCACCCTGCTGGTCCTGCTCCTCCTCTGCTGCCTCACGTACGTGTGTGCATCGCCCACCCTCCGGTGTCCCCTTCTCTGGGGCAGGTTCTGTAGGGCCTGTGCTTGCTGGGTCACCGCTCTGAAATGCCCACTGTCACCAGCACCAGGGGGCAGGGGGTGGGTGCACCTCTGGCCACCCGTATAAGCTGGCCGGCCACCTTCTCCCTGTGTTTTTAGGGTAGCTTTGGACTGAGGTGAGCCGGGGAGCTCGGAGAAGCAGCGCAGAAAGGTGTACAGAAATGGAGTGCGGCTCAAAGAAACCCCCAAACTGCAAGAACCCAGAGGTGGTGTGCCAAGGCCAGGCGCAGAACCACTTTCTTCTTCCTTTCAGCTTATTTTCAAGAAGGAAAAAACCTCCCAGAGTGGTTTTCCCATCCCGAAATAAAATTCAGTCTTCACCCGAGGCTCCGCTCTCCGTGTCCCTATAGCCAGAACACAATCCTGACCACGACCCCAACCCATGGGACCACCGGGGGCAGGGTCTGGAAGAGGAGCTCAGCACCCCCCGGGCACCCCCAGCCCCACGCGTGGCCCCGCGGCCTCCCACGGGCAAACCCCAACCACCCCCGGGGCTTTTCGGGGGGCTCCCGGGGAGCCCCAACCCCAACCCCAGGAGGGCCATGAGCTGGAAGCAGAGCGGGGAGGCCCGGGGGGAGCCCTCCCCCGTCCTGCCCCCGCGGCTCCGCCCGGCCCGGCCTCCCCTTCCCTCCCCTCCCCGCCCCGCTACGGGCGGAGCGTGCGGGGCCGGCGGCGGTGCTGGAGGCGGCTTGGGACGGCGGGGCCGGGGTTGGGGTTGGGGTTGGGATTGGGATTGGGGCCGGGCCGCTCTGCTGGAGCCAGCGGAACCGGCTGCGGCTGCTGGCAGCGCGGTGGGGAGGCGGCATGACGCTCAAATCCAGCAGCGGAGGCGGCAGCAGCGGCAGCAGCAGCAGCATGAGGACGGCGCTCTCCGACCTCTACCTGGAGCACCTGCTGCAGAACAGGGCCAAGCCCGAGGTGAGCCCCTGCCCTGCTCCCTGCCCTGCTCCCTGCCCTGCTCCCTGCCCTGCTCCCGGCTCTGCTCCCTGCCCTGCACGGCTGCTCCATGCCCGGTTTGGGGCAGCCCGGGGGGGAGGTCTCCCGGCAGAGCTGCTCGGCTCTGAGAACCCTCCCCCCCCGAGCCCTGGCTCGAGTATGGGGTCGGGGCTTGCTTGCAGGGAGGAGATTTCCCCCCCGGTGCTGCCCTTGGCCCGTCCCGGCGGATGGACGCTGGAGCATCCCCCAAAGAGGCTCCCCGGGTCTGGCCCATGCTGGTGGTTTGTGTTTTTTATGGCTCAACCCCAGCAGGGTGCTTCCAAAAAATAAAAAAATAGCCTTTGGATCGGGCAGCTGCTGCGAGGAGCTCTCCCATCCCTCTGCTTGCCTGGCCGCCTGCGGAGCGGGGATAAATCACCAAAGGCAGCGCGGCGTGGAGGATGCAGGAGCTGGCCTGCAGCTCCCTGCTGTCACGGAGGCTTGGTGTCGGCAGGGATGAGGAGGGAGATGGCAAACTGGGCTGTGCGTGGGGCCTTTTGGGAGCTGCTCGGTAGGGCTAGCACCCAGCTGGTTTGTGTGTCCTGAGCTTGCCCATCGGCTGTGTGCTCATCCCTGCAGCATGAGCAGGCATGGACAGCGCTGCCCATGCCCACGGTGGCTCTGCAAAGTGGCAGGGACATCGCAGCAGCTCTCAGGAGAGGTTCAGGGTCCTGCTTCCCAGCCCAAATCAGACAGAGCAGCAGAGGTTCCTCTTCTCGCTGCCCCCAGCAGAACCTCGTGCTGGGAAGCACCGCACCGTGCTCCTCCCGTGGCGGCAGGGCATGCAAAACCTCACAAGTGGAAGCAGAGTCATTGCTAGAAAACAAGCAGAAGTGAGGCAGGCCTCTGCCCTGTCCCCTTCGGCCCCACTACGTGTCTTTCTAGCCCTTTATCTCCTCGCTGACAAATACAGGTTTGCCAAGGAGGTGTGGGCATTACTGCCAGCAGTGCTCCTGGCTTGCAGGGTGACCTTGGGCATGCCACTTTATCGGCCGTGACTCAGTTTCCCGGCTGTAAAATGGGCAAATCTGAGCCCTGGCAGGCCAGTGGTGAAGAGAAGGGCACTTTTTTGAGCTGGGGTGTGGAGGGGGCGGCATGCTGTCCCCCGGGGAGTGTCTCGTGGCACCAAACCAGTGCCAGCTCCAGCACAGGCCAAGGCTGCGGTCCCCAGTTCTGAAATGGCCACGGGTGAAACTAGTAGTTGAGAGCAGAGCAAAACAACTGGGTTTGACCAAAATGACGTGGATGGGGTTGGTTTCAGCTCTTTAATCTTAAACCTATTTTGTGCTGTTCCAGTCCGTAGCGGCCGCAGGGAAAAAGCCATTTTGAAGGTGGGGAATGGAGCAGCCAGGCCACCTCACAGGATCTGCTCCATCAGTGTCACTGTGTTACTGGCTGTCTCTTGGAGGTGACAGGCTTTGCAAACACATCTGGAAGGCTGCATCAGCCTTTCCTTGAGGGAAAACGGTGCCTCAGCAAAACCAACTGGGCTCCGTAGGAAATCTAAACCTATTCAGTCTCAGCTCCCAGTGAGCTGGAGTCAGCGCGAGGGCACACAGAGGTGGCGGCATGCACTGGCCCCACAGCCACTTGTGTCCCTTGTCCCTTCTGCTTCTCTGTTCCCCTTCCTCCTGTGACCTGGTGGCACGGCTGTGCCTATTTCTGGTTTCAGCAGTGTAATCCTGTTTGGTTTCAATCTTTTTTTCTTTTTTTAAACTTGGATCATATTGCTGAGGCCTTGGGTGAGATTGCTCATGTGATTGTAGACCTGAGCAGGGAGTAGCCTCGGGCAGGAGGCAGGATGAATTACTTCTAAATGGCCACATGACCACTGCTACCCAGCCTGCATGGCCTGAAAGCAACAGCCACGCTCTTTTTATTTCTTTATTTTTTGTTAGTTTGCTTTTGTTTTTACATGTTGATCTTTTTTAAGCTGTACTGAGACCCCAGTGCACACATCTGCTGCACGGCGGTGATGCTCCAGGGTGAGAGGAGAGGCTGCTGGGCCAGGACATCTCTGCACCAAGCAGGAGAGCAGATGGCCCTGCAGAAAGGTGCGGGCAGCACCTGGACATGCAGGACATGGGTCGGGGAGGGCTGCAGGCAGGGCGATGCCCAGGCTTGCTGTGGGGACAATGGGGCAGGACGCGTGGAGGGCTCTGAAGCCATGCCGGGTGTGCCAGCTGGCATGGCCTCATCCTTGCTCATTCCCTGGCACCAAAATATTCTGGCAGGGAAGGAGCTGGCTGTGCCTCCCGTTGGGATGCTCTTCCCCACCCCATGGCAAGAGCGTGTTTCAGGGCTTACTCTGCTCTGTGCTCACGGGATGGGGTTGAGCCACCCCGGGATAAGGATGCTCCCATGCCAGCCTCCCCATATATGCCCACAGGGATTATGACCAGACGAGGGGCGATGGCTGCTGGAGGGAGCTGGGTTTTGCTGCTCACCATGGCTGGTGGAGCGTCTCCTGCTGTGCCAGGAGGGCAATCCCAGGGGATCCTGGCGCTGGGCTTCCTCTGCCCTCCTGCCTCCATCTGAGCTGCTGTGCTTTGGGGGCCCGCTTGGCAAAGCCAGCAGCGCCCGACCTTTCTCCACGTGCTCACCACGTGCTCTTCCAAGGCCACTTGATATCGAAGTCCCTTGGTGAGGACAGCAAGGAGAGCCCAGGAACCAAACCACCGGGCGTGCCCTTTGCACCAGGGTGCCGTTTCCCCAAGTGCTGCTTCAGCCACCTGGAAACAAGCTGCCCAGTTAATGTTTGATTTCCCCGGTGCCATGCAGCCCAGTGCAGCAGCAGGAGCCACCCCGGTGGGCGATGCTGACCGTGGGGCAGGGTGCCAGGCCCTGGGGTCCTCCAGTGCTGTGTGGTTCAGCTCCAAACCTCCTCGCCCTGGCTGCAGAGGCGGCTGAGCCCTGGGGCTGTGCGGAGCTGTCTGTGGCCGCAGGGCTGGCTGCTGGCAGCGTGCAGGCACAGATGTTTCCTGCGGAGCCGTGTACGTAGCAGGAGCTGTCCCCTTGCCAGCACCGCTGCAGAGCCTCCAGAGGTCACCAAGCTGGCCGGGAGCGTGACGGCTGCTGGGAGGGTTCAGGGAAGGCGATGAGGCCAGACAGCTCGCATGCACCGAGCGGGAGCTGTGCGTCTCCTGCATCCAGTGCCCTGCTGCGCAGCACTGGAGCTGGCATGTGCTGTCCCCAGCTCCCCATCACGAGCTTGGCATTTCCCATCCCCAAGCACCGACCGCTCGGTGCAGTCACCTGGGGGCTGCCGGGGTCCCCAGAGGACCCTGCTGGGTTCAGAGCAGCCGTCGAGTGACTGGAGCCCTCCTGAGGCACTGCAGCGAGTGTGCGGTGACGAGGCTCGCTCTCCAGGAGTCACCAGGGTGACACTGGTGCTGTGTCAGCGTCGAGGCCTGGGTGTTTTCTCCAGCTCTCAGCAAAAAGCAAAGGTCAGGGCCAGGAGGCTCAGCTGGCTGGGGTGGTGGGGACGGGAACTCCCAGCCCTGGAGCAGACTGTGCCGTGTCCTGGGTCACCGGGCTTTGCTGAGCCTGGGGTTTGGAGCTGGGGATTGCATGGTGTAATGCTTTTCCGAGGCATGAATGAGATAAACGTGATCTGTGCTGACTCAGGTCACCTCACAGGCACTTTGGCCTCAGGCAGGGCTGGAGAAGTTCATTCTCTTCTTCCTCTTCTTCCTCCCACCCACTCGCTCAGCAGGGCCGGGATGGCCGGTGGGGAGCCGAGGGCACGGCCAGCACTGTGGGGCCAGTCCTGGGGGGCAGCAGCTCACTTTGCAGTGTCCCTGCTGCATGGCAGAGCATGTCTGGAGGTCCCTGTCTGGGACCCCTGCCCCAGCACCCACTGCAGACAAGAACAGATTCCCCAGGGCTGAAATCCCCTATGAAATCTATGAAATTCTCTTCCCAGTGCCGACAGCCCCAGCTGGCCTGGAGCTGGGTGCTGGAGGGGAGCAGGGAGCTTCTGGCTGGCTCGGGAGCACTTTGCCTTCAGTGCCTGGATGGGGACGTGGCTTTGCAGCGTGTTGGTTGCCCGTTGACCCAGATGAGGAAAGGCTGAGCTTGCGAACTGTGCAAGGGCAGAGCCTGGCCCCAGTTCTGCCCCTGTTCCTCAGGGGTGAGGCCCAAACTGCTCCGTGAAGCTGCCCTGGGCTTTTGTGGGCTTTGGGCCACGCGCTGCTGCGACACATCAGTGGTGTGCGGGACCTGCTGTTGCAGAAGACAACCAGCTGTGGACTCCTGGCTTCTGTACCTGTAACTTTTCCAAAGTTTTCTCGCCTCCTGTATCTCCCAAGCTGGAAAACTGCTGATCTTGATCTTCAAGGGGGAAGCTGTTTTGCTGTCTTTCTCCCCTTGCTCTTACTGTCCTCTCCTCCAGCTCATGGGTCTCACCTCCCCCCCTGCGCCCAGGAACGTGACCACGGGAGTAGCTCAGCCCCACGCAGGGGGAGCCCCTAAACCCCGGTCTGTGTTTTGCCCCGACAGGCCGTCACCCAGGCCCCGAATGCCATGACCGAGGACATTTACACCAACGGCTCGGCCACTCTGGGCAGTCCCTCCCACAGCAACGGCCGCGAGGTGCGGAAGATACGCCTGGTGCAGTTCGAGAAGGTGACAGAGGAGCCCATGGTGAGGACCCCAAAACCCGGTGGCACCGAGCGGGGTGGAGGGGCAGGCAGAGCCATGCTGGTGGGCTGAATGTGGGGGAAGCTCAGCCACAAGAAGAGGGTGCTGGATGCTGCCTCCTGCCCAGGACCTGCGGGCGATGCCCGTGCCAAGAGGAGCCGATGTTGCTGGGAGCGCGGGGGCTCTCCCCTCCGGCGAGCAGTCACGGATTTTCCTGTCTTCCAGGGAATCACGCTGAAGCTGAACGACAAGCAGAGCTGCATGGTGGCCAGGATCTTCCACGGGGGCATGATTCACAGACAAGGTAACAGCAAGGGACAGCCGAGGCCCTCCTAGAGGCCATGCACCAGGGGCACGACCGCAGCTGGCTTCTTTCCGCGCGGAGATCAGGCAGCCCCGCTGTGGCATGGATATCCGTGTCCTTTCCTCCACCAGGAGCATGTCAGGAGCTCAGGACTCGCCCATCTCTCTGCAGGGTTGTTGTTAATGCGCTGGAGGCTTTAGGGAGAAATGCAGGGATGGGGGAAGGGCTCTCACAAACTGGAACTTGAGAGCCATCCGTCTGCCTCCCGTGACGGTGACCGTAACTAGAGATGGATCGTACCCCAGAGGCTGGGGGGGAAGCTCTTCCCGTTCCTGAAGTGCACAGGCAGGACAGGCGTGCTGTGGATTGGCTCTGCAAACCAAAATGAAGTGCCAAAAGAAATTAATAGGTGCCATTTTGTGGGTTTGGGTCTTGCCAAGGGGGTGTGGAAATGAGATGTTCCGTGCTTAGATGAGGCCCCTTTTCCAGCCTGGGGTCGAAGTGGGAAGTCTGAGCTTGCCCCTGCCAAGATAATATAGAAGCCATTCCAATAATGCTGCCGGAGCCTGATTTACAGCAGTATATCTGAGGCTATAATCTGGCTGGATGTATAAATTTAAAACACATAAAGCCGAGAAAGCTGGTGTTCAAGGGCTTTGTAAAGAGGCTGTCATTTGGCTCCAAGTGAGGTACTTGGGGCTGGGTTTAAATAACTCTGGAACGGGTGCTTTGACCAGTCTAAAGCAGTGAAAGACACAAAGTGGAAAGTAACCTGATAACCTTCAGCGTGAACAAAGTGTGTGTGTTGGGCAGAGGAGGTGGAATTCATTCCCCTTGTGCCTCGGGATTAGGTGAGGGGTGGCTCCACGAGCACTGCTCAGGCAAACACCGCCATGGTACCGGGGCTCAGAGGCTGCTGGAGCTGCCTAGCTGGGGTTTGGTGGGTGCCTTTTGTCTGCTCCTGCATTTTCATGTTTCTCCCGTTGCTGGCAGGCTCCCTGCACGTGGGTGATGAGATCATAGAAATCAATGGGCAGAGCGTGAGCAACCACTCGGTTGACCAGCTGCAGAAGATGCTGGTAGGTATCTGTGTGTGGCGGGGCTGTTCCCCAGCACTGAGCCCTTTGCCTACGGATGTGCTGCTTGGGGAGCTTGTCTTTGTCTCCTGAGAAGGGGCCAGCACGGAGGGAACAGACGGAGGGAAGCATTTCCTTTATGCTGGCCAAACGGGATGCTCCTCCCGAGCTCCTCCCGGGGACAGCTGGGCTGGAGATGGAGCAGATCTCCGTGCTCATTCTGGTGATGCTGGGCAGTGCCCACAGCCAGCTCCTTGTGCGGGTGTCGGTGTCCCCCTTGGGTGTGGAACAAGCGTGGCAAGGCTATGCTGCTACAGCTCTTAGCCCATCCCCAGCAGAGCCATTTCTGCCTGGGCTCTGGCCTCCCCAAATCACAGCAGAGCAGGGAGCACACAGGAGCCTTTCCTCTGTGGGTCCTTGCTCCCTGCACAGGTTGCTGCTGCCGGGCTGCCTCCAGGCCCACCTACTCCAACTTTTCTTTCTCCCCTTCCTTTGTTCACTAGAAAGAAACCCAGGGCATGGTCTCAATAAAAGTCATTCCCAACCAGCAAAGCCGCCTCCCTGCTCTCCAGGTAAGTGCGGGCTGTGTCGTGACACGGCTCTGGGGCTGGGTGGGACCAGAGCAAACCACCAGGGACCAACACTGGGGACAGGCCTGGGGCAGGGCAGGGGTCTGGAGGAGCTGCTGGAGGGCGAAGGGACCTGCCCTGTGCTTCTATCACCGCAGATGAGTTAACCTGATACGTATGCAGGAACACGGGCCTGGGTTTCCCCAGCCACACACCTACTTGTGCGCAGTCTTTAGCGATGTGAAAGCAGCAGAGTGCGTGCACCAGGAAGCCCGAGAGCTTCCTGCCCACCTCCAGGCCTTGCCGTTACACAGCCTTGCAGCCATGTCCCCGTTACAGCTCACGGCAGCGCCTCCAGGTGCAGCACGGGGCGGTCGGCCGTGCCGGGCTGTTACTGCTGCCTGCTGCATCAGCTCCAGCACTGCTGAGCAGCTCTGCCCCTGAGCGAGGGGGAGGAAGGAAGCAGCGGGGGAGAGGAAGGCAGCTCCTGCTGCCACTGCTGGGCAGGGTTGACACGCTCCGGAGGGTGCACGCCTGCGCTCAGCATGGGCACTTGGCTGGCTTTGCCTTTGGAGTCCTGCTTTGGCCAAAATGCTCGGGATAACGCGGAGGGCTGGTCCTCTGGGAGGATGTCTGAGCGTGGTGGCTGGCACACTGAGCTGCTCCCGGGGCTGGAGCTCACCCCAGCACAGCCCCTTTGCTGTGGACAGGCAGGAGTGGGAGAGGGGCTTGGGAGAGGTGGGGGCAGGATCTCCCTCAGAGGAGCTGAAGTCTCTGAGTATGGGGATGAGTGAAAATCACCCCATTTCTCTCTCAGCCCTTGCGGCCGTCATTCCAGCTCTACCAGCCTTGCATGTGCTTGTTTATTAAGTGCTGGCCCTGTCTCCCCTTTCCTGCTGTCCTGGGCCCACCCTGGCCTGACCGAGCCAGCTCCAATCGGCCAGGCCAGCTCAGCGCCGGGGAGAAGTTACCTCTGAGAAAAAGGACAAACCACTGGAGGCTGGCTCTGGGCTCAGGGAAGGACACTGGGACAAACTCCTTCCCAGCAGCAGCAGTTGCCCTCCCCTCGATGCGTCCAGGCTCTTGGGACCAACAGCTCCCGAGGTGCCCAGCTCTGTGCTGGCTGCAGCCCCCTGCTGAGAGCAGAGTAACTCCTGGTTTTGTTTCACCTCCTCTGTCCCCTCGATCCCCTTCAGCTCACGGCGTGACGGTGCAGATCCCAGCACCGCGATGCCCTGGGCAAAAGCGGGACCCAGCCTGGGCTGGCCCCGCAGCCTGGCAGCCGGCCACCACGAGGCCAGCCGAGGGCTTCTCGTGGCAGTTCTGCTTGGGAGGATCCTAATGAGAAACACCGAGCGCTCAGGTCTCTCAGGGTCACCTCCAACCCCGACATAAACTGCAGGTTTTTGACCTTAAATACTGAGGCTCCTTCTGCTGGAGCCTGCTCGGTGCCTGAGCTTGCAGCCCTAGGAAGGGGCTGGCAAATAATCCACACCGGGAGCCGGCCATTTGATGTCCTTGGGTAATGCCTGGAGCTGTCTGGGGGTGACGCTGAGTTGGTGGGGTCTTCCCAAAATTTGAGGGACCTGGCTTGGAGAAGAGGGCTCCAGGCAGTGCCCACTGTGTGTCCCCTGCGTGCTTGTGTCGGTGCCCACCTTCCTGGCACCGCAGGGTGCTTTCAAAGCAAGTGTTGGGCCTGAGCAGGTGGCAGGATCCTGGAAGGCTGTTCCATGTTTGTCGTCTTCCTTCCCAAGAGGTCTCATGGCACAGCCCGATCTGTGCTCTGCTTTCCTGGCACCAAGGGACCCGTGGTTGTGTCCCGCTGGCCCTGTGCTTCTGGCAGGTCACAGCAGCGCTGCTGGAGGACGTGCTGTGGGGAAATTGTTTTGATGGGGAATAAGGACAGCACGGTGTGCCCGGCTTGGGCACGCAGTCCTTCAGCAGCTGCACAGCTGCTGCCAGGCGATGCAGCGTGGGGCTGGGAGCTGGATATGGCCAAGCTCAGCCACCCTGCACGGCCGTGCCAACTGCAGCCCTTTCTCTCTTCCAGATGTTCATGAGGGCGCAGTTTGACTATGACCCCAAAAAAGACAGCCTGATCCCCTGCAAGGAAGCGGGGCTGAAGTTCCAGACTGGTGACGTGATTCAGATCATCAACAAGGACGACAGCAACTGGTGGCAGGGCCGCGTGGAGGGCTCCGGCACCGAGGCGGCGGGGCTCATCCCTTCCCCAGAGCTCCAGGAGTGGTAGGTCCCTGGTCAGGGAACCCCAGTCTGGGGATGGACGTGGTCGTGGGACTGGGAGCCACATCCCCAGCTCACGGCTGGGGCACGGAGCTCTGCTGTGATGGCAGGAATAGGGTGAGACCCTAGGGTGGGTTCCCCTGTGTGTCTGAGGGACGATCCCAGTGCTCCCCAGGGCCTCGGGGTGGCAGCCGGGCCTCACTGGTGTCCTCCTCTCTCGGCAGGCGTGTGGCAAGCACCACCCAGTCCAGTCAGAGCGAAGCCCCGAGCTGCAGCCCCTTCGGGAAGAAAAAGAAGTGCAAAGACAAATACCTGGCCAAGCACAGCTCAAGTAAGTGTGAGCCCCAAGCTCTGCAGGCTGTCAAACACGGGGCAGGCGCTGGCCTTGCTGCTGCTCAGCCCTCGGGAAGCAGTCACAGCAAAAAGGGACCACAAAACCCCAGGTCAGTGTCCTGTTGGGACACGGAGTGTGCCTGTCAGCTGCTTGTGTAAACCCCGAGCTAACCCGTGCTCGGCCTGCCCTGGGCCAGCAGCGGGCTGAGGACGTGCTGGCTGCTGGCCCGACCTGTAGCTCCGAGCAACAACAAACAGGGCCATAAATCAGCAAGATAAATAAAGCTCCCCGAGCAACAAGCTCTCTGCAGCTTCCCGCTGCCTCCTCACCTGGCTGCTGGGTCCTACTGTTCTGGGCAGAAATGCCCCATCTTGATCGCTGCCCTCGCTTTGCCAGAGGATCTGGCTGTACTCCCACACACACAGCCCGGCTGTGGTAGCCAGGCCGGTGCTAATGGCTGTCTTGTTTCTCTTCCGCTCCAGTTTTTGACCAGCTGGATGTGGTTTCCTACGAGGAGGTGGTGAGGCTGCCCGCCTTCAAGAGGAAGACCCTGGTGCTCATCGGTAGGCCCTGCCCCAGGCGTCCTCAGTGCGGGGGCTGCACGTGCTGGGGGCCGTGGGGCTGAACGTGGGCTGGGACAGGGCTGCCCTTCAAAGCTTGTGAGCTTTGGGGGGTATTTACTATGCCTGCAGCAGTCCCCAAGCAGGCTGACATCTGTATGTAGGCTGCCACCTGCACTGCAGGGCTGGGGTGGAGTGGGTTCAGGAGAGTTTCTGGCTCTTAAACATCGTCCTGGTTGCTGGAAGCAAGAGCACCTGATGCAGGGAGAGCCTCCTCCAGGCTGGAGAACACCACAGACCTGCTCAGAAAGCGGGTGCTGGGAGTGCTGGCACCGTCCCTCAGACGTGGAGCTGCAGAGGGGCCCTGGCTTCTCCTGAGCCCGGTTCCAGCGTCCATCCCTCCTTCCCTGCAGGAGCCAGCGGAGTGGGTCGTAGCCACATCAAGAACGCTCTGCTCAGCAACAACCCTGAGAAGTTCATGTACCCAGCTCCTCGTAAGTACCTCAGCAGGGCGAGGAGCACACAGCCCTGCCCTGGCACCCCCTGTGGCATGTTCCTCACCTCCTCCTCAGGGCAGGGGGGCCTGGACCTTCTGACCTTCACGGGAGGTACACAGGTCTTCTGTGCTCTTCCTTGCCCTAGCCCCATGCTCAAAAAGGGACCAGAAACACCCCAGGTCAGTTCCCCAGACCTTCTGGGGTCAGCACGTGCCAGCATTGCCCTCTCTCCCCAGACACCACGCGCCCCCCGAAGAAGAACGAGGTGGACGGGAAGGATTACTACTTCGTCTCCACCGAGGAGATGACCCGGGACATCTCAGCCAACGAGTTCCTGGAGTTTGGAAGCTACCAGGGAAATATGTTCGGCACCAAGTTTGAAACAGTGCACAAGATCCACCAGCAGGACAAAGTCGCTATCTTGGACATTGAGCCCCAGGTAGGGAGCAGGATAGGGATTGCCGTGCATTGAACCACCCTCATGCTGGGTGTGACCAGCTCAGCCTTCCCCAAGCCCAGGAGCATTAGGGTGGCATTTCCATGCCCGAGATGTGGGTACAGCACGTCCCTGGCTGGGACAGGGACCCTGTCCCCTGTCAGACACCAGCCGTGGGGGTGCTGCTTCACGAAGTGACGTCCAACAGCCAGCCCAGAGCAGGGTGCTCTGCAGGGACGGGGATGCATGCCCACGGCCACATCACGGGCACCACGGCATCCCCGTAACCACGTGCTGCTCTCTCCACAGACCCTGAAGATCGTCCGCACGGCAGAGCTCTCCCCGTTCATAGTCTTCATCGCCCCGACAGACAAGGCAGAGGAGGTGAGTGACGGTGGCAGTTGCAGAGTTTCCTCTCATTTGGGCAGGGGGTGGTGAGGAGCAGAAACCTTGTGGCAGCCCAGGGCTCTCCCCCCTGCTCCGTAAGGAGGATCATCATCTTCCTTGTGGTGCAGGGAAGCAGGGAGGCTTCATCAGCCCAGAGCTAAGGAATAGGATTGGGGGATTCCTGCAGCCTTAGGCTGACTGCCACGTACAGACCCCAGCCCACATCAGCCCCGCAGCACCACGAGCCACCAGCACGTAGCTGAGTGCACAGCCCAGCACCAGCTCCAGCTGTAGCAGTGCTGCAGAGCAGGAACACTTCTCCTGCCATCAGCTATGCAAATTGGACAGGCAAACAGCAGCGTTCCATTCTTCGGCTCATTGTGCTCATCCCTCCAAAATTAGGACCAAGCAGCACTGATGCTGCTGCACCAGCCCAGACCATTAGCTGGGGGTTGTACAGCGTGCAGCAGGCTGCAGGGGGAGATTTCTGTAGCATCACACAGGCGTTAACCTGCAGTGTTACACGGCCAGACCTCACGCTGGGGGCAGCCCATTCCCCCCAGCCCATGCCCCGTGGCTGTGCTGGCTCCAGGCAGAGGCACTAATCCCTGCCGCAGTGGGCAGGGCCAGCCCTGCTGCTGCACGCACTGCTCTGCTCTATATATAGCCAGCTGCCGCAGCTCAGGTAGCTGCTTCCTCCAGGAGTAAGAGCCAAAATGTCACCTAGCAGGGCTCGTGTGACCCAGGCAAACTGCTCAGTGTCCCCCCCTCCGCCCCGATAACTGCTGGGCAGCCCCCCTCTGTGCAGAGGCAGAGGGATGCATGCGTTTTAGGCTCCAGCTCAATTTTTCACAGTATGGGCTGCACTGGGGAAAGGTGCTCGGTGTCCAGTTAGAGGCTGCAGGGAGACAGCGGTGGGATGGGGAGGCTGGTGGGGCTGTCAGCCTGTGCTGGTTACAGGCCAGCGGGGAGGGATCGTCTTGCAGAGCTCCTGCTTTTAAATCAGCCCCAGGCCTCAAGCTGGGGAGCTGCAGCAATGAGCAGCCCGCTGCTAGGCGAACCTCCTCCTCCTGGAGAGCCGCCACAAGGCACTTTAAAGACAAATACAGGGCTAAGCAGAGCTGACCTCACTCTAGCAGGTAACCTGATGCTCCCAGCATTGCATAAAAGCACAATTAAAATCCACTGATGCTCCCGTGGGGCTGCACAACAGCTCTCCTGGCCTGTTCGCTGCTCTGTGCTCAGGTTGGGAACAGCTGGAGTTGTTTTGGGGATGGGACAGAGCTTGCCTGTTGAGCTGGGCTGGGAATCCCCCTCCTGAGCGTGCTCTCCTGTTCCTTGCAGTCGGAGGCGTTGCAGCAACTCCGTAAGGATTCTGAGAGCATCCGGAGCCGCTACGCACACTACTTTGACCTCTCCATAGTCAACAACGGAGTGGAGGAAAGCCTCAAGCTGCTGGAGGAAGCCTTTGAGCAGGCCTGCAGCTCTCCACAGTGGGTGCCCGTCTCCTGGGTGTACTGAGAGGGCTTCCAGCCCCCACCGCTTCCCATCAACCCATCCTGCAGCAGAGAAACCTCCTCCTCAGCTTCCCCTGATCGCCGCCCGGCCCAGCACAAGTCCCTTCCTCTGCTGCCCCACGGACCCGGTCTCATTTGGTCGACACACACAGGGTCTCCAGAGCACCACTGCCAGGGAATGCAGGCCAGAGGCTGCCCGAAGGAACAGCCACCTCCCGCTGCACTCAAACGGGGCTGCAGCAGAGCCCACGGCATCCCCACAGCTCAGAGCACAGCCCCCCCGCCTCACCTGGCGAGGGAAAGCACAATCCTGCAGCACCCAGCCCGTCTTGTTCTCTGCGTCAGCCCCGAGGGACGTGGCACAGCAGGGGCCGTCCAGGCAGGTGTCCCTGCACCTGCACCAAACACCTTGAAAGCCTGGGTGGTGACCTCGAGCCCCTGACAAGCCCACAGCTTGGGAGGCTTCTCAGACCACAGCAGGGCTCCTAAGTCCAAGGGTTTCCCCTCACAAGCCAGTAAAGCCAGAAAAAGGCAAGTGTGGATTTGACACGGAACGTGCCATCCCCAGACAGGTCTCGCGCCTGCATTCTGAGGTTTGTGTTTTCTGTTTCACCCTGTGCAACTGTAGTTGTAAAAACTCCCTGCATTTAAATCCTCACTGTGCAGCTTGGATTGTTACTGGCTGGCCAGAAAAACTCAGCAGCAGTTGAGCAAGTCCTACGGACCAAAGCCCAGAGGGGCAGTTCAATGGGTAAAGTAGATCCAGCCACAAGTATCCGTTGCATGCAGTAGAAACAGTCTCTAAAGAGATCATCCAGGCATGTTTTCCAGTCCCGGGTGCCTCGCACACCGTATGCTAACCTAAAAGGCACCCCCACAACGGGGTTTGCTCCTCCTGAAGGTGGAATGCATCGATACACCAGCCCCACCATGCCCAGGAAGCATCGTGGTGGCTCCCGGGCAGACCACAGCCATCACCTCCATGCAAGAGTATTGTGTGTGTTCAGCAGTCAGCTAGGGGAAGGGGGCTAACAAGTCTTGTGCAATCATTTTTTGTTTTGTTTTAAGGATGCCAAAAATAAGATCTGTTGATGTGCAATAGGGACCTTTGTTCTGATCCACTGCAGGGAAACAATGAGCAGCAATAAACGTGTGCTGAAACATCGCCGTGGCTGGTGTTTTAACTTGAGCTGTGTAGGGGCTCCCAGCTGCAAGCCTTCCACCTCCCTGACCCAGAGGCACTTGAGGTAAAGCAGGCCAGGGCCGAGCAGTTCTCCATCTACTGCCAGACCTCTCCAGTAGGAAGAAAGCTTCCAGGCACATCCCACTGGGCTTTACAAGCGGAGGGTGGCCCCTACTCACCTATCCAGTCCAGATGACCAGAGGCCTCTCTAGTTGGGATCCAAGTAGACTCAAGCACTTCTCTGTACCTGCAGCACGCACACATTAACCACCTCCCCTCCCCACAGACAGACCTAGGAGGTTGGTGTTCTCAGATTGCTAACGAGCCAGATAAGCAAGAAAGTCACCCATTTAAAAATAGGGCTTTTATTATGTAAAAAAGAATAAAAACGTGACGTTTCATCTGCTCAGGTTCTGACAGTCACCAGCTGCTGGCACCATTGCCTGCGCCTCTAGCATTAGAGGGGAGAAAAGGGTCAGACAAGTCAGATTAAAGCAATGCATTAAGGTAAGACAAACGTTACAGGATCTCTGCAGGGATAGAAGCTCAGAACAACACAGCCTGGATCCTTCCCCATCGAAAGGGGCTAAAACCCTGGCTCAGCACTATCCCTGTGATAGAAGAGACCTCCTGCTGCCAGTGAGCCACCCCAGACAAGGATATTAGGACAACTCATTATGAAACCGTTCAAGCTCCACACCCCGTGCCCCCTGCAGAGCTGCTTTTAGCCAACTGCTCACAAGCTCTCAGTCCCGACAGCCCTTTAGAGATCCTGGGCAGCCACCTTCTTGTTACTGCTTCTGCCCCACAGCCACATCCCCACTAGAAGCTTCCAGAGCACGTTAGGTACCAAGACAAGGGAAGGCAGCTGAGAGTGCTGCAGTCCCCTTCCAACCACCAGGATGGAGCCAGCAGGAGGTGGACACTGGCAACATTACTGGGACACTGGGTCTGGGATCAGCTGACAACTAACAGGCAGGTTCCCCATACTACGAAGCATAAAGCAGGAAATTCATGTTCTAATCCTTTATGATAGAAGTTTTTAGAAGGTATTGAATACCTTTGGAACATTTGTTCTCAATTATCTGAGGGTCAAGCCAAGCAAATGGCCAGGTCAAAAAAAAAACAACAGAGCCCTTCAAATAACTGATTCAATTGTCCCCATGCCAAGCCCTTTCCACGGGCCGTGGCGAGGCCAGTCCTCCAGCCACCAATACATTCTGCGACTGTCAGGTAACAGCTCCAACCCTGGAAGAGAAGGAAGGAAGAGGCAGGACAAGAGCAGGGGGAAAGTGCCATTCCTCCCTCTCGTGGTGAAAATGAATACACCTAAGAGCAAGGAGCTGCAGTTTCCCTGAAGATGCCATTTCTGTTGGCATCAAGGCGTCCAGATTCACAAAGCAATCCAGTGCAGGGGCAGTCAGGTACCCCCTCCTCTGGCTACCCTTAAAACAGGATGAGGAGGGGTACATGAGCAGGGCTTATCCTGGGCAAACACACCTCCTCACTCATATTATGCACAGCAGAAAAGGAACTGGGAACTTGCTGGCCCCTCTGCCATGCAGCCAGTCCTGGTTTCTCAAGGCCTCAGACTCCTCCCTCTCTAACGATGAGGTCGCCTGCTTTGGATAGATCCAGTCGCTTACTCTGAGCTCTCTTCTACCTCCTTCTGTTTCTTCTTTTTCTTCTTCTTGGTGCTGGTTTCACTGGTCTGGGAAGAGGTTGGAGAGGTCAGGAAGGAATGAGAGGCATCACCCGCTGCTCACGTCCATCCCCAGTGCAGATCCATCCCCCCCTCCCTCACAACCAGTCCAGTTTGTGAATGTGCCTGTGCTGAGGCCCCTTCCTCCCCCTGTGGGGAGCCTGGTACGCTGAGGACACACACAGCGGGCTGCTGCCACATTTATCCTGGGGGTGTGGGGGACAGACAGCAGCCCTTCCCAACGCCTGGTCCGTACCACGGCAGTACCCAGTTACATACCACTTCTACTTGTTCTCCCCCGCTTTCAGCTGCTTCTTTGGCTTTCTTTTCTTTCTTCTTCTTCTTCTTTTCCTTTTTGCTCAGCTCCTCTGGTGGTGGAGTGGCTGGGGATGGCGGGGTCACGGCCTCCTCACTTTCACTCTCCGACTCCCGCTTCCTCTGTTAGGAGAGCACACGGTCAGCCGGGCCATCTCCCAAAAGGGTTCAAGGGATGGAAAAGCTGTCTGCAAGCTTACGGCTGCTTTGCCCGATTCAAATTTCTCGGTTAGCAACGCTTTGAAAAGGAGGGTGAGCTACAGACTGCCAGAGAGAAACATGAATGGGCTGAGGCCATAAACAGGTCACTCTACTGCTAATTCACAGACCACAAAACCACAACAAAGCGGGCACTAAGCTCCCAGAATATGAAACACTGCCCACGTACTACAAGCAAACAAAGCAGCCCACAGTTCAGCACTTGATACCAACTGCCTGAAGGAACAGGCACACATTAGAAGTCTTCAGGGCCCAACCAACCTTACAGCCAGACAGCAGCAGCGATACTCACTTTTGGAGCCCTCTCCACCTCTGATACAGCTTGGGGAACTGCAGCTGCCTCCTTCTTGGACGTCTCCCTGAAAGAGAAGACACCAGGCTGAGGAGGACAGTCACTGCCTGGCACTGCTCTGCACCACTACAAAGCCCCTTCCCCCTTGCAAGGCATCAGGTGGAGGAGCTCAGTGTGGGGAAGACCCGCAGCCTGCACCAGTGCCAGCTGGACAGGACAGTGGCAAAGCCTCCCCTCTTTTCTTTAGCAGACTGACTCCCTCTAAAGCCACGGGCACAGGCTAAGAGGGATAACCGTCTGCTCAGGGCCTTCTGCTCCAGCCCTGCCCAGCACCAGCAGGGTCCCTGTAACTCTGAGAGCACTGCACACCAAGGGCCCAGACAGCAAATACACCTGGGCCAGGTCTGACACACCTGAGAGCACGAGCAGCACCTAGATTAGCGCTCACTGCACACAGCCTGGCCTCCGTGCCATCGTTCAGAAACTGAAATCATACCCACCTGTAATCCACATACTCCTTCTTCCAGGAATCTGGTGTGCTCTCGTTGGGCTTTCCGTGCTTGTCCAGCAGACCCTTCTGGATCATCATCTTCTTTTGACTGGCCTGAGAGCAAAGTGCACAAAGTCAGACTGCAGCTCCACAGAGGAGAAACCTTCCCCTAGGCTTCAGCCACCCATCCTTAGAGGAGATAATCTATGAGCAAGCCAAGCCAAGAACCACATGGTCACTGACTGAACACGTCTCTAAGGACTTTCTGACAACTCAGAGAAAACATCTGCTGCACAGCAGCCTACAAGTCACAGACAGGGAGTAGTCAGAAGGCATCTCATCAGGAAATAAGGGCTACTTTGTGGGGGAACTAACAGCAAGAGCTGCATGTAATTGGGCTTATATCCTTGATGTGCTTTTCTCCCCGCAGCTTTATGACCTGCCACATTTCAGGTGACCCACTCCAACTGCAGAGCTCCTTGCCCAGCCCCTCCAGAGCCATCAGCATAGGGTGATAGATGAAGGTCATCTTTGCACAGAGTGCTAATGCCATCCACTTCACATCATGTGGCTCTTTAACACAGGAGGGTTCAAGCACAGACCTGAGGTGCCCGCAGCCCCACGGCCCAGCAGCTGGGCTCCCACCAACACCCCCTGCTGCTCACCTTGGGACCAAGGCCCCACTTGCGGGGATACGTGTCTCTCTCCATGATCACTCTCTTGATCTTTGCCACCACGCCATGGTCGCAGGTGGAGATGACTGCAGTGGTCATCAAGGCGATAGCTGCAGAAGCAACAGGGAGCTCGTGAACACTTCAAAACAGCAAGACTGTGACAGGACAGATGCAGGAACCTGTTGGGTTCAGCCTGCTCTTCCTCTGGCAGCACAAAGAGGAGGCAAATACCCCAACAATGCCATATCACCCCGAAATCTTACTGAACACAAGTCCTGAACTAAAGCTTCAGAGAGCTGCCCTGCAAGATGCGAGAGCATCTGTGTCATGGACTGACTACACCAGGAGCACGAGCCCCTCCAGTTTACTCCAGAAGATCAGTGAGGCCAGGCAGCACCAGACAGACCATCCTACAGTGCCTCACCACCTGCCATCTACACAGCTTCGATGAAGACACCAGTCAGAACAAAGCACTGCTTCAAGCCACTTCACAGAAGCTGACAGTTGGTACTGATCCTCGGTACGTGTGATGTGCCAGGTGGCAGTGTGCAATCAGACGTCATCCCTCGTCTTAGTGGGGACAGAGCCCCTCTCTGGAGGGGCTCTGACCCTGCCAGCACTGCTTTGCTCCTGCAGGCAGCCAGCCACACACCGCAGCAGCCCCCAGTAGGACACTGGGAGGCTGGAGGGTGTCTGGAGGCTGCACAGCACCCAAACCCTAGAACAGGAATTCGGGTGTTGCAGGAGGGCAGTGCCACTGCACTCAGAGAATGGATAAACTTCATCATCACCTCACACACAGCACGCCTGAGCACCACACAGCTGCAATGTGACTGAGGAACTCTTGTCACCAAGGACTGGCTCTGAAGAAAGCATGCAGCTCATATCCCAGGCAGCAAGAGGTAACAGGGATAACAGAAGACTTCTGACAGCAACGCAAGCAACAGCCTACCCTGCATACAGCTTGGCTCTGATGCAGCTGGTGCTTCCTAACATCCTGCTCAATGCCAACCACCTTGCAGCCTGGCTCACTCGGCCATATTAACCCACAATTTCTGTCAGGAAATGCTATTTAAACCTTCTGTGCTTGGAGATTCATCTGTTACACGTTTGCTAGAATAGATGGGCACAAGAAGAATGAGGAGTTTCATACCTAGGCAGATAGCTTCTCCTTTTGTGGTGATGACAACAATCTCCTGATTAAGCTCAATACCATCTTCATACCTCAGGACACCAGGTAGCATGATCTTGGCTCCATAGCAAATAGCATTAACCTAAAAAGGTGGGGAACGAGAGGGCTTATAAGCTACTGGAGAATAAAAACAATGCAAGAAGTGCCTCTGATGTTTTGGCATCCTGTTGCCATTACTGTTAACAATAACATCTCCACATATCTGTTTCTCATTGTCTACCATATAAAACCTGCGTGCTTTGGGAAAAGCAATCAAAAGAAAGCACCCATCAGAGCCAACTGATGCTTGGTTCTGGGCTCTCCAATCTTACTGCTGTGACCTTGCAGCAGCCCACACAAGGTTCTACAAAGCTCTCAAGCAGGACCCTGCTGTACTCCGTGAGGATCTGATGGGACGACACTTCACAGTTGCTACATCAACTGGCTCTAACTCAGGAACTCACCGCACTGTCCTTCATGACCAGCCGCTTGTGGGAAGTCAGCAGTTTCTCCAGGGGCAGGATCACCCTTCGCAGGTAGCTGTCATCCTTGTTGTTGTCATACTGCCACTGCGCGTCCAGGACATCATGCATCGTCACCATGTTGTCCTGAAAAAGACACAACCCCTCTGTAATCTCCTACCAGCCACCAGCTCAAAACACATAAAAGAAAATGAAGCCTAATAGCAAACAGTGTGCTGAAAGGGAGCAAAACCAGATGCACAATTCACAATCATCAACAAATATTACCTGGAAGAGGCAAGGACAAATACTTTCAAGAGTATACAGCTCAAGATCAGCCTAATCTCTGCTACTGCAGGCTGCAACCTTCCTCATGTCATGCTGCACTTGGATCTAATGGGTAGACCCTGCCTACACTTCAGAAGTGCCTCACACTTAAACACCTCAAACTTCGAGACAAAGAACATCAGTGAGTAGAAGCCTAAAGCAAGCAGCTCACCAATCTGTGACCTGCAATAAGTTATCGAAGCACCTGCGAGCATCCATCACCTGGAATTCAGAAATGAATGCTAGTGATCACTCTCATAACCCTGCATTTGCAAGGAGAGAAGTTAGTCCTGGAGTCTGAACCAGCAACGGGATCCAGCAATGACCAGACAGAAAACACTGGGGAATTGTTCGAGATCATATAGGACTGCACCTCCCAAGCTCCCCTCCACAGGCCACGCTCCCTGCGTCCTGCCCTGACACCAAGCGGTCATAAGCTGCTACGCAGAAAGCTCAGCTCGTGCCTGAGCTCCTGGCACGTGCATGCTTTGTAGGCTGAGAAATACAGGTGGCGTAAAACAGACTTTCAGTCACCGTGGTGCATTTCCCAGTCGCTCACTGTTCCAAAGTTTAATTACCAGAACAGGGAGAGGGCCCTGAACTGAACTCAACACTTTGGTTACAGACTGCCTGTGGCCAAGAGCTTCCATGTTCTCAGGGTTATTCACAAAACTTCTCCCAGTCACACACATCTGCACAGAGCTCTTGCCATTCTGACAATTCCTAGTCTGCTGGTTATAATCAGAGCCACCGTTACCTTCTCTCCCATGATCCCAGATCGCACTCTCCGCAGCTCCTGCATCTGGCCCCCAACACCGAGCAGCAGACCAAGGTGCACACAAAGCGTTCGGATATACGTGCCTGCTTCACAGCTCACCCAGAAGATACCTGGAACACAAGGCAGGACAGGTGGTTAGTTAAATAGGTGTCTAGAAATGAGTCACATCTAGAAGCTCTGTGTTCAACCCCTCAGAGAGCCATCAGCATAGGGTGATAGATGAAGGTCATCTTTGCACCAAGTGCTAATGCCATCTAGTTGACATCATTTGGCTCATCAGTGAAGGATGCAAGGTGGGATTTGCTTCTCTGCACACACAAGCAATAAGGGAAGCAGTTACTGCTTGATGGTGGGAAGGATTTCTGTCTTAAGTTTGTCTAAAAATGACAGGAAGCAGCCCATTTCAATGGAAATTTTATCAGCTGTGAGTTGAATCGAAAGAAGGCAGAAAACCCCCATTTTACCTAATCTTCTCTCAGGATCATACTCCACCAGCTTGCTCTCATAGATGGTTCTGACTCTCAGCTGCCGCTTGACAGCAGCGATGAGGGGAGGTCGCTGGAACAGGGCACCTGTCAGAGTTTCTATTGCCTGGAAGCAGAAGCAGGAACAACAGCTTAACCTGGGCCATGAGCAGAGCTAACATCCGAGCACCGCAGAACCTCCAGCAACTAGGGCCACTTCCATGAGCAAGAACGCAGAAGATCCATCACCATTTGGTTATCTTGTATTTCAGAAAGCTGTTACGAACCACTGATGTGGTCAAAACGCTACCCAACTGCCAGTGAGGTACAGCTGGCTTTTTCCATCAGGTGGCAGTGTGCAATCAGACGTCATCCCTCGTCTTAGTGGGGACAGAGCCCCCCCAAAGAGGGGCTCTGACCCTGCCAGCACTGCTTTGCTCCTGCAGGCAGCCAGCCACACACCGCAGCAGCCCCCAGTAGGACACTGGGAGGCTGGAGGGTGTCTGGAGGCTGCACAGCACCCAAACCCTAGAACAGGAGTCAGGGTGTTGCAGGAGGGCAGTGCCACTGCACTCAGAGAATGGATAAACTTCATCATCACCTCACACACAGCACGCCTGATGTCCATTCCTACCCTCTCAAATCCCACAGAAGCTGAACCCTTTGAGTGTCAAGTGGCTAACAGTGTGCTGAGACTTACCCTGGCAAGCTGAGTCTCACTTTCAATTGCATTGTGCAGCCGAACAATTCCCACATACTCTTTGCCTGAAAGAACGACAAGAGCAGTCAGGAGCGGCCACTTGCATTTAATGTTGATCTCAAGGCGCACGCTGCTACACAGCCACACATCTAGAGAGTCCAGGTATTTTCATAAACGTCTCCTGAGAAGTGCACACAACCCATTATCCAGCTGGTTCTCCTCACAGTGAAAATTGTCTGAGCTCTGTGTTTGTTGTTTCACCAAGCACTATTTCACTGGAGTTGTAGGTTTGTGCCTTAAATTCAGTTAACACATGAAACTGGTCTTTCAGAAGGGTTTTCATTGACAGCACAAGTCCCAGACACAGAGAAACAATCAAAAAACACCTGAGACAGCACGGGTGCACCCTCACTGGCTTGGAGCAAGATGGATCCTTGAGTTCAAGGCACTGCAAGCCTAGGGCAGCCCTTGGAAGTCTCCATCTTGTCTCCAAAAGAGCTCTGCACCTTCCAAGTCACTTCAAGTGAAAATGGTCCCATGTCAATAAACATACCTGCACTCTGCTGGGATTTGACCAGCCGCGTTGCCCTCTCAATGCACACAATCAGGCACCCAGTCACCTTAGGGTCCAGTGTGCCGCTGTGCCCGGTCTTCTCTACCCGAAGGATGCGCCGGATCCACGCGACCACCTCGTGTGAAGATGGGTTGGAAGGTTTGTCGAGGTTAATAAAGCCTGACCTATGGCACAAAGCAACAGATTAAGGGCTAAGTATTGGGACAAATGAAGCAGTAGTGTGAAAACCTTAATGAGACTTATTGTAGGAAAAAAGAAAAGAATTTCTACATGAACAGCCAAGTAAGAGCTGAGCCCACAGCTGCTCCCCCTGAGCACACATCAAGCTGCTCTGCACACTGCTCCTCTGAAAGGCAGGTCATACTCTGTACAAGCAAGTAATTCTTTTCTTTCCATAATGTTATCAGTACTCGGTCCTTAATACAAACCAAACACTGCAAACATGTTCCAAAGCAGCCTCAAAGCCTGGCAGGCTGAAGAGAAAAGAACATGCTTTCAAGATGTTAACTGTAAAGAAAATTAAGTCATTTTAGAGCTTATTGCACTCACCTTACATACTCAGAGATCTCCCTCTTAAGGGGGTTAGCACCAGAAGGCAGGGGTGTGTAGTGTGCTGTCATCACATTTAACTTGTCAAAGTTCTACAAAACCAAACAGAAGTTTATTGTAAGTAAAATGAAGCTCAACTGAGCTCGAGGAGAGTATTTGCCCTAACACATCTCCGCAATTACTCCACATCCGGTTCACATTTGAATGAAAAAACCTCCCCCAAACTGCAACCAACCTGCAGCTAAAACTGCAGAAACGCTTTCCTGAGAGGAAGGATCAGAAGTTCTAGGTAGAAGAGGTGGGGAAGGAGCAGAAAGCTAACTTTTGCACTGCGGAATAACTGCAAGCGTGCCCCAAATGTTCTATATGCATGGCTTGGGGGCACACAGGAGCACAGGCCCATGAGGCTGAAGTTAAGTTAATGAAGTTTTTTTTTTGCAAGTGCTTGCAGGAGGCGATGAAGTGAGAGCAGGCACCCAGATACCGCCAGCAGCCGAGCTCTGCAGCCTGATCTCTGCACGCACGTGGCTCGGCCCTGCTGCGAGCACCGCACGTGGCAGCGAGCAGCACCGTAACCCTGCACAGAGAGCCGGGCACCCGAAGGGAGCAGAGGGAAGGCGCCTGGCCAAGCCCCTACCCCGCCGTGAGCCCCTACCTTCAGCAGCAGCGGCCACTGCGACGTGTCCAGCTGGGCCACGCGGGACTCGGGCTTGATGAGGAACTCCCCGGTGTGCTGGATGTCCTGCGGGCACAGCGCGGGGTCAGCGAGCAGCGGGGGGGGCCCCACACACGTGGCCGCCCCGGGAGGGGACCGAGGCCCCGTGGGGGGGGTCCCGGGGGGGTGGGGGTGTCCCCGGGGCGCTGAGGGCCCCGCACTCACCGCCACGTCCTCGTCGAGCAGCGCCCGCTTCTCCTTCTTGCGCTTCTTCTTGGCGCTGCCACCTGCGGGGCGGAGGCGCTCAGGGCAGGCCCCGGAGGGCCCCGCTCAGCCCGAGCCCGGCCCCGCGCCCTCCCCGCTGCCCCCCGGGCTCCCCCCGGGTCCCTCCCGGCCTCCCGGTGCCCCCCTCCCCCCTCCGCTCCCCCCCCCCCAGCCCGCACCGTCCCCGTCCGCCATGGCCGCGCCGCGTGCTGCCGCCCGCGCGGGGAGCCGAAAGGCCGCGCATGCGCGGAACCGTGGCCACGCCCCCTCCCGTAACCACGCCCCTCCACAAAAGCCCCGCCCCCTCACCTAGCCCTCCCCTTAACCCCACCCCTCCATAAACCACGCCCTCCTCCACAAAAAGCCACGCCCCCTCCGTTAACCCCTTCCCTCCCGTACCCGAAGAAGCGGGCAGCGCACACGCGGGTTGGTGCAGCCAGCGCCAGCTTTAATACAGCCCCGCGCCGCGTCCCGGTCCTTGGCGGCAGCAGCAGCAGCAGGAGGAGGATGAGGAGCGCCTCGCAGCGTTCCGGCGGCGCTCACAGCCCCTGCCCCGCGGGGCTCAGCATGTCGTGCAGCACCAGGTGCAGCAGGTGGTTCTGCTCGGCGCTCAGCAGCGGCCACAGCTCGGCCTGCAGCGCCTGCAGCGCCGCCGCGTCCTTCTCCTGGCAGGCCAGCACGGCGGACTGCAGCAGCAGGAACAGCTCCGCCGGCAGGTAGCTCGCCGCCGCCGGCAGCCCGCCGCCCCCCGCGCCGCCCTCCGGCGCCTCCCAGCAGTACTGCTCCAGCGTGCGGGCGTGCTCGGGGGGCAGCTTGCCGGGCGGCGGCTGCAGGAGCAGCAGCAGCAGCACCCGCGACACCTCGCAGCGCACCAGCGCGTCCAGGAAGGCGCCGCCGGGCGCCGCCCCCCCGGGCCCGACCCCGGCCCCGGCCAGCGCCTGCGCCCGCGTCAGCGCCGCCAGGGCCCCGGCGTAGTCGCGGCCCAGCAGCAGGCAGGAGGCGCGCTCGGCCAGGCAGCGGAGCGCCTCGAGCGGCAGCCGCGCCGCCGCCAGCAGCTCGGCGGCCCGCTGGAAGTGCGCGGCGGCGCGGGCCGGCCGCCCGGTGTCGCGCAGCGCCGCCGCCAGCTCCAGACACAGCCCGGCCGCCAGCGCCGGCTGCCCGCGCTCCAGGTGCAGGCGGGCGGCGAAGGCCCCGCAGCTCTGCGCCGCCGCCAGGTGCTCGCCGAAGCCGCCGCGCAGCGCCAGGCGCTGCCGCAGGTCCCGCTCCTGCCGCAGGAACAGCCGCGCCGCCTCGCCCAGCGCCGCCGCCTCGGCGGGGCCGTGGAACAGGCTCTGCGCGCAGCGCGCCACCGCCAGCTGGCACCAGGCCGCGTAGGGCAGGCTCTCCTGGGCGCGCAGCTCCCGCGCCAGCGCCGCGAACTGCTCCGCCGCCTCCGCCACGTTCGGCTTCCGCAGGAACCGCCGCCGCAGCTTGGCCGACACCAGCCGGTACCGCGACAAGAAGTCCCCGTCCCCGCTGCCGCCACCGCCGCCGGGGCCCGGCCCGGGCCCGGAGCCGCCCGCCCCGCCGGGCCCGGAGCCGCCCGCCGCCGCCGCCAGCATCGCGTGCCGCCCGGAAGTGACGCGCCCGCGCCGCGCCCCCGGGGCTGCCGCGCGGCCGGCCAATCGGCGCCCGCTCCTAGGACGGGGGGGCGTGGCCTCTAGCGAAGGGGGCGTGGTCTCATACGCGAGAGGGCGTGGTCTGTGTGCGAATGGGCGTGGTCTCTGCAGAATAAGGCGCGGCGTGGGCGAGGCCAATCACACCCATCGTGATGCCCCGCCCCTTTGTGGGCGTGTCCCTCCTGAGGCCCCGCCCCCGTAGTCCCCCGGCCCCGCTGCCCGGGGGCACCCGCTGGGACCCCATGGCCGGGGACCCCCGGGGCTCCTCGCTGCGGCTCTCCCGGGCCCCAGGGCAGCCCCGCCGCCCCTGCTGCCCTCGAGGAGAGCCCCGCGGGGCCCTCCGCGCCCTCCTGCTGCCTCCCCAGCCCTGGACGTGGTGTCACAGAGGTGCGATGGCAGCAGGCGCTCGGTGTTCTGGTGTCCCCCATGAGCACGGGGCAGCCGCACGGTGCCGTGACACGAGTCCCGCAGGCACCCCGGTAATGGTCCCGTCCCGAGGGCAGCGCAGGTGTCATTGCCTGAAAGTGCAGTGAGAGCTCGGCGTCCCGTACCGCAGGGCAGAGCGCAGCGCGTGCAACAAACACCCCGGGGTTCTAAGAAACCACCCGCTCTGACCCGGCTCTCTCAGCTCACCCGGCGGACCGCAAAGCTAGCGAGTGAAACCGAAATGCGATGGATACTGTAACTCATCCCTCTGCCACGCTGCAGAATGAGTCGAAAATTTCCCGAGGTGACGACGCTGTGACATAACAACCAGCGGCCTCCCCTGCAGGCCACCAAACCACAAGGCTGCCAGCACCTTGCTGTGCTCTGAAGGTGCACGCCCTGCCTCCTGCACCCATAACTGTGCAGGGGCCGTGGCGACCCCTCCCTCAGCACCGCAGACCCCATTTCTCTTCCCCATCCCAGCAGCCCCCTCCGCCCTGCCAGCCTCCTTCCCCTCTCTTGCTGCAGCTCGAACCTGGCCGCGTCTCCCAGCCCCACGAGATGAGCGGGGTTGTTTAAATGCCCGGTCACTCCACAGGGCTGTGCAGGAATGGAGGATGTGCTTCCTGCCTGCGTGAGTGCTGTGACCTGCAGGTATGCCTTGCAGTGACTGACAGCAGCGAGCTGATACCGTCGAAATGCCCTTTCAGGTCCCCAGGCTCTCTGGTTTACAGTCATTTCTCCACTCGCTGGCTGGCAGGTTGGGTTGGCTCCGTCTTGCGTAATTACTCAGCAAGGGCTGGAGGTGAGACTGATGCAGCACAAGGCACCAAGGTGGGGAAACCTGGGGCTCAGCAGCCTCTGATTTCCACTCTTCGGGCTCTGGGATTCCCACGGCTGGAACCAGCTGCCCTCCTAACACATGTCCTGCTCCTGCCCGGGGCAACCACATTTCTTTCACCCCGTTGGGAAGGGACGATGCTGCAGCCAAGTGTCCGAGGAGCACAGCTGAGGGGTTTGGAGCCAAGCCCCACACACGAGCTGGTAAATCACACTGGATTTCATTCCTGTTTCCCAGAATTTGGGGTGCTGAGAAGCAAATTGATGCTGGACTGGGGGATGGCATCGCTGCAGGAGGGTGGCTTGCCCTGGCAGTGCCTGCCCACAGGCTTCCCGCACGTGTCCCTTCCCAAGACGTGTATGTGTGACTCCCGTATGGTGGCTTCGGCTGCTGCTGAGGGGTCTGAACGTCAGGGGATCCCTCGTGGTGGGCCTGTGGGAGCCCCGCACGGCTGACATTTGGCTGCCTGCAGCCTCAGGACTGAGTCATCCCTCAGGACCCGCTATGTGCATTGCCCTTTGAGGCTCACCCCGAAACATGAGTGGTAGATGAAGAGACCTTGAGAGCAGGTCCCACCAGGCAGGCACAGGGCTGAGGGGCACACGGAGCGGTGTGGTGGTGAGGGACAGAAATATTTGCAGAAAGACATGCTGCTGGGGCCTGCTGTGGGGCTGGGAGCCATGCACCGCTCCCTTTGCTCTCTCAGCCCCAGCCGGACCCCGCTGCGGCGGCTGCTGAAAGCTCACGGGAGGATTTCTCCTTTCCACTGCCATCCCCAGCCCCCTCCTCCCCTGCCCACCATGGCTATTTGCATCTGCGTGGGTGAACCTCGCGCTGCTCGCCGAGCTAAATCCAGTGGGGTGGAAACTTTTGCGGAACGACCTGCTGCGGGCACGTGGCTGGTGTCGCAGCGGTGTCAGGGTGAGGGCTGGGGGATGAGCTGCCCGGACCCTCACCTCTCAGCCCCCATGGGCTCTCCCCACCACCCCAGCTGGGGTGGGAGACTTCACGCAGACAGCGCCGGGGTGGAAAACCGGAATCTGGAGGCATTTATTTCAGCATCTGCCCACAGATCCTGACTCTGCAGGGCTAGGAGGAGGGCTCGGGGCATCTCCCCTGCTCCTGCCTGTGTGGGTGGTGATGTGGTGCTGTGCCCACCTCCGCTGGCACCCAGCATCCCTGCTGGTCCCGAGGGCAGTGGGTGCAGGTGCGCAGAGCCCTTTTGTGGGACATTTTCACCCCTCCAGCACCAGAAGCCCCTTTCTGTCTGTCTCTGGTGCACCAAGGTGTGCCGAAGAGCCCGCACCAGCAGGAGCCCCCCAAAACACTCCCCTCACCCCTTCAAGGGGGGAAAACCCCGCGTGGGAGGAGCAGGGAGAGCGGGGTGACGCTTGTCACGGGTGGGAGGTGTGTCACCAGCCAAGGGCTTATAGGAGCCCTGGCGAGAGCAGGAACCTCCGTCACAGCAGCCGTAGGAGCAGAGGAGCGCCAGGCAAGGTGAGTGGCTGCGGGTGGCTTCTCTTCTCACCGTGAGGCACTGGAGAAGCTCTGCTGCAGCTGCGAGCACGGGGGGCAGTGGGGCACTGAGGCAGCCAGCCGTCGGGGTGTGGGAGAGCTGGGGCTGAGCGGGGAGGCTGCCGTGCGGTGAGCCAGGGACGACAAACGCGAGGCGCTCGAGCCGTGGTGGTTTTAAAGTGCTGCGAGTCGCAGGCAGCAAACCCAGAGAGCTCTGCTGCCTCCATCCAAACCTGTCTGCTGCTGGGGTCGTGTGGAGGGAGCAGAGAAGTGTGTTAGGAAAGTAGTGGCTGTCCCTCAGTGTCATGGCAAGTGGGAAGGTGAGGATGACACCGGGACATGCGCGAGCTCAAGCGCACATGAGGTGCTTCTGTGGTCAGTCCCAGCAAGGCAGGTGCTGGTAAAGGATGTCCAAGTGCCCGGCACTGGGTCCCGGGGCAGCACAAGCTCAGCAGGGCTCTGCTGACCTGTGGCTGGTGTGAGAGCAGCAGTTTGGGGCTGGTTTCCCAGCCTCGGAGGGGTGGTGGGGAGCTCTGACCGACCCATTAGTGCCCCTTAGCAATGCCAAGATACCTGTGAGCATCGTGCTGGCTTGTGGCCTGAATTCATGTTGGCTGTACCCACTTTGTTGCTCGTGGGCAATCAGAGAGGTGCTTTTCCCCACAGAGGACTGCCAGGTGTTGCTGTGGAGCCCAGCACGCTGCAGCCAAGCCCGGCCAGCAGCCTGTGGGAAGCCAGGACAGGAGCCACTTACTGGGGCAGGGGCTGGCTCTGCTTTTCCACCAGGGTTTAAGATCCCCAGTGGATATTTCCCTACAGGCTGGGGAGAAAGCAGTGCCTGCTACTGGCCCAGAGCCAGTGACAAACCTGTGGAGGAGCCTGCTTCTAGCTCCCCAGCCCATTTTCCCTTTGTGTGACAGCCTGGTCGTGGTTTTGGTGACCTGGGGCACCCAGGTACCGCAGGGAGCTGTAATACCCACACATCCCGATGCCTGCAGGCCTCCAGCTCGTGCCAATGCCCGTTCCAACTCCCGTGCGTGTTTCATTCCAGGCCCGTGCGCTCGTGATGGACTCCCTCAGCACTGTCCTGCCCACCAGCGAGGTCACCGAGCACAGGCTGGGCAACTCCTGCTCCCAGATCCAAGATGAGTTCCTCTCCGTCACGCTCCCCGTGATGTACTCGCTGATCTTCATCGTCGGGCTGCTCAGCAACACCCTCGCGCTCTGGGTGTTCTCGTGCGGCGCCCAGCGCAGGACCTCCATCACGGTGTACATGAGGAACCTGGCGCTCTCCGACCTCTTGCTCTCCCTCTGCCTGCCCTTCCGCATCGCCTTTCAGAACAAGAGCGAGCCCTGGATCTTCTGCAACGTGGTCGGGGCCTTCTTCTACCTCAACATGTACGTCAGCATCACCTTCCTCAGCCTGATCAGCCTGGACCGCTACCTGAAGATCATCCGGCCCCTCCAGAAATTCAAGATCCACACTGTGGCCTGCAGCACTGTGGCCTCTGGGTTGGTTTGGTTGGTGCACTTAGCCTTCATGATGCCTTTCTTTTTTGAGACCAGAGAAGAAGGGCCCTGTGACTATAAGTGCTTCCACTTCAGGAACAAAAGCACCACTGCAGCAGCCTTTAACATGACCGCAGTAGTGATTTTCTTTATCCTGCTGCTGCTCTTCCTCTACTTCTATGGCAAGATATTTGCCAAGCTCCACAGAGTCTCCTCGGTGAAGGCTCAGCAGCTGAACAAGAAGACCAGCATGAGAGCCATCACCAAAACCTTTGTAGTCCTGATCATCTTCATCGTATGCTTCACCCCCTACCACATCGTCCGCGTCCCTTACATCCTCGCGCAAGTCGAGGTCATTTCTAGCCTGCCCTGGAAGCAGGGCCTCCACCTCGCTAACGAGCTCGTGCTCTGCATCTCAGCCCTCAACAGCTGCCTTGACCCAGTTGTCTTCTTTTTCTTGTCCAGCAGTTTCCGGAGGGCTGTGCTCTGCACCTTCCAGGGCAGGTTGAAGAGAGCTCTCATGAGGAACCAGGGCAAGCTGAACCACAGCCGGTCCGTGACAGAAATATAGGCTTTACTGCAGGGCCGAGGTCCTGGGCATGGGATTTTCTCATCACAGATTTGCTCTGGCTGATGGTGCTTATGGGACAAGGTTTGCTGGGAAGATGGAGAAAGAAACTGGAACCGCTTCATGTCTCTTCCCCTCACACCAGCAGAGTTAGAGCATCATGGGGGGGGGAAGCAAAGAGGAAAGGATAACTGGGACCTTACTTTTTTCCTGCCCCAGCTCTGCTGGCATAGCTGAAGGACGTTTCCTAGGAAGAATGAAGCTGGAAGAGCCAAAGGAGAGCCAGCGTTGGCCAAGGATCTCCAGCCAGCCTAGGGAAGGGCAGGGGCAGAGCCCTGGGCAGAGACAGGCTCCTTCAGTGGAGGGAGCGGAGGGAGGGGAACAGGAACCTGCTGCAAGTCTTGTTAATACACATCACCTCCACACCAGAGAGAGCAGAAAAGGGAAGGGGAGGGGAGACGATGCAGTGCAAAAGCATTAGGAAAAGGTGAGGGAGACACTCACCAGAGCATTATTTGTGCAGCGGGTGAATGTTTTGCTCCGCGACGGAGCCCAGCGGTGTGCAGCTTGTATGACAGGCATGCCAGGAAATGTGCAGACCCTGTAACCCCAAACCATGGCAACGATAACCGTTACTCTCTTCTTACCACAGTCTGTGTAACTCTGGCTCGGCCTCACCTCTCTAGAGATTCAGACAGGCAGCTCCAGGCTTTCTTAGCTCTGTTCCTTTGCCCATTTCGCCAGCACGTTCACAGAGGGCTGGCAGCCTCACCTGGCCATTGCACAGCACCTGCTTGGCACTTGGACCATGCCAGGGTCATTGCTACAGGAAGGGGTCCAACAGGCAGAGGGGATGCAGCACAGAAGTGCCTGTGCCTCGTCTGAGACCCATGAGCACCAAACGTGAGCTGCTGGCTCTGAGGTCCTCAGCTCAAGCATTGCTATTTTGCATTGGCTCTGAAAAAAGAACCTGCAAGGGATATGCAAGGTTTCCTGCTTTGATTAGTCTTCAGCATCCATTCCCTTCCTTCAGAAGAGATACTTCTCTGTATTTTTTCCCTTTTATGTGCTCTCACCTTGTTTGTTCACTTATTCTTAGGAGACTGAGGGCTTGGAGCAGCAGCCTGCTTCACTCACTCAGGTAGAAAAGCCCAGGCCGTAAAGAGCCAGGAGGATTTTCATTCAGACTGTGAATTTCTTTAATTAACTGTGGAACTCAAATACTTGAATAATACTTGGGAGAATAAAATGTTTTCTTAAAGACTGAATACTCTGGTCTTTCTGGTCAAGGTGTGAGCAACCCCAAACCTCACGGTAGCTTTCTTGCTTTGTTGAAGGAGCACCCTAAGAACCAGAGGACACCCCTCGCTGTCCTCTTTTGTCGCTGCTACTGAGCACACTACGAGCAGGAGGAAAGGATATTTTTTTCTTTAGCAGAGGTGGGGGGAAATACAGAAAGCCAAGCTCTTCCTGTGGAAAGCTGCACATAAATGTCACAAAACTGTTTTCCTTTTCCGATCAGCACTGACAAGAGTCAAAGCAGAAATGCTGCGTGGTTCAGAAGCCTCAGCATCGAAAGGCCAGCATAAGTGTGTGCCACACAGCCTGCAGGAAGGCCCCCCCCAGTTTCCTGCAGGCAGTTTCCCCCGATGAAGCCCCATCCCTCGACGCCTCCCCGCGGGAGCAGCAGCACAGAGAGCAGACACCCTCGCTGAGCACAACGCCAGCATCCCGTGGTGGGGGCAGAGGGCCGGGTGGGCTCAGCACAGGTTTCCCTCGGGGGGGAACGAGCTGGGTGAGGGTGCAGGAGGGAGATGGGGGCCCTGGGGTCCAGGAGGCAGGAGGAAGCGTGCGGGCTGACAGCGGAGCAGGCGGAAGCCTCCAGCCTGCACTACAGAAAGCCGCAGGGCTGGTGGTGGCTGCGCTCGCTTCTGAGAAGCAGGGGCCTGCTGCTGTATCCTGTTCCCCCCGCGCTGGAGGCAGGCGGGTGGGCTCGAGGCGGGCGGCTGCTGCTCACCCCCTGCCCTTTCGGGGGGCAGCAGCCGGGCACGCTGCTCTGCCCCTGCGGGGATGCGGACGGAGGGCACCGTCGCAGCCCTGACACGGTGTGTGCATCCCTCACGGGGCTGCTCTTTGAATTTGGGGCTTGAAACAGAGCTCGGGGCAGTTACGGGGGTGCACAGCCCCCCTGCGGCACCAACAGCGGGGAGCGGGGATCGAACCCACGACCCTTCGGCACCGGCAGCGGGGATCGAACCCGCGGCCCCACGACCCGGCCACGCCCCCTCCGCGACCACACCCACCGTGACCACGCCCCCTCCGCCCGCTCCATGGCGCTGCCGCGGGGCATGGCGGGAGGGAGGGGGCGGCCGCCATGTCGGGGGGGGTCCCGCTGCCCGTCATGGCGCTGTGCTGTGTGCTGAGCCCCGTGTGTCGGCGCCTTGGGCTGGGCACGCAGCCCGTGCTCCCCAGCAGCCTGCTGACGGGGAGCACAACGGTAAAATGGAGAAAGGGAAATGCTGGAGAGGGCTGCAGCCTGCCGGGCTCCTCCTGGGGAGAGAGGTAGGGCTGCTCCCTTTGGTGCACAGTCATGAGAAGTAGCTGGGGGGGAGAAATCCCACTCAAAAATATCCCAGTAAGGAATAAAAGCAGCTTGCCTAGCTGTAGGGTGAGTTTTTCTGAGCTCAGTGAGCAAGAAGTTGTCGGGTGCTTACAATAGTTTGGGTTATATCCACCTCACCCTGTATTCTCTGATTTCCTTTAAAAAGCAGATTTGGCATGTTTTGGTCGTGCCTGCCTTGCTTTAGGTACAAGCAGTGACGAGTTCCAAGGCTTGTCCCTGAGCTGCCACTGGAGGGGCTGTAATTCCCTTTGTACTCACATAAACCACATTTTACCGTGGTGAATTTAATCTGGCACAGCGTTAGATGTAACAGTGGCTGGAAACATGAGCAGATGATGCGGGATGGAGGCATCAAGTGATGAGAAAAGCATCTTGCCCTTCTAGGGGAAACCTCCAGGGAGACGGAGCTGATCCTGGCCTCGTCCTCTGAAAGGGACTCAGAAAGGCACCAGGGTTACTCAGGGCACCCAGGCAGTGCTGCCCAGCCTCCTGCCCCAGGCTCAGTGTCCTGCGGTTGTGGTTCCTGGGTCCTTCCAGCAACGAGTGCCCTGCTCAGGGAGTTTGAGTGGTCACAGCCAGTTCTGGTGCAGAGCCTGTACCAGAACGCTCCTGCCCATGTCCAGCAGGCACACTGTGCCGTAAGGAACGTCTCGTAGCACGCAGACATGAGCCTGGTTGTTTCAGGAGGTGGATAGCTCCAGGCACTAGCGCTGTGTTGTGCTTTCCAGGTTAGCAGACACAGTGACTCCACTGTGGAGACTTCCCTACCGGGAGCAGCTGCAGGTAGGATGTGTTCATGTGGACTTCTCTCTGTTGTGTTGCCCCAGCTGTCTGTACCACCCCCGTGAGCAAATACCCCCAGGATCCATCCCTTACTGCTGCAGCCTGTTCTGACCCTGTTTACCACTGCTATTTACCACTGCTTTCCTTCCGGAGTTATTCTGAAGGACAAAAGGTGCTCCGTGGTTCTCTGTGGGTGGTGTACGTGGTAACAAGCAGCACAGGGGGGTTGTCCTCACACAGTGATCCTGTCCAGTGCAGGACAGCTGGGTAACAGGGCCTTCAGGGCCTCTGATGGTTCCTTTGGACCAAGAGCTTCAGACCTGTGCTTGGTGACCACGGACGCAGCTCTTCCTCTTTCTTTCCATTGCTCCAAGCAACTGCAGTGTACAGCATGATGAGACAGGCAGAGTTCCTCTAGGGCTGTGTCTCATTACAGTATTCACTCCTGCCTCGCGTTGGCTGGGTGATGAACTGCTGCCCACTGCTGTGTGGTCCTGTGAGAGTGTTCCTGGCTTAGAACTCCTCTGCAGGTCAAGTACGAAAGCCAGAGGAAGGTTTTACAGACACTGGCATCGCGTCTGCAGGAGCTGGGTGTAGATGTGCAGAAACCTGGTGAACTCTGCTGTCCTCTCCGTCCTATAGTCCCTTCAGTGAGTATCTTGTGGGAATCCCGTCAGCCCTGAACCCCCAGCAGTCCCTCACTTGGCTCCCAAAGGCTCTTGGTGGGGATTAGTTGGTTCTAGAGAATGTCCCCAGGGCAGGCTCTGTGGCCCTTGTTACTTTCTGCTTTTCTGACTGCCAGAGAGTGAAATAAACCAAGTGGTTAGGAACTCTTTCATGTCCTAGTCCTCCCTGATAAACCTTTCGTTGTTAGAGAACACTTTCTTCTTCCCAATGTAAAGTTTTGGGGTCTCATGCACACACTGGGTTAATGCGCTTTCCGCGCTTGTGTTTATCTTCCTGTGTTACCAGCAGAGCATCCAGACTGGGTTTTGGCTTTCCTCCATTACCTTTTTTCCTGTAATACAAGGCTTTATTTTTTCTTTTCTCCCTTAGCCTGTCATTAACGGCTACCGAAACAAATCTACTTTCTCTGTGAACCGAGGACCAGATGGAAACCCCAAAACTGTGGGATTGTACGTGGGAACTGGCAGAGGTCAGTGCAGGACAAGGAACTGGCTGGAGACCCGCTGCGGTGTGCTGGGTCCTGGGCAGTGCTCTGCTGAAACAGCTCCCACCTGAGCTGTGCAGCAAAGTGCATGAATCCCATGGGATGCCAGCAGAAACACCATTAAATCTGGAGCAGCAATTTTAAAGCCTCAGTTCATTAGCTTCTTAATAAATGCCGGTTTGTAATTTACTAAATACAGCAGTAAACAAAACAGCTCTGGTAGCAGCCCCTTGGAGATTTATCTGCTTTTTAATTTGCTGTTCCTGCAGTTTCAGCCAGCTCCAGAAGCCCGTGCTGACCAGGGAGAGAGTGGATGTTTGTGCACTTCTACAGGCAGCAAAGCATTCTGACGGGTCCCACAGAATGTGGTTACTTGAATATCACAGGGGCTAGTGGGGCACTTAAATACCTTTTTTCTTTTTTTCTTTCTATTTTTTTTGCATGATGGGACAAGTCAGAGGAATGACTTTTCTATAGCTTATCACGTCAGATGCTACGCTCTTTTACTGTACCCTGAAATGAAACAATTAAATACCTGTCTCTCCAGCAAGAAATATTGTCTGTGTGAGAGCTGACCATGTGAAGAATGTACCCTCAAAACACAAGCAAGTAGCCCAGGTAAAAAAAAAAAAGAAAAAAAAAAAAAAAAAGTCCTGTCTGTCTCTTGACTGGGAAATAGAAAGAGTGCCATAACTCTTACTTGGGAGAACATCATATTTATAGTTATGCTGGGTTTTTAAGGCCGTTTTGATGTTCTGAAGATTTTCAGGCCTGACTCTGGCTGATGGACTGGTATTTTTTAAGACTTAATGTTGGAACCTCAAAACTGTCCCCAAGGGTGAAGTTAATAGTTAAGTGCTAATTAATTCCTGCAAATCTAGTAAAACACACAAAAACCACAATGTTAAATGATCAAAATACCTTATTTTTCCAGAACTTGGAAGGAGCTCTTACTTGATATTTAAATGAAGTATGAAAAATAGTTGATGCTGGGGGAAATGTCGTCTGTTCGGTGTGCACAGCATCATGCTAAGATGAAGGCAGTTTTCCTTACTGTACCATGGGCTCCCTCTCCCCTCCTCACAGTGCTATGAGGAGTTCATCCGTCGCTCCCCCCTGGACTCCTGCATTCTCTTCCACGAAGGTGGACACTGGCGAGAGCTCGTGGTACGCACCACCAGCCACGGCCACACCATGGCTATCGTCACCTTCCACCCCCAGGAGCTGGGCCAGGTGAGTGTGAGGAGAACAGGCCCCTAGAACAAGCACCTTGGGGGTCTGGTCCTGTTAATTGCATGACTAGAGATGTCAGCAGAGTGCAGCCTTTTACACAGAAGATTTCAAAGCCTGAGGCCAGCAAACGCTGTCTCACTTCACCTACTGGTACACTTTTGGGGCTTGCTGGGGGTACTGCCTAGGGAAAAGTGCTTGATCAGATTACCCAAACACTCCACTTTTCCTTTCTCTCTCTTAACAGGAGGCTCTGGCTACTCAGAAAGCATTGCTCAAGGAGTTCTTCGCTTCTGGACCTGGAGCAGGATGTGCCTTGACTTCACTTTACTTCCAAGAGAGGTATATGTGCTGACACTTGTAAAAATTGCACTGTGATGTGGAGGAAAGGCCATGGGGAAAACTGAAAACAAAGCTTTTCCCTTTTTCTCACCCCTCTCTGATGAAACTCGAGTTGCTTCAAGAGAGTGGCAGATGTTTGTATGTCTCTTCCAGACATGATTTTAAGGTAGTCACACCTTGTGTTTATCGTGAAGCTTCTGAAATACTTTAATACAGTATGGTTCTACCTCATGGGAATTTAGAGCCTGGGAAACTATAGGAAAAAACTAAAGTGACTTTCGCAAAACAGTAAATCATGTTAGCAGCAAAAGCAGGAATATATTCTAGGGCTACTGCCTTATATGAAGTCATTTTAATCCTATTATTTTAGGTTGTGCAAGTTAAATATTCATTACAAAGAATCAAAATTCTTTCCATGGGCTTACCGTGCTCATTTGAAATAAAAGCAAACAAACACACCAGGAATGGCAATGGCAGTCAGCTACCTCTTTGCAAACACTGCCTCCTAACAAGGTCTTTGTTTTATACATGTATGTTCTTCTAGCACCATGACGCGCTGTTCCCATGAGCAGTCACCCTTCCAGCTCCTTTATGGAGAGCCACACATCTTTGAAGATTTGCTCGGCCTGAAATTTCGCATCTCTCCAGATGCCTTTTTCCAAGTGAACACGAGTGGAGCAGAAGCTCTGTACCGGGTGGTCGGGGAGCTGAGCCAGGCTGATGGAGACACCGTCCTCCTTGATGTTTGCTGTGGGACAGGTGAGCAGTGGCCATGCAAACCAGGCTCTGACAGGACTGGCATTTTGCATGCTGAAAACTATCCCTGCTATATAAATGCTTGGCTTTATGCATGGAAATACAGATTGGTTTTGTATCCTGGATTTTCAGGCACAATTGGTCTCTCTCTGGCTCGCCACGTGTCCAAGGTTATTGGTATCGAGATAGTGGAGAAGGCAATAGAGGATGCCAGGTGGAATGCTGCGTTTAACGGTGAGTTCAAACTCACTGTTGCAGAAGGTTTCAAACTAACTGCTGAAAAACCTGAAGCAAAAGCAATGGGAGGGTTCCGAACGACCCTGTCCACTCAGCAAAGAGTAGTACATCTTGTTAAAACTAATGTCTGAGACTGTTTTTAGTTCACGTGTTTGCTTTTTGCTTCACAGGAATTTCCAACTGTGAGTTTCACAGTGGAAAGGCAGAGGCTGTGTTACCACAACTGCTGTCCTCTTGGGAAGACACCCGACCCCTTGTTGCTGTGGTGAACCCATCCCGAGCTGGGATTCGTAAGAATACGCCGTTTATTTTAATCTTGAAAAGAGAATTTTGAACAAGTTTTGTGGGAACTGTTATGCTGGCTCCAAGCCCTCTGCTTGGTTTGTCTCTAGTTGCTCACGTTGTTGCTGACAGCAGGCAGAACCAGCGGTCTCAGAAGGGGTAAGAAATCCCACAGTCAGCAAACTTGGCCTCAGTGCTGCACCGCACCAGGCTCCCTGTGCGCTTGGGGAGAGTCTGGCCTTGCATAAGGCAGAAAGGCCAGCTGTCCTGCTCGTTGTATGTGCTGTGCTCCAGCCCTCTGCCCACATCAGTGGCCTCTGCAGGGCTTGCACCAGTGTGTACTGGGAAGCCCCAAACTGGACATAGTGACCAGATGCTGTCTCACGTGTGTGGAAGGTTTTTCATGCCTCTGCCTGACTGAGTGACAATTGTTCCTCTGTTTCTCAGCAGAATTAAGGATGAGAGAGAACTTTTCCCACTGTTCTACCCTGCCAGAATCAGCTGAGGCATTAGCAGTGTGGTTCACATCCCCAGCCTGCTAAGACCTTGTGTCTGAGACAGGACATGGCAAAATGCATAGATTCTCTTTTTCCCTGCAGTTCAGTACAATTCTGTGATGCTTGCTCAGCAAGAGAATTCGCTGAGGTGTAGATTGTTGGGAAAACGTGATGTCTGCTGTTGCAGATTACAGGGTTGTGCGAGCCATCCGAAACTGCAAGGCCATCCGAAGGCTGCTCTACATCTCCTGCAAGCCAGAGGGCGAAGCCATGAGGAATTTTCTTGAGTGAGCACCTTCCTCTCTTCCTTTCCACTGACATTGGTGACAGACACTATTGCGTGCCCTGAGGACAAGGACAAATAACTGGCCTTAGCTCAGGAAAGTTTTTGTTGTGACTGAATTTTACTGGGTTACTTCTGCAGGTGGGATCCAGGTCTAATCAGTGCATGATCAGAGGCGGTTCATGCTTGTGTTCTGTCTTGGGTATACCTGCCAGCTGCACCCATTGGTTTGAGACAGCGGGTATTCCTTGGGCTTTATGAGCCAGCAGGATGCTTCTGTGCATCGTTAAGGGGTAGAAAATAATGCTGTTACAACACATCTGCATTGTGCACAACCCCTCCCCAACAAAACAGTGTCAGGGTGTGGGATACCGAGTCCCCTGGGTTCACTGCTGGAAGGTGGGCCCCTAGCCAGCAAGCAAAGTCTGGTATTGGGATTAGCAGTCACCTGCTTAACTAGGTGTTAACCACCTAGTTAAGAGCTTATCTGGGCAGGCCCACTTGGAGATGGTAACAGGTAACCAATGAGGGCAGATGCAAAATTGAGGATTATTTCCTAATGGTATTAAGTGTCTTTTTAGCCTGGATGGCTTGTGAGAATCAAAGCCTTAAGCCTGCCCACCGAGCCTTCAGCTTGCCCACAGTGTTTCCAGGGCTGGTTTCTGATTCTGTATAGGTGGTTCTAGATCTCAGTCAGTGTCATCTGCAGATGGATGTTAGCCAAACAAAAGATACCTCCTTAATGCATCCTCTGTGCTATTGTGCTGATGATGACAGTGGGAAGGCTTCTGCTGCTGGTCTACAGGATGCCCTTCAAACACAACTGCTTTCCACAGGCTGTGCTGTCCCCCTGACCCAGGGAAGAAGCTGGTCGGAGAGCTGTTTGCCCCTGTGTTGGCCATACCTTTTGACCTGTTTCCTCATACTGTTCATTGTGAGCTGGTGCTGCTGTTCTCCCGCTGACAAGGAGGCAGGTATGCAAGCTCAGAGAGCTTGGAAAGCAACCTCCTAATGTCCTTAAGGCTGGAGTGGATGTACTTATGTTTTTAATTTATTTTTATACAACTTTCAAGAAATAAATTATTTTCTTCTTGCTCTTGAGTTGCCTAACTTTTCTGTTCTGTATGGAAGCACTCAGATATCTGGGGTGAAAAGGTTGTCTGTAGCATTTCATCAGCCTTCCCTCCCCTTTAAACTGTTCTGGGATGCTGATTAAATCTTCACGCTTTGCTGGGAGAATGTTGACTGTGGTGAGGATGGGGGGATATTTCCTGTATGAACTTCAGTAGTAATACTGAATCCCTGTCAGTCACATAGATAAGTTAGATAGATTTCTATAAAATTAAATGGGAAAAAAAAAAAGAACAGATTTCAGTGTCTCTTCTTCCATAGCCACTTTCCTTGTCCCTGCTAATGCTTGCTGATACTGAAATATAAATGGCCCTGTAAAAAAGTCAGCAATAAGAAGTTTTCTCATCAGGTTGCTCTGTGATAGCTAAATAAATAAATAAGGTATATTTTTTTATGTCATGCTATTCTCATTGGCTGGCAAGCTATAAACCTCAGTGCTGCATGAAATTCTCTCCAGGTCTGCAAAAAATGAAGCTGCTGCAAGCTGGAGGTAGGTCTTGGTCAGCAGAGTTCCTCATTTTGTGAACTCCAGAACTCCACCTTGCTTTAGGGCCTTTTTTTTTTTTTTTTTTTTAAATTTTGTGTTCTGTTGAAGTTCCACTGAATAAAGGTGAATAAAGGGGCCAAACTCCTGAGGAAAGAGGAAGAGCTGCCTGTCCTGAAGTGCTCCAGCCCCAGGCATTTTTCACAGCCGCTTAATGCGGGTGCTAAGAAGCCGTAAGCCTGGAACTACGCCAGCCACCACCAGTCAGTTTTTAGGCCCTGGGGGCTTAAAATACATGGGGCTGGGGTGTGGGGGGCTTCTTGCCACAGCCGGGGTGCAGAGGTGAGGGGGAGATCCCTGGGGGGCACAGGGAGCCTCACCCTTCCCCTTCTACTGCCTGAGGCTTTGCGCGCCGATTGCCTGAGTGACGGGGGGGTGCACTTTTCCAGCATGGTTTTGTCGGCTCACAGCTGGACGGATTTGTGTGATTCCAGCCCCGTTTTTACCCGAAACAGAGGACAGAGGAGGGGGGAAGAGGCGAGGGCTCTGCAGCAGGGGCTGAGGCCGGGCGGGCGCTAGGACCCGGCGGCGCTGGGCGGAGGAGGCCGCGTCCTCCCGGCTGTCAGCGGCGCTGCCTCCGCAGCCTTCATCCCCCTCCTCCTCCTCCTCCTCCTCCTCGCCCTCCATGGTCACCCGCTGCCTCCCTCCTGGGCCGGCAGCCGGAGCCAGGAGGCCTCGCTGAGGGGGCGGCTCGATGGCGTCGCCGCGCACCATCACCATCGTCGCCCTCTCGGTGGCCCTGGGGCTCTTCTTCGTCTTCATGGGGACCATCAAGCTCACCCCGCGCCTCAGCAGGGACGCCTACAACGAGATGGTGAGGCCGGAGGAGGGGAGAAGCCTCCAGCCGCGGGGGTCGGGGCCGTGAGGGGCGCGGAGGGGGATGGAGCCCTCATGGAGGTGCCCGGCACCCCCTCGCTCCCTCAGCGATGCCGCGTCTTGTCCCCCTCTTGGTGATTCTCCTGCCCCCTCCATTCGCGTTGGGTATTTGTGGTGAGGGTTCTCGGGCCCGTCAGGGATGGGGATGGAAGTTTCCAGCACATTCTGCCCTCTCCCGCCGCTGCACCTGCCCGCCTGCTGTGCCTTGCTGGCAAATGGCATCTGGGTGACCACAGGGGGCTGGCAGGAGAACCGCAAAATGGTCCGGGTGTGAGAGGTGAGGGGACAAAACGTCCAGAAAACAGAGCTCCCGAGCTACGTCAGCTAAAGGAAAAAAGCGCCGAGGCTTGAGGAGCATTGCAGAATCCTCTGTGTAGCGCTTTGCGTCTCCGTGCTCCCTGTCTGCTTTGCCAAGAATCAGGCCAAGAGGTAGGGGCAATTTCCATCTTTTATGGAAAAAAAGCAGAGGCACAGCAACATCATTCCCAATACCTGATGTTGTACCGCAGCCACGGCTCGTTAGGTTATGTTTTCACTGTGCTGCACACCAGGGTAGGCTGTAGCATAATGGAGACAGTGAGAGAAAGCTTGATCTCGCCAATCGCTAAGTGTTATCTTATCTCGCCCCAAGCAAACAGAGCACCTCTGTTATCTACCCACAACGCCAAACTTGCAGGGATTTTTTTCATTCAGCAAAAAAAGCATGCATGCTACTTTATGTATTAAAACACTTGGAATACCAGAGTGCTCTAGGGCACACTACTAGTTACGTTTCATTATAAAGCTGTGTCCTACACATTTGGTTAAAAACCACTGCTTTGAGGAGAGCTTTTATTCACTGGAGGTTTAAAGTGCATCCTTAGAATGCACATACTTGGTATAAACATGTCATGGGATTTTCAGTAGCAAAAATGACTCTTTGACTACCTGTGAGGTGTCATCAGCTTTTCTTAGAAGAAGGAGAAAAATTTACAGGGAAGTGGGAAAGTTCCGAGTGCCCATAACACAAGTTTCCAGAATTACACGGGAAGTCAATCTGCAGTCTGATTAGTGCCTGTGAGAGCAGAACGACTCTGCGTGTGAGATTTGGTTTCCATTTCCCTCTCCTTGCTTAGGGAACACAAGGGCAAGAATACCTGCAGAGATAATATGCTCATGTGTAGATGGAAATAATTTCAGATGTTCCAATAACTAGGAGCTTTATTATAATATAAAAGAAAAAAGGCAACACTTGACTGAAAAAGGAAAGAAACCACCACCAAAAACCCCGAACCTACCTATACCTAATGCTCAAATGCAAGAACTTGATGTAAGGACAGGGTTTTCTTCCCTGAAACAAGGAGGCAGCTGTGTAAGGAGGCTGCCTTGTAACTTACACTGCTTCTAAATCCAGCATAAACCAGAGAGCAAGGATGTCAGACGTCTACTTGCTTTTTCTGAGGAAAGAAAGGATCATCAAGGTATATGAGGACAGGAGTAGGGTTGCTAAATCTCAGCTTTGATATATTGTCCCTTGCTATGATTGTACTGCACATCAACCCCGGAGTATTCTAAATTGTTTTGAGATGGAAAGAGACTTCAGTTTCTACCTTCCGTGCTTTGGCTTTGCAAGGACTAGGTATGTTATTTAATTATAAAGGGCATGCTACTCTTAGAGAGGAACTTGTTTAAATTATTTATTATTATTATTATTATTATAACAATGTGGTTCTGCATTGTTAATTTTAGAGAGGAAAAGGTACGCTTGGCTTAGTCCTAGCTCAAAAGATGGGTGCTAGATTGTAGAATTGTCTTCCAGCTGGGAGATAATAGCTTGTAAAGGGGGAATTGCAGGTTGATGGTGTGTTAATATCCCTCCAAGAGCAGCTTTAGGAGTACAGATTGGGTGTCATGCCAGAGGGGTCTATGAGGATTGAAGCAATCTTCATAACATATCGCACGTTTATTGGTTTCAGTGACAGTAACGTTTGCCTTCTTACATTGTCATATTCTATGCTATTACTGCTTGATTTCAGAAACGAGCCTACAAAAGCTACGTGCGGGCCCTTCCCATGCTGAAGAAGATGGGAGTCAGCTCCATCCTTCTCCGCAAGAGCATCGGTGCCCTGGAAGTGGCGTGTGGCATTGTCATGACACTGGTGCCTGGTCGCCCCAAAGACGTGGCCAACTTTCTGCTGCTCCTCCTCGTGCTGGCCGTGCTCTTCTTCCACCAGCTAGTGGGGGATCCACTCAAGCGTTACGCCCACGCCCTGGTCTTTGGGATCCTGCTTACCTGTCGCCTGCTGATCGCCCGCCAGCCTGAGGAGCAGCCCCCAGAAAAGAGGATCCTGTCGGTAAATGGGGATGAGCAGCCACTCATCCATGAGGCGGCTCCTGAGAAAGGCAAAGTGAAGGTATCCTAGTTAGGTGCGTTTGAGGAATACGGACCCTCGAGGCAGCTCTCTCCAAAAGCACCCAGAAAATTTGGTGTTTTATTTTGTCGTTTTGTTTTTATTTAACTATTTATATTTTTTTGGCTGTCTAAATAAAGTTTCATGTGGGGTCTGAGAGACATGTGGTACGTCTACACTGTAGTCTTGCTTTTGCTGCTTCCCTGTAACATAGGAAAACATGAGCTAGCTTTAAACAGGACAGTTTGGAGGCAGATAGCACCTGGCTGGAATTAGCATTGGTCTCCTCAGTAGGAGCTGCAAAACCAGAGTGTGGGCAAAGACTTGGGCAGTTTGTCATGTTAGCTCGGCACTCTTGCAGCAGGGGGATTAGTCCCTGAGCATGAGACCCACATCTGAAAGGCAGTTTAACCCCAGCTGGATGCATTTCTGCTGCGTTGCAGCCTCTGCGACAGCTGCTGGGTAGAAAAGAACATCACCAGAGTGACCTTGTGCAGCCCACCTCCTAGAGCTACCCCAGCCACAAATGGAGGCTTTTTTTTTTTTTGCACAGTCAGGTGAAGAAAGGACCCTACTGAGCATAATGCTACTTGTATTTGAAGGAGGGTTCCTTAGCTGTTGCTGCCTCTGTGACCGGTCTGTTTGGTGGACTGGTTATGCAGGGAAAACCTGTGATACACTACTTGCATCTTCCTGGGTTACACGTTTTGCAGAGGCTTTAAAACTGGGACAATGGCCTGCTAATGCTATTTTTTTTTTCCATTTTGAAGCAATGGTATCTACCCCTCAGCAGAGAGTAAGGATCCCTGCTGAGTGGATGGGAAGCAAAACTGCCTGAAGAATTGTGTTTAGTCTGGTAATGAACCCCCATATTTCAAAATAGTTGTCTGCTGCTGGCAAAAAGCATCACACTACCTCTTTTCTTTCAAGGAAAAAAAATCCTTTTTCACAACTGCTGCAAATTCATGGAATCACTGGTTATTGCTAATGAAGGTTTGAACCTGTCCAGGTACCTCATGGTGCATCTCACATACAGCTTCAGTGAGCTGGGGGAAGTCCTCTCACAAGAGCCTGAATCCCTGTGTTATATCTGAAATCTTACGGAGTGTCATGAGAAGTGTGTTTTACCTCTGAGTTTTGTTTGTTTTTCTTGATGTTTGTCTGTTTTGAGTTATTCCTTATTTTCTTAATTATTCATGAAAATAAACTTTTTGAAATTTGGAGAAAAATGTTGTGATAGAAACAAATTTCTTTTTTTTTTTTTTTCTATGCTCAAATACAGAAAAAGCCCAAAAGCAGGCGGAATCATGTTAGAGGAATTTCAGAGAAAGACAAGGTGATGTAGGATTGAAGCCATGTGAACAACATTGGGCCACACAGTGATAACTACAAGCATTTGAAAATTTTCACGAAACAGTCTCGGATAAATTTTTGCTTCAGTACAATGTGGTGATGAGATAAGATACTAAAACCTCAGTAAGATGTCAGTACTGTATCACTGCGAAAACTGATGATAGATGCTAACATGTGGTATATCCAGTTGATACTGTAGTTTTGCAGAGTCCTCACAAACTGTATCATAGCTACGTTGTGGCCAGCTACCATTCCCACGTGTGTCTTACCTCCAACTCCCTAAAATTTTGGAAACAAGCATTAGTCTTTTGTACTTCCTTTACCAGAAGTCGTATGGATGCCATAGTAATAAAATAACTGTAGAATATTTGGTACAGCAAAGACCATCCCTGTAAGTACTTCAGCTGCAGACTGTAAGGGGATTCTGAAGAACATCCCCATGTCCACCTTTCTGTATTGCAGCAGTATGGATTACTGCCCACACCAGCAGCTACACATTGTGCATCCAAGAATTCTGTATTATATTTATATATTATTATATATAGATATGTAAGAATATCTGCATTGGGTTGACCTCCATCGCTGACCCCCAGCATTACCAAGCTATTTTTGGAACTCATCTTTGCTTGCTGGAGGCGGTGAGGTGGCAGGAGCTAACTGAATCCTTCCGTAACACCACATTAGGCCAATATACACTTTATTTTTCATTTTTCCCCTGCGCTTTTCTCCCTTCTTTTCAGAGCTCTTTTTCTCCAAGCCCCCACTCTCCCTCCGGGGACCCTCCCGTGCCAGCCCCTCCAGCCGCAGGTGGCTGAGGGAGGGCAGCAGGGGGCTGCCCGCAGGCGCGGGGCCGCCCTGAGGCGCCGGCCGCCATCGACCCCCCCTCAGCCCCTTCCCTCCCTCCCCGCCCAGCGCCAACGGCCCGCGGCGAACGCAGCCCGGGCGGGGCCACTGCGCATGCTCAGCGCCGGCGGCGCGCATGCGCGGGATGCGGCGCGGAGGTTTGAACTGCGGGCGGTTGGAGCGGGCGGCAGGTAATGGCGGCGGGGGGCCGTAGCCATGGCAACCGGGGGGCTGCAGCCGTGGCAACCGGGCCCTGAGGCCTGCACCCGCTTCTCCCCCAGCGGGCCCGGCCTCCGGGGGTGCTGCGGAAAGGCCCTGTCGGGTTGGTGTGGGCTCTGGCGGCGTCCTGCTTCCTGCCCAGCCCCTCTGCTGCGCCAGGGGAGGGCGTTGTGAGGGGGCTGCGTGTGGCAGCTGGCGCCTGGTGGCTCAGGCCTCGTCCCAAACTGTGGCTCGGGGTGCAAGCAGGGTGCCGGGGCACTCGGGGTAAGGTCACCACCAGCAGCTTTCGCTGCTTCAGAACATCTCGGTTAGCGTCCGTCACCTCCCTGCATCTCTGCGAGCTGTGATTGCCTTGGGGGTGTCATCTGAACCGAGGCCACGCAGCTCTGCTGGAGCTGGTAGGTGTTATTTGTAAGCATTGTGTGTGCCTCGGTGAGTATCATGGTACTGCGGAAGAGATCTTAACGTAGCTAGCCAGAAATTTGGTTTTGCTGTACTGGTCGCAGAAGTTTATGTCAAACAAAGCTAAAGGGAAACAGAAAAATGTTCTAACGTCTTGAGTAAGTGAGAGCTGAAGAGGAGCGTGAGCTGAAAATCTTTCTGTTTTCTTGTGATGGGAAAGCTGGGAAGCAAAAGCAATTGCTCCAGTAGCTCAGGGGCATGCACATGCACTCTGCAAAACCCAGGAACTTGTAGCAACATGTCACATTTTCGGGGTAGAAGTTTGATTTCTCTAACACACAGAGAAAATGTCACTTCTCATGATTGTATTTCAGCCAGGGCTAGGCAGTTTGACAGTATTAGTAGCTCTTGTACTTCACTTGGAAATTTACCAAAACATATATATTTTAAATCTCAGCTACTAGGTAGAAATATATTATATAGGAATCTAACTCTGTAAAATAGGAAGAAAAGTGTTTTTATGGTCCTGTAAAATCTGAGCATTACCCCCACAGAAAATTGTGACCTGTTGATGTATACAGCACAAGTAACAGAACTGATAAAGAATAAAATAGACAGCAAAGGAAATTGTTGATTGCATACTGTTGGCTTTCTGGTTATGTTAATTTGGATCAAAATACTATATAAAATTTTATCAGACAAGTTTTATTTTGAAAGGAGTTGGTTTTAGTTTTTACTTTTGATTTTTTTTCTTCCCTTTTTTAATGTAAGAAAGAATTGAATTTCTCAATTCATAGCACAACTGTATGCACAGCTTCTGAGCATATTGTCTGATTGTTTAGGGGCAGACAGCTGTAAATGACTTGCTGTGAAGTTGCCTTATGCAGGATCCCTCTAAAGTCTGTTTGTCAGAAAAATTTTTTTTTTCTTTTGCAGGAAACTGTCTCTCTGATGTTCTTCATCAATTGGAGGATCATCTATTTTCTTCCATCATTGTAATGAGGGACTGGAACTCACATGACAAATGAATGAAATTCTCCAGTCTCAGCTGGCAGCCTGAAAAAAATGCAGCGAAGACAGAGTTCTAAGCACTCAAAGCAGCCTCTCCGTGTTCACGATAGCAATCAAACCGATCTCTCTGCATGGCGAAAAGAAGGGAGTATTAATACTGAAAAAACTGTACAAAATCAGCAGTCTCCAAGTGATGACAGCAAGCACAACTCCCTTGAGCAAGCTGTGAGATTCTTTGAGAAAGGTAAGAGGACAGTTTTAAGGTTAACGAACTCAGTTTGAAAGGATTATCAATTTCTTTAAAATAACAATAAAAAAAATCAAATTTCACCTGCCGTTTTCTCTCTTCTAATATCTGAACTTCGTGGTAACTCCTTAGTGTCTAGAAAGCTTTTCTGCTTTCTATTGCTATGTAAAGAACCCAAAAAGATGGACTATATATGGGAAAAGTTCAGAGAAGTTTAAAATAATTCAGTATCGGTTCACGAGTTGTTTCATCACTGTCATCTATTTTTTTTCCCCTAGTTCAAGACCGGGTTTCATTGAAAAAGAGTGAAGGTTTGCAGAAACATTTGTCTACTGTGGAAAGCATTGGCCTGGAAAGAGGGTTACCCCCTGAAGTGTTTGATACGTTACTAACCGTGGCACTCAGTGGCAAACTTGGTAAAATGCTTACTGCTAACAAGTCTTCTGTGAACTTCTTTCCCTCTAATCAAACCTGCTTGAGATAATGTGTTTATGGCAACTGTATTGTTAGGAAATTTAGCATAAAATTAATATTTCTGGCATGCTCCAGTGTAAACTGAATTCATGCTAAAAATAACTTCAGTTCTTGTTACAGGTAAGTGATATAGGGAAGAATATTATGGCTTGTTACAAAGCTTTTTTGAAAAGCTTATTTCCTGTGTTCTTAATTGCAGATCTTTAAAGGCTTGAAGTGTGTCCTTAGCAACCATTATATTTTTTTCCTTCTTGTAACTATTTCCATAGGTTTCTTCTTCCCAGGATCAAAATAATTGAACAAACTGTCATAGTTGTATTGTGAAACTTGATAAAATTAGTGTCATACTAGCAATCAGTTCATGCTGCTTTCTTTGAAATGGTGGCCATCACCTAAATTTTGAAACTAATGAAATATTCAATTAAAAAAAAATTAAACCTTTCACTCCCTCTAGTCTAAGAGGATGTTACGGGATTCTTTCCCCGTTATACAAGCAATTCAATTCTTTTCTTGGTTTAAATTTGTTGGCTTATCTCCAAGACACTAATCTGCCAATATTTGGCTGATAATCACATGCTCATTTGTTGAAGTAATTGGTTGTTAATATTACCAGAAATTTGTGTTACTGTTGGTTGTCTTGCCAAGAGCCTAAAGGCTATTTCTATACTGGAATAATATATATGCCATTTTCTTTAACCTGGAAAGAAATATTTCTCATATTTTTTAGATAAATCCCTACTGGTTTCTTGTGTGCTGTTCCTGTAAGCAATAAAGCTCTGAATAATCTTGTCCAGAGGGGATTTTAACCTGAACTGCCAAACTGTGTCAAAGAACCTGGTTTGTGAGCAGCATCCAATTTTAAAATGTTTGTTTTCCAGCTGATACAGTGAATACTCGTTTATTGAAGAGCTTAGTTCCAGCCTCAGTAATACCAGAAAGTTCTGTTGTTTCATCTGTATCTTGGCTCTGCGTCAGCAAATGCACAAGCAATGTCCAGGTAACTTCATAAATGTTTGTGGTAGTTACTGCTTCAGCACAGGAATGATGAGGACAGATTATCTGCAGGAAGCTGGGGTTTTGACATGCAAGGTTCTTGCTTAAGCTGCTGTTTTTTAGAAAGACTGGCAGAGAAACCTGTACATGGAAAGGGAGTAGAAGCTGAGATTGTGAGGATTGTGAGTGGGAATTTGCACAGTTACAGAACAGGAAGGTTCTCTGTTGGAGAAGCCTCTCCTAAGGAATTTGTTTCTGTGAATGACTTGAGCTGTGTGAGGCATTATTCATCCACCTCAGCAAGGTATCACCTAAGTTCTGTGTGCCTTGGCATCGTGATTTAAGATTAGTGAAATAGTCTTTTTGGTCTTCATGTAGATGGCTGAAAGGTTTACATCATATTTGGGGGTTATTGCGCGTTTGGAATGGAGCTGGAATTCCATGCTGTACAGCATGGAATTTGGAGCTCTTCTCAGGCTTATCTTGTAGCTATCTGGTTGTCTTTGAGTGTCCTTTAATGATGATGTCTCTTAAACTGGCTAGTGACTGCTCTGTCTTGGTTTTGTCTATTACTTGATGTAAGATGACTCTCTTTCTGTCTGCAGCTGCTTTTTCTAAGATGGCTGATCACAATGTTTGACTTCATTGATCGCAAGGAACAACTTCATGCCCTTTATGGCTTCTTCTTTTCCTTCATTCATGATGAGAAGCTGGTAAGGAGAGATGAAGAATATACAGAATTCACAAAATAAACCTAAATGTTCATTAGTAGTGTGTGTATTGGTACTAAAAATTAGTCTGAGATAGCTGTGTATGAGAGACGATGTGATGGTAGAACTTAGTTTCCTTTTTTCTTTTTGAGTTCTAAGATTGCTGGATAATTCTGATTCGGAAATGGGAAAGTACTGTTGGATTATTTTAGTGTGAGTACTGTGATCTGTTTGGTTAAACATGTTTCCAAGCATTGACACTCTGTAACATCTGAACAGATAGACAGTATTTTTCATGTAAATTCCTAAGAGACGCTGTGACACTGCAGTGCCTGAAATTACCTTTGATGTGACATGTCAGCAGGTGTAGTCCTCTGTCCCTGAGAAGAAACTGACTTGCATACCTTGGGCAAAAAGAAAAAACCTTTAGGAGCAATGTTTATAGAATGATTAAAAACTCAAAATTCTGTTCTACTTAATTTCTTTGAAATGTAGCTTAGAACAGGGCAAACATTCAGGAGTTTTGTGCTATTTGATATCTGTAAAATCTGGGCGCTGGAATGTTGAAATAGATTCAATTCAGATTAAGATCCAGTTGGCAATCATGTTAGATAGGTATGAAATTGTTGATATTCTTTCAGTTCAGAATATTTTGTGGTCAAGACATAAATTTCTGAAGTTCTGAGCTATGTTTCCTGCAAAGTTTTGGATGGGTTAACACTAGTTATAACCTTTTTTCCATAAAACTGGATTTAAGTTCTGTAGCTTATTCAGGCATGATGGGACAACTGGAAAACGCAGCTGAACCCAATTTAAGACCCTTGCAGACTCACTGTAGTTAGAAGCTCTAATATTTTGATTCAAGGGTATCTTTGCTTTGGAAAATGTTACTGCCCATTCACTGCTGATCTCTGAAATATGTAGACCATGTTCCCCAAAACAAGACGAAAGCTCATTGAATAACTTTATTACTATAAGGACAGCTTGTAATGTAGATAATGTATCTAATTAAAATTGATGTAAGTGACGTGTAAAAACAGGCTGCTTGCTACAAGAAGTAAGGTATGCTCTGCCCTAGTGGGGATGCCATGATGACTCGAGGCAGCCAACTGAATGAAGCAATATCAGCTTGTGAAGCCTTTCTGGAAGGGTGTCGCTTTTGATGTATCATAATTAGCAGTCTGTATCGGCAGGGTAGCTTACTGCTGCTTTTTCTTTGTAGTGCCCCTATATCTGCCACCTGCTCTACCTGCTGACTAAGAAAGAAAATGGTAAGTCTATCCAATTGTATGAGTTAAAAAAGCCTTTTGTTTCTTCTGTTTCCCGGTGCTGCCATTTCTTCAAATGGAGCTACTCCAATGACTAGGTAAGGCAATGCTTTTAAGGCAAGGAAGCCTAAGTGGCAGTTCAGTCGGGTTTGTGCAATACATTCTGGATCAGAAACCCGTATTAGCACAGAAGTAAGACTACTTGTTTCTGCTTGCTTTGTCATGACTTCCTACAATAAAAGTGATATTTCATTTTCTCTTGAATGTTAAATAATGTGTTTTTTAAACTCATGATGTTCTTAACTGTTTTTCCAGTCAAGCCTTTTCGAGTCAGGAGACTGCTTGACCTCCAAGCAAAAACGGCAAGTTCATTTCTAATTTTGTAGAGTTTGAACAATGGTTAATGCTGCAGCTTATAAGTGTACTTACAAGATGGAGGAGAGGCTAGCAGCTCAGGATGGGGTTAGACTTGGAAATGTAGGTTGTAGTCTTTGTAACATCTGAGCTGGTATATCTTGCATGTGCATCTTGAATTCTCATGTGTTAATTTGTGAGCACGTGCAGTGACATGAAAAAAACACCTTTATGTTTTATAGACTGATATGGTGAAATATCTGAAGTAAAGAGCAGCTTCTTTTATTTTTTCTATTACTTTCTTTAATTTTACTCTTCCTTTTTCAAGCAGTATCAAAAATGACTGGAAAATAAAAGCATGTATAGGATCTTGCTGCCTTTTCTATAAGGAAAAAAATACAGTCACGAGTAGTAAGTTCTAAGTTTCTAGAGAAATATAGATGGAGCTATGTAGTTAGAATAACACGTTTTTTGGAGCATTTAGTCAGTGGAGAACTGTATTTTTAATGGCTTTGATTGTTAAATTTCTTTTTATTAGAGTTGTGACTGCAGAAAGTTCGTTCTTCAATCCCCTCCCTATGCTGTTCTTGTTGACAATTTTTCTTTTGCTCATTTTGCATCTCTGGTTGCTTACTGACGTGTACTTCTGAAAGCTTTTAGTAATCCTTTTTTTTTCTTTGTGAATATAGTCTTCAATATTTATATTAAAAATATATCACACATGTTGTTACTTGTTCTGTTATTTGACAGGGAATGCAGCCTCATTTGCAGGCTCTGCTATCGCTTTACAAGGTCTTCCGTCCTGAGCTCATGTCCATAACCCTTCCTGGGAAGATGAAGGTAAGGAGTTAGATTTAATCTACTTGGAACTGGTATTTATGACACTATTTGTGATGAGCTTTCTGTTTAAACAATAGCATGATTAAGCAGTGAAGATGAATTCTATTGCCTCTTTTCACTGAGTAAAATCAGGTTTAGAGGAGGATTCCTTGCCTTGCATTTTTTTTCTCTTCGTCACTCTGAGATGATTTGAAATGGAACGATCTTCCTTTATCCTTATGAGGATTACCTATATCCTCCTGTTGATGTGCTTTCTGGTTTTAACTGTTTTCACACACATCACTGATGTTTACTGGAATAGAAACTGGTCTTTCTGTCACTTTATCCTACTTTGGCTTCTTGCATACGTGTCTGATTTGTGTTTACAGACTTACTTCAAGAATTCAGAGGCTCCATGGAAAGCAGCAATCAACGCTGTAAGGCGAAGAAACCAGGCAAATTCTCCAATTTCCCAAGCACTGTGTTTAGGCACAACTCAACCTCAGTCACGAAAAAGAGTAGGTTATGGGCCTCAAGACTCTAGGATCATAAAATCAATTAGGTTGGAAAAGACCTCTAAGATCATCAAGTCCAAACATTAACTAGCACTGCCAAGTTCTACCACTAAACCATGCCCCTCAGCACCGCCGTACTTGCATGTCAAATACCTTCAGGGATAGTGAGTCAGCCACTTCCCTGGGCAGCCTGTTCCGATTCCTCATAACCCTTTCAGTGAATAAATGTTTTTCCAGTATCCAACCTAAACCTCCCCTGGTGCCAGAAGGTGCCAAACAGCTGTTTTCATGTTGATTAATGGCAAGTAATGAGAGCTGAGCTTTATTTCAACACTGGGAAGGATGGGATAGCTATATGGAAACAGCATTCCCATTATAATGAAAGCCTAGATGCTTTTTTTGTTCAAAGTGGAGTCTTTATGGGAATGTTGGTCACAAGCATACTTGTTTGCATTGGAAGCTGAGTCACTGCTGTTCATTTGTGTTTCTTTTCTACAGAAATGGAATACCCAGTTGATTATACCTGCAAGCAGTGCCAACGCACAAAATTTAGTAGGGAACAGTGAAAAGAACAGCGCAAATGATTTTTTTCCAGTGGAGCAGCTGCAGGCCTTTACCCAGCTCATAGAAAATATCCATTGTTTAGAGGTGAGTGGCAGGAAGGTCTCAGCAAGTTCAATGAAGGATTTGGAGAGATCAAATGATTTTTGTCTATGCCCTATTTATATGTGAGTGGCATGTGGGTTACCTAATTCTGACAAAGCATGTAGTCCTACCTGAGGGCGATGAGTGTGACTCCTGGAGACGTTCCTGTTGCTAATAAAAGGGTTGGACAAATCTGATAGTATGAGATTCTCTAGCACTATTTAGACTTAAACACAGAATAACTATTTTTCTTTTTTTTTTTTCTTGCAGTTTCCTTCCCAGATGGGTTCAGTGTTAACAAACCCATTATTGCTTCATTACATGAATTGCATCAAAGATGAATCTATTTACCTGAGGCTCTACTACTGGATGGGACAGACTCTTCAGGAAGGTAAGAACTTAACATAACCACCATGGCATGGTATGGAGGTAAAAGACTGAACTTTTCACCATTCAGTAATGGCACTTTGCTATTCAGTGGTAATCATATAGCATTAAAAGAAATACTGAAGAAAAGTTGAATTTTGCTTTTAATTGTGCTTATTCTTGCTATACTTGTGTTCAAATGCAGTCTTCTCTCCTGTTTAGAGTGTACCTGGTGTGTGGTTGAAAATAGCCAATATGAACAAGAATTCAAGGACTTCCTGGAAATTATCTACAAGGCAGAATGTTTCTTGCAGGTGAGGGCCTATTTTGTGGAAACGAAAGATTTCATGAATTCTTCCCTTAAAGTGCATTTGGGACTTGCATGTTTCCTGCAGTATCTCTTAAAAATTGCAGTGTCTCAAATAGACAAAAGAATAATAAATGTACATTTTCCAATATTCTGGACATGGCTGTGGTTTCTGCAGGAATGATAATTTGAGTGTCCTGGAGAATTGCATGTCAGGAAGCAGGCGTAAGCCTCTTCTCCAGGGTGAATTGAGCATGGCAAAGTTCAGGCATGTGAGATGAATTTTTGAATGTTCACCTTCTGCTCTGCAGGAAGGATTTTCTTCTTGTGAGGAGTTCCTGTGCAGGAGCCTTCCTCTCTGGGATGGCTCCTGCTGCCGATCGCAAATCCTCAGACTCATGAGTTGGATCCCCCTCAGCAGCTTCTCTGGTATGGGTTGCAGATCCTTTGGATAAAGTTGGGCAGTGTCTGATCTTGGGGGGAAGAATTTGTGCTCAGATATCATGCTGCTTTCTTGTTTATTTCAGAAATGAAATCACATATCTGTGATCCCCTGGCACAGCTCTTTTTCACATCCTCGCTTTATTTTAAGGTAATTTAAGTGAGTACAGTGGCTGTTGGTACTGTTATCTGCACTTGTATAAGGTACAACAATCTGAGGGGTTGTATAGAGGACTTCTTTTGGGGGAGTCTGTGCTGAAGTGAGGGTAAAATATGTATTTATGATGTAACTTCCTGGGGAATTTGAGTGCCTTCAAGATATTTTCTTTTTTTGACTGTAATTAAGCAGAAGCACTGGATTAACATAGAACTATGTAATAGCACAGAAGACAACAGTTTTTTATTACAATTTTAAGTCACTATTTGAAGCTTGCATTCTCCAGCAAAAAACTATGTAATGTATACATCTGGTTTAAGTGGATACTGCAATTATCTAAATGCTCTTTGTGGTCCTGAGAAACTCTTCATATGTTTCCTTGTATGCTTTATTTCTCGTGGCATTTTTTGTTTAGTATCATTCACTTATGTAAATTGTAAACAACCTGTTTTCTTTTTTGACTCTCACAGTGCAGTGTTCTTGAGTGTTTGAAAGAGCTGTTGCAGAACTGGTTGAACTGGCACGTGGTTCGGCTGGATTCAGAGTCCGACTATCAATTTCGTTCTCTGTAAGTTTGTCCAAAGTGAATATAATGTGGTGTTTTGTACACTGTTCACAAGTGTTTAGATATGCCTGTTTACCTACCATGAAGACCAGTCAGTAATGCCGTAATGTTTCTGCTATATTGCAAGCTACCTTGTCAATCCTACTCTTACCCTTAATTTAAAAATATTTCTATTGACACTGAAAAGTCTGAAGTCAAGATTCTTGAGACTAACAGCTGGGTCGTTTTTGTAATAATGTTGGTAACAATGTAATACTGGATATATTCAAGACCAAATACATGTTGCTGGATGCTTGAGGGTGGTGGGGCAGAAGGATAACTTCTAGTTTCTGTTTTTACCATGGCTTTTTACCATGTTTCCTCTTTAGCATTTATGAAGAGGTATATACACAAATGTTGTGTCTGTCTATTACTGCAGGAATACCACCCTTTCTGGACTAGTGGATGGGATAGCTGAACTAATCCACTTTGTTGGATGGATCTCTACTGTTGCATTGCGTTTAGAAAACAATTGTACCTTCTTGTTGTACTTCATCCTGGACTTCTATGAAATCGTATGTATTCCATTTGTTTTGGCTTTCAAAATCCCATTGCCCTGAGGCCAACTGCATTTTTTTCAGCTATAGCATGGAATCACCTTCCTTGTTATAGTTTACAGAACTTTGTGATTAAATGCCAGAATGTTCCAAATATCTGCTAGATCTACAAGTGGTAGCTACTGCTATTGCATCCCTAGGCAGAAATAAAAGTTACCAGTGAGTGCTTGCTCTTAATTAAGTCAGAGTTGCATTGCTCATGGAGAAGTAAAAATGTGGCATAACATAACAGATGATGCTTTTTTAATACTAATTATAGAAAACAATGTTTAGTTCAATTTCAAACAACGTATCCTGACTTCTTCTTTATGTCCCTTTAAAAAAAATCATTTTTTTTCCTAGTTTATCCTATAGATAAAGCGGTGTCAAATAGGCATACACCTACTCTCTAGTTTCCCTAAATCAACTCTGTAGATGTGTTTACTGCTATGTGAACTCTAGCCATGCTTCTCCTACAATTTGGATGAAATTATGAAGCATTAAAAAAGCAGCGATAGTGCTGGGAACTACTTGTAAGGAAAATGTCCATTAAAAATGCACAAAACTAACAGGCAACAACATTTGCATAAGATAGTGTGTTTAAAATAAGTAAATGATCATTTTATGGGAATATACCAAGAATCATCTACCCTTAGGTTACTGGTGTTCTAGCATGCAACTAAGATGTTTTTATTTACACTTCACTGATGTGTTCAGAACTCGTCAGTTTTATAAAGATCTCTAAAATCATGCAGCTGAGATATTAAGTAAAGAGTCTAAATATTTGAAAATACCAGTAACCCAATTACATACAGATATCTACCTATATCTATGTGGTATTTGCTGTACTGAGGGCAAGAGGAAATGTGAAGGCCTCACAAATAGTCTTTGGTGAAAAATTTTTTATGGTATTAGAGCAGAGGAACCTTAAAACAATGGTGCCTAATTGAATACAATTTAAGTAGTATCTATTTTCTGTCTGTTGTGTTGTCACAGCTTAATTGCCTATGATCTGAGTTGTAGTTACTAGATCTTAGGACACTAATCTTCTGAGAACAATGCGTATCTTCCTGAAGAGAAGTGTAACAGCCTATGCTTGGGAATATTAGTGTGGCTAAGCAATAGAGGACAGTAATGTGTAAAGTTACAGCAATATTGCTTTGTATTATTTATCCATACTTTAAGGCTGTCATTTTAGCTGAAGATCTTATTAAATCTGCAAAAATTTTAAAATGCCTTTTTTACTTGAAGCTCAACCTTAAATTCTAAATTAGCCTGATAATAAATTTGTGGTTTATGTCCATATAATCTTTTCTTAGAGCAAAGCTTTATCATGTAGTCATGAAATTCCAGCCAGGTCAAAAAGAAAGAATAAATTTCCCAATTGGATGAGTTTGGCTTGCTATTTATCAGCAAACTTAGGCTAGGAACAAGGTCTGATCAAGTGTAAGCCAAGCTGCATACTTAGTAATGATCAAAAAAAAAAAAAAAATCAGAGTTCACAAAAAAAAAGGCAGGATCTGGATATATTTGACCCAGAATGTAACCAATTACCATTGTAATGGTATACCCAAAACTGTTGAAATATACTGGGATGTGAGCTGTCTTGTACTGAGCAAGAAACAAATAGAATTGCTTCACCCTGGTCTTAGCTCCTAGATGAAGCTGATAGAAGTGGCTGGAATGAAATATCACACTCTTTTGCTCTTAAATGTTTGGCGGTTTGTGAATGGCACTAATAATATTCCTAGATTTGCTTCATTCTTGCAGGTGTGCGACATGTATCTGAAGTACAATCTGCCTCTGTTGATAATGCCTCCTGCTGGAGTTTTCTACCCAGCATTGCTTAGTATGGATTCTGTCAGCTTGAATCAGCTCTGCTACATTATGTACAGGTACTACAAATGGTGTGGGTTGTAGGGAATCCTCTTGTCTTTTGTTTTGATCTTTTGGAAATGAAATTACTTTGTAAAACCTGAATTTGAAATCTATACTTTCTCTTATTGCATAAGGCAAAGGTGAAATGTTCCAGCTGTGCCAAGTATTCTTGATACAGTGTTTTATAGCTGTAGTTCGTATTTTTTTCCCCACTCTGTTATTCCAAATGGCAAGATTCTGACCTCTTTCCTTTTATTATTTCCATAGCTTTGATAGGTGAAGGAAGGATTTCACATATTTTGAGAGAATTTAAGTCACCTAGCAACAAAGAGCTGGAATCATTAGTAGTTAACCATTAAACTTCTCAGTCTTGTGCTCTGACCACCAGACTTAAGCTTTTCCTTGCAAATTCTGTAATGTGCTGAGTAGGAAGCACTTCTGCCACCCCCCAGCCCTGTGGGAATTTGGGACTGCCTTGAGCTGCCTGCAGGTCCAAAGACAGCACTGTTTAGCTCTCAGCAGGATCCACCAACATGTCTGCTGTTCTTGGCCTTGTTAGTTCCAGTGGCTGCATTTGAGAAGAAGAGTAGCCAATTGCTGACAGCTGGCGTAGGGCTCTCCATGTGGTTATTCCTCTAAGGAGTCTGCAGGGTAATTAACATGACAAGACGGTCCCTGGGAAATGAGAGGAGCTAGTGCTTATTATACAGAGCGACTGTCAAGTTGCGTTACTTCCAGTGGCTTCCGTTTCTCTGCTTAGTGAATGAAAGTCTCCCTTCTTAAAGATATACAGCACTTTTCTGCTGATTTCAAACCTGTGTGCAAATTCTTGCATATAGCCTTTATAAATGTTACTGTACCAGGTAAGCTGGTCCAAGACACAAATCTTACCAGACTCATCCACCCTTCCCCAGCAAAAACATGTCAAGTGATTAAGTCCTTTTGAATTAATTTTCTTGCCTCTCTTTTTTTTTAAAGAGGAGAAAAGTTTGATGGTCTCTCTTGTTGAAAATAAAAGTTTTCTTAATATCCTGTGTAAACATTCTTCCAGTGTTTGTTGGCACTGGTAGGTCGTAAAATTTTCAGTCATCTAACTTTCTCTTTTCTTTGTTTTTTTGAGGTATCGAACCAACTTGGTAGCTGCGAAAGAAAATGAGCTGACTAAGAAGGTAACTGCTATGTGCTAGAATGGACCTTAGAAAGGAACTGGGTTGAATGGAGGGAAGGTGTTTTGATAGCTCTTTTTTAAGGACTGGAAAGAACATAACGGCTTTGAAGGTGCTATTTATTGATTTTATTTTCTTGTCCCTCAGAAAAAGCAGCAATTCAAATTCAGTAGCCACACATACCAAGAATACAACCAGTACATAATAGCTATGGTGGGCTGTCTGTGGACATCCAACGTATTCCAGAAGGATAACCATCCTCAGGGTGTTCGTCTGGATGATGAATTGCTGAAGAAAACCGGAGTGCAGGAATTCAAAAACAGCTTTAACATTGTCTACCACCCAGCTATGATGGGCTATGCTGCCCACTTCCTGCAGCAGGTAATGGTGTAGGCCTTTGGCAGCACCAGATGTTCTATATTGACAGTTTCTCTAAAGAAGTGTCTCTCAGTGAGTAAAGTCTACTCAGTGTCTGAGTAAAATGGTTCTAGATGTGAATTTGTGCTTATCGTTCTGAAAACAGAACTAAAATAGTCGATTTTCTCATTATTTAGCTAATTCAGTAAAAGCTTTCCAATAGTACATTCCGCCTTATAGAATACAGTGCATGACCTAAACTTTTAAACTTCTGCACATGAAGAAATGCATAGTTAAGTTGTATTCAGGTGCCCATAGCAGAACTTTTAGCAGAATACTTTTTGAGAATCACTTATTAAAAAGAAATACAAGCAGCTATTTCAAGTACAGAAGTAGGATATCACGGTGTATAGTATTGTCCGAGGAGTTCTGCTAGTAGCTGAAGGTTCCAAGTGCTCTCGTGTTTGGTGCAGCTACTGAACAGTGGAGGGAGCAGCTTACCAGAGTTGTTACTGTTCAAGATGTGCATAATGCTCTGAGAAATTAGCTTTTGTAGGCTATCCAAGAGGTGCACAAAGCTGCCATTTTGTTACAAGGATTGCTGGCAGACAGCAAGGATGCTCTTGGAATGAAACCTAGGAAATCTGATGTGAAAGGTGAAAGAATGCTGGTTAGGAACACTTCACAAATCTGCCTTGGCTTATGTACTTAGTGTCTTGAATCTAGGTACTTTGTAACTGCTGACTTAAACTCAAGTTTTGCCTTTGCCAGAAGAAACTATTTTATTTTTGTTAAATACAACTTTTCTTTGGTCTTTCTGCTGTTATAGCAGAATTAGTTTTTCATATCTTTTGTCTAGGTCCTTTTTGTTCTGATGCTTCCTGATAGCTTACTGACACTGCCTTGTAGCTTTTAAGTTTAAAAAAAAAGCCTGGAGATTTCTTGCATTCTTCCCACTGCGGCACCAGGAAAGATTTTGCTTAGTAGCTACCACTGATGTATATTAAGACAAGAGAACATAATTACCTGCAGTTCCATCTTTTCTTGAACACTTCATTGCTGAGCGCCAGAGGGCACTGCTCTGCAGCACACTATGAGAACATGAGCAGTAAACTAAATGTCATATGTTCTCTTCTTGCTCTGTCTAGTTGGGAATTATCTGTCTGATGTTTTGAAGGGATGGCTTTTACTCTGTGGAGATACAGTTGCTAAGGGTATCTATACATTTTCTCTGTTGCTATCCAGTAATGTTGCAGCACAGGGCAAGGCTGTCTCCCCCTTGTCTTGCCATTTGTTTTTTTGGCCAAGTATAATGCTGGAAACTTGTTCTGAGATACAATTAAATATCTTTGAATTTATTTGCACACCTACAATTCCTGATTTAGGAGGTGACTAAGTCGAGGCTCAGTAATGGATGTATGTTTTTTATCTGACTTGACGTTGTTTTTATTTCTTCTCATTAAGGCCTGTCCAGATGATCCCACCTTCAACTTCAGTTTAATTAAGGTAAGATTTCATGTTTCAGTGAAAACAGGCAATTTTCAATAGATAAGGAGAAATGAGGTGGTAGTATTCACCCAGAAAAATTTTGAAAATTCAAGCTCTACTTAGGTTCAGTCTTTCAACAGGGCCAAACACGAGCACGTCAAACATCTGAGAAATTATGCCAGCTGTGGTCAGTGATCTGAGATTTTTATACATTTCCTCCAGGAGTCAGTGCAGTATCAGGACAAGGCTGTTTGCTGTGCAGACTACAGGAAAAAAAAAAATTGTTTTGGAGTACTAGAAGCAGAATTCCTATTATCAATGAATTCAATATTAAATTTCTGAGGTGAATGTGTAGCTTTTTTTACAGCTTTGAACAGTGGCCCTCCACTGAGCAATTGCTGTGGCATTTTTTTCCCTTTCCTGTATCAAAGCGCACATATAGCCTGATCTGGAAAAATCACTCAGTGATGGAAGGAAGACTTCAATATCCACGTTCATTCAATCTTTGATGTCTTTGTTGTTGATCCAATAGACTTTTCTCTCTGAGAACTGGGATTTATAAATCTCTTCAGTACTAAAAAAGATCATGATTTGTTATATTTATTATGGTTTGTCAAGCTAAGAACATGTAATACATAAGTGAAAAGCTTGTGTGTCTGGGTGCAGAATGGGACCCCTGTATATCTGGGTATTTGTGGACTGGGATGGCTGTTGTCAAACTGTGGCAGGTGATATTTGCAGACCTTTTCAGATTGCTTCAAGAAAGACATAGATATGGCTTGCACATCTGATTATTCTTTCTTTTTATAGGGAAAGAAGTGGAACTGGTATCTGGATTATCTCTATGCACAAGGTTTAGAAGGCCTGAAGCTCTTTGTTGAAAGCAGCATCAATCGTGTTTCCCAGGCCTCTCAAAATAAAGCAAGGAATGTGGAAGTGTGACTCTGGGACTCATTGGAGCCTTTGAACCTTCTGGAACAGAAAAGCAGAATATAATGGACTGTGTCACTAATCCTTCCTCGGTGGAAAGAAACAGAGCAATTACCCTTGCCTGCATTTTCTTACTGGCATCTGTGTTAGGAAAGTGAAGATACAGAAGGAATGCTTAGGCTGGCTTGGTTCACTAATACTGACCACTATTTCTGCCTTCTGCTGAACTTCTTTGGTCTGAGGCTGCTGAGCTCATACGCTGTGTAGCATCCTTGTTTTTCTTTGTTGGAATATCTGCTTTGATTGAGGAACAAACGTTCTGCATTTGAAACTGCACGAAGCACTGCTCCTTCAAATACATAGTGTTGATCCATGACCTTCTTTGCTTTCCTTGACAGCAAGAGACAGTTTAATCTGCCTTTCAGGGACACTGTATATATACTGGACTGAAGGACTACAAGCTTTCCCTGTTGTAGCACGTGCATACTGGCTCTTAACAGGGTGGCCAAATTGATCTTCCTGAACTTCATTTTCATTATGAAGGTTCCAGAAGGGACATTCTTGATAGCTTTGCTTATAATTCTCTTTTAACTTAGCTGGAAAACTTAGTGCTCAGTTCATGGTTTATTGATAATTTGAGCATCTGAACAGCGTTGCCACCTGTTCCCTATTTTCTATTAATAAGTTCATGTGGCTTGCCTTTTTGTTTTAGCTCTGTACATGTTGTATATTACATGTGTACATATGTATAATTTATATTCTGTAAAAATTCTTCCAACTGCCATTTTGAAGGAACTGCTATAAAAAGTTTCTTCTGTCACTTTGTTTTAACACTGAGTAAAAGTTGGGAGAAGCTGAACACGGGTCTTCAACACTTGAGTGAACGTTGTCTCTCTGCTATGAAATGAAGTTGCAAATGCTCAACAGGTGGGACAATATACTGAATTATGTGTTGTGAATCTGTACTTTGATCCAGTAAAGGAATTGCATCAGTCCTGAGTGACTCCAGAGCCCCTAAGGATGTGTGTTGGTTTCTTCATTGTCTCAAAATCAGACTGCTTCTAGGTTTTGTAGCCTATTGATTTTTTAAGTTCAACTAGGTGATCTGATTTATGTACTTGTGTGTATGCATATATTTTTTTTTCTTCTCCAGAGAATAAGAAAGTCTTTCTAAGACTGTGAAAGAAAAAGACTTGCAAAGAGATCTTCCCAGAATAAAGTATTTCCTTTTCTCATCTGGCTGCACTATTCCAGCTAGCGTAGTGCTGCTTGCTTAGTTTCTGTCAAGAGAAATGTATTTTCAGAAATCCTGATTACTTTCTTGTGATAGTGGAAACTCAGCAGCTTACAAACTCTTCCAAGTGAATATGTTTCAAGAGGTGGTGCTAACGTAACTATTAGAAGCTGTGACTGTAGTTTTGGACCAGCTCAGCTTGGTGGTTTGTGCTTCTCCTAACTCTCACCTCCTAACACCACTGGCTGGCAGTCCCTATCCTAGTGTCACTTGTTATGCTCCTGGAGGGTTTTATGTTCCTGTTTCAGTTTAGGATTAAAGGAGGAGCACTACAGTCCTTAGCTGAGTAAAAGAGGAGAGTTAGCAGTCCTTGGCTCTTTTTTTTTTTTTTTTTTTTTTTTTAATAATTTCTATGTTAAACAGTCTTCTTTTCAGAAAGGTATTAAAAATGTCAGCACTTATTCTGGGAGGCCTGTGTACTACACTTCTTAGAGACAGCTTAATCCCTCGCCTTTGTCCTTCATAGAAGCCTGGTCAACAACAGAAGATAATTGTATTTTTTCATTGTTAACTGGGATACCGTTTAGGAATAGGGCTGGAGGGATTGAGAGCCCTGGGAAAATCTGGGAGACTCGGTTCTAGATCTGTGTACGGCAGGCTGATTCAGTGAGGAAGGGAACAAACAGAACATCTCCAAGTAGCACTTAGATCTAGCCAAGGAGAAGGACTCCTTGTTACCTGGGTGCTCTCAGGAGTTTGTGAAAGGAGCAGAGCTCTGTAGTGTTCCAGTGAGACTGGAAGGTGCCTAGGTTCTTAATGTGTGGTGTACGTAGATTTATTTAAAGATGCTCATAGCAGAATGCTGTATGATATGCTGAATGTTGTACATGTATAGTTATTGGTCCCCAAGATCAGTTTTTCTTTGAGATTGGTGTTTGCTTCAGAAATGACAGAATCATGTTAGGGAAGACTACTATCACATGACCAGTTTTTTGTGTTGAGTCTAAACAAACTGTACAATTTTGTTATTCGAGTACACAGGATTGACATTTAGAGGTGCAGGAGAAAAGTAACAGGGTGAATAACTTTCCTTTAACGGCAGCTTTGTCAGTAAAGACAGCTGTTTAAAATCCTCTCCATGTAGCAGCGATATGCCTAGTGCTACTGGCATTTGGGATGACTTAACATCTCAATGCCTTGGACATTCTTTCACATCTGGACTTTTCTGATTTTATGTCTAGTGACATTCCACTTGCATGGAAGAATGGTCATTTTAGGGAGAAAAGTGCCGCTGTAGCTCTTTTTTTTCCCCCACTCTTTCTTTATTATCTACCATGGTAAATTTTGCAGACAATTGGCTGTTACAAGCATATACTCAAAGTCTTGGCTGACCATAGCATCATACAATGGAGAAAGTCAAGCACTATCAATTTCCTGGTAAGTGACAAAAGAAATCAGCAATTTGTCCCTAGTGCCTTTTTCTGCCTGTTACAAGGTGTGTGTTGTACGTATGCACTGTGAAATAATATCAGCAACTGTCTTGTGGTACTGTTTGATAGGAAGAATGCAGGATGAAAAGTTTAAGCTTCGTATTCAACTTCCTAGTAGCCTGGTTAGCTGCTTCTAAAAAGGGAGATATTTCCCTTCAGAAAAATCTCTGGGCTCTAGATAAGGGTTTCAGAGTACAGAGGGCCAGAGCCCTGTCTGAGGTAAGCAGGCTTAGCTCCACCGCTTCCTAATGGTGCTGTGGTGAGTTGCACCAGCTGAACATCTGGTCCACAGCTCACAGAACCACTGCCATTAACTCCTACCCCGTCAGATGCATTGGCCTGAGCATTATGCATCTGAAAATGCAAATGCCTCGGGCTCAAGTTAAGCTGAATTCCTCTTCTGAAGCTGTTTGCTTTGTGTTTCTACTAATCAAGATTTTTCTTTGTAGGAAGAGAAGCATTTGTACATCTTTATGCATCAGGAAGTGTTGTCCTTTCAGAAAGAGTCAACTTGCTCTGAAGGAGTTAACAATTTCAACCTGTTTTCAGCTGGAATGAGGAAACTGGTTCCTCTGTGTCCCTGCTTTCTATTCTCTTGTTGGCCTACTTCCCTCTGCTTGCATTTTGCATTCCTAATGCCATGAATAAATCAGGACCCAAGGATTTAGAAGGTGGTACAGCTGTAGCCACTCAGAAAATTGAACCTCTGGGGCTTGTATTGCAGCTTTTACAACTGCCAATATGTATGTCTGAATCCTGCTAATAGCATTTAACTGGTACCAAAAATAAAACTTGCTTCTGCGCCCTTTCCCTATAATGTGTGTTTGTACTTCTTTCTACCCAGCCTCTCCTCACTTAGCTTCCTTTGTCTCCAAGTTAAAGCTCAGTTGTAAGTGCAGGGCGATCTCCTGGCCATGGTGACAAAAGGGTTTATCACAAATCTTTACCCAGAGGACAAAAGAATAGGGAAACTGAGGACTCTGACCTGGCTAAGAGTTCATCTTCTCTACCGCATCTGAGCACAGTGGAACTCCTCTCTCTGGCGATGATCCCAGATCCTCTGATAACAGGTCATTAATAATGCACACTGGCCTGCTTTCATTTGTAGCACGGTGGTTCCTGAGGGAGTTGTGAGGGAGCTCTTTACATGCTCTTTAGTCAGAGGACGCGTCCAGTCTGGGAGAGCAACAACAGGTATTGGTAACAAGCTTGCTCTGGAAGTCTCCAAATATTTAGTTCCAGGAAAGCTGATTTCTGGTTTACTAATGGTTCCTCATTGCAGCTCTGCTTTTCGGGGTAAAAGTAGTGATTCTGGTCTGATGGTCATTTGATTCTGCCAAATTTTGCTTTTGACTTAGAAGGTCATAAGATCATAAGGTCATGTGGTTTTATACACAGGATTCCTCCTAGAGCTGTCAAGGCAGGCCCTGAAGTAATAATATTGGTGGCTTTAGTAAAGAGCATGCCTTGTGATTCTGCTTTATTTCTCTCCTTCTCAATTTCCTGTCTTTACGAGTAAGAGGCTTTCACAGCGGAGGGCAAGATACCTTAAAAATTGCCTTAATATGGACTCTAAGTTGCATTTTCAAGCTCACTACAGTCTTGCACAAACATAAGTTCAAATAGCCAGTCCTCAAAAAAAGCTGCAGGTACCCTACATGGGCTCAAGACACTATTTTAACCTTGGCAGCATTTAGAAATTTGTAGGCTTAGACGTGATCCCATTCTGCAGCCTAATGAATTAACGTTCATCAGCCAAGCTTGGTGCCTATCAGAAACATGACACAAAATGTGTTCTGGTGCCGGCTGGGAGGTGGGATATGAAAGGCACGAGAACACTGCCGAGTTCCCGAGCCTTGGGCACTGGGTTTGGATGCAGATTGGAACAGATACTCCTGAAAATTTTATTGTCTGTCAAAATCATTTGGGCTCTTCCCTTAAGGAGCAGTGGTAAGCTTTGTGTGTGTGTATAAATATATTTTTAGTCTGTAAGCTGCATCCTCATACCGTTTGACTCTCTTTTCTCCGATACCTGTACTGCCTGTAAGTCCTGAGGGTGATCTCCCCAGGAAGAGGTTTCTCTTTGCAGGTTTTTTCTCTCTTTAGACTTTCCAGGCCTGCAACATTCCCACTGTGGCTCATTGTACACGGATCACTAAGCGGTTTCCTTTCTCTCAGGGCACCTCTGTTCTGCGTCTAAGTGAATCTCCAGCAGCTCTTGCATGATCTCCTTCCTGCTCCTTTGTGTGCAGAGCCCGGTAAGTAGGGAGGGGGATGGAAAGCATAGCGTAAACGTGTTGACAGCCTTTGAAGAACAAAAAAGCCCCTGAAAACTGCTTGTCTGCTTTCCCTCTCTCTCCTTCATGTTTTTTGCATTTTTTTTCCTCTCATTTTCTCCTTTGTCTCTTTCCTTTGCCTCTTCATCCTTCCCTCAAGTTCTTCTACTCTCTTTTTGACACCCACCGCTCATCCTTTCGGTGCTCATGCTCTGGAAAGCTTTCCTCCCTCCCTGCGGCCTTTCTCCTTGGGGCAGGACTGTCTCAGGCCCCGTTGCAGGAACAAGCAAGAAGGGGGATTCGTTCTGAGTGCACGGCAGCTGCCTGCCTGTATCAGTTCCCTCCCTATTCTTCCTCCTCACCCCAGGTGTCATGCTTTTAGAAACTACCCTGCTGTTTTTCTAAACACTTTAGGCAGCATAGAGTCTGTGCTTGGAAGATTTCTCTGCTCATTGATGCTAGCGAAGGAGGCAGTTATTTACTTGACATCAGTTATTTAAACAGACGAAGGAACAATGCGGTATGATGTCTGGGTAATCGTTCTTAGGTTCGTCTCAAGCCGAATTTAGGGCCCCTGGTTCTAGTTTTATTGAAAAAAGGCTCTTTGTGCTCTACTCCCAAGCATGCTTGGCTGTCTAATGTGCCGGAATTGACAGGCAGCTCCGTCCCTTTGTGCAGGATCTGATCCTCCTGGCTTTCGCTCTGCAGGTAGGCGCAGCACAACCACTCTGATCAACGATCCTGCATCAAACGCACGTTACTGTTTTGAAATGTATGGCTGTGGCAAAATTCAGCCTCATCTGTTATTTCAATTAAGCGGAGACCCAGATGAGGGAGCCCTGCATCTCAGGAAAGCAGGGCTGTAGGCTCTTGGGAGGAGACAGGATTTCTTGGAGCCATCAGGGATGTTTTCCCCGCTCACAAGCCTTTCACCAAACCCTTCTTCAGCAGCAGGATCCACAAATACTGATTCAGCGTTTGGCCCTTTGGAAAATGCTCTTTGTCTGTTCCTGTATTCTCCTGTAAGCAAGTGCGCATGTCCATATACACCCTCGGTCAGTGTCTAGCTGTCTGTGTTATAGGTGCCTGTGGCTGGGAGGCTGTCAGGGTGTTTATGATGTGTTCCTGCACGCAGGAACTCCATGGCCTCCAACAGCTTCTCCAGCCCTAGGTTGGGAATTAAGCCCCATTGGGCTGCACCATCTGCCTCTCCACACAAAATATCACGCGGGTGCCTTCTCAGAGGTAACTTGAAAAAATTCCCTGTGCTTTGTGAAAGGCAGAGATGGGTTGAACACAGGCGTATGAACGTGCTCTAATCTGCTGTCTTCCTTGCTGCTGCGGCATTGTGCTTCCCGCAGCCTTGCTTCACTATTCTCTGTGTTTAAGTACTGCTCTTTATGAGGGATTTCGGAGAATTTATTCCTCGCCAGTGAATTGTAATCTTCCTTACGCAATCCACTCTATAGGTTCCTAGGTAAAGCATCGTTCTCTAAAATACTTTAATCGGGATAAATCATGATCCCAAACTTCTCTGTCACTCTAATACTCTAAATCAGCCCATTTCTCTGTAGGCAATTTGAATCAGCATCACTCACCTGGATGGCTTCTAGACCTCTCTAGACCACTTGGTGTAACAGGTGCTTCCTTGGCTGCGTAGCATATGCTCGGCTTAAATAAATGGGTTATCTGGGTGAGCTGGCATATCTGAGGAACAGTTTCAGGTTAGCTGAATGAATAAATTCTTGCAGCAGCAGCACCTAGCTCTTGCACAGTGCTTTCATCAATAGATCCTGGAGCACACGGGAAATGCTGCTTACAAATGTTAGTCCCAGCTCACAGATCAGGAGGCAGGGAGGAGGTTTTGTGATCTGTCCTAGCTGACTCAGCAGCCCAATGGCAGAGCCACAAACTCAGTTGGCTTCTGATCCCCAGCCTGGTATTTCATTAAGGTAGGTGGGAGCCAAAGAAGAATACGTGAATTTTGAAGAGGGTCTTAGATTTCAGTAGTAATAAAACAAAGGGAAAATACTTGCAACTACTATGGAAACATGGGAGTAGGAACAGACATCTGTTCTGAGGATATTGCTTTTAGTGGGAAGAAGGATTATTTTGAAGGAACTTTCTCTAATCCATACAATAAAAATTTTGAGTGGAAAGAAATTCTGAGTTTTATGAGGGGAAATAATAATAAAAAAGCTTACAGAGGATGGTAACAGCATTTCTTCTTCTATACAAGAGGGAAAATGTTCCTCTTCTTTCAGGAGATACAAAATTTCAGAGGAAGAAAGACACAGAGTTTGAGGACAGTGAGTGAGCACACGTTTCAGGAAGCAATTCTGAGATGAGGGACATTTTAGAAGAGGTATTTAACAGGTGGGGGTTATGGGAAGCAAAACAGTGAAAATAATAACCTTGAACTATATCAGCATCTGAAATACCCTGCTGAAAATGCGGATGCTAGAACTTCGTTTGATGTTTTGATTGGTTGGTAACACACGGTACTTAGTGTTAGGGAAGTTCCATCTTCCGAGTAATTCAGCCAAATTAATATTGATTTCGAATAAAGAGCTAATAGTAAAAGCTTTGGGGTCACATCAGACACAGCTCTTATTTCTAGCTTAAAAAAAAAAATTCAAACTAAAAGTAGTTTTAATAGATCTCCATAGAGCTCAATTTTCACCAGTCATTTTCAGCAAATGCATTTGTATTCAGGGCGTTCGGTATTTTGTGGCTTTGTATATTTAGCTCGTGTGGCTGATTCCGATTTCACAAGTGTAAATCAGAATCTGTTTCACTGATTTAAACTGATTTACACTTCAGTGTTTTAAATGGAGTGTTACTGGTATAAATCAGAATCCAATTTCACTTTTGTGCTTGTGTCTTATAAAATCCACCTCAATTTTATCTATTGTATGTTTGTATGTTTTATTTAGGATTGCGCACATGTCCCTTCAGAGAGGTGGAGGTTCCTAATTTTGCTAGCAAGGTACATCTTTGCCATGTAGTAGGACATGAATGTCTGAAATATTCTCTTGGGGAAAGGCGTGTGGTAGGTACCAATGTGTCTTCTGGAAGCTGGGTTCTTGGAGTTCCTTGAGAGATTTTTTTGGGGGTTATCTGCAGAACTTAAAGCACATCAAACTGAGTGTTTCTTCTCATATTTTTTCCCATATACTCCATACAGTTGTGGTGCTGATATGCAAGGCTGGGCTTATGGCAAATCAGAGTTTGTCTCCTTGATTCCCTTTGAGTTCTGAATTGCTGGGCTGTTTGTCCTAATTATGTCCTTAAAGCACAAGGTACTTGGGGGACCTAGGATGATGCTCCCAGCCGTAGAAGCAAGTCTTTCACCAGAGATACTGCTTTGTCTCAAAATTTAAGTTAAACTGACACAAGAGATTTCCTCCCGCTGCATTTTGCCGTCCCTAAACTATCAATAATTTAGGATGCGTGTACTGCAAAGTACCTTATTTGCGTGGCTCCAGCTGTCTGTTCGTGTCTCCGTGCTGACGCCTGTCTCGTGTGCATGTGTACCTCGGCCTGATGCGTGCTCGCTGTGTTTATCCGAGCTGTCACGTTCCTCACCGTGTCGGTGACAGACACACGCTGCGGTTTGGGTCGGTCACGGCTCTGCAGGGCAGTGTGCTCCGACTGCCTGGGCAGCCCTTCAGGCACTCTGCTCTCTCCTTCCCCTCGGTCTCAGTTAACCCAGGAGTTATTTGTGTGTGTGTAAGTGTGCACAAAAATAGCCCGGTAGAGAGACAGTTCTATTCTGCTTTCCTACCCATATCTATTTCTTTGGGTCTAAATACAGCTTTTCAGAACAAGTTGTATGGCATCGCTGTGGCTGTTGTGGAAGTGGAAGCTATTGAAAAGGCTTTTGAAAGCAGGAGGTGTGGAGTACGTACCCATTCTCAGGTTGATACTTGAAGGATGCCGTGTTGCTCCTTTTGGAACCAACCACAGGAAAGATGCTACTTAAAAATACTCCTCTGCTCAGTGCAGCTACATGAGGTGTCTGTGCACCTTGCCGTGCTGTGTGCCTGACTCGGGGCTCACCTGGATGGGACCAGGGGCTCTGCAGAGTCGGCCACCCCTGTGCCAGAGACTCCCACTGGAACCACTGTGAGGATCGTGCTGGTTTCCTGAGGACTCTCTCAAATGCATTTTGCTGGAGATCAGCTGTATTTTGACTTCTCCAGATTGAAATTGGTAACCTGGAAAAGATTTTGATCCGTTCATATCCACCTTCCAACAGTGTCATGGGATTAGAAAGTCAGGCCCCTGGAAGGACTGACAGGTAACCTTGATGTCCCAACAGGTGGGCAGCTGAGGCCAGTGGCCATTCCTTCACCAACCTTCAGCTGCACACAGCCCACCAAAAGCCCTGCAAGGAGAGAGGCTGAGGCTCCTTGGAGATTGTTCTGACAAGGACCAGACCTTAGTGCTGTCTGAGCTTAAATATTCCCAGGGAGAGGCTGAGACGCTCTGGCAGCTACAGCGTGGGACTAGGGTCAGGTCTGAATGACCAAGTCACCGAACTCTTGTTTCTGCTTGGGTAATGTGGGCATAGCATCACTGACATCTTGAGCAGAGTTCAGGATCTTTGGGTGGAAAGATCCAAAAAATTACAGACTGTTTGTTACATATGGACTAAAATCCAAATTCCAGGTTTGCTCATGTCCTCAGCCAAGTTAGCAGCCCAAACCCTTCTGTCTCAGACAAAATACCCTGACATTTAAAAAATCTTGGATGAGGCTTTCTCTGCAGCTTGGAGAACTGGCTCTTCCTTTACTTATTTTTCTTTTCTAAGGAGAATAGGAAGCATATCTGAATTTACGTGCTTGTCTTATTTTTGCTTCTTGACATAAAAATAGCCCATTTTAAAATTAAACTTATTAAATCTTACACCAGACATCCAAATTGCGGTTAAGAAACAAGGTGAATGTGTCTGGCATTTTCCAGCACACACACACACGGCCGTATATAACCTAAAATGAGAGCTGTCACTCCCAAAAAGCGGCGGGGAGACATCGGCAAGCGTCGGGAAGCGTGTCCGAGCCCAGCAGCCCGTGGCAGGTCCCCGGAGGTCAGCCCACGGCTCCTTTTGTGTGCTAGTGGAAATACACCCCCCCTCCTTTTTTCTTCCCCCCCCCACCTTCTCTCTCCATGTGTGTTTTGTCTCCTCCTCCCGCGCTCGTGTCTGCCTTTGCATCTCCACTCCTCTCCCTCCTCTCCTTGGGGCCGATCGCCAAGGGACCTCCAAGGGGCGCGGGGTCGTCCTCGTTCCCCCCGGCGTGCGGAGCCAGGGGTACCTCTTGGTGCGGGCAGAGATGCTGCTCCTCCCGGGGATGTGATCGCATAGCAACACAGCAGCGGGGCGCTGGAGGAGGCGAGGCGGCGGGCGCAGCGCTCAGCCTCAGCATGCATCCCTGTCACTGGCACCTCTCTGCTGATTCACAGCCCCTGCTCCCGACGCACGGCTGCTGCCCGCGGTTCAGACCTGGCGGACTCGGAAGGTAGGCCAAGGCAGGATTTGCCTCCCACTCGGTGCCCGGCCGTGCTGGGAAGGGGGAAATATCCAGATAGCTAACCTCGGAAATACACCCCAGTGCGTGTGTGCATGTGTGTGTCCCTGCACAGCGGTGCTGTCCGTGTGAGTGCAGGCGAGGAAACTTGCCGAGAAGAAAAGACGGGTGGCGGGGGGACATGGGCAGAGAGAAGGGCAGCCAAGGGTGCTTGCACGGGGGAGAGACCAGGGAGCGGTAAGTGATGCGGATGCCCAAGGCGAACAATAGCAGCAAGCATCCCTTCCACGAGCCCTGGTTCTTTTCACGCTGAAGGCTCCTTCACCCTGGCAGTGTTTTCGGCTGGGCTGAAGGACCGCTCGGCGCAGGGTGCATGCTGGCCTTCCAGCGTTCTCCTGCAAGGCTCTGGCTGCAGGGCAAGGCAGAGTGGGGAATATCTCCGAGCAGCAGGCTGCAATCAGGCTCTCGTCCCAGCTCTGTCCTTTTTGTTCACTGCCTTGCCCGGTGCAGCCTTGTTTCTTTTATGTCTCAACCCTCCCTCTCCCAGCTTCCCCCCAGTTCCTTCCACCTCCTCCTCCTCCCTCCAGGCCCTGTGTTGCCACTCCTGACCTCCCCAGTGATGCGGGCAGAGCCACCCGGGGCTGGCAGGATGCTGCTGGCTCCCCGGGGCTGGGCACCGTGCATCCTGCTCCCTGAGGGGCAGGGTGACCACAAGTGAGTGCTCAGCTCGGCAGGCTGTTGCTGGTGCCCAGCACGGTCCCTCGAGCTTCCCCTTCTGCACGGCACCACCGGTGTGTGGTGAAATCACCAGCACTGCCCTCGCAGGGGTTCTGCGCTGGGATTGCCTGAGTTCTGCCACATGGGGGTGAAGCCACTGCCCCATGCTGGCCGTGGGACAAAGGGATGGCTCGGATGGATTTTGGTTTTTATCACTGAAAAAAAGATCTAGCCAAATCTCCGTGCGTCTGTGTTTTATCTGTGCCCTAATACGAGGTCCTTTGTACTCCCTCAGCCGTCTGCTACTTGCTCATCTCTCCAGAACCATGAGAGCTGTTGTGTGATTATTCTTTCTGGTGGTCTTTGTTGCCTGACCAGAGTCCCCTACAACACCATACCACACAAACTCCCAGCTGCAAGGTTTGGCTGCAGCAGGAGGGTTTCCCTTTTTTTGCCAGATGTGTATGTGCGTTTTTGATTTTGAGTCCATCTCACATTGCCACCTGCCAGTTCCCCGCTCTGAAAGGTGACAAGTAGGTAATGGCACTCCTGAATGGGAGAAAAATGATAATTCCAGGTGAAAATTAAGATGAGGATAGAACCTCTCTAATTAACACCTGAGACAGACATATCACACCCACTGTGATTGTCCAGGGCTGTGCCTGGAAGTGGGGTTGCTCAGGGCAGAGTGACTCTTTTCAAAATTAAACAAAGTGAGATAGTGAAGGGATTAAATGGATGGGTTCAAACAAAAGGCCTGCCTTCTTGAGACATACGGTGAATTTGTGATTATAATACTATCTTGAGCAGTATGTTCAAGGCCTCTGCTTTAGGCTGGATGCCTGTGATAAACGTATGAAAGTGGAATTACAAATCCCATGAGCTAAGACATCCTGAGCAGGACGAATTCACTCTTCCAAAAACCTCATTTTCACAGGTGTATAAAGATCAAGCGGGGCTCTTCAGAGTTGAGCCAAAATAGCTCCATCTCGCTGTTCCCCCTAGCATAAAAATGAGGTAGCTCCGATCCATCCTGGGGAAGGGATGGAAGGAAACGGGACTCATGGCACTCGGTCCATGCCTTGCCTCAGGTGGGCCGGAGAGCTCACAAGGACCAGCCCGTGGGGCGGAGGCAGAGTATTCAGGTGGTTTCCTAACACTGGGAATGAGAAACAAAGCATCAAGGAAGCTGAGAGTTAGCACAGCCTTGCCTGGGTTTTTGCTGGGTGCGTTTTTCACACTGCAGCAAGGCTCCTTCCTCTGCTGACAGCAGGGAAGGGAAAGCTCGGGTTGTCAGAGGCAGACAAAGAGAAGCCTCGGGGTTTTCAGTGGGTTTAAATAGCCAGGCTTCGAGGCCGCAGAGCATGACCGAGTCTCTGAAGAATTAGGTTAGGTTTTTAAGGTTGTTGCAACCTTCTCTTGGCCATTAAGCAAGTTATTACCCCCTGCTGGCCCTTCTGTGGGTGGGGACGATGCCGGCTTCTTCCCCTGCTCCTTTTGTCTGTCAGGTCTGTCAGACAGCAACTTCTGTGTCCAGCACAGCGGCGCTGCGTGCCTACAGCTGGCTTTCAAGGTGCAAGGGCAATCGCATGTAGTGCTGCCTAATTGGAGGAAGAGGAGGAGGAGAGACGGGAAGAATTCCTCGGCAAAGCGAGTTTTGGAGAGAGCAGCTCAAAACCCAGCTGCGAGCCGGGAAGGGCATGTGACAGAAATTCAGATTTCAGTCTTCCTGAATTGCCACGAGTTGTTTTTACACAGAGGAACAGCCAGTTCTGCGTGGCCGTGCTGTGGGCATGCACCCACGCTCACCTCGTTGGCCGGGGACATCGGGGTCCTGATTCCCTGGTCGAGGAATGTAACTGGGGACATTTTTCAGCCTGAGCTTTTGTGTGTGCGCACGTGTATTCTGCTCGGGAAAATGGAGAGGGAGCGAGCCAGCAGAAGAGACCCTGCTGATTTATTAGGACCTGTGTCACCTGCTTATCCCCTGAATTTAAAGAACGTGTTGGTTGTAAGTGCAAAATCTGAGCGGTCATTTCAGTACGCAGCTTGTGAGGTGGGAGAGCGCCCGCTTCACCCACGCCTGCTGAATCAGGTCTCTTCTGTGCCACGTGCTCGCCACCTGGTACACCAGAGATTTCCATCTACTTCTTAAGAAGAGCTGCTTAACTGAGGGGCCCTTTGCTGTAATTAATGAGGGGACCTGGTGGTGAGGTGGAGGAGCCCCATGGGGTCCTGCTGTGGGGGCAGAGGGTCGGCGCGGTGTCCTACCAGCAGCACCAGGCCGAGCTGCAGCTTTGGAGTCTGGGTTTTGAGCCATGGGACTGAGAACGCTTTCAGGGTCTGCCTGTATGGGAGACTGCTGCTGGCCCTTTCCTTGTGCACCAGAAAATTTGGGAATCAGGAGGCTGCGGGGTGGTCTTGAAGCAGCGTGTTCAGGTATCTGCTCCTGGTGTGTACAGAGAGATGAAGGGAGAGGTGTTGTCCTTAAGCTCGGTCCCAGTGGGACGAGGATTTCTCTTCCTTCTCTCTCACCAAAGCTTGACCTAGTGGGGTCTTGGGAAGTCAGTCTGCTGGCCCTAGCTCTCAGATGTAAGCTATCTACTCGCAGATGCAGAAAACAACTTTTGCTGGAACAGGATGTGCTGCTGCACCACCGAGGGAGTCCTGCTGCCTGCCAGCTTGGGAACTCTCCCTTTGTCAGCGTGTGGATGGGAGCTGAACTTTGAAACATCCGCAAGCCTCCCACCTTTCCCCTTAAAGGACACTGAGCATGCTGAGCTAAAATGTTATTACTTCTCTTGTACAGTAAGTTAAACAACAACAAAGCCATTAACATTTCCAGCAGCAGGGAGTGTGTTTGTATTTCCATCCCCCTCGTGGGATAAAGGCTGAGCTGCCTTGCCTCAAAATGTTGCCATATTTTTTCCTGATAGGCCAGGATATGAAGTGGAAAGTTTCAGCCCGGGAAGAATGTCTTGGAGGAAATTAGCAATTCAAAGTGTGAGCCTTGTGATGGAGAGACCTCCTGCCCTGCTTGCTGCGTTTGCTCTCCTTTTGTGCAGGAGGGAGCTGCGAACCCAACATCTGCATGGAACTCCAGCTTCCAGGGCAGCCTCCTGTCCTGCAGAGATAAGGGACAGCTGCAGCACAACCCCTGATGTTTGGGGGAGTTTGGGTCTGGGTTTCTAAATAACAGCAGAGTAAAGCTGTTGGATGCTGGTGCCTGCAGGTGTGAGGGTCTGCTGGTGCCTGGCATGGAGAGGAGCTGCTGCAGGACTCAGGGCATGAGCTGTGGGGCCTCTGCAGCCAGACAGCTCCACTGCTGCTTGGGGTGAGGCTGGGCAAAGGCAGCCACAGCTGCCTCCCCAGGAGAGCAGTGCGGGTTTTGTAGCAGGTACAGCTCATCCAGGGAGAGGAAAAAGGCAGCCGTTCTGTTCTGAATAGACCCTAACACAGCTGCATTCAGCTGTTGAAGTGTAGCGTCGAGATTTTGGGCTTTTTCTTTTTCCTAGAGGAACATCGCCGTCTCAAGCTAGGCTAAAGCATTGTGGCTTGGTTCCTGAAGTGTTTGGTGGCTGTAACTCAGCGCAGTGAGATGCATACCAAAAGCAGAGGCAAGCGCTGGGTGTTCTCATGGGCGAGGATGCAAAAAAAAACTCGTGTAAGGAGGCTGCACCCGATCCTCCTCAGGGTCCATCACCTTTGTGCTCAGAGGGGGTACCTCCAGCCAAGACCAGGTTTGGCTGTGTGGGACACACCGGCACAGTTTCACTCCTTGCTCCTGAAATGGAAGGGTGCAGTGCCCTGGTGCCCCACCAGGCAGCTTCTCGTGATGTCTTCACGTGCAGTTTTCACCTGCTGCTGCTTGCAGAGGGCTAGATGTTTCCCTTCTTGCACAGAAATGTTCCCGGGGGTCAACCTGGCTTTAGTTCTGGTTGGACTGCCTGACCACATGGCTCCTGAGGCTTCCAGAGGGCCAGGAGGAGCATTTTTCATGCCTCAACGCCTTTACAAATGGCTGCTTGCAGTGGGCTGTGGGAACTGCAGCTCTGGAGCTGTGGGGCCGCTTCTTGCAGCAGGCGGGTACGGACACTGATAAGTGGCTGTTGTAGGGTGAGCATCACGTCCTGGGGCCTCCCTCCAGCTGGTGGGAAGGCCCAGAGCTGGCCACAGCCCCTGGGAGCCCCTGGGATGCCTTTGCAGTGCCCCAGGGCTGACGTGGGATGGGGCAGCTCCAGGCTCCTTACCATCCCCTTGTGCTCCCACACAATGGCATCAGCCATCCTGCACGGACTGCAGCTCAGTTCTTGCATCCCAGCCCTGCTCCAGCTCCTGGGAGAGGCTTCTGCCTCTCACCCCGTGGCAGCAGTGCCTTTAGTGGCACCCCTCCTGTGCCGTGCCCTCTGCCTCCCCTCTGAATGCCTGCATTTGTTCCGCACGCGTTTTGAGCCAGGCTGGCTCAGCTGCCAACATTTCTGTGACTGGTCGTGTCGCTTGGCAGTAGCACGCCTGAGGTGAATGCTGGTGGGAGAGAGGTGAGGGGGGTCACAGTCCTGGAGCTAGGGAAGCACCAGCAGCAAGCATTTAGCCCAGAAGCATCCATACAACCTCCTGCCCGTGCTGCAGTGCCCGACGGTGCCTGGCGGCACCACTACGCCACGAGTGCGAGAGCTGGAGTTACTGTGTGCCACAGCAAAGCAGCAGAGCGGGAGCATTTCTCCCTCTCCTGTAATCGCTGGGGATTTGGCAAAGTGATCATATGTTGGTTTGCTCGCAGCCGAGCCTCACCGTCTGGTCGTCTCTCCCCTTGAATGTCTGCCTTTGTGCTGGCTGCTGTACAGCTGAGCTATTTCCAGATCATCTTGGGCTCTCCGCATCTGGGTTTTGCTGCCTTGGACGGGCTCCTTTCCCTTGCGCCATGGCTCTGTGTCCTCAAGAACCTTGTCTTTGCTGAAGGAGGTCAGGCCCGGCACCTGGAGGTGCCAAAAGGGCTTTTCTTCTTCTGGTGAGAGCCACCCGCCCTACACATGGGCACCTGTAGGACAAGGTTTCCCTTCCCCTTCTCCAGAACCACACCAACCCTGTGCACGGAGACTTTTCCCTGAGCAAAATGCAGAAAGACCCACCAAGAGTGCAAGCATTGGGGTAATAGGATATATTCCCTCCTGTCGAAGGCAGAAACCATCCACCACACCCTTGGTGTTGCATGAGGGGGTCTCTGTGGGCCCTGCAAGTTGTAAGTGCTGCTGTGCCGTGATAACCCTGCCAGCCCTGGGAGAGGAGCAGAGGGTGCCGCGCTGCACGGTCCGCGATGCTCATCTCTGCAGGTGGCAGGAAGGGGAGAGCGCAGGCCCCTGGGTTATCGGCGTATTGGAGAGCTCAGCACAGGCTGTTCTGCCGGAGACGGAGAGCATTACGGCGGTAGAAATTGCTCAGGGATTAACAAAATCGTAACAGGGTAAGCTGTTCTCTTAGCGTGTGTCATGGAGGAGGGAAGGCAGTGGAAGCTCGGGCGAGGGAGTGAGGGGTGTGGAAGCACAGCGTGCTTGTGCTCGGCTCCTCTGCTGGCTCCGGCCGCACGTAGAGCTCTGGGATCGTGCTTCTGTGGTGGGAAATCACTTGGTTCTGGTAAATCATTGCCATGCACCTTTCCCTCTGGGCTTTATTTTCTCGTGGCTCTGTGTAAATTGGAATTGGTGCTGGCGATGGGAAAAATCACTGTTTTGGCTCAGACTCCAAACAGCAAAAAAAAAGAAACCAGCCAGATGACCAGGGGTTTTACTGAGGTCTGTAGAACAGACGAAGGGGACACTGCTCACTGGTTTTCTGGGTCTTACGGTTTTTAAAACTGAATAAAAATGGGACTTTTGTAATTCATAATGAGTAAGAACACATAAAAAGGTAGCTGGCTATATGAGATGCATGTGTGAGGGACTGAGGTGCTAGAAAAATTTGTTTCCGAATATGAAAGGAAAAAATATTATGTTGGAAGATATTGCCTGTTGTTGGGATTTGTTTTTTTATGTCCAAACAGAAGTGGTTGTGACAGTGTCCAGAGTGCAACGAGAGGCTCTCTGCCCTCTGCTTTTATACTCGGTGCATCCCCTGCCCTGCAGGAAACCCAGCCCTAAGGCGCAGCTGTGGGACACACGCACACGGGACGTTGTTACAGCAAATTGTAGAACTAGATGCAAAAAAGAGTTGGACTTGCATGAAAAGAGACGGCAGCATCGGTGCAAAGAACCACATTTAGCCTCTGGGCTCTGCCGGGGGTGCGCGCTGAGGATGGGGAGGTGCTGACCCCAAACCTCTCCCTCTGCCTTTCAGGTGCTGGCGCCCGAGGCCGTCTCCATCCCCATGAGCATCGGCTCTGATGCAGCCCCTGGTGATGCAGAAATGGCCTTATGTCCTCCCACCATGTCCTGAGTGGCACGGCGCGGCCCCGGCGCGGCACAGCGGCGCTGCCCACCCGCTGCCTCAGGTAAGGTCTGCTCTGCTCGCCCTCCTCCTGCGGCTGTGCGGGGCTGGGGAGCACACCAGGACCTCGGCTCCTGCTGGGGGAAAGCTCTTAGCCTCAGCACCCCGTTGTCTGGCGCTTAATGAGGACGTTAGCTCTCCTCCAGTGCTCTGGCTGCAAAGCGTTTCCCGAAGTAGAGCACGGCAGGCAACCCGCAGAGCTGGGTTTCAGGATAAAGAACACGAGGCTGCCGCCCGCAGCTCTTGCTTATCTGGTCGGGTTTGCTTTTTTCCTGGAAACGTGGAGGAATGTCAGCTTTTGCTGAAAGGTTTGCGGCTAATCTTTCTGGTTGCGGAGCAGAGCTCAGAAGGAAGGCCTCGGTGAAAGCCAAGGCTGGGATGCTGCGAGGCAGAGGAGCCCGGCCTCCTTCTGGGCTGGTTTGCTCGAGGAACGGAGGGTGCTCACCTATCGGTTTCCCCCCCTCTTCCCTGGGTGTTTCTGCACAGGCTGCTCACCTACACGGGGCGGAGAGGGGAAGGCTCTGCACCCCTTGGGGCTGGGGACATGGAGGGGATGGGGTGGTGGGAGGGGAGGCTGGCACTGCCAGCCCTGGGGACACCAGCGGTCAGATGTGCAGGGAGACAGGGAGCTTTTCATTCCCTCCCGTAGGTGGAGGAGAGCATGGGAACAATGCTGGCCGGCAGCGCTGTGGGGGACACGGGGAGCCAGCCCGGAGCCTGCTGGCAAAAACAAACTCTTTGCACCCAGTCCGGACGGGCAGGAGAAGCCATGCTGGCACCAAGGGCTGGGATGGGGTGAGGAGGGCACCTTGGGCTCCTTGGGGTCACGTCTCAAGGGCAGGTTTACCTTTAGGATAGCCAAAGCTTGCTGGGACCAGTCCCTGGGTAAAGCCCATCCCTGAGAGCCCACCCTGCAGGGCACCAGCGGGCGAGGGGCTCCGCAGCAGCGGCATCCCCGGGGTTAAGGCAGGTTGGAGGCCGCAGGAATGCCGCGGGACAAAGCTGGGATTGAGGCCGGGAGGAGGCACGGCCGCCCCCCTGCAGATTCCTGGGGGGTCAGTGCCGGGGACAGCCCCGAGCCCTGCTCACAGCAGCGTTTGCTGCCTGCCGGCCGGTGCTGCACAGCGAGCAGGAGGCGATGCCCGCTCCACCGGCTGCTCCGAGCAGCCCTGCTGCACCGAGGACAGGCGGAAAGGAGCCCGCGTGAGTGTCCTGGGCCCGAAAATAACCCTGCTGAGGGCGGAGGGGGTCGGATCCAGGCTGCCACCGCTGCAGCCCTGGGGATGGGGTGGGCAGGGGATGCTCGGGGGGAAGGTGCTGCTCTTGCTCCCTGCTCGCTCGCAGCCGGGCAGGTGTTCAATGCCTGGCCCATGCTTGGTTACCATCCCTGGCTCGTCTGCAGGTGATAGTCCACGGGTTGTAGGCTTTTAGCATCGTCTTAAACTGGGCTGGGAAGGCTGTTCTGTGCTGAGCTCAATCCTCTCCTTGGCACCCCCAGGCATGAAGTGGGGAGCCGGGCGCTCCTGGGCAGTGCTGTGGGACTAACCTACTTGGGTGGCATGAGGAGCTGCACATGCAGACTGTGGGGTTTTATTTATTTTCTCCTAAGTGCGAGCAGCAGTTTTAGCTTGAGTGATTCATTATTCATGGCCCCGAGATTCCTGTGAACTCTGTGGGCGATGGTTTTCTCTGTTTTCCTGATGCTCCTGGAGCGGCAGGGTGTGTGGGGGGCAGAGAACAGCCTGCCGTTAGATGTTTTTAGATGAAGAAGACTTAGCAGCACTCGCTGAGCGTTTGACTCCTCCCTGGGAGCCAGCACGGGGTGGGCATCGTTCCACTTGCACGGCCAAATTCTGGGTCTGGTTTCCTCCTGCCTGCTGCTCCCCTGCACCTGTCCTGGGGTGCTCGGGCAGCCCGTGGGCAGGCAGCGAGCTGTGTCTGCTCCTTCCCTTCCCCGGCAAAGGCTGCCTGTTGCATGTACTGTTTAGAAAGTGCTAATGCAGTTAATTACAGTTGATTAATCACCTGGGGATAATTACCCCAAATGAGCTCTAATATCAAAGTAGCATTAGAGTGAAACACTGCCTGTTCCTCAGCAGAGCGCATCCCACTTGGCATTACAATGTGTTTGTGCACCGGGCTGCTCTGCTGGAGAGGAGATCCCCGCTCACTGACCAAGTCCTGTGTGCGATGCTCTCAGTCCTGCCAGTGTGTTGGGGTGGCCAGCAAGCACCATGCCTTCGCTGCCTCTGCAAGGGGGAAGAAGCGTGATGCAGAGCAAGAGGCTTAGGACAGGATTCCCCACCCACCAAGGGTTCATTCCTCAGTAATTAGCAGGCATTTTTCCAGGCACCTGGGGGTGTCTGGCTCAGCTGCTGGCTGGGCAGGGCAGGGCTGGAGGTGCTCACACTGCACAGGGACCGGCTCAGGTTTGGCTGCCGGCTGCTCCCCAGCCCTTCAGAGCATCCTTCGTGCCACTGCTGGTTTCGGGGTGGTGCGGAGGAGAAGCAGCATCTGCGGGGATCAGCTCAAATCTGCGGTGCAGGCAGAGAATATAGCCTGGTGCTTCTGCAGGGGAGCAGGTGGCAGCCACAGAACTGCGGGTGGCGTAGCGGAGGCTGGCAGGTCCCCTTGGTCACTAGGAACGGTGGACCCTCCTGCATCCACCTCTTCTCAAAGCGTTGAAGTGCCACCTTTACTCGCAGTGCTGCTGTAGCCAGCACTGTGCCCCTTCTTCAGCCATGGCCACGAGCTCCCCGGAGCAGCCAGCAGCCCCCTGCACAGCGGTGCAGCACCCAGAGCTGAAAAGTCAGGGATGGTGATGGCAGAGGGGATGGGTGCCCCCTGGCACGGTGATGGCAGAGGGGACGGTGCAGGCAGGCGGGTGCCTGAGCGCTGGCAGCGTTTCAGCTCTGTCTGTTTCTGCCCAGGTTAAAGGCTCTCAGGATGGTGCGGGACCTTCGTGTGTAAGCCCCCGGGCTCCCAGCAGTGTTGCTGGGCCCCAGAACCCCCTGGAGATGAATCTTTGTTGGAACGAGATCAAAAAGAAATCCCACAGCCTTCGGTAAGAGTCCCTGCCCGGGGCAAGCTCCTGGCCTGCCAGCCTCACGGGCCGCGCGTGCTTGTTGGAGGTGGCTGAGCTCGTCCATATGTTACCCACAGCGACCCTGGCTTTGTCTCTCCTCTTCTGCACAGACTTCTGAGCCTTCTCCACGCACTGCATCCTCCCTATGCCCACCCCTCCCTTCCTTCTCCCCCTCCCATCCTCATCCCTGCTCACTGCTGCTTTCTCCATCCTCCCCGCTGCCACCTCCATGTCTCGCCTCTTTTCCCCCCACCTCCGTGCTTGCCCTTTTGCTGGGAGCCCTCTCCAGCTGAGCAGAGGAATGGGCTCTCCAGACCCTCAGAGGTCGCAGCTGCAGAGGTGGCAGCATGACGGAGAGCTTAATTGGGGCATGTTAATTGTCTCTTGCCTCAACGCTGGCAGCTGGAAGCCGCCCAGCCACGCAGACACGGAGCCAAGCCCCCCGTGCTACCCAGAGTACAGCCCAGACCGGCCTGGGTGCACGCAGAGTGGCTCCATCCCTGCTGCTGGCCGCGAGCTTTGGGGTGTTTGTGGCACTCCCTCTGCCCGGCACCTCCCTGCCTGCATCTGGGATGGCTGCGGGTTCCCCTGGTTCCCCCTGAGCACCCCCGTGCTGTCCCCGCTCTCGTGCCAGGGCTCGGCTGGAGGCCTTCTCCGACCACAGTGGGAAGCTGCAGGTGCCCCTGCAGGAGATCATCGACTGGCTGGGGCAGAAGGATGAGGAGCTGTCGGCACAGCTGCCCCTGCGCGGGGACGTCCTGCTGGTGCAGCAGGAGAAGGAGACGCACGCGGTATGTTCCCTCGTTCCCCTGCGCCCTGCTTACGGTTGCTGTCCCTCGTCCTCACCAGCACCAGCCGCTTCCTGGAGCACAAAGCGCTGACCCAGCAGGCAGCACCACAGAGGCTGCAGCTGGTGGGCAGGAGAGGGCACCCCAACCCCAAACCCAACCCCAACCAGATGTGAATGGGCTTTGGGGCACCCTGCTGCTCCCCTCCTCGTTCCCCCTGCACTGCAGAAATGTTTCTCTGTTAACTCCTCTCTGCGTTTCCAGCGAGGGCTGGGTACTTTCCTCTGGCAGCGTTTCCCTGATGTCACCGTGGGTGGTTCGTTTGGGCACTGGATGCATAAATCACGGCAGCCCTCGGCGAAAGGGCAGCAGGACGTAATTCTCCAGCCCAGCCTGTCGTCTCCTCTCTGTGCTCTGCTCTCCTCTCCAGGCTTTCATGGAAGAAGTGAAGTCCCGGGGGCCGTATATTTACTCTGTCCTGGAGTCAGCACAGGCTTTCCTTTCCCAGCATCCGTTTGAGGAACTGGAAGAGCCAACTTCAGAAAGCAAAGGTCTGTTGAGTTCCCTCTTCAATTCCCCCTTCCTCGTCCTCCCATGGCTCCTCCTGGGCTGGTTTGGGGGGGATGGAGCAGGCGGCTGGTGTGGCACAGCAGTGCTCGGCCTCTTGCCATAACACACCAGGTTGTGCCCAGCCCTTGGGAAGAAGACAGGACCAGCACAGAGCTGTGCTTCTGCCCCAGGCTCTCATTTCTGCTCTTCGCTTTGCCTTCGCAGATGTTTCTCCCCGGCACCGCATCCAGAACATCAGCCGCTTTGTCTGGAAGCAGGCGAACGTGGCCAGCGAGCTGTGGGAGAAGCTGACGGCCCGCTGCGTGGACCAGCACCGGCACATCGAGCGGACGCTGGAGCAGCTGCTGGAGATCAAAGGGGCCATGGAGGAGCTCAGCACCACGCTGGACCAGGCTGAGAGTGTGCGTGAGACCTGGGAGCCCATCGGGGACCTCTTCATCGACTCCTTGCCAGAGCACATCCAGTCCACCAAGGTACTTGTGGCTCCCAGCTTCGGGGACGGGCACAGCCCACCCGAAACTGTAGCAGAGGGATCACAGCTGGGCACCGACACCTTTCTTGTTCCTTCTCCTCCTCCCCCTGCCCTGTGCCTGCTCCCCTGGGCATGGGGCTGCAGCTCTTCAAGGATGAGCTCTCTCCCATGAAGGACGGGGTGAAAGTGGTCAATGACCTGGCACACCAGCTCGCCATCTCGGACGTCCACCTCTCCATGGAGAACTCCCGCACCCTGGAGCACATCAACACGCGCTGGAAGCAGCTGCAGGTGGGGAAGGGTTGGGGCCCTGCAAACACCCCGCAGGGAAGGGGGTGAAGGGGAAGAGCTGAACCTCGGGGACGAATTTATTAAGGCTTGGCCAGGCAGGAGCCGTCTGGGCAATGCAAATCCACGGGAGGGAGCGGACCTGGGTGGCTGGGGCACCTCCAAGTCCATCCACAGGCCTTCCTGAAGGGGGCTGTGATCCGAAATGCTCAATGGAAATGCTGCCACTGCGTTCTGCTGTCCCCTCCTGCAGGCCTCCATCAACGAACGCCTGAAGCAGCTCCAGGATGCCCACCGGGACTTCGGGCCGGGCTCGCAGCACTTCCTCTCCTGTACGTGACGGGTGCCCCCGTTGGCGCTGCCTGCGGGCTGCCTGCCCTCCCACAGGCTGGGGCAGTGCCCGTGGTGGTGCACGACGCTCAGGGACTGCAGCTGCGATGCTTGCAGCAGCAGCCGGGTGGCCCTGGGACAGTGCCAGCCTCGGGGACAGGGTGGGCAAGGCAGGGCAAGGCAGCCCCCCAGCTGCAGGGTTTGTTGGCCCTGGTGTCCCTGCGGCCCTGCTCCTCCACCTGAGAGCAGTGGAAGCATTTCCAGCTGCCCGTGGCGAGGGAAAATTGCTGAGGGACACCGGGGGCTTCTGACTTCTGCTCCTCTCCTCACAGCCTCGGTCCAGGTGCCCTGGGAGCGAGCCATCTCCCCCAACAAAGTGCCCTACTACATCAAGTGAGTGTGCTGCCCCGCACGGACGGGGCTCGGGCCTGCCCGACGGCGGGCACGCGGCTGGAAGGGATTTCCCAGCCTGACACCAGGTTTCCTTCCCTCCTCCCAGCCACCAGGCCCAGACAACGTGCTGGGACCACCCCAAGATGACGGAGCTGTACCAGACGCTGGGTGAGGAGGCTGCCACAAAACCTCTTTTTGGGGTGCAGCGTGAGATGCCCCCAGCCCCAAAAGGGGCCTCTCTGTGCTTTCCCCCTAAAGGGCCCAAACCCCAGATGGGTGCTGCGTGCGGCCAGGCCTGTGCTGGGGGCAGCAGCTGCTTCCTGCCCTGCAGATAAGGGTGTTCAGCTGCGGTTTTCTTCTCCTTTTGTTCTTGCAGCGGATTTGAACAACATCAAGTTCTCGGCGTACCGGACGGCGATGAAGCTGCGGCGGGTGCAGAAAGCCCTGCGATGTGAGTGTGGGAAGCACGGCCCTCCCGCTGGGGCTCCCTGGGTAGAGGCATTAAGCGAACACGGCCTTTCATCAGCACATCAGAGGCAGGAGCCCACCGGGGAAGCGCTGAGCCCGTGGCTGAAAAGCAGCAGATTCACTGCCTCTGGGTTAGGGTGGAACTGCTGCAGGGCAGGTGTGAGTCAAAGCCATCAGAGACCAAAGGGACAAAGCAGAGTTACAAACCTCGGGAGCAGCCAGGAGGTCACCCGGCAGCAACGGGAGAGGCTGGAGGAGCTGTGAGAGAGACCTAGAGCAGAAAGCAGGCGGGCTGGTGGGGGCAGGAGGGGATCCACTGCTTCCAGAGACAAAGGGGAGCTGAAAACCCAGCTTCAGGGCTAGGGAGGGATGCTGCGGAGCCGTGTGCAGGTATCTGCTTTCCTCCCAGTGGACATGGTGACCCTGGCCACGGCCCTGGAGATCTTCAACGAGCACGACCTGCAGCCCAGCGACCGGGCGATGGACGTGGTGGAGGTGATCCACTGCCTGACCGCCCTGTACGAGCGGCTGGAGGAGGAGCGGGGCATCCTGGTGAACGTGCCGCTCTGCGTCGACATGAGCCTCAACTGGCTGCTCAATGTCTTCGACAGGTACCAGCCCCACGGCGCCGTGCTCGGGGGAAAGCCTCGGTGCCCCAGCCGCTCAGGATGGGGTGGCTGGTGCCAGCTTGCCTTGCTGAGCCCCCACCAAAAAAAAAAACACCCCTGTGCCATATCTCGCCTTGCAGCGGCCGCAGCGGGAAGATGAGGGCCCTCTCCTTCAAGACGGGCATTGCATGTCTGTGCGGGACGGAGGTCAAGGAGAAATTCCAGTGTGAGTCCCCCGCACGGAGCGACCTGGGGAAGGCGGGAGTGCTTTCGCTTCCCAGCTTCGCCCTCCTTTGCCCGGCAGGATCGGAGAAGCAGCTTTCGTGTGGTGACTAATCTGCTTGCATCGCCACCCCTTCCTCCCTCCCCCAGCCCACGCCGCCTAAATTAGAAGGCATTTTGGCAGTGACTGCTGCTGCGGGGGTCCTGCTTGCATGGCACTGCCAGGGGCGGGGTGGCGAAGGCAAAGGGGCAGCAGCTGCTCGGTGCTTCTCCAGGAAAGCCCTGGGGGTGTTTGGCAGGGCAGTCGGGGTCAGACAAATTAAAGGAAGCCCCTTTTGCTGTGTTTTAAGCCACAGGGTGCTGGGGGCGGGGGTGCTGATCACCCAGGGATTAAATAAGAATGCTGTCACCATAACCTCTGGCTCGGGAGGGCTCTAAACTGCTGCTTTGGGGAGCTGGAAGGATGCCGGTGATGGTTATTTAACCACAGCTCGGTGTTTTCCCCCCGGTTTAAGCTGCCCCCCGTGCAGGCACCAGCCTTATGTCTGAGGGGCTGTCTCCCTCTCTGTCCCACCGCAGACCTCTTCAGCCAAGTGGCAAATGCTGGGGGTCTGTGTGACCAGCGGCACCTGGGTGTCCTGCTCCACGAGGCCATCCAGGTCCCGCGGCAGCTCGGGGAGGTGGCGGCCTTCGGGGGCAGCAACGTGGAGCCCAGCATCCGCAGCTGCTTCCGATTCGTGAGTACCGCGGTGGCCCCTCCGTGGCCATGCCTGCAGCAAAGAAGAAGCATCCCGAGGCAATGGAGTCCTGCTCTGAGCCTCTCCTCCTGTCCCTCCCCGTCCCAGAGCCATGGCAAGTCTGCCATCGAGGCGTCCCAGTTCCTGGAGTGGGCCAACCTGGAGCCGCAGTCCATGGTGTGGCTGGCCGTGCTGCACCGCGTCACCATGGCCGAGCAGGTGAAGCACCAGACCAAGTGCTCCGTCTGCCGGCAGTGCCCCATCAAGGGCTTCAGGTAGGGGACGCGGGGACTTCAGCCGCCAGCACCGTGGGGCCAGCGGGGCGCGAGAGCCACACAAACCTCTCATCCCCTGCGCTCTGAGACACGGCAGCTCTGCCGACTCTCCCTTCTCCCTCTGGCCTCCCGCTCTCTGCAGGTATCGGAGCCTGAAGCAGTTCAACGTGGATATCTGCCAGACCTGCTTCCTCACTGGGCGAGCCAGCAAGGGCAACAAGCTGCACTACCCCATCATGGAGTACTACACCCCGGTACGGGGCCGGGCGGCGCTTGGCTACTGGGGGCAGTGGCCTCGCAGTGCTGGGGCTGCCCCAGGGTGGCTGCTTTGCGTGTGTTTGTTCCCCTCTGTGTGCTGGGGGCTGTCGGTGTCCCTGCTGCTCTGGGGCTCGTGGTCAGCAGGATGTGGCATCCATAGCATGCCCAGCCTGGCTTGTGCTGCTGGAGCAGCCGCGTGCCCCCCTCGCTCCCCCACTTGTCTCTGCTGATGGAGGGCTTGTGCCCGGCCTGAAGGGAGCTTCACAGGTCCCAGGAGGCCAGCCTGTGATCCCCCACTCTGCCCACCACCAGGGCAATGGTTCTTTCTCTCTCCGCAGACCACCTCCAGCGAGAACATGCGGGACTTTGCCACCACGCTGAAGAACAAGTTTCGCTCCAAGCAGTACTTCAGCAAGCACCCGCAGAGGGGCTACCTGCCCGTCCAGTCCGTGCTGGAGGCTGACTTCTCCGAGACGTGAGTGCCCCGGCCCTGCCCGAGGAAGCAGCACCCCCGGGGATGCTGCCTGGAGGCAGCTTGCTCGGGGCTCACATAGCACTGAGTCTTGGGGGGAGCAGATTTCAGCCTCCCTGACAGCCTGGGGTGGGCAGGGCAGCCCCTCCAAGCCCTGGTTTTGGGTGAGGACCGCAATCCTTGCTGACCAGTGTGCATCTCTTGCAGCCCAGCCTCCTCCCCGATGCTGCCGCACGCTGACACCCACTCCCGGATCGAGCACTTTGCCAGCAGGTAGCGGCACCGGGCACTGCTGTGGGATGTGGGGCAGAGGGGTCTGGGGACGGGTGCTTCCCAGCACACTGCATGGCTGCCACGGGGTCTTGCAGAGAGGTCTTGCAGGGCTGCTGCATTTAGGGTGCGCTGAGCAGACATTCAAGGAGCCTTTGAACGTGTCTAAAGCCAGCTCTCTTTCCTCCAGGCTTGCAGAGATGGAAAACCAGAACTGTTCCTTCTTCAGCGACAGCCTGTCCCCCGATGACAGCCTGTGAGTTCTGCCTCCTTCCCCTGCTTCTCTGCAGCCAGGTTCCTGTGGCTCCCTCCCCACCTACCCAGGGCATCCCTGCTCCCCCTCCCAGCCCTTGGAGCCTGAGGCTCCTGGGCACAGCTACCCGGGGTGCTGGAGCCACCTCTGAGCTCCATGACCTGGAGCAGCTGTGGGGAACTCCCGCACAAAACCACCTCCCTCCAGCCCTGAGGGCCCAGCAATCCCCATCCTGACATTTCTCCCTGTTTTTTTCCTCCACCTGCTGCAACAGGGACGAGGACCAGTACCTGCTGCGCCACTCCAGCCCCATCACTGACCGAGAGCCCGCGGGCAGCCAGCAGGTCCCAGGAAGCCTGCCCATGGACGACAAGGGGGAGCTGGAGCGCATCCTGGCGCACCTGGAGGATGAAAACAGGTGGGCAGCGCTGAAAGTGGGGGCTTGAGTCTAAGGGAAGGGGCTGGAGAAACCTGGCTGAGAGCCAGGGTGGAGCCTGCTTTGGGGGCTGGGCCCTGAAGCCCACATAGGAGCACTGGGCTCAGTGCTTGCCAAGGAAGGGAGAAGGCTCCGTTCCCCAGAATCCTTATCCCTATCCCCAAAACGTGTTGCCAAGAACCCCTCTTGAGCTGGTGAGCCCAGGGCGCGGCTGCCTGTCTCCTCCCTGAGCTCCTGTGGAATGGTGGAGGTGCTGCTGGAGCACAGCACAGGGTTTTTCTCTCCCTGCCTTACTCCCAGCCTGCTAGGAAGCAGCCGTGTGCCTTTTGTCCTCCACCCAAACGAGGAGGAGCTGCAGGCAGGCCACCCCGTGGTGCAGGGACAGTCAGGAGCTGCTCCTCGAGCTTCTCCCGTGGCAAAGCCTCCGCTGGAGCTTTGTCTCTGAGTCTCCAGAAAGGAGACGGTGGTGCTGACCTGGGCTGTCCCGCAGGATCCTGCAGGGAGAGCTGAGGCGTTTGAAATGGCAGCACGACGAGGCCGTGGAGTCCCCGACCTTGGCTACGGGCTCCCCCGAGCTGGTGCCAGACCCCCGCAACGAGGAGCTCCTGGCGGAAGCGCGCATCCTCCGGCAGCACAAGAGCCGCCTGGAGACCCGCATGCAGATCCTGGAGGACCACAACAAGCAGCTGGAGTCCCAGCTGCACCGGCTCAGAGAGCTGCTGCTGCAGGTACGGAGCAAATAACAAGGGAGGGGGGGCAGGAAGGGGTGGCCAGAGGGTGCAGGACAAGGACAGAGGACCGCGACAAGCCCCCCTCTCTCTCCAGCCGCCGGCAGAGTCAGATGGCAACGGCTCAGCAGCATCTTCCCTGGCTTCATCCCCGCACCAGTCCGAAGGCAGCCAGGCAAAGGAGAAGGAGCACGACACCCCCGACACCGAAACTGCAGGTGAGGGAGGGTCGGATGGGGGCTGAGCTCCGGGATGGCAGCTCTGGGAGGCCGCCTGTCCCCCCGGCCTCCGGTTTAGCCGGGTGCACGCGCCGCTCACCCCAGCCCTGTGCCCGCTGCAGATGAGGTGGAGGCCAAGACGCAAGAGGTCAGCGTGTGCCTGGAGGACATCATGGAGAAGCTGCGGAGCGCCTTCCCCAGCTCTCGAGGTACTCGAGCGAAATCCCCCTCTCTGGCCTCCTACTGCTCCCTCAGATGAGGTTTCCCGGCGGAGCCCTGCCCCGATCCCTCCCTCCCCGTGACGGCTGATCCCCCCCGCCACCCACGGCCAGGAGCGCGGCGGCTGCAGGCACTGGTGAGGATGAGGAGGAGCTCTCCTACCTGCAAGGACAGGCGGCCGGAGCTGCGCAGAGGACAGAGCAGCTCGGTCCTGGATGAGCTCCCTGCTGCGAAGACAGACTGATGGCAGCGAGGCTGCAGCCACCACCGTGAGCCCCCTCTGCCCATCTCTGGAGAGGTGGAGGCCCTGCTCACCCGGCAGAGCAGCAGCAGTGGTGCGAGCTCTCCTGGCTGCTTGTGGATGGCTCATCCCACATGGATGGTGACCGGGGATGCTCTGTGACTGCGTGCTCAGCGCCATCCCTCACACGTGTGCGCCCAGGGCGCTGTCACCTCGTGCTAGCTCTACCCCAGGCTCTAGCCCTCTCCCACCCAGCCCCTCGCCCGCTTTCTGCCACCCCTGAGCAGTCCCCTTCTAACCAGCTGGCCCCAGGCGCTGTTCTGCTGACCTCTCCGTCTCTCTTCCAGGTATGACCTCCCTTATCTAACACCTCCCGTGAGCCAGAGGCTTTTCCTAACCAGCTGCCTGGCTGCTTCCCCTCCTCCTCCTCTCCCCGCCGTGCTCCCCGTGCCGCGGCAGGCTCCCTCGCTCAGGCAGGACGCTTGCCAGCTCCAGGAGATCTCAGGGGAACATTGGCCAGGTGGGAGCAGGGCTGTGGGCTCCCCGTGGGCCAGCTGGGTTGCTCAGCTGCAGCATCCAGGCTTGGACTCGTTGGACTGCACGGAAAGGCTCGGAAGAAAGAGCTGAAGTGGTGGAAGCTGCGTGTGTCCCCTGGCACCCACGGGGCGCAGAGCTCAGCATCCCACTCCTCTCCAGTTCTGCCCGGGGTCCTCCAGGTCGGTGGGCACTGAAATGTTTCTGCAGCCACCAAAAGGCCTCCTGGGGTGTAAAGGAACTCCTTCTGACAGCACCCAGCTGCCCGCCTTATGGTTCGGATGCTGCTGCCAGCGGGGCACGCGCTGCCGGGGGGAGAGGCTGCCAGGTTGGTGGGGTCGGGGCGAGTCCACACCAGAGCTTCAGCCCAGCTGGTAGCCTTATCCTGAGAGGATCTTTATAACAGAGCCTTATCGTTTAATTTGCATATATTTCTATATATTATATATATATTCTGTACTGAAATACTCTCACGGACTCACGCCATTAAACCCTAACACGAAGTGTAGTTGCACTTCCCTTCCAGCCCAGCCCGGCTCCCTCTCCTGCGGGATCCTTCCCTGCGCTGCCCTGGATCCAGGGCTGCTGGCGGTGGCTCCGGGTCCCTCAGGCTCCCTCGGGCTGGCTGTCTCAGGCTGCGTTACGTCGAGAAAGCTGCGGAGTCAGGTGCTGAGGGTGCCCCGGGGCATGAGAAGGGCTGGCACAGCCCCGCTGCTGCTCCGGGGTGGTGGAGAGAGGAGATGCCCACACCGCTGGGCACAGCAGGGTGCAGGGAAGGCTGTGTCTGTGTGTCCCGAGCTGCAGGGACAGGGCTGTTGGCTGTGTGCTGGTGAGCTCTTTGGGGAGGCTGGGACCAGGGAGATGTTTGCCACGATGGCAGCGGTGCCCGTATCACGGAGTGCTAAATGTGCTTGGTGCCAGGGCCCCGTGCTGGTGTGTGGGGTGCCGTCCCTGCCGTCCTGGTGGCATTAGGGAGGGGACGCTGTCCTGAGTGGGTAAATGCTACAGGATCATGGTGACTGCATGAGATTAGGGGTTCCCCCAGGAAGAAGAAGGCAGGATTAGGGCAAATTGGTGCAGGTCCTCGCTGCGGGGAGTGGCAGTGGCTGAGCTGTGTGCCCAGGGAGCCCGGGCTGGCTGGGGCTGTGCTGGGAGGCGGCCGGGAGGGGAGCGGGCTGGCTGATGCTCTGGTAACCATGTACTGCGGTGCTGCTGCCCTGGCTGCTTCTCTCCACCTCTGCTCTGGAAAGAGAATAAATTGGTATTTATACTGGGACCCCCGTGGGTGCGCTGGTCTCTTCTTTCCGTGCCCTTTTCCTGTTGGCCATCCTGCGGCAGGTTGCTGCCACCTCTTGCTGTGGGGACAAGGACATTCCCCGTGGTGTTGCCCTGGGGGCAGCTGCATGCCCTGACCATCCTCTGCATTCATCCTCTTCCAGCAAGGCTGCTCAGGTCCGTGTGGCAGCTAGGAGGAGGCTGGCTGTGCAGGGACAGGCCCTCTGCCTTGTCAGGGAGCTCCTGCAGCCTGGAGAGGAGCGGATGGCAGCAGGATGCCCTGCAGGCAGGCCTCTCCCTCCCCTTTTTCATGTTGCAGCCCCTCTCGGTGGTGCTCCATCACACCTGCTGCCCATGCTCTCCGTGTCTGTGCTGCAGCGAGGGCCCAGCCCTGGCAGGCAGTGAAAAACCGATGTGTGCAGGGCTGGGCTGTGGCAGGGAGTGCTGGGGCAGCTCTCAGCCCAAAGCTGTGACACCTGAAAGGGGAAATCCAGCCCCTGTGCCTCCCCGTCCCAAGGGCAGGGCCAACACCGCGTCCCCATCCCAGTGCTGTGGGCTCCAGGGCAGGGCAGGAGCTGCAGGCTGCGATCAGGGATGCCAGGCACGTCCAGGAACGGATCCAGCACATGGTGCCAGGGAAGAGCTTTTATTTCTCAGCCAGCAGATCTCAGCATGGCCCGGCTAGGAGCCGCTGGAGCCGGTGAGGCGAGGCAGGGGAGGCAGCAGGAGCACTGCACAGCGGGGCTGCCAGGCCTGGTGGCGGCAGGGCAAGGACAGCAACGTTTCCGTGTCACTGCCCAGGCCCCAGCTGCTGGGAGCTGGGGCCCTGGGGCTTGTCCTGAGGGCACTGCAGCCCCTCTGCCCACCAGGCTGTGCCCCCACACGGGCAGCCCTGCATCCTGTCCCCCATCTAGCCCTGCTCAGGGCTGCCCGTGCCCCAGTGTGGTGGCCCTGAGCTCCCTGCTCTCTCTGCACTGCCCCAGGGCTGCCCCAGCCCCTTCCCCAGCTGGTGTGGGGCAGGGAGGCACTTCTGCCCCCCCTGCCAGCTCCTGGTCTGCCCCCGAGGGCCCAGCGTAAAGCACTTCCCCAGCAGTGATGGCTGGGGGGGAGCCGTCTCTGCCTGCTCGGTGCCCCCCACAGCTCCCCTGTCCCTGCTCCTCCTGGGATGTTCCCTGGTCCAGAAATGTGGGCCCCAGCTCTGGAGCTCTGCCTGGCTCGTCCCCAGCCATGCTTCCTGCACCAATTTGCTCTGCCCCACCAGCTCCCTGCTCCAGCCCTTGTACCAGCCCTGCTTCCTCTGCTGCCCCCTGATGCCCCACAGAGAGCTTTTCCAGCTCTGCTGCTGGGTTCTCTTCCTCTTCCACTTCCTCCTCCTCTTCTTCCTCCTCCTCTTCTACTTTTTCTTCTTCCTCCTCCATTGTCTCATTCTCCCCTTCTTCCTTCCCTTCCACTGTCCCTTTCTCCCCTTCTTCTTCCTCCTCCACAACCACCTCTTTCTCTTCCTCCTCCACCACAACTACCTTCTTTTCCACTGTCCCTTTCTCCCCTTCTTCCTCCTCCACCACCACCACCTTCTCTTCCACTGCCTCTTTCTCCCCTTCTTCCTTCCGCACCACCACCTCCTCCTCCTCTTCCACTGTCCCCTTGCCTTCCTCCTCCTCCTCTTCCTCCTCCACTGTCTCCTTGTCTTCCTCTCCTGTCCCCCTCCCTGCCCCACAGCTCCCTGGCTCTGCCCTGCAGGTGCCCAGGTTTTCTTCCTCTCCCTGCCCCATTCCATCCCTCACCTCCGCAGGCTCCCCCGGGGCCGTGTCTCCTCCTGGTCCTTCTTCTTCATGCCTGTCCGTGTGGTTCCCTTGCTCTCCTTCATCAGCCCCTGATGGCCCCACTCCTATGTCCTGCTCCCCTCCCCGTGTCTCCAGGACCCCGACCTCCTCCTGCCCCCCGCTGCCCTCCGCAGCCCCTTTGCCGGCCCTGGGCCCCTGGGGCTGCTGGAAGAGCCCCTGGTAGCGCTTGCGATCCTCCACGTGCTTCTTCCTCATCCTCTCCCCCAGCTGCTTCAGCTCCTTCTTCACGGCGGCCGCCATGGCGGGGTCGAGGTGGGCCACGCGCAGAAAGTCCTCCCGCGCCTCCCGCTCGTTCCACACGGCAGCGTGGGCCTTGGCCCGCTTGAAATACGCCTTGGCGTTGTCTGTGGGAGAGGACAACCCCCACCGGGGTGCTGCAGCTGCAGCCAGAGCCCAGCGGGTACCATCAGGTACAGGGGGCTGGGTATGTGGTACTGCGGTGGGCAAGGGACTCGAGGGACATGGGGTGGGTGCCGCTGTGGGATGGGGGACCAGGGGACACAGGGTGCAGGTGCCATCGTGGGCAGGGGGAAACCAGGGATGTGAGCAATGCTATAGGCAGGGGCAGCTGGGACACGGGTGGGCAGGGGGATCCGGGTGACGGTGACACAGGGACGTGGGACGAGCAGCACTGTGGAGGGCAGGGTGCCCAGTGTGTGTGTGGGAGGCAGGGCACGGTACCTTTGTGCTTCTGGAGGAGCTCGGTCGTGTGCTCCAGCACCTCGTAGTACTCGCCCAGCTCCAGCTGGCACTGGCAGTAGTTGAGCACCAGCGGTGTGACCAGGCTCTCCAGCTTCAGCCAGCCCTCCTCCCACGGCTTCTCCTGCCCCACAGAGTGGGGGGATCACGGCTGCGGTTGCCCCTTCAGGGCACCCAGCGCCCATGGAGGAACCCCAGCAGGGACGGCAGGAGGTGGCCAGGCTCCTCTCACCTTAGCCTGCAGGTTCCTGAGGCAGATGACGGCCTCCTGGTACTTCTCCGCCGCCTGCCGAAACTCCTTGCGGAGCACGAGGCGGTTGCCCTCGCTGTGCAGCACGGGCACGGCAGCCAGCTTCTCCTCCTTGCTCATGGCCCAGGTGTCGCGCTTGTACGCCGAGGGCTCCTCCACCTGCATGGGCAGTGGGTCCTGAGCCGGCTGTCCCGGCCCTCCCCAGGCCATCAGCCGTCCCCGCCATCCCCCCTTACCCGGAACAGCTCCATGATGAAGATGAGGGGCTGTGGCGTCCGCTGCAGCTCGTCCAGGTCATCGTAGCCCGTGCTGTGGTAGTCGAACATGTTGCCCATGCCGCAGCGGTGCTTCTGCCCTTCCAGGGGGTCCCGGCCCTCTGCGATCCTCCGCATGCCCTTGGACACCAGGGCGTACATGCCAGTGTGCTGCAAGGGGAGCGCCCTGCTCAGCCATGTGGGGCCAGCCTGCACCCCCTCCTCTGGGGCAGCCCCCGGGGTGCCACGGCTGTGTGACACCACGAAGGGGACAGCCAGCAGCTCGTCCCGCACCCCTGCGCTTGCACGTGGGGCCCGCAAAGCCCCTCACTCACAATGGCGTCGCACCAGAACTCCGCCACCTCCCCGGCCCTCATGGAGCTGAGCAGCGTCTCCCAGATCTCCATCTTGAACATCTTGCCCACGATGATCTCCATGGGGATGCCGGCCTCCCGGCTGTCATCGATCACCGTCCGCTCAAAGTTGTCCTTCAGCGTCTGGAAGTGGAAGGTGATCTGCCCCGGAGAAAGAGCAGTGTCCAGGGCAGGAACGTGTGGTCAGAGCCCTCAGTCCTCTCGCCAACCCCAAACCCCCTTTGCCACAGGGCCAGGACGTGGGGATGAGCCCGCTCCCAGCAAGGTGCGGGCTGGGTTGGCAGCTCTCCATCTGCAGCAGGGAGACTGTGCCTCCTGCCAGCTCATCTTAGACAGAAAGCAGATGGCGGAGCGTCTTAACGCCCATCGCTGCTATATCTGGCTGCTCTCTTTGAAAACCCCTTTATAGCCCAGGACAGAGAGCACTCCCATGTGAGGGCCTCGTGGTACCCACACCAATCTGTCCATAGCTGTGGTCTGGGGACCCCAGAAACCCCACGGTGCTCCCCATTGGCACCTCCACTCATGTTTGACACGTTGGGAAAGGGAGGAGGATTTCCAGCAACTCAGCACAGCTGCTGAGCTCCACTGTGCCTTGAAGAGCAGAGGGAAGAGGCAGGGAACAGCACTGACGTCAGGTGAATGCAGCAGGCAATGTGGCTGCCTGTGCCCAAAGCAGCCCCACCTGCACCCACCTCACGAGGGATCTGCTGGGGATGGGATCTCCCTGTAGCCTGGAGCACGGCTCACGAGCAGAGAACCTAATCCTCAGGTAATGGGCAGGGAGGGAGGTGGCAGACCCATTCCCCTCTCTCTCGGGGTTCTGGGGTAGCTACCACCACAATTTACCTTGCTCCCATCCTGGAATTTCGGCAGCTCCCCTTGGCCTCCATGCAGGATCTTCTTTTTGACCCCTTCCACGTTCAGCAGGTACGTTTCCTCCATGGCTGCTCCTGCCAGCCCTCAGGAGCAGGTCATGCGCTCATACACAAGCACGTACTCCAGCCTTTCCTCAGCTCGGTGTTGTCCTCAGGACATCTACCTCTCTGGACTATATGGACGCACATATCATCTCCCAGGGCTGCTGCTCACCTTTTGCCTTCCATGCCAGGTGCCCCCAAGCCGTGGCAGCACTTGGAAGGCCTTTCCCCTTCTTCTGCTCCTCAGGTTCTGAGACAGGTTCCCCCTGTGGCACACCCCTGCTGAAGCCTGTGATGCCTTTCTGTTGTGTTCTGCCAGCTGCTGACTGGAACTGCCTTTCTAATCCTCTTCCCACCCTTCCAGGTTAATCTGAGATTTGCCTGCCTAGCCTGTGAGGAATTAAAGAAGCTCCCTAATCAGGAGAGCCTCGTTCCTTCCGCAGCCTGGGAGCGTGCGGGGTCCCCTTCTCACGCAATATCCCTTTGACCCAGCCATGCCAGGAGCATTTCAGCGGAAGGAGCCCAGTTACACTGGCATGAGTTGACAAGAGGCAGCGCTACCCTGTCCCCTGGAGAACGTGAAGGAACAGAAAAGGGCTGGAAACAGAACATGGAGAACAGACAGAACAATACACGGAGGAAACAGAAGAGGGTACTTTATTGAGCCTGGTTTGCAGACACAAGCATTTCCCAAACACAGGGACAAGTTCCCACCAGGCCACAGCCCATCAAGTCCAAGACTCAATGAGATGCAGAGAGCTGGCCCAGAGAGAACCAATTCCCTCAGGGAGAGTGGTCCCAAATATTTACAGTAAATCTCAGTGTTTTCATTGCTCTCACAGGTGCAGTCTAATTCTTTTCTCAAACGTCAGCATGGGGATGAACACTTCCAGCCCTGCTATTATGCACAAAGACCTGCTGCTCAGGCTGGGCCCGCTTCTCACTTCTCCATGAGGGACTCCAGCTGCTCCTGCAGAGACGTCATCTGGGAAGAAGGAGTAAGGTGTCACAGTAAGGCACAGCTGGGACTGCATTTCAAGCCCAAGCACTTCTGAGTTTCTGCGGATCTTCCACCTACACTAGTGGCTGCTTTGCCTACACACTGCAGGGAGCTGTGCCAGGGCAATGTGGGCCTGCTTTCAAGAGCTAGACTGGCAAACAGCTGCCTTGCAGCCACCTCTGGGGCAGAACTGAGCACTGCCCTCACTGTGAAGCAACAGAGGGAATCTGGGAGTGGGAACTTCCTGCCCTGGTACCTGGCTGAAACTCCACAGAGCTGCCCAGGAAAATCTGCCAAGAACCCATAGCTGCTACCCTTCTTATATGTGGGTGCCAGTGGTTTTTCATGTCACGTTTTACCCCCGACAGGGATGAGGTACAGCTCACACCTGACCTGTAACACTGGGCTTTGAAGCAGGTGGCACGGTACAATATTCAGAACTTTGTCAGAGGCCAGCCCTAGAACTGTCTTTAACAACTAAGCCTTGTGCCCCAGTCCTTTGTCCTCCACTGTGGAAGCTTACTCACCTGCTGCTTCTCTCGCTCCTCCTGCTGCTTGAATTCATCCAGCACAGCTTGGAGTCGGGTCTGCAGAGACAAACACACCAGACAACAATTACCAGTACATTCTCAGTTAATAGCTGCCAGTACAGTATGTCAAATGGTGCAGCAAACTCCGAACTGCACTGACTCTTATCTTCTGCAGTTTCACCTCCACAGGGAAATGCTGGAGAGTATGGTCACACCAAATTTATTTTTAACCCAGCATGCAAAGACGTGGATTTTCCAGGGCAGCAGCTGAATCTGCTGGATCTAATGGCAAGCCAGTTCTAAGCACAAGACTAGAAGAGCTCTCACCTTGAGGGCTAGATTCTCGACTTTCATGATAAGATCTTCCTGGCGCTTCCTCCTGTCCTGGGTCTCCTGGAGTTTACTCTTCAGGTTGTCGATCTGTTTCTGGATCCCCATGACTGGAAGAGAGAGTGAGCTGAGACCTACAGCAGCAGCAGAGGTTTTTACCCCTGTGATTTTGCAGCATTCTGCCACCCAATTCACCTATCTGGTTGGACCCCTCATTCTCCTGCTGCTGCCCATCAGACTCATTCAGCTTGTCCTGCAGCTGCCTCTCCAAGTCCTCCTCGGTGTCCATAATGTTCAGGTCTTCATCATCGTGATGATCCCGCTCATCTTCATCCTCACTGCTGCTGCTGATGTCATTAAATATCTCCCGCAGCTCGTCATGTTCTGAAGGGTGCAAAAGGGAAGAGAAAAACCACATGTGATGAACCACCCAGCACCCTGTGCCCACCAGCGAGGGACCTGTGAATACAGGGTGCCTGTCTCAACACTGCCCTCTCTCCTTCAGACACTGCCACCCCAACTTGCTGCACCATGTGCAGTATCTTCTTTGCAGCTGGGATCTTTTGCTATGGCAAACGGGTTCCCGTTTCAGCACTGTGACACACTGGCCCCTATTTACACCCAAGCCAACGCTGTTCAGCCTCCATTTGGGGAATCTCTGGTTACGGCTTACCCCGCAGAGAACAGGCCCACCTGATTACTCAGGAGCTAGAAAGAAGGAAAAAACCTTCCCCACCGTACCCGAGGATCCGTGGCCTTGCTTATGTCCCGACATCCCTGGGGAGGAGATGTCCAGGCTCGTGAGTGAACCATGGTTGTCTACTTCTTTTGTTTCATCTTCAGCAATGACTTCCCAGCCTGACAGTAGGAACAGATGAGTCAAGGGAAAAAGAGGAGCATGAAAGGTGCAGTACAACGACAGAAAGGTAAAAACTGCAGGAGATCACTGCCCCCTCTGATAGGTACAGCCTTGCAGGTATGGATATCAACAACAAACCACCCCACACCCCTTTTTTGAAGACCAGCCCTTTACTGTTACTTACATTCCTGTTTACCATGAAGAAACAATAAGCTTTGAAGAAGGCAAAGATAAAGCTCTAAAACTTTAGTGTCTCTCACTTGCTTATCTCCCAACCTCTCACACCCCCACGTGCAGCTGAGCTCACCTCTCCTCTCCACAACCCCCAGATCATGCATACTGCCTCGTTCCCAATTTGAGCTTTTTTTTTTTTTTTTTTCTCTTAAAAGGATACGGACACTGACAGCTTCAGCATCTGTGCTCAGGAGACGCTTCACCTCTTTCTCCACATCAGGAGACTCAATGTACTGGGACAGAGAGGGGAAAGAGAACAGACAACCTGTTAGATGACTTGCACGGGTGAGCTCCCATCCTCAACCTCTGCATAGAGCCCTGTCTCAAGCATCTCTTCTCTTATTCTTTCTGCTTGGTCTTTGCTCACGCTCCGCCCAAAAAGTAATTTATGCACCTCCAGAAAGCGATCTGTCTTTTTCTGCACAGAGCTCCCTGGTGGTTTCTATGCTCTCGCTTTTCTACCACTCTGGCACCCATCAATAGTGCTCATGAAATAGGACTTTCTTTCTGTGTACTGAAAGCGCTCAAGGTGTCATTCACTGATGGATGGTCAATTGAAATCTTTCCCATCTCACGCAAAAGGAGGTTTCATTTTTCACTTTTAAATTAGCCATGGATCTTAAGGCAGTGACATCTAATCTCTCCTGTGGGCTATGAGACCGTTTGAAATAATTTGTCTCCCAAATGTCATGCAAAATATCACTCCACCGTGTTCTCAGAAACTGCAAAGCAGAGAAGAACAGATCCTCCCCGCCTCACGGTGGGTGCTGCATCTCCCCAACACCTTTCCTGGCTTAAGCATTTCCACAGAGACAGAGCCTCTGAGCTCCATCTGTTGTCACTCCCCCAGCTGAAATAACAGTTATTCTATTTGTAGTGTTGCTTGTTGGGGATGTGAGCGGGCCATGCATAGAGAGATTTCAGCTGGGAAAGCAGGAACGAGTGGTCTCATTTCCACATGACCCTTTCGTCTCTGTGAGCAGGAAGAGATGTGCTACAACAAAGCAACCACAAGAACAGAGTCCAGCAGTTCTCAGTATAGATCACGTTCCCACCATTTTGAAAAACATGGAAGAAGCTCTCGTGGAAGTGTTTAAAGCTACTAGCCTCCCTTCTCCCCCACCTCTGGCAAAGAAACATGTAAAGCTTTGTTAAGATGCTCTGTTTTCAGGACCGATAGTTACAGCTCTAACGTCTCTTTTGTTACTGCATCTCCACAGTGTGAGGGAGAAACAACTCACCTTCTTCTTAGCTGTCTTCCGGAATCGTCTCTTTCGTACATTTTTCAGGGGAAGAGTAACTGTGACAGAGGAAACAGATTGCATGTGTCAGGCAGATGGCCTAATGGGGGAGCTGGGTCTGCCAAGCCCAACCTGCCAAGGGGGAGAAGTTCCCTGCAGTAACACAGAGAGCACTAAAAGCAGAGCAACAACACAGCCAGGACACGGCAGCGGTGAGTGCCCTGCACAGCTGTGGGGACACTGGGGTGGTGGGATGGAGGGGACTGGCAGAGCCTCTACTCACTGCCATGGTTCCAGATGAATTTCTTCTCTCTGTCCTTGTCTTTTTTCTTGTTTGCCTTGGGGTCAGTGCTCACAGTTTGCTCTTCCAAAGGGGGGTAGAGATCACCATCCACGGTGCAAACGAGCATCTGAAATCCCCACATAGTCACAAAGGTTGCTTATTGCAATGCAAGAACAAGAGGCTGTGAAAGCTTTTCTGGTAAATGGACAGTGACCGCCTACTGCATGCAGTTAGCCAGAGGGATTCACAGGTATGGGGTATCAGAAATATGATGTCTGACACCCAGCTCAGTTTGTATCTAAACACACATCAAATTCTATGCTTCAAAAGAGGGATTTCCAACCACCAAGCAGAAGTAGGGAAATTTAAGCTGCCGATATCACAACACAGAAATTGGCCGCGTTATACCAGGTGCCAGGCTGCCAAAGCGTACGAGGGTTTTCCTGGAGAGGGGGGGCGAGCAAAGGAGCTGCTGGGGCAGGCAAGAAGAACAGCCCATACCTGGCAGATATCTGCTGTCTTATAGAAGGTCTTCTTATCGATGGTTTTTAAGCTTTCGATGATGCAGGGCAGATCCACCAGCTTGGCTGCCAGCGGCACCCGGTCAACGCGGACGATCCCATGGCGCCCATCGGCTGCGGGAAGAGACGGGGCAGGTCAGTGCTGCAGAGGAGCCTGCCCGGCTGCTGCCAAACAGCCAAAGCAGGCCACACACGAGTCCTGTGGACAATCAGCAGGGTTTTAGGGGTGCACGCTCACCGTGCAGCTCGATGGTCAGCCTGTCCTTCAGGTTGACGCTCCCGGACTGCACCGCTCTGCGCACGGTGGAGACGTACTCCTGGGGAGGGGGGACACGGTCACAACAGGCCCACCCCAGCTTCACACCCCAACATCACCCCGGGGTGGAAAACCCTCTTCGAAAACCCCTCTCAACCTGCAACCCGCCCTCCGAGCACCCTGCACGGAGCACTCCTGAAGGGAGCGGGGCTGCACAGGGTGGCGGCCACCCCTCCTGCTCCCCCCACCGGCCCCCCCAAACCCCTTCTCCCGACCCCCGAGCCCCCACCGGCGGCAGCCTGAGCACGAACTGGCTCTCCAGCTCGTGGGGGGCGTCGTCCTTGCTCTTGCTCATCCTCGCTGCCCGGCCCGGGGCCGTACGGAAGGGGCCGGCCCGGTGCAGCCGCCGCCGGCTCCCCGCTCCCCGCGGCCCCGCCGCTGCGTTCCGCCCGCTGCCGGGCCGCCATGGGGGGGGGGGAGGCGGCGGGCGGCCGGCCCGGCTTCTACCTGGGGCTGGGGCTCGCCCTGGCCTCCAGCGCCTTCATCGGAGGCAGCTTCGTGCTGAAGAAGAAGGGGCTGCTCCGCCTGGGCCGCCGCGGCCAAGCCAGGGCAGGTACCGGCGGCAGGGAGCGGGGGGAGACCCGGGGGGAACGGGGGGAGAGACCCGGGGGGAGCCCTCGGGGGTCGCCGGGCCCGGCCCGCTCGGTTTGGGGTCGTCCGAGGCAAACCCGGGATGGTTTTGGTCGGTTCTGGGTCAAGGGGTGAGAGCACAGCACGTTTTTTCCAAGGTGTGGTTTTTGGCTCAAAAAGTGGAATTTCTCCCAGCCAAAAAGTGGCAAAAAGCGGTAAAAAGCGGTGTTTCTGTGCCTGCTCGCGTGTTTCCTGGAGCTGCCGAGAAGCAGGGATAAGGTCTTTGGTACACGAACCTGTTCCTGCTGTCATGCCACGTCTGGGGCAGGCCAGCTTGCAACAAGGCCAGCAGGACCCAGGGAGCCTCACGCTTAAAGCCTACCAGGCAGCTCCCACCCGCTTCTCAGAGGCATTTCTGGCAGCGTAACTGAACCTTTTTATGTGGTTTCACCTGAATTTTCCCATTACTTTCTCCCCCAGGGCAAGGAGGACACGCGTACCTGCGAGAGTGGCTGTGGTGGGCAGGGCTGCTGTGCAGTAAGTACATGTAGCTGCTCCCAAACTGCAGCAGGATGCTTCAGGATGTGTTTGTCGCTTCACAATGTGTTTGTCATCGTTTCCAGTTGCTTTCACGCTTTATTATGGTGATGGTTGTTGTTTAACGGCTGGATTTTTGTCTCTGGGGATGTTGCTGATCTAATCGCAACTCTGCAATATTCTGAAGTTTCGTGCTTCGCCAGGCTCCTCTGCCATGTAGGAATTGAGGAACTGGTCTGACTGGGTTGGGTTAAGCGCTTCTGAAATGGCCTGCCCGGACACCACAGTCAGATAACGCCGTGTCCAGCAGGGAGGGTGTACAGCACTTTCAGAGGTTCTACTGTACACTTTTCAAATGTGACATTAGTAAGTGATTGCACTCAATTTACCCTGTAAAAAGCTGTAAAGCCTGTTCTAGGAGAAAAGATTAACTTAGAAATATGTCTAAACTCCTCTTGGCTTTAAGAAAACATAAATATTTTTATGTTGTTGCTGCTTAACTAGATAGCCACGTAGGACTAAGGATAACCACGTGTAACCACAAGCCTTCTCTTTCCAAGAAGGAAAGGCTTCTGCTTCTTCTTGCTGACACTGTCCTCTCCTGGTTGCACAACATACCTCAGAGAAACATGGGACACTTAGGTGGTGATCAAGGCTCTCGTCTCACTGCACTCAAGCTAGTGTTGTGCTGAATTGCTCCTCGCTTTGATGCTTACCTGTCAGAGTTTCTCTTGCAGTGGGAGTTGGAGAAGCAGCAAATTTTGCTGCCTATGCCTTTGCCCCTGCAACGCTGGTAACTCCGCTGGGTGCTCTAAGTGTCCTTGTTAGGTAAGCAGCCTCAGAAATATACCTTATCTTCCACCCTAAATGGTGGAAGCAGTTGCTCTGCTTTCCTCTGTCCCATCCCTCAGATACTCCATATCTTGGCTCATATATATTTTTTTTATTATTATTTTCCAGTGCAGTTCTCTCTTCCACCTTCCTGAATGAGCAGCTGAATGTTCACGGCAAGATTGGCTGCCTCCTAAGTATTCTGGGCTCCACGGTGATGGTAATCCATGCTCCCCAGGAAGAAGAGGTTTCCAGCCTGGAGTCAATGGCAGAGAAGCTGAAAGATCCAGGTACTTAAATAAAAGGGGCTCTGCCAACTTCAGGCTTGGAAATGACAGTAGAAGGTAGGATACAGCTTGGATAGGACTGAACTCCTCTGAAGCAGTTCTTTCTTCCTTATCCCACCACAACCTGCTGAGTTCAGCTAGTGCTTCCCAACCTTTCTGCTGCCCTCCTGCAGAGCTCTGTCCCCTCTTCTTTGTGGGTATCAGGCCCCACCTCCAATACTATAGACCCTGGTTGTGCCACAGACATCTGTATCCCTCTGACAGGCAGACTTGTGGGACAGTGCTGATCAGCACTGTAGAGAACTGCTTGTGTTGGCAGCTTTTCTCAGGCTGGAGACCCCCTCTGCTTCCCAGCCCAGGTCCCTACAGCTAAAAAGAGGGACCGACAGGGCAGTTGCCTGCCTGTCCTCCGTCCCTACTTGCTGTTTAGTTACGTCTGTCACTGGTGCTACTGTTCTCCATTCTGACAGAGCCCTTAATTCTTCTTTCTCCAAAGGATTTATTGTGTTTGCTGTGTGTGTCCTGGTGAGCTCCCTTCTGCTTATCTTTGTGGCTGGACCCCGTTACGGACGGAGCAACGTCCTGGTTTATGTCTTGGTCTGCTCCGCCATCGGCTCGCTTTCTGTATCCTGTGTCAAAGGCTTGGGGATTGCCCTGAAAGAACTGTTTGCTGGGAAGCCAGTCCTGAAAGAACCGCTGGGCTGGGTGCTCCTGGTGTGCCTGGTGCTCTGCATCAGCGTCCAGATCAACTACCTGAACAAAGCCCTGGACATCTTCAACACGTCCGTGGTCACACCCATTTACTACGTGCTGTTCACCACAGCGGTCATGACTTGTTCTGCCATCCTCTTCAAGGAGTGGCAGCACATGGTGCTAGACAACATCATCGGCACCATCAGCGGCTTCCTCACCATCGTGTCCGGCATCTTCCTCCTGCACGCCTTCAGGGACGTGCCCTTCACCCCCGACCTCCTGCCCCTCTTCCTGCAGCAAGGCAGGGCAGACTTGCGCACGTCATGGAGGAGCACAGACAGGCATCAGTCCTGCCAGCACCAGCCTCTTCTGCCCTCCGAGGACAAAGACTCTCAGAGTGCAGAAGAGGAAGAGGAGGAAGGTGAAAGCATGTGAGGAAGCCCCTGAAGTGCTGGCTTTCTGCTCCCACCAGCGAGCAGCTCCTCTGGGCAAGGGTGAACTCGCTGCATCAGATGCTGCTAGTTATTGTGCTTGTGGGAGTCAGCAGTGACCTTCTACCTGCCTGGGGCACATGATCAGTGACTTCTCGCTGCTGGGAGGCTGATGGGGACAGCAGCCTCCTGCAGCTACAGACACAAGCTCTGGGAACAGCCCCACTGTCAGGATCTAGTGCCTCTTACCTGCTCTTTTATACGAAGAATCAATCCGCCCTGGTCAGGGCACAGGCTTTGATTGTGCAGAGGTCTGCGGCACTAGCACAGTGCTGACCCTTACTGAATGCAAAGGCCACATGATAGGGGAGGCCTCTGAGCATTTTTTTTAAAGAATACTTAGAAGATTAACAGTTACAAAGTAATCTAACATGGTGCTAAGATTACATAGGGCCAGACAGCTGTCTTCTCTCCAAAGGTGAGGTAGCCAGAGTACTAATTCAAAAAATCCTCCGTAAAAGTACTCGTTCTGCTCACTCTGCTAGAATTTATTTACAGATTCACATCCAAGAACAGAATACAGCCAAAACTGGAAAACTTCAACGGTGCTGCCATGTGCTGCTGTGGCGCTCACAGGGGGAGCAACCTCTTTGTGCAATGTCTGTTGTGCAGGTTGATGAAGCACCTGCTTACAGTATTAAAAACAGATTATTTGTTACCGAGCTGCTATTGGTATGTTTGTACTGAGAGCTGGGCCAGCACTGAGAGGTATGAAGGATTGCAGCACTGCAAGAACAGCGTGGGTTCCCAAGAGAAATGCAAGGCAGGGACAGGAGGGGGAATGGCTCGTGGTGAGAACAGGAGTGACCTAACGGTCTTTAGCTATTGAGGTAAACTTCTGAAAGACTGCTAGATAGCTGCACCCTCGCTTACACAGGTTTGTATACACGTAGCTCTATTTCATGTCCTGAACTTATTTCCAGGAAGGCTGCTGGCTCCAAGACACCTGTGTTAGGCACCCCACACATCCCGTCCAACCACCCACAGCATTGTTGTGTGCAGAACCAATTCACCAGGTTTTTCTATAGGGCTCCAAGCCACCACAGGTTCATAAGGTGGGTCACTCCGTGCTTCCCAGAGCCATGCCCTATTGCTGAAATGCTACACTGTGTTTCAGGGGGTGGATTAGTAGCGGTTTGTTGTTTTTCCAGTTAAAAGCTCCACACCGTTTCCTAAGGGCAAAAGTCCATAAGACATGGCCACAGGCCTCCCTCCAGTGATCACAGATAAGGGTGCAGCTGGTTATAAAGTAGCTGGCTACATTTACTCTGCAATTTTAGTCTCTCTGAAGAAACTAGTCCCATTCAGGAAAGCAGGTGTCGTTGCCGTTTGGGGAAGAGGAACAAAGGCCTCAAACATGAGGTTTGATTCATGGAACCAAATTCACTGAGCTACAAATCAGAATTCACAGCAGGCTGTCTAGTCAGAAGATAACTACTCCCCCTTCCCTTCTGATTTTGCAGTAAATAGAATCACTGGGAAGGAACAAAGCGGCCAGATTTTCATTTCCCAGCGATCTGAACAAAGGAGAACCTCATATTAAAAATTGACCCAGTTAACATTTATTACATCGTCTAGGGGAAAGCAGTGAACGGAGCAAGTCAGTTTTGAGAGAGCTGTGCTGCAATTTGAAACTTTGCCACTCGGCCGCATGAAGGACTTTACCCTGCAGAAGCCTTGAAATGTTTTCCAGTAGTGTCGCTGCCCGGGGTATTGCCTACACCCAGGAAGCTCTCCGGGCTGGGGGTGTCCGTGCTGGTGCAGTCCTGCTGCTCTCCTTCCAGTCGCAGCGCGCGGCCATGGGAAGCGCGAGGCTCGTTAGCACCTAGCGAGGAAGCTGAGTCCTGCGCCACCAACGCGGGTGCAGCACCGTTTAAGGCAGCGGTCGCGGGCTCGCCTCGCCCTGCGGTAAGGTTCCCCTCAGCGCTGGGAGCAGCACTGGGGTGAGCATCGCCACCCCTCCTTCTAGGCGTCCCCACCGCCCGGACCTCGTGCGCTGCATCCGCGTCCCGGTGCGAGGATCCTTCCCGGCGGCCAGGGACGGGAGCAGCACGACGCCGTGCGGAGGAGCAGCGTGCGTACCTGTGACGGGCTCTCATCCGGCTGCACCTTTCCCAAGACGATCTCCTAAACCCCCCAGAGGTGACCTGGGCTCGTTGGGGACGGCCGGCTCGCAGCGTGGAGCCGCACGGGGCGCGGCGGGCGGCGCTCAGTCGGACAGGCTCTCCGAGAAGGCCGACTTGGACTTCTGCGTCTGCTCCAGCCGGTTGAGGATGAACTGGCTGGTGTCGATGAAGCGCTCCACGCAGTTGACGAAGCACGTCTCGGCACGGCTGTCCAGCTTCGGCCCCGGCTTGTCCATGCACTTCTCCTGCAGAGCGGAGCGGAGCGGGGGCCGCCCTTGGTTCTCGGGGGGCACCGCGACCCCGGGGGCATCCCCCGTGCTCGACGGGACCCCCCCCATTCCCCTTCATCCCCTTCACCCCCTTCATCCCCTTCACCCCCTTCATCCCCTTCACCCCCTTCATCCCCTTCACCCCCTTCATCCCCTTCACCCCCTTCATCCCCTTCACCCCCTTCACCCCCTTCATCCTCCTCCTCGTCCCCGCCGCCCCGCGCCGTACCCAGCACAGCTCGGTCATCTGGTGCACCAGCTGCTGGAAGCGCTGCTTCTGCGTCTCCACCTCGATGAAGCGCTGCAGCTGCGGGTCGGCCCCCCCCAGCCCGCCGCCTCCCGGCGCCTCCATGCCGCGACCTTCGCGTGGTGCCGCCGCCGCCCGCCCCGCCCCGCCCCTTCCTTTCCCTTCCTCCCCTTCCTCCCCCAGCCCCGGCCCCTTCCGCGAGCACTGCGCAGGCCCCGCCGCCATCTTATGGCGGGGCGGCAGGGAGGGAGGCGGGGAGGAGGAGCTGGGGGGGGCTTCGCGGCGCTGCCGCCGTTTATTGTGCACTGAGGGGGCTGTGGGGGTGATGGAAGGCGTCGTGGTGGTCGTGGTGATGGTGGTGGTGGTGGGGGAGCGGGGCCAGCCCGCCCGGCGCTCACGGCTCCTCGTCCGTGATGTCCAGGATGCCGGCCAGCAGCGCGGTGAACGTGGGGCGCTCCTCGGCTTTCTGTGGGGGCGACACGGCAGCCGTGGGGTGCTGCCCCGCCGCCCCCGGGAGCTGCAGGTTTTGGGGGCATGGAGGTGCCTCACCTCGTGCCAGCAGCTGTACATGATGGCGTAGACCCGCTCCGACGCCTGCTGCGGGCGGTAGAGGCGCAGGCCCTGGATGACGTGCTCCGTCGTCTCGCTGTTGTTGAACCGCTCGTAGGGCATCTTCCCCAGAGAGTACACCTCCCACATCAGCACGCCTGTGGTGGCAAACGGGGGACACCTCAGGGCGCGGCCACGTCTGTGCCTGATGTTGGTTTGTGGAGGAGCTCGCTGGTTTTGGGCCACCCCTGAGTGGTTAATGCTGCGCTCTTACCAAAAGCCCAGACGTCGGACTTGCTGCTGAACTTGCTGTACAGAAGCACTTCGGGAGGGGACCACCGAACTGGGAACTTTGTCCCCATGGAGCTCGTGTACTCATCGTCTAGAACATATCTGCAGCAGACAAATGGGTCAGGGCAGCCGTCCCTGGTTTCACTTGTCTGCATGCAACCAATCGACCCCAAAAGGAATCTACGGCTTTCAGAGTTTGTGCTCTGCGTGGGTTTGAGCAGGCGAAAGTGTCCCTTCACAAACAAGCACGTGTTAGTCGAGGCTGGGGAAGGGCTCCAGTGACGCAGCATCACAAGAGGCAGAACTGGGATGTGGGATGTGGCTGCAGCCAGGAGATTAGAGGCGGGGGAAAGAAGTGGCAAGAAGGGGAACGGGGATGAGGGAAGTAAGAAAGGGATGTTGGAAAGGGGAGAGGCGGAAGGTTGAGCCAGGTAGATGAAAGCTGGGAGAAAGCAGAGGAAAAACGGAGCTGGAGAATGGTGGGGGAGAAAGACTAAAGTGCAGGGGAGACTGGAGATGTAGAATTGAGACAGGAAAGTGACACAGACATGGCTACCGGACCTGGAAAGGCCAAAATCTGAGACTTTCACAATCCCTTGGTCATTCACCAAACAGTTGCGAGCAGCCTGTGGGTGGAGAGATGGAGGCAGTCACTGCTGTGCTGGGTCTGGCTGGGATGGAGGTAACTTTCCCTGCACTGGCCCAAACAGTGCTGTGCTCTGCACTGGGAGTGAGAACAGCACTGCTATCACACCAGTGTTTTGTCTACTGCTGAGCAGTGCTGGCACAGCACCAGGACTCCCTCCAACACCCCACAGAGCAGCACCGCAATCTGGCAGTGCCAGCCAGAGGCTTGACAAACCAGGCTGAGCTTTTCATGAGGTTGAAGTTCCCCCTCTCCGCATCTGAGCCAGGGATGCTGCCTGATGCAAAGCCCTGCCCTATCCAAAATGCATTTCCAGTCCCCTGGAAAGCTGCCCAGCCCTGCCCTCTCTGCAATTGCTAGCTCACTGCGGAGCAGTGACTCCAGACGTGCCGTGGTGGGCACGCTGTCTGTGCTCAGGTGGGCAGGCAAGCTCAGGAAGATTCTGAAGAAGAAGCTGCAGAGTTGCCTATCCTCACGCTGAGCTAGCTGGACCCTGTCTAGGACGTGCTGTGGCTCCCACTGAGCTGGAGACGTGTCCTTCAGCCACATCCCTACCAGGTCTCGGTGCAGGAACTGCTTGGACTCCAGGTACTCCATAGCCTCACAGACGTCTTTGCACATCTCCAGCAGCTCGGCAGGCTGGAAGCGCCGCCGCGTTTCCCTCAGGAAGTTCAGGAGGCAGCCGTTGGCCATGTACTCGGTGATGATGAAGATGGGGCGCTGCTTCGTGCACACCCCATAGAGCTGCACCAGCTTCTCGTGAGACAGGTTCCTATGTTGGGGGCAAGAAGGGCACTCCTGAGCATCAGCAGGGCCAAGCCGCAAAAGCATCGCTGGGTAAGGAGAGGGAGAGTTTGGCAAAGTGCTCCTGCCCCAGCTGCCGGTGGAAAGCTCCGTGGCAAACGAGCACAAAAGGAGAAATCTCTCGCAGTGTGGGTGCATTTCGGTGTGCGAGGCTGCCCGGTGCTGTCCCCCCAAACCAGGCACCCTGACAGGACGCATCCTGCGCCCCCCTGGGGGCTGCTCACACTTACATCATGACTTTGGCTTCGTCGATAAACTCGTCCTCTGACATGGAGCCCTCCCTGATCATCTTGATGGCCACGTCGTACTGGCCTCTCCACTTCCCGTACTTCACCACGCCGAACTGCCCCGTCCCCAGTTCCTTCAGGAAGGTCAGGTCCTTGGGGTCAATCTCCCACGACCCTAGGACAGAGCGTGAGGGTGAGGGGGGTGCGGGTGCCCTCCCCGCAGCACGTTCCCGGTCATCTCATCTAGCTGGTCCAGGAGGAGCTCACAGACGCGTGCTGCCCCCCAAAAAATCACCCTGAAAAATCACAAGCACGCCTGAAAAAACATCAGAGAAAATCCCTAACGTGCAGGACATGTTCCTCCAGGGGATGGGGAGCAAAGCAGCCTGCACGTCTCTCGGTACTGACCCCAGAGGGCCGGTGGGAGCAGGGAAGGGATCCCTGGGGATGCTGCGGGCCCTGCTGTGAGGGGACAGCCGGGATCCCAGCCCTGGCAGGTTACAGAAGGAAGGGAGCCCGTGCTGGGTGCCCCTCGGGCCCCACGGGCAGGGAAGCAGGAGGTAGCCCGGGGCAGCTTACCGTAGCCCAGGCCAGCTGTGGAAGGGGCACTTTTCCGGTGCTGAGACACGGGATGCTTCAGCCTGGATATGAGCCCTGAAACACAGGAAGGTGTCTGTAAAAGCACTGGTGGCCTCGCTCTGGCCCTGTCCTCTCTCTGAGACTGCCACAGCTTGGAAGATTCTTGTTCCAGCTTTCCCTGGGCTGCACCCTCCCCTCCTTCTGCCCTGCCTGAGAGGTGCTATCAGCTGGGAACCCGTGCCGGTGGGTGGCTTACGAGGGATGTGTTCATGTTTTGCTTTTGTCCAGATCAATAAAAAGGAACAAGGTTGCTCCCAGCCTCCTGCAGCCTGGTTTACAGCCCACTGCTGCAGGAAGGCAGGGAAAAGGATGCTCAGGGGGATGTGAGGTCCCTGCAGCTGCAGATATGCCTGAGCAGAGATGTGTGAATGAGTTGTCTGAAGCTGCAGCTGGGCTGTCCCAGACCAGGGCGGGGGTCAGTGTGCCCCCTGAGGGGGACAGAGCCAGCCCAGCTGGTGAAGGGCGCTGGGTGCAGGTCCAGCTGCCGGCTCTGCCCGTGCCCACGGGCGCTCACCGGCGGAGTTGTGCTGATGGTACGTGATGAGCTCCGGGATGGTGTTGAAGAGGTGCTTTTCGGCCAGGTAGTACTGATTCTGCGGGGTGCAGCACACGACGTAGTGGCGGATCATGCCCTGGAGGTCTCTGGGGAGACAGCGTGCGGGGTTGGAGGGCAGGCAGAGGGCAAGAGGTGCCCGGAGAGGCCCTCCCAGTCAGGAAGGAGCTATTCCTACATCCACTTACACAGAGGACTTGGCGTAGACGGACACAGTGTATTTCCCTGTCTTGCTGGTAGAGTCTCGGACAATGAAGCCCCCTTCCTTACCCTAAAAGAGAGAGAGGGGAACGGGTATTTGTAAGGGGGTGGACTTTTTTTTTTTTTTTTTTTTTTTTGCAGGAGGTGGGACTTAAAATAGAGGGACAACCACAGCGTGTCTGGAGGTGGTGCAATGAGTTAAAGCAGTCCTGCTTCCAGCTCCTGCCCGGGGAACACCTACTGGTGTGCCCCCCAGGTCATTCTGGGCCAGAGCTACTCAGCTCTGTCCTTGTCACCTGCAGTGGAAGGGCTGAGAGCAGCCCACGGAGGCCACGTGCATGAAGGACCCAGCCCCGCGAGCCAACACTCACCTCCTGCTTCAGCAGCTGCTCCGCTTGGCTCCGGGTGATGTTCTTGGAGTACCACCTGGGGCAGGGACACAGCCGTCAGGGACGTGCCCCAGCCACCGCTGTCCCCAGCCCGGCTGATCCTGGCCCAGAACCGAATGTAGAAAGGCCCTGACCCAGCACAACGTGCCACGGCCCCGTGCGTTCCCCTACTCACTCAAAGATCTCCAGGGAATTGCTGGTTTCGGTGACGTAGTTGCTGGGGATGTATCCTTCCCTCCTGCAGAAGGAAAAGGGGACGGTCATGCACCGATGGAGGAGGTTCCTGCCCCAGAAAGCTGAGCAGAAAAGCTCAAAAACCTCAGCAGGAACCCTGCGGTGTTCGTGCTTGGGGATGGCTGGTACCAGCACAGCCTGCTGTGTCTCCCTCCCCCTCCTCACGTGCCAGCTGGTGCAGCCTGTCTGAGCCCGTGGAGCGAAGAACCGACCAGTCTGAGAGCCTGGGACCAGTCTGGGATCCCCAGTGCCGGGTGGGGGTCCCTGGGGCCACCCCAGGGGTGACGCTGGGCCGGGACACAAGGTGCTGGAGCCCTTACCCGTTCTTGTCACGGGCTTTCCACCAGGGCAGGTGGCTCTCCTCCAGGATGAAGTACTCCTCGCCCTTCTGCAGCTGCAGGTCCTGCGCGTTCATCGGCAGGTAGTCGTACAGGGCCACCACCTTCTTCATCTCGCCCGCCGCGACGGGGGCTGGCTCGGGAGGCAGGGGCTTCATCACCATCTTCCCCAGGGAAAGGGAGAGCAGGGCACAGGGTGAGGCAGGCAGGCACGCTGTTTGCAGGCTGAGGCTGTCCCCAGGACTGGCCGGGTCAGCACAGCGTTTGTCTCAGCTCCCACACATAACTCCACCAAGAGATCAATCCACCCCACTGCTTTTATTGCAACAATTCCTCCTTGGAGGCGTCTTCACCAAAGGTAAGTTTTTTCTCTGTACCTTTGGGTTTAACCCGTGACTCCCCCACCCTATATCAGGGTTTCTCTCTCTCCCTAGCTCCCCTGGGGGACCCTCAGGGGTGCGATCATTTGACTTTCCTCTGGGTCTTTGGGCTCCATCCCCTGGTTCAAGCTCCTTCCCCTTCCATCTCTCTCCAGAGCCATGTCCCAGCCTGCAAACCTCTGAGCCACGCTCAGTGAATGTGTTGGCTTTTCCCAGGCTGACCTCTCCTTCAACACCCACATTTTCTGTCCCTTACCTCGTCCTCCTCGGGAGTAGGGGGAAGAGGCTTCTTTGTTTTGCGATGTGACCGCCCAACTTTTAAACCTTCACAACACAAGAACCATGAAGGTGAGAGCTGTGTTGGGCAGCGGGGAGGTCCCCGGGGCTGGGGCCAGGCAAGGGGAGGGTGCCCGGTGTCTTACTGCCGTTCCTGCTCTCCAGGATCTTGCAGCCCATGGCGTTCTTGGCGGTCTGGGAGCAGCACAGGTACTGGCCGTCGATCCAGAAGCAGGGGTGGTATTTCTGCACCAGGTCGCTGTTGTACCGGATCACTGTGGCAGAGGAGGGGAGATGTGTGTGACCCAGTGCTCCGTCCCCAGCCCGCTGCTGAGAGTTTTGTGCTCTCCCAGTGCAGACGATCAGCCCCAATAAATCATTTCACCCGCTGCTCTGCCCCTGATACGCAGCCGTGTGGCCCTGCTGCTCGGGTTTCCCTCAGTGCACTGCTTTTGTCTCAGTGCCACGGCGATGCAAGCCCTGTGACACCAACCTCCTAGCGAGGGAGGGCCAGCCCTTTCCTCCCAGATTTGATCAAAGCTCTTTGGCAGCTCTACAAAGGGACGCAAAGGCGCTCGGAGCGCCAGCTCCCGCTGCGACCAGTCCTCCTGCCAGCTGAAATGTGCCCGGGGCTGTCGAGGCCTGTGCTCTGCAGCTCTTTTGAGGCCCAGTTTTCAAAAGCGATGGAGCTGGCTTGCCTGTGGGCAGAGCAGGATGCCGCCACCGTCCCCTGCCTGCTCGGGGACCTCCCTTGCTGGGTGGCTGCTCCCTTGCCAGGCTTCAGCAGCTGCAGCAACCCCTCCTCGAGCAGGGAAGTGTGGCCGGGGCCGGCTGCTGGGGCAGAGCAGGGCTGGCATGAAATAACTGACTTCCCCGTTATCAGCCTGCTCTGCTTCCGCCTCGCTCGGGCAAACTTCCCCGTGTCAATTCGAGCAGCTAATCTAACCCCGGCAGCACGAAGCCGCAGGAGATACGCACGCATCGAGAGGCACACACGGGCAGCTCCATCAGATTTCGTCCGACCGCAAGCACCCCAGCCCCTCTGTTGCCTCGGCGTGCTCCCAGCTCGAGGGGAGAGCAGCCTTGCAGCTCAGCAGCAGCTCAGCAGCACCGTGCGAGGCTCGGGACGGGCTGGGAAATGCTCCCAGGCCCCCACTCAGGCTTTTCATCCTCGTTTCCTTCCTAAAGCACCGAGGGCTCTACCTCCCCCTCATGTGCCGGTGCAGCGGTGTGGCCACGTTTGCCATTTCCTCCTGCCCTCAGCAACTTCTGAGGCTGCTCGAGCTGATTTGGAGCAGGTTTGTGGGAAGGCAAGGCGCCTCGCTCAGCGTGGCCGTGGTGCTGCAGGGATCGGCGGGCAGCAGAGGCGAGCGCCCAGCTCCTCGGGGGGCAGCTCGTGCCAACGCGGGGACGTTACCAACCCTGCACGTAGGGCACGGCCTCGTGACTGCGCTCGTCATGGGAGCAGCTTCTGATAGAGCTCGCTCTTCCGCAGATATGGGATAAAGTAACCACGAGGCAGCGAGCCCCCGGAAACCCAGAGTCTGAGTCACGCTGCACGCGCAGCCGGTGGCTCCCGATCGCTCGTACGGGGAGCCGGGGCGGCCCGGACTCACCGCTCTTCAGCTGGTGGATCCAGCGTTTGCGCAGCTCCTCCGTCGGGGAGAAGACGTAGAGGGGGCCCTCGTCGTACACCACCTGCGGGCAACACACGTCCACGGGGCTGGGGGCTCGCAGGGCAGCAGGGGCTTGCGGGCAGCCGGTGCAGAGCACGAGCCGTGCCGGTGTGCGCGGGCCCCATGGTGCTCGCGGGACCATGACAGGGAGGTTATAAATAAGCCCCCTCCCCCGAGACTTTCCACTTCCTTCTCTGACTTTCGGTGTGCTGGGGTGCCAGCGAGGGCGGGCAGCTGGGCTGGGGGCTGAGCGAGCAGCGGGCAGGGAGCATCCCTCCAGCATCGGCCAGGGAACCGAAAGCTGCGGGATGAAGCTTGGAGCTGCTTCCCATCACCCCTTCAAGAGAGCTGCCCAATTCCAGCCTGCCCGACGCGGGATGCGGGCATCCCCAAAACGATGCTGTGCTTGTCCCCGTGTCCTCCTCGCTGTCCTCACCCCGGTGCAGTGCCAGCCCCTGGTCCCCCGCAGCCCCGCGGAGCAGGCTGGTGAAGGGGGTGTGACGAGGACTCACCTGGAAGGGGTAGGGGAACCGCTCGATGATGGAGATCTGCTCCATGTTGTTGTAATCCTCCCCCTTCTTCTGGAAGAGAGAGGCAGAGACGATCACTGTCCCCAGCTCCCGTCACCCCCAGGCCGGGCTGCTGCCCACCTCCCCAGCCAGAGGACGGGGGACACAAGCGGGGACCCTCACCGGGACCTGCCGCTCGGGGGGGGGGTTGTTTTCGGGCACCACCGTCTCCACGCAGGTGATCTTCTCGATGTCCACCGAGCCCTTCTTGCTGCCTCGGCGCTGCGAGAGACGGGCTGGCTTTGAGCAACCTCCAAGAGCTGCTGAGCCCCCGGCCCTCGTCCCACCCCTCGTCCTGGCGGGGGACAGCCAGCGGCCCCCCGGACTCACCCCGCGCTCGAAGTCGTACTCGTAGTAGGACAGCTTGCTCTCCGTCAGCAGGAACAGGCGCTTCTTGAAGTTGAGGGGCGACGTCTTCTTCTTCTGCTGCGAGCGCTTCAGGAAGATGCTCTCCAGGATGACGCTGGCCATGTCGGCCACCCCGGCTGCCTCGACGCCGTGCTCCCCGGGGTGCTGCGTGCAGGGTGACACCGACACGGCGCTCGCTCAGCCGAAAACCTGCCCACGGCCAGACCTCACGCACGTTCAGGGTGTTTAGAGGGTGACCTCTGGCTGTCACTTCCCCCTCCAGGGGCCATGCCACGGACCCAGCCGCCCCCCGGCAGGCTCCAGCTCCAGCGGGGTGCTGGAGGGGTCCCCGCAGCTGGCTGGACGGAGAGGGAGGGAGCTGGGGAGGCTGTGAGAAACATCGCCTCGGGGAGGAGCGTGGAGCCCAGCAGCGACACCCAGCACCCTGCCTCCTCCCCTCGGCACCGCGGTGTTTGTGGGGGCCGTTTCCTCCCGCTGCTCACCCAGGCTCTGCCTGCTGTGGCCGTGCCGCCTTGGCAGCGCGTGAGGGCCAGCTGCGGGGACAGGATCCTAAAAGCTCAGGCTCTGAAGTCCTGAAAGCCCTGAAAGTCCTGGCCGAGAGCACAGGGTGGCCCTACAGTCACCTTCCCCTGTGCCCGTGGAGCTGCAGGAGCACGCAGACATCACTGAGCTCCCTTCCCCGTGTCAGCAGTGCTCAGTGGGGGCCAGGCTCACAGCGCTGCCTCCAGCCAGCACCCAGAGGTGCCTGAATCCTCCTCAACCTCCCCAGGGATGTGTCCAGATGTTTCCAACACCCCTCGAGGCTGTGACCAGCCCCGGTCCTGCCTGCACCTCGCGGGGGGCACGGAAACCTCCTGCTCCTCCTTCAGCTCTGCTTTTCTCCCTTCATCCCGGAGCAGCGGGGTCAAGCCCCGTGCTGCCCACCCGGGCACCAAACCCGCTCACGGCAGGGACCAAAGGTGCTGTGAGCGGCCCCGCTTGCTGGATCCTTTTGGGCTATTTGGGTGGTTTATACAAAACACCACAGAAATACTGAATTTTCGGAGCCTCCCAGAAGAACCAGCAGCCTCTGGCTGAGCCGGGAATGGGGGTGAAGGGAATTGGGGCCGGGGCGGGTGCTTGTGGCGGGGGTGCTGAGCTGTGGGGGCGCGGGGAGCCTTACCTTGGGCCGCAGCAGCTGCGTCACCGCCAGCAGTGGGGGGCAGATGGGGCAGCTCCTCACCACGTCCTCTGAGACGGCGACAGCGGGCGGGGAAGGACGGTGAGCGCCACAGGGGGATGCCTCCATGTCCCCATGTCCCACCTGGGTCCCTGCCCGGCTCAACCCTGCCCGGCGGGGCTCACCTACCTCCCCACTCGGCCATCGCTGCCTCGTTGGGGCAGCCGAGGGGGCGAGTGGGTGGCTGTGAGCGTCCCCCCCCCCCCGTCCCCGTCCCCGGTGTGGCTTCCTGCCATTGTCACACCTTGGCCAGGCGTGCTCTGACACACACACACACCCCGTGCCTGGTGCTGTGGGGCCGTCCCGAGCTCTGCACTGTGCCCCTGGCCCGCCGGGCAGCCCGACGGCCACCACAGGTGGCCACGGGGCGGGCTGGGAATGTCCCTGTCGCTGTAGGGCACAGGGGAAGGGGCCTGGGGTGTCCTTGCCCCCAAAACCAGGGCTGGCGACACCAACCCCTCATTTTGGGCACAGCACGGAGGGTGACAAAAACGAAGGTTGGGAGGGCGGAGGAGGGAACGTGGACGGCAGCACCCCCACACCTCCCCAGCGCCCTGCCCCAGCGCCACGAGCACCCATCCAGCGCCCCAACACCGTGCTCCAGCACAGCCCCAAGCCCCCCAGCACCCCAAAACCCCCCCGGCACCCCTCTCAGCGTGACCCCACACCCCCCAGCACCTCCCCACCGCCCAACGGCAGAGGCGTGAGGCCGGGAGCCCTCGTGCCACCCTCGCCGGCTGTCCCCGTGCCACGCGGCAGTAGGGCCGTGTGTCCCCGGCACCCCACACTCACCGAGCCCTACAGCCAGCCCTATAGCTGGCCGGGGTCCCGCTGCGCCCACTGCCCCGCGCCCGCCCCGAGCGGCCCAGCCCCGCGGCTCGGCTCGGGTCGGGGCGGCTGGGACACGACGCAGGGATGGTGGGGTCGGCCGCGCAGGGAGGAAGGACGCGGCCGGCCAACCCCACCCTTTCGGTTCCCCTTTTTTTTTTTTTTTTGGGGTTTCTCACTCAGAGCAGCAGCTGCGTTTCCTCCTGGAGATGGCCGGGGCCAACTCCGCGGAGCCAGCAGCAGCAGCAGGGCGGCCGCACGGAGGGGTGGCGGGGCTGGATTTGGGGTCTGGGAGAAGGGGCTGAGGGTGGTGGCATGGGGCTGGGGTGTGGGGCTGGGATTTGGGGTGGGCAGCGGGGTGACATGCACGAACAGCAGGCGGGGGCCTCCTCCTGCCCACCTTGTCCCTGCACCCCATGTCCCTGGCCACCCATGTCCCCATGCACCCTGCACCCCATGTCCCCATGTCCTCTTGCCCCATATCCCCGCACCCCATGGCCCTATGTCCCCGTACCCCATGTCCCTATGGCCCTATGTCCCCATGTCCCTGTACCCCATGTCCCTATGTCTTCATGTCTCCATATCTCTGCACCCCATGGCCCTATGTCCCCATGTCCCTATACCCCATGGCCCTATGGCCCTATGTCCCCATATCCCTGCACCCCATGGCCCTATGTCCCCAGGTCCTTGCATTCCATGTCCCTATGTCCTCATGTCCCCATATCGCTGCACACCATGTCCCTATTTCCCCATGTCCCTGCATCCCATATCCCTTTGTCCCCATGTCCCCATATCCCCGCACCCCATGGCCCTATGTCCTCATGTCCCCATATCGCTGCACACCATGTCCCCATGTCCCCATTTCCCTGCACCCCATATCCCTTTGTCCCCATGTCCCCATAGCCCCGCACCCCATGTCCCTGCACCCCATATCCCTTTGCCCCCATGTCCCCCCGCCCCCGCCCCCTCCCTCCAGCAGGGGGCGCTCTCTCCCCGCTCCCCTCCTCTCTATGGTTCCCCCCCCTCTCCCATCTCCTTCCGCTTCCGGCCCGCTCCTTCTCCTCGGGTGCCGCCGCCAAGATGGTGGGTGCGGGAGGCCGGGGGCGGGGGGCCCGGCTCCATCCGCCGCCATCCGCCCCCGCCGCGCCTCGGAGCGGCCGCGGGGGGCCCTGCCCGTGCTGGGGGCCGCTCGGGGAAGCGGCGGCGGGGGGAGGCGGCGGGCGCGGGGCCTGTCCCGGCGGGATGGGGATGGGGTTTGTGGGGGGGGGGAGGCCAGGCCAGGCCGTGCTGACCGCCGGGCCTCTCCCCGCTGCCGCAGGTGAACGTGCCCAAGACCCGCCGGACCTACTGCAAGAAGTGCGGCAAGCACCAGCCGCACAAGGTCACGCAGTACAAGAAGGGCAAGGACTCGCTGTACGCCCAGGGTGAGCCCGGGGGCGGCTGGGCTGGGAGCGGGGCTGCTGCTGGGCGGCTGGGGGCTGAGGTTGGCAGCTGGTGCGTTCACGTGGCTGGGGTGCGTGTGTTTGGCTGTTGCCTCAATGTGCTCGTTTCCCCCTGTAGGCAAGAGGCGCTACGATAGGAAGCAGAGCGGCTATGGCGGCCAGACGAAGCCCATCTTCCGCAAGAAGGTCAGTGCGGCTTCTCTGAGCCGTGACATCTTCACAGCCCTCACACCCTGCTGAAGCAGGACACATCTGCCTCCTCGGCCGCGGGCTGGGTGTGTGCTCGAGCAGTGTTACAGCAGCTCTGCACTCGTAGTGGTGTCTAGGGAGTGTAAGAACACAGTTCCCACCCGTCTGCTGTTTGCCCCAGCTGCTCTGTCTCACTGAGATGTTCCTTGATCACGCTGGAGTGATGCAGCCTGTGTTTGTGGAGCAGCTGCTGCAGGGATCCTGCTGCTTGAGGACAACACGGCCTTAATGGGGGTGGTGCTTTTAATGAAAGGAGTGTTTTCCCCCTTGCTAAAGGATATGATAAAGGGAAAGAAAGCCTGCTGTTAGCTTTCCAGATGTTCTCGAAGCGTTGGTAGTTTGTCTTTGGAACTTGTTTTCCAGGCCTGTGAGGCTCTGCACAGCCAGGCTGCCTTCACTGGCAAGGGTACAATGGGGTGAAGCGTTCCCAGCTCCTGGGGGTACTGCAGAACACAGAATGCTTTCCTTGCAGGCTGCTCTCCAAAGAAATTGGTATCACTGAGCCAGCAAATCACAGCTGCTGTTCTCCTGAGAGTCTCAAAACAGCAGTGGAAAGCGTGGTGCATTCTGTTAGCGGCGCATTAGAGCGATGTGCTGCTGCCATCCTCCCTCTGCAGGTTGCGGGGTACCTGGAAGTGTAGACCTCCTGCGTGTTTCCCCTCTGTGTGTCCCTTCTGCTAGGAGATAGGGGACAAAAAACCTTGAAATTTACAGCAGGGAAGCAAAACCTGACAGATTTATAAAAGTTCTTGTGCAAACTGTGTAGCTGTGCTTACAGAGCCACTTGGCTAGCTGCTGGGAAGCCCTGGTGTTCTGCTGGAGGCTTCCAGGAAGGAAGAAAAAAGGGTGGTGTTTTTTTAAGCTGGGAGAGTTGGCAGGAGATGCTCCTGCAAGCAGGGTACCCGAAGCAGCAGCACTGCTCCCAGCTTGGCACCCCGCTGCACGCTGCCGTCCCCGTGTGTTTCCCTCCAGCCAGCGCCGTGGGGGTGAGCAGCTGGGGTTTGTCACTAGGCTGCGGCTCTGTCCCGCTGCTCCAGCGGCCTCACAGCTTCGGGTTCTTCCCTCCGCAGCCTTCCGAGCAGCAGCTCTCTTGTCAGTAGCTGCGGGTCTGCGTTCAGCACGTCACATCACTGCTCCTGCAGGGGAAGGTTTGCCAGCTTTCGGGTGTTTCTTCTGGTGGGCGCTCTGCCGAGCTCCCCGAATGCTGCTGGGGCTGTCATCCTGCGCCCTGAACAAGGGGCTGCTCCTCGGTGCTTTTTAAACACAAAACACCACAGCAGGTGAAGGCACAGATCACTAAGTTCTCTTACTGGTGTTCTAAGGTACCTGGCTGTGTTTAACAGAGGCAGCCCAGCTGTGTTGCTGGTTTCCTCTTTATATTTGAGGAATCAGCTGGTGAATCTAAAGCAGTGCAGGTAACGGGCTGTCCCCAGGAGTGGCTGTCACCTGTTTCGGGGCACTTCTCACCCATACCCGCTGCTCTGCTCCTCCCAGGCCAAGACCACGAAGAAAATCGTGCTGAGGCTGGAGTGCGTGGAGCCCAACTGCAGGTCCAAGCGGATGCTGGCGATTAAGAGGTGCAAACACTTTGAGCTGGGAGGAGACAAGAAGAGAAAGGTACGTTGGGGTACCCCGAATGTTGGGGTACCCTGAATGTTGGTGTGCCCCCAACGGCTGGTACGGCGGAGGGTGAGGACGGGCTGTGGGAGAGCACTGTCAGAGCTGGGGGAGGGTGAGATGCAGTGGAGTAAACTCGCTGTCTCTTCCTTTTTGCAGGGCCAGGTGATCCAGTTCTAAGCTCCATCCCCCAGTTTGGACTGTATTAAAGGAATTGGAAGAGATCTGTTGTTTGTCTGTCTGTCTCCTGCTTTTGGTGGGGAGGGACTTGCGAGTACCTTAACCCAGCTGGAAGGCGTTCCGAACAAAGCTGAGCAGTTGGATTTGATGGTTTAGAAAGGGTTTTGAAGAAACCTTGCCTATGGCTGGCACCTCCTCAGGGTGTTCCAAGAGGTACATAAAGCATGGCTGAGCACGAGGCTCTGCAGATTCGTGCACCAGCAACATCTCTGGGGGTGCTCCTCGGGCTGACACGAGGACCTCTGGCAGAATGCTGCCTTCAGCAGGGCTGCTTCTAAACTTGCAGCTTGTCTCCTGTAAATAGTTCGTGCCTCCATCACAGCAGTTGTGTTCTAGGAGTACTTTAAGCCTCTGCGGTGAGTCTGAATTGTTGGTAGGTGAAGCAATATTTGGGAAAAGGCTTTAAAGTGCCTGTTGCAGTTGTGTAGCTCCCCGATAGGCTTTTTTTAAGTGCTTGTCCTGGAGGGGAGGCAGGCGAGATTCCTTGCAGCAGTGATGTTGGGTTTTTTTTTGACCCAGGAAGAACTGGGGTAACTTGAGCTCCCCTGAGCAGCCCTCACGCTTCTCACAAGCAGCTGGGCTGTGCTGCAGCCAGCGGCTAGCACCAGGGGCTGTGTTTGAGGAAGCATCCTCTGCACCGCCAGGCAGCAGTTACTCACCACAGCTCAGCTCCGAGCTGCCTGTGGAGGCTGCGAGCTTCGTGGCCGTGCAGAGCGATGGCTGATCCATGCACGTTGGCTCCCCCAGCTGGGTGTTGTGCTGGCACAGCAGGCTTCAGCTGCCTGCCTCCTGTCTCGCTGAGTTATTTTCCTTACAAGAAAAATCCCGAGCACAGCACGTAAGCAGCAAGTGAGGGGTGACTGCTGAGCAGCAGAGTGTGGTGTGCTTTAGGACAGGCTGTCCTGCACTCTGGCAGCAACCCACTCACAGGAGAACTATGAAAAACCTTCACCCTTATTAGGGAGCACTTTAATTAAAGTTTGTAATCACAACCAGAACAAATCAAGGCATCTGCATCGTGTGGCAGGCAGAGAGAGCACGCATACACGGTAGTTGCATAAGAACCTGCGTAACTTTAGCCTAAAGACTGCTGCCAGCAGCAAAAGAAGGGCAGTGCTGTTGGGAAGGAGCCCCCAGGGGCCCTGTGAGGAGCAGGGAGGGGAGCTGCTGTCTAGAGGGAAGCGCCAGCCACAGGTAGGGGGCTCCTGGGGTAAGGAGCAGCCCTCAACGCTGAGAGCAGACAACAACTGCAGCGAGCCAGGCCAGTCCCTGAGTTCAGTGATAACCACGCTCTGAGGAGGGGGTGGGCTTTCTTTGGTAGCTTTTCTGTATTTTTGGTTTGTTTTTTTTTGGGCTGAGTGTCCCTGTAGAGCCCAGCTCGCAAAGCAGCAGCAGGGCAGCTGGGCTGCATTTCCCCGCTGAGCCTGGGGAGCCGTAGGACACCGCATCAGCCCTTCGTGTCTTTGGGCAGGGGGTGCCAGCAGCTGGGGCCCCTGTAGCCCCCAGATACCATGGAAAGGGTAAATAAATAGGAGAGGAGCAACCCTCAGAGAAGCAGTTGAGTGGAAAATGAGGACAGAACAAAGGCACCCTGCCTGGAGGCTGTTTGTTGTGTCTGCGTGCCTCCTCCTACAGCGCGCCCACCCTGAGCAGCACGGTGCCCGTGGGGTTCACCTCCACGCTGAGCGAGGACACCCAGCTGTGCACGCCCCAGTCCCTGCTGCTGGGCAGCAGCTGCCGCACGGAGCAGGCGGGGTTGCAGGCCAGCCCGTTGCCCAGGAAGGCGAGGGGGAAGGAGAAGTTCTGCGGCCCCCCGATCTCCTGCTGGTACAGCACCGCCACCGCGTAGGCGCCGCCCGACAGCGGCCGCTCCCAGAGCTCGAAGTTTTTGTCCTGCCGAGGAGGGAACAAACCCCGAGGCGTGTGTTAGGGGAGGCTGGGCCGCTCTCAGAGGAGGCCAGCAGCCCGTGCACCCAAAACAGCTCGGCCGTACCTTGGTGATGCGATATCCCTGCTTGCCCAGCGGATCCTGGTTGATGGCGATCACCTCTTTGTTCTGCAGCAGCCACTTGGCCTCGGGGCTGATGCGCCGCAGGTCGTTGGACATGAAGAGGGGAGCAGCCATGATGGCCCACATCGCCATCTGCGTCACCGCCTGGTCCCAGCTCAGCCCGAAGTTCCCGATCACCAGCTGTGACGGGAAATTCAAAAAGGTGCCCGGTGATGCTGCCTGCCCGGGAGAAACTGGGCCGCCACGCGGAGCACCCGTAAATGACAGGATGCTGAGGGTGGGAGCGGTTAGATAGGCCAGGAGCCAGACCAGCCCGTTGGGTGGCAATTCTCTCATCGGGTGCTCGATCCCAGGGCCCCCTCAGAGCCTTTTACCCCGGTATTTCTCCCTCAAATCCTTCCCTCTGCCTGCAGCCGAGGAGAAGAGTTTTTAGTGGTGCTGCCCTACTTGCCATGTCAGGGTCGTTCCAGCCCCCCGGCCCAGCTATCTTCACAATGCTGTCCTGGTGAAGCGCTGTCCACTCCAAGATGCTCTTGATGCTGTTCCAAGAGTCGTAGACATCAAAGAAGTTCCTCCAGTGGTTGCAGTACTCTTTGATCTCCGTGTAATTGGGCTGCCAAAACAACGAGCGTCATTAGCCAGAGAGCTTGTCCGCGCAAGGTCAGGAACGCACACAAAGCATCAGCACTATTTTGGGGCAGAAATAAATAGTTTTGGTGGCAGACCCACCGAGCTCTGTCAGAAAATCCCCCCAGACTTCACCAAAGGTGGGATGGGAGCAGTGGGACTAAGGTGTGACATCCTACTAATTACTGCAGTGTCTCGGGTTTACACCCTCCGGTGACTAACGCGTTTATCTCTGTGGGAGCGATGGCCACATCCTGTCCTGGCAGCGCGGGGGAGCCAGCTGTGGGTGGAGAGCAAAGCATCAGCCACAGACCTTGGCTGGCAAAAACGTGTTCATAACCACCACGGAGGATTCCTATGAAATAGGCTGCCCTATTCAGGATCCTGCTGAATTCTCGGCAGAGCAGTGACTCGCCTCAGGTGCGCCTCTGGGCTGTGAAGTGTTTTTCCTCCACCTCGCAGTCCTGCTCCCTGTCAGAGCAGAGAGCAGCGAGCTCCCTGGGAGGCTGCTCTGCACTCGTAGCACTTTCCTGTTCCTCCGTCCATGCGATGCCAGCCCTGAGACACGCTCCTCACCTGCTGCATGGGCCTCAGGTAGAAGGGCCATTCGCAGGAGTACACGATGGGTCTGCCAGTCTTGTTCAGGGCCAGAGACATCCTCCTGTAACCTGAGGGAAGAGAGCGGACAGGTTACACAATCCCCTGGGTCATGGAGAACTGAGCCAGTGTCACAGGTTCGGGTTTCAGTTCAACTCTTGCAAAATCAAGGCTGAAGGAGGCAGCCAGCCTCCTGCCTCGCAGGGAAAGGCGAGCTTCAGTGCCTTGCTGCTCTGAGACTGATCAATTTGTCTCCTGGTTCTGGCTGGGATAGAGCCCCGGGAAGAGGCTGCAGTTTTGCTGTGTGGTGTTTTTTTCCTGGGAAATACACATTGGTATCTATCAAGCTGCTGGGCACAGCTGCAGTGGTTAATGTTGCAGGAAAATGTCCTTAGGAAGGACTTGTGCCATATGGGCTGGGCAGGAATGCAAAGCCACCAGATTTGTCCTGTCCTTGTCCCCAGACGGCCCTGTTACATCCCTTATAATCAGCAGCGAGGGGATGAAGAGCCCGCTCTCTCTCCTGGAACTGCTTCAGGATCGCACCTGGGTTACACACAGCATCCAACAGCAGCTTCCAGCCTAGCTGCTGCCTGCGGTGCTGAGCTGAGCTCCTGGCCCCAGCAGCCAGCGTAGGCCCGACCAGCTGGCTGTGATGGGACCGTCACTCGGGCAGGTTCCCACTGCCAGACCCAGCCAGGACCGTAGGGCTCCTGCTGCCAACGCTGTGGTGCTGACTGTGCCAGCAGGGAGAGCCCCGTCAACAGAAAACCATCTTCCGAGCCCCAGGAGGTTTTTCACGCCAGAACTCTCTTCAATTTTTGCTGTTAAAAGCCCTGATAACTGCCTTTCTGCAGCTGACGCAAGCTGTTCTGGCGTGCAGCTGATCCATTACGGCACGGCCTCGCCGAGGGACTAAGGGCTAAGTGTGTGAAGTGTTTCGAGCTCTCCAGTGAAGGCACTGCAGAAGGGCAAAGCCTCTGTGGTGCTAAGAGCTGATGCAGCACTCTGCACAGAGCCCCCGGAGCATGCAGCCCCTAGTGTGAGGCAGCTGCTGCCTCAAGCCCTGCCTGCGAGCGAAGCTCCAGGAGGGGGGAGGCTGAGCAGCCAAAAACCACTTGGGCCAGCAAAACTCGCGGCCTCGGAGAGAGCAACCTTCAGCTCGGGCACACAGCCTCCTACCTGCTTCTGTAAGCAAATCCCTCAAATGAGCAAGCTCGGGGAGAAAAGCAGATCCCCAGAGGCTCGGGACCACTGCCGAGCACCTTGCCCATGCACCCACCTTCTGCCAGCAGCTCCAGCGAGCCGGAGTTGCAGCCGTCGAACTTGAGCAGGTCCACGCCCCACGAGGCGAAGGTCTGGGCGTCCAGCTCGTAGTGCCCGTAGCTGCCGGGGAAGCCGGCGCACGTCTGGTTCCCGACATCACTGTAGATCCCCAGCTTCAGCCCCCGCACATGCACCTGGGCTCAGGAGCAGACAGAGGCCAGGGCTTGGGGTGCCGGCCCCGAGGCCACTTCCCCCCCGACCTCCCGGTCCCGCCGCGCTCCCGGCGCTCACTCACGTAGTCTGCCAGCCGCTGGATGCCCCCGGGGAAGCGGCGGGGGTCTGCCCGCAGCCTGCCGCGCTCGTCCCGCGTGGGGGCCGCCCAGCAGTCGTCGATGCACAGGTACTGGTAGCCCGCATCCCGCCAGCCCTCCGCGGCCATCACGTCGGCCATCTCGGTGAACAGCTGCTCGCTGCGGGCAGGAGCACGGCGGGGCTCGGGACCGGGACACCGGGACAGCACCCCCGGGACTAAGACACCGGGACACTGGGCACCTCGGGACCGGGACACCGGGTACCTCTGGCACCCTGGGACCCCCGGGACCCCGGGCACCCCCGGGACACCGTCACACCAGGACCCCCGGTACTGGGACCTTGGGACACCAGCACCCCGGGCACCACCGGGACCGGGACACCGGGCACCTCTGGGACCCCGGGATCCCCGAGACCGGGACCCTGGGACACCGGGCACCCCCGGGACCCCCAGGACACCGGCATACCGTCACACCAGGATCCCCGGGACCAGGACCTTGGGACACCAGCACCCTCGGGACCGGGACCCCGGGGGACCCCGGGGCACCCCCGGTACCGGGACCCCGTCACCCCCGCTCCCCCCCCCACCCCCCGTGTCCGTACCTGACGCAGCGGCGGGGCTGCGCGCTGCAGTCGGTGGCGCAGAGGAAGCGCTCCCAGTGCAGCCAGCCCATGGGCGGCGTCCTGGCCACGCCGTTGTCCAGCGCCGCCGCCGCCGCCGCCAGCAGCAAGGCCCGGAGCAGCTCCGGCACGGCCGCCGCCATGATGGAGCCGCGCGGTCACGTGACGCGAGGGGGGTCACGTGGGACGAAGGCCGGCGCTGCCTGACCCCCCCCCCTCCCCTCCCGCCAGGGGGCGCCGCTGCCCCGTGTGGGGCTTCGCGGCCATGGCGGGGCCGGGCAGTGCCAGGCGCGGGGCCTGAGGCGAGCTGAGCGCTCGGGTCCTCGCCTTGTTGTAAAAACAGTCACAGAGTCACACAATCACACAAATGCAGGGCCCCCAAGGTTTAGAGGGACCCGCAGGCACCACCATGTCCCGCAAACCTCCCTATTTTAACACCTCCAGAGGCGCCCCCACAGCCTCCCGGCGCAGCAGTCCCAGCGCCCCGCCGCCCTCACGGTCCCGTTTCTGTCCCGTTTGCTGCGGAGCTTCCTGGGCTCCATTCTGTGCCCATCGCCCCTTGTCCTGTCCCCGCTGACGGAGCTTGGCCACATCCCGTTGTGCCCCACACAACCGCCCCCCGCTCCAGACCCGGTGCCTCGACCATGCCCCGCAGGTGTGGTCAGTCTGTCCCAAAAGCCGTCTGTCTGTCCCCGCCAGCCCCCATGCCTGACACCCATCCCCATCCCGCAGCCCACAGCTCCCTGCTGGAGCAGGGCTGCTTTTCCAGCAGGCACCCCTGGTCCCCTGTGTGACCCCTTCTTGCTGTCCTGGGGCCGTCCCCGCAGCGAGGTGGGCGGCTGGGTGGGTGCTGTGGGTCCAGCAGGGTTCCCCAGCCCCTTTTTGGGGTGAGGATCAACAAAAGAGCAGAGCCAGGCACCGCATGGTGCTGCTGGGCCTCCTGCAGGGTGCTGGACCCCGGGGCTGGCAGGGAGCAGGGCAGGAGGCGGCAGCACCCATGGGTGCAGAGGGGCAGGAGGAGGCAGGTCACACGTGTCCGTGGCAGTGGGGCCGTAAGCATCGTGCTGGCAGGCAGGCAGGGAGCTGCCGGCACCCATTATGCTGATTTTTCTGTCTGGGAGTCACGTTAACCCGGTGTAACTCCATTAACTTCAATTTACACCGGCAATTAACTCAGCCACGGCTGCTGGTCCCGTGCCCACGGCTGCCTCCTGCGGCAGCCAGGACGTGTCCCGAACATGCAGCACCGTGCAGGGCAGGGAAAAACGGCCCCAGCTGAGGTCTGTGGGCTTTCTGCGGGATGGAGCCTCCTGGGCTGGCTGCTGCCCGCGCTGCACCCCCAGCCTGGGCACTGCTGCTGCCCCCAGGCATAGGGACACACCAGAGCAGCAGTGAGGGTGTCCTGGTGGCTCCTGGCTCAAGCTGGGAGCACTGGGCAGGGGCTGAGGACTGCTGCTGGCCCCAAAAATGCTCCTGGGGTGCCCATGGGGCCATGGGGTGGCAGTGCTCTCCTAAACATTCACCACCATGGTGCCAAAAGCAAGGGCCCCCTCTGCTTGGCTGCAACCAGAGTCGATGCAGTTTATCTTACAGTGTCAGTTTTTTACTCTTTCCATTTTTCTGGGAAGCACCAGTTCTTGGAATCAGGGTGATTTAGGGCCGACCCCAGCTTTTCTACCCAAACAGACCCCATGCGCCCTGACCTGCTTCTCGGTAAAGGAGAGCAGCGAGGCCAGGCAGGGAGGAACACAGGAGCATCGCAGGTTTGGTTTCTCCCAGCAAAAGAGCAACCCAGGCTCCCAGCCTGCCTGCCTGCGCCTTGCCTGCTCCCCTCCCCACTGCAGAAACCCTCGCTGGGGGCTGTTGGGGCGATGGGGCTGCGAGGTACGGGGTGCCCAACAGAGCCGATCTGTGCGACTTGGCCGGGAGCACAGAGGGAGATTGATGCTTGCTTGCGAGCTCGGCCGTCAGCTGCGAGCTCTGCCTGCCCCCACGCCAGCTGGGGACAGAAGCGCTGGCCCGGGGTGGCACCGCGGGGCTGGCGTAAGCCCCCGGCACAGCTGGCAGTGCTCTGAGGCTGGCGCCGGCCCAGGACACGCAGGGAGGCTGGGACACTCGATGTATTGGGGTGTCCGAGCTCCACCATGGAGCTGGAGACCCCCCTGACCCCGTATCTGTCCCCACACACACACCTGGGGTCCCGTCCTGCAGGCAGACCCCCAGCAGACAAATCACCCATGGGGGTAACGAGGTCTGGGCAGAATTGCAGGGCTGCACCATCCTCGTCCCTGCATCCCTCCTGCAGCCAGGAGCTGGAGCCGGATCAGGCCACGGGGGTCTGGGCGGAGAGAAACCCCCAGCACACCGCTGAAAATCCCAGGAAGGGTTTATTTGTGCAGGAAGATTGAGGAGGCTGTTTAAAAACACCTGCGGGTGCTGCCCACGTGCCGGCATCACCTCCTGATGGGCTCCCGCCAAAAAACAAGTCTCTGAAGGCTGCCTGAGGTGGGACAGCAGTGTGGGGGGCACCCAGCAGTGGCGATGGGCTGGAGCCATCCCAGCCCGTCCTGGTGGGCCCTGCCCTGCCTGTGCCCTGCTCCTGGCGCTGCCGGGGGATGGATGCCGGGGGGCTGCAGCAAACCACCCCACAGAGGACGCGAGCCCCGCCTGGGCTTGATGTGAGCAGGGGGAAAGGAGAGCAGCAACACATTTCTCACTGCAGAACCTACAGAAACGTTGCCTACTGCTTTTATTTCCAGCTAAGCACGGAGGACATCCGGGTTCGGAGGGCTGGAAGCCTTGCTGGAGTTTGAAGTCGAGGGTTTGGGTGCTCTCCGGTGGAGGAGCAGCCGGGGTGAACCACACCTGGGGGCTGGGTGAGGGCAACTGGGGGCTGGGGTCAGCAAGGCTGGGGCGATTTCACCTCCTGCTCTCTGCTGCTGGCACCGTGGTGACGTGCCACCACCTCCTCCTGAGCAGCACAGCCACGTCCTGTGGTGGCAGTCACTGCGGAGATGCCAGTACAGCTCTGCTCATCCAAAGGGGGTCAGCCGAGCTGCCCCCACACTTCCAACCCCAAAACCCCCCCTCAGCATCCTGCCCGGGGTGCTGAGCAGCCCCTGCCATGGGCTGCGTGTGCCACCCGCCTTCCTTCTCCATCCGTGGGACCGGGGCCCTGGCAGGGCGGGTGGCAGTCGGGGACGGGGAAGGACGTCACAGACATCGCTCCTGGGACATGTGCCCTAGAATAGGGACAGCGCTGGGCTCTGCAGCAGGGAAACTGCCTGGCCCCGACCCTTCGGTGAGCCGTGGGGCTGGGAGGGGGCCAGAGGGGCCCTAGCCATGGCCAGGCTGGGCTGGGGGCTGCCCCCAGCACCCAGAGGGACAGGCACACAGCGGGGCCTGGCTGAGAGGCAGTCCCTCATTTTCGGGCCTCAGGGCACCGGGTGGATGTCCTCCGAGCGCAGCACTTTGTAGACGACCCAGTAGAAGATATTGAAGACCAGGAAGGTGAAGGGGAAGACGGCTCGGGAGATGGTGTCGATTCGCTTGGCGCGGTCGACGTAGCGCCGGCGGAGGGTCTCCCCTTCCCGCAGCAGCGCGCTGCCCGGGGGGGGGCTGTAGATGCCGGGACCCTCCCCGGGACCCTCCTTCACCTGCAGGCAGTGGCCCAGCCCGTAGCCTCGCAAGTAGAAGCGGCTCTCACGGACGAGCTCTTCCTCCTGGCGGGGGAAAGCGCCGTCAGCCAGGCAGCAAACGGAGCGGGTGTGAGCAGGGGATGGATGCCCCGTGTGTGTGTGCCAGCCCCGTGTGTGCCAGCCCCGCTGCACGCCCCTGTGGGTGCCTCGAGCGTGCAGGCAGAAGCACGGGGCTGGCAGGGGTACCCAGGGGTGTGGGGGATCACGGGGCTGGGATCAGGCACATGGGGGTGCGAGGGTGCTCTGAAGGCTTCCAGGTGCACCTACCAGCCCTGCAGCCCAGCACGGGGACCCCCAGAGCCCACCCGGGTTCCTGGGCAGCCCAGCTCTTGGCACAGACGTGCTGGGGTGAACTGGGGGAGGTGGAGTCCCAGCCAGCAGCACCCGCACTCCTCCCCGACAGCTGCTTCATTAGCAAGCCACGCCAGCCTGCTGGTTCACCCTTTGTAGGGCTTTGCGTGTGGCTCTCCACAGAGCCCCATCCTCGCTCCGTGCCCACACACCGTGGGTGCCACCTCCGAGCAGTGCTGCCCTCCAAGGGGTCCGGGCGAAGGGCAGCACCCGGCCTGCGTGTGCATCCGGCCGGCCAGGGGGGCTCTCATGCGGAGAGCCGGCGGCCACAGATCTTTATTTATCTCTGCAATCTGCCGGCTAAGCAAGATTTCCCGGTGGGAAGAGCAGCAGAGGCTTAAATCGCTGAGACGAGTCCTCGTGTGCAGCTGAGGTGTGTGCGCTCCCCTGATGGATGGAGCCGCCTGCCCCATGCCCCTGGGGGGCCACAGCCATTCCCCAACCCCAACGGGACCAGCACGGGGGCTTCACCCCTGCTGTGTCTGCAGGGGTGTGGGGCTGGCCATGGGGGGGCTCAGAGGGGGCTGGGGCAGCTCCGGGCTGGATGTCCTTGTCCCCAAGCGTCCTACCGCAAGCCCGGGAGCCTGCCCTGTGCCCCTGCCCCTGCCTGGTCTCCTCCCCACGTCTCCAGCTGCCAAGTGCCCGTGTGGCCCGAGCACACACACACACAGTGGGGTCACGGCAGGGAGGAAACGCCCCAAATCTGCCTGCACTGGGTGCCCTGCCCTGGGGGCTGGCAGGGAGCCGAGGAGCAGCCCAGGACCGGCTCCCTCCATCACCCCAGCCTGGCTCACGTCACTGCATTTTACAGAAATTTTACAGAAGGGGAAACTGAGGCACGGAGCTGGGTGTCCCCAGGGAGCCGGCAAAATCTGCCACGTCCCCTCCCTCTCAGCTCTGCTTTCAGCCCCGGGACGGGTATCTCCATCCCACGGCCATGTGCCCTGCGTGGATCACGGCCCTGCTCCTTCCTCGCACCCCCGCCGGCCGGCAGAGCTCCCCGGGGGGCTCCTTTGGGGGCAGTGGGGGGGGCGGTGGGGTTGCGCTGCGCTGCCCGGGGGGGGACTGCCCGAGGGTTGTGCTTTACCCTGGAGCTGGAGAGCTGCGAGAGCGTCGCGTAGGTGTGCTCGCCGCTGTGCTGGCTGCTCAGCTGCTGCAGGGACTCGAGGCTGGCCGTCCCGCTGCTCAGGCCCTTTTGGTGCGCACCAAACAGAAATAAGGACAGCGGGTGACCCATGGCCCTGCCCCGGCTGTGGGGACACGCGGGCAAGGAGCCCCCGGAGCAGGAGGGCTCGTGCCCAGCGGTGCCACCAAGGGCGTGCCAGGAGAGTGCCGCCTGCCTTCCCTGAGCGGGGCACGGGGCGGGTGCCCGAACCCACACAGCCTGGCCCCGGGCGCCCTGTCCCCGGGCAGCACAGCCCCGGTGCCACCAGGTCCTGCTGCTGTTTCCCTGCCCTGCCTCTGCTGCCTGCCCCAGGGAGCTCGGCGTGCCTCAGCCCCACGGGGCAGGGAAATGCTCGGGGGTCTGTGGGCGGGCAGAGGGGCTCCGTGCCCACGGGGCGGCAAGGTGCCGGAGGGGACGGCCCTACAGGCACGGGGACGGCAGCCCCCGGGGATGTGGTGGCAGCGGCGGGGAGGCGCTCACCATCCTCTGGCGCCGCTGGCGCCGCCGCAGGCGCATGAACTCCTTGTGCTGCCGGGACACGAAGTTGACGGCGGCGTACTCCAGCAGGGCGGCGAAGACGAAGAGCAGGCAGACGGCCATCCAGATGTCGATGGCCTTCACGTAGGAGACCTGCGAGGGGACGGGGGGTTAGAAACGGGGGTGTCCCCACGGCCCGGCACTGCTCCTGCCGCCCCCGTGCCCTCCTCGCTGGGTGACACCATGCCCAGCTCTCAGAGGCCGTCCCCTGCAGCTGCACGCCCAGAAACTCGGGGGAACGTGGCTGGGGGTTTTGGCTTGCAATCAGTTTTTTTCCTGGTGTTTCACTCAGCGCTGGGGTGCAGATGCTGCCTGCAGAGGTCTTAAAAACCCGAATGTTTCTGCTGGCAGCACCACTTGCAGGACCACGCGTGCCAGAGCTCGTCCACCCAAGCGGCACCGCGTCCCCCCCACCGGCACGCAGCCGGCGAGGCTTTGGGGACCCCTCCCCAGGACACGGCTGTCCCCACCCTGGGGCCGTGGGGCCGCCAGCGTGTCCCCAGCGCTCACCTTGGGCAGGGAGGCGCGGGAGCCGGCGCTCTGCGTGGTCATGGTGAGCACGGTGGTGATGCCCAGGCCCACCCGCGCCGGCGCCGCGTCCATGTTGATCCAGAAGGAGACCCAGGAGAGGATGACGATGAGCAGGCTGGGGATGTACATCTGGATCAGGTAGTAGCCCATCTGCCTCTCCAGGTGGAACTTCACCTCGATGCAGGTGAACTTGCCTGCGGGGGAATAGACGGCCCCGATGGGCGAGGGGGGCCCCGTGCCGTGCCGGGGGGCGGCAGGGGGGGTCCCCGGGGTGCTGACCTGTGTTGTAGTACTTGGTGCAGTAGCCCAGGTCCTTCTCGTCCCTGAGGATGAACTGCGGCAGCGTCAAGCCCTCTGCCACCTGCACGGCCTCCTGCTCCTCCAGCCACTCGAAGATCAGGTCGTTCATGGTGTAGCCGACTGGGGGGGCGACGGAGGGAGCCGTGGGGCAGGGGGACGTGCACCCATCCACCCCTGCCCCAAATGGCCCCTCCTTCACCCTCACCTCCCCTAGAAATAGGGGGATGGGATGGGGATGGGATGGGATGGGATGGGATGGGATGGGATGGGATGGGATGGGATGGGATGGGATGGGATGGGATGGGATGGGATGGGATGGGATGGGGGTGGGGTGAAACAGGCTTTGAACCAGGTACTCACAGCTCTCCAGCTGCATCGTGCACGTCTGGATGTCCATGGGGAAGTTCTTGAGGTCCATGGGGCAGGACAGGATCAGCGTCAGCCTGGAGGGGGCAGACCAAAGGAGGGGCTCGCTGAAAGCTGCCCGACGGGGGGGCACGAGGACAGCTTCTCCTCCCTCCCTCGAGCCCTGCGCCGGAGGAGAGGGGCTGAGCCCGCGGCACCTGATGCTGTAGAGCACGTTGCCGTTCTTGAAGATGCGCAGCAGCTTGTTGTCGGTGGTGACCTCGTGGAAGTTGGCCCCTTTCTCGTTGGCAAAGAACAGGTCGGGCTTCCAGATGGAGTCGAGCATGGAGGGGTCGAGGTCGAGGGAGTCGTCGGGGTACTCGCGGTAGGCCAGGCGGGGGTCGTTCCACTGCTGCCGCAGGAAGACGTTCACCCGGTAGTCCTGGGGCAGAGGCACGGCGTCAGCAGGGCACAAGGAGGAGGAGGAGGAGGAGGAGGAGGAGGAAGGAGGGGAGGAGGAGGAGCGGCGAGGCAGCACTCCCTGTGAGCACCGGGCCCCGCACGCTCCCCGGGAGAGCACCCCGGGGAGAGGAGCCCCCGGCGATCCCCTCACCATGGTGGTCTCGGTGACGGAGCCGAAGCTGTTGATGAAGATGTTGCACGTCACGTTGACGGGCGGGCCTGGAAAACAAGCAGGCGGCGAGCAACCTCCCGCGGCTGGCACGGAGAGCCCAGCACCACGGGGACGCGGGCAGGGACCCCAACCCTGTGGGGACCCCCACAGCCCACCGGGGACAGCCCTCGGGGTCCGTGCCTGTCCCCTGGAGCCGAGCGGCTGCGTGGGGGTGGCCGTCAGGTTTGGAAGCCCCCTGCCCTGCCCTTACCTTTGAAGTTGGGTCGAATCCGGGCGTCATACCCCGACGTTCGCCCCATGAGCTTGTCCAGGAAATCAGAGGGCGACATGGGCTGGGGCGAGCTGCGGGAGGCAGCTTTGATCTCCTCCCTCCCCGAGACCAGCCTGCGGGGCGGAGGAGGCCGCTCAGACGTTTCTCACCCACGTCCTGGGGTGCCCCAAAGAGGCAGGAGCCCCCGGGAAGGCTGTTTGGGGCCGGGTACCCACGGTGGGGATGGGGCACGGCGGCGATGGCCCCGTGCCGTGGGCTCTGGGCGCTGGGAAGAGCCTCTGGGATCCCTTCGGATCGAGCAGCAGCCCAGCTGGGGCCAGGAGGAGCAGCACGAGGAGCTGCCAGGAGCTCTCCCACGCATCTCCCGGGGATGATGGAGGCTTATTGAAGCTGACCTTGGAGGGAATATTTTGGCGGACGCCTCGCAGCCTGCCAGTTTCCCTCCTTCCATCAGTCTCCACCGATCATTTCAAGGCACAATGCGAGAGACAAGCCGCTCACCACATGGCCGGGCATGCGGCTGCGGTGGGGAGGAATGAGCTGGAGACCTCCGGGCACAAAGGGAGCTTTCAGAGCGCTGCTGGTGTGTCCTGCTCCTGCTCGGGGCTACACACCCCTTATCACAAGCATGGCACCGTGCTGGGGGCCGGGAACCTCTGGGATCGTGGGCAGGATAAACCCACACCGTGCTCCTACCTCTGCTCGGGGGAGCAGGGGGCATCCCGAGGGGCTTGTGTGCAGCCTTGCTGGCCAAAACCAGCCACGACAGCCACCCCAAAATGAGCTGGCCGTGCAGGTTTTCCCGTACTTAATTGGGGACGGGCGGTGGAGAGTGCCTGGGTCTGGGCTTGGGCCAGAGCAAAAGGCTGGGAGAAATTGTGCCTGCAGCAGCTCGGAGCCTCTGGGGCAGGGAGAGGAGGAGGAGGAGGAGGAGGAGGAGGAAGAGGAGGAGGAGGAGGGCTGCAGGAGGGCAGGTAGCAAGGAGTTAAGCCACACGGCTGTGAGCCGTGTCCTCCTCCTGGCTGGGGAGGAAGCTGAGGGCTCTCCCTGGAGCTCCCCTGGGCACCGCGCTGGGATTTTGGGGCACTGCCTCCCCTGGGGACGCTGCTGCTGACCCGGCAGGGCACTGCCAGGCCCCGCAGCTCAGCACCATTGTGCTGGGGGGGGCTGGAGAAGGCTCACAGCCACCCAGGAACATCCTGATCCCGGCAATTTGTGCCTGTGCAGCGGTGACATGTGGATACAGCCCCCCCCTCCCCGCCACAAGCACTGCAGTCCCCCCGTGCCGCTCTGGCTGTACTGGGACGGGGACCGAGTGCTGGGACGGGGAGTGGGCTCAGCCCCGGGGGCACCGCAGCCCCCCCAGCCTGCTCCCTGCTCCCCAGGGACACGGGGCCCCTGGCAGCCCCCTGCCCGTCCCACCCCGTCCCGGCGGCACCCAGGTTGGTGGGGAGGGGACAAAGGGATTTGGGGGCTTTGGGTCCTGCACCCGGGGGGCTGCTCCCGCACCCATGGGCACCCACTGGCCTGGGCCACCTGGGGGCTGAGGCAGGACCGCCCTGAGCCTCCCCCCAAATACAAAACCCAAAAGTGATGCACCAGGGCTGTGCCCTGCTCTGGGGGGGGCGGGGGCTTGGCTGCTTTCGGGGGGCCCCGCGGGAAGGGTCCGGTGGCAGGGGTGTCCCCAGGGGTGTCCCGGGGGACATCGAGCTCCCGGAGGGGCCATCGGGCTGGGGCCGTGGCTGCGGGTCCCGGCGGGGAAAGCCCGGAGGGGGGGGTCCCGGCGGAGAACCGGGGGACACCGGGGAGGGGGGGGGCGCACGGGGCTCACCTGAGCGGGCCGCGCCGGGGCAGGAGGCAGCCGAGGAGGAGGAGGAGGAGGAGGAGGAAGGCGAGGCCGCCGGCTCGGAGCGCTCCCATCCCGCAGCCCGCAGCAGCCCCTCCGCCCCGGGCTCACGGGCATGACCCGGCCGGCGGCGGCGGCTCCCCCGCTCCCGATCCCGCAGCACCGGGGTCGCCGCCGCCTCCTCTTCCTCCTCCTCCTCCTCCTCCTCCTCCTCTTTCCCCCGGCCGGCCCCGCTCCTCATAGTCCGGGGCGAGCGGGGTGGGCGCCGGCCGGCTGCGGCCACCGGGAGCCGGGCGGAGCTTCCCCGGTGCGGCGGGGGAGGAGGCGGGCACGGCGTTGGGGAGCCGCCCGCCCCCGGCCCCCCTCCAGCGTTTTTTGGGGGGCTCCGAGCCCGAAGCCCACCCCCTCGCCCCCTCTCCGCCCGTCCCGGAGCTCGGGGAAGCGCCGCCGGGCACCGGCACCGGCACCCGACGGGGCGGTCCTGGGGGAAAGGAGGGTGGGGGGACACCTCCCCTGGGACCCCCGGGGCTGGGGGGAGAGGAGCCGGGCCCCCGGGGTGCGGGGTCGGGAGCTGGGGGTCGTGGTGGGGTGTCCCGGGGAGCAGCAGCGGGATGGGACCGAGGGATGGGATGGGGATGGGGGGTCCGGCTGAGCGTCCTGCCCCCTGCCCCGCTGTGGGGAGCCTCTTTGGGGGCTGGTCCAGCTCTCCCCTGCCCCACAAGGGCTGGGACCCCCGAGGGGCTCAGCACCCTTCACTGGGTGCCCAGCGCTTGCTTTTTGCAGAGGCCCAGCAGATGGGAGCCCCCATCCCTTGGTGGGCTCTGGGAGGCGATGCGGGCGGTGGGCTGTGCGTGGCCGGGGGGCTGCGGGGCCTGCAGGCTGAGGGAAACTGAGGCAGGGGCTGGGGAGCTGCTCGCCCCCCGGGCTGGCATCACCCGGGCTCGCTGCGGAGCCGCAGAGCCTTGCCCCTGGGCCCAGGCAGCCTGTGATTAACGTGCAGGGAAGCAAATAGGATTTCAAAAGGGAAAAGCGCAGAATAAATGATTCCCGGCGGACACGCCGCTCAGGTTTCCCTTCATCACGCCTGGCTCGTCTCATTTATTCATATTAATTACACCCTGCTAATGGCTAGGAAAAGCCCTCGCTGCGGGGACCCGTGCAGGACAGCCAGCCATGTCCCCGAGGAGAGGTGTGGGGTCCCCCCAGGGCGAGAGGGGGGCCCTGCATTTTGGCAGCGCCTTGCTGGGCTCTGCCTTGGCTTCTCAGGAAGCTGGCGCAGGCTTTCGGGAGCTCCCCGCCGAGCGAGGAAACGTGGCTGAGGCAGCAGGGGCTGGGGGGGGGATGCTCCGGTAAAGGAGGGGGACGAGGGCAGGGGGGCACGGCAGCCCTCCCGCCCGCAGCTGGGCGCAGTCTCCTCCGATTACCGTTGCCATTAACGTTTGCGGGGCCGCGGTGCTGGGAGCCACAATCAGGATCCGGAGCCCGGGGCGCCGAGGAAGCGCTCGCCGCACGCCAGCTCCTCTTCCAGAGCCTGTCCCGGCTAACCCGAGCTGACACCGGCTGCGGGGGGGGGCAGCCAAACCTCTCACCCCACGGGGAAACCGAGGCACCCGCGCAGCGTGCCCGCGTCCCTTATTCCCCAGAGCAGCCCACGAGGTGGTTTTGCTGCCAGCAGTGAAGACGCTGCTCACATCCAGCCCCGGAGGCAGGGTGCAGGGATCTCGGCAGCCTGGTGCAGAGCCGGGGCTGGCAGCAGGGTGCTCCCCGGGGATGCCCCGTCCCTGCCCCGTCCCCGTCACGCTGCGGCGGCTGCCGGGGATGGTGTCAGGCTCTGCTGATGGCAGAGACGCAGGCAGCAGGGGTTGGGGCTGCTAGGAAAGGAGGAAAACATGTTTTTATTTATTTATTTATTTATTTATTTATTTTTGATTCCTTCTCCTCCCCCGTCTCTGAGCCCACGTCAAACTGTTCCCCCGGGGCCTGACTCCTGCCCGCAGCAAATGCGCCTGGGTCCAGAGCCTCCAGGGGGGCTCTGCCAGCACCCCCCACCTGGACCCCGACCCCTCGCTGCTGCTCGGCCCCCGGACCGCCTCGTATTTCATGTATTTTTGTGTTTAATCCTGTCTGATAAATGTCGTCCTGACTTCCCAGCCAACACCATTTCGAGTGGCTGAGTGATTAAACTCCTGGAAAACATCTTTATTTATTTAGTTATTTTTTTCACAGCAAAGGTTGACAGGCGCTTCAGCTCGGTCTCGGGCTGAACAATCGCCTCTGGGATCAATTTTGTGCCACGAGTGCCATGGGGAGGAGCGTAAGGGAGGCAGGTGAAGGAGGTGATTTGATCTGGGAACACGGCCCCAAATTATCCCCGGGGTGCATGAGATATGAGGGGCAGGAGCTTCGGGGGGACACAACTTGCTGCAGCTCTCCTGCTGCTTGAGGGGCTCCAGGAGGGAGGATTCTCCCCAAAGCCCCCTCTGGGCTGCTACACGGCCACGTGGACACCTTGGGGAGCTCCGGACCTGTCCCTCCCTGCTGCTGTAGGTCTGGAAATTTACTGCAGGAGCGAAGATGTCCCCGGGCTGGACACGGGCAGCTGCCCGCTGCGCAGACGTTTGGAGGCATCTGATCAGGGCTGAGATCACTGCTGCAGAAAATACCTTCCCGAGCCTGCCTGTGCGTGGCTGCCAGCCCGCTGCTTGCCCCGGCGGCCAGCGTGTGCCCAGCTGGGGGCTCGGGTCTTGGTCCAGCTTCCCGGAGCCGCACCGGTCCCCACGTGTCCCACAGAGGCCAGGAGCGCTTTCCTGGCCGAGGCACTGGGCTTCTCCTCCAGTGCTGCTGAACACGGGGCCCTGGGGCTGTTTACGTGGCTCAAAAAAGTCAAAATTTGGCCATTTCTGCCACATCACTCTATTTTATTTTATTTTTTTTTAGGGGAAGATGCCATGTGGTGGTTCAAAATGCGCCCTGATTTCAGGACTTTATGCCGAACATCCTGCCTTTGGAGACGCTTGCAGCGGGACGCACGCCTGGAGCCGAACCCTTTTGGTTTTGGGGCAAAGCCTGACACGATTCCCGTTCAGCCGGCTGTGGGGGCACGGGGACAGGGGCTGGCGGGCAGCCCGGCGGTGCCACCGGGACGCTGCGCCCCAGAGGAGATTGCAAGGTGACCCGGGACGTCGGCCCGAACTCCAGCGAGCGTCGCTCTCCAGCTCCGTGGCGCTTGTCCAAGCTAAAAATACCCCTGCTGCCGGCACGGCGCGGGGCGGGCGCTGCAGGCGGCGGCTGCAGAGGGATGCTCAGCACCACCGGACCCACCAAGGGCATGGGGCTGGGCTCCCGCTCACCGAGCAGCTCCTGGCACCTCGCCGGGCTGCGCTCCCCAAACGTCCCGCTGGAGAGCACCGGGATGGGGGATTTGGGATGGGGGATTTGCCGCCAGGGGCAATGGGAAGCATGGCTGGGGCTCCTTCCATCCCACTTCCATCTCCCAGCCCCGTGCACCTCCAGCAGGCTGGGGACTGTCTGCGGGTGGAGCAGCCGAGGAGGGAGGTGCACGCAGCCCGAAGGCTGGATCAACCTCACCAGATGATCCCGTCACCTTGGCGAGCTGGGCGCGCTGAAAGGGGAGATTTAATTTAGATAAGTGTCAAACCAGGCTCCCGGGGCCAGGAGCAGAGCCTGGCACTGGTGCCAAAGCCCTCAGCAGGCTCCTCACCGCCCCAGGGTGACCTGGCCCGTGCCCGTTTTTGTGTCTCTTCTCCTCGCCCATGGGTCACCCTGTTGCTGCCTGCCTCGTCCCCGAATTGCTGGGGAAGCGAGGGGAGGCTGCTTTGGCTGGGGCATGCCCGTGGCCTCCCGGTGAGGATGCTCCCATCCCTGCTCCCACCACCTGAAGCATTTCCAGCCACGTAGGGGAAAATCTGCCGGATTTTCACACCACCAGACTCCCCAGCCTCTGCCCCGTGCCTCCCCCGTCCCCAATCCCCCGCGGCTTCTGCGCCTGTGAAGGAGCAGCTGCGGAAAATCGATGCCTTGGCCAGCGCCGGGTGCTGTGCTGCTGTACAGGGACGGGCTGGGGGCACCGTGGCCCCCTTCACCTCCCCGTTTTGGGGTGCCCTTCCCCGTGCATCCCAGCCGCAGTTGCCATGGCGATGAGCATCCCACGAGCTCCGGCTCTTTCCTCGCCTCCGCATCGCTCCTGCCCTCGGCCCCAGCGGTCCCCGAGCACGAGAGCAGCGGGCGCAGAGCGGGCGGCGTGGCGTTCACCATTAACCACAGGCTGCCCGGCTCGGCCGAGCTGCGCGGGGTTATTTTTATTTGCTAGAGCCCCCCCGGAGGGACGGGTTTGGAAGGCGAAGCGTTACACAGCTGCGGCATCAGGCGGGGAGCGAAGGAAGGAAAGAAAACTCGGCCCCCCCCCCTCTGCTCCGTGCCCCCCCTGCTGCTCCCCTGCCTGGCACGGCTGCCGCCGAGGAGATGAAGGATTTGTTTAATTAGACGGCAAAGCCTCCTGCTGCTGCACCGAGGCAAACAGCAGCAGCTCGGGCAGCGCCTGAGTCCCGGGGGATCGGGGCTGCCCCGGTGGCACCGGTGTCCTGTGGGGTCGTGGTGTGGGCTGGGGGGGCGGCGTGCTGGGTGCTGCTGTGCTGGAGCTGCCGGGGATGGGGCACGGGGAGCATGGGGACCCCTGCTTTGTGTCCCTGGCCTGCCCTCTGCTTCTTCTTGCTCTGGCAAAGGCAGCTCTTCTCTGCGTTTTGGCACCTTGGTGTCCCCGGGGAGAGGTGGCGATGGTCCCGGTGCAGCTGCTGGCACAGAGGGGTGCCCAGCGCTGCGCCCGGCCTCGGTGCTGCCTTCAGTGTCCCTGTATGGGGACGTGGTGCCCAGAGCTGCTGGCAGGGCCAGCTGGGGCTGCCCCTGCCTTGCCCAGGCTTCATCAGCTCCGCCGTGTCCGTCTTTGGCTCCCCGGGTTTGCCGAGAGGTAACCGAGCAGCGCTCAGGAAGGCGACCCTGCGGAGGGCAGAGCGGGAGAGTAATGAGCAGCCTGGGGAGCCGGGCGGCTGTTTGCCCTCCTTCGTGAAGCAGAATCAAGGAGAAAGTCAGGAGACGTGAAAGGCAAATCTGCTGGAAAGCCAGCCAGGGGAACAAGCTCCAGCTCCTCGCCAAAGCCCCGGGCCCGAGCCTCGTGCCCATCGCTCCCCCCCGGCGAGGGTCCTGCCCAGCTCCTCTCGGCCCAGCCCTGCCCTTCCTCCATCATCCCATGGCACCGTGCTGTCCCTCTGTCCTTCAGCTCGCCTCCCCGTCCTCTGATGGGTTCAGCCAGCATTTTTTTTCTTTAAATTTAATTGTTATTAGCACACTTTGCAGCCTCGCAGCAACCCAGGATTACAAATAGCAGGGCGAGTGCAGCCAGCCTGGGAGAGCGGGGCCAGCTCCAGGCACTGTCCCTGGCACCGCCGGGGGGAGGCAGCTGGAGGGCTGGATGCTGCTCCTCTCCGCTTGGGCAGGGGATTTGGCACGGCAGGAAAATTCCTGGGCATCCCTGGCTGCCGCGGGCAGCTCCAGGTCCCGTTTTGGGCTGCCCAGCCCAGGGGGTTCCCACCCTGCGATGGGGGAAGCGAGGCGGCTGAGGACGGGAGGTAGAAACCAGCAGCAATTCGGCCTGGCTGGGGAAACATCTGCCTAAAAATAGCAGCCAGGCTCTGTGCTGTGACAGCACACACCGGTGTTCCTCCCGCTGCCCCATGTATAATGGATAAGGCGCTGCGCGCGCTGTTGCCGGCTCCTTTTGGGTGTATCGAGGCCGTGAACGTCGGAGATGTTGGACCTGCACCCGGGCTGCTCGGGGGGGATCCTCCTCCCGGGGCTGTGTTCACGGACCCAGGCAGCTAACTCGCCCCCTGGGAGATGCTGCAGGGCAGCTGGCTGCCAAAGCAGGGCCAGAACAAATCTCAGCACAACGCAGGGTGATTTATAAGCACGGTTATTTTTACCTGGCCAAACGGGGCAGCGTCCCCCGTTCCCTGCCTGCCCAGCAGCAGCGTGTCCTCGGGCAGGGAGGGAGCAAGGGGGGAGACCTGGGGCAGCAGCAGCAGCAGCACGCCGTGCTCGGGGCCTCATCCAGGGCGGTGCTGGGACACAGGGATGTGCAGAGCCTGCACAGGGAGAAGGTCTCACGGGCTTTTTAGGTGGAGAGCAGAGGGGTGGATGAACCGAAGCCAGCCGTGGGGGTTTGCCGGGCGAGCGGCTGCGCGGCCCCGGGGTGGGGGCACATGGGGGGAGAGCTTGCTAACGAGCAGCTGCCAATTACCCGGGGTTTGGAGGCACTTTGTGCAGGAATCACAGCCCCCTTCATTGCTCGCACCCTCCCTGGCAGCATGAAGCTGCTGCTTCCCCCCAGGGAGTTCACAAAACAGGAGAGCTCGAATTCCTGCGGACAGAAGAAGCAGGGGGTTTATTCCCCCCTCCAGCACTATTTTTCCCTTTGGTGCCTGCCTGCAGGCAACGCAATCCCTAGCAGGGAGGTGAGCTTCAGTGTCAGGAGATGATTTTTAGAAGCGTTTTCTTCCTGCAGATAACCCAAGGGAACCACAGCCCTCCCCGTGCCCCCTGGCATGGCACCACCACGTCCCCCTCCCTCAGTCCCGCTGACGCCGGGGCGCAGCGGCCAGGTCCCTTTGCGGTACCCTGGGGACCTGCCCGAGGATGCTGCCCTCAGCAGTGGCCGAGCAGCCTCCCGCCGTGTGGGGACCCCCCCCACCAGTGTCCCCATCCCTGGGGATGGCCAGGCCCTGCCACCTCGCCGCCTGGCACGACGCGGGGCATTGAGGCACACAGCGCGGCTTTGTCCGCCCCGCGCCCGCCGGGCAGGGACCTGTTGCCCTCTGCAGGCTTCCCCAGCCCTGCGCCGGCTCCAAAGCTGCAGCACCCAGGGGAAATGGGGTCCCCAGGGAGCTGGGGGCACCTGGAGGAGCTGGGGACACCCAGGGGAATTGGGGACACCCGGAGGAGTTGGGGACCCCCAGGGGAGCTGGCCCCACCTGGATCCCTCGGCATCATTTGGGGACCCCTCTGGCCTTGGGGCCATGCCCGCTGGAGCCCTGTGCCCCGTCCCACACAGGGGACATTGCCCCTGCCAGCACGATTCCCACCCAAACAGAGCAAACACCCAGAGCACCAAGGCTGGAAGCAGGTGCCTGGGCTGGGGGGGCCGGGAGGAGGCAGAGGGACACCCCCCCATCACCTCCCTCACCGCTGCGGGGCTCAGCCAGCAGCAAACTCAGCCCAGGTGGGCTTGGGGGTCCCCAGAGCCACCGCAGAGGGGCCACCCATCACCCCCCACACCCCCCCAAGCTGCTTTTTTTCCTATTGCAAAGCCTCCCCCCCCCCCGCCAGCCCTGCGCGCCGCTGCCGTGCCCACGCAGCACCGAGGGGCTGGCAGCCAAGGGGTGCTGCTGGGGGGGCCGGGGCGGGGAGGGACGGGGGCTTGTCCCTTTAAGGGGGGTGGCTGTCACGCAGAGAGCCCTTTTCTTTGCTGGAGAGGGGGACAGGCACCCAGAGGGCACGGTACAGGGCGAGGGACTGCCAGGAGAGGCGAGGGCTGCTCCCAGCTGCAGACAGAGCTGAGCGCACGGGGAGCGGACCGAGTCCGGCACCATGGGTGAGTATGGGGGACAGGGGGGGGCTGCACACGGGGACAGCTGCCACACGGTGCCGGTGGCACGCTCCTGGAGGAGAAAGGCACCACCAAACCCGCCCCCGGCACCAGCAGGCCACGGGCACGCAGGTCCCCGCGGGTGGCAACCTGCGGGGAGGAAGCCTCCGGGTGGCGGGGACGGCATCTTGCTTCCCCACACCGATTCCCGGCCCCGTTCTGCCTCCCGGGACACGTCCCACCACCCCTGCAGCCCCAGGTTGGGGAGCTGAGAGCTCCCGCCTGGGCTGAGCCCTGCCACAACTCGTGCCGCTTGTGTGCCTGCAGCCCTGGGGTGCTGGGGTCCCCCCATTGACACCAGAGGCAATAATTATGGCCCCATAGGTACCATGCGGCCCCACAGCGGCTGAGCCAAGGCGCAGGACCCGGGATTGTGCCACACAAGGGCCCTTTCTCTCCTTTCTCTCCTCCCTTCCCCTCCTTTCCCTTCCCCACCGCAGCAGCAGCTTCCTGCAGCCCGCGGGGCCAGGGCTTTTTTGGGGGGGAGCCCTGCCAGGCCCTGCCACATCCGTGGGGCCGCTCGCCAACCCCAGCCCCGGGCACCTGCCTGCCTCGATGTTCCCTGGCTGGCATTTAGGCTGGAAAAAAAAAGGAAAAAGGGAAAAAAATAAAAAAAAAGGAAAAGGAAAAGGTTGGTTGGTGCCAGCACAGCCCTCCCCACGGACCCAATGAAATTCAGGGAGCATCACCGTGGGAAGAGCTGGGGGTGACAGCGGGACCCCCCCCTTGGTCCCGCCGTGCCCACGCCTGCCCCGTCCAAGGCAAACAGGCGGGGGGGGGGTCCCCGCGCCCCCACAGCACTGCCTTTGTTCCCTGTTTGCTCTCGGCCCGGGGTGGCCGCGGGGGGGGCCGTGCTGGGACAATTCCCCATTGTCCTCGGTGCCACCGCGCGACCTTGCTCTGCGCGGAGGGGAGGGCATCGCTGCGGGGCCCAAGGCTCCCTTGTCCTCCAGGGAAGGGAGAGCTGCTGCGGGGTCTGGGGAGGGGGGGGAGCGTGGGTTTGGGAACGCTTCCAGCAGTGCCAAGCCAGGGGGGGGCAGGCACCCGAGCGCCTTTTTGGCATTCGAGGCACAAGCAGGGGGTGTGGGGGGTACAAACCTGCCCTGAGCCTGCCCGCTCTGCACCTCCAAACCCAGCCCCGTGTGGGGCTGCAGCCCGAGCTCTGCCCATCCCAAAAACCCCTCTCCCGCCGGCAGGTCTGCTGGAGTGCTGCGCACGATGCCTCATCGGGGCACCCTTCGCCTCGCTGGTGGCCACCGGCCTGTGCTTCTTCGGGGTAGCGCTGTTCTGCGGCTGCGGGCACGAAGCCCTGACGGGCACCGAGCAGCTGATCGAGACCTACTTCTCCAAAAACTACCAGGACTATGAGTATCTCATCGACGTGTAAGTACCCTGCCTGCCGCCTCGCGGGGCTCCTCGCGTCTCCGTCGTGCTCCGTGCCGCGAGGAGGCGGCCGGGGCTCCGCTCGCTGCTGGCACCCTCTGGGTTATGGCCGGTGCCACTGCTGGACACCCCCAGGCTGTGTTTGCCCCGGGGCAGCCTCACACCAGTGCCGTGGCTGCAGGGCAGGGCCTGGCGGCCGCTCGTTTCCTTTTCACTCCTGTTCTTATCTGACCTCGCTAGGTGCCACGGCACGTGCAGGACGGCCGCACCGGGTAGGTATGGAGGGCACGGGGGGGCTGGTGCTGCTCTGCAGCCCCCCGTGGCACGGCTCTGCCCCAGCTCACCCCTCTCAGTCCCCTTGGGGACAGCAGCTTCGCCCCTGGGGTGTCACGGGGTGCGTGGGCACAGCGCTCGGGGAGGGTAAGTGGCGGTGTGCAGGCTGCCCCGCCTGGGTCGGGCACCCCAGCACTGCCTGAGCACCCCTGCCCGCTCCTCTCCCCGGCAGCATCCACGCTTTTCAGTATGTCATCTACGGCACGGCCTCCTTCTTCTTCCTCTACGGAGCCCTGCTGCTGGCCGAAGGCTTCTACACCACCGGTGCCGTGCGGCAAATCTTCGGGGACTACAAGACCACCATCTGCGGCAAGGGCCTCAGCGCAACGGTAACCGGGGGCCCGAAAGGGAGGGGAGCGCGAGGCCCCCAGCGAGCTCACTCTTTGCAGCGGGTGTGTCAGTGTTTGGGAAAGTGGCTAGGACATCCTGACAAGGTGATCTTAACCGGGGTTCGGCACCCCTTCGCGCGCCCACAGCGGCTTCGCCGCGCTCGGCACGGCCGAAGGGCAGGAGACGGCGGCCGCCTGGGTTTCGGGGCATCCCGAAGGGAAGCACAGCCCGACTGCCCTCCCTCAGGCTGGGAGCGTCCCCCGGGGACCGAAGCAGCTGACACGGCTGCAGATTTTGCCGGCAAACAAACCTCTTGGTGTTTACACACCGGCTGAGAGAGCCGTGAGCATCCCCGCAAGGGTTGAGGCGTGCTGGCAGCCCCAGGCTCTCCAGCCCCGCTGTGTGCGGTGTCCCCAGGGCCGTCCTGTCCGCAGGGAGCTGTGACAAAGTTGCTGGCAAGCGGGGCAGCCCGTGGCCTCGGGGAGCGGAGGGGGACGGCTGCGGTTCCCTTCGGGACAATCGGGGTGGCGCGGCGGAGGGAGGGCAGGAGAGCCGCGTTGCCCAGCCCAGGGGTGTGCAGCTGCGCTCCCGCAGAGGCCGAGCCCCGCTGGCACGTGGCTGTGGGATTCCCTCGGCACGGGAAGCGGCGGCTGTCCCGCTGCCACCGGTCACCCCCACGTGCGTGTGACCGTCCCCGAGAGCCAGCCGGGCTCGGGCCGGTGCTCCGCGGGGTGCAGGGGGATGCGCCGGGCTCGGCGGGCGGTGCAGAGCCAGGCACTGGCAGCATCCCGCTCCCTCGCCCCTCCTGCCTGGGGACCCTCGCGCTCCCCTGTCCCCATCCCCGGCCGCACGGTGACGGCGGCCGTGCCCCCGGCTTGTCCTGCCCCTTGCAGTTTGTGGGCATCACCTACGTCCTGACCATCGTCTGGCTGCTGGTCTTCGCCTGCTCCGCGGTGCCGGTCTACATCTACTTCAACACCTGGACCACCTGCCAGTCCATCGCCAACCCCAGCAAGACCTCGGCCAGCATCGGCACCCTGTGTGCGGACGCCAGGATGTACGGTCAGTGCTGCCTTTGCTGCCCCGGGGGCTGCGCTGCTCCCCCCGCACCCTTCCTGCTGGCACCGCGAGGGAACGGGGCTGCCAGGAGGGACGCAGAGCGCAGAGGGGACGGAGGGGGCCTGTGGGGTCCGTGCCCCGGCTCACCCCGCTCCCCGCGGCTCCCCAGGCGTCCTGCCCTGGAACGCTTTCCCCGGGAAGGTGTGCGGCTCCAACCTGCTCTCCATCTGCAAGACCAGCGAGGTGAGCACCTTCCCAGCGCCCTCCCAAGCCCCCCGTGGGGCTGAGCAGACCCGCAGGCGGCACGGGGATGGTGGCAGCCTCTGCGCTCCCCTCCCCGGCTGGCAAACGGCAGCCCGGGAGCTCACCGCTGTCTTCCCTTGCAGTTCCAAATGACTTTCCACCTCTTCATCGCGGCCTTTGTGGGGGCTGCAGCCACGCTGGTCTCACTGGTGAGTCGGTGTTCCCCCTGCCCGGCCGTTCTCCTCCGCCCGGCGAGGATTTGGGGGCAGAGGACGTCAGAGGTGGTGGGCAAGGACGCGACAGAGCCCGTGCTCGTGTCGTTTTCGTCTGGCACATAAGTGCAGACGGCGAGCTCAGGTGATAAGGAGGTGGCAGGAGGGGGCCCGGAGGGGCTTTAGGAGGCGAGGAGAGGGGAAGAGGTCCTGCTGCCGTGCACCAAGCCCTGTGCCTTCCCCGGATTGTCCCCTCTCTGCACACCACAAATGGCACTGCAGTGTCCCAGCAGTGCGGCAGGGCCCCGGGGCACGCTGGCCGGGCACTGTGCCGAGGGGGTGCTGGTGCTGGGCGCAGGGGTGCTCAGCGGGCTCCCCCCGGCTCCCAGGCTGGCGCGAGCCTCTCCTCCTTCCCCTCGCTCACTCTCCTCCCGCCCGCAGCTCACCTTCATGATCGCCGCCACCTACAACTTCGCCGTCCTCAAGCTGATGGGCCGAGGCACCAAGTTCTAGGCCGCGAGGTGGAGCCCAGCCAGCCAAACGCCCCCTCTTTTCTCTAACCCCGAGGCTTTAACACTGCAGCCGCCCGACACCAGGTCTCCTGCGTTAACTCTGCCTTCGCCGCTGACTCCCCTCCTCTTCCTCCCTCGCATCCATCGTGCTGAGCGTGACCAAGAAGGAGAGCTTCCCACCAATGGACCCCCCTTCGTGCACTTTTCTCTCTGCGCTCATCATCGGTAACCGGTTCGCTCTGGGGCCAAGCCCTTCGAAACCAGCAAGAGAAGAGGAGGGACTCACTCCAGTGTCCCTGGGATGAGCCAAAGCCTTCGTGCTCCCGGGAGGCAGAAATCCCCGTAGATTGCTCTAAGAGTAGCAAGAAAGAGGCTAGAGAGAAAAGGAAGTTGGCCAAGTCTCGGTACCATTGCTAGAGACTCTCCTGGAGCTGACTGCCGGCACCTCTCATGGATGGAGGATGAGAACAATTTTTTTTTCCCCTAGTAAAGAAAGATGAATTTACCCCAAAGTGCCTGCTGCAGCCAAGGCAAAGGGCGTTTAGGGCAAGGATCTTCCCGTTGCGGAGAAGAGAGCGCTGACCCCGATGCTGATCAAAGCCCGTGCCCCTAACCCAGCTGCCCCTATTAAGCCTGAAGGAGTTTGGTGCCTGTGGACGAAGGGGACTCTGAGCTTTACGCTCCAGCACCTCCAGGGCCCCCAGCACGGGGCAGGGCAGCAGGAGGCGGCAGGTACGTGTGAGGGGGGCTGCCCCGAGAGCGTAAGGCCAGAGCAGTCCCTTTTGTAGGACAGGACACCCCTCCGGGCCGCTCGTCCCCCTGCGCCTCGCCGCCTCCCAGCTGCGCACGCCAGACGCGGTGGTCCCTTCACAATGGTGCTCTTCTCTCGGGGTGACGTCTGCTTCCCTACCGTTTGCTACGGCAAAGATCTCGATTTGTTTCTCACCTGTGCCAAACGTAACGCCCCCCCTCCTCCTGCCCCCACTCTGCCCCTCGCTTTTTGTCCTTTTTTTTTTTTTTTTTTTTCCTGCGAGTCAGGACGGCCGTCTCGTGGCTAGCCACGCCGGGAAGGACTGGCAGCACCTCGGCTCCAGTCGAAACCCATGAAGAAGGGCAGGAGGGCGGCAGCTCGGTGGGCAGGGGGCTGAACCACGGCCGCTCCCCGCACCCCAGACCCTGCTGGCTTCCCCAGGGCAGGGCGAGGAGCCGGGGGAGACCTTTCCTGCAGCAGCCCAAGGGAAGCCCTCGGCCGGGTGGTGTGGGTCCATCCCTCCCTGCCAAAATGCAGCTCCCAGCCCTCCCCGCCAGCCGGCGTTTTGTTTCGTCCTTCCCCCGCCTCGCCTTAACGCTACGCTTCGTGTTTATTTATGGGAGAAACTACTTTCAGTAGCAGACCGCAGCTCCACCTCGCGTGGGTTTATTTTGTATTTTTTGGTGTCTGTATTATCGATGTTTTTTCTAAGTGCCGGTTTCAGCAGGGGCAAGGATAAAGGGGCCGATCTGCTGAGCAGAGCGTTCGAAGGATCCTTGCTGCTGGCTGCTGAACGAGGTTGGCCAGGCTACCGACGCACACGGGCTGGGGAGGGGGAGATGCCAGCTGGGGCCGCGGGGTGGGGAGAAACCAGGCAAGATCTGGGAATTCACTTCAACGCCATCTCTCCTGGGGGTTTGCTGGTTTGTTTATTCTTTTTTTTTTCTTTCGTGTTGATTTAACAACAAATAACCAGACCCTCCTTCCCACCCTCGTCCCCAGACCCCAAGCACACACACGCACGCACACACACACACAAGCACACACAAAGAGCGTTAATCAACTGAAAGTGTTTCCTTCATTTCTGATCTAGAATTTCAACTTGCTAACAAGCAATAAAAAGGAGCAAGTTTTTAAAGACTTATCTTACAAGATGTATTTTATAAAAATTAAAGAAAATAAATTAAAATTAAGAACATTCTGAACAAGGTACCTGTCTGCGTCTGTTTGTTGCTCTGGTCTCGGTCTCCCCCGTCCCCCAGGGAGGGAAGGGGAGCACTTGTCCACTCCGCGTGTGGGCCCACAGCCCCTTTCTCCTTCCCATTTCATCCAGGGGGGCCACGTCCCCAACCCTGAGTCCAGTCCCCTTGTTCCCTTATCACCGCTGTCTCTCCTCCAGACCCCCAGAGGTCTTTCAAGAAGCCCTGAAAGCTGGGGTCTCTCAGGAAGCCCTTGCTTTTGGGGCAGGGTGAGGAGCTGCTGCCCTTCAATGCCCTGCTTACACGGTGCCAGCCTCTGCCATGTCCCCTAAGGTGGCATCTGTAGCACAGACACCACAAAACGAATCAGCACGGCTCAAGCACACAGCTTGCAGCACACCATGCACCTGGTACAAGCACATCAGAGCCCCTCAGGACGAGCAGCTCTCGCTTGCAGAGAGCCCTGGCTGAAAGAAGGTGGCCTCAGCCGGGCGCAAGGGCAGACCTGACAATTTCAGGGTGCTATAAACCCAAGTCCTGTGCTCTGCGGGCAGCCAGAGGGACATTTGCTGCCAGGCTGTGAGCAGTTTGTGTGCAGGTGTCAAAAATAACAGACCCAAACGCTGCTCTGCTTAGAAATCACCCCCAAAACGCCCTGTTTCGGGTCATTCCCTCCAGGAGCAGCGCTCTGAGCCCTTTGGGGAGCGAGGCCGTGGGGTGATGCTCCCAGCCTGGGTCCCACCCCGGCTCGCAGAAACCCGCGGGGCCATGGCTGGCATCAACGGGGCCCTTTGTTCCCGTGCTCCCAGCTGCCAGCACCCTCCTCGCCCCACGCTGAAAGGGCCCTGTGTGAGCGGGATGGGAACAACACCACGGCTCTTTGCGGGGAGCGGGGCTGTGTGGGGTGGGAGGCTTGGGGACGGTGCGAGGCGGTGTGTGCATGGCCAGGAGATGGGCACGAGGGCTGAGGGATGCGTGTGGGCTCCTGTGTGGGCTCCTCAGGGCTCCTGTGGCTCTGTCTGGTGATGAACTGGCCCAGAGGGAGCCTTGACAGGGAGCTGCCGGCTCTGTCCCCACGGCCGGTGGTTGAAGCACGGCTGCAACACAGCAAGGAGCCGGCCCCGAGGTCCCTGTGGAGCTGCCAGCTCAGGGGGCTGAGCAGGGGGCAGGAGGAGGAGGCAGGGCCGGCCCCAGCCCCAGCCCCATCCCATCCCCATCCCCTGCCCGCCGCTCCCGGCCCTCCGGCTCCCCCCCGTGGCCGCTGCCGGGGCTCTGCGGGGCTGTATGGGGTCGGGGACAGGAGCCGGCCCTGGAGGTGAAACCTTTTATTTCCCCATCTCTTCGTCCCAGGAGCCGCGTTCCCTGGGGTTTGCAGGCAGCCGCTGTCAGCGGGGCCGTCGCCTCCCCCCCCAGCCGAGCTGCCCCACGTTTTTGTAAATACATCACACGTCAAGTGAGTTGGTGGCTCCGATGCCTCTAGGCAGATCCTCGCTGGCGTTAAGATGCCGCCTCACCAAACCCCGTGACTCCTCCGAGGCTGGCACCCTCTGCCACCAGCTCACCTTGGCTTTTTTCTCAGCTGTGTTTTGAAACAGCAGAGGAGGCTGGAGGCCCTCAGATACTGCAGCATACCTTTAAAAGCAGAATTTCCAAGGACTTGAAACCGTATCAATGCCTCTGGAAGCACAGATAAGCAAGCAGAGATGAGAGAAAAAACAAGCTAGAGGTTCTGCCAACAGAAACAGTAGGCAAGGACTGTGCAAACACAAAGAAAGCCTCCCAAAATAAGTGACCGTCCTGGCAGGACGGCGGAAGAGAACAGTCCCCATATGCTGATTGCTGTCCCGGCATCCCATGGAAATCACGTCTGGTTACAGCCCCCTGGAGCAGGAGGGACCAGGTCCAAGATTGCAGGAAGAAATCAAAGGAAAGCACGGCTTGCTGCTGAGAGCCCCGGCCGAAAATTAACATATAGTGACAGAAGGAAGCAGTGTGGAATATTTGTTATGAAAGTGTCTTCTGATGTGCTCTTGGAAAGACAAAACTGGTCAGTGGATTCAGCTTGTAAATAAGCTATACTTACTCAATGACTGTTCAGGAATAACCAGCCCCTTTGTTTCAAATTTGGTGACATCTCTCAGCCAGTTGCCACAAGCGACCCAGCTTCACCTCCCATTCAGGAGAACAGTCACTGGCTTGAACTCTGATAAATCAAAAAGTCAACACTTTCTGAATTCACTTGGGTACATCCATGTTTTATTTGCTTAAATGAAGGTAGAATCTCAGTTTTACAGTTCCAGTTCCGTAGCAATAGCAACAACTGCAGCAGCATGAGTGGACACAGGGAGAGGACAGCTGTTGGCACTGAACTTTGCAACAGAGAGTTCAAGATCCCGGCTCCTTCGGAAGTTGTGCGTATCATTTAGAATAAATTAAACAATTTAAATATATTATACTATACTTTTAGATGGATTTTTTAAAACACATAAGCCTAATAAAATATTTTTTGTTTTAAAAAAGCAATCCAACATCTGTTAGAAACAAAAGATGCTGCGCAGCACCCTCCAGGGAGCACACACTGTTTGCACAGCCTGTGAACCATGAGGCTCTCGAGCTTCTGCCAGGAGCATCAACACGCACCCGAGGTACAGCAAACAGCACGCTGTGTGCATATTCCTCCTGCACCACAGGCTGCTCAGTCCCTGCCCTCGCCCTCCAGAGGTACAGTCCTCACACAGATCACAAGATCCGTGCTGGGACTGGGGCAGTTTCACCTGCAGGGAGCTTCCTCTGCAGCCCCCACGCCAGGCTGGGCAGCAAACAGGAGCCTGAGCCCAGATGGCCTCTGTGGGAACGAGCGCCAGTGGAACGTGTCTGTTGGGAGCAGAACCACGGGTCACAGTTTGGGATCTTGAAGGAAATATTAAGCTGTGTTGAACTGAAGAAAAATCTAGAGGTCAGACATTGTTAAATAAATAGTAACATTAATTTTAAAATCCTGTAAAAATATGTTGCACCTACAGAGGCAGAGCCTTCTCTTATACTTCAAGGGGCCTGATTTTCCAGAGGCTGCAAGCACTCCCTATCCGTTCCTGTGAATGGGAGCGTTGAGCCCTGTACAGAAATCAGACCCCTCCAAAGCACTTTGTATTAAAGCTTCAGCCCCTTCCACGTGTGGCTGCCCTGTGAGAAGGGCAGCATCACCCTGAGTTCCCAGAGGAGACACCCTGCAAGTTCAGAGACTGCTGGGGGACAGGGGTTAGCTGCCACCAGCCAGTGTGAGACAGAGACTATCCTGCTCTGAAGCAGAGGATACGAGGCTGCTCTACGTGAGCTACGCGCTTTGCTATCCAGTAGCTCGTCACAGTGGGACTGCATTCAGCAGCTAGCGGATACACACTCAGGAAAGCTCTTCCCGTGACAGGCTCCTACGTGCTTACAGGCAAAGTCACAGCTTTGAACAAACACTCGCACGGGAAGTTGCAGGACATTGAGGTTACAATGGCAAAGACGGCAGCCAGCGAGCGCTGACCTCTCTGCTACACACAAATAGCTGGGGACGAACACCTAGCAGGGGGCAGGAGCTGGGGTTAGCAAAGCCTGGCATCCGTTCCTAGAAGGCTTCCTGCCCCCCCCCGTGTTTTTCAGCCACCTTGAGCAGAAGTGGAATCAGTCCAGATCTCTCCGCAGTGGGCTGAACACAGCTGCCATTAACAAGGGCCAATTAACTGAGCAGACATTTGCTACCAGTAGTACATCAGTGGAGTTACAGACAAAATGCATTTGATTCTCCTGTAGGGACAAGGGCCAGGGCAATGGCGTGAGTTAACCGTGCTGAGCAGCACCGTCCCTGACAGACCAGGTGAGAACGTTGCAGCATCTAAATAGGAACGTCTATGTTAAAGCAACCGCAGGTGCTGACCCACCAGCTAACAAAGCACGGCAGTCACGGCCCCACGCACAGGAGGAGGGGATTTAGCAGCTGCCCACGCATGAGCCAGCCACCTGCACTCTGAGGAGACATCCCACCCACCTTCCATCCCGTCTGCCAGAGCACATCATCTGAACACAGCGATTATCTCTGGCAGAAACCAGCTGAGGATTCGTGCTCCAGGTCTCCTGAACTCCTGAGTAACTCTAAACCCTTTGACATGACCTGGTGAGTGCCCACATTGGTATTTTTCATCCAGGGCTATTCAAGATATGAGAAGCAAGATCTGGTTGGGCCTCCAGAAGAGACAAGGGGACATATACTGAACAAGCAGCAACCAGTCTCTCCACAAAATAACATCCATACAAGACAACGTTAAAGGTGGGGAAAAACAGACCAGAAACAGGCAGCTACAAGAAGGGATGCTGCAACATTCGGTTCCTTCTGTCCTTTGTATGTTGTGTCGTAACAGAGTTCTAACAATTCCTATTACAATTCAGTCTCAGGACAGAATGCATTGATCCCAAGGAACAGATACACACATCTCACCACGCTAGTACCCGGCATTCTCACAGTTGTGTGGGCTACAGCCTCCCCAACAGGTTTCACTCGGCATGCTGAGCAGACTTTCCTTTGGCAGTAAGGTCATGAGTTCAGTGGGTCTAGTATTTTTGGAGTTCAGGACTAAAATACCTCAAAGAGTGTCTGGAGCGCCCTCAGCTTTGTTCCGCAGGCAGTTCTCAGTACAGATCAAAATTCACTGTCTTTAGTTTAACCCAGTCCCTTAAGCCTGCTAAAACAGGCAGAGATGGAAGCAGGACTAAATTCGCATGCTCTCTGACAGCTCCCTCCTGTAGATACATCCTTCGTGCCCAGAAACTCCAGCCAGAATTCAGACAGTAAGGCTGCAAACTCCCCAGTGAGCAAACCGCCTATTGTCCTTGCGGCCGCCGTCCTCAGAGCGCCCCAGAGCTGCCCGCACTTATTCCGACCCAGCCGCCGGTCCAAGCGACGTTCCCGAAGCAGCAGCAGCCTCTCCTAACAGCAGGAGGACCCCGACTTGGAGCTGGAGTGCAGGTCGATGGTGTGGCCCAGCATGCAGTGCTCTAGCTGCTCCTCCACCGCCAGCACCTGCCGCACGGCCTCCTCGAAGGCCACGGCCACGTTGGTGTCATCCTTGGCGCTGGTCTCCAGGTAGGGGTAGTTGCCGTTCTCCAGGCACCAGGCCTGCGCCTCCTCCGTGCTCACCTGCCTTTCCAGCTTGTCGATCTTGTTGCCCAGAACCACGAAGGGGAAGTGTTCGGGGTCCTTCACGTCAGCGTAATAGACGAACTCCTTCTGCCAGTTACTGAGGTTCTCAAAGCTCTGCCGGTCGTCCACGCTGAAGGTCAGCAGGCAGCAGTCGGCTCCCCTGTAAAAGGGGGTTCGCAGGCTCTTGAATCTCTCCTGCCCCGCAGTGTCCCAAATCTGGAGGGTCACAAAACGCCCGTCCACCTCCAGGTCCCGGTTTAAGAACTCCACACCGATCGTGTGGAAAGCCTGCGAGTCAAACTTGTTGGTGACGTACCGGTTCATGAGGGAGCTCTTCCCGACTCCACCATCCCCAAGCAGAATGACCTTTAAGAGCAAGGACTTCCCACTCATTGCAGCAGGACGGGAGGGCCACAGGACCAAGGCAATCTACAGGGTCCAGAAACAGTGCAGAACACCTCTCTGAATCACAAATTCCGCAGCAAGTCACCCAGCTGAGGGCCTAGAGCTCCAGTCTCTTGTAGCATAAGACTGACTTGGACTCCACATGAACTTAGCAGAGATTAAAAGAAGGAAATCCGCGCCCCTGGGATCTCTCCCAGTTGTTCCGGTCCCCGTCAGAAATTAAGCAGCAGAGCTGAGACTGGTGCACGCTGGAATAAAGAATGCAACGTTTGTGCTCCTCACCATTACGCTGGGACTTCCAAGAGATTTAGGAAATAACCGCAAGTCCACCCTAGATTTCAAGTAGAATAGTGTAACAGCAGCCTTCTGCTATTGTCCGAGCTCTGCATTATTTCAGGGAAAGTACAGAGTGAGACTCCAACTTGTAGATTTTGATGCAGGTGCACAGGAAAGAATAGAACATGGAACTGCCATCCCCGTTTCTGAACAAGTTTTGGAAATAGGAGATAATCTCTTACTAGAGCAGCTGGTATAGATGGCAATTAGGCAAGTTTTCCGGCACACAACTCTTCCATCAGGTCTGAAATGGAAGCAGCAGGTCTCCACACTAAGAGCAAGGTGAGAATAGCTGTTGAGTGTCAGTTACATATTAATTCCACTACATTTGAAGAAAACTTTGTGTACCTGAAAGCTTATCTAGTTTCCCCAAACACACCAATTACCCGTTAAACATCTCCTCTTGTCTGTGTCCTCAGGCTAGCACAGAAACAGCAAAATACCCCCAGGGATCACGACCACCACCAGGCCTTCCTTTCCTACTGTACAATCACTAGCTAAGTCATTTCTCCCATCTGACTGGAAGGATGTAAGCGATGTTCAGGCCTAACATCAATATAAGTCATCCAGCAAACCAGTTCTTAATCACCCCAAGAACGCTGACTCACCTCAGAAGTGGAACTGTGCGTGTTTGCTGTGCGTGTTGTCTACAGCTCGGAAGAGGTTTCCTGGGTAAAGAGACCCTGCTTCTCTGCTGCTCCTTCTTGGCAATGCTTTTCGCAGTCCGGTTTGCTAGGGCACAGGTGCAGGTTCACATTGCAACAAGCCCAACACCACGGCCTCCTTAGTCAGCAGCCGCAGGAAAGAGGCCAAGAGCCAGCCAGTCCTCCCTCTCCCAGGGGCATTCTATGAGTGAAGGTAAATGCCTGACACAGAAGAAGAGATTTGTTTTGCTGCTGTCTGTACTGTACCTGCTCTAGAAGTACAGCACTTCTCTCTCCGGGACTCTCCAGGGAATGCCTTCCTCCAGCATAACAGTCACTAAAAGGAAACAAACACCCGTCAGTGAGGTTGCCATAGCTGGGCTCAGCGCACTGCCTTTCAATCTGTGAGGCTGAGCCAGGCTGGGCAAACAACAGATGAGTTTTAGGACGCTGAAAGTACAGAGCTGGTAAGTGGAGTAAAATAGCCAGGAGCAAGGGGTGAGGACACAGTTCCCTTTACCAGGGGTAAAATGGATCGCTGATCATTCCTGACCAGGGCTGGAATGTTGTGGATGCTAAACCCCAAATAAGAGAAAAGGAAGGAGCTCTGATATGAGTGCACAGCCCCTGTCTCACCTCGATCTGCAGGACGCTGACGGCTTTGCCCTGCCTGCCCACACGCTCTGGAACCCGATGGAAGACCGGCCGTGTGCCTGCACCTGCCAACACGGGGAGCGAGCCCGGTGGGGAAGGCGGCACTCGGGCCGGCCCTGGGGGCTCTCAGCCCCTTCAGGGCCCTGCGGGCGGGGTTCCCCTTTCGGAGCTCTCAGCCACGAGCCCCGATCTCGAACAGGCTCCTCGCTCTCACTTCCCCAGCCCTCAGCAGGGCCAAGCGGGCGGGCCGGGCCCGGGCCCGGGCCCAGGCCGGGGCCTGCTGAGGCGCCACAGCGGGCCCTGAGGCGGCACCGGGACAGCCGGGCCCTGCCCCCCCCCACCTCCCCCGGGCCCGTGATGCACGGGAACGACCGCCGGGCCCCGGGGAACGGCTCCAGGCAGCGGACGGGGCCCCGCGGCCTCCTGCCCTGCCCCTCGGAGCGGTGCGGGCCGCTCCCGGGGCCGCCCCGTCCCCTTTTATCCCGCCCCCCCCCCCCCCTTACCGGCCGGGCCCCCTCCCGGTGCCGCCGCCGCCGCCGCCGCCGCCGGGGCAGGTGCCGGCCCCACCCCGCGCATGCGCAGCGCAGGCGCCCTGCCGGCGGGCGGGGCCGCTCCCTCAGGGGGGTGGAGGGGCCGTGTGAGGAGGGGGCTCGGCGCTGCCCCTCAGCGGGCACCCGCAGGAAACCCCCGGGAGGACCCCACACGGCTCGGGGCTGAAGTGCCCGGGTTATTTCGGACACCCCCGGGGGCTGGCAGCGAGACGGGGGGTGCCGCGCAGGGTGCAGGTGGCTGGGCACATGGCCCCTGCTCGGGTGGGCCTGCCGAGCCCCCCAGCCCAGCCCATGTCTGACCGGCAATGTCGGGGTGCCCCCGGCTCGGTGTTACCCCCTGCTGAGCCCTTGCTCCCGGGATGAGCAAGCTCCTGTTTGCAAAGCTGCCCTCCCGGGCGTTATTTCACGAGCAGCGATAACTTCTGGGCTCCTGGGGCAGGTGTTGGTGCGTGCCGAGCTGCTGCCTCAGCTGCTGCTCGCCACCCCGTTATGGCTCTCCCCCTGCACACCCACACCCTGCACACCCCACACACCCACCCGCACCCTCCCAGCCACCCCAGGGCAGGTGTTGGTGTTCCCTCGCAGCTCGTGCACTCAGGAGCTGCGGAAGATGCACGGATGGGGATCCAGGGGGCTGCCTCCGCTTAGTGTGGTGGCAACACCCGCGGTCATCCCCTCCGTGCAAAGCCATGGGGTCAAAACCCTCTCCTGGCTGAGTCAGACAGGGCAGTGCAGGGGAGCCGGTGCCCATCGCGGCCACAAGCCCTGATCCCAATTCTCCCCGTGCTGCTGAGCGCCAGGTATTTGTCTGGCAGGGCCCGGATTCCTCCTGCCGGTGACTCAGCCGCCTCCTCCGCAGCGCCGGCCACAGCTCGCTGCCCGATAAAGCCATGGGAGGAAAGTGCCCAGGAGCAGCGGGACGGCCCAGTGGGAACCAACACGGATATTTCCAGGATGTACATGGCTCACCCGGCACCTGGCCCTTCGAGGAAGGTGCAAGGACATCCTCCGTGCCCGTGCTGCCAAAGCCATGATGTTTTGGGGGACATCAGGCCGGCAGGCATCCAGCATCCCAGCCTCCCACGCCACTGGCAGCCCCGTGCTGATACGTGCTGGGGTGAACGGGGAGGGAGGGAGGGAGGGACGGGGTTGCCATAAAGGCCTGCTCTGTAATGGTTCTCCCCTTGGGGGCCAACCCTCTCACAATAGCGGGGGCATTTTGGGTGCGGGGTTGCAGCACGGACTTGCCCTTGTCCTTGCAGCTGAAGGTGCGGGGTTTGGGCAAGGCAGCCGGTACCTCCCCGTGGTGATTTCGGTGGGGATGTGGGGGAGCTTGCTCGGTTCAGCAGAGTGGGGGATGCTGAAGCAGCGTGAAGGTGCTGAACCCACTGCCTGGGCCAGTTCCTGACCCATCTGTGACCCATCCACCACCCCCTTCATGGAAGGGGCTCTGTGACAGGCAGGAGCAGCTTGCATGAGGGGCCTGGGGGCCTCTCCCCGGCAGGGACGATGACAACTGGCCGTTACTGGGGGAGCAGCAGCCCCCTGACTGCCCTGAAGGAAACCACAAACCCTGCTGGGGCGACAAACAGCTGCTGACACCCCAGCACGTGGGGATGGCCGGAGGGCAGCCCCAGCATGCGGGTATGGGGTTGGTACACCCAGGAGAGGGACTTCGGGGTGCTGCAGGGGCACTGCCCTCACCCCACAGAAAACCCCACACCGCCCTGACGCACCACAGCAACACCAGCCTGGTGCCTCCAGCCCTGTGTTTGAAGGGTGAAAGCGGCCACAGCCCTGCAAACTGTTATTTGCAGTCCTCGCTGTGGGGCGTGGGTGCAGGCACGGCCGGATTGGTGCCACACGGGGACGGGTACAATAGTCCCATGTTTGTCCCCAGTTAGGGACACCAGCCAAAATTTAGCTGGCAGATCTGCCTCCACCTCCTCTGCAAGCAGGCACAGCAGCCCGTGCGGTGGCCCCAGAGGCCAGGTGGAGGGGATAAAGTCCTGTGGCACCTCAGTGCAGGCTTGGGGGGCACCAGCAGAGCCCAGCTCCCCCTCACCGCGCAGGACAAGGAACAGTTTATAGGGTACCCAAAGGACTGAGCCCAATGACCCACCCTTGCAAGGCTGGGAAGAGCTCCTTGAGCCAAGCATGGCTGGAGGTGAAGGGAAGGGCTGTGCCAGGCAGCAAGGGGAGAGCTCTGCCCTGAGGGCAGACCCAGCACCCATGGGAGCTGGGTGGCTCATGCACACAGCGGGAAGGCCATGATTAACCTCTGGTAACACACCAAGGAACCACTGTGACAATGGGACAACTGGTGGCACTAATTGAGCCTCAGAGGGGCACCAGCACACCCTAAGCTCTGTCCCCCCAGGCCACCAGGAGTGAGCCCTACACACACACACACACACACACACACACCAAGGCGGACTCAGCTGGAAGGAACCACCCCGTGGCCCTTGGAGCAGCACCAACCTGCAGCAGAGCCCTTCCCACCCCCCAGGGCACGCAGGCCTGCACCTGAACCTTCACCAGGGAAGAAGCCACAAGCCAGAGGTAGGTCATTATAATTTTTTTTTTATTTTATAATAAACTTCTCATTTTCCCCCAAGGAAGACAAAACTTGTGAGTGAGGCTACAGAACACCGTCAGTGAAGAGTATGCGAGACAGACCCAGGCCATGGGCCGGGCCAGAAGAGATCCCACTCCCCCACGCAGGAGGGGTCCGTCCCCAGGAGCCTCCATAGCCCTTGCTCATCTCCCCACCGCATGAGAGCGAGATCAGAGCTGTCAACAGGCAGCGGCTGTGCAGCAGAGATGGGGTTAGGTCAGGCTTTCGATGGACTGAGGGGGCCACGCTTTGTCCCCCCCACCTGCCATAGCTGCCAGCAAGGTGGGACAGTGGGTTAGGTAATGCAGCTGTTTTCTATACATGTACATGATGTAAATTTAAAATAATAAAAAAAAAAAAGATGATTTAATTCAAAGCAAAAAAACCAAGTGCTCTTCCCACCAGGCCATCTCTCTAGGAAGACTTCACACATTCCTTTTCCTGCTCGATAGCTGAAAGAGAAGAGAGGGCCATTAATCTGGTGCTGGTTTGTAGGAACACCCTCTGGAGCTGGCTGTAGAGCAATCACTCAGGCCCTGGCAGCCAGTTTTATTGTTTGAACCCAAGTGGCAGAACCGAATGCCTCAGCTCCTAGGGTGATGGGGCACATTGGGCATCTGCCCTATGCACAGGATGGTGCCCACTGCCACCATGGTCACAGCAGAGCCTGACCCTTATCTCTAGGTCCCCAGGGCAGGCACAGGGAATGCTGCAGCCCCCCGATGTCCTCACCCCGAACCCTCACCCCTCACTCAGTGCTGTTCCTCTGGGTCAGAGCCCAGCTGCCCAGAAGCGCCTCTCCCCACCGGATTCCTCAGCAGTGAGATCAGCACACGAGGACACCCACTCCACGGCCACGGCCAACATCTGCCTCCCCCATAGAGCCCAGCACCAGGGCTCAGCTGCGCCCCGGAGCCCCCCAGCTCCAGCCACCCCCTGCCCTGCACCACCACCGCTCCCCTCACTCACTCTCCTTGGAGGGCAGCGTGTTTTTCTCCTCCGTGTTGGTTTTCTTCAGCTTCTTCTTGTCGAATTTCTCCACCTCCGAGAGGTCCGGCTTGTCGCACATCTTGCCTGCGAGACGCCGCAGCTCGCTCAGCGGGGGCACCAGGGCAGGGAAAGGGGGGGACAGGCGGGGAGAAGAAGCGGGCAGGGCCCCCCCCGGGCGGCGCAGACAAAGGCAGCCCACCCCGGGGCGCCGCCCGCCCCTCCCGGCGGCGGACAATAGCGCAGGGCGGGGTCGGCCGCCGCCCCGAGCCCCCCTCCGCTCCCCACCGCCCCGAGCTCCCCTCCGCACCCACCGGGACCCGCACCCACCCCCGGCCCCCCACCTTTGGGTGCCGCAGCCCGCACCCGCGGGCGCCCCGCGGAGCCCCCCCCGAGCACCCAGCCGCCGCCTCAGGTGCAGCCCAAGCCCGCCGAGCCCCGGCACGGTGCGGCCGAGGCCGTGCCCCCGCTGCCAGGTTCCGGCCGTACCCGGTGCCGCTGCCGCCGCCGCTCCGCTCCCTCGCTCCGCCGCTCCTCAGGTGAGACTGGAGCGCGCCGCGTGGGGCGGCGCCTTATATACCCCGGCCGCCGCCCAGCCCGCGAGCCCATTGGCTGCCCGCCGCGGCGCTGAGCCTCACGGGAAGTGTAGTCCGCCAGCGTGCACCCGCCGGCGGTGCGCGGCGGCCGGAGAACTGCGTTTCCCAGCGTGCCTCGCGGCGCGGTCGAGGGGGGCGAGTGTGTGAGGGCGGACGCGCGCACACGCCCGTGTGCAAGCACAGAGACACCACAGAGACCCCACACAGCCCCCCCCACGTGTACACACCCCACAAAGACCCCCTCACATGTACACACCCCACAGAGACCCCCCCACATGTACACACCCCACAGAGACCCCCTCCATATATACACCCCATAGAGACTCACACACATACACACCCTACAGAGACCCCCCCACATGTACACACCCCACACAGCCCCCGCCATGCACTTGCACACCCCTGCTCCCCTCACACCCCTGTGTGCCCCCCCAGGCAGAAAGCCTGGGGGCTGAGGGATGCCCAGGGGGATAACATAGGGTTGGGTGTTGCCCAGCAGCACCCCCAGGAGAAAGGGGCCACTGATGGCTTCTCAGGGAACACAGCCAAAATGTGGGGCCCGGCCCCGTGGGGGCTTGCCCAGCCCTGCTGCAGGGATCCCTGGGGACGGCAGCAGGGCAGCAGCTGCGCTGAAGCAGCCCTCACACCGCCCCCAGCCCACCAGCCCCTCACCAGGCGTACTGGTGGTTTTGTGGAGAAACCCCCCAGCCAGCCCGAGGAAACATTTGCTTCGCATTTTTGAGCTGAAGGGCTGCTGTCGTGGGAGGGGGATGGAGCGTTCTGCATGCCTTCGGGCGCGGAATTAAAGAAATCCCAGCGTCTGGCACGCACACAAGGCAAAGGCCGAGACCCATGGCCACGTCCTAAGATGGGGCTGCTGTTCTGAGAGGGGTTTGGTTGGGAGCAGCCTCCATCCAGCTCTCTGGGGCAGGGAAGGGGCTGCAGGCAAAGCCTGAGGCCAGGCTGCTCCCGGAGCAGCTGTGCTTTAGCGCTGCAGCCCCAGCCCCCAAAACCCAGCCAGGTTTTGGGGTGGCACGGCAAAGCCTGTTGACTTTACGTGCCCCACGGCCAGGAGCAGCGAGCCCGGGCAGTGCTGCCTCAGTGAGCATCCTTCCAGCCCTCCCTCCATAGCCTGCGCTGCAAAGCCCACCCTGAGCTGAGAAACGGCACATTTCTCCTGCACGGCTGAAAGGAAAAAAACCCCACCCAGTTTCAAAATGAAAGCAAGGAAATCCTTTTTGCCTTTATGCAAATAGGAAGGCAAGCGCTTTACCTTGTGTTTACTCTCCAGCTGCGCCTGCCTTCCCTCCAGCTTCCTCCTCTTTCCCTGCCTGTTCTCCTCACGCTTTGCAGATACCAAACAGTCTGTTTTATCCTTTGTCCCCAGCAGGCATGGAGCATGAGAGCACCCAGAGACCATCCTCCACCTGCACAGCCTCTCGCCTGCCCCAGCCAAGGAGCAGCACCAGCCCTGTGGGATGCACTGCATGCCCCCAACGATCTGCAGCCCTTTGCAGACCCCGTGGCCTTTGTCTGGGCACAAAGCACAGCGGGGGCCTTACAGGCACGGGCAGGGAGCTCACTGCCCTCCCTTCCTCACCACAGCCCCCCAGGCACCCACCCATTGCTCCCTGGCGTTTCCAGAAGTCGAGGTGTGGGGCTGCTGGGGCGCTGTTAGATCCCATCCTGCACAAAGAGCGAGTGTGCATCCCAACAAGAGCTTTATCCCATGACAAATTTGCCAAACCTCCTGTAACCACACAACCTGCTTCTTTCTCCCGCGTTTTGGCATTTCTGCGCTCAATAATTTATAATGAGGGAACCGAGACATCAGCACAGGGGGGGAAGCGAAAGCAGCCCTGACCCGATAGAAGGGAACAACCGCCAGCCATTTTAGATGAGTTTTAAATCTCCCACAGAACAAGGCTTTCAGGGCTCTGATAGAGGCTTGCTGATGGCCATTTCCAGGAATGCTTTATTTTCTTCTCCAGGAATAAGGAGGCAGGACGTTTTCTCTATCTGATCAGAGGGTTTTTCCAGCCTCCTGCCTGGAGGGACAGGCAGGGCACAACGCCACAGCCCAAATCCCCTCCAGCTGCAGCTGCCTGGCTGTGGGCCAGCCCCCCAACTCAGCTTTTTTGCTTTTTCAGTTCATTTTTAACCCTTGCCTCCTGCCACCATCCTCTTTTCCAGCAGGGAAGAAGCTGGGTGCCTCAGGGAGGCAATGAGGGCAGCCCCAGCAGTGTTACACCAGGACATGGGTTCATTTCTCCCATGGATTCTGCTTCTCCTTGTGCTCGCCAAGGCAGCAGTTTCGAGAAGGGCTTTGTTAACTCTTCCCACTTCCCCAGTGCTCAACAGCAGCAAGGCAAGCTGCTCATCTCTCATTTTCTCATTTCACAAACACTGAATCTAAGAGATGAGAAATCATCTTTACACTACCAGGGAACAGCAAAAAGTGGTAGGGAGCTGAAGCGCTGGTGAAAGCAGTCTGGGATATGCCTCATCTTGCTCCACTTCTCCCCATAGCTGAAGGCACTCCCAACCTGTGCATTAGCTTCAGCTGCCCTGGCAGGTGAGCTGGGCAAGGAGGCAGGGCTTCTCTGTGATGATACCTCCCTTTCTGCTGCTGTTGCTGCTTCTACATCAGCTAGCAGCCTGACAGGCAGGAGCAGCAGCAGTCCCTGCAGTGCTCTGTCCATGAGCTGCTGAAGCTCCATCCTCTTCCTCTAGCTCCCCCTCAGCTACAGAGCACAGGGAATGACCCACTTGGGATTTTCTCCCGAGGAAACGAATGACTTGCTTCCTATGGTATTTCATTAGCAGCTGTAAGGAAAGCCTGTGAAAACACTGCACAAATCACCTCCAGAGCACTGCGTGTTCCCTATTTACTCCAGAGGCTCCTCAGGACAGGCTGGGGAATCTCCTTAACCACAGCACACAGCTCAAGTTAGCACCAGCACCTCATGGGGGGGGAAATGCTGCTGGAGCTGACCATGCTTGGACCAACAGCTGAGCACCCCCAAGGCAGAGGGCAGGGCAGGAGCTCAGTGCCTGCTGCTCACAAGGCAGGGGCTGCTTTCTTCCCAGCCCACCCCCCAGGGAAGGGATTCCCTTACCACAGCTGCCTGATGCTACTTTTGTGCCTGCCCTGGAGAGGGAGAATGCTCTAATCCTCCTACAGGCATGTATGCAAACAATAGCACCCTGTGCTGAGAGCACAGCAGTCACTGCCAGTCAGCCAGCCTGGCTTCAGATCCGTTCAGCAGTCTGAGGATGTTTTAAGCCTTCAGCTGTAAAGCTCAGGTTCTCCTTTTCTGTAAGGAAGATCAAATCTGCCGCACCACCCTGATGAGACCCACACCAACACCACCGCTGCCATGCTGCCAACTGGGAGGGGGCAGAAATCCAGTTTGGGTATTCAATGATCAGTACTGAAATATTTTAAGAAGAATGACCATAGTGGTCTTCAGCAAGTCTACCTGAGGCTGTGGCTCCTGAAGCAATGGTTCAATCTAGGGCATGAAGACTGCTGTAAGGTCAAAGACCTTTCTCTAGAACTGAGATCTCATCCTCTTAATTTCATTTATACTTTCTGGGTCTACAATACACAATAAGGATCACGGGTTAGGTAAACAACTGCTTCTCATAACAATCCTGCTGCTTCAGCTCATTAGCTCCGTGCAAGACATTTAGCAATTCTTCATTCATGCTTGCTAAACTATTTAGGTTTTCCCCCACCTGAACATTGTGTGAACAGATCTGCTCAGATATCTAATTGAACAGGACAAGAGAAACCGCACTACCACCTCAAACAACCGAGGCTGTAAGATTACAGATCACAGCCACCAGAAGTAGCTTGGTCCTAAGCATTTTATTCCATGCAACGCGAGCACAGGAAAGCTGAACCACCTCACAGTCGGCCCTGCTGTTAAACCAGATGACCTGCCAAGGTTCGTTCCAAACCACATTACTCCACAATCAAGGTTACAAGTGACCCAGTTCAGAAGATGCACATCTTGGTAGGGTTTTTGGAAGCATTTATAGGCAGAGGCCATGGTTTTTAAATAAAAGTTTAATTCCTTCATCAGGTCTTAAGTTTAAACACAAATGCTGCTGTAAATCCTCACACCGCTGCTCTGATGTCCTGGCTCTTGGCTCTCGGGGCATTGGCAGTGTGGCAGCAGGGGCTCCAAAGGAGGAGGCAGGAATCAGACTCAGGAGAGCTCAGTGCAGGATGCAAAGCAAAGAAGCAAGAGACACACACTTTCCAGACAAACACCAATTCTTATACAAAAGAAAAACCCTACACTGTAATAGAAGTGTTAACATTGCCACAGGACAGGGTATGTAGGAAGGGAGAGGGGAGAAGTCTTCATGAAAAGGCACAGCTAAAGAAGTACTTCCCTAGGTCTTACCCTCATTTTTCAGTTAATCCCACTGACACCCCAGCCCCCAGCCTCTCAGCGCCTTGCTAGTTACCCTAGCAAGCTATTTCAAGTTCCTTCTGTTCCCTTTTTCCCTTCCCCATCTCACAAATAAATCAGAGGAGTGCTTATAAAAACCACAGCATAAAACAGCTCAGTCTGTAACGCCGTAAGAGTCCAGGAGAGATTTAGCAGTTTACTTTAAGATTGTCTGGTACAGTTACTACGCATCCAAGTTTTGGATGAGCCTTATTTTTACATCCAAGAGCCTCAGCCAGCTCTAGTTTTGGTATTTCTCATTCAGGCATTTTGCTGCCTGTCAGATTGGTTTTAGATCAGCAGTTTTCCCAGTACTGTGTATCACAAGCCTCTTCAACCCACTGCCATAAGCACTCCACAGCATCAGAGCCACCCTGAGGGCTTCTTCAGGCCCTCTAGTCCTGCAGCCTCCCATTCTCCCAGGTTTAGGATCTTTTACAAAGAGCAATGCACATAAGGCAAGTAATTAGTGACCAGGACAAGCAACCAGCGCATCAGTAACTTGCGGGACAGCAGGATTGCAGGCAGAGTTTAAGACAGCTGAACGCAAAGCTGTTGCCTATTCGGTCACCCTAGCATCTAAGCAGGCACTTGCTAAACGCAACGCCAGGCTTCTGTGGGGTGAAGAGGCTCCGTTCACTGGTGTACTGGTAAAAAAGGATCAAGGTACATTTGCACAGCACATCAAGGTGCAGCCATGAAGTACATGACAGCAGTCCTTTAGTCACGAGCAAGGCTAATGGGAACTTGTGAAATTGAGGAACTGGTTTTAGTCTACCCTAAAAACTAAAGCCCACAACCACCGGGCATCCTCAGCATAAGAGGGAGAAGAACACCTGCCCAGGATGCACCTTCACCACTAAGGTAACGCAGCAAGACAGCACTGCACACACCAGGCTCTCACCATTTTGCCGTGTAGCATGTTAAAGAACATTTCATTTCTTCATCAATTAAGATGAACTCAAGTTCGCAAGCTACACTCACCTCCTTTCATTTCAAAGGAGGAAGCTGTAGCAGAACCACCTTCCAGGTGTCCCCAGGGCTCCACCTAGGGTCAAGCTTGGCCAAGATACAAGCCTTCCTCGTCCCTCTTCAAGGGCTTCTGTCACATGTAGAGTGGTAAGAGTCAAAGCAGTCTCTTGGGCTCTTGCTGTAGATCCAAACCAACATGTCCTAGGGAGATCTACTTCCCAAACAATTCAGGGTGTGCTTACCTAACCCTGCTCACAGACAAACCCTCTCCCCCCCACCCCCCCAAAAAAATAATTGTGGCAATTAGCCATGTGTCAGTCCTGCTCTCCACAGATCTGCAGTATTGAGTCAATGCTACTGCCGAGCCCCAATGCACAGGGTTGCTGGTGGAGTTGGAGTGTTACAGAGATGAGCTTCCCCCCCAGCCTCCCCGTGTTGGGGTCAGAGCCAGTAAGCCTGACTTAAGCAGGAGGAGCTGTGGAGAACTGCACTGGAACAAGCAGAGTCTTCTACTGAACTTTACAACAAGCTGAACAACTTTTGGTTTAAAAAAAAGCCATACAAGCAGCAGCTGGCATCTGTTGTTATAAAGGGACATGGCTGAATAGGTAGGAGACAGATTCCCCATTATGAGTCCTCCTGATGGCCTCCGCGAGGATCATTGAGATGTCAATCACCTGGAGGGGAAAGAAAGATGTAGCAGGGTCACTGAGAAGACACACGAAGCCTGGCAGAATAGCCAGTATGTCAGGAAGAACTCCAAAAGCAAACTCATTACCCTGAATGTGTAACATGCCAGATGTAGAAAGATTAGTTCTACACAGGATAGGGACTTGTTCTGTATCGCCCCAATGCTGTTCTACTGCAAGAAATACCTCGCTGATCTTCATCAAGATGACAGTCTGTTGTCACCTTTCTTTGCTGAAACTCCCTAGAAACCTTTTACCCTAGTCTGTTTACCCTCAGACTATCTTATTCGTTTTGTGTGGGTTGCAGAGGAGTTCAGGCAGTCTACAGCACCATCAGATTGCTTCTCTTGAGTCATGAGGCTTTATCATCACTGCTAGAAGTTATTTTTTTCTTTTAAATCAGAGGTGAAGCTACTGTGCTCCCAATACCAAGTCACTGCACTGGCTCCACCTGGTGGGGTAAACCAGTTAACAGGAGGGGGAAAAAAAAAAGTCTCAGTAAACTCAGTAAAACTCTAGCTCTGAACCCCAGCACCAACACCTTTCACTACAATGCAGTCTCTCACTAAGCACCACAGTCACAGTGCATGAATTAAGTGAAATTGGTATTTAAGTTTCTTTCTCGTGGATAGTTTGCCTCCTAAGAAGGAAGGAAAAAACCTTGGAACTGCAAAAGCAGACACCATGGGACTTACAACTCCTGTGCTTCTGTATTTCCCAACACCAAACATGAGATGTTAGCCTAAGAGTGAGGTGTAAGTAAGAGCCTGTAAAGCGACTCCACAGCAATCTTTGGCTACAGCGATTTACATACTGATTAGCAGTGGTGTATTTTGCCTACGTTAACTGTTAGCATGCAGGGAAGTCAAAGCATCAGGTATCTTTTAGATGTGTTCAGCTGCAGGAGCATCACCCAGAAGTTAGTGCTGATTAAGTTTGCAATCAGCTTGTAATTTGCTTCCAAAACCAGCTTAAAATTCCCTTCAGATTCAACCATTTGAGCTTTCTTTTCACCAGAACTCTGGGGTACTGGGCAGCCTGCTACACCTACAGCACAGTACTAGCTGAGCATTAGCAGTCCCATTTGCTTTTCAGACTTGGTGATGAGCAGGACCTCCCAGAAATTCTCCAAATGCCTTTGTCCTATGTATCTGCACTGCGAAGTCAACACTTAGGATGTCCTTGACTGTGTGTATGCTACAGCAGTACCTTAAGCTTCTGACAAACCTCTTAATGTCTGAATGCTCAGGTAAAGCTGCATCTTCCAGCTGCCTGTTAACACAGAAAATCCTCAAGTTGTGCCTAGCTCAAGATCCACAACCAATTTTTTTTTTCTTCCAGGAAAGTTAGCCCCAGCTTCAGAAACAAAATGCCACAGTACTTTTCCTAAATAGAAAACCCAAGATACAAAATGAGCATCAAGAAATTGGCTGCTTGCTTTGATATGGATGGCAAAGTGCTTCTGCTTATCGTTGGCACTTATCTGAGCCATGTCCTGTGGAGTTGTCACCTGCTCTTAGAGAAACCAGCAGGACACACACAGACTGAGACTGTGCTCCCTCTTCAGGCCACTCAGTTATTACCACCAGACAGCTCGCCCAGATCAGGCCTACTTCCTTCACAAAAGGTCTTGTCACAAAAAGGACATACAGATAAAAGAGATCTGCTTAAAGGATTGCGCGTAGGCTCACAAGTACAAGACAGTGTTTCAAGTAGTCAAATCCCTTGAAATTATGCTTCCCTGTGCTTGCTGTTATAAATTCAGTAGCTTCTCTGATCTTCCAAGGGCATCAGGAAAGGCAAGAACCAGACTTCTCACAGAGAGCAGAAATCCTTCTGGACTTTTTGTGAGGAAAAATAAGGCTTACACCCTCCTGCTCTGAAGGGTCTCACCTAGGTTATTTCACAACTGGAGCTGGCATCATTATTGGCTTCAGAAATCCCTACCTACTTCTGCTTGCGTGCTGTGTGTCATCAGCACATGTCCTTACACTATGGAGTGACAACTGCTTGCTTACATGACTGTCCCACATCCAATCAGTGATTGGAACTAGGTAAGAAATGCTGGAAAAAATGACTTAAACTTTTAAGACTACCTGGATAAGGAGGTGTATTTTATCAGTGTACCAGGTCTGCTGTCGTGCAGCAATAAGAACACAAGGACTGGCCAGCTCTGCCACTGAAACTATAGTCTGGTAACACTGCTGTGAGCACTGGACAGTATTATGAGGTTTTCCCCACTAACAAGGGGACAGACAAGTGCTACCATCCCCAAGGAGTGACAGAAGAGAAGTGAGACACTCACCTGGATTTTAGGGCACTGCTTCATCTTGTCCTCCTGGGGTATTGTGTTTGTGACTACAACTGCCTCAAAACAGGCGTTGTTGATCCGAGATATTGCTGGCCCAGAAAAGATACCATGAGTTAAGATGGCATACACTTTGGTGGCTCCAGCTGACACAAGCCTATGAGGGAGGAAAAAGACAGATGAGAAATTTTTAACCGGTATTAAAGTACCATATGCTCAGGGGACAGACTACCTTTGATATTCCCCCTCCTGTCTGTTATTGATTTGGGGGAAGAAAACAGTTTAACAAGTACCATAAAATCTAGCACAGGCAAACTATACATTCAAAAAACATTATCAGTTCTGGGACATTTGGGCTAGACCATATTAAACCACCTTCTGTGACTTCTGCCAACACAAGGCAGCAAATACTACAGAGCATTGCATATGCTGGCTTTTCTAATGGAGACAGCTGATGGCAAAGCTTGAAAAGCTCACTGCTAATAGAAATTCAGACATGATCTTAAGTTGATGACTGAGACAGTGTTTAATCCCACCAAATATAGTCAGAGATGGTACGTGACCTACTATTGAAATCAAGTGTGAGAAATTAAACATCACTAAGCTTACCCATCAAGAGCAATATCCACTAGCCATACCTTCCATATAAACTGTTTTCAAATGAAAAAAGGAGACTATTTATGAAGACCTCCTAGCTGTTTATGCAGTACAAAGTTAAGCTAGACTTTTTATTTATCACAGATGAAATTAGATCAGTAATCAAGGAACTCCACTACCTTGTGAAACTCCACGTGCAAGTAATCTGATCAATTCATTAGTGATCATTAACAACAGTTTTTTCATTTAGGAACGTATCAGTCAGCCTTACTCACTTGTCTGCAGCATGACAGATGGTGCCACACGTGTCTGCCATGTCATCTACCAGAATGGCCACTCTGTCCTTCACATCACCCACCAGCACCATGCGGTCCACCTCGTTGGCCTTCTTGCGCTCCTTGTGAATGAGGGCGAAGTCTACATTCAACCGATCTGCAATGGAGGTCACTCTGAAGAGAGAACAGTTCCCAAACCACACTTAACTCCACACAATAGCTTTAGTCAAATCTCTGCTAAAACTATTAAGCACTAAGACTGCCATAAAAGAAGCTGTCAACACATCTCCTAACTGGTCTCGAGCAGGTCATAGAAGACAACTCTGCCACCTTGGCTTCTCCTCGAGCACTTCCACTGGAATCTTTGATCTAATCTTTCCTGATAACAGCGACTAGTAAAACAGTCTTTAACCTGACCACTGCAAATTAATTTGCATCTAAAGCTCAAAACAAACCTTAACTAGCAGGTTTGGCAAACCTCAAGCAACCAGAATGCTTGGCAACTTGTCATCTTTATAAAACTTCACTGGAACAGCTGAAGTTGTGTTAAGACAGGGAACTACTTGTGCTCATATAAGCACTCAATTGTCACGGGGCCAAAGGCATAGACGCTAGCACAAGGGCAGGGGCAGGAGTACACATTCAATAAAAGCAAGTCCACCACCATTTACTTTTGTTGAAGAGACCACAAAAAACCTTCTAGGAGGGACCCAAACATAATATATTGATACTGATGAATAGCAAAAGAGTTTAAAAGCATTAATGGTAAGGAGCAAAATGCACCTGCCCCTGAGAAATTCTATACTTATGAGCAGGTTCCCATCCTCAGTAGATCAGACTCATTGTCCTGGTAGTCCTGTGCAAGACAAACTGAACCTTTTACTATGGTATTTAGTTCTGCAGCACCTCCATAAAATACCACACCACCCAAGATCATCGCATTTCAGCTTAAGGGGCTTTTGAAGACATCTTTAGGAGTCAGATTATAGCTGGCTGACTTGGCACTCCACATACTGCATTACACAACAAGTAGTTGCATAGACAAGAGGTTGTGTCTAATGCACGGACCACAACAAAGCTACAGGAAGGCATGCACTGCTCTACAGCAGTCGTATTGCTTGGCTGTGACAGGCAACTTAAATCACTCCAAGGTATGTGAATCAGGAACCATTTTGGTGTATCAGTACCCTGGATTAAAGAACACATCTGCTTCCATTGGCTGTCTGCTCACATGGAGCCATTACACAGAAGCATCAAGAATCAGCCCCAGTTTCTCCTAATAAGCACCTGAGAGCATTCCAAATTGCCCACAAAGTGTGGTGTTCATCTGCATGAAGATGGTAGATTATCAGACCATCAAAGCAGGGATGTGCTGTACCATATGCTGCTGCTCTTAAGAAAGTAACCATCTATTATCTTTGCTCTCAGGAAGAGCAGCAGCAGGCTGAAGTCACAGCAAGCAATTCAAATTAAGAGCAATAAAGCACGAAAATGCTTCACTAGACTAAGCTCAACACTGCAGAGAACAGCCTAGATCAAAAGGCATCATTAACCAGCAGGGGTAACCTCATCTTCGCATAGGCAGATGAGCTACACGATTTCCTCCTTTTAACTTGCACAATTCCCCTTCTACTAAAAATAGTTTTAGTCCAACGGATGTAGTCATTGCCCAATTCCTACCTATGCACATGTGAGTCTAGAAGCTATTCAGTTCTCTGCATAGCCCAAGAAACCTTCTAAATATTCCCCAGGAAGAGCACTTGACCTCTCTTCCCTAGCTGGGGCAGACTGGCAGAGGGAAACACGTGCCTTGAGAATAAGGCTGCAGCTAGTTACAAGCACCCTCAGGAACTGCAGCAGATACAGAACCATCTCAGCTTGCTCTGACAGCTTACCTCTTGGCTCCACCAGCATCTGGTGAGACGATGGTGCAGTTCTTCCACTCCGCGATGTTCTCTTTGATCCATTTCAGTACAGCAGGCTCAGCGTACAAGTTATCAACAGGGATATCAAAAAAGCCCTGCAAGAAAGACACCAGGAACAGATGTAGCTGAAGGTCACATCCCCAAAACAAAAGACAACTTCTGTATCATCAGCCACAGCCACCACCTTTCCACAGCATTTCCAGCTTTCCTTTCTACTTCTTTTGATGAACAGCAGGAGCCTTTGGGACACACAGTACAGTAATGTACGACTGGAGCCAGTTTAGCAGCACACATAGCCCTTTACATCTGACACTTTTACAACACAGACCTAGTTCTATCCCAAGTGGTACAGAAAACCAACAAACACTCTTTTCCATAGCCTAGCTGTCTGTTTACAAAGTCAATCTCTACAGCTTATTACCCACCCTGTTTGTATCTACAGTAAACCTCTGAAAAACCCTTGAGTAACATCTGTTTCTAAACTCCTGCAGCTGGTTACACAACTCCACACTGACCCAGCAGACTCCTCCAGGTAAACCTCAAAGGTCACTAAAAGCCAGTAAGTTAATCCCGGACAGGGAGCAATGGGCAGGAGAGTGGGAAGGAGTGCCTAGCAAAACAGGCCTTCCATGTGAGGTGCAGGGTAGATCCTTCCTACCATCATTCCTTCGGGGTGCAGCAACCCAGCAGGACACTCATCTACACAAAACCAGTTATTTAACTGAACCTCACCACTGCTGATGGTGAACCCTGTGGCACACATCACAGCTCCAAGCCTCGTAGGGAAGAGAAACACCACCTTGGGCTCTGCTCTTCTATTTCATCAGCTTCCCCAAAATCTCAGCTGTGCTCTCACAGATCTTTCCATCTGAGACAAAACGTTTCTGGGCAAATTATAGCAGAATGATTGATACTGAAGTACGAATGGCTGCATTTTCAACTGTTAAAGTGACAGCAAGCCCACCTACTTCACCAGGCAGCTGACACCTGACCTCTCTGGACTCAAAATGCTTGTGGCAACGCAGTTATGTATCCGGTATCCTCCCCTTTGCCACATCCACCCCAGCTGCAATGATTTTGGTTTCTCGGTCTCAGAGCTCACTCAAGGCAGAAAGACAGGCCTACCAACTTATCAGCCTGCTGTCCTGCCTCAGCTTGGTGCACCTCTTGCTGTGTCAGAGCAGGACCTGGTCAAGGTTTCAGCTGCTCAGTGGGACCACTTGGTTCACTAATCCAGCAAAACCCATGAAAAACTTTCAGTTCACTGGCAGCTCGGGAGAGGACTGAAGCCAACATAAGGGGAAGGGTAGAAGTGAATGGGTACAAGCAGCGTTGCCCACCTAACCAGTAGCAAACCATGGGATCACTGCCCTGGACAACTGAACCCTCACAAGCAGCTGTGCCAGCTCACCTGGAGGGTCACTGCGCCCAGGGCAGCAGTACTGCCACTCACTGACAGGAACACTCACATCTCCCTGACAACTAAGCATGAGACAGCAATGCTCACTGTTCAAGAACACTCTGGATAAAGCCATTCTTCATCTCAAATCCTTCAAAGGACCAGTTGAGTACACGGTGTCACAGTATGGGGACAAAGCTGCACGCATCATTTACCTACCCAACATTCACTCACACAGGGCTCACTCTGCCTAGGCTGACAGGAACAGCTGTAATTTTATTTACAGATGAACCTGTTGCTCACCTCCCTGTACCCTAACTGACCCTGCAAGTCCCTTCCAGTCCTGATTGCTGTTGCAGCTAAAAAAAAAAGATCACTAGAAAGCCTGCAAGGCAGCAAGCAAGCTCAGACAGAGCAGATAAGCACTTCCCTGATTTCAGCTCCTACCTGGATCTGAGATGCATGCAGGTCCATGGTGATTATGTGATCTGCACCTGCCACAGACAGCATGTTTGCAACCAGCTTGGCAGAGATGGGAGCTCGGCTCTAGTACAGGAAAAAAAAAACAGCATTTAAGACAAGTTCAACTCCTTCATCAAGATGTCAGCCTTCCACCTCTAGGCAATGATTCACGAGCAGTTACTGAAGGAAGTACTCATTAACATTGCACCTTCTCATCAGCTGGTGATTACAGGTTGGTGTATTTTCAAGCAGAACTGCATCTTTATGAAAAGGTGAATTTGCAGTCTGAAGCCCTTAGGTTCAAGTAAGGGAAAGTAACTTTTATTTGTTCTTCTACATATTCAACTTCATTTAAACCTGCCGGGCAGTCAGGATTTTCAACGCATACACGCATCTCCCCAGGCAGAAACCTTTATCTAATCCCTTACCTTGTCCTTTTTGTCCTGCCGAGCATAAGGGAAGCAGGGTATGACAGCTGTGACTCTGCTGGCTGAGGCGATCTTACAGGCATTTATCATGATAAGAAGCTCCATCAGATTGTCATTGATTTCACCACAGCCACTCTGCACAATGTAGACGTCCTCCCCACGTACGCTCTCGCCTATTTCCACGCTGGAGACAGACGGGGAAAGAATCCAAATAGAAATTAAAACCAGCCATTGCACGTCTGCAGAGCGACCAGGGGGCTGCATTCCCAAGGCTGTGTGGGTGCTGATGTGCTATCATCAAGGGTGCCCAGCACCAACGCTGCTGCTTATTTGCACAGTGGCCATTCCACATCACTCACCACTCAAATTTAATGGTTCAGTAAGGCCAGAAGCGCTCAGCCTGTACTTTCGAGCTCAGCACAAGCTGAGCATGTAAACACCCTCAAACACTCCTCGTCCCTCCGAATCACAGAAGTACAACCAGCCCTGCTAAAAGCAGCAGCGCATAAAGGAAGCGGGGATAACGGCCAGCCAGCAGGGAAAGCCGAGCCAAGCTCCTAACAGCAGCTATGCTGCAGCAGATTATTAGATTTAGAGTCATAACAGCTATTCACTGGCTTGAACAGAGAAGCCCTCAAGCTTTTCACTTTGGAAAGGCTTTTGGGGTTAATTTCCTCCTGGATGTAATGCACACTAATCCCAGCTGATGAGGGGACTGAATACAAGCCAAAGGTCCTGTTTGCCAGCAGCAAACTGCCAGCTCCAGCGCCTGTTCCAAGACACCTGCGCCAAAGGCAGAGCTGGAAAGCAAGCGGCAGCCTGAGCTCTGAGGCTTCCTACAGAGAAATGCTGGATAAGGCCTTTTGTGGGAACAGATTAACTACCAAGCACTGCGACACTGGAGTTTGGGGAAGCCTAGCACAGATCTGGAAGGCACCAGGAGGCACCCAAGGGAAGACGAAGTCCTTGCACAGTTTCTCCTTGTGCTGGAGATGCTGAGCCATCCTGCAGCTCGCTGCCACACCAAACTATGAGCAAGTGGGCAGATGATTGCCCAACGCACTCCTAATGGCTTCAATTTTACAGCACCTTAGGGTAGATCTTTACTTTGATTTTATTCTCTCATCTCCCTGTCAACATAGATTTGCTGACCACGTGGCCTTTAGGGTCTTGCTGCTCCATTTCCACCAGCACACTGCCGGTTCCAAGTAACTTTGCCATTTTTATTGCACTGACTTGCAGCATACACCAGTCTATCATGACGAATTTCAGCCAGCAAGGAAACCTCCCACCGAGTGGGTGTCTGAATTAACAGTGAGCCCACAAGCCAGCTCCCGCTGTACTTGGAGCACCTAATATCAAGCTGGTTAAAGACATTCAGCATTCAAAATTACCCCTAGACTGTTCTGATAAAATAATCTCGTTTTTTTCAGACAAGATGTGGCTATGAATTTCTTTAAGTAAGATATCTATCAGATGTTTAAAGGCCCCATTAGATCACACAAAAACCTGCTGGCTGGTCACCGGGAACGGGTAGGGGCAGTTGATGAAACCCGATGAGAAGCGCGGCGGCACCTGCTGTAAATCATAACCCGGCTCTTTTTACAGCTCCTTGCACTGCTTTTTAAGCCTGGGGTTACAATCAATCCCTGTGCAATGGAAACACAGCTTTCTGCATTCTCCTTATCCTGCAAGAAAACACATGGGCTGCAAAGGCAAGGAGGGGGTTGGGGCAGGCACCGAGGGCTGTTTGTGGCACACTGCGGGCAGTGCTCACACGCTGACTGTGATTTCCACGTGCGGATTTCAGAGTCTAATATTCTTTTTAGCCTCTCCCTTTTAATTTTAAGAGGGATTTTGGTAGCAAAAGGCAGAAATGAAGCCAGATCCCGGCTCCCCAGCTGGGGCAGGCCCCACGCACGGCCTGTCAGGTGCTGGCTGCTCCCCTCTCCCCCCCATGGGGCAGAGCCCACCCGAGCCCCCCTCGAGGCCCAGCCCCGGGGCCCGCCCGTGTTCGCCCCCCCCCTCCCCTCCGCACTACAACTCCCAGCAGCCCCCGCGCGCCACCCGCGCGAGGCCCCATCGCCGAGCCGCCCGCGGGGGCCGCCGGGAGGTGTAGTCCGCCCCCCGCCCCCGCCTCACCATGTCTCCTGGTTGCTGAACTTCTTGGTGACCACCTTGCCCAGCTCCAGGCCCAGGCGGTCGGCGATCTTCTGCGACAGGTCCTGGTGCGAGCTCCCGCTGAAGATCTTGATGTTGGGCATGGCGGCGGCTGCGGCGGCGGGGGCGCTGCCCTCCTCCTTTCCCTTCTCCTCCACCTCCCTCCTCTTCCTCTCCTCCTCCTCCTGCGCCCCGCTCCGCCTCGCACCGCGGCCCGCTGCGGCGCGGGGATCCACCCGGCTGCTGCCCGCGGACGCGGCACACGGAGCGCAAGCCACGCCGGCCGCGGCTACTCCGCCATCTTACCCCTTCCCGCCAGCCGCGCGGCCCTTTTATAGACTGCCCGCCCACCCAGCCCCGCCCTAGCGCGCTTCCCATTGGCTGAGCGGGAGCAGGGGGAGGGCCCCCCTGCCGGCGCTCCAATGGCGTGAAGGGAGGGGTGGGCGTGGCTTGGCGCCCCCCGCCGCACGCCTAAACAACGGCGGAGGGAGGAGGAGGGCTCTGCGCGCGCGTGCTCCTTCAGGGGGCGGGGCGAAGGGCTGGAGGAGCGCGTGTGATTGGTCTCCGCCCGCCCGCTCGTCCGCCGATTGGTCGAAGCGGCCGCGGCAGCATCCGGAGCGGGCCGACGGCACTGCCCCACGTGGCCGGGAGGGGTGGAGGCCGCCTGATTGGCGGGCGGGCCCCGGCCGCCATGATGGCAGCGCGGCCTCGGGGGGCGGCGAGAAAATGGCCCCCGGCGCAGGGCCTGGCCCCGGTCCCTCTACGCCCGTTTAGAGACATAAAAAGTCACAGTGATGGTGGATGCCCTGAATTGCAAATAAAGAGATTTTTTTTTTTTTCATCAGTGTGAAGACCCATGGGTGCTATTTTAATAAACTGTTTAATTTCTGAGGGTTTTTTATATTTATAATCACGTTTTTTGGCCTAATCCTGCAATTAGTCTCTTGTGAGTTCCCAGTCTGTATGTGATTATCGAAATTACTTTAGGTTTTATTAAAAAAAAAAAGTTTTAAATACACAAAACACAAGCACCAAACAGCTTCTTTAAAATATGCATTCAGTCATGAAATTCCTTCCCGTTTAACCTGCCTGCCTCACAGATAACAAACTCCAGCGATTCATTGGCAAGTTACCGCTTTGAGCTCTCGAGAATTCAGCTGGAAGAAATCATTTGCAGTTCACGTAGGCCGGCCACATTTTCAAAATGACTTAGAGGAGGTTTTCCCTAACCCTCTGCGAAAGTTCATTACTTGGAATTCATCTGGATTAAAATATATATTAATTTCCGTATTTAGCATTAATGGTATCGAGAATAGCAGATTGGTGGTAATTTCTAATTTTTTGGTGTAATTTGGCAGCTCATGGAATGCTGGGACATGGAGCAAACCCAACAAACAGGAAAGGAAAAACACAGCCCTCTGCTTCTAATTTGTTAGTAAAGGTTGCTCATTTTAATAACGACGCAAAAAATACCACTCTAAGATGGCTACTCGATGGTTAACGTGAGGGGATTTGTGGCTATCTCCCAAATTTCTAACAGCCATGTCCTTGTGCCAAAAATACATCACTCTAACTATTACATACAGCTCCTCTACTTTTGTCTGTTAGACACCTAAAAAAACCAACAACTGTTGTTGTTCTTACCATATGGGCCTCTCACAGTTCACAACATATTTTTCAAATGAGAGTTTGGGATAATTGCAAGATTGTAATGGTTGTTCCGTACAAATTTTTCAGTGATAAAGCTATATCTTCTAAAAATAACTTCAAGGCCTCTCCTCCCTACAGAACACAGGCTACAGAAGGCTTGCTTCTGGTGTTGCAGTGTGAAGAATTTGGAAGATGGATAACTTCTTTGCAGTCCCTGAAATATTTGTTTCTGAGCCATTTGCTTCAGTCTTGGTTTAAATGCCTTTTTTTTTTTTTTTTTTTTTTTTTCTTTCTTGAATGTAGAAATATTGTTTTCTGTGTCCCAACATCACTCTCCCTTCCTAGCTTATTTTCCTAGCTTATTGATGATCTGGGCACTGGGAATCTGCAGCCCTAGTGTGTGTTCCAGTGCTGCATCTCCCTGCTGCCTCACAGTGCTTGCAGTGTTGTTAAAAGGCCAGGAGCACAAGCTACGAAAAGTCCTGCCACCCTTCAGTATTTCAGCTACCAGAGTGTCTTTGGAGGATCAGACAGCACTGTGGTTACGGGGACAAAAGTCCATCCATCTTAACGATTTATTACTATCGTTAGTGCAGCTCTTATAACAGGGTAATCTCAGAGATTTTACTGAGGAGAAGCTTTTACCAGCATGTAACTAAGTCTTAGCTAAACAAACCCCAAAAGCCAGCTCATGAGGTTCCTCAGCGACAGCCTGTTAGCAGCTTGCATTCCCATTAACCCAAGAAGCAGGGACAAGGAGAACCAGCTTTGAAGAGGGAGATGTTTATCTGGGCCGGCTTCAGCTGGATGAGACTGTGTGGTTAAGAACCACTGCCCTGAGAGCCTGGTTGTTTCTCAAAGGGTGCTCAGGAAAATTAACAACAGACTCAGTAAGGCGCGATGTGAAAGTGGACTGGAGTATCTTAACTTGTGTGTAGACGCCCTTATTCAGAATTGAAGCGCATAATGCAGTTTGGCTTGCTTCAGTGTGAAAGCCAAATGTAATAAGCTGAAAGATCTATTCCAGTCTAAGGAATTGTATTTAATGGTCCTCTGGCTTACCCTGTGGACAAGCGTGAGTTGATTTTGGTACCAGAAGGAACTAGCCTAGAGCCTGAGGTGCTGTGTTCTCTCGTGTTTGGGAAATTATGAAATTATGAACCTGAAAGCACATGAATGGCAAACCTCCCTTTTTATCTAACTGAGGCTGTGGAAGTTCATTTATTCAGAAATGCCTTTGTGTATTGTGGCCTGAGAATACATTTTCCAGGAAGTTTTAGGCAGCACATTAATAGTATCACATTTCATGGAGATGTCAATCAAGACAAGTAGCCCTTTTCCTTCCCTTGGCACATTCCTGCATACAATTGCCACTCAATTACCACCAGTCACTTAATCAAGGATCCATTTTCATGCAGAACGTGTGTTGCTGAGAGTTTTTTTTCCTTTTTTTCCCTTCTGTTTGCCGTGTGACTGCAATGGCTTGTAGACCATTCTGTTAATGAATGGCACTCGATATAAATAGCACAACTCTTTGCCCTTTGGATGCATGAATTCACAATGTCGAATGCGTTTGCCTCTGTGGCTTAGGGCCCATCTCCAGTTTTATGATGTTCCGGATTTCACTCTCTTTTCCTGTATTCTCACTTAACAGTTCAGAAAACTGAGGCTTTTCTGTGTGGGCAGCAGAAAAACTAACCATCAGCTCGGGAAGCATTTCTACTGGCTGCTCATTTTCTGCTGCTTCTCTGCCTCTACCCTTTTTTCAGACGGATTATTTTTCAGGTAAATCCCTTCTCTGCTACTATCAAACCCACTAGGATCAAATAAAAGATGTCTTCTTTCCAGATCTTTACTGACTCTCTTTGAAACACCCTATTCTCTCCTTTGAAGAGGAAAATCACTTAATCATCGGGATCCCATGGGTTTCAGGTGGGTTGTGTTTAGGAATAAAGCTCACCCATACCCTGCTCAATGGCAGCACTAGCAGTGCTAGCACAGCCACACAGGACACACCCCAACCAGAGCACAGCCACCATTTGTCAGCATAAACAGTGGAAAACAATTAGTATTATCAAGCCTCCATAAGAAACAGCATGGACTTATGAATTACAAGGTCTTTAAAGAGCTGTCCGGTCCCTTTGCATACATTTCTCATTTTTAACATGCTATTACTACCTGCCTGGTTGAAAATATGAGGATGGGGTCCAATTGCTCCAGCAAGAGGTGAATATTCTTCACCAAAACCCCTTTTGCTTAAACACTTTAGACTTAGGAATATTTTCAAGGTGCTTTTCAAAGTGTAATTTATTGGAGCCCTGTGAAGTGTTCCGGGCTGCGTGCATTGATCCCCTGCATGTCCACAGCCCTTTAATCTCTGTCCCCAGCCTAACCTCAGGGCATGCATCCAGAGAGGCAGCACTGGGTTTTCTGCTGCTTTTAACACAGTGTGTTTGCCTTTTAATGGTTTTATAGTTCAGCTGCAGAAAAACACCCTCTGTGTTTGCTCCTTATCGTGAGGAGCAGGTGGCAGCAAGGGGCAGCATCTCTGCTGGGCTGGGACATCATATCCTGTGCAGGCTCCTTGTCTGCTAACGTCCCAGTATGGAATTACAGAGCCTGACAAAAAACACCTTTGGAAATCAGCTTCCTATGATGTGTACAGACCATTTTAATACATACTGTATAAGGAGCAGAGAAGTAGGTAATTACTGGATTTCCATGTGGACTTTTCTGTTGTCCAGTTAAAACCATGGGTGTCCCAGGCAGCTCCACCACTGCCTAACCTGGGAATTTATTAGGATAACTTACGCAGGAATGAAGGCAGAATGAGGATAAAACTTAGATGTTAATCATTTATCTTCATGTAGGGGTGATGACAGCAGCTGTGGGGCTCAGCTATTCAGCTCACCCCACTGTTGTACCTGGGCCTGCTGCAGTCCCTGTTGTGGAGCTGTGACTTTGGAGAGGGAGAGAAATCCCGATGGATGCGGGGTTTGGCTGCGGGGTGCTCTGAGCCATGGTACCTGATGGTCATCTCCAGCTGAGAGTGACCAGTAAAGTCCAAAGACAGAACCCATTACATCCAAATGTGTCTCGGACATGCTGCTGAAGGTCTGCAGCTTCATCCCATGCCTTGAGACAGGACCCCTGAGAGCCAGGCCTCTCGTTTTTCTTGTGAGCATGAGCGGGAACAGCAGGAGCCCAATTTTTGTTCCTTTTTTAATCCACTGTCCTGGTCAGGACTCAAAGGGAGTAGAAATAAATTAGAGACGATTAAGAGAGGGAGGAAGGTTACATGGGTGCGATTACACTGATGGTCACACACGCACAGTGTGGCTGATCAGCCTTAATGGCAGCTGGGGAGCCATAAAGGCTGGTTGGGAAACTGCTCCCGCTGTAACTGCAGGGTGAAAAAGTCACAGCAAAGGCAGTGCGAGAAGGCAGCTCCCCCAGGCACGGCCCTGGGGCCAGCACAGCCTGCTGGGCTCACAGCAGGGCTCAGGCAGGCTGCTCTGGTGGGAGGGAGCGGAGAAAATCATATTTATCTTTGGGCACGCACCCCTGGAAAGCAATATTGTCCTTTGCTGAGCGCCATACACTTTGCTGGGGGGCAGTGGTTTCAACCTGGAGAAGTGCTGCTGCTCTGTAAGAACAGGCAGATAAACTGGCTGGAGAGTGAAAAGGGAAGTAGGTTTGGGTGAAAAAAAAAATAAAAAAAAATCTCTGTGCTGTGTCACTGAGACAGATTTTTCAAAAATCTGTGATTCAAAACCATTAACTAGAAAATGTTACCTGCACCATTGCCTTCAGGAGCCTTTACAAGTGCCTAACACAGCGAGGCCACAGGGACAATGCTGGAAAGATCAGCACAGTAATAAAGGCAGGGATTCGTCTTGTTGGGGTCTGTAGGAGCATAGCTCCTCCCTTCAGACGGGGACATTTGCCCGTCCCCAGAGCACCTATCATCGCTGCTGTACAAATAATAACTGTGTTGTGAAGAGCTAATTCCCTTCCACTGGGAGGCCGATTGCCCACTAGATGGTACTAAGCGAACTCAGCATCAGCTCCAAAATTGTTGATTAAAGTGCCTGCTGTCAATAACGTTTTCGGGCTCTGCGTGTTGTTAAAAAACCTCTTGGCTTTCCCAGTTTTTTGAGCCATGCCCAGCTTTATAAATAGGTGTTTTGTCCCAGGCAGCGTCAAGCATCATTGGTTATTTCAGCATGGGAAATGGTGTGATGCAGATTAAAATAACCAGCCTGGAGGCACAGAGAAAGTGCGTGAGCCGAGACTGCTGCTATCTTTGCTTTAGACAACACATTCAACCCCCGTACAGAAAATGGCCCAGTTCCTAATGTTTTGTATGTTGGATCTTTATCAGACTTGGCTTTTATAGCTCCTGGAGGCTTTGGAGTATACAGAGGGCACACATCAACGCCTTCCTCCCTGATAAACAGAGAGCGTTTCATTGTGCCAGGCGAACCACATCCCCAGAGGAAACGGGGTATTGGAAACATCACCTGTAGCTAGGAAACTGTTTGCACAGCTCGGACTTCCCCCTGCCACCTCTTCCCAGGCAGAGCAGTAGATGCCAGACAGAGGTTGAATCTGGGCTGAAAACACGTCCTTTAGGGGCACGAGGGTGTCCTGGGGGCAGTGGCAGCACCCTGCTTCCTCCAGCACGACCGCAGCGCCCAGAGCCGGTGATGAGGGGTCGGTGCTGCTGGATGCATGCCCCTCCTGGAGGGGAATTAATCAAATTAATGGCATGAAACAGTGCCTAGTGAAACAGCTCGATTCAAACCTGCTGCTTCGTGGCTTCCTTCAGAGGCTGGTACTTCACTGCTGTGCGGTCCAGTGACGTTGCGGAGCCCTTAACCCTTCCTGTGTGCAGACGCGTGTATTTCTATAGCAACAAAAATAAGGGGTTTGCTTGTGAGCAGTGCTCACACGGCTAGGAACAGCCACATCTCCAAGTTCTTAAAAAAAAAAAAGACACAAAGTGCTAGTTTGGATATTAAGATTAATATATTTAATCTTTCTTGTTTGTAAAACAAGACATAAATTTGTGTATATATATAATTTATATATTTTTATATATACTATATACAGACAATAAAAAAATTTTCCTCTGTATTAGACTGAGAGATTTATGGAGAAATGATCTAGGCATAACAGGGAGCTTGAGGAAACTCAGAGTTTCATAACAGATAATTCACGGGGAACAGAAAAACACAGCTCCCAGTCGGCCTTCAGCATTACAACAGGCTTTGCCCACCATGGGCTGAAATCCAAATTGGCTCTTCCACCGAATATTTGCTACATGGTTCTTGAAAGCAGGGGGCAGGAGGGTGCTCTGTCCACACAGCAGGATCCTCTCTGCCTTGCTGACAGCAACAGCCAAAGTCCGGGACAGCCGCGGGCCGGGGGACGTTATTGCACTCAGTAGAGGATGCGCGTGTTAAAAGCACGTTGTGCGTTTCCATAACTCTTATGGAAGAACAAGAGATTTCAAATGTGCGTACTTATAAAAAAAAATAATAAAATAATTATAGAGATGGGAAGTGATTGATCGCACGGAGATCCCTGATCAGCCCCACGCGCTCAGGCAGCGATGGGGCAAAGCTTGCGGGGTCTGCCAACCCCCCTCCCTCCCGCCGTGATCTCCCCTTCCAGCTGGAGATGGTGCAGGGGGGAGGCGCGGGGAGCCCCGCAGCCCTGGCCCCCCCGTGTGCGTGAAGTGCAGGGGGTGGCACTGTCAGGGCAACGCAACCTTGCGGAACCTTGCATTTTCTCTTCGGAGGGAGGCGAGGGCGCTGAAGCACCGGTTAAGGCGGTCTGATTGATGATGTCTAGGAGCGAGACTGGGAGGAGGAACAGGAACCTTGGGGCGTGGAGGGAAACAATTAGGAATCGTTTTACCATTCACCTGGAAGAAAAAAAAAACAAACAAACCCAAACCAACCAACCAAACCAAACCAAACAACAAAAAAAAAATAAAACAAACCAAAAACTAACCCAACTCCAAATAAATAACCACCACGTACGAAATAACGCTTCTCATGGCAGTCAGTCAGTCCAGTGGAGACAGAAAAAGGATCCCGGCCCCCTGGCAAGGAGGGCAGCTCCTTTGGCAGACGGCAGTAGCACTGCCTGGCTCAGGAGGAAGCCTCGGTTCAGACCAACCTGAGCTGGGGCTCCTCTCTTACGGGCACTGTGAACGGAAGCAGGAGAGGGTTTGGGCTGAGCCTCTGAGGCGTGGACCTGACCTCTGGAGAATGGCGTGGAAGAGGCCTCCTCTGAGCTGCCAGCCCAGCTTCTGGCTTGCAGTGGTCACAGGTCAATCCGGGTCTCTGCGGGCTTTCTAATGTGGCCGTGGCCACCCAGCAGGGGACGGTGAACGGCTCCCTGCTCCCACGCGCTGAGCTGTGGCCTTCTGCGCAGGCAGTGCCTGTGCTCAGGACAGGGGCATCGCTGCGTGAGCTGTGAGAGGAGAGCCCGTGAGGGGGACCGAGCCCTGTCCCAGGATCGTTGCATCCTCCCCGTGCTAGGGCTTCCCAAGCCCTAGCACAGCAGCAGGGTGTTGCATCCCAGAGATGCCTTCTGCTGCTCACAACATTGCATTTGGGGGCCAGGAAGACCCCGGAGGCAGAAGATCTGTTTACGTGGCAAGACACTGGTTTGGCTCCAGCTGGACCCCTGCCCGAGTGAAGCCGGGAGATCTCCCCTCAGTTCCTGCTGGCCAGCATGCCCCGTGGCAAAGGGAGACGGTGTCGGGGCTTTGCACGAGGGAGGCCCAGAACCACACGGAACCAGACTAGCGTGGGGACGGGGTGACCGTGCCTCCGTCCCAGCCAAGCCAGTCACTGCCAAGCCAGCATGGGAGAGCAAGCAGAGCAGCTGCTTGAGACCCCCGGCAAGCTGGCTGCGCAGCTTGCATCAGGGCACGACTTCACCTTTCACCACACCACCACCACAACCATCCCTTCTGCAGAGAAATAAAGCGATGTCCTTTCTGCTGCAAACCCCATCGGGCGGGGGCTTTCCCTGCAGATACACGTCCTGGCCGGACTCAGGCGACGCGAGAACCACCGACACGGCCCGGCACACGCTGGCTTGCTGGCTTTGGGAGCTGGTTTACTTATTGATCAGCGTCTTCAGGGAGCGCGTGAGCGTGCTCATGACGGTGGCCACCGTGGCCGACTGGCGGGCGAGCTGCTCCACTGTCTGCTGGTGGCTCAGCGTTCTGGCCGTGGACTCCTCGGCAGCCCGCAGGAGGAACGTGTAGTTTCTCACCACCTCCTCCACCTTGGCCAGCAGCTCTTGCCGCTGGGACTCGGAGCGCACGACATACACCAGCCTCACAAACGTCTCGATGAGGCTGCTTAGCACCTGGAAGCTGCTCGTGATGGCGGAGAGCATGTGGGTAGGGCTCTTGTCAACGGCTGCCACCCGGCGGCACGACGCCCGGAACTCCTTGAACTTGAGGGCGAGCTCTTGCTTGTACTCGGCCAGCTGGGAGATGTAGGGCTTGCAGTCCCGGACATCGGGGCTCACCATGCACTGCCGCAGGATAGTCAGGAGCTCGTTGGTGTCCAGCTGCACCTGCAGAAAGCCATTGGGCAAGCTGTAGGCATGGCCTCGGAGGGTGTTGATCTTTGCCAGGCTCCCCTCAAAAGTGGAGGTCCTTAAATCTATTTCCTGGGTTTGGCTGTCATTGGGACTGCTGCAGGCTGTAGCATCGAGGACCTGAAGGGTCCTGCTCATGACCGGGACCATCTGATTGTCCAGCTTCATTCCCGGCAGTATCTGCATGGGGATGGAGTAGGACAGCTCATCTTTCTCGCTCCCGTCGTCTGCGACATCGCATTTCCTGTAGTAGAAGCAGTACCGGATGGAGCAGCACTTCTCGTCCTCCATGTCTTCATCCCGCAGCTCTGCGGGACTGGGATACAGCTCCTCCTGGACAGAGAACACCGCCGAGCCTTTCTGGTTCTTTTTCTCCTGTGCTATTTGGACGTAGGACGGATCGGCCGCTCCTGAGGCTTCCTGGATTTTGCTCTTCAAAACGGGACAAAGGATGCTGGGCTCAGGTTCTTTCTGAGGGCCTTTCTGCTTGGCCGGATAGATGTTTTGGTAGATGTCAGAGGACAGGGACGTCCTATCAGTCTTATCCAATTCACTAACGCTGTAGCGGCGCAAGAGCTTCTTATAGTGTGGAGCACCCATGCATTCCCCTCGGGAAGCACAGGTTGTCAAACACGACATGCTGTTCTCTGGATCTGACCGGTAGTCCCTGGACTCTAAACTCGTCGATCGTATCCGCTTGCCTTTGGAAGGGCTGCTCATGCTTGTCAGCCTAATGGCTTCTGCCTGCTTCTGGTCATCGGCAACTTTATCCCTCCCTTGCCTCTCCAGTTCTGGCATCACTATGGGTGGCCTCACCCCCCTACAGATCCGCTTGCAGTCACAGCTGCGCCTCTGCTCCCTGGACATCCCGGGGACTTTTTGGACAGGACTGCTCCTGAGCTGGCAGCTGCAGCGTCCAGGAGCGGGAGGGTGTAGGTACTCCTGTGGTGGGAGGTCCCCTTTGCTCTTTGGCTTGAGCAGCTCTTCCAGGAACTCCAGCTCGTACTGCTTCACTTTCTGCAGCTGGGCTTGCCGCTCGTCCGTCTCCTTCTTCAGCCGGGTAGGAAACGTTGCAGAGAACAGGTTCCTGAACCTGAAGGGAGCTTTGGGAGCTTTGGGTTTAGCTGGGACATCAATATCAGGTTGGGTCACCTCCAGGACCTTTTCTACTTTTTTGGAAGGCACGGTGCTGATCTGCAGGCTCTCGGACCTGGGCACTAGCTGGATCGGCCCCTTGGAATCCTCGCTGGCGCTCCTGAAAGTGCTAAGAGGTGACGGAGAGTGCAGATTGCTACTCTCGACTTTTAAGCTTTTGGCTGAACTTTCCTGTTGCGTTTTCTCTGCTTGGTTTGAAGGAGCCGCGTGTTTCTGAAAAATGAGGTTCATGGTTTCCCCACCTGCCTTCTGACCTGTTTCTCCACACGCTGCTTTTCCTGGGGCATCTCGACTCACTTTTTGCTGGTAGCTTTTAGAGGCAAAAGTCTTACCGGGCATCACCTCCTCACCTGCTGAGGTGAGGTGGAAAGCTTCAGCCTTACTGCTGTGAGCTTCTGTAGGACTTGAGGAAACCTCACTATGCTGCTGCTGAGAGAGTTGCTGCTGCTGCTGCTGGCAGTTGCATAATGGCTCTGAAGTTTGTTGACTTCCTTTAAGTTTCAAGGGCTTGTTGCTGGCTGATGCACAGCTGCTGGTCCCATTCACGTTCTTGTCTTCTTTTGAGGCTGCTGCTGCCTGGAGAGCCGAGCCTTGTGCATTTGCCACTTGCTGCAGAGCAGCTGAAATGATGGCTGTGGTCACGCCGCTCTTTTGATCTGGGAGGAGCTTGGGGCTCGGCTTGACCTCTCTGGGCATCTTCTCTTGTAGATCCTGCGCCTGCTCCCTGCTCGGGGCTGCTGTGGCATGCAGAGATACCTCAAAGGCAGCTTTCATGTGGCCTGCGCCTTTGCATTCAGAGCCTGGCGCTGGAGCCCCCCTGTTCTGCTCACTCAGCTGGGGGGTCAGCAGCGGCTGAACAGCCGAGCCGTAGCTCCGCTCAGCGTTCTGCTGCTCCTGTTTGCTCTTGCAGTTGGTAAGGTTGGGGCTTTGGTGAGAGAAAGCTGGCTTCAACGCAGAGTTTGGCTCCTGGCGGTTGAGGGCGTATGGCGTGGTGAGAACAGCCTGGGCAGCGCAGCTCTGGATTCGGAAAGGCAAGTCCTTTCTGGCCAGGAGGTTTTCTTTGTTGATGTGCTGAGCGAGGAAGTAGGCTGCGTTCTGATGCTGCTTCATAGCGGAGACCATCTCCGAGACGTCAGTCAGCTCTGAGGAGTTGGTCTCGTGGCCAGAATCCAAGGATGACTCAGGTGTGATGGCGGCCAGGACAATGAGACCTACGGAGAAACACAAAGAAAACCCCACAATCATGCTCGTGCCACACCACTATGGGGAGGAGAGAGGAACCCAGTGCAACAGAAAGGACCTAGGAAGGCAGGACACAGCATCACACTGGAGAAAATTCAGTGACTCTTCTCCCAGCTAAGAGTTAACACATTTAAGAGATCGGTTGTCAGCACCGAGCTGGCTTGCTAGCTCAATTCAGCTCTTGGCCCAGGAAGAGGTCCTGGGAAGTGTTCCAGTGTCAGCGAGAGCAGGGCTGCAGGGAGTTCTCTGGAGCAAGAAGGGAAAAATGGCAAGAGCTGCTCCGCCACAGCGAGCAGGGCGACCGAGGCCAGGGAGAGGGGCCTCAGGGCTGTCCTGCAGCAGGCTGCAGCCAAGGACGGGAGGAGGAGAATAAAGGGGAGGATGCACATAGGGGAAGAAAGGCTGCGGGGAAAAAGAAAGGCACGGCCGCTCCCCTACCTGCTGTCTGCTGTGGCGGGGGATGCGGACAATCCTCTGAAGCAGCCAGGGCTTCCAGCGCCTGCAGGGTGGACACCAGGGCATCGTCCAGCTCTTGGGCATGGTCCCGCACCGTCCGCGTCTGCACGCTGTCTATCAGCGTGACGGGGATCTCGTCGTAGAGGATGCCGCAGAGGTGCCGGCCCTGCTCCTGGCCCTGGGCGGCCGCCGCCCGGCGCTTGGGGTCGTCCTCGTCCGAGCTGTTGTCGCGGAAGCCGGGCGGGGGGGCGGCGATGGCGGGGAGCAGGGCCGTCGTCTCGTCCTCTTCCTCATCGCTGCCGGGAGGGGGAAGAGACATCAGGTCCACCATGTTGTCGCGGGCCCCGCCGGGCTTGCCCGCCTTGCGCAGGGCCAGCCGGCTCTTGATTTTGGCCTGGCAGGACTCGCAGTAGAAGTGGGCGGCGTCGCCCCGCGGGTGGGTGTCGATGGTGTGCGCCCGCGCCCGGCTGGCGTGCCGCTCTCGGTCGAGGCCGTCCGGGTCACGCTCGTTGGCAGCCCCGTCGTAGCCTTGGCCGGAGCTCTTGGAGGTGGGGTCGGATTTGGTCCTGGGGCGAGTTTCCTCGAAAAAGATCAGGTTTTCGTTGATGTCCGTCCTGCTCTCCCTCTCCTTTCTCTGCTCTCGCATGTGCAGGTAGCAAAAGCTGACGAGCTCCGAGTCCGAGGCCCTGGCCGCTCGAGCCCGGCCCTCGGCGGGGCTGGCGGCGGGGCCACCCACGAACCCGCTCTCCTTCTTCCCCGTGTGCCCCGCGGGCCGGTGGAGGTTGTGTGCGTTGATGTAATCTAAACCGAAAGCACAACACAGCGTCACGAGCAGCGCCGGGGAGAGGGGAGAAGAGGATGGGAAAGCCGCTGCCCGCCCTGCAGGAACGTCCACGTGCTCTCTGCCCTCAGCCCTGCACAAACACGGCGCTGATGGAGGCTTTGCATGCCCAGCACCTGCCTTGGCTTCCTCGCTGAGGAAAGGCTCATGGCCTGAGGGGCACCACACCAAGCCTCCTGGGGTTGCCCCCCAGCCTCCTGCCGCGAGCTCCTTGCTCTGCAGCTCGAGGAGAGCCCGCGCGGGTCGAAGGAGCAAACGTGCCTTTTCTCCAGAATCAATAAAGAACGGATTCCCACTCACAAAGAGCTGTTGGAAGCGGTTTAGTGAGGCCTTTACGTGATGCTGGGGCAATGTGATGGCTGCGGCCAGAAGAGCCTGCGGGGTGGCTCCCTGCGGTGTGGGAGCAGCCGAGCTGCAGCCAGCAGCAGCCCCACAGCGCGCTGACTGAGCACACTGCCTCCCTTGTCTCCAAAATGATAACGTGTTACAGAGCTCAATCATATAAATTTTATACAGTTAAATATTATGACATTTATAAGCATTGACTCTGACTTTTTATTTTTTCCCCATCTTCTTTTTTTTTTTTGGCTAGGAATTAGATCATTAACAGCCTGCACCTGCAGCACAACCAGTCGCTGCCCTTTTATCAACAGCCTTTAGACACCAGCAAGATCATGTTGTTCCTCCCTCTCCCTCTCCCTACCCACCTCGGTTTTAGACTAGACGCAGCAAATTCCTTTAACCTTTCCTGACAGGTCTGTTTCCTAACTGCATCAGCTTGCTTTCTGCTCCCAGCTGGACTCCATCCAGGCTGGCTACCTAAGCAAACATCTTGTTTCGGTGCTGCACAGCAGCAACAGAGAGCGGGAGCGAGATCCCTTGCTGGGAGGCAGGAGAAGGGCTGCCCAGCACAGCCAGTCCCCAAACCTGGGCATGCAGGTGCTGCCTCGCAAGCGACTGGTGAGACTCAGAGGGTAACGGGAGCAGCACGGCTGCACGCATGTACGAGGACCTTCAGCCTCAGCCTGCCATTTAACGGCAGTGACATGGCAAGAAGGAATGACTGTCACCATTTGTGCATAACATTGGCCATACCAAGCCGTTTTACTCAGCCTTTTCTTCAGCGAGTCCAGAGAAGGCTGCTAAGCACGGTGCACTAATGCTCTGCTCCTTGTTAAGCATTTCCCTGGGATAGCCTCCTCTTGGCACTCCCTGAGCAAGGCAAGCAGCTGAAATATCGCTTGAGCTTCTGGCCAGTGGTCCGGCCCTCCAGAGGGGTGTCTGTCTGCATTACAGGCTGAATTGTGCAGCTGTGCCGAGAACGGGTGCCAGGGGGATGCAGGCTCCATCTTACAAAGTGTAAATTAAATCAAATAAATCCTAATTAAATTCATTAGCTCAACAAATTGGACAATTTGTCTCCCAAAACACACGTTTGTATTATACTGTTCATCACCTGCAATGCTAAAAACCTAATCTAAACAATCTCTCTCTCGTTTATGGACGTACTGGTGCTCAGGAACACCAGCTGGGTGACCGAGTGCTGGGAAGACACCTTCGGCAACGGGCTGCACGGGCCAGAGTAGAGGAGAAAGGATCATCCGTGTAGACCTGCAGCTGGCCAGAGCTCATGTACGCCAGCCTCCGCCAACGCTGGCATTTGTTGGCTGCCCATGTCGAATCAGGGCCTGCTTCTGAATGCGGCCAAAACCATAAAATGGGTAATCCAGCTGCTTTCTCTGGAAGAGAAAGTCCTGGCAAAGAGCTGAGACAGCGACCTGGGCGCTGCTCTGCTAATGGTGCTTGCAGGGTGCGGGGGAAGAAGGGGCAAGGAAGGCCGATCGTCCGTGCAGCTGTGGCAGGGGTCTGGCATGCGGCTCCGCAGGGAAACGCCGAGAGAGGGATTTGAGGGACTTAACTGACAGCATCTGGACGGAGCGTGCATTTCTAAACAGGACTGCAGCTCGGCAGCAGGGTTTAATGGGCCTCCAGGCAGATGGATGTACTCCGCTTCTAGACAGAAAGCGCAGGCCAGGGCTTGATGGCATGTTTAAGATTCTGGCACGGCCTGCCTGCAGCCTGGGAAGTCAAAGGCTGGGGGAACTTGATTCATCCCAGTGGGGCTTTCTTATCGTTCCTGCAGAGATGTGCTAACGACCAGCAGCCCCAGCTCCTGGTGATCTGCTCAGCTCCTGACAGCTCAGCCTGCAGCCATGGCACGACCACAACTATGGGCAGGCTTTGTTTTCTCAACACTAATTAAATTCACCCCTCCTGGACAATGCCTGAGCAGCTGGGCTGAGTGTACTGGGTCTGCTTCACTCTGCTGGCCAGAGGGGTTTTTACTGTGCCCCTGAGGACAGCCCAGGCCACCCAGAGAGGGGCCAGCTCTTCAGTATGGAGAGCACGGATCCAGTGCTCCATCACCGTGCTACCGCACTGTCACTCCCCTTCACGCTCATTACAGCCCCCACGCAGAGTGACACTGGTTTTGTGGGACTGTCAAGAAAAGGGCAAGAGCTACGACACGCTGTGGTTCAGGCCATGCCTTGTAGTGTGAGGGGAGGGAGGGCACTGATGACACCACTTGGTTTGGAGGCGCCCTTCACTCACACCAAACGGGGCTGGGTTTGTGCAGGACACGCAGAGCAGAGAGCACAGTGGCAGCTGTCCGTGAGATGCGCGGGTGAAGACGCACAGGGAACCATGCTCATATACTCACAGCAACATCACCTGCCAGGTCTTTCCCTGGGCGTGCTGAGGGTGCTGGAGGTGCCTTCCTGATTCCTCCCGAGCGCGTCCTCCCGCTGGTGCCAGCTCCATGTCCGGGTGCCCTCCTCACATCTCAGAGACACCGGGTCCTTTCCCCAGGGGCCCTGCTAGCTCTTGGCACCTCCTGACTACACCCATCTCCAGGGGACAGTTTTAGCACCCCACCAGCTAAACTGAAGGCCCCTCACAGCTCGTGGCTAAGCAGGGAGAGCATCTCCGGCCTCCGCACACTGTGCAGCAGGAAGCACCTCCAGCCACTGAGCCTGTACTTGCTATTTCCCTGTACCAAACGTACTCAATATGCACACCCTGCACGGAGTAATGGCACATAACTCAGGCTTGGCTCCTCTCTGAAATCCCTCTCGATGATAACTGATCATTTTGAAGGTGACTGACAGCCAAAATCTGTCCTTGAGGAACAGAGCATCAGTGCCTGGTGGGACACAACCTGTCCTTAGCTGCTGTGCCTGGAGCCTGGAAAGCCCACACACCCAAATTGCCCCCTGATGTAGGACATTAGCACAGTAGCCACACTTTCAGAGCTGGCAGAAACGGCCAATGTACAGGCAGGGACTGTGTCTGCAAGCTCATGCCGGTTTAAGTGAGAGCTTCTGCAAAGCCAGGCCTCGTTCTGCTGCTCAGAGGGGCTGCTGGTGCCGCAGGGGGACAGGACAGAGGGGAGATCCCACAGGAACCACCTCCTTCCTACCACAGCAGGGCCCTAGGCGGAGGGAGGTGGCTGGGAGGGGGCTCGCAGGGAAAGCAGAGGCTGAACCGTACCTGCCTTGATAATCTGAGGCAGTGGGGGCTGGCTCTGGGGCCTGGAGAATATCATCTTCTTGGAGTCCACCAGGAGACGGCAGTAGCCTGCGATCAGGCAGGCGAAGTTGGTGGCTTCAGGCCACTCCATCAGCAACACCAGCGGCTGGAAGGCAAGAGAGGCACAGCGCGTGAGGGCGAGGCAGCTCGCCTGGTGCCGACCAGTGCTCTGAAGGGCTCGCACTGGGGGGAACTGGTGAGCTGGCTGGAGGTTTAGCTCCCACACAGGAAGAAAGAGCCACGTGCACGTCCTTGCTGCAGATTACCCGACAGATCTCCGGGCCTCGCTGCAGCTGTGACTCCCCGCCTGCCGACTCCTCTAAGGAAGATGAAAGAGGGGAAAGCCACCATGCGCTCCCTGCAGGGTCCAGATAATTTGTGAGCATCCCGGTGTTCTACGCCTACCTACAAGGTCCAGGATTAAACATCAGGCCCTGGGGAGCTCGGGGAGTCTGTGTAGCCTCCAGCTGCCAGAGCCCCTGTGTCACTGCAGGCACCACATTGCCCTCCCATACACCGAGGCATCTGCTTACAGCGAGCTGCAGAAGGGGCGAAAACCCATTACGGGCCCCCTCAGCCACTGCTCTGAGCCCGTGGATCTTATTTAAACCTAACCCTTTGGAAAATTCAATTTGTGCCTAGGAGCAGATGGCATCTTCTGTTTTAGGAGAGCATTTATTCGCACGCTAAAAAAGGTCTTTGCTTTAAAGAGAGGAAAAAAACCAGCCACGAAGTGAGCACCGCATACAACCTCACCGCACAGGCCAGCGACAGGCACGGGGACTGCCCCATGCCTTGTTCCTCCTAGAGAGCTGTCAGCTTCACACCTCGGGCTCCTCGTGGAAAGGACGAGCCCAGCAGCACAAACTCCGGCTCCTGCATCCCTGTGGGTGTTCTCCAGGAGTGCCCAGCCCCGGGGGAAGAGGCAGCCACCTCCAGACAGAGCACTCGTCCCTTTCCCAGTGCCCCCGTGCCTGCTGCTCCTGCCATGGCCCCTCCAGGGCTCACAACTCATTTACCACATCCAGGGCCAACCGAGCCCATTTTAAAACCACTTCAGCCCACGCAGTGTGAGAAGCATTAAAGCCATTTTCATTTGCTTGTTTTCTAACCGCGGGAGATTCCCGGCACCCGCTGGTTGGCTCTGGGCTCTGCTCAATGCTTGTTTTCCTAAGTCACTGAGCAAACTCTGCCCCATCCTGGCACCGGCAGACCCGGCCTTGCAGCATGTCACGCTCTGTCTGACCCAACACAATAAATCTGGGTGTGAGGCCACCAGCCCTGAACTACCCCAGCCCCTGCCGGGGGCTGCTTCCTCCTTGGGCAACCACAAAAAAGTTCCCTCCCCGGATGTGGCATGGCACAAGGACAAGAAATAACCTGAGACACAAACAAGCGCTGCTGAGAGGTTTTCTGCATCACGGAGAACAGACTCGAGGTGACACGGAGCAGAGGGAAAGCATCGGGAAGGAGAGGAGGGACGGAGGAGGCTCTCCACGCAGCTCGCAGGAGGCAGGCATCCAGCGGTGGGGAGGGGGGTGCCAGCTCCTAGCCCAGCCTCAAGCTTGACAGAAGTGATGAAAGGTAACCATGTGTTCCAGCTCTGCCATATGAAGCATCCTTAAAACAAGGGCTAAGCCTTCTTCTTTTTTTTTTTTTTTTTTTTTTTTCAAGCCATCTGTTGAATAAAGAGACATTTGCACATTTTTCCCCCTCTGTTATGCAGCAGTGAGGGTTTGAGTGCGAGCAACAAGAAAGGAAGCAAACACCAAGGTGAGAGCGGCAATGCCTGGTGATTATCCACTGCTGCGTAATTAAAATGATCCTTGAGCTGCAGGATGCTCCTGCTCACCCAGGAATGGGCTGTCAGGGAGACCAGACCATGGCAGAACAGCCCCGACCGGCACTTCTTGCCCACAAATAAAACACAAAGCGTGCCAAAACACTGCGAGGTCCCTGCCAGGTCTCCGAGCAAGCCCAGCCTCCAGGCTGGCCCCAGCAATCAGCGCCTTGCATGCCGGAGTTAATTGTAGCACGCTGCTCTGGAAGGGATAAATCTCAGCGCTGATTAACACTGCAGCTTAGCGAGGGGTCCCTGATAAGATTACTCTCGCTCCATGCCAAGCGAGTGGTGTGAGAGCTCCTCGGGAATTGTCAGGCATTAAAATACTGCTGTTAGGGAAGCCGCTCATCGGCTGGGCAGTGCCAGCATGAAGCCTTCCACCCTCGCCTCTCCGCTGCCTTTGGGACTTCTGCCCCAGCGACAAAGCGCACTGGAAGTGGCCAGCAGGGCTGGGAACCACTTGTGGGGTGGAGAGGCAGAGAGGTGAGGCAATGGCAGAAGCCTTGTTTCCTTTGGAAATCAGGCTACAGCGAGGAGGTGTGATGAGCGGCAGCTAACAGAGACGTTATTTTAAGGCTCCAGCAATCGTGGTCACCCTGTTCCAAGCAGGCAAGGAAAATGAGATCTTGCAGAGACAGCCAGGCACAAGCGAGCTAAGCAAACATTTACACTCCGAACAGTTGCCTGAAAAATTTCCAGCTAACGTTGCTAAGGCTTTTACATCGTAAATTGGGGGCAGCTTTGCAGGGAGCTGCTCTAGGAAATAACCCTGCGGGACTGTACTCTGGGCTTTGGGCTTTACTTGGATACCAATGTCCTGTGGCAAACGGGATTGACCTTTCCCTTGAAAACCTGCGAGGGAGAGGGGACGCTGGTGGGCAGCTCCATGGGGCTGGGGCTCACACAACGTCCCTGCTCCCACGGCGATGTTTTAACTCCCTGGCTGAGCTCCAGGAGGTCCGACAGCAAGGCAGCAGGCTGAACACGCGTGGCTTTTCACAGGTTTTCTAATTGCAAAATGCAGTGCCTCTGTCCCATCTCAGGGGCTGGGAACACTGCAGGGAAGAGGGAAGGGAGCTGAGGACAGGTGGAAACCAGCGCCTGGTGCAGGGAGGGCTGAAATGGAGCAGAAATCGAGAGGCAAGGTGAGCGCTGCTGGGATGCTGAATGAAGCCAGGGGAACCAGGCTTCAGCAGTCCCACTGCTGACAAAGCAACGTGCCTTGCCAGGAATTATGTGCTAAAAAGAGAAAAAAACCCACAGGTATTCGTGCACGACAACAAAGTTTTGGAACATTTCGCCTACACACCGGCAGCCCTCCTCCTGCTCCTTCCCGCAGCAGGTCTGTGCTGCGGCAGCCCCTGGGGTCTGCTCCCGCGGGGGCTGGAGATTTGTGGCAGGGCAGTGGTGCTGAGGATGAAAGCTAGCCTTACACAGAAACTCACCGGGATAACTTTAAAAAAAACACCACCAGACGCACAGTGGGATGTACAGGTAAGGGCTCTTCTCAGACCTACAACAGGCCAACGTGAAAAGAAGCAAATATTAAAGAAAAAGCTCTTTCTGCCTCCAAATCCGCAACACCAGCCTGAAATTGTTCATGTTTTGATCTTCCACTCATACCGCTTTTCTGGATTTTCTACTCCTAATGAGCAAAGGGCATTTTTTTCACTTGAAGCTTCCTGCTTAGCAACCAATCTCTCCGGAAAGTAAAATAAAATACATTTATACTGGATAGGAGAGACGAGTTTTGCATTAGCTCATTACGGATATAATGCTTTTTCTCTTATGCACTGCCTTTAAATCAAACCTCGCTGTCCTTCTGGAGGGTATTCTGCTGTTCAGACAAAGGTGAAGGTTTCGTAGAAGAACATCTGGATGAAATTTTATGGCCGGGGTTATGTGAGAGGATGTTAGCAGTCCTGATATTTAAATTAATTTATGACCTGATCTATGCATGCTCTAACCCCTAAGTTTATGTGTAGTTCCTTTTAATCTCCTCTCTTTATCATGCACTTTGGGTCTTACACTGCTTCCCTTCATGCCGCGCAGGAGGAAGTTGGGACATGAATTTCCATAATTTATGTTCCCTGGCTTACCTGAGGTGTTCTGCCAAGTTTATATTTAATAATACGGGCACCGGGGCCTAACAAGACAGCAGTCAATTTTTCACGTGCACCCGACCTTCCCTTCCCTTCCCTCCCTCTAAGCATTATTAACTCGGCTCTATCGACACCGGGCTTGTTGTGATTAGGGCCATTATTTCTCCTTTGCTGATCAATACAGCTCCTGCCTTGGTTTGCAGCACCTCTGCAGGTTTCGCAGGGGTGCTCTCATTTGTTGGGATTTCAGCCTTCTGCGGGATGATGTCCCTGCTCCCTGCATGCTCCAGAAAACCAGGGGGCTGCTTTTGGCACCCTCTGCACCTCCCGTTTGCTGAATCCAGCCCTCGGGGTGCGCGAGCTCGCAGCTCCGTTGTGCTGTGCTCATCCCCGCGGCACCGGCTGCCTGAGGTCTGTGTGGCTGTTCTTTTTTCCTTCTCAATAAACGAATCAAATTTGGCTGTGCCGGCTGGGTAAGTCGTCCCCTCCGCATGCTGCCTGCATCTCGTGCTGCTGGCCGGCTCCCAGCTCCTCACTGGGTGCCTGGGGCTGGCGCTGCTGCGTGCCCTGCATCAATCCCGCCCCGTGCAGGAGACAAAGAAAATCTCGCTCTCACGGTGTTTCAGAAAGGCTCAGCGCAAGGAAAACTAACACGATTAATTCGGCTCCAGGAAACAGCTTCTGGCATCAATCTAGAGCCGTGGAAGAGATCTGACGGCTCCAGTCACTGCTTGCACCGTGCTGGCCTCGCCTGCCCAGCGTGGTGCCACTCCCCGGGGCTTTCACCCCATCCACGCACACCAGCAAACGCCCGTCCACCACCTGCCCTGGCACCCACCCTGCATCCCCCTGCACCCCCTATTTCTGGGGAGAGAGGGGGCCGGGCGAGGTGAGCAGGCTGCAGCTGGCCACGCGCGGTGCTTTTATCTCTGGCACCGCCTGGAAGCGTGCCCGGGGCCCCCGGGATGCTGCAATCGATAGCCAGATTCCAGGCGCGGCAGCAGCCGGGGACCTTTCTGAATTAATTTCCCCTTTGTTTTCCCGTGCCCAGCCTCTATCTGGGCTAAACTGCCGGCTGGCGGCAGGTCCTGCTGGGACACACGGAGCCAATTACCCTCGTGCCCGTGATTAAACGGCGTGGGCTGGCAGCCAGCCCCGGACAGCTGCTCCCTGCAGGCACCCGATGCTTCCCGCTGCGGGCGCTCCTCTGGGAGGATCGGCTGCCCCCAAGCTCCTTTTCCAGCCCTTTTTTGGGGGTTTCAGACGCTTCTTGCCAATATTAATTCTGTCGTAATGAAAAGCGTAGCGGCGTGTAGCTGTGTAGAGGAAAAAGGAAGGATGCTTCATCTGAAAAGGGTTTTCAGCGAGAGCGCAACCTCTGCATCTGCGGGAACCGCCAGAGCCACGTGGGCAGGGACGCAGCTGGGTATGGGGGCGGCTCTGATGTCCCCAGCTGCCACCGTGTCCCAACGCAGGACCTGGGAGGAGCGCAGGAAGCCTCCGAGCTCCAGAACCAAGGCTCAAGTCAGAACAAAAACCCTTCCCGGACCAAGCAGCAGAGACCTCGAGGCTTTTGGTCCCTGCTCCAGCTTTCTGTCAGCACCTGGTCCCCCCCAACCCCTCTGCCACTGTCGCAGTGGCAGCGAGAGAGGAAAGCAGAGGCTGTGCCTGGGGTTTGTACCAGAACAGGCTGTCTGAAACACCAGCTGAAACCCAGGATGGAAAAGCTCCAAAACAAAGCTATTACTGCCCGGTGAATAATTTATAAGACAACCACCACTTCTTTTCCTCCCGAACTAAACACGAGTGGTTTGTGATCTGCTCAGGCTCGCTTGTTACCTGGAAATCTTCCCCAGCTCACTGCAGGCGAGGGTGTTTGTGTGGCTGAGGGCTGCTCCTCGTCCCCATCCCCATCCCCTTTTTAACCCTTAGCATCAGCAATAAACCTGGCACGCAGAAATCCAGCCGATCCCATACCCATTACTCAACATCTGCCATTTCCACAGCAACCCAGCAAGCAGCCGCAGCAGGCACGGCACAGGTTTGGGCTGCCTCGCCTCTGCCCCAGCCTTCGGAGGTGCCCCCAGGATGGCACCCCCGGTACAACCCCATCCCGGGGACCCTCACAGCCTCTCCCTGCCCCAACGGGCTTGGGCATTTGACCAGAGGTCCCCAGAGGGGTAGGACATGGCTCACAGCACAGCCCCCTGTCGGGCAGCAGATCCCGGAGGGATTTATTTGGCACCCCGTGTTTGAGCCAGCGACTTGTTCCACACAGCGCAGTGACTGCAGGAAGCAGATCAGCGCTTCGAGGTAATGGTCTTGTTGCCAGCTTTTCTTAGCCAGCCTCATCCATCCCTGTCCTGTGTAGGATTAGCATACGGCTCGTTTTGGAGCAGACATCCTGCCTTCAAAGCCCAGCCCTTCGGAGAGCAGTTAAATGCAGACAGCCAGCAGCAGCCTGTGCCCTGCCGGGGTGCTGCTGAGCCTCACCCACGGGATGCTCTCCCCTCTCCAGAGGCACAGGGGGATTTTGGAGGCTGGAGGCAGCCGTCTGCAGTTTCTCAGGGAGATAAAGCCACTGTGTGTGCGTGCCCACGGGAAGCTGCACGGGAGGACTGCCTTTTCTCAAGCAACCAGGAGGTGGATGGAGGGGACGTGGAAAAAGGCTGCTCCTCCAGCAGGCAGGGACCTCCCGGCCCCGTGCTAAGGTCTGCCAGGAGAGGAGGCAGCAGGAGAATCCTACACAAATCCCCCAGCACTACACCTGCGGGGCTGCAGCTGAAACAGGGACCACAAGTCAAGGCTGCAGAGAGGCTGAGACACCCCACGGGAGATGTGGAAACGCAGAGGCAGCCCGAGAAGGAGCTCAGCTTCACCGAAGGTCCCAGCATTTCCAGTCCCAACAACCCCGCGTGTCTTGGCGAGCTCCACCTTGTGCTAAAGACAAAACCTCACCGGTGCCCTGCAGTGCCTGCGCCCACCCCAGCCACCCCTGTCCCGGTGCCGTCCCCTGGGTGCCTACCTTGGCATCCAGGATGCTCGTCTCCACGCGGGCCACCCCCTGGTTCTCCCTGAAGAGCTGGATCTTGCTGACCTTGCTGAACTCGGACAGCACGGTGGTCAGGTTGGTCTTGAGGTCGATGACGTGGCTGATGCCGTGCCGGGGGCCCACCAGCAGCGTGGTGGCCGGCTGCTTCTCGTCCTGGCCGCACGGAGAAAGGGAGACAGACAGACAGACGGACAGACGTCAATAAACGCATCCACAGACAAGGGAGCGATGTCAGGAGCTCGGCTGGGAGCTGGGGGCAGAGGTGGCTGGCGGGGAGCAGCGGGTGAAGCTGGTGCCAGGCCCCCTCCCCGAGCCTCTGTGCAGAGCCGGCAGCAGCGTGCACGGCGTGCCGAGGCTGCTTAAGTCTCCAGCCCCGAGCTGACCGTCCCCATGAAATATTCAGGCCTGCTGGTGTCACTACAGCAAAGTGAGAGCGTTGTTACAAATCTGCCTGATCTGACACCGCCGTGGAGGGAGGGAAGCAGAGGAGGGAGCGAGGGAGCGAATGCGTTTTAGATGAGAAGACTGAAGCCTTGGCTAGAAATAGAGATCTTCCTTGTCCTGGTCTGCCCAGCGCGGATGCTCCAAGCCAGACCTGGGGGTGAAGAGGAGCTGGGCAGGCCAGCACAGAAGAGAATAAGGGAATATTTTTTGCTGCTCAAGTCCATGGCTCGTATGGTTGAATACCTGGTTCAGCTCCTAGCCTGGCTTGCTCAGCTGGCTCACAGGCACAGCTGTGGTCTCAGAGATGAAACCACTCGTGGAGATGGCAAGGCCAGCTGGGCTACTCTCTGTGTGCCCTTGCCAAGGGTCACCCTCCTCGGAGAGGGACGGCAGGATGCGGCCAGCCTCCCTGGCGCTGGAGGAGGAGAGCAGAGCGCTGTGAAGAGTGTCCCGGCTGGATGGTGTGGATGGGGAGCCCGGGGGATGTGAGCACGTGCCTGGCGCTACCGCAGCTTCACCGAGCAGATCACCTCATCGCCCAAAAGGCTGCGAGAAAGGAGCAGAGCCCTGGCCCTGCAGACCCAGCCCGCTGTCGGCAGAGGCTCTGGGGGGGGCTTTCCAGACAGGGCCCAGGAGCACAGAACAGATCGGGGAGGCGCACACAGAGCAGACACCCCTGCAGGAGCCACGGACACCTCTCCCCAGCTCTCACCCCGGCCACATGCTCAGGACCAGAGCCAAAAACCTCCCCTTCCAAGCTCCCTTACCAGTCCCACGGTGCTGAAGAGGACCCCGGCGAAGGTGGGCAGCTCGTTCAGGATCCTCAGGTACTGCAGCTTGGCCTGGGCAGCGGAGACCTGAGCAAAGACACGGCCGGGGCCATCACCACCAGCGGGACACCCGCGGTGTCACCCCACCGGCACCGAGGTGGGGCTGGGCGGGCTGCTGGGCTCACCTTGGTGCCACCGGGCTGGTTCTGGTGGGCTTTGAGCTGCTGCGAGAGGGATTTGCGCAGGCTCTTCTCCTTGACCAGCTGCAGCAGCGAGGGGGGCAGGAAGGGCTCCAGACCCCACTCCTTCCTGCGGGAGGGAGCAGCCTCAGATGGGGCACCCCAAGGGCTGGGCACCACCACCAGGGAGCCCTACCTGGGGTCTGGGGGGATAAGTGTGGGGACAGGAGGGCAGAGAGGGCCAGCCTGCTGCCGGAGAGCATCCTCTAGCCGTGAGAGGGAGCCAGAGCTGCAGCTCGGTGTCACCACCGCAGGGACAGCCCTGGCGTGGGTCCCGTGGGGATGGGGTGCGCGGCGGTGAGGCGGCCTCGCCACCACGCACGGGTTTTGCTGGGCAAATCCCCAAAGCTTTTTTTTTTTGAGGTTCCCCCCCAACACGCCAGCTCCCTCCCTGCACACCCTGGAGAGGCCACCCTGCTCTTCTCATGGATTTAAGGCCCTGGAGGAGCCGCAGCAGGGCTGGTGTCACAGCCACGGCAGCTTCTCCTCGCCTGGGACGCCAGGAGGGAAATCAGCCCGGCTTCCCAGGGGACGCTCCTGGGCTCCCAGCACACGTCCCCAGCCCCAGGGAGGCTGCCACAGGTGGGCCTGGCGGTGCCGGGGAGGGGGACTCACTCCACGTTCTTGAGGGACACCTTCTGGCTGGGCCGCGTGGCTGCCACGGTGATGTAGATGTGGAGGGCAGCCAGCCCCAGCAGCATCTCGGGCTTGGGGTCCACGCCGAAGCGCTCCCTGATCACGTCGTTGCGGCTCTGCGGGGAGCAGAGAGGTGTCCTCAGGGGTCCGCGGGCACCCGGCTCCCTCCTCCTGGGGGGCTGCCCCGTCCCTACCTGGATGTAGAGGTACTCGAAGGCCGCGGGGTCGCGGCGCAGCAGCTCCACGGGGTCTTTGGGGAAGAAGCTGACGCGGAAGAGGCACCTCATGCCGTGGTAGTGCATCCGCTGCACGACCTGGGGCCGGAGCAGATGGGGTTGGTGAGCCCACGGCACGAGCCCCGCACCCCGCTCCTGGATTTCGGGGCAGGAGCTGACCCCACGCGGGGGCTTACGTGGGCCAGCGGCTGCTTGTCCTGGAGCAGCAGGAAGCGGTGGCTCTGCTCCGGGCTCGAGTACTCCAGGACCAGGGCGAAGTGCTCAATGTGCCGCAGGGACAGGCGGTCCTGCAACGTCACCATCACGTCCTGCAAACGCCACAGACGGCCTTGGGTGCGGGGCAGCAGCTCCCTGCTTTCCAGGGCTTGTGAGGGGGGGCAGCACCCGACCGAGAGCTGCCTCCTCCCAGCACCCGGGGCCAAGCTGGTGCAGGATGCGGCCCCGCAGATGGCAGCCAGGAGGTGCTGGGTGCAGCACGCAGCGCCCGGGGATGCCAAAGGGCCTCGCTGTTACGTGGTGGCAGTTCACAAGTGCTCGTGCAAGGAAGCGAGAGGCAGGGAAAAAATGGAGAAGGGAGCACCGCTGTGGTGCCGGGGAGGGGAGGAGCAGGGGGGGCCCACCTTCACAGTGGTTCGGCCATCGAACGTGAAGGATTTGATCTGCCCGTTCTCCAGGAAAACCTTCAGCACGTTGGGGATGAGGAGGAGAGCTTCCTTCTTCAGCATGTCCTGCAAGGGAAGCGGGAGGGGGGGAGGCAGAGAGAAGGGCTGTGTGATGGAGTGGTGACAGCATCCCTCGCTTCCCGGTGGCTGTGTGCTCGGAGGCACATTTCCCTTGAAATCCCAGCCTCTCCGCGGAGCATTCAGAAGCTCAGAGCCTGAGTGATTCAGGGCTGCCTGATGGAGTCACCTGCCCAGCTGCCAGCAGTGGGAACGAGCATCCCACTTGGTCAGGCGCATCCCAGAGGGGTGCCTGGAGCCTGCCCAGCTGAGGGGAGCTGCTGGGGGTCTCAGAGCCGACCCCCTCTTTCTGGCCCCCAGCCCAAATTTAGCCCACTTCAGGCTTGGGCAGGCAGTGGGGTGACAGCTGATTTTATTTAGCGAGCAGCGCTTCGATCAGATAATTACCTAATTGATTTTGCTTAAAAATAGAACTTGCTAGAAGTGCTTTGAGCGTCTTTTTTTTTTTTTTTTTTTTTTTTTTTTTTTTTTGGACCAAAGCTGCTTAATAAAACCCTCCTGCAATTAACAAATGATGCCACTGAGCTGGAACATCACTGCAGCACAGCAGCTTCCCGCAGCAACGCCCCGGCCAGCCCAGCCCACCCCTCTCATGGGGGCTCCTTCGAAGCCCTTTAGCCACGGGGACGCAGCAGGCGGCACTCACTGGGTCTGTCTCGCCGACCGTCACCTGCTCGGAAAAGCGGACCTTCGCCGGGTTGGACCTCAGCTTCGCCTTCTTGGCTGCGCTGATGAAAGCGGATTTGGGGGACTGGGAAGAGAGTGCTGAGTAAATCACCTGGGAACCCCGAAACCCCACCTCGGGCTCCCGAAGGGCTGCCAACCCCCGTCCCAGCTCCCTCAGTTGGTTCCCCTGGGGCTGGCCGTGGTGCCCGCTGCCCGCTCTCACCTGGTGGGTGTGCAGGACCGTGAGGATGATGAAGTCTTTGGCCTTCCTACGACAGAAAGGAGAAGGGAAGGAGGACAGGTTTGCTCAACACACGGCCCCGTGAGCGCTCAGCCGGCACGGTCCCGCACCCCTCCTGGTGCGGACGATGGACAGGCTGCTGCCCTCACCTGACGAGCTCGATGAACCTCTCTCTGGGGGCTTCGCTCACATCCTCATCGTTGATGGCCAAAATCTGGTCTCCTGGCAGGAGTTTGTCCTCAGAGGGGCCACCTGCCAGGACACAGGGTCAGCACTGGGCTGGCCAGGGGTGGTGGTGACATTCCCAGCCAGGAATGAGCGTCCCAACCACCCCCAAAGCATTCACCCCTGTACACGACCACGGAGGGGACCCCATGAGCCCACCGGAGGGGACAGGAGCCCAGGGAAGGGCCGACAAGGGGGAAGGTGTTCCCGGAGCCACGAGGCAATGCCCCGGGACCCCATCATGCGCCTTACCTGCTGCCACCGAGCGCACCACCACGGGCCTCTCGCTGCCGGCCACGAAGCCGAATCCGTAGCGGGGGTGGCGCAGGACCGTCACCTGTCGGAGCGTGTCCGCAGCCAGCTGCCCACATTCCATATCATCGCCGCGCTCCTCCGGCATCACATGGCTGCGCCGCGCAGCGAGGGGGGCGCGATGTAACGCAGCACCCCGCTGCAAAGGCAGCTCCCCCCCCCCCGGCCCCAAATCCCCCCCAGAACCCGGCGGACAGCCCGCTGATGGCAGCTTGGCGGGGGGCACCCCAAGGGGAAATCGTCCTGACCCAGCGTTTCACCACCCCCATCCCTGTCCCCGCGATTCAATCTGTCCCTACGTGCCCCACGCGGACCCTTGGCACGTTTGGCCCAGCTGGAATCAAACCTAGCCTAAAAAATCAGGATTAGGACAAACCGAGCTCAATGTGATGAGTCCCCAGCACCACCCCAGGGGCCTCCTGCAGCCGGGGAGAGCCAGCCCGGCACGAGGTGATGCTGAACCTGCCCGGGGCATCCCACAGCGATGCCAGCAGGGCCGGGCTGCCCGCCGGTTAGCAGGGAGCAGCCGCTGCTTCTGTGCCGCTCGTTGCTTGCTCCTGTCCAGGCTATTTAGCCTGCTTAACAAAGATCCTTCCCAGCCTTTTTGGCAACACATCGATTGTTCTGTCTCTTATCAGTTTAGGGTTTGACGCATCGCCCATCTAGTCCGAGCTGTCTGCATTCCCCATGCCCCCCTCCCGCTGGCGCAGGGAGGTGAGGAACAACTGCGGGATGAGAGGGGCTGAATCCCCTGGCAGCTCGACTCCAGCCCATGCTCCAGGGGCCACCTGTCCCGAGAGGCTTTAAGGGAGCTGGGTCTGGCTTCAGCCCGGGGAAGGAACCTTTTGGGGGGTGGAAGAGAGTGGGCAATTCCTGGGGGACACACAGCACACCCGCGGGCACGGGGGGCTCCATCTCCCACAGGACACAGCCGCAGGGAGTGCCCTCGGTGCCGGCTCCCCTGCTGCTTGCTCTGCGCTGCCTCATTATCTGCCCTGCTGCTCCCGTGAGCATTTAAAAAAAAAAAAAAAAAAAAAAACCTGCACAATTCAAACAATTTTCTTAAATGGACATTATCCAAGGACATTGTCTGCTGCTGAAAAGGCGACTGAACGTAACGCCGCATCTCCGGCACGCCTGGCACGGCCAGGGAGAACGCCTGCTGCTTGCAGAGAGGGAGCTGGCTGCAAGAGGCAGCACAGCCACCGAGCCAACCTCCCCCCCTGCCACAGCAGCCTTTATTCCCCCAGGCTGCCCCCAGCAGCCGCAGCCCCCAGCCTCTCACAGCTGACGAGCCCCAGCAGCCTGCAAGCATGAGGATGATGGCACAGCTGCAGGCTGGAAGCACCTGGATGCTCAACACCACTGCTCTGGGGAAACTGAGGCAGGGGTTGCAAAGTCACCAACAAGCCCTGGAGCCCCAGCTGTCCCACTGAAGCTGTCAGGCCCCCAGATCTGTCCCGCAGCACGCTCCCTGTCTGCAAAATGGGAGCTCTGCAGAGCCCATAGGAGCCACAAGCAGCCCCACCGAGCCTGTGGCTCCTGGAGGACCGGCAGCTGAATGACCGTCTGCAAAAGGTTGGCAGGGAAACCTTTGCATCTCAAAGGGAGAAAAGCAGAAAAGCACACCTCGTTTCAGCCATAACCAGGTCTGCCGTCCAGCGTTAAAGGGAAGAGGGGAATAAAACGCTGCATGCTGACAATAAAACTCCTTTACCAGGCTCTTAAGCTGCTCCTCTCCTGATAAGACTTTGATGCTGCAGAAGCATTACCAGGAAATTAAATAAAAGAGGAGCAGTGTCCTCGTAAGCATGACTTATCCACTCCTGGCGAAGCATAATGTGCTCGCCAGCAGGTACGACATGCCTCTGGGGCTGAGGCTCTGAGCATCCTTCCCACGGCAGCTCTCCCGCACCAGCCCTGGGGCTCGGCACTCGCTCACCTTGCTCCAAACCTGGTCAGCCCCCAGCCCTCGAGCAGCAGCAGCAGCTCTCCCCCTAAACGCTCCGTAACTTGGCTGTTCTTGCCCGTGTCCCTGCTGCCACCCCAGGAAGCCGTGGCAGAGCCCTCATTTTCCCCACCCGGGTGCAGGCAGAGCAAGGCTCACTCCACAAGGCAACGTGTGCATTTTTAATTTCCTACTGCAATAAATCTCCGCTCCCCCTAAGGACCAGCTTTCTGCCTCTGCTTTTAGTGCTGACCGACCATCTTTACCGGCAGGAAAGCCGCCAGAACAAACCAGTGCCAGGCCCGAACTGGGAGCAAGGGGCTGCATCTGCACCCATGCTGCCTTCAAACAGCACGGCACCACGGCTCAAGAAGGGTTTAGTTTGAGACAGCTCCTACTCAACAAAAAGGGGAAAAAAATATAAACAAAACCCTTAAAACAGGCTGGGGCATGCAGATAGATGTTCAAGTATTCTCAGGGAAGGTTACACCGAACAAACACCGAGGTGTTGGGCAGGCTGCAGGCCCGGAGCTGGAGGAGCAGTGCCCGAGGGCTGGGTGGGTGCAGCGCCTGCAGACGGAGCTCCAGGCCTGGGTGCCAGCTCTCCTCCCGCTTCCTCTGCTGCCGCAAACAGCCGGGAACAAACAGAGCCTTTGGATCCCCGTCCCTCCTGCTGCGGAGCTCTGCCCGGCTCCTCCATCTGCCGGGCTGCAGTTGGCGAGCGGCTCGCAAGGCGTGTGGGATCCTGCGCACGTGTGGCAGAGGCAGGGAACGCCGGGGAGCAGGCCAGGAGCTGCTGTTTGGGCAGCATATGGCAGCTCCGGCCCCGTGTGCTGCTCTCCAGCCCCGAGGGAGCCTGGTGGGCTCCTGGGACCAGCAGCAGGGCGTGCAGGAGCAGCGGGGTGCCCCATAGCTCCGCCAGCCTGGCACGGCTGTGCCTGGTGAGGATGGAAGATGCAGCTTGCGTGGTCCCAATGACACAGCCCGTGTTTGCAAGGGCAAATAGATGCTGTGCTTCCAGAGCTGCTCAGCCACACGCTGCGCCTTTGGAGGCCCGGCAGCAGCTGTCCTGGCCGTGGCAGCAGCAGTTAATGGCTGGCTCTGGCGGAGCGTGGGATGCCAGCTTGGCCGAGGCTGAAGGGACAGCATACAAGGCAGGACAACCCAGCCCGTCACGTCTGACATCCTGCACGGACACAGCCTGGGGAACTGCGTGTGGCCCTGCCTAGGTGCCAGATGGTGGCCAGCTGAGGGCCGAAATGCTCGGGGTTTTCAGACAGGAGCAGGCAGACTTTGAGCTGCGGGAGGAGCCGGTGAGGTGGCCAAAGGCAGCTGTAAATAAGGAGGCAGCAGGCACAGCTCTGCTGCTCGGGGCAGGTTTGGCAGGTGGGAACCCCAGGACCAGGGGTGGTGGAGGGGGATGGAGAGGGGTTCGCCCCTCCTAGGAGCGAGGTTTTGCCTGCCTGTGTGAAAGGGAGAGAAGCTGCTCCCAGAGGAATGCTGGTAATTAACAGAAAACACAGCGTGAGCACGACTGGCAGAGATGGCTGCGCCCAGCCTCCGGAGAGGCACAGGTCAACAGAAAAAAACAGCTTCTGTGCGGGAAGAGGCTGCACCAAAACAAGCCCCGTGGAGTCCTTTGAGACGCGTACGGAAGCATCGCTGAAAATCTGGAGTGCAGCCCCCACGGCACCCTGCAAAGGCAAACGCTCCCAGGCGGCATTTCCCTCACGTAAGGCGAGGGCTGGGAAAGGAGATCAGGGAGAGGAAAGAGGAGGCAGCCTGCAAAACCAGGCTGGCACAGGGGAAGGGCGCCAGGACCGTCAGAGAACGGGAAGGCATCGGCACAACAGGGTATGAAACGTGCAGAAGGAAGGACCCCGCCACCCGGCAGCCAATTCATGCCAGGAGCGTGCTGCCACGGGCTGCTGGGGAGGCTGGAAATTCAAGTGGGTGTGCGAGCAATTTCCAGCTACCAACGCCAGAGGCTCAACATCTGCCTCTGGAGCTGCGGGGCTCTCTCTTGCCAAAACCTGGGGGAATTTCCACCGGGATGAGCCTGACAGGGACGATCCCCACCCCCCGAGCTTGCCCGCGAGGCGCGCACCCACCTGCGCGTATCCGGCCACTGCGGGGGGCTCCCCGGGGTGTCTGTGAGCGTGGCAGGCGTGCGGCCCCACGGGCACGTGTCCCGGCACCCTCACTGCGTGGCTGGGCTCCAGGGCAGGCGCTGGCCAGAGGCACCGCGGGGCATCCAATCCCTGCAGGGGCGAAGGAGGCACGTTTTGGGTGACAAAGATCCCCCCGCGACAGCCCCGTGCACGGGGACAAGGCAGCACCCCCTGCAACCCGTCTGAATGCCTCCCGTAGGCAGCGGGCTGCCTCAGCCGTGTGGGTTTCCACGCTGCTGCAGACATCTTTTTTTTTTGTAGAAATGCAAATGGGTTTTACCTGGGGGCTCCCAGCTTTTTCTCTCCCAATTTTCCCTGCGATTTTTGGCCATTTAAGGAATTTTGTTCTCCCCAGCTGCAGACGTACAGAAGCGCCTTGCCGAGAAGAGGATCAAAGCAAAATCCTTCAGAAACACCGGCAGAAGGCAGGCGAGCTGCTGCCACGAGGCTGCCAACAAAACTCTGCTGAGCAGACCTGGGGCAGGGATGACCCCAGCTGGGGGAGAGACACCGTGATGGCCCCGGGGATGGAGGCAGCGCTCCTCTTCTCCCTGCCAGGCTCTGCCCTCGCTGTCCCCATTGCTGTCACAGTTTCCAGACTCCCACCTGCAGGCTGGGTGTCCCACACATCACCTCGCTGCTTTTCCCTCTCCCTGTCCCCCCACACCCCTGTCCAGACGTCTCATCCACTTACAAGCTGGTGGCCGTGCACAGCACTCGGTGTCTGCTCCGGGGGCTGCAGCGGGTGGCAGGGGGCTCCGAGGCGGCCCCTCTCTTAGCAGCTCAGGCAGCAGCGTCTGCAGAGAAGGGAAATGGCCCCAGTGTCACAAGCAGCACCGCCAGCACCCGTCTCCAAGCGGTGGAGGCCAGCAGCTCTCCATCGGACCCGCGGGCTGCCTGCTGCAAGCCACAGCCATGAGCAACTCTGTGTGTGCCTGAAACACTTGATGGAGCAACGTGGGGCAAGTTTTGCAGGGTAATTTTCTTTCCCTTCCACAAATGGAAGGGAGAAGCTGGTTTCCAGCCCCTTCTCTGCTGTTGCCCAGCGCGGTGACCACGAGCACAGTGCTTGTTCCTCTCCGCCACCATCAGTGGCAGGACCCCCCCTCGCCCGGCCGGGGCTGCTAAAGGCACTCCAGGCTCGGAGGCATCTTCATCCCCGCGAGGACTGCAGGAAGACAGCAAACAGGCAACACCGGGCCGAAACGAGATGAACACATAAGAGGATTAATCAGAGATAAGGAGCAACGATGCAAAATTTGCAGCACTTTTCTCCCTTACTCCCTTGATGCTCCGTGTGTGTGACGTGTGCTTTGGGTACAATATATTCCACCCGTGCCCGGCCGCTCAGTGCCACTCGGTTAACGCTGCTCTTTGAGCCTCTCAGCTCCTCTGCCTCCCAGCACCACTGGTTTTAACCTTGTGCTCATTTCCAGGTCCCTCGCTCCCCCCACGCCTGCTGGACGTGAAGAGAGACCTGCGGAGGAGCTGGCCTGGAGAAGGATTTGCAAGAGGAGGAATTTATTACTGCGTATGAAGTCCGGAGGGGAGTTAAATAAAGGGAGGAGAGTTATAGATCGCTTATATCCCATTATCGAGAGGGCGCAATCTGTCTGCACCCGCTCCCAAATGGCAGCCGGGAAGATTCAGGGAGGCTGTCAGCCTGTCTCTCCTGGCACAGCGGAAAGCAGCTTGAAAAAATCCAATCAAACGCTTTCCTTTGGGCCCTCCCGAATCCCAGGACTTTCACTCGGGATTTACGGAGAGCAATTTGCTCGGTTGATGGCTTGCCAGGGGTTTTGGGGACCGCTATTTCCATGCGGCGTGGCGCAGAGCGGGGAGGGAGGGCTGCAGGACCGCAGAGCGAGCGGTGTCCCCAGCCGAGATCGCAGTGTGATGGCCCCAGAGGGATAACGAGGCAGCGTGTCCTGGCTTGGTGTCAGCATGGGCTGGACCCCGGAGCTCACCCAGCATGGGCCAGCCACCCAGGACTGAACACAGAAGCCCCTGAGCTATGGCCACCTCTCCACATGCCTCACCACCATGCCTGGAAAGGAGAAATCTGCTTCCCACAGAGCCAACCCCTGCTTCCCTGTGTGGGAACAAATGGGGACCACTGCCCACGTGTCCCATCTGGGAGCAGGGCTGCAGGGATGGCTTTTCCTTGAGCAGCTCCGAGCTCCTGCCACAGCCACGGAGGTGACCGTCCCCAGCCTTGACCAACGCTGGCTTTGGGAGGTGACAAACAGCATCGTAAGGTCCCCTGTCCCATCCTGCCCCTCCGGGAGCCCTTCTGGTGCTCTGAGGCTCGGTACAGCCCTTGAGCTGATAGCAGATAAAGGCAACATCACTGAAAAGGAAAAAAATAAAATAAAAAAGGGATGAGAAGGAGCTTTGAGTGCGATGTTTTCCGCCTGGGGCTGCCGGCGTTTCTAGCAGAGAGGCTTAATGTATACTGGGTTATAATCTCTTTACAACCTGCACCGGAGCTGTCCTCGGAGCAGGCGTGCGAGCAGCCCAGGTAGCCAGCTCTATATTTAGCGGCCCGCCCACCCACGCACACTCTGTTTTCCACACGTGTGTACAAATGTGGCACCGAACCGCCAGCCTCGGGAGACGGCGTCTCTCTGTTTGTCGACAGGAGACGCGCACGGCGCCCCAGCTGCACGCCTCCTCGCCCACCACTCACCCGAAGGCGCTCGCCTGGGGGGAAACAGTGCAGGCACGGGGACGCGGAGCTGCTCCTGCGGTGGCACACGTGCTCGGGGTCCCCGAGGGATGCGTACACACGTGGTCTCCCAGAGGGATGCAGGCAGCCGGGGTCCCCGAGGGATGTGCACGCACACAGCCTGCACATGGGACACGTGTCTGTGCTGCCCGTGGGATGCAGGCGCCGTCCCCCGAGGGACACGCACGCCCACGGCTGCGTAACACCCTCTCCCGGCAAAGTCTGCTCCCCACCAGGCAGCACGGCTGCTCCGACGCCAGCCGGGGAGACCCGGAGGCAGGAGCAGGGGATGGGAAACGCAGCCCTGCTTCCACAACCGGGCAGCCTGCTGACCGCCCAGGAGCACGCGTCCCCGACCGAGTGACCAGAAAGAGCCAAAACTTGGCCCCGGGGGTGTCTCGGCTCTGCCTGTGCCATTCTGTGGCTCCTTCTCTGCCCGGAGCTTGGGAGCAGGTGGAGCTGTGGCTCCTGCTGAAGGCACCGCAATGCCCAGGGCATTCTCGTGCGCCCAGCCCCGCAGCGGCAGAGCGCTGCCTCCTCCTGCACGGGAACCTGACGGCTTTCCGAGTTCCTGCAGACACCGGAGTAATTAGCCTGATCAGCCCATGCAAATCAGTTCCTATTTGAAACAGCCTTATTTAACCTGACACGGGTGGTATTTGCCTCATGAAGTTTTCACACAGATCAGTCTCCCCGGTTTCAGGTGTGAAAGGGGACGGGGGACGGGCTCCCTGCACGCACCCCGACCGCCTCGGCTGCGCCGGCGGGCGAGGGCAATTCCTCATCGGCGCTCCTCCCGCGCGAGGTGACGTCGCTTCCAGAAACAAAGGGGCTCGGGCTCTGAAAAACCATCTCCTGTGGCGATGGATTATGTAATTAGATCATTCCAGTCATTTAGAGGAGTGTTTGGATAACTGAATTTACACAATTTAGCCCTTGGTATCGCCCAGTTCAAAAGGAGAGCCCTCCCAGGCAGCCTGTTCTGAATATGCAAATCAACCGTGCACGAGCATATTCATTTTGTAAAGTGCAAGCCGTGAAAGCAATGCCAGTTCTCATCCGTTTCTGGCTGACATTTTATTTAATAGGCGATTAATTTGCCCCAGCATCCCCAGCAGCAGCAACAACTGCCTCCCTGACCTCCCGCGGCGCGGTGCAAGCACCGTCCCCCAGAGCCTCGGTGGGATGGAGCCCAAATCCCCGTCCTGCAGCCAACAAGCTCCCTGGGACGCTCCTGATGGAGGTGTTCTTCCAGGGACAGCATCAGGGGTGCCTGAACCCTCCTTGAACGGGCAGGACAGAGGCACCCTGAGCACCCTGGGGAGCCTGGGTGGAAGGAGAGGGTGCCCGAAGCACCAGCCGCCCTGGGAGAGCCCAGCCCGCACCGCTCTCCTCTCCAACCGCGCCGCTCGCCTCAGTTTTTTTTCCCTCTCCTTCTCTCCAATTTATCTTTTTGACACGTTCAATGATGCTCCTGCAGACTGCAAACAATAGAGACAGAGTTTCAGCCAAGGCAATTTCTAAGCTGAATCAAAGCTAAAATCACCTAGGCACAGAGCAGCCGAGGACATGCAGCTCAGCGAGGGGGGGAGCGGCGAGGTGCCCAGGTGCCCCCGGCCCCCCAACACCGTATCCAGCACAGGGGGATCGGTGCCCTGAGACCCCCTCTCACCCCACGATGCTCTCCCGACACCGGTGGCATTATTTCTCCCCCTGGGTGCAGACCCCCACCCCGCAGCCAGGCAGGGTGCCGCGGTGCTGCGGCCCCTGGCAGCTGCAGCCCTAAGTCCCTGCCGCCAGCTCCGTGCTCCGCATACCAAGCGCCAGCTTTCGCTTCCCCGACCTCACAGCCCGGAGGAGCAACCCAAATCTTCCAGGCGGAGATTTTTTTATTTATTTATTTCATTTTTTTTTTTCCCCTTCAGACGCTACGCAGAGGAGCTGGGATGGATGGACAGCCAGGTGGGGAGAGGCAGATGATGAGCTGATTTCTGCCAAGCGCGCCTCATCTCTGGACTCGTAACAACAGGCAGGATCCTCAGCATGACTCAGCCTGTGCACACGTGCTGCTTCCCCTCCCCACGTCCCCGCGCTCGGCCACCAGCCCACAAGGAGCAGACAACGCCTGCCGCCCCGGTGCCCACCCCCAGAGCCCACCCCAGGGCAGGGAGAGCCGAGAGACGCCTGTGCCAAAAAGCAGAGAGCAAAGCAGGGGGGTTGGAGCTGTGCGTGCTGACACCTCGCTCGCCTCGTAACCCGCGTGGAAGCAGCTGTCAGAGCCCGTCTCGTTCCAGCTCCCTGCCCCGGTAATGCCGCTTACCGCCCGTGCTGCCGGTCTGTGTCTCTCCAGTGGGCTCTGAGCAGCCGGAGCCTCGCTGCAGGAGCAAAGCAGCGCCCGGCTGGGCAGAGCAGGAGGAGATGTGGAACCGAAAGCATCAGTGGTCCCTCGCGCCCCCCCATCCGGGGAGCTGCACAGGACACCGCTCACATCCCAGCTCAGGCTCTGTCCTGTCCCCCAGCCGGTTCCATCCCTCTCCAGAACACCGACCCGGGGCTGAGCACCTCCCTGGGAGCACACCCACGGATCCAGAGCCCTTCCTGCCCCTGGGAGCGAGTTCCCCACGCCGCCTGCTTACGATCAACACCGTGGCATGGGAGCTGAGGACTGACAGCCCTGAAGATGGCATGGCAGCTCTGGCTGTCCCGGGAGGACCCGTCAAGCTGTCACACAGCATTAGCTGCAACACGTCCCCGCACTGCGCGCTGCAGCCTGCTCCGCGGGGCTGCCCTGTCCCAGCCACGTCCCCTGGGATGGCTCCGGTCCAATGGCTCTGCTGCCGTTTGTGCCCTGAGCCCCGCAGAGTGAGGTACACGGCTCTGCTCACAGCATCACCATCGGGGTTTCACCCTGAAGCAAGCCCGTGGCAGTGCCTTGGAGGAGCGGTGGCACAGCCTGGCAGCTCCCCAGGCACCGTGCCCGTTCGCAGCACCCGTGTTAGCACCCTGGGAGCATCCAAAGACATCTGCAAGCAGAGCCACTGCCCGTGGCCCTCTCAGCTGTCACCTTGGCACTTTGGGGGAATGACAATTCGCTGCAAAATCCTATCAGATGACTTCGTGTGCCCTGTGTCATACACGGGAGCCAGAAACTAAGTGTGGCCTCGGGAGCTCGCCGCCCCGCTGCCTGCCTGCTCACATCAGCTCTCTGAGGCAGGGATGGGATCTGGGCAGCTGTGGGAGCAGGGTTAAGCATCGCTGGCTGCGTGGGCACCAGCTGGGCAGGGGACAGCACGGGGACAGCTACAACCCTGCGAGGCCAGGCACATCTCTCCCCACTGCTCCCAGTTTGGCCGAGAGCACCAAAATCACCCCCCAGAGCTCCAGACCCACGGGAGGAGCCATGGGCGCAGCAGGATGTGTGCAGAGCCTCTCCTGATTCTTTGCTGCCCAGACTAAAACCCTCCTGCTAGCCTATAAAAAAAGGGAATCAAAACAACAACAAAAATCGAGTTTCTTTCACGACTCCCTGCCAGCCCGCGGGGACACACTGTGTGTGGCACTGACAGGAGGTGCCACAAATTCCGGGGACGGACAGGAGGTGCTCCCAGGCCCTCCTCCTGACTTTCTGGGTGACTCCAGCAGCAGAAGCTGATGCACGAGCAGGGTGACAAGGTCAGGCAGCCAGCCTGCCAAAGGCGACCATGAAAAACGCCTGGGAGATCAGAGCCCCGTCTGGAGCAGATCCCTCAGTCACAAACAGGGCTGCTCCGAGCCAGCCCTCCCTCACACGCCACCCGGGCTCCGGCTGGATGCTGGCGTAACGCCCGCAAATCGCAAGCCCCGGCACCGCTTTGTTGGTTTTGTAAAAATCCACACGCAGCAACTCACGCTCGCCAGCATCCCTGCTGACACCTCATTTGCAAGAATATTGCTGGGGGCAGGTAAACACAGCCGAGTTATTAGAATCAGCCTTATCAGAGAGTATCAAACCGGGACCTCATCCTGCGTGAGCAGGTAGGAAGGGAAGGCACTGCCATAAAGACATCATCCCCTAAAGAGCAGAGACAAGGCAAACACCGGCATCCTCCTCTGACAAGCCTGGCCCTGGAGCTGACACCAAAGCACCCAGCTTCTGCCCTGCGACTGCGAGGTCTTCTTGCCTCCCTCCGTGTCCCCAGCCCAGGCACAGCCAGGCCCCTCTGTGCTTCTTGGGAACGTTGGTCTCATCAGTTTGCTTACACCGGGAGCAGACCCAACAGCTCCCTGCACAGCACGTGATTTCCATCACACACCAAAACAAAACCCCAAACCAAGCACCAAACCCCTTATCCTCAAAGTGCCTGAGCACCCGTGCAAGCAGAGCACTTCTGCAGGGAGCAGGAGCAGAGCGGCAGGGGAGGAGCTGCAGGGGTCATTAGCAGTGCGTCCTGCTAACGGGAAGGGAATTAAGTGCTTCCCCAAGAGCTCAGCATCGGGATTGGGATTTAGCAGCATCATCCTTTAGGGATTGCAAAAAAACAATGTAAACTCCAGGGGGATTAAAGCTGAAGAGGATATCGGGTAGGGAGGAGAGGCCAGCACCACAGGAGGGACACGATTACAAAATTACCTGCCGGGATTTAGGAAGATAAATGACGTGAGATTTCATACGGATAAATCGAGACTTAATACAGCCGGGGAGACGGCCGGTGCCGAGACAGGTGCAGCCTTGGTAGCACAGAGCGAGGCTGGAGACGAGAGCCCGTAGCGAACAGACGCTGAGTTTGCACAGCAAAGGCATTTTGTGAGCGATGCCAGCGCAGGGCAGGAGCACAAACTGCTGCTGCTGGGAGGGGACAGGGGGGCGGCAGGGCTCCAGGACCCTCAGCCCCTGCTCAGCAGCCAGGTCGTGCTCTTTTCCCTTGTGGTCACAAAGCATGGGGACAGTTTAACCTCTGCACCACGGCCAGGCTAGCCTCTGCCCTGCTGCCTGTCCCCTTCACACAGGCATCGCAGGATCTGCTGGCAGCACGCAGGGGAGCAAGAAGCAGAAATAAATCAGGGCCAGAACAAGCTGCACACCCCCATGCCTCATGGGCAGCAAACCCAGCAGGCAGCTCAGGAGGGCTGCCTGCCCCTGAGCTAGCTCCATGGCCATGGCCAGGCACCCCCAGGTACCTCCAGGTACCGCAGGACCCACGGGGATGCTGCTGTTCTGGAAACCCGGCCGTGTGGGAGCTGCCTCGGGGCTGAGTCACGCTGCCGGTGGCTTGCAGGCACACCGGGTGGCTACCACCGTGCTGGGGCAACCTGCTGGAGAGCCTGGGTGCCACAGAGCCTGGGGAAACTGAGGCACGGGTGAGGGAGGGACGCGGTTATGGAGCTCACAGGCAGTGCAGAAGCCCGTGCCCCGTGCCTGCCCAGGGTGGAAATGTTGAACAGAGGGCTAAAGGCTGCCTCGAGGCACCTCGCCCCATGGGAGGCGTCACCCTCGCCTTCTAACATGGTCCCAAAGATAGAACAAGCCCCCCCAAACCCAAAGGATGATTAGCACCTCTTCAGAAAGGGAGCAATTACCACAAAACCACAGATTATGCAAATACCTTGGTTACCACAAGGATGCTCGCTGAATGCTGAGCAGGGAAAAAAAAAATAAAAAAGTGCCACAGCGAACGAAAATTTGTTTAGCCAAGAGCGGTGTGACGTCTCTTCAGAGCGCTGAGATGGGAGACGGGCAGGCGGGCTGTACGAGGACATCCCAATGCACCTGAGAGGACAACAGGGCGAGGAGACGGTGCCTGGCTTGTCGTTCTCCTCCCAAAGCACTTCGGGGAGGTGAGCATCGCTCCTGCTTGAAGGCTGAGGAAACAGAGGCACGGACACAGAGCCAGCCGCTGCTTCCTACCCCCACCGAGCTGAGAAGCCGTAAGCAGCGGGAAGGCTCCTCACACCACCCCCAGGCTGCTGCCGCACGCGCCGGTGAAGGCAGATTTACGATGGAGGCCTGGCCTCACCTCCTGCAGGAGCAGCGAACGCCTCGGCACGCAGCACTGGCAGCCCCTTCCCACCAGAGATCACGAACACTCGGTGGATTTTGCCCAGCCTGCGCTCCCACCCACCCCTAGAAGGTGCTCCGGCTTCCAAGCCAAAGCTCTGCTGCGGAAAACGTGAGGGTGAAAGCCTGCCTGAGAAGCAGGGCTGTGCCCGCTTGGACCGTGACGGCAGCTGCCTCCACAAATCCGTCCCTGGCTTTGAAGTACCCTAAGAGTATTTCCAGGAAAAAAAATGCTTCTCTGCACCTCCCCGACAGGCTGGTGCTGGGGAGAGGCGGCTCTCAGCCCTGGCTGCACAGCACAGGGTGCTGAGGTGAGGCCCAACAGCCCTGCCCAGGGAGCCTGGTTTTCCCCCCCCGGCACTCCTGCAAGGCCAGCGCTTCCTTACGGCAACACTTGTAATGGATTTTCTCCAGACCAGCAAAGAACAACCTCTTCCTCACCCCTCCCGCCCTGTCCTGAGCTCACACGGACTCAGGGGAGGCAGAAAGCTAAACTCACGGACAAGGTGAAAAAAGCACGATGCCTCCAGCTAGGCATAAACACAGCAAAGAACATGGGCACTTACAGCCCCCCCGCAGCACCAGCAACCCCATCTGCTCCTGATACAGCTCCTGTTCCCTTTAGCCGTCCCGGAGGGCCTTTCTCCACCACCTCCAGCTCTTTTCTCTCTGCCTTTCCCCGAATCAGGCACGCTGTGCCCTGCTGCTGGGGTGCTGGAGGCACCCGGTCGCCCCGCAGCCCTAACTTGGGCTCGTACCACCGTGGCTACAGCCAGCCCAGCCCTGACCACCACACAGCTCAGGCCTTCCCGGCACCACCACGGCCCTCTGGAGGCACTGGGGGATTTCTTGCTGGTCCCTGGGCCGAGGGAGGCTTGTCCTTACAGCACGCATGACAGCAGGCGGATATCAGCTCCACCACACCAGCTGCCCTTCCCGCATCCTTCTTAGCACCGTTTCCATTTAATAATTCCACTTAATATTAACGTGCCTTTACCAAGAGCCCTTTTAGACTGGCAGCCGCCGAGTTGCTTGGAAACTGCTCGCTGCAGCGACGGCAGCCCTCTGGCAGAGGGCTGGGAGCCAGCACACCCCAGGAACCTGGCTGAGCGACCGCACGCCTCTCCTGCTGGGCGCAGCTGTGGGACGGCTCCGTCGCACCCCGAGCAGCTCCTGCACAGCACTCGAGCAAAATCTTATTGGCCTTGATGGATATTTCACCAAATCTGGAAGCCGAATTCATTAGGAGAGAGGGTTTTGCTGCACACGCAAGTCTCAGGGCAGCCTTAATGGTGAAGTCATTTACCGACACCTCCGTAATACCCTATGAATAATTAGGTATCTCTTCCAATTTACAGCTTACCATAAAACGCTGCCACAGTTTTGAAGATAGTACTTTTTTAAAAATACTGTAGCAATGACAAAAACCATAGTTTATCGCAGGAATGGCAATGGAAGTGTATATATATCCGTTGGCCAGGATTCTCTGGTGTACTTCCCTTGCTAATGGCTGCACAAGCATATATCCATCCCAGATTTATACCGTAGGATTTTCTATGCTTTGCTTTCGAATTTACATAATATGCGAAACTTTCTATATAAAATGGAGAAAGCAGGGAGCCGTTCCCACCAACCCACCCGCACGGATCGGGAGCTCCCCCGTCTTGCACCGCTCCCACTTCCCAGCGGTGCCGGCGCTCCGGGGATCCCACAGCTGCGTGTGGGACCCAGCCCTTGGGTTCAGCGCCGCCAGCGTGGCCCGAGACAGGCACACAGGATGAAGGAAGGGCTCCTCATCCCATCCCCTGTGTCCCTGCCCGTTGTGTTGCAGGATCTCAGCCTCCCAGATGAGCTCAGCCTCCAGGGCCGGGGTGAAGCTCTGCCCGCAGCCTGCTAGGGCAGCACCGATGGAGAACTGGGCTCCTCTCGGCTGCTTCTGGCAAAGCAAAGCAAAGATAACGCTTCCCAGATGCTGGGATGCAAAAGGTGTCAGAGGAGCACGCGGAGAGCTCAGGGCAGGAGGGCCAGAGGGCAGAGACGTGAGCAGAACAAGCTCTGCCAACACTGCGATGCACATCAAACACCAGCCTGCCTCACACCTTCCCCCACCGCCCCTGTGAAACGCTGCCTTTTTTTTTTTTTAATATTGTGGAATTAGAAGTCTGATTGATATGAATATGTAACAACACCGCTTTATTAATAGCAGCTGCATTATCAGTGAGCTCCCTGCTATTGGCAGGAGATCTGGGACAATCTGTGGTTTGAAAACTAAAGAGAAACGCAACCCGCAAAGGCAGCAGCAGCGAGATAATTTCATTCCTTTTCACGGTGAGCTGGCCAGGACATCACGAGCGCAGTGCTCGCCGAGACATTGCAATAGCTCTGCCTGCCCAGCTGCGGGAGCAGGCGCTGGAGCTGCTCCACAGCGCGCGCCTCGAGCCCCCCGCAGCAGGGGCTGCGGCCCCAGCCCGGGCAGGAGAAGCCCCTGGGGGCCGGGAGCCCCCCAGCCAGCCGCAACCCCTGCAAATTGAGGTCTCTCCGGACGGAGCACCGCGCAAATCTCCCTGACACGGGTAATAAACTCCCTTCGCAGTTTGCTTCCCTGCCTCCCCCCCTCCATCAGCCTGGAGGCTTAAATGAAAACAAGATTACAAAGGAGATTGGATTGGACATATTTCTGGTGTGCTATTTTAGCTGTAAATTATGCCAGCTTCATAAAACCCCAACTGTTCTTCCCCAAGATCCCTGCGTAGATTGGCTTGCCGAGATCAGGCGGACTGGGCGCTCGCTGCGGGCAGACATTGTCTGGAAAAACGCTGAAGGGGTCCAAGCGTTACCGAGATGCCATGGTGCTACGTGTGTGTATGGCAATACACACATGCACAAAGGCACGGCAGCACCCAAGAACTTCCCATGGCTGCTGATTAACTGAACAGTGACAAGCACACGCAGGTTTTCCCAGACCCAAGCCATTGGTGATCCGGCCTCTACAGATCCCCCGTGGCAGCTCAGCTGATGCTCGTCCCAGCCTCTGCTGCCACTGCGAGGCTGGGCGTGAGGTTTGGGGCCAGGAGCCCCGTGCACGGTGGCGCACACGTGTCGAGGGTAGCCAGGCTCGCTGCGGGCAGGGCTCGGCAGCAGGCTCTGCAGCACCAAGGCAAAACGGCCACAGCATGAAGTTTGCTACAGCAAAACTGGCGAGAGCTTTTGCAATTCGTCTCACGAGCAGCACTGCACCTTGGCTGTGCTCCACGACCCTGGAGGACAGCGGCGCTGCCCGAGCACACGGTGCTGCTTTGGGGCGAGCCTAGAGGCGCTGCCCGGAGCTAAAAGGACAACAGCTTGTGCCACGAGACGGCCCCTGGCCCTGCCCCTGCCAGCACCAGCCTCCCCCGGGTGCTGCAGCCACACCGCCAGGAGCAGGAGATGCCAAGGTCCCAGACCCACCCCGGCTGCTGAACCAGAGAAGCGGGGCTCTCAGGTGGGGCCGTAGGGGCGCACGCAGGGCCAGGAGCACCCAAAACACCCCCACATGGTGGGACTGCCCACGGCCAGTCCTTCCCAACACCAAGCCCTGCTGGGGACAACCCAGCTCTGCACCCCCTGCTCCTGCCCCTTCTCCTGTGGCACAGCGACAGCACCCGGTGCAGGCAGCCAGGCAATGGGACCCGGAGGCAGTGCCACCGCTCTGCGGCTGGAAGCGCTCTGCCACCTCCCAGGGACAAGAGGCACAGGGAAGCCCAGGGAGATGCCACTGCTGAAGCCCCCACAGCTCGGTTCCCGTTACCTGGAGGCTCAGGAGCACCGGCACGGCACGCTTTGCCTTTCCCAGCAGCAGACGGGCAGCGAGCTGTCTCCCCGCGATACTCCCACGGCTCCACCTGCTCGGAGCCCAGCCAGGTCCCACGGCGCTTCCTGCACGTGTCGGCTCACAGCCCCAGCCGAGGGCCCTGGGAGCAGCCCAAATTGACCCCTCTCTGGGGGTCAGGTGCACCCCACCTCGCTTATCCCCCTCTGGGCGATGCTCCAGCACAGGCTTAGCTTTGCACATCTGTCCCAGTGTCCCCACACAGAGACCCCTGCAGGGTCAGGAACCTTTCAGGACCCCTTCATAGGGAGGGAGACAGCACTGGAAGAGCAGGAAAAAGGCTCAAGACTGGGCAAGACAGTGGATGGATGCGGAAGGGTTTGTATCCAAAGACCCTGGGGCCCCACTCTGCTATCTGGCAGGGAGCTGCGTCTCCATCGGGCGGGCACACGTGTGACCCCAGCTGTGAGGAGCAGCCTCGCGCAGCCCGCTCCGTGCCTTTCCCCACCAGGACCTGGCACGGGGCTTGTCTGCACGTGTACATATCTATCAATACAAAACCAGGCTTCCCGAGCAATCAATAATGCTATTTAAGAGATAAATCTCGCTATTGACTGGCTGCTGAGGCCAGCTCCTGATTAATTTAAAAGAGACAGAGAACAGCGAGCAGCTCAGAAATGTTCCCAGCCTCGCTGGGCACTGATCCTGCAGCTCTCCTGCCCTCCTGCTGCTGCAGGCTCCGAGCCACCACCCGCACGAGCTCCTCCTGGGGTGTCCCAGCACCCCTCTTCATTCCCAGTCCCCCACCCCGTCCCCACAGCCAGCTGCTGAGCCCCAGGGCTCCGCGCCCTGCTCCACGCAGGCTGGAGGCTCTGCGAGGCAGCAACCTACTTTGTTCTGACAAAAACGCTTGTTCACCACAGAAACGCGGCGCCCGTGGGTTGGAGCTGCCCTGGCGAACAACACTTAACTCACAGGTCCGAATCCGGAGCGCTCTGCTGCCGATTGCCGCGGGCGCAGGGAAGGACCAGCGTTGGCGGCGCGCTGCGAGCACGAGGCAGGACTGAGGGCTCGAGGCTTTGTCCCTCGGTGCCAGCGAGCAGCTGCTGAGCACGCAGCAAAAGCGTCCTCCAGGTACCACGGGGCCGGGATGTGAGGCAGGAGCAGAGCCGTGAGCGGGTCCCACAGCCCAGCTCGCCCCTCCCCGGCACGCAGGTGGGCTGGCAGCGTGGCAGGGGATGGAGCAACACGCTGAAAACGTGTGTGCAGACCGTGCCCTGCCTCTAGGCTGCCTGCTGCTCTGGGATTTCTCCCATGCTAGGCTGGACCTGATGCTTTGAGGCTTCAGTTCGAGCACGCCGCTGTTCACTGCAGGGATAAAGCCTCCCTCCTGCCATACCAAAGGCCGTGTTTTGCACCTGCTCCACAGCCCCTTCCTTCACAAACCACCTCAATTCCCCCTCGCAGGCAGTCGCCTGCTCGTCTCGAAGTGGCAGCCCGCGGGCAGAGCTCCTGGCGAGGCAGAGCCGGCTGCTGGCAGCCAGCAGCACCTGCCCACAGCAGCGGGGGGACCGGGAGGCTTGGCCCCGGTGCCAATACCCCAGGGAGAGGCAGACCCACACCGAGCAGCGCCTGGACCTGCAAATGACACCCTGGAGGGCACGAGGCAGTGGTGCTGCCTGGGCAGGGGGTGGCCTGGGGCACCAGACCCTGCCAGTACGGTGACGGGGGCATTCCCACTCCCTTCTTTAGGGATAAAAACGTAAAGCACAGGGTTTTGGTGGCTGCTCAGGCGCAGTGTGGAACTCCTTGCCGCAGGATGGCAGCTAGCACTCGGTGTCCCTTGGGCCCGATCCAGCACCGCTCTTGGCCTCAGAGCAGACTCGTGCCCAGCGAGGCTCTCACACATGACAAGCCACATCTCAGCCCCTCTGGTGAGAAGCAGCTTCTCTCTCCTCCACCCTTCTCTTGCAGACCTGGGGAAACTGAAGCACGGGGAGGTGAAAGGCAGCACAGGGCTCGCTGCTTGTCATGCGAGAGGAGAAAGATGCAAAGATTTTCCCATTGCTCTTGCCCTGCAGCCCCCTTTGGAGGAAGCCACGTCTCTCCGCCAGTCCTGCTGCCGACAAAGAGGAAAACTCATCCCATCCCAATTGCTCTGGAGCTGGGAAACGAGGAAAAAAACACAAACAAGCCCCGAGCCAGGAGCCAAGCGCTTCCCCTCCCTTCTTTCAGCTCGGTGGGGTGCAACTCATTACAACCACGTCCACAACACCAGAATAACACAGAGGGCACCGGCACCCAGGGGCGCACCAAGGTGACCCAGCAGCAGTGGCACAGCTCCTGCCGTGCACCCCACTCCATCCTGCCTTGCCTGGGGTGGGCAAAGCCATCTCAGCAGGGCTGGGCGAGAGCGGTGCTCAGCAGCACAGCCCCATCCAGCCCCCACAGCCCCAATTCCTCATCCCACAGCATCGGCCGGGCGGGTGCCACCTGCAGAGCCACCACCCGGGGCCACCGTAGCTGCAGCGGGGGGGACAAACCCTGGCTGCTCCTCCGGGTGCCGCGGGACACCACGGTGTTCCCGTGCCCGGTCTCCCACCCGGGGGGGGGCAGAGCCTTGCTCCAGCAGCTCGGCGGCTTTCGGGCACCCAGCGCGGGGGCTGCGCACCCTGCAGGAGCGGGCGGCCTCCCCGCCGTGCGCCCGGAGCGGTGCAGAGGAGCGGGGCGCAGCTCGCCCCCGACGGCTGCTCCCGACGGCAGCGCCCCGGGAAGGGGGAGCCCCGGGCACGGCCCCGGCGCTCCCCGACCACCAACCGCGCTTCCACCCCCTCGGGGCTCACCTGGGCTCCGGCCGCTCTCCCTCCGTTACCAGCGGGGCCTGAGGCGGGCGGCGCGGCGGGCGGGCAGGGCCGGGTCCCCGCTGGCCGCCGCCGCCGCCGCCGCCCCCCCCATGGCTCCTGGCCGCCGCCCGGTGCCCGGTTGCCGCAGCGCCCAGCCCGCCGGCTCAGCAGCGGCCGAGCAGCCCCGGCTCAGCGAGCAGCCGGGACCGGCCGCCCCCGGCCCGCCATAGCCGCCGGGGCTCCCCGCTCCCTCCGGCCGGCGGCGGCGGTCCCGGTCCCGGTCCCGGTGCCGGAGCCGGTCCCGGTGCCAGGTGCGGCGGCGGCACCGGGCGCTGTGCGCGGCTCTGCGGGGCGAGCGGCGGCGGCGCGGAGCGGGGCGGAGCCGGGGGCGGGGGCGCGGAGCCCCGCCGGGACCGCTCCCCCCCCGCCGGGGCCGCTGCCCCGACGGCTGAGCACGGGGAGGGGGTGGCCCGGGGAGCCCCGGGGCTGTCGGGCTGCGTCCCCCCCTCCTCGCCGGCGGAGATCCCCGAGGGCAGCCTCTCCCCGTGCCCCACGGTGCCGGGCACGCCGCGTCCCCCTTCCCTGCCCTCTGTCCTCCCCCGCGGGCAGCACAGCCCCTGGGGACCCCTCTGCAGCCCCTCAGCCTTCTCCTCGGTCACTATTTTTTATTCTGGGTGCCTTCCCAGGCGATGCACGGCACGCTGATGCCGTCACCTTGCTGCTCCCCAGCCTCCTCTCGGAGCGCTCTGGGTTTCCTGCGCTCCCATCCATAGGTAACTCCATGGTAACCTCCCTCTGCTCTGCCAAAGAAAACCAAACTAACAAAAGCTCTTAAGGAAACTGTGTTATCTAAGCACGAGAGGAGGTTTGTGTGTGTTTCTTATTAAAAGACTGGGAAACGAGGGCTGGGTTACCATGGATTTGGGGAACTCGAGTACACTATTAGCTGGTTAACAGCCACAAGAAATAATGCTAACAGATCTGCAAACCACAAATCCTCCCTTGAAAAGCCGACTTACTCCCATTCGAGCATTTCCCAGTCTCCTACTTGTAGTCTTTGTCAGGGCCTCATGTGATTTACTTGCTCTGTTCAGAAGTTGAACCTGCCTGTGGCTCCTTGGCTCTCACCTCTCACAAAAGCTGCGAGCACTCTTGCTGCCTGCCATTTGTGTGCTACACGTGCTCACAGAAGCAGCAAGTCACCCACCCTGTCAGTAGCCCACCGGCTCCTTGCTGTGCTTCAGAGCCCTCGGATAAATCCTGCCCGCTCCTGGCAACTCGGTGCTCTCCATTTTTATCAACACTTCCCAAAGGTCTCTTTGGACGTTTCATCTCTTTGGATGTACCTGCTGTAGGACAGGGGGCAGTCTGAATTTTCCTACGTGCTTCATGGCAAGCTCTGATGTAAACAGATTCATTTTGTTTTTATGCAATGCCGTGGTTTTTTTTTCCAGCCACAGAATCACAAGAAGCCAGCAGAGCACTGGCTAGCTTTCCTCTAGCAATGTTGGAATAGCTTTCTTTACAAGCTTCTCTGCTTTCCATATGTACCACCTTAAAGCTTGTCTGTCCCAGGGGGCTGCATTTACCTCACTGAAATCCATGTCTTCTCCTCCCTGCCTTGCTTGAACACAACTCGCACCTTGGGAAGGCTCTGCTCTGCCTTTACCCAGCTATTTTAAACCTGTTGCAATTTTTGGCTCTAAAGAGATACAACTGCGAAAAGAACTTGAAAAATATTTTCAGAATGAAGATCGAAAAGATACAGCAAAGCCTAAACCTTTTCCTTGATTGAACATCAGGATCTACTCCATAAGAACACATGCAGCTCCCTGCGCGTGCAGGCAGCCCTCTCACAGCACCAGCTCCCCGCTGCAGAGCATTAGGACGCATGCTTCCACACCCCTTTCACCTGTTTTTCATTCTTCCAGCTCTGGATGCTGCTATAAAGCCTGCTAAAAGCACTAGCTGAGTGCCCTGGAGATCAGCGCTGAGAGTTTTACTCTTTCGGCTGCTGCTTAGGCTCAGTTGCCTTGTTTTTGCACGGCTTATTTTCTGGGAGGCTGCTCTGCAGGCACCCCTCCTGCAGAAGAGGTGGAAAACTTCCTCTGGTGCCTCTGGTCGGTTGCTCCGGGGCAATGTTCTCTGCCCCCCTCATACGTTTTGAGGCACGTGGCCGGATGCTGCTAATTCACAGCCCCTCTCCTGATGTGACGCTGAGAACAACGCACACGCCGCCAGCCTGCAAGTTCTTCCCCCAGGCCTCCCCATGTCTGTGGCTCGCTGGCAGTGCTGGCACGACACCCACGTGGCTGCCACGTTAGCTCCTGATGCTCACCGTTCTTCCTTCCAGCCTCCTGCCCCGTGCTGGATTAGCCGCTGGTTAATTAGCTGCTTTATCTCCCTCCTGCTGGGGACTCTCCCTGCCCCGCAGCAGGAGGGACACGCTCCTTTCCCACTTTGTGAGCAGCAGGTGGGAATGCAGGGAGATGCAGGACAGCCCAGGGCTGGCTTTCTGGCAGCAGCTGGCTCCAGGTTGCCCAGCAGGACGTGCCTGGTGGCCACTGGCACCAGCTCCCCACGTGCCAGCAGGCACGGTACCCTGAAGATGATGCCAGCACGTGGCAGGGATGCGTCAGGGATCCGACATGCACAAACACCGCCCAGACAGCTGGTGCTGCAAGAGCACAGGCCCTAAATGGCCCTGGTACAGCCTCACTGCCCCGGGAGCAGATGAGGACAGGAGGTGGGGAGAACAGCAAGCATCACCCTTGTGCAAGGGGGACGGAGCTGCGCTCACCTGGGCTTTCTCTCTCCAAGAGAAGCAGAGCAGCCCCCTCCTACTCCGTCCCTCCAGATGGATCCAAGCCAGAGCGAGTAGGAGAAATCACGACTACCTGATGGCTGCTTGGCAGTTGTCATGAAACAAGCCTGGCGCTCGTCAAGCCAAATCCTCGTCGCCTGGGTAGAGCCGCGCTGTCACGACATGGCAGGGCTCGGTGCACATCCCAGCCCCAGACACGCTGCCCTGGGGCCACCTCGCGCTGCAGGACAGAAGCGTGGCCGCAGGGCAGCACCTGCGAGCTGCACCCACCCGCTCTGCTCCCTGTCCCAGGAGATGCAGGTGACACTTGTGGTGGCTCCCTAGATCCGTGCCAAAACTGCGTGGCAGCCACTGGTGGTGATGCTCTGCCTGCTGCAGAGCCTCAGACCCCACACAAGTGAGCGGGGTGCTTCTCCCTGAGCTGGGCTCGCTCTGCAGAGACCCAGCCGAGCCCCCTGGGATGGATTTGGGGGGCAGCGCTCGGCCCCACAGCACGGGGAGGGCTCAGCAGGAAGGCAGAGCGCTGTTGGGGTGAGGGCTTGCAGCCCCTCCCGCCGGGCGTCGTGGGAAGGCTGTTGTGGAATAAACATCCCATTAAGGCAGGGAAAAAATAAAATTAGCTTGCCGAGCCCAGTGGGGTGGGAAGCAAACAGCTCCATCAGCGCCTGGGAGCGAGCAGTTTATGTAAGCAACAGGCTCACCAGCCGCGGGGAGGGCAGAGCGCAGGGGAGACCAGCACCTCTTCCTGAGGGCTGTCCCCTGCCAGCAGGGCACCCCAGTGCCTGCAGTGATTTTGGGGGACCTTTAGGGATGCTCCTCCATGGGGGATGCCAAGGGGAGCTGCAGGTGCAGCCGGGTGGCACAGCAGCACCAATTTCAAGGCTTCTGCCTGTGCCTCCTCCCTGTGATCTGCCTGGGGACACCCCAGGCAGTGAGGGTGGGAGGCTTTCAAGTCCCCCGCCTTTGGGGACCTGGGACATGTACAGGGACGAGCTGCAGGGACTCATGGGGCAGGGTGGCTGCTGCAGGGTCAGGGGGTGCCTGGTAGCAGCTTCTGCCCCGCTCAGAGGAGTGGGGTCCTGGGGAGGAACATCCACCAGCAGCCACGGCACAGGGCCACCAGCCTCCCTGCCTGCCTAAAGCCCCTCTGCTGTAACGCCTCCCTCAGCCCAGCCTGTTCCTCCTCGGGTCCCCAAAGGCCTCAATTAACCACGTAATTAGGAATGCATTGCAATTACAGCAAAACAAGCCTTCAAGCTGCAAAAAGAGCGTTCCTCACACGGCAAGATCAGCACAAGTTTGCACGCCCGCAGGAGCTCGCCGGAGGCAAAGCCCCACGTTAGCAGCAGAAGTTGGGTGATCTTGCCCATACAGAGTTATCCTCCTTTCACCCAGGGCTGTAGCTCATCCAGGGGAGAGCTGCTGCCTCATTGCACATTGCACCTGGCCTCACGTTGTTCCTCATGGGGAGCCTGCTGCAGGGCTCTGAGGACAGGGCAGTGGGTGCTCCTGGCCATAACAGCAGCATGGGTGATTCTGGCAGGGTGTATGCAGGAGATGTAAGCCTGGTGCTCTTCTCTGGGAGCTGTTCTGGGCCAGGCAGCCTGGGACAGCTCTGGATCCACACCTTGCACTCTGCCCAGTGCAGGGATGCTCCGTACCAGGGATGCTGCAGTCACTCAGGTCTGGGCTAAAGGAAGAGCAGAAACCCAGCAGTTTGGCAGGTACCAAGGACTCACAGAGTCTGATGGACTCACCTCTCAGTCCTGAGATAAACCTCCCTTAAAGGTACTGGTCTCAAGGGAAGACCCTTTGGGAGGGAACACTCATCTGGGGTCATTAAACTTACAGAACAGTTTTTTTTTTTTCTCCCTTCCATGCAGCTGCCAACTTCCAGACTTCCAAGGAACCCGTCGGATGTTATCCTTGGGGGTCTCACATTCAAGCCCAGCCCCTGCAGGGACACAGCACCTGGGGACCGGCACCTCCACGGTGCTCCCATGGGTGCTGTCCCAGCAGGAGGATCAGTGAGGGATGGTGGCCACGAGCAGCAGCAGGGACACGGCAGAGCTCTGCGGCTCCCTGCCTGGCTGGATTGGTCCATCTGCACAGAGCAGTCATCCCGCTCGGCCCCTCTCAGAGCCAGCAGCATAACGCCTTTGCTAATTGGACCTGTTGCCATGGCTTTTTCCCCCCGCCCCTTTTTTTTTTCTTTTACTTCCAGGCTGCAGTAGGAGCATGCTGGGGTTATCAGAGCCCTGCCAGGTGCCAGGATGGCAGGACCTCGGAGCAGCTTGAAGAGCAATTTCCTTGAGCCATCCCTTTCCCCGTGCTGCTCACGTGTGGCTGTAGCAGAGGGTCTGGTGGCCACAGTCCCAGGGCAGGAGCCCGAGCAGGGCTCACGGCAGGCCAGGCTCTCCCTTGGCCAGGAGGGTAAGTGGCATTTGATACCACCAAAAGGAGCTGGCTGCTCCCAGCTGGGGCACTGAACAGAGACTCAGTGCCCTCAGGCATCCCAGACAGGAGGTGTGTGGCCGTGCAAGGGCAGCTTGAAACACTGAGATGTGGCTGCACCAGTCAACAAGTGCAGGAGCAGCCCCTGAGCATCCCCATCACACACCTCCCCAGGGAGCAGAGCCCACCATGGCCCCATCCCTGCTCTTCCCAGCCTTGCCCCCTCCTCGCTTCTCCTTTTTTTCCGCCCCCCCTTTCTCCCCGCTGTTCAACTAGTGGCGGAGCAGAAGCAGCTGGATCTGGAAGAGCGAATACACAAGGATTTGGCCAGGGAAAGGAGATGGAGGCATTTGCTAGAGAGCAGCTGACAGCTTGCGGAGAGCAGGCAGAGCTGGCTCCGGCGGAGCTGTGGTAATTAGAGTCTGTTTGCACTCACTCTCTCCATTTAGCACCAGAGGTTTCCATACTCGAAAGCAACCCTGCTACCACTACTGCCAGCCTGCGGGTCCCCGCAGCTCCCCAGCTTGCAGCTCTGCCACCTCCCTGCTGCCCCCAGGGCACCCGTGGGGCCGGGCTGCATCCCCCCAGCACCCACCATGGTCCAACCATGAGCAGGGCAGCATGGGGCTGGACAAATGCTGCCCAAATGCTCGCTCAGCAGCAGTTTCTCTCTGTGAGGCTGGCTGGGAGCATCACCTGCTCCTGCGCCCTGTGGCTGGGGGAGCTGGCAGTGCCATTGCACCTCCTGCTCTGCATCCCCAGCTCCCCGTACAAACCCCGCTGCCTGTGGATATTTTTAGCTCCTGGGAACTCTGATCTTTTCCTTAATGGCACACGTGTGCCCTGAAACATGCACAGGCAGCTCTGCCAGCTGTGGTGCCACGCAGGGAGCTGCTGGGCAATGCCTCCTTCAGGGCACGGGGTCCTGGCACAGTGAGCACCCCCAGGCAGGGACCCCACGGGCCACAGAGGCATCATTTTGCCCCCCCCTTTACATGGGCTACAGCCCTGCTGGGTCTCTGCTGCTGGCTGTCCCCAGCGCACTCCTGCTGCAGGGGGCATCTCCCCTGGGATGGAGGGGTCAGACCGCTCCTGTGCCCCCCCCAGCCTGGGGACATCCTAGAGGGGCTCTGATGTGGGGTAACAGCAACACCCCAGGGCGCAGCAGGGTGAGGTGCCTCCACCAGTATACCCTGGGGGTGCAAAGCCTTCGTAACATCCATTAACGGGTGCTGCAGGAGCAGAGGGCAGGAGGCAGCATCACGCTATGGCCCCCAGCATCCCACCTACATCTCCACCTGCCATCCCTCAGCAAGCAGGAGCCCCCACCCTGCAGCTCCTCCTTCCCCAGCACGATACCTCAGGGATTCGGGAGGATTTGGGAACCTCACACCCAGTGGTTTTAACGTACCTGAGCACAGGGCACCTCCCTGGGGGCCTCTGGCTGCTCAGCAGCACCAGGGAGGAGAAGGGAAGAAGGGAAAAAAGCAGCCTTTTTATTTGAAGCACCTAAATTAGGAGGTGGGAGTCTAATTTTAGGCACCTGGCGTTGCCTTTCAGAGTGATGAATTAAGCTCTGCGAGGGCTTGGGTGTGTGTTGCTCTTGTCTTAATGCTATGGGAGGGAGAGCTTGCGTTTGGGGCTGGCTCCAGCATCCCTCGTGCCCCAGGACAAGCACCCCATGGGGATCAGCCCCGGCTGTTATCAGGGCCACCAGAACCGCTCACGTGTGCTGTGCAGAACCACCAGCCCCGAATATGAAGTTTACAGCCTGTCGTGTGGCTGAGCACTGAGGGCTGTGCCACCCTGTGCCTGCAGCGTGTCACCTCTGTCCAGCAAAACCTGGGCTGGTGACACCCCCAGAGCTCCTCACAGGGCTTGGAAGGGGCCGGGGGCTCTGCTGTGACCCCCAGGAGCAGCTCTGCTGCCCGTCATGGTAAAGAGGACCCTGGTATTGCCCGTGGCCACCCCGGGCAGGACAAGGAGCTTGAAATCATCTCGTGGTTCAGCTGAAAGATAAATCGAGAGCAAAGCACCGGGCTGGCAGATTGCTGCTGGGCAATTGCCCCTCGGAGGACACCTCTGCAGCTCTGCCGGCTCGCCGGTCTCGTTTGAGATCTTTCAGGCATCGTAATAAAGTGAAACCTTATTTACCGCCCTCAGCCTGCCTTGCTAAAGTGGCCGTGGGCACACAGCAGACCTCTTTCCTTCGGTACTAACAAGAACGTCTCAACGCAGCACAAATCAACCCCAAATAAACGCAGGCACCGGGGGAAGCCAGGGCAGGGATGGGGCTGGGCAGGGGGCACAGCAGGGGCTGGGGCTCAGGATGGAGAAGGGCTGGGGGGGCTGCAGGTGTCAGATGCTGCTGGGGGCGATGGCACACGTAGCTGTGCTTTAAAAGGCCCCAGGAACACGGGGTGAAGGGCAGTCGTTGGCAGTGGATGGGTCTGGATGCTGCAAAGCCCCGGCTGGATGCTGTGCACCCAGGCGCTGGGCTCTGGCCGGGGGCAGAGCTCCATAAAGATGAAATACGTCCTGCGGAGGGCCGTGGTATTGACTAGAAGGCACTGAAGCAGAGCAAGAACCACAAACTTCAATTTTCCTCCCCCAGGCTCTGCCCTGGGCTCGCGGGAACAGAGCTGGGGCAGGAGCTGGGGGCTGCCAGAGCTCTGCCAGGGGGGGCACGGGGCGCCCTGAGGTGTTGGGGGGGCACCCACCCTGCTGGAGCTGCCAAGGCTCCGGGGCAGGAGTGCTGCCTCCTGCTACAGCGCCTCGAGCCCTTGGACGTGTCTTTGCCCTCGGGGTGGGTGTTGATGTTTCTGTGTGGGGTTTCTGGCTCGGTGCCCGCCTGCCAGGCTCTGCTGGGTGCTCTGCTCCCAGTGAGGGCCCCGTGTGAGCGGCCGGGGTGATGTCGCCCTGCAGAACCACATGGCACTGCTGTCTTGAGAAGAAAAATGAGCAAAAAACGTTCAGGATCCGAAGAACGCTCCCAGACTACGCTGGAAACGCTTCCATGATAGTTGGAGATTTGATGCAAACCAGGCCCTACAGGCTTCTGTAGCACCGAGGAGATTCGCTCTGAAAGCCAGAGCTGATTCACAGCAGCAGGGATGGCCATTTGGTTAGGAAAGCTTAAAAACCTCCGGAACTTCCAGCTCCTGTTGCATCTAACGAGGTTACGAGCTCTGCAGCAACCCGCCTGTCCGGGAGAAACCGTGTATTTATGACGCTGCCTCTCTAGTACTGCTGTCCAAACAACCACAAATCCACGGCCAGGGGAAGCGCGGTGGCAAAATGAAATACGATTTCGCCAGGCCCCGGCTTTGCAGTCGGCTTGGAGGGGAGGAGCAGCAGGCACTGTCCAGCTCCCGACGCGGGCAGCGCAGCCACCAAATTCCCCCAGAGCGAGCCGAGCGCCTGTCTGCGGCCCTCCTCGCTTTAATCTATGTTGCAATGAATTAAACATGTTTTAATATCAAAAATGAAAGATCAAGGATCAGCAGTAATAAATCCTCCACACTCATTTTCCGTATTAAGCCGGTGTGTACCCAGGCAAGCACAATAATTAGAGTCAGGCTGTGATTTATTTGGGGGAAGGAACCGACGGCATTCGGATATTGAATTCTCATTCCTGGCGCGTGCTCGCACTCCAGTTCCCTGCCTGTGCTGTAAATCCCTCCACAGCGGGGACGCCACAGGAGTGGAAGTGCTGGTGGCAGCTGGACGTGTGGGACACGGCTGGGGACAGGGGTGGCCTTTGCCTGCCCCAGGAGGATGGCTTCCACATTGCATAGCTGGAGCCCAAGAGAGGCTCTGGATGGAGCCCACAGCTCGGGGCTGGGGTCATTCATGCCCTGGTGCTTTCATAAGGAGCACCTCCATCCCTGCTCTTGGCACAGGGGCTGTCCCCTGGGCTGAGGACACCGTCTGGGCCACGCCAGCCCTGTCCCCAGGCTGAGCATCGCCCCCAGCCCCAGGACCAGAGCGGTTTCCTCAGGCTCCAGCTCCGCCAGCAGAGCCAGTGGCAGGCATCTGCATGTCAGCAGGCACTGCGGAGCCGAAGCCATGGTTACACACCTCTTTCTATTCTAAGCAGTCATTTTTGGAGTTGTTTATAACTTTTCCCTGTCTTTTCACCTTTTTGGTGTTTTTTGTTTTTTTTTTTCCTCTTCACGGGTGTGAATTTTTGCTGGCGGCTGGAGCCAATCTGCAAGCTGGAGGAGCTGGCTCTGGCTGGGGTGGTGCAGCTGCAGCTCGTTCTCCCAAACCTCTCCAGCACAGCAGCATCGGGGCCGTGTAACAGCTGATCCTCGGGCAGCAGGTGCGCTCTCGGGCAGGCTGCTGGAAATCAGCTCGTTCCCCAGCATGGATGAGGCAGTGGGCTTGAAAATGTATGGAGAGGAAGGGACCTTCAGCTACGCCTTCAAACATCTGGGGGCTTCGAGCCAGAGATGCTGTGGCTCGGGGGCTGCCCCATCCCTCAGCAGCTAGAACAGCACTTGAGGAAATTTGTAGATGCCTTTGAATTTTCCCCAGGAGGCACAAACCCTGAAGGTTGTGCAGGCTTTTTCCTCTTTAAATGAGGCAAAAAGGGGGAAATGGGCGGCTATCCAAAGGCTGTGAAAGCACAAGGGCAGTCACTTTCCCAAATGGATCAGGGCTCCTACCACAACAATCCCACCTGTGTGAAATGCTGTGGGTCTTCCCCGTCTCACCACGTGTGTCTCGTGATGTTTGTTCCTTCCTTCAGAATTCAGCCCCTGAAACCAGAGACCAGCATGAAAAACTGTATTTTTAACATGTTCTTTACGGATTAAATTTCAAGATCTCATAAATACCCGGGGAGGCTCGGGGATGGACACCTAGAAGCGGAGGATAGGAATCCAAGAGCTGGTATTTAAAAATGAACAAGCTGTGGTTTTCACGTCGGTCCCGTGGTATTTAGCAGTTCCTGGAGCAGGGCCGCCTGCTGCCGCAGCGGGCAGCGCCTGGCACCGTGGGCGCGCTGGCACCGCTGCCAAAACCCTGCTCAGGCACAGGGAGAAACCTCCTGGGGCTGTCCAAGGAAAGAGTCTTGCTCAGGGGTTAAAAATTCTCAGTAATTCCCGTGACTCTAGGAGCTGGGGTTTATTCTGCGGCTCGACAACACAAGATGCCTCCAGTGCTGGCAAAGGTGTGCATAACTCTTAAATGTCCTGCCACGAAGCCACAGCCTCCTTCGGTTCGTCCTGGTAGAGCCAGGGCACTGCTAGGAGCCCGAAACAGCAGGAGAGCAGTGTGGAGAAGGAAGAGGAGCGCATTATTTTTAGCTGCGACGCATTTGTGCTTTCCTCTTTTACGGAGCCGGGCTGAAAGGAGTGAGAACAGACTGTGGCATTGAATTCCTGATCTGACACTTCAGAATGATTGCCATCAGAATAGCAGCTCGCTGCAGACCTTACACAACCCACGGGTGGGGGTCTCTCAGGCAGGGAGGAGGAGAAGTCCTGGCCAGGAGCTGGCCGGGGCTGCCCCGTTCAGAGCAGCCGCGGTGCTGTGCTGGGAGCAGCTCCGAGCCTGGTGCTCTCCGTGCTGACAGGGATGGAAATGCCTTTTGATGTTCCCTTTGAATCACTCCTCTCTCTTCCTTCTCGTCCCCAGGGTATTTCGTTGGGCTTCTTAATAAAGCTGGAGGGGGGTGAAGGGGGAAAACTTCTTTGAGCATGTTGTAAATGAGCAGAATCTTATCATCTGCCTGCTTCCTTTTTAGATGTACACCCTAATCTTATTTACGGGCTGAATACCGAGAGCTAATCAGTAGGTGATCGATAGCTGAGAGGCACCATTTCAGATCAATCTGCTCACAGGCATGTGCGCATGAAGGCTGCTTTTTGGCTGGAAAGGTGCTGGGGGAGAGCCCAGCACAGCCCCTCCATGCGCAGGGAGCCAGCTGGGGGTGGGACGCAGCCAAAGCACACCCAAAGGGTCCCCTTCCCTCAAAGCCACCCCACCAGGTCACCTCCTCTCCTCCGGCCAGACCAGGAGCAGCGCTCCCCAAGCACCATGTGCTGCTGTGGAGCCAGGAGCAGGCACTGGATTCCCCCTTGCAGCTTGGGCACATTCTCGGGAAGGTGCCAGCCCTTGCCTGCTGCTAATTAGCACGGCCACTGTCTCCTGGGACTGCCAGTCTGATTGTTTCTTGCTGCTCTTTCCTTCTCGTTCAGCTTTGCCTTTAATTTACCTGAGAATGCTGGCAGCCCCCAGGGCACTTTTAATTAAAAAAACAAAAAACTAATTTTTAAGAAGGGAGGGGTGGGGAGAGGACTTGTCATCTATCTGCTAACCCTTTGTTTTGCCAGGCCTGGCAAAACCAGGTGGCAAAATTCCACCAAAATTCATGGACAGGCTGCTCTGGGCTGCCTCTGCCCGCTCCCTTCTCCCTGTCCCTCCGTCCCCTCTGTCCCCATCCCTCCCGCCCGCTGCCTTCTCCTTACTCAGCAGCAGCATCCCCCCAGCCCATCCATCATCCCGGATTAGCCATTAGTAAAGCCACCCATTTGCGGGGCTGCAGCTCAAATGAATTGTGTTAGTATTCCAGCCACCGCAATGAATGGCCTGACATCGAAACCATTTTGGATCACGGGGAGAAAGCAATCAATTATTCCCTTCCCCTGCCAGCTGCCAGCGCCCAGCCACCGGGGCCGGAGCACACGCTGCTCCCTTCACGCCATTTGGAAACCCCCAGCCTGGAGAAGGGAGCATTTCATCTCCCTCCACGCCTGGCAAGCACCGAGGGGTGTTGTGATAACGCCTGCCCTCCTCCACAGCCCGTGGCTTTGCTGTGGATGGGGTAACAGCGTGGAGGCAGAGGGTTCCTGGCAGGAGGGAGCGGGGCCGCTTCCCTGCCTGCTCCCTGCTCTCTGCAGGGCTGCCGGGAGCACAGCTCTTGCTGGCAAAGCCCGTGTTTGCCGAGGACGACTTGTTGCTGTGCTCGCTGCTCCCGAGGCTGCGTGTAAATAGAAACAACAGGCTGGGCCCGCCAGGGCTGCTCCCGCTCCCTTCAGCTGCTGCTAAATGCAGGGAATAATGATTTCGCTGCAAACAAGCCTGCTTCCTGGCTGGTGTTTCCAGAAGTTTCCTGCTCCCTGGGTGTCCTGAGATGACGTTGCCCCCTTGCTGGGCTCCCGGGGAGGAGGGAATGGGGCTCTTTTCACACGTGTGGAGGGAAGGTGACCCCCAGCCAGCTCCTTCTGCCGCTGCCTCTGCCTCAGGACTTCCACTTCCCTCCAAGGGCGCCTTAGGCACCCTGATTAACATTGCAACGGAGCTGCACAAGTGCTGGGGTTTTATGGATGCTCCCCCCCTGGGATTTATGCTGCAGCCATGCTCCGTGTCACGACAGGGCCAGGAACACCAGCCCTGGCTCCTTTGCCTTACCTGGATGAGCAGCACCCCTCTTCCAAAGCCAGCATTTGGGGAGCAGCCCATACGGTCCCCTCCAGCCCTGGGTACGAGCTGCCTCTGCCATGCCCACTTCACGCACATGGAGACATTTTCTCTCTCTAACAAAGACATTTTCACTCTAACAAAGACATTTTCTCTCTGCAAGGATGCACAAAGCGAAGGAAGCCTCCCAACAGCACACCACAAGACAAAGCCAGCAGCCACGGCGTCCTCCTCAGTGTCCATCCCAAAGCAGCGCGCAGTGGCACTGCTGGAGAGCAGCTTTCAAACCCTTGTGTGGATGACATGATCGCACGGCTTTTCTCTGTGCAGGCGCGGAGAAGCAGACCGAATGCAAGGCGCCGGCTAAATATTAGCTCTGATTTAAAAGAGAAGTGACAGCGAGTGCTTTCATTGTTTGGGAGCAAGGACTTCCAAACTGACCGCCGAAAGAGGCACAACCAGCCCCAGCAGAGGCAGTAATTAAAGGTAGCTGCAGCGCGAAGCAGTTACAGCACTAATAAAGCAATGAATGGAGATTACGCTCCCCCTGCCGCGGCTCTAACACCAGTGCTCTTCGGTGGCTGGGCGTCCGAGGGAGCAGCCGGCTGCAGTCACATGAAAAGCGCTAATTGGAGAGGAAGATTTGTTCCCATCTCGCTCAGCACACAGCACATGCAGCCTGCAGGAGGGGCAGCAGCGAGGCACGAGGGAGAGAGTGCTGAGGCCAGAAATGCTGTGCCGGCAGCCTGACCCCCAGCTGGGAGCGGTGTTTGTGCCCCAAAGGGTGAGGAAGGCTCACGTCAGAGTCAGCAGAGGGGCACAGCAGCCTTCGAAGCACCCCCATACCCTGTGGGGTCACTGGGGACCGTCCCCATGCCCTCAGCTGATGGGGCAGCCGTGCTGGCTAGGCACTGGTGAGCACGGGGGGATGCTGTGCACTTCTGCCACATGCCGGAGGGCCTCCTGCAGCCTGGGGTGAGCGAAGGTGTCCACCTATGGTTTGAGCCTCCTCCTGCTGATCCTGCAGCCCACCCGTGGGTCGGGAGGCCGCGAGCTCATAAAACAGGAGAGCGAAGAGGAGCGGCAAGGGACGGCCCTCCTGCCAGCCCTGCGGTGCCCTCTCCTTGACAATTCGTCGGCTGCCACAAAGGGATGGCTCCTTAGTGTGGGGTGAGACAGTGAGACAGCTCGGGGCTTGTGTGGTACATGTGCCAGATCCCTGCCAGGCCTGTTCTGCAGGAGGCAGCGGTTTTAGCCCCGCTCTGGAGGGATTCAGCCCCTGGACAATTCGGAACTGCCTCCTCTCCCGTCCCCTCCCAGTGCTTGTGGAGGCTCTGCCCTGACATCAGCAGAAGGAAGCGCCTGTCCGCGAGAGGGGAAGATTGATCAGGCTGCGGACGCTGCCAAACGCATTGAGTCAACACATGGAGAGATGAGGAAAGCAATTTTATCCCACTTGCTTTGGTAACGGTGACGTTACGTGTTACTTGATACAAAAGAAGAGCCAATATTTCCAAACTGAAGGGCAATTATTTTAACCGGTGTCTGTAGAGGATCTGGAAGTGCTTCTGAACAGGATCATCGGGCTCAGGAGCACACTTATCGAGGGCCCACACGTTTCTTGATGGTTTTACCCCAGTCCAGACTTCCATTTAAAGAAAACCTCAGGCAAGGTTTTCAAACGCAGCGCTGTCCTAACTCCTGCCTGAAATCTGTATCCACCAGCTGGACTGGAGCTCGGAGCCAGCTCCGAGAGCTTTTGCAGACGCTGTGTTTCCAGCGAGAGGGAAGGAACAGTCCTGTTCTCCTCGCCGAGTGTGAGCTCTGGAGCCCCATCGTAATAATGTAAATGTCAATTGCTGAACCTCCAGCCGGCCTCTGTGGGTGTCTCTGGCACAGCAGCGCCTTGCCAAGATTGTGAAATATTAAATGAGGAGTCAGAGCCTAAAGAACAAAATTACGCATCTGAAGGCCACTTTCCAATACCCTTAGGGTTTGGCTCCGAACGCCCGTGACGTAAATGGGCATGGATTTATGGCAAACCCACCCTGGCACAGGCAGGGGACGGGAGGTGGCTCCTCCTTGGTACACGTGTGCCCCTGCCTTGTGCTCCTGGCGGTGAGAGCACATCCACAAACCCCACCAGCACGGGGCTGGCTGTGTGCAGCTTGCAGGATCCAGGACCCCGGTGACATTTGGAGCCCCCCTTATCCCTCCAGTTTCAAGCAGGAGGTAGGGCTCCCAGGGCTACCCAGAGCCTGAGGCAGAGGATGATGCTGGATGAAGGCTCCCCCGTGCCAAGCTATTGCTTTCCCCATGGATCCATTCCATTTTGCCACGGGAACAGGCAGCAAGCTGCAGCACAGGGATGCTGTAGGTGCATCTGAAAAGCCCCAGCTGACGCCTTGGTGCACCCACTGGCACTGAAGCGGCTTTGAAAGCTTGAGCTTCACAGACCGGATCTGCCTGAAATGAAATAAGGAGGCACTGCCAGAATGGCAGAGACATCCTGGAGAGCGGGCAGGAAAACAGAGAGGGTGCGGAGAGGAGAGATGCCGAGATACTGCGGGCTGCAGAAATCCAATTCCCTGTTAAATTGGAAAGAGGCAGTGCTTTGGAGATAATGCTGATAGGGTAACATCTCAAACAGAGATGAGGCTGCGGGTTGGAGATGCAGAAAGGCACTCATGTGTATACACAAGGGCATGTAGATGGAGATGATGGAGAAAGCCTGTAAGAGTAATGTTGGAGAATATGGAAATTAACACAAAAATCAGCCTGGGAAATTCAAACAACCAGCACGACGCAATGGACCGGGTGCGCCTGGAGCAGCGAGCTACCCAGTGCTCTGCAGATACACCAGGGGGGTGCAAAGCCTGAGACATGGGGAGCAGCCATCAGGATCACTCATCTCTGGAGGCTTTTTAGGAGCTGTTTTTGCAATTCTGCGCAGTTATTCTGCAGGATGTGCACCCCCATCCCCCAGTGACGTCCACCCTTTAGGGGACAGCACCTTTAGCACAGCGCAGATGCTAAACACGTTTACTGAGTGCAGTGCAGGCATCAAGCACCAAGCCCAGGGCTGTCTGTGCTAGTCCTGGGCTGCTGCAGAGCACAAGTGTTAGCGGGACTTGGGCTGTAAGAGGGTGAAGAGGTCCTGCTGGGATGGATGGGGTTATCTCCACTGCTGTCAGAGCTCTAAACGGATGCTGCTGTTCTTACAAGGAGCCAAGGAGGCTTTCGTGGTTGAATGGACGGGTAAGGAGATTTTTAAGTACCCTTCTTAGTCATGACGTGACCCACGAGTCAAGGGCTCCTGATGATCTTTTTCTTGAGAAAAAGCAAAAACAGCAACATGACTGCAGGGTATTGGGATGTGAGATCAGCGCTGCCCGGGGCAGAGGCAGCGGTTGCCCTTGCCTCAAGGAGGCAGGAAAGCAGCTTCCAGTGCACTGCGTGCCTATGCCTTGGGCCCACCAAAGGGGTTAAGGGCTGACAGGTCCTTGTTAATCCCAGCTCTTCCCACCCTGCTTCTCCTGGAGCAGCTCAGGAAAAAATGTGGCCCATGAGCAGCCCTTCGAAACTGCATTGCTGGACGTATGAACTTCACTACGTGCTCGTGTTGTGCTGCTAGCCCTGCTGGCTTCTGCCACATAGCTCTTCTCAGGAAGAATTGCTTCACTCAAAAATCCCTGACAAGTATTTTTGACACCAGCTCTCCAGCAAAATTATTTCTGCGTAAACAGCCACTGTTCTCTGCTTGCAAATATTTCTGTGCCTGGAAACTCATTGAGTCAAGAGGGTCCCTGCAGCCTCAACACCTGTCCCTGAACTTGAGAGCATCATTTCTGAGCGGCGCCAGACTTTCCCCAGCCTAATTAGGGCTGTCTGAAGCCGAGCAGAAGCCGCCCGTCCCCGAATGGCCAGATGCTGCATTGTGCCGCTAGCCCGGAGAGAAAGCGAGCAACTTCGGCTGCACTGACAGAATTCCTAATGGAATAATTAAACTCAAATAATTCAATTAACATTGCAATTGAATAACTGTGTTTGGAGCATTGCTCTAATTGAGCGATATTTGTATTGTCCCGGCCGTGAGGATAGGCACGGTAGCCTTTTAGCAGGCAAAGGGAGACAGATGGTGCTAATGAAGGGCAGGAGATAAATGCGAGGCCACTGAATTAAGTGCTCTTTCTTATTTGGCCAGAGAAGAAAGTCAAGCCATTGTGATCCTGTTGCCTTTAGAAGCCTGACTTGGTAACAGAAATAGAAGGGGCTCTGCAGGATTGCCGGAGTCTGCTCTACCATTAATTACTTTTTATTGAAAGCTCGCAGCCTGCCTGGCGTTGCGTCGAGGCGGCAGCCCTGGTCTCTGCCCAGCGAGTCGTTATCTTAATCCAGCGCTGCTTCAGAGCTCAGACGGCAGCAGCGAATGGGCAGCTAAGGCTTCTGGAGGAATTTCTGCCTCCCTTAGCAACCTGAAGGAGCCTGCAGCAAGTGTCAGGCCAGAATTCGGGAGCCCAGATCTCAGGAACGTAAAACAGGGACAAAAATAAAACACCATGCTTTAGGATGCCACATTTGTAGTACTAGGTGTAGCTGCACCTTGGGAGGCTGCAGGCACAGCAGAATCGCCCTGCCAGCACAGCTCTGGGGAAGAACATCCAAGGTAGCTGCCTCAAGCTTGGTCCAAGCCATCCCACTAACCTCCCTTCCCCCAAAACAAGGGGTACTGCTGAGAGCATAAAAGCCAGAATTTCCCATTGTTGCCCCAGCTGCTGGCTGTGTGTCCATCCCTCGAGGCTCAGGCAGGTGGTTAGCCATGGGAGAGCAGGGAGTAACCAAACAAAAACTACAGCTTACATTGTGTTCGCAGACAATTTAGAGATATAGGTGCCCAACTTCATCACACAGCCTGTGGTGCTGGGAATGGGAGGGCTGACATGTTTTTTTGTAGCAGTGCCTTCAGGTCTGCTAAGTCACTGTGAGCATCACGCACATCACCTCCAGCTACCCTGACCTGGGTCCACAGCTCTGTTCTTGTGCCACGGATCTGCCCATCTCCTCTCCCCAAGCAATTTCTATCTTGTTTCCCCACTCCCAGAGCTCTCTAAGCAATTTAATTTGTTTTGGCAGAATTTCTTAAAAAAAGGCAGCTGATACGATTATGCTGTTTGCAGCTCCTTTCCCCTCCCACTCTCGGTAACTTCTGAGCTTGGTGGTTAATTACTATGAGACCTCTACGCCTCTATCAGCATTAGCTGGATTTATGTTTTTACACCCTGCATGTCAAGAAGCAACTAGATGGAAAAGAAACCCACTTGTGCTCCTACATCAGGGGAAGGCAGGGCACGGGTTCTGGCTCTATAATGGATCAAGATCAGCAGGGACTACAGCCGCAGCCTGCTTCTGCAGGAGAGCTCTGGCCACCAAGGTCTGCATTAGGTTCTCCTGCATCTAAGTATCTGTATCGAAGGGCTGGAGATCTAAAACCAAACTGGTATGAGGCAGAAAGAGAAAGCAGAAGGTGGTCTGCTCCTTTGGATAGTGAAGGTCTTGCTGCAGAGTAAGTCACGGAGCCGAGTTCAGGCTCCTCTTCCTTCAAGAGCCACAGCAGTGTAAGCGTGAGAGAGGACAAACACGTCCTTGTGACTGGAAAGCCACATGACGGTGACGAGTCTGCTTCTGACTCACAGCAGAAGCAGCGCTGTAATACGCCACCGCTGGCCTGCTCCGACCACCCCAGTGCCCAGGCAGAACCTCAGCGTTTGCTCCCTCCAGGATCCCATTTTCCCACCAGGAGAGCACCTCCAAAGCACACACTGGCTGGTGGAAAATCAGGCGCTGCTGGCTTCAGGATTGCGGTCTTAAATTCCCTTGTTTTTTCTTGAAGAAACTCCAGACAAGTTGATTTTGCCTCAGACTGAATGATGGATTGCAAGTAGAGAGAAGCAACAGAAAGTTTCTCTGGGCAAGGAAAGGACTCGGAGTCTTTACCTCCTCTCTTTGATCCAAGCTGAATTTTACAGTTGTGCTGCTGGTCCGGAAGGGGTGAAAAGAATCAATTTATTTGCAAAGCCCAATTTACTGTTGGGCAGCTATTCAGTGGCTGATATGAAACAAGCCCATTTGCACTTGGAAAGGCTTCCGCAGCCCAGAAGGCACACCGACCATCAGCTGTCAGCCCTGCTGCCAGCAGCTGACTGCAGGACAAGGAACAAGCTGCTTTCCCGGAGCCCCCCTGCCAGCGGGCTGCTGCCCGGTCTCCTGGGCCAGGTGCTGAGAGAGGAGGCAAAGGGCTGGCTTCAGCTGCTGGCTTTGGGGGGGGCTGAACAGCCCCAAGCCTCACCAACTCGAGCAGCAACACTTTGTCCACTCAAGCATCCTTTTTTTTCCTTCTTCTCTATTTTAACAGGCATGTAACTAGCAAGTAGGTTCTCTCTTTTGAGAGCTTTCCTCCATTTTTGCCACAATGCTGGACACTGGCTGTTACACAGAGCACATCTTTGGAAGAAGGAAAACTATAATAAACTCATACATAAGTGGTATTTAAGCTGGTCCACAATGCTTCAAGGGAGAACAATGCCAACAGAAAGAAATCTAGCTTGGTAAATGCTGCCCAGGAACATCCCCGACCATCCTTCCGCTGCACTGCACAGCCTTCATTAACTTACAAATGAATTCCTCCTGCGTCTCATGGCTTTCTTCAGCTGTTATTATTCCAGCCTCCAAGGACATAAACAGTTCTCTTGATTTAAGGAACTAGCCTGAGATGCTGCTTGACTATGGTCTGGGGAGGGGCAACAGCATCGGAGAAGATGTTTTATTCAAGAAAACAAAAAAAAAAACTACTTCCAAATAGAAGCAGAGGTCTTATTTAAACCCACGGAGCATAAGCTGGGGAATTCACAGTTCCAGAGAACAGCAGAGACAGGGTGTTCTCATTCAGGACCCACAGCACAGCAAACAGTTGATCAACTTCATCTCTCTCTTATCTGAGTGCTGCTCCAGACAACCTTCTGGATGATGAAACCCTGGCTCTTCATCCAGGAGACATCCTGGCCTGGAGACAGCACCTTGCTGCAGGATAAGAGCAACCCTAGTCTCATCATTTATCTTAGATTATTATTATTTATTTATTTTTAATTAAGTACAACTAAAACATGCTCTAAATGGGGAAAAGAACAGAGGCAAGAAGGCACACACACGTGGTCCTTGCAGCAGAGGTGGCACTCAGCGTTGCAGCGTGGCGGCTGGCACCACACACTTCACGCACTAACTCTGCCTACCCTGAAACAGCCGCAGCAAGGACGGCACAAAGTCAGGCTGCATCTGCGAGGGTTTGTGGTCTGCAGCCACGTTTCCCCCTCCTCCCGCACCGCTTCTCCTTTCTTCTCATGCTGATGAAAGTAATTGCTGTGTGCCACCTTGGGCTGACCCTGGAGCGAGGCAGGGTTCCCGGCTCAATAGATCTGTGCAACCTTAGCTCTCAGCTCCTCTTGGAGACCTCATAGCTATTCCAAGCACACTTCCCTTTCCACAGCTTCTCTTGGCCCAGTATTTCTAGGGCTGGTGACACTCTAACAGAGGTACTTAATCTGTCCTGAGCTCTGTCTGCTCCGACCTTTCCCTTCAGCCTAGTGATTTTAAGGAACCTCAGTAGTTTCCCTTTCCTCCCTACCATGCTTTTGCCCAGCATCCAGGCCAGGTGGTGAGGTACTAAAGGCAAATCACAACGAGGGTGGTGCTTGGTGGCACACTCAGTGTTTTCTTGGGACCACCAGAAGCCACACAGCCTGCTAAATCACACTGACACTCAAACCTTCTCGCAATGCCCATGACCCAGAACAAAACCAGAAACATTTCTCACCTTGTCAGAGCTTCCCACATCGGCCATCACCCAATTACTTCTTGAATCACCCGGGCACAATGCAGACAGCCCCAAAACCAAGACAAATCACGTATCTTCCAGCCACCTTACTGCTCCTTGCACAGCAGTCATACCCCCTTTGTTTTTTCCCCCCATGAACACAGCATGGGCTCTCCCTGCTCACTCTGCACTCATTTAACCCCCCAGCTGGGGCCTTCAGACTCCCAGGTACCTGAAATCAGCTCAGGTGAGACCAGGCAGAGCTGACTGTTCCAGGTGAAGACAACCCCTGCCTCCCCTTTATGTATTTGCCTGCTTGTCTCAACACCTGGGGCTCTGCCTGAGGGATAAAGCTGCAGGAACCTGAGTCCTTGGGGAAGAAAGTTGCTGTTCAGGAGAACCCATCACCTGCACTCCCAGCCTGAGAAAAAGGCGTCATCTCCTTAAAATTTAACAAAATCCGCTGTTATCCATCCCCATTCCTACCCCACCCCTTTTTATGCAGCTTTCCAATGGGTAAAGAACTTTCCAGAAGAATTTTCTTCTCTGCCTTGCAGCTGCAGGAGACAGGCGGCCCAATGCAAGTGAGCTGCCTTAGCAACCTTTGCTGGGTTGTGATACCACCAAGTTAAAATAACTTGGATTAAAAAAAAATACTGATCAACATCAGAAGCGAGCTGACAGGCTGCTGGGATCCACAAAGGAGGCTAATAATTAAAGAGAGATGGTCTCTGAGGATTGTAGGTGGACAGCATCAGCGAGCGTACTGGTAAATTCCTATGATCTTCTCTTCAGAAACGAGTGCATGAAGACAGGAAAGAGATGAAAAGGAGACCTTGAGTTGAGAAAGGCCAAAGTGGTCAAAGATTTCATTGGATTGAGAGAAATATTCCAAAACCAAAGGCGTTCCTGTGTTGTCTGTGTCACTGTTGCCGTGGGCTGGATCTCAAAAACTTCTTTAAGTACCCTGCTGGGACACACAGAGACGTATCAGGAAGCACAAAGAAACTTTCAGGCCTTGGGAAAGGCTGAAATGCTGAACGATTCTGGCTGTTTCTGGATGGGCTCGCTGTTTGCACCAGGGCGGTGTGGGGCTGGCTGTGCTGGAGGAACAGACCCACACTAGGTTTGTCTGTTAGACGGGCCCCTTCCCACTTTGCCCAGGCTCCTTGCACAGCTCTGCCTTGACCTGCAGCCTCAGACCTTCAATATAACTTCCCGATACACTTTGGGTTCTGCCCCTAGTGCCCTTCCATGCACGTGGAGCAGACACAGAGCAAAGCTTCAGCCCTGCATTAGGCTGGGCGAGGAGAGGTGGGTCAGGCACTTCGCCAACATCTGGCACGTCCAGCCAGGGTCTGATGTGCCGAGTGCCACCCATGAGGAGATGGGTGAGACATGTCTGAATGTGGGACAAACTGGGGGAAGTGAGAGGAAGCACTCAGGGGAGATCAGTCCCCTGAAATGAGACTGGAACAAATAACTGGGAGGGAAAGGGGAAAATGGGGCTGCTTGGCATCACGATCTGAATGCAAAATCTGCCTGAAGGAGAAGATAGAATGAGTGAAGAGGGACAAACAGAGAAGTTGTCCCCTGTTCGTACAGATTACAGGACAGAAACAAGCCACCCACAGCAGGTTCCAGGCACCTTTCCTGGGACCAAGAAGCAGCAGGCCCAAAAGCACCCTCTGATGTGAGACGGTGCATGGTCAATGGTTGTATGGGCACCCAGCGAGCCCACTGCCCACACTTGAGCCACTGCCTTGGTGCTGCTGCGTGCTCCTGCCATCAGACTGCCTTGCTGTATACCCAGCAGCTCAAGCTGCCAAATATCTGCAGTAGGTACTGCTAAAAGCAGTCCCCTGCTGCCTGAGCGAGACAATCTGGGATGTCCTGGGGACAGTACTTCACTGAGGGATTCCTTTGTGTATTCGCATCCCTCCTGCGAGGGGTGCTGGGAAGCTCGTTCTGCCCCCAGGAGCCCCGGCACACACACAGCACTGGGGGCCAAGGCTAGATGGGAAAGACAGAAGTGATACCGATCTTGTTGCCTTACTTTCTCCATATGCTGTAGGGGAGTGAGAGATCTGTCTGTATACCGAGTTAGTTATTAGATCCAGCTTGGCTGTTTCAGATAACCTTTATCTGGTGGGAAGCAGATACTGATAAAAGTGTTTCACACAATGGAAGACGTACGTAGAAAATCTGGATACAAACTTAATGCTGAACAGCAAAAATATGAAGGAGTTCTCCTTTTGAAACAAATACAAGGCCTATAGCGTGCTGCTACCTGGAGAATGATAGGAATGAGAACAGTCCAGAAGCGAGTCTGCACGTTTCAGGGAAAAATCTAAATTTAAGTTGTTGTTCTGTCTCAGGCATTTATATGGAACAACTCTTCCAGTTTTTCTGTGTAGCATGAAGAAAGTAGCTTTGCCTCAGAAGCTCAACATGTAGGCAAAAGGGAATGTGAGGAGAAGAGAAACAGAGCAAGCCGGGCATTGTGCTTTAGCACAACACCGTGGTTCAGGTGGAAGGCAGGAACAAGTCAAAGTGGGAGCAGTGACTCTGCCACCACAACTGGAGGACGCAATGCGTGACCGAGGCAATCCAACAACCTGCAGTTTATCGGAATGCTACTGTAAACAGCCTCTATCTCATTTCCACAGCTACAGTACCCTCTAGTTAACTGCAATGCATTTAATCAAGATGTTTCTTAGGGAACCAAATAAAGCTTGATGATGCTTAATGGCTGGGGCTTAATGGCTGGGTTGTTTAACTGGGCTCATAATTTTGATTAATTAAGATGCCTGCAGGTGTTGGAGTGGTACTTAGGCAATAGCTTTGATGTTCAGAGGCAAAGGGGGTTTTGTATCCCCTTCAAAAGCATTTCTACCAGAGCTAGTTCAGCAAAGCAAAATTGCCTTCTAGCACTTGCAAAAAAGTTAACTCTCTTGTAGCCAGCTTCACCTCCCAATTTTCTGGGAAAGTTAGCTTGCATGTCCCCTTGACCACCTTCCTCTTGGGATGATCTGCAGAATTTTATTTTTTTTCCGAGGGTAGCCTCCACCTCCTTGATGAAAAGAAAGTAAGAACACAAGAGGATCTCCAGGTGGTGATGGAAGTTGACTTGATCAGAACAGCAACCTGCACATCTCTGGGCAGATGTTTCTACTGTCTTGAAAGCACAATAGTTTGTCCTTTTGAACACTGGAAAATATGAAGCCTGGCTTCTCATGAGCTTTTCCCCTGTGTTTGGATACCCTAACACTAGTTTTAGCCTTCCCCTCTAGCATGCCTTGCCCTGTAATATTGTCCTTATCTAGCTATGTCACCAACTCACCCCCTTCCTCCCATGGACTGGTGAGGATGATCTATTGTAGCCTGGAATATGGATGTAGAGTGACTCGCCAGCAGACAAAAAAAAAATACAAACCACAAAATACCCAAGAACTTCCCTTTAGGCAGAACTAAATTGTATTTCCCTCCCTTGTATTTGTATTCAGCAGCCAACTTTCTTATAAAACATATGTACCTTTGAGAATTTTGTCTCCTGAATGCAGATGAAATGTACCCAGGTTAAAAAAAGATATGGGGGAAAAACAGGACGTGAATACCAGTGTGGCACATTCTCATTTCCTATTAGAAGGACTGGAAAGAGGCACAATGAACCAATCTCACCTTTATAGTCAGTATCAAGCACTAACATTAAATTATGCAGAACTTATGATTGAAAACTTAGGTAATTACTACATCCAGCCATAAGGGGAATATTGCCTTGTGGATGGAGGACTGGAACGGGGCTCAGAAGAGCAGAGCTGTACTCTCTGCTTTGCCATGGACTTACTGAATGACCTTTGGCAAATGTTATGTTCACCTGTGTATAAATACGGCGTCAACCTTCCATTTTGTAATGTACATAAAAAATGCAACAGCATAACAGCATATTGTCTAGGGACCTCAAGGCAACCTTTTTTTCCAAGAAACAGCTTTACTGTAACTTCTTGGCAACCACACGCAGTACAAACTGAGTCAGGAGGAATGATCTCAGCCTCTTCGTACATCTGCATTGTTCCCCTCCACCATGGCTTCATGGAGCATGAATAAGAGACATTCAAATGCAATTTATGGAAACTTTAGCAAATACAAACTGGAGTAGCCCCTTAGCAGCATATCCAACTGCTTGTAATGAATCATAGCAACTGAGGTACCCATTTTCCATGCAATCCAGTGCATTAACACTAAAGCAGAGGTTGAGCAGTATTATTCTGACCCAAGGAATGGGTCCACTTTAAGGGAAGTGGTTGAAGCATGCAAACATCAGCTAAGTTTATCCTAGAGTTGTAAGGAAGTATATTACAAACAAATGCTGAAAATTCTAATTGACCAGGAACATGGCTGAAAAAATCACCATCAGTATCTTTCATCCATCATGGAAAATTCATCCTCTCAGTTGTCTCAGTTCTCAGTCACAAATTTCCTGTCACAAATATAGCTGCATAGATACTATCCACAACCTAGCTAGTCTTTTTATTATTATTATTATTATTATTATTATTATTATTATTATTATTATTATTATTATTTTATGCCAGGCAAATGCAGGACCCAAGCTATTTTGTTTTTAAAGCGATTACAAGATTTTAGTTAAGCATACTTAAAATCCATCAAAGTGTAAGTCCTCACCTCTTTGATCATTGAGCATCTTTGCTTGCTGCATGACTAACAATGTTAAGTGAATGTATTTGCCCAGAAGCTGGTAACATCATGGTTACCCGTCTCTGTTGCTCTAGATTAGACCTGAAGGGCAAAAGAAAAGCTCCTGTGCACTTCTGCCCTTTAAGAAAGTGGTACTTTGTTATGCAAAGTTCCTCTCATTCCATGTTTAGGAAGTCTCTCAGGACACAATGCAGAGAAGGCAGAGTGAAAGGTAACTGGAACAGTTCATTAGAGCACATTCTTTTATTAATAGAAATCAGAAGAACAGCTGGAGGGGCAGCAGGCGAATAGATGACATCGAACCATACATTGTCAAAAATTGTTCAAAAGAGCCAAGTTGTTCAGCAATACAGTTGTAGTTGGTTACCTTGTTCTGCCAGGGTAAAGAAGCCTCGGAGGTGTGGATGTGGATCCCTGAAGAGCTTTGATTTTCTCACCAAATATCTAAGAGGGGGTTCTGAACTGGTCCCACTGCCAGTACTGGAGGCCAAACAAATTTCACTTGCAAGTCTTCTAACAGTAACTAAGAACCAGAGTCATTGGCCAGAGCATCCTTGTGCTACCAGCCATAACAAAAAAAATACTTTCCCTGGCTTACAGAATTTGTAATCTCCTATCTTCTAATTCACAGAGCCTGTAACAGACCGAAGGAAGCAGGGTACTAACCAGATCAGTGCAAGAGCCAGACAGCCCCAGCTTACAGAACCTATGGGTGCTATAAATAAGTCTTTTTTCCTTCTGACCTACTGAATTTATCCAAGGATGTTCCCCTTGGACTGTTCACGGGGAACAATCTCCTATTTCAGGACCACTTAGATTTTGAGAAGACTTCAAATGTAGAGATTACTGTTTGAAAACTTTCTCCACTTCTCTATCCGTCAGGCAAAATTGATGAAATCAAACTCTCTTGTCATCCTCAAGGTGACTTCCAAGATCTCCTCCTCAGACAAGAAACGAGCTTTACCATTCTTGCTGTCTACGGGGCAAGGGAGATGCAGCAGCAGCTTCCTGTAAAAGAGGACACTGAGTTTTAATGTTCCAAACTATGTGAGCAATTAAGATGACATTGAAAGTTCCTCTTGCAATTCACCAATCAGTATACCAAGGAAAGTCCATTCAGTATATCCTTCTCATGATAGATTGTGGAGTACCTGCAATACTTGATGCACAGCTATACAGGCCCTGGAATATTTCCAACACTTCCTTTCTTTTCTCTGTGGCTACGACAACAGCTTCCAATGATGGATTGTGAGCTCTCTCCACTGTTCTTGCTTATACATGATGCTGCATTTTAAATACAGACAAAGAGCTGCATTGATTATGCTCTCCTGGTGGTAAAAATCTGAATAATGCCTAAAGCCTGAAAGCGTCTTTAGGAGCTTGTCTTATAAGAAATAACTAGCACAGCTGGAGATTCTGGACAGTCCGGTTCCACAAAAGATATATCCACACTGCAAAACACATTTACAAGAGTGAACTTACAGTTGTAAACCTGCCGAAATTCTTTTTTGTAACCTACATTGAAGATTAATTCGGTGATCCCCTACCTTTGGCTCAGGCCCGTACTACACAAAGCTTAGATATTTGACTCAGGAGCTATTTGACATTCCCTCGCTATGGCAGACATTCCTGGAACGTCAGACAATACTTCTGGTTTATCTCCCCGTGAGGATGTCTAGGTCTGGACTCCTTCAACTCTAATAATAATTCAAGCTTACTTGCTCACGCAGAATCTGGACTCTTTCCTCTTTATCACAGGCTTATCAATTAATGGTATGAATGACTGGCCAGTCTTGGACCTCCACTGATTTGACAGTGCAAAGAGAACCAAGGAGACTTCAGAATAAAGACATTTGCCCAGCCAAACACTATGAAGCCCCGCAAGGCAACACGGTAGTGTGGATAGGGGTTACTTCAAACTGGGGTTTAAAATCATGTTGACTCTTCCAGACCTTTTCGTCTGTGTAATAGCAGCCACAGATGAAAGCAGCACATTCCAAACATCTTTGCATCCCACCTACTGAAGGCAACAAGTTGTTATAATTTGGAAAAGTCCTTAAAATCAGCTGGGCTTAGAATCAACCCCAGGACTACAGAGTTGGAAACAATTCCTTTGAGCTTTTCCATACATCTGTGAGATCACAATGTTTTTTGGTATGGAGAACTTGAAATCTTATTTGTTTCTTTCATACTGAGAAGATTTGCACTTAAATTTACAAAAGCAGCACTGGCTCAGGCTGTACCCAAGCAACCATTAGATTTACAACAAACTTTGTTTTGCTAGGCTTGTGACAGCTGGATACTAAGATAATGGCAGATCTGACTCACCAAAAAGACAGAACTGCAAAAGAAAACGGAAGCTGAAGCTTTCCTACATCTGCAGTATTGCATTACGCTACCTCTTTTAGTACCTACAGGTCATGCTAGTTATTAGCTGGACAATTATTCCTCCTGCTTTACCTGTTTCAGAGCCAGAACTTTCAAACATTCTTTTAGTACTGTTTCATCTTCAGGTTAAATTCATGCAAGGGGTAACTGATTCAGGCTGGTTTTGTCTGTGAGAAAAGTGACTTTTCTGAAGTTAGTTCACTAGGGAGAGAAGTTATTTTGGCCTTAATCTATGGTGCACACCTTGAATTGATTTGCAGGACACTATTCACATTTGAATCTTCCCACATCCCATTCAGTGCTGAAAGGTGCAGGTAGAGGGTCAAGCTTTCTTACGAAAACACTTTATTGTGAAGAACTTAGAGCATAACAGACATGGCAATTACCTGTGCACCTCAGGCAGAGCAATTGCACGGAGGGAGATATGGAGGAAGATTGTGAGAAACCTGAGTATAAGTCAGTCAGTTCGTTATCTTCATAGTTTTGAAATAGCTAGCCCTGTAACAAACTCAAAGGGAATCTCTTCAGGGAAACCTCGTACCATTTCCATGTCTGCATCCATACCTAGTTATCTGCAGAGTTTCAACACCTGAAAGTGTCTGTACATTTTTGAGCTCCTTCAGTTGTTCATTTGTACAAATTAGTATTTAAAAAGAGAATTTCCAATAAGTCCTTAAAGACTGGGCAGTTTTTTTTTGCCAGACATTTTGGGCCCTTGAAGCCCTAGTGCTTAGATAACCAAAAATCTGTTTTAAAACTATTTTTGCTTGAATAGTATCACAGATTTAAAGCTAGCAAACTATAGACATAAGGGTGAAATATAGTTGTTTATTTCTTCTGTGTAATTAATAATCCCATCATTGTCTTTAACTTTGATTTCCAGCATTCTCTTGGAGGCTTGGTTAAACTTTCTTTGAAATAATATATTGCTTGTACTTCCATCAATTACGTTTCACTTACTTTTGGGGAGTTCGAAGGTCAAGAACCTTGTCCTGGATATCTAATGTGATGTCTGAGACCTTTGTCTCTGGCAGCTTGATTTTAATCTGAAATGACAGGCAGAGGTAAAACTGTGATTAGAAATATAGACCTACAAGCCATAAAATACACCATCTCCACAAACATTTTGATACTAGTGTCAGAGCAACATTGTGAGTAGGTAATATGTATTAGAGAAAATATGACAAAGCGATAATTGTTTTCAATAGCTTAGTGATGTGTGCTGATACCTTAATTTTCTACAAAATCCTGGGCTGATAGTATACCCGGCAGGTATTCTATACCCACCAAAAGCCCCTGGATTTGTGTATTCCAAGGACAGCTTGCTTCAGCTAGAAAAATTGCACAGCAGTTATACCTGTCATGAGGTTTAGAAAGCAGGGAAGTCTTTGATCATATAATAATGGGACAGAATCTGTTCCCTATAACTTTAAAAACTGTCATTACTATAGCATTGTGCTAACTCACACACGGTAATAAATGCAGACAGATGAAAACTCTCAGTCCCTCTCCACCCCAAAATTGTGTCCATGATGAAAACTCATTTTAGAGTTACTTTCATTTCCCTCAAGTTTGTGTGGCACACATTTTAGCACAGATTCTCTTGGATACACTAGGTCCTTGAGGAGATATACACAAGTTCCTCAGGTTAGCAAATGTAAATATCTACAGATGCTTAGATAACTAAGAAAATCCTACAGGAAGCCAAAGACAGCCATACAGCTTGGTGTTTACATACTCTCTCTCCAGAAGGACAGATTGACAGTCTTCAGAGAAAGGGCACAAGGAAAGGATGGGAGATACAGGTTTAACTCACCACCATATCTTCACAGCAGGCTGTGGAAGGGTCTTTCCTGCTCATCCCAAAGAAGACATCTTCTGTTCCCACCTGCTGTTTGAATAAAATCTCATACCTGAAAAAGAGAAGTAATAATTGCCTAATACCAGAGAAGAGGCAGGAAACCAAAGGAGACTGTATTTCTCAGGGGACTATAAACCTTTGTATGAGTGCTGATATCCATATCACATTCCCTCCTACTTTTCTGTCTCCCTTCAAGTCTTCAAGCCAACTGTACTGGAATTCTTTCCAGAGTCATGACTGAGTTAGCTACAAGACACGTGAAGAACATTCACTCCATCTTTCAAGGTAGTCACTTTACTGTCTCTGTTTAACTAACTAGCCTTTGCAGGATCATGGAAGAGAAAATGCATTCCAAGTGAAAATGATACTTATCAACTAGTCAAAAACCAAAAACTCTTGAGAAAAGGCTTTGAAAAGGATGCTGTCACAATTACACGTGTTCTGTTCTGTCATTCAGCCTATTCTTGCAGCCCGAGAACACCACTGTTATCTTGTATAATTTTAATTGCTTTGCATTTGGCCAACATCGATTTTCTTCCCCTCAAAATCAATTTGTTTAATTTAGAACCCTACAAAATCTAGAATCACATGTTCCCTTCCACTTGATATTTAATGAATGAGGAAATGCAAACTAAAAGAATGTATTTAGAACATATTACTCCTGCTAAATTGAGCAAAATAAATGGAGACACTGCTCAAAGCTGTTGGAAAAAAGTGTATGGAAAGTCTTTTTCACATCTCCAGTGTTCATGTGCATATGTAATAATTCCTAAGTCAATGAGAAATCTGTCTAACCACTCTGGATGCACCTCTAACCATCTGTTTTCCTTTTGGGCCTTTTTCCATGATTTAATTTGATGAACTATTACAAAGATTTATATTCTCTTCTCATCTGTGCAATGCAGGACAATTACTTGAGGCTAGCGAAAGACCACACTTCACCCAGCAGGGAGGGGAAGGTCAAAAATAGCACGAGAAAAGCCTCTGTTGTGTCCCCACACAAAGAAAACATGTTCTGTACCTCACAGGTGATAGTCTCAAGAACAAGCACACAACAGTATGTAAGGATGCAGCTGAATGCCAAACCATTTTTGGAAATGCTGAGCCTAACTTCAGACTGGGCTCAGTCCAGTTTTTATATCAGGAAATTGAAAAAATAATGGCATGACTTATGTGCAGAGAAAAGTGATGATTCTGGACTACGATCTGGTGTACAATATGCAGCTTCACAGATTTTGGTGCATCTGTTCTGACATCTCAAACTCCAGCATAGTGCATCAGAACACAATGATTATAAATTCAAAGTCTTCTTTGTGAATTACTTGACCCTGAAGGCTTTTTGACCTCTACAAACTACAGCATATCTTGCCTCATGATCTATTTCAAAAACATTGTATTTCTATGACCAAAGGAAAAGACTGGTTTTAGGCTGTCCCTTGACAGACTATGATTGAATAACGAGATTTTTAAAAGTTTAAAACTGCCTGCATGTAGCCTTCCTTCCTACTGTAGTATTTGTCTCTGAAGAGTTTAATTATTTGAAATATAAACATGAGTTTGAGTACTTTTTGAATTTGAGAATGAAAAATGAACATATTTCAGTTGCAGCAGGAAGAGCCAGGTATTTCACACAAATTTGGCGTGTTTCAAAGCTAGTAAATCACTTTGCTGGTCTCCTTCCCCTCCTAATCCCATTTGGTACAAGTATCTGACACTGCAAATAATCTTATGACAGCAAAAACCAACTCTACATTTCTGTTATGCGATCAGAAGGCTTCCAAGGGAGAAGTTAAAATCCCTCCTCCCTTGTTGCTTTAGTTGAAACATTGATATCATTCCCTTGCCCTTTCATGACTAGCTTTTCAGACTGCTATTTTTCACTCACATTGAAGTTAACTCATATTTCCAATAAAACTATGTAAAACCCATGCAGGCAGCCTCAACTGACTTACTCTGGCTGTTCTCTTGGATCCCAGATATCACCAAATTCGGATCCTTCTGGGACCTCCTCCGTATTCCAAATAGTTTTCTTGTTTTCAGATTTCACTTCAGAAGTACCTGTAAGTGATGAGAAAAATCACACTGTCATGTTTTATAGAATGTCTGTTTCTCTAGGTTTTCAGCAAACTTTCATTTTTCTAGACTTAAGAAAAATCTTTGTATCAAAAAAAAACACATTATAATTAATGATTACAATCTCCTTCCCCTCGATATGATATGAATCAGAATTTGCAGAGGGAGGATGTTTTCTATTCTATTCCCTTAAATCTCCTTTACTCAACCTCTATGTCAAGGAAATTGTCCTATCAGGCATGAAATATCTAGTCCTTCAAAACGTGTAGAAGTATGAAGTATTAATCTTTCCCCATGTCCCTGACGTGAGATTTTAAGTGAGCAGAGTCATTTACAAAAGGATCTCTTCCTCACATATAAATCCAGTTCTTCCCATTAACGACTGAGCACAGCACAGATAAGGTACTGAAGACTCATGAAAGTCCATGGGAAGAATAGCATGGTTTATACCTATTCTACAATGAAAAACACATTTTCTAGTTAGCTGGTAGATCTGCAATCTGGAGGTTTTTATAGTAAAATCTCTGGTTATTTCTAGATTCCAGGCAAAAACAGTCTGTTGTATTTACAACAGTTCCTTTCCTGTTAATTTCATCCTGGTCCTTCTTACTGTCTTACAGGTTTAAGCTGTCCAGTTATATGACACTGTAAGCTTCAGGAAGAACTTCACATTAACTTTGATAAGACTGGACTTGATTTCTTTTCTCTTCTGAGTACATTTCAAGGTGTTGACACAAATTTATGAACCCTCAAGGTATTTGTTCTCATTGTCTGAGGGTCCGTCTTTCTATAGGATGCCAGAACACCTGGAGTCAGATAGTGAATTTAGTTGAACTGGGTTTCAGGGTAAAGAACAAGGTGCAGTGAGGAAAAAAAATGAAAAACAGCTTTTGGTTTGTTGAGGGCGGCCCTGAACAAAGCTTATTTTTCATCTCACATTTTGTCTAAATAGGGTTGTGAAACTTTTGGGGGTAACAACATGTCTGTGTTTCATGGTATATTTCATAACTCTTTAATACTACAAGCACAGACTCAGTTCCATGCAGTTTGCTCCATGAAGATCCTTTAGGATGAGTACTAAAAGTCCATCTTCTGTGTTTGCTGTAAGTAAGCAATAACAATTCTGTGAGAGTACTTATTTGGAGCCTTTTGCTGCTCCGTTATGACTCCCCCCTCCCAGCCCATGACCAGGCTGCGTTCTCTACTCGGTTTGTTATCACCCCTTGAGGCTGGTACCCTCCAGAGTTACCCTTTCTGCTGCTCTTTGTATGCTTTGTGGTTAAGTTTTCAGGAAAATGAGAATTTTAGTGCAATCAAAATGTGGTGCTATTTCCATCTTAAAGGTCCACCCACTTATTGAAGCAAACTATTTGTGGTAATTTACTGCAGCTGTTACAGTCTGCTAACACACAACTGAACGCTAAGGCATACAAACACTCCTCCTTACCACAGGTCTCTTTCTTTGCTGGTCCAATGCAACCAGGAGTCATAGCACTAACAGAACAACGTGGCTGCAAAAAGAGCCAGATTAAACCCCAATTAATTTTCATAGACAGCAGCCCCGCAACAATGAGTATCTATGTCAGTAAGTATAACATTATCTGAGGTCAAGTAAATCACTGCTAGAACAAAAAGAATTCTCCCAGTTATTCTCCCAGAATAACTGAACATGCTTGCTTACATGATCTCTCTTTGCAGAGAGGAGCTTTGATAACTAACTGGGTTTAGACAGGACTCCCAAAAGTAGCATTAAAGCCAGATGTGCTTCTGGAGCATTTGTTTCTATGGCATTTTGACAAAATTGTCTTGCTTTGCCTGCCATGAAAATATTGAGTGAAAGCAAGGGGGCTACATGCAAATCCCATCATAGCATTTAGATTCCTTTTAACAGTAGAGATCATATGAGGCAACAACATTTTCCTCTAATTATGAATCAATTTAGTGTTAATAGGCCAATGTGAGGCATTTCTATATATAGAGAAGTTCTTCGGTTTGATAAAAAGTGCCTCATATGCACAGAACATTAAATTAAATCAAAATAAAGATTTCAAATTACCCAGATTGACTCAGACTTAATTGACATCACTTGTGGCAATTTTCCATTTCTGCCTCTGAAGTGTCATTCATTTTATTAATAAGATGTAAACAAATTCTTTTAAAATCAGGATGTTTACTGCAAAGATGAACAGCAGTAATGCTGGCTTTAGAAATCAAGCATTAAAGAGAAATGTAGCTAGAGTATGATGGACCACATCTATCATGTACTGAAAGAAACTTCAAGAGATTCATCTCTTTTCCCCCAGATAGTCCCATTGCCACTACTAGCACACAACTGCTGGGTCAGCCAGCTGGCTCCTGGAAGAACTGATGCCACAGAGGAGCACAAAGACTTTTGCCAATTTTTGTTAGCCATGTCGCTATGCAACTTGTTGAAAATCCTCAGACTTGCCAAAGTTTTGAGCTTTCCCTGAGGCCTTGCACATTGTGATTGGTGGTACCTGTGGTCTTCCCTGAGCATGACAGACCTAGGTACTTCTCCCCAGCACACCTACATGCCTAGATAAAAGCAGCAGTTGTATATTGCAGGAGAAAGAGACATTTTTCCAAAATATGTTATTTTATTCTATTCCTGAGGTGAACTAATAAAAAAGAATAGAGAGATATTTCTCTCGTTAACCATTCAGATCTTTCATCTTAGCATGGCTCACTCTACCTTATTCTATCATCTCCAACATACCTACTGTGCTTCAGTGATCAGTTATCTCTACAGTTCTTGGATGTCTGGTACAGATTTAATGTATTCAGTTGCCTCTGGATGTTTTACTCTTTATGCAGAAGTTGAGCAGCAACTTCTTCTTTTCTGCATATGAAATCCTGACTGTAATTGCCTTCACCTCTAACAGACTTCAGGGAAAAGTAGGTGGAAATCGAAGTATCTATAGCTCTCTTAACTATGTGTTCTCATTTCCTTTAGGATGAAAAAAGTGAATATCCCATTCTCTGGTCACAGTCTCTCCTCATACTCCTGGGACAGCATCTTCCTTCAAGAGCTTATTACATTAAAAATATCTCCTGTTTGCTTCAGTTGCTCTAAAGCCTTATAAGGTTTTAATTTGTTTTTACTCACACTGGAAAAAAAAAAAAAAAAAAAAAAGAAAAAAGATTTGCACCTCCCTTGCTAACAAGGAGTTCTTATGCCGGACTCACCCCTTGCTCGTCGTCATCATCATCATCACCAGGCGCATCGCTGAGCAGTTTGGCGAGGGCCTGCAGGGACGAGACTGAGGAGATGCTGTCCAAGTCCATAGCCGCTGCTGTAGGCAGAGAAAAACAAGGGGCAGGGACAGAACGGGCAGCGCTTTATTCTCACTCCTTTTATTTATTATGTTTATTATGTAATATTTATTTATTATTTATTATTTATTATTTATATGACTATTTATTGTCACTCCTCAGGGGTGTATGTTCTAGGGGTATCACTCTTGATTTAAGTATTGCGTGTGTCAGTGCATGCTTACAGGGACCTGATTTTTTTTATAAGGGACCCAAACTGCAGGTTTTTGCCCCCAAAGGCTCTCTGGCTGCAGAGCGCAGGGACCGGGCCGAGCTCTGGGCCTGCACAGCGCCCCGGGGCCCGCGTCCCCGTTGCCATAGCAACCGCGCTCCGCTCCCCTTCCGCCTCTTCCAGCCAGCCAATCCGGCGTGGCGATTGAGGAGCGACGGCGAGTTTAGCCAATAGACAATAAAGGCGGTGAAAAGTTGGGCGGCGATTGGGAGGCTGGGCGAGGGGGCGGGAGCAGGGACTTGAACGCCACCGGGCGCATGCGCGGAGCGCGTCATCAGTGCGCGCGGCGCGGCCTGGCCGCCGGTGGGTGCTGCGGGCGGGCTCCGTGACGGGGCCGGGGGAGGCCGCGGGGCCCTCAGGGGCCTCCAGGCCGCTCCGCCATGAACCAGTTCAGCTTCGGCTCGGCCTCGGCCGGCGGCGGCGGCGGCTTCACGTTCGGCACGCCGAAGACCGCCACCACCACGACGGCCGCCGGCTTCTCCTTCACGCCCGCCCCGGCGGGGGGCTTCAGCTTCGGCAGCGCGGCGCAGACGCCCGCCAGCAGCCAGCCCGCGGCGCTCTTCTCCTTCAGCACGCCCGCCACCACCGCGCAGCCCGCCGGCTTCAGCTTCGGGACGCCTGCCGCCGCCACGCCGGCAGCCAGCGTGTTCCCGCTGGGGTGAGCCACCCTCCCTGCGGGCCCCCTGTCCTGCTCCGGGCTCTGCCGTGCTTACCGCGAGCCTGCTGCTTGTCGGTGCCGGTGCCCGGAGGAGGCTTGAAGAGCTGCTCGTTCTGTAATAAACCCTGCCACTTGGTCCTTGGTGGTCGTGGGAAAAACGGCTTCAGCTCTTACTATAAAACACCTGAGAGCCCCCCCTTGCTCAGGTGGGGCTGTTTTCTCCGTAGAAATTATTGCCAAACTTTGAAATATTTCTATATATTTATTGTTTTGGAAGCCCGCTATGTCGCAGCAGTGGGCAGGGAGCTCAAATGAGGGTTAGTTGTGATGCGTAATTAAAAGAACAGGCTTGTGTGGAGGAAGTGGAAAGGATGCTTATAAGCTGAGAGAATAAACAGCTTTATTACACAGCTGTAAATGTCTTACATCATACTGATAGGCAGAAGTAATTAAGGGGGTGTCAATATAAGGAGATTAATAGTACTGCAGATGACAGGACTTATAATGCAGTCTTTGTCAAAACAGAAATACGATCCTGGTGGAGTGCCTGTCGTTTTCAAAGATGCTTTCTGTTGTTTTGTCAGCAAATGGTCCGTAAGAAAGCTGACTCAGTATTTGCTGGATGTATGTCTTAAACAGGCTGACTCACTACTCTTCTTTTTTTTTCTTTTGTAGGGGAAATGCACCCAAATTAAACTTTGGAAGCAGCAGCACAACTCAGGCTACTGGAATCACAGGGGGGTTTGGGTTTGGTAGCTCTGCACCAACCAGCACGCCCTCGAGTCAAGCAGCAGCCCCTGCTGGCTTCGTGTTCGGAGCTGCTGCTGCCGCCACCACTGCCACCACCACGACAACCACCACCACTCAGTCTGGGACGACTGGAGGCTTTACTTTTGCTAGCGGTACCACGACCCAGGCGGGAACAACCGGCTTCAACATCGGTGCCACAAGCACCACAACTCTTCAAGCAGCACCCACAGGGTTGACCTTCGGAGCAGCGCCTGCTGCTGCGGCCACCACTGCGGCCACCTTAGGAACCACAGCCCAGCCTGCAGCCCCCTTCAGCCTAGGGACGCAGTCCTCAGGTGAGTGCCTGGGCTTGAAACATGAGCTGTTTTTGGCAGAATTTGTATGTATAAGTGAGCTAATGAGCTTGCCATTTGGCTAACAGTGTGGCTAGCAAAGTGTCTGTATGGAGGAGTTGCTCAGAATGGCACCTTGGTGTGGCTTTGACAATATGTCAGGGCTGTCATGGGTAGGGCTTGAGTGCCATGGATTCAGGCTTCTAAGCTGAGTGGTGTTTTACAGGTATTGCTCATGTGATGGGTTTGAAAGGTTGTTGCAGGAAGAACAGCTGAAAACACGACAGACACTAGTATGGTCAGATCATGCTGCTGCCTTTATTACCCGAATAGCCTGACTTTTGTAGTAAACTTAACAGGGGCGGATAGTGTCTCACACAAGATTATTGGTCAAAAGCACTCAGACAAACAACTGCAAGAAAACAACCCCCTTGTGATTAGCAGTCACGTAGACTTTGTCCTTGAAGCCAGCTGCTGGCAACAATATTTTTCTAAATTCCTCAGTTGGGTGATGTGGGAACACTGTCATGGGAACTTCTCAGAGTTGTCCTGGTAACTTGGTTTGCTCAGCTGCAGCACGCCATGGGATCTTTGCTGTTTCAAAAGTCCCTCCACAAAAGGTGAGGCTGAAATAATATTAAAAGGGTGTGTAGAGGTGCCAGCCTTTAAAAAAAAAAAAAAAAAAAATGTTTTGGTGGCTTTCCTAATGCAAGGGGAAAGGGCTTGAAGCAGTGGGGAAGGAGAGCTGCAGGGTGTGTGCATGAGCCTGTTTGCTTCTGTAGAATTGGCAGAAATTCAATCTGCAGCTTTTGATTTACTTGGTGATAGTTCAGGCCTCTGAAGGAAGATGTGGGTGAGGATGACGTTCATCTGCATTAAATCATTTTTTAAAAGGCTTTTAAGTAATCTTTGTAGCTCTACTTCATTTGCTGGATAATGCAGAGTATTTGTTACATTAAATATTAACATTTTACTTCAACTGCTCCTTCTGCTGCCTTGAATACTGCGATCAGTTCCTCTGTAGTAAAGATTCATCTTTCCTTTTCTATGTATCCTGTGTTTTGTTCCAGGTCTAAGCTTCGGATCATTGACTTCAACAGCAGCCACTAGTGCGCCCACGGCAACACTGACCGCTACGACCAGCCAGGGACCCACTCTGCCCTTTGGAAACAAACTGGGAGGTAGGAATAGATTTTAGGGAATGATTACTCAAACTCAGTGAATCTGTTGCCCTTCTGGGTATAGTTTTCTAAACTGGAGTCTGGAGGTGGGCTGGGACTGTTCGTGAGTTTGCAGTGGCATCAGTGCTCTGTGAAAGCTCATTAAGTGTAGTTATAAAACTTGATTAGTGCGATGTATTCTGTATTATGTCACATGCAACATTCTGTTCTGCACATCTTTCTGGAGCGTAATGGAAGGGAACCACAAGTTTAAAGGGTACATTGGAAAAGAGTTGAAGCAGAATACAGGAAAAATAATTTCAAGTTCTCTTGTACCCATGAAAAAGATGGTCTAATTAGGCAGATTTGTGTCCCATTCATCATTTGGTTGTTCTTCTGAAATGTGTGAAACCCCAAAGGGCTCTGCTTGTACAAGATCTCCACTTTTTCTGTTTGTAGTAACATCCACAGCTTCTACAACAGCGGCTACCACCACAGCTTCCCTTCTTGGTTCAACGGGCCCTACTTTGTTTGCATCTATAGCGAGTTCTTCAGCACCAACCTCATCTACCACCACAGGCCTCTCACGTGAGTCACAATATGCAGATCTGGTGTGTTGGGGGAGTAAATGAGTAGCATGGTTGGTGCTGTCTGTAGTGAAGCATCAGGTGCTGAGATAATATGGGACAAAGCTCTTCTTGCTGCTTGGTGCCTTCCCTCTGAATTGTAGCAAAATTTCTTCAGTAGCAAGGCACAGAAAACTTTGTACGAAATAAAGCACTCTTTAGATTCAGTGGGCAAAGCAGCAAGTGGGAATTTTGTCTGTATGTGAATTCTTGTCAGCATAACATCACCACAGCTGAGCTTTCTGGTGATGCTGCTGTTTTCCCAGACCAGTGCCTTGAATCTGGTTACATCTGCCTTTGACTCTTGTATGAGGTGTTCAAACTTAAAGAACACTGTGACAGTGGAGGTGCAGTGTGGTAAAAACACACTGTATTCATACAGCTGTACATGTACAAGTTCCTCTGGTAATAATTGACTTGTTTCCTCTTGCAAAATTATTTTTGGCAGGAAATAATGTCAGTTTTATGACAGCTTCAAGGCAGTAGCTGAAGTTGAAAATGAGTCCTAACAGCTTCCTTTCTCAGCCTGCAAAGACATGTTAACACTTCAGTTTCCTTTGATTATGGAGACTAGCTACAGCAAATGTTAATGTTTACCAGAGTTAACACAACTTTTCCATATAATAATACTGCCTTACACCCATCTCTGAAAACTTAGTAGATGCTCCCAGGGAGCTTCGGAAGTTTTGTTAGTCATTATTTTTAATTAATCACTTGTAGTTTGAGTTAAATGTCAGATAATTCGAAATAAGAGAAGGAGTTGTAGTTTGACAGCTGAGCTAGTCGTTTTCTATATCATCAGAACAACAAAGCCACTGGTTATTTTTTGACTTTGGCCTGCCTCTTTTCACATGGTGTCTGTATGAGCCTCCACGTAAACAGTGATCATGGCTAATGCAAACAGAAGACCCAGTGAGGGTGGGTGGGCAGGCAGGGTGGTTTTTCAAAAGGGAGCTGTATTTAATGGGATGTGCAAACTCTTAATTTTGTCTTCTGTTTACAGTTGGTGCCCCTTCCACTGGTACAGCTGGTCTTGGAACTTCTGGATTTGGCTTAAAAGCTCCTGGAACAACAGCTGCAGCAACAAGCACAGCCACAAGTAAGTAGATGCTGGTAAAAGATTAAGGGAAAGAAGCCTGACTTCCTCCTAGGAGTAGCCTAAAGGCTAGTGTAGCAGCACAGCAGTGCTAATTTGTAGTGTCCAGTGACTGAAAGTAATACGGTATTTTTCTGTGATCCCCCTTTTCCATCTCCACAAGTCCACAGTTACTTATGGCTTCTTGAGAGTCTGTCCACAGCACGGTGTGAGTGAATGCCTTTAGGGCTTTGTTCTAGTCTGGAGTAAGTAGATTAGCTGCTATTCCTATAGCCTGTCTGCGTAGATGCAAAGTTGGTTTAGATTTCCCTATTTGGGATAGAAGGGAAGGGAGAGGCCACAGATCTGTGGGGAAGGTTAGGGAGAAATGTTTTATGTTTTGATTCCGCCCTCTTAAGCCGTTTTTTCTGCATTTTAAGTTTAGAAGCACAGGATTTCACTAGCTTTTCTTCCCAAAAATGTGGTGCTAAGTGCTGCATCTGAATGTTGACACTCATGTGAAGATCTGCAGTGCTGCGCAGTGTTGGGATTCAGGACTGAGCATCCTTTTTGGGATGCAGTTACCTGTCAGTGTTCACTGTAACAATATGGATGCTGCTCAGCTCATGGCATTTCCAAAGCTTGTTTCTGGAGTGACTGAAGAGTCTAGATCAATATCTAAAGTGTTGTATGACTGCATGACAGCATCATCTGATAGATGCTCCTTTTCTTTGTAAAAACAGAAATCAATCTTCTGCAAAGCGCACTGTAGCAGCAGTGGTTCAGGGCAGCAATTGGATGTGCTGACAGATCTTAGATCTAATGTTGAAACACAGATTGAGAGGGGTGTTGGCTATGCCGTGTTTCTTTGAATAATGCACAGGTTAAGTGCAGATTGTCAGCTCCTCATTTTTGACTAGATCTAGCAGTCAGGTATTTACAGTCCACTACTGTTAATTGTGTCAAGATGTGCTTCACTTCCTTCTTGACACACCCAGGATTTGCTTTTTGTTAAAGGGACATTTTAGCTCATAAAGCACTGCATTAGAATTGTGAATTGGGTCTGTTCTCAGTTCGTTACATACCCAATGTCTTCTGTTTGACCTGAATCTCTTCTTTCAGGCACTTCTGCTTCTAGTTTTGCTTTGAATCTTAAGCCATTAACTACAACGGGTGCCATTGGAGCTGTGACTTCTACAACTGCTATAACCACCACCACAACCAGGTGAGTTTTATTACAACTATTCCCTGACTGGGGCAAGAGTCAGTATTAATGCTGGTAGCTGGTGGATGAAGGGGAAATGGGCACGATCACACTTGAACTCTTTTGATCTTATATTCTGTACTGTCTCACGCTTCCTCAGTGCACCTCCAGTGATGACTTATGCCCAGCTTGAGAGTTTGATAAATAAGTGGAGTCTAGAACTGGAAGATCAAGAGAAACACTTTCTTCACCAAGCTACACAAGTTAATGCCTGGGATCGGACACTGATAGAGAACGGAGAGAAGGTAAGGTGATAGCCAGTGTGAACTCATTTTGCTTGCTTAGATTTTTAAAGGCATTGTGCCACAGATGCAGCAAGCCCTCTGGTAAGACTTCCTGCTTTTAAAAATATACATGTAAATTATATCTGGGTGGTTTTGAAAAACTCTCCATGTCTATTCTTGTCTTCTTTATAGCCAAAACTCCATTAGTAAATTTTTGTCTGTAAACATCTGTGCAACTGTTTTGCTTTTCTAGTAGATGGTTTTTGTAATGGCTTTCTCACTTCCACTCGTTTTCTTTTTATGAGATTACTTTTTGAGTATTCCTGGTAAAATTGTCTTCTGCTTACAGATTACTTCATTACACAGAGAAGTAGAGAAAGTGAAGCTTGATCAGAAGAGGTGAGAAACTGAACCCTTGAGATGATTTTTCTTTTTTTTTTTTTTTTGCATCATTTTGCATTGTGTGGAAGTTCTAGAATGTACATAGCCTCTAAGCCTGTTTTAAATTGTAGGTCTTTCTCTTTTCAGATTGGATCAGGAGCTAGACTTCATTCTGTCTCAGCAGAAAGAGCTTGAAGACTTGTTGACCCCTCTGGAGGAGTCTGTGAAGGAACAGAGTGGGACTATCTATTTGCAGCACGCAGATGAAGAACGGGAGAGGACGTAAGACAAAAATCTGTTTGAACATGTGCTGAAACAGACTAATATGATGATGATCAATCAGAAGGATAATTGGGATGCATGATAATACATAACTATCAATGGCCTTTTTCAAATATGTAATCCAGTTTTATGCATGGCAACTTACATTTTACGCATTAGAAATACGAGAATTGCAATTGGAAGTCTCTTAATGAGCATGAAAAGAGCTTTGTTGGATGTTGTTCTAATCAGCTGTCTGGGGAAAGGTTTCTAATTTAGGCATAATCTCTAAAAATTAATGATCACTCAGTGATAAAAGTGATGAGAACAGAATGCACTATGTGCAGCTCGAGCTTTCTTCTAAACATAAGTGTTGAATTTTAGCAGGGTAATTAAAGAAGTGTTTTGTTCAAGAGATAAGAATCTCAAAAAAAAATCTGGACAGGTGGTTCAATTCTGACTGAACCTTCCAGAAAGAGCTCAGCAGTCTTGCCTGTCTGTCTCCATATGTCTTATAGAGTGAAAGACGTTAGGAGTTACTTCATCTGTGTAATAAAATGCCTATTGTGGTGCTCTTCCCATATCTGTCATGCCCTGGTTAAGAGGCACGAATGCTAGTTCTGATTGACTGAAGTTAGTGTGATCGGTCGTAGCTCTGCTGAAGTACACTTTAAATGAGTACACTTTAAATGTTCTGACCTTGGTTCCCATGCATTTTGCAGCTATAAGTTGGCTGAGAACATAGATGCTCAGTTGAAGCGTATGGCACAAGATCTCAAGGACATCATTGAGCACTTGAATACATCAGGAGGCCCAGCAGACACCAGCGATCCGGTAAATCCAGGCTTTATTTTTTTTATGCTGGAAAAGAGTCACAGGATACTTAAAGAGTGCTAACTCTTCGTTTGCTTGCTCATGGATACTCTTCTTTTAGTTTTGAGCTAGGAAAAGTATTTTTGTTTTATCTTGCAATTCATTCACTTCTGGTAAGACTTGCATTATAACATAATGCAAGCCAGAGTGGCTTGCACACTTAGTCTGCAACTATGTTAGTAGCTTTCAAAGTGTCTCACTCTGGTGTGAATTTTTTTCCTCTTCTGATGTAATTATTGCCTAGATAACTAGTTTCTGAGACCTTTCCTGACTTCTATTTTTGCTACCTGCTCCACAATTTTGTATGAGATGCAGCAGTTGTTGAACTCTTCCTGTACTACTTTTGTACAAGATTGAAATTGCTAGCTTCCTGATATGTATTAAATTGATATTGTTACTCCTTGCATCTCTTTACTACGAAACCTTTTTCAGTAAAAATTTCCATTTGGTGGTTCAGACTGAATTTTTTTTTTTTTTTTACTTCATCCATCTCAAGACAAAGATTAATGTTGTGTCTGAATTTGGCTAAAACTAAGCCACAGGCATATACTCTAAATCTGTTTTCTTGATGTCAAAAATGACTGCTGTATTAGTGGAATTGCATGTATGAGAAATACTACTTCAGTACTCCGAAGATGGGGACAGGAAGGCTGTCTTTTACTGCTGTTAGTTTTAATGTACTGTAACAAATAGCTCTCACCTTCTCTTTCTGTTCAGCTTCAGCAGATCTGTAAAATTTTGAATGCACACATGGATTCACTGCAGTGGATTGACCAGAACTCAGGTGAGAGTCCATTTTGCAGCTTTTGGGAAATGTAAATACAAAGTGTGTAGTGTGTATGCAAGTGTACCTTGGATATAAGTGAGTTCCTGAAGATCACTGAGGAATCTTCTCTTCCTTGGCTTCAATTACATTGTCCTTTCTCTGCTTGAATTCTCTTGATGTGCCTTGAGGGCCTCTGCTGAAAAGTAATTTGTGATAACAGCTGGTATTTTATAAAAGTGCTATTGGAAATGCATCAATGCAAAGCAGAGGACTTGAAATACCATATCCTTTGTTCCACCAAAATGAGGTTAAATATTTCAACTTCTGAAATGTTCCTGGATTCCCCCTAGGAATAAGAAAATGCTTGTTTTGAGGGCGGTGGAGATAGGGGAGGTTAGTGTTAGTAGCATTCCCCTCTGAACTCTGGAAAAGCCAAATCAAGGCAGGACTGATCTGCATGTGTTTATCTGCAGGCATGGTAACTGGAGTAATAGTGTAGAAATGTCAAAACATCAATCGCTTGAGAATTAACGTAGAGCAGAAAATGCGCTCTCAAGTGAAAACTTGATAGCATAGCTACTGTTTCTTGTTTTGGATTCACTCAACTAATATAATATGGTGCTTTCAGGGCTCAACACTGAAAACAAACAAAAAACAAAGGAACTTTTCTAATGGGGACTGTGTCCTTGTGAGGGATTCAAGAATTCTGTGGCTTTGCTTTTAACAGATGTTAGCAGCCACAGGAGGGCATTGCAGAATAAAGCAGTGCAGCTCTCACCAGTACCAAATTGTGGCTGTCTGACTGCAGTGCTGTTCACATCTGCTGTAATTCTTGGGTGAAAGGAGGCATGCTAGTAGCTAATTTCTTTTTAAATAGTGCTACTGGCTTGCTTAGGTCTGGATTAAATTTGCCTTTCTTCTAGAAGACAAATGCTAGCTTTCACATTCCCGACGTGCCTTTATCATGAAATCTGGTATAGCTCCTCTGGCACCAGAACGCTGACTCTACAGAATGTTTGAAAAAAGCAATCTGTTTCATTTCAACTTTACTAGAAAGGAGATAATTTTTTCAGTCATTCTATACTAAAGTAATTGTCTTGTCAGTTAATCATAATTCATTATCTTTACTGATAAACGTGCATTTTCTAAAGAAACAGTTCAGCTTCAGTTTATCTTCAAACAAGAAGCAAAAAGCCTAAGAAAATGCAGTTAAATTAATATATCTGTTTCTGTGGAGTTCTTGGCCAGGAGAAGAGTTCCTGAAATGGTACATTGTGGGGGAGGGGGGGAAGGTGCAATTCTGAACTTAACCCTCCAAGCAGCTCTTGCAATTAGTAACTTAGATCCTTCCCAGGCCTACTCTTATGTCATAATTCTTTTTAAAATCAAAAATGAACAGACAAAACTCCGTAAAAATAAGACATCTGTGCTGTAGGTAATGTCATCAGTTTTATCAGTTTTATTTCCCATGAAACGCCTTCAGGGCTGTCTCACAACAGCCAGTGATCTTTTCTAGGCATATGTGTACACAGCAGCTATTAACTTGTCTGACGTGTTCAAGAATTATGTGGAGCTGGGGTGCTTTAATCAAACTAATGTTAACTTGTTACTGCAACAGAAGCTGAACATGAATGGGCTTGCTGAACACAGATCCAGGGTGATGTGCCTTCCATAAGGTGGCCTCAGTGAAAAGAGGATTTGGACAAAACCCTGGTCTGAGATTTCCTTTTTCTGAGAGGAACAGGAATTCTTTTCTTAGTTACAACTGAGTTCTGAGTTGAAATGGTGAAGCAGACTGTCATTTCATGCCATGATCATTTTTGCATAGTGAATTTTTGAAAACTGACAAACTGCAATGTGTTGTTTAATATGTTGCTGGAAGATTCTGGGTTTGGCAGGCTCCAAAATTAAAACTTAAACTGGAATATCTCCAAGCCACAGACTGACATAATGCCATAGCCCTGTTGAATAACTTCTGATAAGCTTTCATGAAATTAAATTAAACATTGCTCTAACTTGTGCCAAGAATTTTTGTATATTGCAATGCCTCCTGCATTTGAAGTTGATAGTCAATCAGTAGCTTATTTGCAGATCACTGATTTGGAAATATATAACAGGTTATCTGTACTGCGACTGCAAGTGATCGCAGCTCTTCTGTATGATTGCACTCTTTCCTATATTTACAGTTAAAAGCTTGTTACAGCTCTGTGATATCCTGCGGGAAAATATGTATATACTTCAAACAGATTACTTCTGAATTATGCAAATTACAGGTTAGTCAGTTTAGCGTGAGGTGGGCAGGGGAAGTTCCTTTATGCAGCAATTACTTCCTTTCAAGCTGCAGACCAGCTTGCCTCCTGTTCAGGAGGGGTTTGCTCTGCTCTCTGGTGTTGTGCCCTAAAACTACAAGCTGGCTCAGCAAGAAGTGGCAACAACATCATAGTTTTTTTCAGATTCTGCTTGCTAGTCCCTGAATGCCACAATACCTTTTGGACGATCTTTAAAGGCCTTGGAAGGTTAGCAGTGCTTTGTGTTTTCCTGTTTCACTGGGCACTGTCAAATCTGAGTGAATGAATGTTAAAATTGAATGTGTTTTTCTTTCTACAGGCTTAACTGTGCAGCGTTATGTTTTAGGATGATTGTGGAACTGATCACTTTTTCTTCTTCCCCCAGCCTTGTTGCAGAGAAAGGTGGAAGAAGTGACAAAAGTTTGTGAGAGCCGCCGCAAGGAGCAGGAGCGCAGTTTTCGGATCACATTTGATTGAAAGTCTCAAACGTTGTTAATATTAACCTAATATCCGCATAGGAAATAGGTTGGTGAGGACCTAAGCTTAAACTTGTGATCTGCTTTTCTTTTTGTTGCAATAAAGTTTTTTTTTATTTCAAAGCTAATCTTTGCGGTGTCTTCCTGGAATTCACCAACTCCGCTCTGAGAGCCTGCATGAAGTTTGTGCTCCAAGCATATGCTGTTCTCTATAGCAGTGTGCAGACTGCTAGATATGAAAATGCTGTGCTTGAGGGATTTGAGCACTGTGTGACTTCACAACTGATCTCTCCAACTCTGCACTTAATTGTAACTTGAATATTTTCCACCAGAACTTCATGAAATTTATTCAGAACCTTAGAGATGGCTTAATGAACTGCCATGTTCTCATAAGAAGCTGTAGGAGTCTCATAGATTTTTATCTTCCCAAAACACAAACTGGAGTTCGCTCCCATTTCTGAAAGTGGGCCTCCTTTCCTATAGCTTATGCATTAACTGCTTTTTCTCTTTGTGCCTTCAACTGTTCCCAGAGTAAGCAAGATTTTTAGCTGAAACATACTAGGTGTGCAAGTGCAAAAATGGTACCACATTTAGTAGTGGAGTGTGGAGGAGTAGTGGAGAACATGTTGAAAACTCTGAAGACTTACAGTGAATGGTATTTAATAACAATGCAGCTGCACATTCTGTAGTGTATTTACTAATGCAGTAACTGAGTAATTATTAATTTAGCAGACCAGCCCCAATTCTCATTTGCCCCTCATGCTGCCTGCATGCAATTGGTGTGCTTCATATTTACTTTTTCTCCCCTCCCCCTAGTCTTCCGTACATAATTATTCCCCGGAATAAAAGGGAAGAGCCACCTGACCATAATACTTCGCAGGTTTTATTAGAATCTGCGCTTTTGTCCCGTTCTGGGCCGGGGCTCCTCGACTCTGCCATCGCTCCGCGGCGCCAGGCGGTGCTCGGCCCTCCCGCACTACGATTCCCAGCAACCCCCGCGCGGGCCCGCCCTCCGCCGGCCGCCACGGCCGCTCGCGGGGGCTGCCGGGAGTTGTAGTCCCGGGCGGGACGCGAGAGCCGCGGCCATGAGGAGGTGAGCGGGCCGGGCAGGGCGACAGCGGGTCCTGGAGGGGGGGGGGGCAGCGTTTTGGGATCCCTGGCGCTGTGCGGGTGTCCCCTGAGCGCTGCCTCTGCTCCACAGGGTCAACAGCAGCCTGGGCAGCGATGAGGTGCTCCTGGAGGACTTGGAGACGGAAGGAGAGAGGCAGCTGAAGAGCCTGCTGCAGCAGCAGCTGGACACCTCCGCCTCCATCGAGCAGTGAGTCCCCACCCGGGCAGGAGGTCCTGGGGGGGGGCAGAGCAGCGGGGTCGCCTCATCGGGGTCCCTAAGGTGCTTCTGCCTCTTGGGGTTGCAGGTGCAAGTCGAAGCGGCGATGCTTCGCCCCCGCTGCTTTCTACAAGCCTTTTGGGGAGGAGGCGGCGGGAGCCTTGACCCTGTCACAGTTCCAGGCGTTGCAGGAGAGCGACCGGGAGACGGCGGCGCTCCGCGAGCTGGGGCTGTCGGACACGGAGATCCTGCTCTGGAAGAACCGGGCTTCGGCGGGGAAGGTGAGGCACGCTCAGACACAGAATCACAGAATCATCCAGGCTGGAAGAGCTCTGCTCCGTCCAAACGTGGCCACACCTCGCTGACCCCGTAAAAAACCCTTTTCTACATCCGTGTAGAAAGCTCAGGTTCTTTGTAAGTCCTTCGGCCGCTCCCTGCATCTCTCGCCTGCAGCCACCACCATCACACGTTTTTTCTGGCCTGTTGTCTGTGGGTAAAGGCTCTGTGCTAGATGCTGTGGTGGAAAGACGGGTTGGTTCTTTGCACCGCAGCAAGAGCTGGCTGTGTGCCTGTCACAGGCCACTCTGATGGCCTTGAGCAAATCATTTCAGCTGTTCGTATGCCTGAAAGAAGGATGTAAAGGCTGGACCAAAGCAGGTCGCCTCCTTCCCCTGCCTTTGCCTCTTTCACATTCCAGAGACAATGTGCTTTTGGGGTCATTCTGCCAAGTGTACTGGAGTGTCTTGCTCTTAATTTGGTAAAATAAAAGGTGCAAAGCAGGCTGATCCTTGGCTTCTACCCATCTCCTCCTCCTCCTGATCAGTAGCTGTGTGCAGCAGGAAGCTGCATGCAGTAATCGTGGGTTTGCCTCTCTTCAGCTGAAGCCATTTCTTGCTTTGCTGTTGAAATGCAAACCCAGCCATGGTGGAGCCTGCATTTAAACCTGGGTAATTTAAGAGTGAAAATAAATACCAATGCTACAAGTTTGTTGTATTTGGTATAAAATTGGTTCTGGGGTGTTTAGAAATAAAGAATAGAATGGCAAACAGTACTCCAACAGCACGAACCAGTGACATTAGAGTACGTTCTCTACAGCTCGTGAGAGGAGAAGAAAATGTAGAGAGCTCAAGTCCAGTAGAGATGTGCAACTTTGTATGTGGAGGCCCCGAGTGAAAAGATTCCACCAAGGAGGAATCAGCTGAGACAGAGGACTCCAGATTGCCTGTGGAGCTCTCAGCAAGGTATCAAGTGTAGGCTTCTGTTATTTTCAGCTGCTAAATTGCAGCTTTTTTTTAAAACAAAGTGCTACAAATGATTTCCCAGAATTGCCGTTCCATATAAATAGCCTTTTGAGCCCCAAAGAAGCCGTGAAATGGTGAATGGAAGTAGGGCAGGTACAGGCCCAGGCAAAGAGGGAGAGATACCCATGGGAAGGTCTTTTAGGCTGTGAGCAGTGTGAGGGAAAAGCCTGATTTCTTACCTTAAACGGAAGCATCTGCCACTAATTCTTGAACTGAATTTGAGAAAAGAAAATCCAGCTACAGCCTCAGAAAAATGTATCCTTGGGATTCTGATAGAGATGGATATGGGGGTAGAAATGCCCCTCCAGGCTTCGGGGTATGTCACTGGGCTCTGGCAGTGCAAGTGTGGTGCCTGAGCAAAGCTGTGCCTGTCTTCCAGGGCTCTGGGCTGGGAGCGGCCCCGGAGGCCACGCAGGACCGGCTCCATGCCATCCAGGAGAAGATGGAAGAGCGTCAGCGCATCCTCGCGCTGCCCCAGAGGTTTGCTGGCAGCAAGCAGTTGAGCCGGAGGGAGATGGAGATCGAGAACGCCCTCTTTCAGGGCACGGACCGCCACTCCTTCCTCCGGGCACTCTACCACCAAGGTCTGTGTGCCTCTGGCTGTTCCTGTCTCTGCTGCAGCAGGGAGAGATGGATGTGTGGGGGTCTGACACATTTCTGTCTGGCTTTCTGTCCCTGAAGGTGTTCTGTTTTGGCACCGTGTGGGTGGGGGTATTTTCAATGGCAGAAGGGAAGCAAAGGCACAGAGCAGGGAAAATAAGTGACTTGTTAAAGGCCCTTCCTGGTAGCCCAGTAGCAGAGGTGGAAATGGAGACCAGCAGCTGGTTCCCAGTGCCCTGACCATTGCATGACACTTCTCACCTCAGCGGTGTTGTCCCCGAGCCAGAGGTTTCTTCTGGCTTTCTGGATGGAGAGTCTGGTGTTGTTTAGAGTTGGTAAAAGCTGCTCCAGTCTGCTTTAGCTGGAGAAATGTACAGGCATGAACCTGCTGGGATTTGTTTTTAAGACAATATCAAATAACAAACGAGATGAGGAGGAACTCCTAAAACAACTTCTCCTATCTCCTGAAACACCACTTTGGTCAGTGTTCGGTCTATAAGGTACAGCTGACCCAGCATTCTCTGTCCCCTTCTCCCTGCTTTGGTGTCAGTGTTGTGGAAGTTAGCAAAACCGAGAGGCAGCAGAGCTGAGGCTGGTAGGCTGGGAGATGTCCCCCTCATTTCCATGCACTAAGTCTGTGGGATGGACTTTCTTTAAGCCCGGGAGTTGAACATGATGTTGTCCCTAGAAACCAAATATTTATATTCCAAGTATCAGTGCAGAAAGGTAGCATGGCACATCCTGGCTGTGCATGCAGGAGGAGCGAGGGTGTGGTGAAGGAATCACGAGAATGTGCTGGAGTGTGGCTGCAGATAAGCTGCTGGGGTCAGCTCTGGGAGAAACGAACACTGCACACAGCACCAGTGATGGTTCTGCTCCTGTCTGTAGGTTTGTCCTAAGCTGAGACACCAGCACCTGCTGCCTGCTAGGGCTGCCCTTCCTATTTAATTAACCTGCATGGAGGCTGGTTCAGAACGTGTTTTTTCCTGTTTTGGGGTCCTGTCCGTGTCTCTTTTGCAGTCTGCGTTTTACAGGTGATGGGGGTAGTCACACTGCCATGTTTCTCTGTTGTGGATTAGATGACACTCGGAGGATAACAGATGAAAAGGACCCCATGGTTCACCTGGACAGTGTTTACCAAGAGCTGCTGAGCAAGCAGCTACCTGAAGAAGTCCGGCCAACCAAGAGCGACCCATGCTTGCTCCCTTCCCCAGCCCCACGGCATCCAGTGGTGGAGGAGTCATCGCTTCCAGACCAGGAAGAGCAGACAGACCAGGAAAAAAGTCCCAGCCTTCCTGCAACAAAGCCCCATCAGTCCCCTCCAAGACCTGTGACTATAAAAGAGCCTGTAGAGTTCCTCCCGGAGGAGGAGATTCGCAAGAACCGTCTGTCAGAGGAAGAACTCCGAAACATACCCAGGTTTGCTTCCTACCATCCTGGAGAGCCCAACAAGGTATTTGGAGATGAGCCATGAGTTATTCGCCTTCCCAGCCAGCATGTCTTAATGCTGCTTCTGCAAACAAAAACTCCTCTGCTACTGTATGGCTGCTGCCTGGAGGGTGCTTGCTTGATCCTGCCTGCCAAGGGGTGGCTCTGGGAGGTTACACAGCTGGCAAACAGCTGTGCTGCAGCCCCTAGCCCCTCCTGGCTCTGGCGTGTCCCTAGACAAAATGTCCTCTCCCTCTCTGAGCCCTTCGGAGACTGGCAGTGACTTTATTTAAACTCTGCTTAACTGCTAGCTGGTGCTTGTGTCGTTTTATGAATATGGCAGATGGTTTATAAATACGGGATGGCAGAGTGGCTGAAAATTCATATGTCTGAGGTGTACAGACTGGGGATGGGTTAAAAAGCATCTGTTGGCATGCTGCAGGCCAGCTGACCCTGTCTCTGTGTTACAGGTGCTGTATTTGAAGAACCTGGGCCCTCGGGTGACGATGAAGGACCTTGTGTCGTTGTTTGCTCGGTTCCAGAAGGAGAACAGCCCACTGATCCAGTTCCGCCTGCTGAGTGGCCGGATGCGGGGTCAGGCTTTTATCACCTTCCCTGGTGAGTCGCTGCCTCCTGCCTCGGTTCTTCCCTGACTCCTGAAGGTGCCACATCTTCCCACAGGGCCCTCGACTGGCGCAAACTCCTCTCTCCATGAAGCAGGAGGGGACTTTGCTCCCTTTCCTTTGTATCATGTCACAGTCTTTGCTCTGGACTGGGGAAGGATTCATCAAAACAGAGGGGATACATTTTGCTGCTGCAGTTATTCAGCTGGAGAACCCCAGAACTGCACGGGGTCACGGTGCAGACTGACGATGTGTGAGCATTGTGGGTGTCTGTGTCAGAACCTGCTGTGTCATCTCAGCCCATTTTGCTCTTTTCTTGCAGATATTCAGTCGGCCCAGGATGCGATGCTGTTGGTGAATGGGTACGTCTTGCAGGGGAAGCCGCTTGTGATTGAATTTGGGAAAAGCAAGGGGCAGCTGACAGAGCCAGATGCTGCCGCCCCCTGCCCCTCTGCTGGAGAGACCCCCCCTGCCAAGTAAGGGATGGAGGAGCAGGAACCTGGTAGACTTGCATGGACCATGGGAGCTTCTTGGTGATAACTGGGACAGCGAAGGACTATTGGGAGATAACGTGGCCGTCTGTAAATCCCAGAGTGGGGAAGGGAGAGAGCTGGGGATTTAGGATTCTGGAGGGGAGGAGCAGCTCAGTCCCAGCCCCAGGCAGCAGGGATGGCTTGGGGTGTTGGGGCTGGACGTGGCCTCTCGGAATGGTGCTGTGGCAGCACAGCGTGCCTCTGCCCTGGTGGCACACGAGGATCTGCGTGAGGGCACGGGCTGTGTGGGGCCTCCTGCGTACAACCTTGTCACCGTCCGTACACACTTGGGCTGTGCGGGATTATTCCTCCCATTCTACATCTGTGTTCTGCCTTTTGTGGCAAGGAAGGGGAGGGGAAGCCATGTAAATAAATGCATTTATAAGGTATTATTCGGAGTGCTCATTTACAAGGGCAGATGAACGTTCCCCTGCCCCGTGCTGCCTCAGCTGTGGCTCCGCGCCGGCCGCCGCCATCTTGTTGTACGGCGCTAGGCGCCGCCATGTCGCCCTACCGTTAGGAGGAGGGACTTAACGCTGGGAGCCGCCCGCCCGTTTGGGAGCCGCCATCTTGCCGTACGGCGGCGCCGCGCGGGGGCTGCCATCTTGTGGCGGGCGGTGAGGGAGCGGCGCCATGGCCGCCCCTGCCCGCTGCCAGCCGAGGGGCTGCGGCTCCAGACGCACGGGGCCCTTCAGCGCCGTGGCCGAGCTGCTCGGTAAGCACCGGGAGAGGAGCCCGGTGCCTGCCAGCCGTGACTTTTGGGCTCGTTTTGTGTCGCCCACCCGCTGTATCCTTGCGGTGGGGGCACATCTGTTGGAGCCCAGCCGCCCACCGGTGTCGCAGTGTCCCCCCTGTGCTCCTGCCCTGTGGCTCTGGAGCTGCTCGGCCTCAGGGCTGGAGGAGATGTCCCCTGGCAGCAGCAGGGCGAGCTGCTGTGCCGCCCCATGGCCCTGGTGTCTGGGGGAGATGGGGTCAGAAACTGACTCGATGGAATTGACCGGAGGCAGGCAGGGTTGGGGAGGGAGGAAGGGCAACGAACCCGCTGCTTCCAGGCTGCTGCCCGTGGTTCTTCCTTCCCCAGACAGCGCCTCAGAGCCCGGTGGGACAGCTAAGCTCCTCTGCATTGATGTTGTGAAGCTCAAGGGTCACCTTTGTTTAACTTTCACGGATAACGGGGCAGGAATGACTCCTCACAAGCTCCGCCACATGCTCAGGTAACGAGATACAAGCACTCCTCACATCCAGTATAACGTGCACAAGCAGGGAGGACATGACGTGCTACTTGTGGTGAGGAAAAACTGACAGAATGAGTGTTCTGAAGTCAGCCACAGGACAGCAGAAACCTGTTTTTTCCCGTAACTGCCTCTTTCACGTCTTTAAGAGGCTGCTGTGTTGCTGGCAGGTACCCAGCCTGCACCTGAGGTCTCCTTTCTTGCTCTTCTGTCAGCCCCGCTTCCCTGTTCCAGGTGTCATCTGCATCTGCAGCATCTCCTTCCTCTCCTGTGCTTGTAAGAAATGCCCATGTGGACAGGGCTGTGTCCTGGTGGGGGGTGATCCTCACACCAACCATGGTTGTCTCCTGTCCCAGAATTGCTGCTGCTACAAAATGGCCTGGCTTTGATTTTCCTTCACGAGTTGCTCCTTTCCTAGCTTGCTCTGTAAAGCACGGTCATTTCAGGGCTGGAAGCGTAGGGGTTAGGACCTGGTTCTTTTTTTCTCTAACAACTTGATTTAATATAAACAAAACGTGAGGGAGCAAAGCAGAGAAACTAACGGTTCTTGAAATGCAGCACACGCAAAGTCCACAGCTCTTCAGAAAAGCAAATGGGTTTCAGGAAATAAAAACAAACAAACAAAAAAAATCAGGCCATGTCCCCTTCCCGCCCTGTATTGTGTGGGAAGGAGGAAAGAAATGCCCTGGGCTTGGTAATTTTTTCTGTACTTGCCTGTGAATCAAGGTGGGGGAGGGTGACAGAAAGCTTCAGGAAACCTGAATGAGATACAGCAATAGCAGATGGAAGCTCCTTGCAAAATCTTTCGTCTGTGGTAAGAGAGCAGAAAGCTGGTGATAGTAAGAAGGCGGAGGGGGAAGCAAAGCTTTAAAAGCTGCTCTGGGGCAAACATGTAGTGGTCTAGGTTGAGATGTGGCAGATCCACACAATAACAGTCCGCTCCTTCCTATGCTTTCAGCTTCGGTTTCACGGAGAAGACTGAGAAGAGAGACCTCCCAACCTGTGGATCGAACGGCAATGGCTTCCAGTCTGGCTCCATGCGGCTGGGGAAGGATGCCATTGTGTTCACCAAGAACGGAGGGGCCCTCAGCGTGGGGCTCTTTTCCCAGACCTACCTGGAAGGTGTACAGGCTGAGGAAGTCATCGTCCCGCTGGTGCCGTTCAGCCAACAGAACAGTATCCTTCCTCCCAGTGGCTGAGCTGCTACTCTCATCCAAAGGGGCACGGGGTAGCTGATTTTTTATTTTATTTTTTGTCCCCCTGGGGCAAAAGGGAGATAAGTGGAGCGGGCAGCTCTGTTCTCCTTGACCGTGTGGCTTCTAGAGAAAATAATTGTTACTGAAGACTCTGTGCTCAGCCTGAAGGCCATCCTGGAGCATACCCTGTTCAACACTCAGGAGGAGCTGCTGGCACAGTTCGATGACATCCCAGGCAAAAAGGGCACCCGTGTCCTCATCTGGAACATCCACAGGTACGGGGCCGGGGTGCCCAGGGAGGCAGCAGTGCCCCCAAGCATGGGAAGGAACTGATAGCAGAGGCAGCTTCTGGACAGTTCTTGGCCTGGGTGGTCTTGGGCTGCTTTTATCCAGTCTGGGTGCTGGAGGAACAGCTGCAGGGGTTTCCCCCTCCTCCGTCGGGATGACTGAGTGCTTGGGATGCCCTGCTGTGAGTTAGAGATGGGTCTAGTTGTCTGTCACGCCTGTGCAATGGAAAACCTTCATTGTCTGTGTACCGAAACTGTTCTGAAGTGTTCTGCTGCTTTGGTGTTCTGTGCTGAAACGTCTAATTAAACAATTGACTAATGAGATCCGTGGGGCGTGTGAGATAGGCTGGTTTATCAGCTCCTCAGGAGATTCCCTCGGGACCCTGATGCGGAAGAGCAGACTGGGGAGCTGATGACTGGAGGAGATTGTCCTTATTTTTGCGTCTGGTGTTTTTCAGAAATAAAGATGGGAAGCCAGAGCTGGATTTTGATACAGATAAGCACGATATTCGGTTAGCTGGCTTCCTTGCAGAGATTCCAAGGAGAACGGGGCTGCGCTGTCGGGAAAAGGTTCAAGAGTGTGCTGCCCCAGAGATGGAGTACTCGCTACGGGTAAGTTGATGAGGGCTGGAAGGGAGCAGAGTGGCCTTTCCCTGAGCCTGCCATGCACATGAATTGCAAAAAACACGAAATCCAAACCAGATTTTGGGTTCATCTGGAAAAGATTACACGAGACTAGACTTCTGCTTCCTGTCCCGTTGTGCCGTCCCTTCTCCTAGGCATACTGCAGTGTCTTGTACCTGAAGCCTTGTGTGCAGATCGTCCTGCGACAGAAGAAGGTGAACACTCAGCTGATCACCAAAAGCTTGGCGAACACTGAACACGATTTGTACAAGCCGAGATTCTCTGTATCCTTCCTGACGCCTTTTGGCATGGCTCAGGCCTTGTCTAGTGCAGAGAGGAACTCAAGAGTTAAATGAATAGGGAGGCTGAATTATTTTCTTCTTCCCATCTCCTGGTCACCTTTGAGAAGCCAAGTCCTGATGTGAAGCTTAGAAGGGAGCTTTCAAAGCTGCTTCCACTGGAGCAGTGGATAACAGGGATGAGGGGTCAGGCTGCATGTCAGCCAGTTCCTGCCGTACCCCAAAGGTAACGTCCTGTGGTAGGGCAGGATGACACGGGGAAGGGCTTGAGGCTTTTCCTGCCTGGTCAGTTTTGCTTTGAAAATACCTTCTAAAAGGTTGATGTGCTTTTGGAGAACAGTGCCCACAGAGCACAGACTATTTGTTATCCCCAAGTCAAAGCCAAGTGCAGAGAAAAATTTTCCCTTCAAATCTCTCCCAGAAAGAACTTTGCATATATTTTTTTTCTTTTCACTTTGTTTTGAATTACGTCTGAGCATCTTTTACCCCCCTTCCTCCCACGTGCTTAACTGGTGGGTTGGGGTCCTGAATTTCTGTGCTTACATTAATATAAAAACATTGATCAAATATGAAGAATTTATTTGCAAGTAATTAGATACTTGCTTCAAAGGTGCTGTGTCCTTGCATAACCAATGTGCATGAAATAACAGCTCCTTACGATTTGGAGTTTAAGGTCTGCTGTGTATGTATGAAGTGGCATTGTATCGAGAAGCACACGATGACTATGAACATTGCAAAGACATGAACTCCGACTTTAAGAAATAAGCAAATAAGAATGTATTTAGACAAAAAAAAATAATAAAATAGCTAAATATTTTAATCCTAATACCACAGTTCCCTATCTGAGAGCAGTCTGTCTGGAACTGAGTTCATGTACCTGTAGTCTGCTGAAGGTGAGCTCTTCCTCCTTTGATGGACTTTAGTGTCATTATTAGTTGTTAAGATTTCTGCAGCCCTGACTGAATGGGCTTGTTTCGTTTTGTAAACACTGCTGGCTTATCTTTTAATCACAATTAAAATTACTAGTCATTAGTTATCGTGTTTGTGATATACTCAGAGGCAGCTTCCTTGCACAGATCTGCCTCTTCTATTATCAGGGCGATGTGAATGACTATCAGAGGTTTTATTAAAGCTATAACCAAAGCACATTTTGACTTGGCAGGAGCAAAGTGACTCCACTCAGTACTGCTGGATCCAGCTCACCTTCAGTCAGTTATGTGTTCTTATCTGATTGCTGGCTGCGTGCACGAGGTGGTTGTTAGTAGGCCGAGTGCTGTTTTCTTCTCAAGGAAAGGAGGTGGCGTGCTGAGGAATGCAGCGTGGGCTGCTCCATCCTGCAGCCTCTCTGGTGTGCTTCGCTTCTTCCTGTGGAACTCATGTGCGTCTCCCCTACTCCTCCTCTAGGGCTTGTTGTTTCTTTCTTCCTTGACGTGTTTTCCCTCAGAGCGAAAGGGTGAAGATCACCTTTGGATTCAACTGCAAGAACAAACACCACTATGGGATCATGATGTACCACAAGAACCGGCTCATCAGACCTTACGAGAAGGTGGGCTGCCAAAAGAAGGTGAGTGGCTGGGCTTGTCTTTTAACCCTTTTTATATGGGAGAGGGGAGGATGGGGCTTTGCAGAAAGCAGCCTGGTACCTACATTGCGCAGTCTTCAGGGGTGAACTGAGGGACCTGATGTCAGAGGCCATGTCCCTAGGATCAGATCAGTGTGTGTGTGTCTGGACAGGGCGGCTGTCCAGCTTTTAGTTAGCTAGGAACATCCAGCTGCTCTTTAGTATTGCTGTGGCAATAGCAATAGTTCCAGCTGTGGCCTTGCAGCAGTAGCTCAGAGCTATGGCACACCTTGGTGATGGCCATCTTAGCCTTGACGGTTCTGGTCTGTCAGTTTAGCCAGCATGTGCTTTGCTTTCTGGAACAAAAAGCTTCAGTATGTGCTCAAAATACCCTTATGGCATGGGGTTTGTACCTCATACATGCTGCTGGCCTGCAAGATGCGGGCCCTGGTGTTGCCGTCAACCTTTGTATCACAGGATTTGGGGCATCTGCACTCCTCAAAGGGCTGCTTTCTTTTTTGTTGTGAGCACAACTGGCTAAAGCAGCTCTTCCCCTTGGTTTCTGACCCCCAACGCAGGGAGAAGGTGTGGGTGTGATTGGGGTAATTGAATGCAACTTCTTGAAACCAGCGCACAACAAACAGGACTTTGAAGAGAGCAAGGAGTACCGGTAAGACAGACCTTTGCCCCGGGGATGCTGCTTGGAGAGGGCTCTTCTGAGGGCTTTTCAGGCCTTTGTTCTGAGCACGGCACATATTCTCAGGTCTGTTTATTCTGAAGTAGCTCCAAATTAGACCATTTTTACTTTCTCTGTTATGCCTAGAGATCATGGAGAATTTTGCCATGGATGCCTGGTGCAAACGTAGAGCCCTGGGTTGAGGAAAGGACACGGTGTCTGTGTTCCCTCAGGCCTGGCATCCATGCTTGTTCCCCCACAAGAGTCCAGCCTTGCAGTTGGACTCTATTAGGAACAAAATAGAGTTGAGTGGAGCCTGTGATCACGTGCACTTTAGCAGAGCTGCCCAATCTGGGAACAGACCTCTAAAGCCAAAAAAAAATAAAGTTGGATGCTTTCAGGGAGCCTCCAATAAAGGGGTGCAACAGAAGGAGGCGACACCCTCCCTCCGGGCACCAGCCCCTGCTCTCCTGGGGTTGCAGCACTTTGGGAAATGCTGCGCCTGGGGAAGGAGACTTGTGACAACTTTAAACTTGTGACAACTTTAAGCGAGACGGGGGCAGAACAGGCCAAAGCAGGTTTGTGCAGAACTAATCGGGGTGGGTCCATTTTTGGCAAGCGTGGGGTGGGTGACAAAGTAGGGTCAACCTAAAACCTGGAATTGCAAGTCTGAATCAAGATCTTGGGGAAGGGGGTTGTGTTTGCCCTGGCTGTTCGTTGTTCTGCCCATTCCCACTTCTTATGGAGTTCTTCCTTTCAGACGGATGATCTGTGTGCTGGGACAGAAACTCAACAACTACTGGAAAGCAAAGATGCAACAGATAAACTTGGGAAGCATGGATGCAGCTCGCGTAATAGCGTAAGGACCAGCTTGCCACTGCTCTGATCTTGTCCAGCATTAAAAGCCCTGTGTTTTCCTCAGCCAGTGCAGGATGGGGATATGCCACCGGGAGGGACAGAGGCTGTGAGGGGGTGACTGGACCTCTCCTTCCTATAGGGAACTGAAATGTGAGCCTGGGGAGTTAGGCCCTGTGGTTGCTGGGGGGATACCACACCACGGGCAGGGTGTTCATGGGAGAGCAGAGGCGTGCTGGCTGCCCCAGACCATTCCATGGGCGTGCTGGGATTGCCTTGGGATCAGGTAAATGCTCGTTCGGAGCAGCCTTTCCCAGTGTTCTTTCTGCACGTGAGATACTCAGGCTGAGTGCTGGTTCTTGCAGAGACAGACCAGACCAGATATGGGTACAGTGTGAGGAGTGTCTGAAGTGGAGGAGGCTCCCTGACAGAACTGACCTTACATCATTTCCAGAGCAGTGGTTTTGTCATCTCCATCCCCTCCACAAATACAGGTAAGGGACTGGCAGGTTGAATCCTGAGTGACTTTTCTCCATGCCGTCACACATCTTTGAAATACAGATGTTTTTGTATTTTTGAAATACAAATGAAATGCATGAGTTCCTGCTTTCCCTCCACATACCTGTGAATATATTTCTTAAAACAGACAGTGTTAAAATAGGAACCTGTTTCAGTACATGCTTGCTATGGTCACTGTAACAATCTCTTTTTCCTGATGCATTTAAAATGAGACTGAGCAGCGGAAGCTGGGCCATTTAAATTAAAAGCACTTCTGTAGGAATGGGTGGGTTTTAGTTAAATGTACTGATTGAATTACAGCCAAATGTTAACCCCGCTAATAACAAAATATGGTTTCTCGTTGAGATCTGCTGATCTATTGGAAGATAAAAAAAGCTTCGCCTCCTTGCTAAGGGTATCAGCTAAAGTGCTAAGCAGAAAGAACTGATAGACTGGGGACTGAGAGCAACTGTCTAGATTTTGCTGAAGGAAAATCCTTTCCTCTGATGAGCAAATTCCGGAGTGCAGCCAGTTTAAATGGCTGGACTGCCTTTATCCATTGAAATTTGGCATTCCACAAAGATAAATAAGATAGCCTTCGTAATACTGTTATGGAAATCATCTGGCTTTGGAGGGAGAGGGTAAGTATTTATGGCATAGAAAGTAGATGATAAAGCCACTTTTCAACAGAGAAAGCTAATAAAGGAGTGGCTCCATTTAAAGCTGCTTGATACGTTAAAAGTCTGTGATCTGGGAGAGGAAGCAGCATAGATTACAGATGGCAGACAGCTCTTTGTCAAACCACACAAATGGACTGTGGGATTTGTGAGTACCTTCAGAACAACCTGGTTCAAGCGAGCAATCACACAGCAAGGTAGTAGCAGAGCAGAGCAGGCAGCGAAGTTACTGTGGAAGGAGTAATTAGGATGGCCTAGGAGTACAGATCATTTCTAAATTAGGGTTACCGTCTGAGGAGGGAGACCTAAGGATGTGTTTAACAGTTCAGTGAAAGCATCTGTGCACTGCTTGTGACTGTCAGAAAAGTGCTGCTTCCATTTATTTTTACTGGTTTTGAAGATCCGTGTATGCAGAATTTGTGCCTTGTGCTTCAGGACATCCCCGCGAGTGTACAGTGGGGCACAGGGGGAGCTTTCCTGCAGACTGCTGTCACGTGGCTTGTGACTGTGACAGTTTCTCTCCTTTGAAGCAGCTGCTATTAGTGGTCTACGCTGCCCACACTGGCTATGATGCATTCCTCTGTCAGCTCAAAACAAGCAGAACTGGCTGGCATACTGTATAGTGGGCTGAGCTCCATCTCGTAGTCTGCACTTTATTGCTCTTCATCTATGTTATTTTGTGATTCAAGTGGCTCTTTTCCATTTAGTGTTTCAGCACAGAAGCATTTAACTTCTTCAGTTATTCTCTCGATCCTCTTTTATCTGAAATCCTAAAGGATCAGTGATGTTGCTTCGCTGTCCAAACAGTGGAGATTTTTGGTGGGTGAGGGGAGTCAACCCCTTCTTTCACACACTCAGTATGGTTGGCTGGTTGACTGCTCTTGTTGTAGAAGCTGTTTGGTGCCCGAGGAACTGGAACACAGTGATGAGAACAGCCCCAGATACAGACTGAAATGCATGAAGCAGTGAGTATATCCAGTTCTCCTTTGCAGCTCAGCTACATGGAGCAAGAAGTGGGGAAAGGGAGGCATTGGGTGTCCCTGATGCAGCAGTGGCACATGGTTCTAATGCAGGAGATGTCTGCTGCATTCCTCCTTTATCCCATTCTTCTCCTGGCAAAAGAACATTTTACTCCTCAGTATGACAGCAAGAAGAAACTTGCTTTTGTCCCTTCTGTGTTCTAGGGAGCAGAGTGGAGGGAAAAAGAGGAGAAGTTCATCCTTGTCTGAGGAGAGTGTGGAACAGCAGGTGAGGCAGGTGGGAGAAGGCTGCAGGAAGCAGCACAGGGAAAGCCTTTGTGTTTGATGCTCTAGAGCTTGGCAGGTTCTTACCCCTGCCTCGCTGTTGTTCTCATTCCCCCAACAGGAGAGACACCAACACATGATGTTGGAGCATGGTATAAAACGAGACCTTAATTTTTATCTGCCTACAGCTCAGAAGTGCTTCAGACTCTTAACAGGAACAGGGACCGAGGCAGTTCCTGACCCTGTCCTGCCACTCCTGCCTAGAAGAGGAGAAAGAAAGCAGAAAGCTTCCTGCTGATTTTTCTGGGGTTGCAGGACAGGTTCTGTGTGGCCGCCTCTCCTGTTTTCAGGTTAACTGGTTACATAAAGACTCTGATGTTTTGAATTTTCAGGAGAACTGTCTTTCGGACACGGCTGCCCAGAATGGGTTCTCCGGGCAGCTCTGGACACTGCAGCATGCCATCAGGTTGGCCATCCTGTAGGGACAGCTCCCCCCCAGCACTCACTGTAGCGTTCAGATGTCTTCCTGTAGCCCTGCAGCTCCAGCCTAGTCCCTCTGTGTGCCTTCTTCCCAAAGATACCTTCATGTCGCATGCCTTCATGTCTTTTTCTCAGTTCATTGGAAGGGACAAACCTGGTAAGGACAGGGGATTTCTCACCCTCCTTCCCACAAACCATTTTTCTGCTGTGTCCCATCTCTAATAAACTTGCCTGGTGCAGACCATGTAGGCAAATGAGACTCACTGTCAGAGTCTGCCCCAATTTGAGCCTTGGAGGGTTTCTGGGAGTACCTCTGTGCTCACTCAGGTTTGTCATCTCTTCCATCTTGCAGCATCATGTTCTTCTTTCTCTGCTTTGCTCACGTTTCCTCCACGACACAGTCATTTCATGTTACTCCAGGTGCATGGATGTAGAGGCAGCGTGTCTGCTGCATGTTTGTCTGTAAGAAGCATGAAGGCTCTCACTGCACAGCAGCAGGCGCTTTGTCAAAGCACAGAAGAACTGACACGCTGTTCCCAAATCAAGGAGAAACGCTTCTGCATCCTGAAACACCGCCTGTGCTTCTGTGGTACAGGGTGGTGGGGTGGCAAGGGAGCATCTTACTTTGTGGACAGTGACTGCACAGATTTGTCACGAGTCAGATAACTGCAAGGAGGCTGGGTCGCAGCTGGCAGCTCCTTGGAGTGGTGTCTGTTGGGAACGAGACCGGCCCCTCGTTGCCAAATGGATATTAGAGGGACTGGAAACTGAGCCTTCCTGGTTGAGCCCCAAGGATCACTGTTGCTGGGGTGTGCTGATTCTAGCGCCTGTCTGGTGGAACCTGCTCAGAAGGGGCTTGGTTGTCCTGCTGTCTTTCCTCTTGGCTAAGCTTTGGTTTCCCCCAGTGCAGCTGATGTATTGAGGGCTGTTGGTTTACACTTCTCAAAGTTCATTTCTTCCCCAGGTGTCACCCCCTGCGTCCGTGTCATTGCCTGCTAAAACCAGCAGTTACACCTGCCCTGGGAAGCTGGAGCCTGAGGAAAAGTACGCTCCCGGGACTGGTGCCTTTTCCCTTCCTCTCAAAAAGATGGCTGCAGTCCAGGGAGGAGATGGACCTTGGGAGCAAGACAGCTGCTTAACAGCAGGGTAAGTGGTCATAGGGTGCGTGCTTCTGCCCCACCCGCGTTCTTTCTTCTGCCCACGTGTTGGGATCCATTCTGAGGTCAGCGTGGAAGCTCTCGGTGAGGTGCAGTTTGTTGGAAGTCGTGTGCTGGCCAGAGCCAGTGGATCTGTCTCCCTGGCTGGGAGAGTGGCTTGCAGGGCTCAGACTCTCCTTCACGCTCCTGTGTCCTGACGGAGAAGGTGAGCAGGGAGGAACTGAGGGAGGATCAAATTAATGGTTTTAAATCCTCCAAGTTTCAGCTCAGCCAACAGCCTGTCCATGTCGGTGTTAACACCTTCACACCCCTTGGACTTAAATGAATTTCCATGTTGACAGTTCTCCAGCACCATGGTCAGTCTGAATGGCAGCTGATGTGGCTGCCTTTCCACTGCCAGAGCCGGAGAATTCAGCTCTAGAGGTTGCTCTGTACAGAGGGTATTCCATCCAAGGGAAGCTGAAGACCACGTGGCTTCCAGTACGAAAGCAGGTTTCTGGGGAGAATAATGTTTCTAAGTCTCACATTGTCTTAAAGTCTTTTTTTGAGATATAATGTATTTATTTGTATATTTTCGAATTATCTTCCTTCCCCCCTTCTCTGCTGTTTGTAATTCTGCCTGCAAGTGCTGAAACTGTGCATTTCAGGAGGGAGCAATGTGGCTTTTCTCCCACACGGTGGCACTGCCAGCCTGTCTCTGCCCCAGGTGGCAGCCTGGCCGAGGGGCAGCCCTTCCACGTCTCCCCTGTACGGCCTCTGGGCTGCATCAGGGCAGTGCCTTTCCCTTCCTCAGTTTGGTTGTGTTACAAACAGGTCAGGCATCCGGGGCTCCGACAGGTGCAAGATCTGGTTGAGTTTGTGACCAGACATGCTCCAAATGATTTTTTAGCTGAAGAAACTTAGAGTGGCAGCCCGCTGGGAACAGACCTGCCTGGCATGTGAAATGAAATGCATTTGGCAAACGAATTTCAGATGGGACATTTAGCACATTTCTGAGTTGTTTTTTCCAGGGACCACAGTTCAGCCCCACTGCTGTCTCAGACGGGGGACAGGCAGTGGGGTTGGGTAGAAGGGAGCCAGAATCTTTCATCTTTTCAGCTCTGTAGGCCCGATGTGTCCCCTGCATGAAATGGGCATGGTAGCTACTAGTTGTAAGGGAGAGAGGGAGTGTGAGGAGCAGAGTGGTGTGAAAGACAGATAGCACGAGTTGTCCTGAGCAGCGATGCCTCGTACTGGGCAGCAAACACCTGGCCAGGAGGAGGATTGATCCCCACAGTCAGAGCTTGCTAGTTTGCTACAGGTGCAGCAGCTACCGAGGTCAGCTGTGCTACGAATGGGAGAGGCTCCTGCCTGCTCTCACCCCCATTTTTTTGTTTTCCAGCAAGCCCAAGTTGACCAAAAAAGAAGAAATACCGGAGAAGGCTGAGAACATAGTGGTGGTTTCACCCCCAGTCCTGGAATCTCCTAGCCCCTACTATTTCTCTCTTCCAAAGAGCTTTGTGTTACCTTACCAAGACGGGGAAAACTTTTTGTGTAGAAAACAGGAGGATCTGAATGTAGGTGGCAGCTCGCACACTCGTGTGCTTGAAGAGCAGCCGGGCACCAGCCTTGCTGACGGTGTGCCACGCTGGGAGCGATGCTGCCTTGAGGCATTGCCCAGTGGCTCAGCAGAAGATCAGAAGACTGGTGTGATCCAAGGCGGGCAGAAAGAGCAAATGCCAAAATTGAAACCAAAAAGATGGCCTGCAGACGTGAGTGTTTGTGTAAATGCGTGCAGGAGCTCAAAGGACATGGAAAATAAACCTTTTTTGCCAGTTGTCAGTGTTTTGAAGGCTGCTACAGGTGGTGAAGCTCCCATTCAGCTCTGCCCCTTTGGATGGCAGCAGAGACTTCACAAATTAAAGGTGGAGAAAGCCCCAGACCTTGGTGGTGGAGACAGAGGAGGAAAAGAACTGCAGGTCCTCAACAAACAGGAGCAGGAGGGCATGACAGAGCAGGAGGATGTGAGAAGAGAAGCAGAGAACATCTCTGTGGAACTGAAGAACATTTCTGTAGAGAGGGATTTGCTTCGGTGCAAGGTAGCGAATATGCAGCTGTGTATCCCTGCTGGCTGGGAGGGTGTCAGAGAAGGTGGGTCAGGGAGGAATAAGGAGACAGGACGGCTGCATAAAGAATGCATTGGGCTTTTTCCTTGGTCTGCTGACTCTTAACTCTTCCTTCAGGCCTGGCAAAACTCATTTTATCTTGCTGGTTGATACCATTCCTGTGCATTTCACATTTCAGGTGGAGGAAATTGAGCGTGAGAAGTGTTGCCTGAAAACAGAATTATTGGAAAGCCAACAGGAACTGGCGACGCTCAGACCTCAGAAGGTGGAAGGCTTGTACTGGAGTGAAAAACACACGGGTTACTGCCAAGCTGAGCTGCAGGAGCTGAAAGCAAAGCTGGCGAGGTCTGCAGAGGAGAAGGCAGAACTGATGGAGAGACTCAAGGATACAAAGACGCAGTTAGAGGCGCTCAGGGAGGCACAGGTTTCCTGCAGGGGCCCAGAAGAAGACGACGTGAAGAGGTGAGAACAGCGGGCTGGCCGTTTGGCAGTCCCCATCATCCCTAACGTGGGGGGAGAGGGCAGGAGTAACCGTGGGCTGCCATTTCCATGGGACACTGCTGCCCTGCTACCTGTCAGGCTGTGCAGGTAACGGGGTCAGAGCCGAGGATCCTGCTGGCGTGAGGGGGTGGAATCAGCAGGTGAATCCAGATCATTTGATGAGGCTTCAAAGATGCCTTACAGAAGAGTGCTTTGTCCGTGCAGTGTCAGTGCCGCACTGTGGCACATTGTTGTTGGATCCCTCGCACACTGTTGGGTCTGTAATGGAGATCATTATGGGATGGAGCTGGAAACCCCAGTGCACGTGGTACTCCTAGCAGGGGAGGCGGCAGCTGTGTCTGATGGGAGGTGTCTGACTCCTCTCCTGGCTTTTCTCTTGCCCGCAGCCTCATGGAGAAACTGAAGAAGCTGCGTGTGAACGTCAGCTGGCTTCTCTCGCTCATCGTTCCCCTCGTGGAGCTCCAGGATATTGACTTTGAGTCCGATCAGGTGGACGAGATCCTGCAGAACGTACTGGAGGCAAACCGCACGCAGCAGTAGTCATCTCCGCTGCCGCTGGGCCTTCTGTACATCAATAAACCCCTGGGTTCTTCACTCCTGCTCTCGGTGGTCATTCTGTGGGGCAGGAGGCTCTCTTCCGTGCCCTCCCCTGCTCTGACAGGCCCTGCTTTCTGCTCCCTGTTGCTGGAGGCTGGGTTTCCCTGGGGCTGGGAGCCTGGAGGTGGTGTGAGCCCTGGGGATGGCACAGGCACGGCTCGGACACGGCCGGGGGCAGCGTGACGGCGAGGATCTGAGCCCTTGCTCTCGGCCTTGAGTCCGTGGTCTTGATCGGCCCACGCAGCAGCTAAACTGGGTCCCTGCCTGCCTTTTTCCTCCGGAGTGCATCTGTTTGTTTGTTAAATAATGTAGCAACACAAGGTTCCTTGAGCTAAATTTATCTCTGCGTGTAGCTATGGGAACAGTTGGTGGCATGGTGACGCTGGGGCGTGCAGTCAGAGCTGCGAGGCTCTGGGCTAGTGTGGCTGAGGCAGCTTCTTTCAGCAGTAGCTGTCCTGTGGGGGAGCTTCTCCTTTAAACTTCCTTTTCAGGCCTGCTTGGCTCTTTTTTAGCCAGCAGCACGACCACCCTTTTGGCTCAGGGAACTCAGAGAACATGGGGCAGACGTCGGTTTTGGGAGCAGCCAGGTATGATGCAGAAGGGCCACACGGACCAAAGGATGCTGTAGCTGCCCGTCCTGCCTCCAGCAGGCTTCAGAGACAGAAAATAAAGGCAAGGGCAAGTGGTAGTCTGTCAATATTGCTTAAACCTGTATTTATCTCCAGCTCACAAGCTTCCCAAATCAAATGTGGTTTCCTGCAGGTACAAAATGCCTGGCTTAAAGGAGCTGAGGAGAACCCCTCTCAAATTCCCGCAGTCAGTTCTTGCTGAAGGGACACATCCTTCTCGGGCACGTTCTCCTGGTGGGCCTGGAGGGCAGGGCGTGTGTGTGTGTGGCCAGCACACTGTGGCTCTTCTGACACGACTTAAGCACTTCATTTGTCTTGCAAAGGCGTGAGGCCACATGACAGAAACTGCTCAGGTGGTGTCACCAGTCAGGTGTTTGTGTTGCCTGAGAGTTGGGAGTTGAGCAACCCGGCTGTGTGCACACAGCGTGCCTCATCCTGCGTGCTGAGGACTTTGCAGCCTCCTTTTCCCCTGTGGCTGGGCTTGCATGCAGCACTGCACAACTTTCACTGTTGCTGGTGCAGGCAGGCAGGATGTTATCAATACAAATGCTTTTTTTCCCCTACAGTCTGTAGGTATTGTGCCGCTGTCTACAATTTTTGATCTCCCGTCCTTCTGTTTGAGTCCTGCTCTGTGTCTAGCTCATGTTTCCAGATCTCAGATCTGTGTCTATGAGCTCTCTTGACATTTTCAGATTGAGCTGTCTGCTGGGTTTTCAGGTCAGTACTGCAGGTGGTAACACTTGAGTTTGAAGGTAGCTCCCTTATCTCCCTTCATTCATGGTTTGAAGGCAGCGTTTCTTATCTCCATTTATGTTTGCTTTTTTTTCTTTTTTGTTTTGACATCTTGCCAGCTGGTCCTCAAACCACAGGATAACACCCCCGTGGCATTTCATTTTCAATAGAGCTGTTGAGGAGATCAAATCTCCACTGGGATATCACACTGAATTGAAGGTTCCTTTCACAGCGTTTGGGACGCTTGCATTAATTTTACAGTTGCATGAAGTGCAGTTTTGCATAGCCAGAGAGATCGTGGGGAGCTGTCATGCTTCTGGCCGTGCTGGGAAGTTTTATACCATAAGCGAGTCATCCTTTGAATCATCTGCCGTGGGAAGGGGAAGAGACGGAGCTTTATTTTCTTCTCCAAAGCTGCTGCTAAAGCGGGAAATGTCTACACCTCCTTTTGGCTTGTGGCCTCTCCACATGTGTTAGCTAGTAATCTTGGTTGCTGCTGCTCTTTGCATCTTTTTTATTCCATCCCATTATAGCTAGCTCTGGGATCTGAAGTTTATCCCTAATAGTACTTGACCTTATTTCTTTCGGAGGTTATTTACAGACATCCCCGATGTTTGTCGTGCCGTGTGTGCCTGTACCCTGTCTCCAGGACCTTGGCTGCTGCCGTGGTGGGAGCCGTGGCAGAGCCTGCACAGCTCAGAGCTGCTCCTGTTTAATTCCTGCCGCCCAGGGAACGGAGCCCGTACTCGCATGACATACAGAAATAAGGCGCTTGGGCGTTAGCAACAGGAACGAGCTTTTCTGAATGAGGAGGTGGTGAGGAAAGGGCAGCTTTGATGCAAGCATCGATCGGCAGAGATCCGTGCGCCTACAGAGATGTTTAACAGCCTGTGAGCAGTTAGCGGGTTTCGTACTCTCACCTCTGCGTCTCGCATTACCAGCAAGGCAAAATACAGGCTCTCCATGGTGATATGTGGGTCCCTGACATTTCTCGAGCTGCTTTGTTTTCCTCGGAGGAAAGAAATCACGCAGAACATGGTTGCGCGAGGGAGTGTTTCCGAAATGGATGCGACTTGGCAAACAGTGCAGCTGTTTATTTTCCCTTAGATAAGCTGATATCAAAGTACCTGATTTTGAAACTTGGCACTTCCCTCCTGCATCTCCGACAGCACGCAGCGTAGCGCCCGTGCCAACAGCTTGCGATGCCGTAATGGTTTGGGGGAATTAAGTTGTGTGGTGAAGATAAATCCTTACTGCAGGTGAGGAGGTCAGTGAAGCATCTCAAAAGATAAGACCACTTGGCAAAGCTTTCTCTTCCTGGAGTGCTCCAGGTCCTCCCTGGCAGTACCATGCTATGTCTCTTGGAGCCTTGGAGCTGCAGCAGGCGGCCCTGGCGAGGCTCTGGAGGAACCCAGCCTGTCCGGCGAGGCGTGCGGGTGCCCTGCTCCATCCCACCTGTGAGCTGGGGGGCTCAGCGCTGCGTTTCGTGGGCAGCTTCCCTCTGTTTTACAAAGATTTCCCGTGGGAACGGGTAGCTCAGGGACAGCCGAGGATAAACTCGTCTCTTCCAACATGATGGAGCTGCCGTTGGAGTGCCTGAGGGTGGGATTATTCCCCTTGTCAGATTTTTTCTTAGCCAGGAGTCCCGGAGCTGGGGGAATTAGCTGCACCTGCCTGTGCTCTGTGCAGCAACAGCTGTTTGCAGCTGCAGACTTACAACTTAGGGGCATTGTAAGTCTGGGAATGCAACAAGGGGACAGTCCCCAGCCCTGCGGTGCCCGCTGTCCTTGCCTTGCAAAGGAGGAGTTAATTATTCCTGCCACCTTATTCCTGCCTCTTATCGGTGCCCCCTGCCCCAGGTGCCGGCAGGGAGATGGAGAGAGCAGCCTCGCGGCCCGGCACCACCGTGGCAGCGAGGTGGGTTGGGAAGAGCAGGAGGCCAATGAGGAAATGAGCCATGGCCGGAAAGGTAGGGCTGATCAGAGATTAATTGATCTCTCCCCCGCACGCTGACGGCTGTCCCCTGGCCTCTGCTGCAGCCAGGGGAAAATTGAAAGGCAAAGGGCAGCGTGGTCATCCCAGTGCAGCCTCCCTGCAGCAGCTCAAAGGGCATGGGGGCATCGAGGTTGTGGAGCCAGTGGTGGCCTCGGCTCTGTGACACCTGCAGACCTCTTGGGTGTCTCGGAGGCTTGGAAGAGCTCTCTTCTTGCTTCCACCCACCCTTTAAAAGGAAAAGGGCTGAAAATTTGGGTAACAATACATCCGTTGTGGCAATCTTGGGAGTGTCTGCCAGGTGTAGCTAGTGTTGTGGGACTTTGCTCTGATGACCTGAAGAAACTTAGAGGTTTTCTAGGGAAACGAGTTCAGGGTAGTCATGCTGTTCTGTGACGTGGGTTTTGTCCTGGTTTTAGCCTTTTTTAGCAAGCTGGACATCCCAGAAATAGAGAGGATATTGCAGGTTCTGTGAAAAAAGGCACCTGCTCAAGGAAAGATTAGTTCCCCGCTGTGGGAAAAGCTGCTCTGAAGCACACCCTTCCTTCGAAGTCCTGGGCAGAGGCAGGAGGCGGCCCCGGGGCTGGTTCCTGTGCTTCTGGGATGACTTCAGGGTCACGCTGAGAGCCTGGAGGGGCTCGGCTGCCTCTCGGGCTGGGTGTCTTCGAGGTACAGACCTCGAAGGTACCTACAGAAGTTACCTAGAAGTAACCTACAGGTTAGCAGCTGCCAAAATAGGGGCGCCCCTGGACTGCAGGCCTCAAATGGCCCGGTGTATCCTGAGCATGGGGACAACAGGCTCGTTTGGGATGATCTGCGGCCTGGTTAGCGTGGTTGCAGCTCGGTTTGTTCACCCCAAGGTGTTCAGGACCCTCTGGCCTCTCTCTCTTCCTTGCAGCACACTGCTGCTTGACCAGAGGTGGGCAGGGGAGCTGCCCAGGGTGCGGTGCAACTTCTCTTCAGCTCTGCAGGCACTTACCAGTTCTCCAGGATGGATTTTGTCTGGAGACGAGCCCGCTTTCCCTGGCACAGGCTGCCCAGCGAAGCTCCAAGTGTCCAAGACCAGGTTGGGACTGGGTGGGCTTTACGGTCCCTTCCGACCCGAGCCATCCTGTGATTCTATGATATTTCTGTAAAATCCCTGGTGTAGCTTCGATTTACACTCCTGTACGAGTGCATCTTGCTGATAAAGCTTGTTTTGCTGGCTGAGTTGGTGTAGGCTGCGCTGATAAAAGATTGTTGCTGCTGCAGATTGCATGTGTGCTGGCTCTGCTGAGATGGCTAACCTGGAGCTCCTCGAGGGTAGATTAGACGTAAATTACGGAAAAATGCGATTGTGATGTTAATGTAATGCCATGAAGATCGAACCCTTGTGTCCTTTTCATGGGCCCAATACCTGATTTTTCAAGGTTAACAGTTTTTATAGCTCTTCTGATAAATTTCTGAGCTGTTGTTCGACCTCAACCAGGAAAGTGTTTTCTAGGAGCCTGCTGTGGTGCACCCAAAGGTCCACTTCCCCTCTGTGTCATGGAGTTTGTTCCGCCTTGCTTACCTCAGATTTCTTCTGTAAAGAGCAAAAGATCCTTTAGGGCTCCCCAAAAGGTCACTTTGCAGAACATGGGAGGCCGTGAGGTGCAGCACAGGCCTTCCCTCTGACAGAAGGTGTCCCCTGAGGAGGAGCTGGCTCCTCACCCGCAAAGCCTCCCACTAAAACCAGGGGAGCTGGGCACCACCAGCCTCACCTCGGTGTCCCGGCTCTGTGCCTCCAGCCACAGACGTCCCCAAGATTTTGGGAGGGCAGGAAGCCCCTGGAGGTGAGGTACGGGTGCCCCTCCAGGCTGCAGCACAGCACGGGAGGCAGCTGGGGGCAGGAGGAGGGCAGAGGAATGCGGAGGCCGTCTCCAAGTGCCTCGGCCCATCAGGAACTTGGCCTCAATTTTCTTCCCCTCCCTTCTCTCCTCTCCGAGGGCTTCCCTGGGTTGCACTGGGGGCAGAGACGGTCTCCCCCAGCACCTGGTCCCGTACTCCTTAGAGAGGCTGTACGAATTATTTGCTGCTTTGGATCCACTGCCCTAGGAGGGAACAGGAGGCAGCTGTGGGGTGGCAGAAGCGGTAAACTCTGCCTGCCTGGAGGGCTCCTCGGTGCTGTGGGATCCAGCTGGGGCTGCCCCTTTTAACAGGTGCCTCACGTGCTGCGGGATGCCTGGGGAAGGTGGCATCGCCTGTACCTGTCCCCAGGGCAGGAGGGAGCTCTGTGGGGGCTGCCTGCAGAAGGCTTGGGGCCGAGCAAGCGTCCTTCTGAGGAGGAAGCTGGGGCAGAGTGACATGCTTGAAAACCCCATTTCTTGCGCCTGTCCCCGGAGTTTGCAGCCCGTGGCCCAGGTGTGGCTGCGGGCTGGTGTGCCGGGCGTTTATAGCGCCTCTATTGCTTCAGAAGATAAGGGCACGTTAATACTTTATTGCCCCCCGTCTTCATTTGAGGCACCGTCCGGAGCCGCGGCTCTTGCTCCTTTTGCACCCCCGGCCCCAGTGACCCTGGGGCTCCCTCCCCAGGGCAGCGCCGAGCGGCTCCGCTGGGCACGGGCCCTGTCCCCGGGCTGTGGGGAGGGGGCACGGCCCGTGCCTGGAAATCACAGCGGTCCCTGCCCGCGAGCATCTTCCTCGGGGAGAAGGGGAGAAAGCGTGACTCACGCTGTTATCGGGAGTGTGTTAGCCCCGCGGGTACACACGGTTTCACTGGCGCAAGGTTAGTGGTGACGTCTCAGTGGGGAACCCAGTGCCCTCCTCGCCGGAGCCTAATCTAAATCGTTTTACGAGGGGCTGACAGGTGAACTGAAACCTCCGGGGGGCAGGGGTTATCACGACTCTGGCAGTGGGATGCAGGATACGACGGGCATCGGAGCTGGCACGGGAGGTAAATGTACCCGTTGCTCCGCCACGGGCTGCCTGCACCCTGCTCGCTGCTGCTGGCAGCCCCCACCCCGGACCCAAGGGCTGCGTGGGGAGGGCTCGGCCCTGCCTCCCCATCCCAAATTAGCCCCTGCAGGGACCCCCCGGGCTCAGAACCCGCCTGCGAGCCCCCGCCGTGTTTTATTTCTTGTCTCCTGTAAGACCCAGAGCAAGGGATGGGGCTCCCTGTGTGTGACGGGCACTGGGCAAGCCAGCACAGCCCCGTCACAGCCCACCCTGCCAGGTGAGGTACTGGGGGGCGGGCTTCTGGCCCCCTGGTGCCGGAGGAAAGCTCAGTCACAGCCTAGCTAGAAACACAGATTTATTGCGACATCGGTTTGAAATCAGCACTGCGCCCCCACCCGCCTCCCGCGGTGATTCAGGGCCCCTGGGGGTGCCCCGATCCCCCCACAACCCCACCGTGGCAGCGGGAGAGCCCTGGGGGGGGGCACAGAGTCACTGTCTCACAGGGGCAGCTCCTGCAGGCTGGCGGCACCACGGTGGGAACAGAAGCCAGGTTCGGAGTCCTTCACCGTCAGCCGGGGTTTCTGAGCAGTCAAAGTGACCAGAGTCAAAACCTGAGCGGGCTGAGCAGGGGGGGTGCCCCCGCGTCCTCTCCTCTCTCTGCCTTCCCTCGCTGCCAGCCCAGGCGTTCGGGAGAGCTGGGAGAGGAGCCAGGCAGGGGCCCCGCCGCCGCTAGACGTATCCCGTCAGGCTGTAGGAGTTGAACTCGCTCTTGGGCTTCTGCGTCGGGCTGACGGAGGGCTGGGGGCTCTTGCTCGCCAGCAGCCGGGACGGGTAGGCGTTGGAGTAGGCGACCGGCGAGTCCCGCGAAGGGCAGGAGGCGCAGAGGATGAAGCCGCCGATGAGGGTGAACAAGGAGGAGATGATGCCCAAGTAAAGAGCCTCCCCCATCTCGTACTTGGTGCTGTCGGGGAGGATGGGGTTGTAGAAGTCCCGCAGCACCACGTGGATGTTCCACACCAGCGGAATGAAGCAGAGCAGCCCCCCGAGGACGAAGGCCACGCCACCCACCACCGCCACGCGGTCCTTGCCCGGCGAGCCCTGGCCGAAGACGGTGCACCTCATGCCGGCCACGGCCAGCAGGCAGGCGAGGGAGGAGACGGCGCAGGAGCTCACCATCAGGGCCTGGGCCGCCTGCACGTCGGAGGGCAGGTTGAGCATGGAGCTGTAGATGTCGCACTGCGTGATGCCCGTGCTGTACGTGGCGCACTCCATCCACAGCCCCTTGGTGAAGCTCACGGCCGTCACGATGCTGGAGCCGATGTAGGAGCTGATCTTCCAGCTGGGCAGCAGCGTGGTCGTCAGCGTGCCCACGTAGCCCAGGAAGGCGATGGTGTAGCCGGCCAGCTGGAGCCCCATGGACACCATGGTGGGGCCGGGCGTCGCCTGTCCTCCTCCCGCGCGCTTACCTTGCCATGGCCCCGCTGGCGGCTCCTCTCGCCGGGCCGAGCCTTCGCCCCGCTCCCCTGGGCGCCAGTTTTGTGCGGGCCCCGCGTGTGGGTGGGAGCAGGAGGGGAGGAGAGGTTACCTGCAAGAGTGGAGAGCAATCCCTCCCCGATTAACGATTGACCCGAGCCCGTGGAGCCGCGCCAAGCACCCTTTCACCTCTGTTATCTTCCCAGGCAAGCTTCAGAGGCAGGCAGAGCAGCGCTGCCCGGGCAGGACGCCAAAGCTCTCCCTGCTGCCGCGGCCGTGGGCAGGGATGGGGAGCCCGCCCGGCCCCGCGGGGCCATCTCCCACGGGACCAGGAGGTGCAAGGGCAAGGAGAGCAGCGTCTCCTGGTGCGAGCCTCCCCCCCTGCCTCTTCCTGCCCCCCCGTGTTGTATGGGATGGAAATATTTCTTCGCTGCCACGCGTGCCCCGAGCTGCTTTTGCAGGCTCAGCTAATCCTTATCTTCCGCTGTCCGGAGGGAAAAAGCCAAAAAGCTGCAGCTGCGTGCTGTGTGTTTGGGACCTGCCGGTGGAGATCTGGGTGGTGACCCCCTGAGGCTTCCCCACCGGAGGCAGGGGGTTGCTCCTGTTCCATCGGGGCTCACGTAAAGCTCCTGCTGCTGCCTGCCCACCCTGTGCTCCAGTGGGGCTGGGACAAGAGGATGCGCTCTCGAGGCTGAACTTTGGCTGCCAGCTCTTCCATGGCACGGTGACAGGGAGGAACGGCAGGTGCCGGTGACACCTGTGTCCCCAGGAGAGCCCAGAGACCCGTGGAGGACAGAAACACATCGGGCACAGCGGGGTGACCCGTCCTGCTGTGGGGTGCAGCCCCTGCTCCCTGCGGGGGTGCTGGTGCCGTGGTGGGAGTTTCCCCTCCCCACCTCGGAGCGGGCAGCGGGGTTTTGGCAGGCGCAGGTTTGTTTTCCCTTCACCTTGTTTCAAAATTCCCCCTGGTGCGGTTCTTGCGAAACGCCAAACCACACGGTGCCGCCCGGCCACTGGCCTCGCGCCCTGGGAAAGTTGCCGGCTGAGGGTGCAGCCCCTGCAGCACCTCCGAGGTCTGCTCCCAAAGTTCCCTCACTCCTGTCTCCTTTCCCAGGCACTAACCAGCCCCTCTGCTCCGTCTTAGGGCTGCTGCTCCTAAATTAGCACCCCGGGACCCTCGTGGGGCTGGCAAACTGAGGCAGGCAAGGGCTCGGTACTTACGGAGGCGGCTGGGGATGCGGGGCCGAGGGAGGCTGCAGGCGAACGGGACCGGAGGGGGCTCGGTGGGGCAGGGCGAGTGGCTGGGGACCCGGGGATCAGGGACCGCGAGTTGTTCGCGGTGGCTTTGCAAAATCCATCTACAAATCTCAGCCGGGATCAGAGGCTTATTGCAGATCAGAATTAAACCCTTTCGGCATCAGGAAGGATTGGGGAGCCGGGCTGCCTTGTTTTGCTTGTTCTCTATTAATTATCAGGGTTTGCCTAAGTGGCTTGGGATGCCAGGCTGCGGGGGGCTCGTGGAGCAGGGGGGGAGCGAAGGGAGCAGAGCGAGGAGGAGAACCAGCTGTGGAGAGAAAGCCGAATTCCTCCCTCACCCTGTGGGCTCCCAGGAACCTTCACCTTTGGTGGCAATGTCCGGCTGGCCAGGGACACATCGGGGCTGTCGCTGCCTGTGGGGCTCAGCAGCCCCTGGAAGCTGCCGTGGGGCAGGAGGCGAGGTGTCCCGTGGCACCCCGGCACCCCCAGCGACGGGTGGCTGCTGGTTTCATCTTGTGCCCAGGTCTGATCCGTGCTGGGCTGCGTGCCCGCTGCTGGCAGGTTGAACTCCCCGGCCCTGCTCGTGCTCCGCGGGGTTTGTTATCACAAGGCTCCTGGCCCAAATGAGGAGCAAATGGGGACGGTAATGAGGGCTGCGCTCGCGCCGTGCCCCCTCCCGCTCCCCGGCTGCTGCAGATGGAGAAGGGCAGGGGGGGCCCCCGGTGACAAATTGCACTCGGAGCCCGGCCAGGTCCAGCCGGTGTTTGGACACTGGCAGAGCTACAGCAGGGACCATTTGCTATTTTCTTTCCTTGTCCCAAACTGAAACTCTCCCAGGACCAGGAGGTGACCTGCCCGCCAGCAGCACCTCGCCTCGAGTGCCTGAACAGGGGCGTTACAGGGGGTCAGGGCATGCAGCGGTGCCAGGGGGGTACAAACCTGGGCAGGACCGTGTCATCCCCTGTCTTCTGTCTTCCCCCCGTCCTCTCCTGAGCATCCTTTCACCCTGGTTGCTCTGTGCTCAGCCCATCACGCTGCCCCACCATGCCCATCGCACACTGCCGCGATGTCCCAGCACTCCTGAGCCCTTCCCAAATCCCCTCTGCCTTACGCAAACGGCTACAACGAGCACTTAATCATCCTCCTTAATTGTCTCTGCCCTCCTCCGCTGCCCCCCTGGTGCCCCTGGTGATTTTCTCACAAACGGTGTCTAACTTTTCCCTTCTGTGTTTTGCTTTTCCACCGGAGCTCCCAGCACCCCGCTCCCAGTCCCCCCCAGCCCTCTGTTTACACAACTGGGACAAATTTCACACCCGTACTGCTGCCCCCAGCCCCGCGCTCCCCTGCCCTGAAGAATTTGTGAGTCCCTGGCCGGGGCAGGGCTATAAAAGCATCCTTGCCAAGGGCTCGCAGCCTCGGAGGGGACACGCCGCTGCCCATATGGAAGCTGCTGCCTGCCGCCTGCCTCCCCGCTGCCTGCCGGTGCCCCAGGACGGTGCTCGCCCGGCCCCGGGGCTGGAGCAGAGGGGAAGGTACCTCGGGTGCTGCCTGCCTGGGTCGGGGTGGGTGGGCTCTGGCTGGGTTTGGGTGAGGGCTGCGCTGCTCCTGGCTTGGGTCAGGACCCCGGCACTGGGGGTGCAGAGCCACTGTGACCAAGCTGCTGTCCTCACCCAGGCCCCTGCCTCTCTGGAGACCGTGGCTGCCCCGAGAGGAGGAGGAGGTGACCGGGCGGCAGAGGGAACGGACGGACACTGTGAGTGCTGGGCTCCCTGCTGGGGCTCCCCTTTTCCTAGAAAAAAAGGCAGAAAAGCAGCCTGGTGGCCCCGCACTCCTTCACCCCTATGTCCCTTCACCCTGACATCCCTTCTGTCCCCAGCCAGAGCTAGCTGGAGCCTGCGTGGGGGTGGCTGTGTCCCTAGGGAAAAGGGGGTGAGAAGGGGACACCCTTGGCACCCACGTCCCCCAGCACATCGCCTCTCCGGACACACGGCTGCTCTGTGGGGGCCTCAAAGGGACGCCTGTTCCCAGCCCGGCGGGCATTCCTCAGGGGGTTAGCGGGGCGCCTGGGCACAGCGGGGGGGATTACTCTGGCAAAAGGCCCTTGTCTGGGGTTTAGGTGCCAGCTTCCTCTGTGGGGACGCAGGGACCTAAATCCCAGTGGAAGAGGAGTGAGGAAAAGCAGGGTTGGGAGGAGCCTGGCTCCATAGGGACTCTGCATGGGGGCTGTAAGATGTAATCCTGCTCTGAGGGGAGAGAAATGGGAGAAATGCCCCTGCTGCCACCCACACCATGGCAGCAGGAGCCCTGGGGGCAGCTCCCACCCTGGCTCTGTCTCCTCAGGCCCAGCCTCTGGATGTGGCAGACGCGTCGGGGGACGGCAACCCCAGCAAGGCGCTGATGCTTTTCCACCACCCGGTCAGGTACGGCCCCGCCACCATGCCCCTAACGAGCCCGAGGGCGGCAGGCAGCGGGGGGGAGGCCTTCATCCATCGCCCGTCTCCCCCCACAGGCTGCTGTGGCCCCGCTCCAAGTGCTTCGACTATCTGTATGGCGTGGGGGAGAGCCTGCTGCGCAACTTCCCCGTGCAGGCCACGCTCTGCCTGTACGACGACTCGGGCAGCGAGGAGGAGGAGGAGGAGGATGAGGAGGATGAAGAGGATGATGATGATGAGGACCATGAGGAGGAAGAGGAGGGCGATGCCGGGGGTGCTGTGCTTATGACTGGGGCTGGCTCCCTGCTGCCAGCAGCCGGCTCGGTGCGGCCGGTGTGAGGGTGGCGTGTGTGGTGTGGGGATGGAGAGGGCGAGGCCGTGAGCGGTGTGGGGATGGAGGACGGGACGGGGGCCATGAGCACCACAGGGGCCGTGAACACCACAGGGGCTGCGAGCACCACAGGGGCTGTGAACACCACAGATGAGTGGGGGCCATGACACTACAGGGGCTGTGAACACCACAGGGGCCGTGAGCACTATGGGGGCTGTGAACACCACAGGGGCCGTGAGCACCACAGGGGCCGTCCCGCTGCAGGGCCAGGCGTGAGCCCAGCGCCCCGAGCAGCCGCCGCCAGGCTCCGCGGGGGCCCGGAGCCGCCCTGCGGGTGCCCCCCTCAGGGGGCGGCAGCCCCACCGCGGGACTACAACTCCCAGCGCCCTCAGCGGCAGCAAGTCCCGCCCCTTCGCCCCACCCACCTATGGCAGGGGCGGGAGGAGGAGGAGGGGGCGGTGCGGGCGGGCGCGATTGGGCGGGGGCGGCGAGGGGGCGGGGCCTGCGGCCGCATCCCTCCTGCCCGGCGGCGGCGGCGGGGCGCGGGGCCGCCATGAGGTACGGGCCGGGGGGGGGGCGGCGCGGGTCCGGGTGCGGGGCCATTTCTCGGCGCACCCCTAATCCTGTTAATTCTGTTAATTAATTCTGAGCACCCCAATAAAGCCAGGAGCTTGGCACGGCTGCAGCTTGGGCCTGGTTTACTTGGTGGGGGGGGTTCCTAGCGCCCGGCTGGCCGCTGGCACGGGAACCTGGCCCGGGTGGGGCAGGGCTGGGGCTGCTGGGCTGCAGCGTGAGCTGCCAGCGACTCTCCCGTTTGGTTTATTTTTGTTTTATTTATTTATTTTTTTCCCCCTGCAGGTAGGTGGGAGCTCCCCGTAGCCGAGTGAGGCAGCATGGCAAGTAAGTGTCCCCCGCTGCAGGTGGCAGTGGTGCTGGAGGGGAGAAGGGCAGCGCTTCGCGGTCAGCTCACAAGCAAAGGGCTGCCTGGGCTTTTTTTGGGGGCTCAGGTGCTGTGACTGCTGTCCCTGAATGTGGTCTGAGGTCCAGCCTGCCTTGTGCCTCTCTCTGCACAAGGTGGGAGCTGAGAGGAGGTGCAGAAGGGCTGACCTCCCCAGGAGTGCCTGCGTGCTGCAGCGTTTCGTTATTCCCATTAGGCTTGCAGCCCTCCCTGAGGCTTTTTGGTGGCCCGTGACTTGTGCCACGCTGTCCTGAAGCCCTCGTGGCCAGGGGCACTGTGGCTCTGCACTCCCAGAGCTGCTGCAGCTGCGTAGCACAGCCCTGCTGGGGCACGCTGTGTGTTGGCATCCGAAGGAGCCCGTGCCTGGCAGCTGTGGCCAGCTGGGGCTGGTGGCCGCAGGGACTGGCCTGGAGATGCTGGAGATGTGGCTGGGATCTCAGGGTCTGCTCGGGGTGTTGCTGAAGCCAGCTGTGAAGGTGGAGGCCGTGTCCAAGCTGGGCAGGAGGAGGAGGAGGACTCCGGCATGACAGGTACGTCTGCTTTTTTATCTGCTCTCTGCTAGGTGGGGGAGGCAGCAGAGATCACCAGAAAAGTTCTGCTCTAAACAGTGCTTCTAAAAGGCGGTTTTAACCTTGCCCTAATGAGGGTACCCAGTTGGCTCCCTGCCCTGCTGCCCTTTCTCCCTCCCAGAGCTTGGGCACCAGCTTAGCAGCACTTGCTGTCCCTGGGAGGTGTCCCGTGCGGTGGCACTGCCCCCTGCCGAGTGGTCCCGTTCGTGAGGGCTGTCACCTGCAGGAGTGCTGCGTGGTGGTCGGCACGTTCCCAGCGTGCCGGGGCTGCAGCCGTGTGTCCTTCTGCAGGGAGCAGCTCTGGGGTTCCCCAGGGCTGTGGGCAGAGGCACGGCCCAGCCTGCCTGCCGCCAGGGGCCAGCAGTTCCTTAGGAAACCCAGCGGGGATGGCAGCGAGCTCCTGCTCCCCCTGCCTAAAGCTCCAATCTTTCCTGGGCACCGGTGCTCCCACTGGTGTGGGGAGGCTTGGAGAGGCACGAGGAGTCAGGACAGCCCCTGCTGGGCTTTTCGTGTGAGTTGGGGAACCCAGGCTGCTTGAAGGAGTTTGCAAGGCTCCTGTTTCCTGAAGGACGTTGTTTTTCCTGCTCTGCTATTAGCACTTTCCACGTAAAAGAGGAGGGAGCAATGACTTAGTTTCTGCTCTCCTGGCATTTCTGGGTCCCTGAGGGAGGTTGGCTGTGGGAAGAGGCACATGCCCCCATGGCAGCGTGCTGTCAGCTGGGACGTTGCTCGTGATACCTGCCTGTCTGTGTGTCTGTGTTTATTTCTGTCCTAGTGGCCAGTTCAGCAAAGCAGGGAAGGGCTCAAGTGGTATCTGCGGGGATGGAGAACCTGCAAGTGAGATCTGCAGCCGAGCTCGTTGCTCCAAGGGGTGCTGAGGAAGCCAGAAAGAAGCTCAAGGAGGTGAGGCTGGACTTCTCCACGGAAAGACAGGATGTTTGCAGGACTGATACTATCTTTGTAAAATTTCTTCTATTTCTGGAGAGGCTCAAGAGAAGGCTGGCCTGCCAACCCGCTCGCTCTTCAGCCAGGACAGCGCTCCTTGACTGGGAAAGCCAAGGCAAGCTGGTCCCTGCCCTCCTGCGAGATGCCTTCTGTTCCTCTTGAAGATGCTTTTTTTGGTTGTCCTTGTTATTTAGAAAAAAAAAAAAAAAGGCATAATAAAGTCGATTCTGAAGGGAAAGTCTCTGACTCACATCATTCATGCTGTTCTTCATTCACACCTCAGTGGCTCAGCCCTCTGCAAGCTCTCTCACTGGAGCAGGCCATTAATAAATCACAGGGGAGAAAATGCACCTACACAGCACAACGGGAGCACGGTATCCAAGCACGGCATGGCACAGCACCGTAGTAGCTGCTTACTCTGTCCCTGCCTTGACATTTACAAATTTTCTCACAACCACCTTGCTGCCTCGTTTGAGAAGCAGGATGAAGGGAAGATGGAGCAGAAGGGAACCTGTCAGTCTCTCTGGTGAAAGGCTGCTAATGAAGGTTGGGTTTGATCACTTGGTGAGCATGTGCTCTGTGGTGCTGTGCGTGAGGAGAGGTTGCTCAGCCCCGTTCAGTGTGGCTCACAATCCCCGTGCTGTCCCTGGGTGTGCAGGACGACCTCCTAAAGCCTGAGCTTTGGGTGGGCAGGTGCTGGCCCCAAGTCATTGCTCGGGTCTGGCTGTGGTGGCCAGCTCCTGGGCCTGGGGTTCTGCTTTGCTGAAGATCTGCTTGGCCCCTGGCCTGCCTCTTCTGAGAGGCAATGACTTTCTGAGAGGCAGAGGACTTTGGAGCAGTGCCGGGGGCTCTGCTGCTTTGGGGTGCCCGTGTTCCTCCCCGGCTCTGCCCTGGTGGAAGGACATTCCCGGTGCTGTGTCTCTGGGCAGCCCCTGGGAGCTCCCCGCTGGCTGTGCCCTGTCTCAGCGGGCACCCTGAGCTGCAGCTCGGGGCTGGGTGGTGTTTGGGGTGCCTGTTCCCCCTAAATCCCGTGCTTGCAGCCCCGCAGGTGGGGAAGCCTGGCTGGGCAGAGGCCAGGCGCGGGGCTGTCTCCGTTCAGCATCTGTGCCTCGTGTCTTGCAGTGTTCCTGGGGGCCAGGAATGCCCACTCGGTCCTGAAGCGCTTTCCCCGAGCCAACGGCTTCCTGGAGGAGATTCGGCAGGGCACCATCGAGCGGGAGTGCATCGAGGAGGTCTGCAGCTATGAGGAGGTCAAGGAAGTGTTCGAGAACAAGGAGAAGACGGTGAGTTTGTGCCCCCCTGCCCCTCGCTGGATGCGTGAGGCGCTTTCAGCTGGGTCCCACGTGTGGCTCGGATGGTGGCAGAGTGGCTCGCAGCCCCGCTGAGGGTGCTATGAAGCAGCCAAGAAACCTCTGCCTCTTTCTGGGGCCTGGGGATGGTCAGGGGCTGCTCGTCCCGTGTGCCAGCACGTGACTGTTCCTTCTCTCTTCCCGCTGCAGATGGAGTTCTGGAAGGGCTACACCAACTCCGTCTACTCTGTCAAGGACCCCGGGCACAGCACAGAGCGCTCAGACGCCATGTACGTGGTGGTGCCCCTCTTGGGAGTGGCCCTGCTGATTGTCATCGCCCTCTTCATCATCTGGAGGTGCCAGCTGCAGAAGGCCACCCGCCACCGCCCTTCCTACGCCCAGAACCGCTACCTGGCCAGCCGAACGGGCCGCAGCCTCCCCAGGGTCATGGTGTACCGGGAGCGGTCGCAAAGCCAAGGGGAAAACCAGCGAGAAGCGAGCAGCCGGGGGGCCGGGGATGGCAGAGCAGGAGGCACCCCGCAGCAGGATGGCACCCTCTGCCCGCCGGAGCATTCGGTCTCCGTCCTCTCCAGACTGTCCAGTGCCACCCCTCCGCCTTCCTACGAGGAGGTGACGGGGCAGCCAGAGAGCAGCAGCAGCAGCGAGGAGACCAGCATCTCCTACAGCGACCCGCCGCCGAAATATGAAGAGATCGTGGCTGCTGCCCCCACTGCGGCCAAATAGCGGGGCCGCGCCCCCGCTGCCTCTTCCCACACTCACGCTCACTCACCCCCCACCCCTTGCCGTGCCCGGGACCCCCTCCAGGTGCCAGCTGGCTCCCCATCTCACTCGTACCGTCACTTGGTGCCATCACACAGTAGCCTTACCCTCCTTACCAAAACCAGCTGTCCCCAGGCAGGGCGAGGATGGGATGCGGGGATGGCTCTGAGGTTCACCAGCCGTCTCCTTCCCCTCGCTCCCCGCTCACAGAAGTGCTGCAGCAGCCAGGGCAGAGCAGCAGCTTGTTCCTGGCTCAACGCGGGGGTCTCCCCATGGTGCGTTTGATTTCCTCACTTGCCCTCAGACGTAACATTTCCCACGATTAAAACAGCCTCACTGCCTCCCCGGGGCTCTGCTCAGCCTTACCCTGCGCGCACACCAGCTCACGGACCCGGGGCACGTGCGGGGCTGGTGTTGGTGTCAGTCCTTTCCATGCCCGAGTCAGCAGGGCTGGTTCGTGATGTGCTGCGACCGCAGTCCTCGCCGGGTCCTGTTTTGCTGCTTGGTGCTCTCGTTAAGGGGCCGGGGATGCAGGAGGGGTGGTGCTGATTTCTGCCTGTCCCCCCGGTTGTGACTGGGGAGCAAGTGCCTCCCTCGTGTGTGTTTGCTGCCTGGGGGGAGCAGGGAGCCCATCCCTTCCTGCGGTGCCTGCAGTGGTGGTTGCTGTTGGGAGAAGGGGGAGGGAGCCCTCAGGGAGGTGATTTGTGATCTCCCAGATCCCCTTGGAATTTGAGGAAGGCTCCTGGTGGTCTTGTCGGTGAGGTCAGTCACCTGGGAGCCACCAAAGGTGCTCGCAGGACTTTAAGCAGTGGGGATGCTCCTTCCTCCTGGAGGTGGCCTGCCTGGTGCCTGCCCCAGAGGTGGCATGCAGGCACCAGGAGGCTGTGGACGTGCCAAACCTCCCCTCTGCCTGCCCTGAACCTCTCTGTCCTGCTCTTTGGGGCTCTTTTCCTCCAGAGCAGGCGGGGGAATTGAGACCCCACTGTCCTCCAAGCCGCTCTGGTGGGCACAGCACGTGGTGGCGGTGGCTGTGGTGTGGAGGACGTGCTGGTGGGACAGGAGCAGGGCTGAACCCCGCCGTGCCTGACCCCTCGGTGGTCCTTGTGCCCGGACAGGGCACAGCCACGTGCTTTGCTGTGGGACCAGCGCGTCCCCTATTCCTAGGCAGCCACTTTTGGGGTCCACACAGCGGGGCTGTCCGCTGACGTCTCTAATTTCCCAGCAATGTCTGACGGGCTGGGAAGGGGGCTCTGCTCACCAGCCCCCCAGCCCAGCCCAGAAGCTCCCAGCACTGCCACCCCGTGGGGTTTACCCCAGCACCGCTATCCACCAGCACCCAAAGGCCGCCCGTGCCCCACTGGGTCCCAGCGCTGTCTCGCAGCAGGTCCCTCAGCCCAGCGTGGCCGATTTTGGGGCAGGACACAAGCCCACGGGGGCTGCGGCTGCCGGCACCTCGTCCCTTCCCCAGCCTTCACGCTGCCTTTTGGCCGTGGTGTGTGTGGGGGCTGCGGGAGGACCTGGCACGAGCGCCAGGGGCAGAGCTGGAAAAGACCAGAGGGAGACAGAGGGGAGCTGTGGGATCCTCTGTCTTTGATGTGCGGTCATTCTCCTTTCGGTTTGTATTCTGTAAAACTTGGTATATTTCTGTGCAAAAAGGTTATTTATTAAAAAACCCTCACTGTCCGAGTGGCACGGGGTGATTTATTTTCCCCAAACGGGGACGGGGGTGACGCGGGGCGATGGAGGTGGCTGTGGGGTGGTGGCACCGAGGTCCCCCAAACAAGTCCTCTGTGGGGTGGAGATCGGGGTGTGCAGCTGTGGGGCTGGGAACGGCACCCCACATCGGGCAGGGGGAGCTGGAGGCCGTCCTGTGGGACATGCAGAGGGATTTCCCAAAGGCTGTGAGGGGAATCAGCACAGGCTGGGCACAGGCTCGTCTCCGTGCTCCTCTGCGTGCTCCCAACCCTCTGAGATAATCCCCTTTAAATAGCAAGCCTAGGGCGGCCAGGGATTTATTTTAAGCCCTTTCTAAACTGGATTTGGATGGCCAGGCCTTGCTCTCCGTCCCCATTCAGCAGCGTTGAAGCCCACCGCTCATCCCAAACTGATATTTTCATCGCCACAGCCTGCGCTGAGGCAGAAGCGCTCTGCTCGGGCACAGCTCAGGGCCGGGCGGCCACAGCCTCTGCGGCTTCCCCGCAGAAACTGGGGGGCTGTGGGGACGTGCTGGGGCTGGGTTGGGGTCCCACAGCAGCAGGGTGCCCGGGGATCGGGGCTGTCGCCTGTCGCCTGTCGCCAGTGGCGGGGAAGCAGCGCCCGGCGGCGGCTTTAAGCGAGCCCCGGCAGGCTGCCAAGGGGCAGGGCCGCGTCCCGCCTCCCTCCGGCCGGCCGGGCAGGAAGAGCTGCTGCTTCCAGGTTGGGAAATGGCTGAAAGGGCTAAAAAATAAAAGAATAAATCCTAAAAGCGGCCCCGCGGCTCCGCCCCGAGCTGCCCCCGGCACCCAGCGGGGCGGGCAGGGAGGGGGGGGGCGGCCTCCACAGCCCCTCCGCCGGGCAGGGAAGGGGAATTGAGGCCGGGAAGGGGAACCCGGCCCCTTAAGCGCTTTATTCGGACGGATTTTGACAGCTTTTATTTATTTTTTTTCTGGCCCTAGTGGTTTAGACGCTCAGAGCCGGCTTCGCTCCCTCCCCTCCCTGCAGCAGCGGGCAGGGGGCTGGGTGCCCCACGCAGGTTTCTCCTATGGGGTCGGTGCCTTTTTAGGTGCAGCCCCAGGATTAAATCCCCCCTCCCACGGGACTGGGGGCTGTGTGAGGACAGTTTAGTCCTCAGGTCTTCCCGTGGTAGCCTGGGATTTCATCACCAAAGCATGTGGTTTGTTTTTAGAAAATCTCGTTTTTCTTCTAAGGTGTGGGAACGCAAGTGTGTTCCCAGCTCTCGAAAACCCTTTACTTCTGGGTGGAAAGCCCACGGGAGCTGTCTTTATCGCTGTTTCTGCCTGTGTTTAGCTGCCTTACAATGATTATTACAAAGCCTTGTCCCCGTGCGGGTGCCGGTTTTGAAGGCCTGCTGCTTTCTTTCTCCCCTTTCTCCTTTCTTTAACCCCAGGCCCCTCCGGTTCATCCCGCGTGGCCGTGGGCAGGCGCTGGCAGCGAGCTGAGGAAAACCAAGAAGATGTGGCCGTTCTGGGGACTGGACCGAGCCCGCTGCGACCTGCTCTTCACCGAAGCCATCAATCAGAGGATGCAGGTCCCCAACAGGCTGAAGGTGGCGGACAGCTACAGCCCTGTGGACGAGGAGCCCGCAGCCGAGGATCTGCCTCCTTCCTTTCGGATGCACATCCCTGAGAGGATCTCTCTTGCAGGTAATGTCCCTTTTTATTTTTTATTTTTTATTTTTTGGGGTGGCTGAAGTTTGGTGAGGCACTTTAATATTCTAGGGGGAAGGATTGTTTTATAAAGCCCTCCCTCCATGTCTCTTACAGCTCCCTCTTGGTCTTTGGTGGACTCCCTGCTTTGAGATGCAGAGATATATGGCCCTGCTTTGAAGAGCATTTCCCCAAACTTGCTTTCCTGGAGCGGTGTGTTCATTTGCTTTCCAGTCCTCACCTCTCCAGGCTGTCCCACTACTCATATCTGTGGGATGTGGCTTTTGATATATATCTGCTAACTCTGCACAGTAATTTTGCTCTCCAACACAGGAGGATCTCTCCTCCCTCCTGCCCTGAGGACGACGGGGCACATTCAGGTTTGTTTAGTGCTTCCCTCTCTCCTCTCTATAGAAATATCCGATGCCGGCCTGAGGCCCGTCCTGCTGGAGCAGCAAAGGAAGGTCCCCTCTGTTGTGTGGCACGCGTCCGCAGGCTCCTCAGCCCAGCTCTCCGCCCCAGGGGAGATCCCTTTTCAGCACGTAGCAGCCAGACCGAGCTCGCAGAAGCGCAGACGACTGGTACTGTACCGAGAGCACCGGGCTTGCCTGTGCTGGTGGTGGGGGGCATCCCAGCGGTTGTTTTGCTCTAGAGGTCTGTTACCAGCCCAAGCCAGAGCCATTTTCCAGCGTGCTACCTCCTCCCCACAGAGGGTGCTAGCTGCAAGGGTATGGTGGGACCTGTTCCTACCCCGTAATCAGTACACAATCCCACACTGGGTCATCAATTCAGCCAGATCTACTGCATTTTATGAGCAGGAGTTGGGCTGAAGTAGGTGCAGTCCCCTGCAACCTCCTTCTGGTACTTCTGAAATCCCTTTTCAATCACTGTTTCTCCTGGATGAAGTGTAAGATGGAGCTGTTTCATCGCTGCAGCATAAAGGATTGTGGGGTTGGAGTTGAAAGCAGATTTTAATCTAGTGGGAAACTAATTCAAAGAGATGCCTCTGCCGTGAGGAGAGGAAGGCTTGTTTGGAATGCTGGAGCTGCTGCTCTGCCTTCTCAAGTGCTTTCACCTCCCTAAAATTTAAGAGCCAATCCTGGATGTATCATGTTCAGGTCTTTCTCTCCAGAATACACCTTCCTTGCTGACCCTGTCCTGCTCAGGGCACATCTTCCCATCTGCTCCAGCATCATCTAGCCGGGCTGGGGCTTGTGCAGTGCCACTGAGCATTTCCCTCGTGCTGACGGGGTCCTCACCCTGCAGACTGCCTGGGGTGTGGGGCTGAGCTCCCCCTGTGCAGGCTCTGCCCTAACGCAGCTGTGTTTGATGCCAGCAGGGCCACAGCAGCAGCAGATCACGGCGGGAGAGGATTCCGAGTGACTACACCCAGCTGGCCTTGCACAGCCCGGGCCCGCGCCACGAGCGGTGAGCACGAACCCAGAGCAGTTTGGGGAGGGCAGGGGCAGCGTCTTCTGGGGTCCGGGGTGCTTTGATGTTCCCTGTTGGTGCCCTGAGGTGTGGCAGGTCCATATCAGGGCTGGTCCCGCTCTTGGATGAAGCTGGTTAAGAGGAAAGTGGTTTCTGGTGTTGGCACGGAGAGATTCGTGCCAGGCAGCGTTGGAAGGCAGCTGTGCTGGTCCATGGGGTGACCTGCTGCCCTCTGAGACACGCGGGACAACGTGTCCCCACTTGCAGCTCGGGGCAGCGCTCTTGGTCCTTGCCTGGCCATTGATTTACTTTCTACATGGACTGTTGGAGCTTGCAGTGCCTTACAGCCAGGGTGGGCTAAGAGCACGTTTGTTTTTCAGCTCTTTGAGCAGGAAAGTGTTTAAGTTGGTCCTTTCCTCGTGAGTCTTGGGCTCTGGATTCAGAGGAGAAAATTCTTTAGCTTAATCCAGGGCAGAGCCATCAAGAAATCAAGGGCTGTCCAGGAGACGTGATGGTGATGCTGCTTCTCGTGCAGCCGTGGCTGGCTTTGGAGGAGTCCAGAGACTGCCTCTGTGCCTGGGCTGCTGGAGGGGCTTCTCCCTCCTGGTGATATGGAGGTCTGGCTGCCGATGGCATTGCCCTGAGATGCTTGGAGCTGCCACGAGGACAAAGGGCCCTGTCACCCTTTGGTTTTGCTGTTGGAAGCCAGGCAGTAACCGGCGTGGTTTTTGTGCACCCCAGGCCAGATGTGTGCCCCCTGCCCGCTCGCAGCGCCCCGTTCCCCCTCTTCGCTGAGACGGGCAGAATCTACTCCGTGCAGAACATCTTCCAGACCATGTACCTCCTGGGCCAGGTGCTCTTCCACCGTGTCCAGGGCTCCCTGCAAGACCCGACACCACCCAGGTGACTTGGGCTCATCCCGAGCCACCTCCCAGCCGCTCTGCCTGGACCTTCCTTTGCCTGGCAGAGGCAGCAGCCAGGCCTGAGCTTTGTAACCCTCATAGGAGCCACGCGGGCAGGATGCTCCTGCACGCCTGCCCTGGTCTCTTCTCCTCGCCTGTTCTTTCAGCTTTGGGTGCCCGGTGTGGTCGGGCTGGGTGCACCCCGCTAACCCAGCTGGGCTCGCACCTCCTGCTTGGCTTAAAACCGTTCCTCTGGTTGCCCCGAGTGACCTAACATCACCCGTGACACTGCTGGGTCTCAGCTGCTCTGCGGTGCTGCTTTTTCGGCATGCTTGACGAAGAGAAGTGTGGGAAGGGAATCGAAATCCAGGACAAATGGCCCAATCCAGACCCTCTCCTGCAGACTCACAGCACCAGTGGCTGTGTCTGGGTTAAAATAACCTTTTCTGTGAATTGTCTGCACCAAGGTCCCCAGCCCGTAGGATCTCCCGGGGGGCAGCACGCCTGCCTACTCGCTGGAACAGGTCTGCGGTGACCTCGATGTCTCTGGACGTGCTGTGAGGCTGCTGAGCACCCAGCAGTCCGGAGGGATGGCTGAATCCTTCTAACTCTCCTTGAGCAAAACCTCCAGGCAGACAGGGAGGAGAGGGAGCATCCATCATCCGTGCCACTCCGGCACGTCGTTCCTTCCCTCCCCAGCTGGAGCGGAGCTGCAGGCACTGCCAGGGGACAGCCAGCACACACTGAAAAGCAGGGACACCTTCAAATGTGGCCTTTTAAATAAAGTCTGGCCATGCTATCTGGTCTGGGTAGTGGCCACGTAGCGCCTTCTCCCTCCTCCTGTCAGCTGTGGAGGAGTTTTAGCCGTGGTACCACGGCAGGAGGTAACTTGTGGAGGGGCTGTAACACAGCGGGGCGAGCCCTGAGCCTCTCCCCAGCTCTCCATCTCCCTTTTGAAACACCTCTTCTTGGTACTTTGCATCGTTTCACACACATACGGTGTCTCTTTCGTACCCCCAACTACAGCAATAAAAAGTCACTGAGCTGACTTGTTTATCCTGAAATATGTATTAAAAAAAAAACAACAACAACTCTGGCCTTGGCTGGAGACTGGAATATTTCCACGACAGTGACCTCTTGAAGGGTATGAGTCATCGGGAGGTAATTTCTAGTCTCTACTGTAAAGGGTGGCCACCTGTGTCAGCTGGGATTTTTCAATTAAAAGCTGCAGAATGTGTCCAGTTTTAATGGCTTTGTGCTGGGGGAAATTGGATTTTCTTTCTGTTGTGGCTTTCGTATTATACTGTGGCTACATTATGTGGAGGTGTTATCTCATAAATGTATTTTCAGGCAGATTCCTTGATCTCTGCGTGCTTTTCTGTCTTCCCTTCAGTGAGATGCATATCAGGTTGCAAACAGGAATAAATTTCCCCCTTCATGAGTTCCCCAGAGGAGTGGTGTTTGCCACCTGGTAACCCATAACGTGTCAGTGAGTGCCTGTGGGGGATATTTGGTTTACAGACCAGCTCAGGTAACACTAGCCCATGATGGCAGCAACAACAGACTGAACGTGGCAGGTCGGATATTTCACCGTGCACCTTCTTTATTTTGTGGCTGTGGGCCCCGGAGCAAGGCTGTGTCTCCGGGGTGCTCATCCATAGCCTCTGCCAGTGCAGCTGCTTGTCCCAGGGGTGGCCCCGGTGTTCACAGGGATGGGGGAAGTGTTGCATGGCTGGGATGCGTATTTACATTTCCAGTAAGATTTGCTACGAGGGCAGAAGGCAACACTTCTTTGTGGGGGAGGCATGGGAGAGGGCAAATCCTTGTCTCAGCAAACACAGGACCCTTTTCTGCTCGCTGACACGTGTTCAGATAGGTACCCCCAGCTGGTGGCTGCGTCCCAGCAGCTGGATCCCCACCTGCTGATGGAAATGATGCCATCCCTCCAGTTTGGCATTGGCCTTGTGGTCTGTGTCTGCCTGTCTCGCTCTAACTCTGATTTATCCAATCCTCAGTGAATTCCTCTGGCTGTAGAAAATGGATGCTGGGTAAATATCGTGTTTTCTCTCTGTTGGGCCTCTAAAGAAATAGCAGCATGTGTTTCTGCTCTTGGCTGCTGTAGCATGTGCTGTATGTTTTGTCGTGGTCACCCCGGGGTGCATGGTGGAGGGGTGTAAAAATGCATGATGGGGGGTGAGAGGGAATCAGGAGATGCTGTGCAAGTGCTGTTTCCTCTCTCCTGAAGCTGCATTCAGCTGGCACGGCCTGGGCATGCATGCACTGCCTGCATGGCTCGGCTCCCCGGGGCTGTGCCACGTGTGCAGGAAGATAATTGCACCTCTCGAGCAGTGTTTGCATCTCTGTTTTTCTCCCGCAGCTCCCAGGAGGCTGCCCCAGCCTTGGAGAGCTCCCTGGAGGAGGTCGGCACGGCTGAGATGGCAGCAATGAGAAAGCAGGTGAGAAAGGAGGTGGAGGGATGTGGATGTTTTCTGGGAAAGCCCCAAGAGGGTGGATGAGGGCGCTCCAGGGATCTGTTGCTCAGGCTCGATTTGCTGGCGTTGCCAAGCCAGCCCTGGGTGATGCTCCTCATGGAGAAGCAGGGAAAGCTGGCGTGTGTTGACCCACCAAGCTCCTCCCTGAGGGGCTGCAGGAGATGGCCAGACCCCCCACCTGCCTTCGGGGAATGGTTCAGGAGCTTTTCCTGAAGCATCCCCTTATGGGCTGAGGTAGGGCTGCTAATTCTGCCAGGCGGGAGGACCCGAAGGAGGTGGCCGCCCCCCATTTCTCCTTCCCTCCGTCGCTGTCCCTGCGCCAGCCTCCTGTGCCGTACCGCAGGGCTGCTGATGGCCCCGCTGCTTTCCCTGCAGCTGACGAGGATCTCGGGGAGGCTGCGCGTGCTGGAGGAGCAGTGCAACGCCTGGCAGCAGAAGGAGGCCATCGTCTACTCCGTGCTGATCTCCGCCTGCCTCGTCAACACATGGCTCTGGCTGAGGAGATGATTTTCTGTGCCCCGGCCCACCGTGAGCAGGGGAAGATCCTTGCTCACCTACTTGCAAACAGTAAAACCGTGTGTTTCTTCTGAACTTGACCTGCTTTTTGCACTGGAGGCCCTGCAGGACCCGTGTCCTTGGGGCCCTGATGACAAGGTGCCACTCTTTAGCAGCAGCGGTGGGAGAAGTGAAACCCTGAAGCTGGACCTGGTGCTGCAGCAGCTGGAGATGGGTGTCGGGGGGTGGTGGGGTGAGACAAGGAGCGTAGGAGTAGGTAGGAGGGATGGACGTGGAGGAGCTGGGCGCTCCCATCCCTGCAGCCCCTGCTGTGCCATCTCCTGGGCTCTCAGCACGCTGGAGGCTGCCCAGCAGTGGGTTTGCAAATGTTCAGATCCAAAGTGACCGCCAGCACTGCAGAGCTCTGGGCTTATCCAGAAGCTTGGCCTTTTCGCAGAGAGATTGGAATGGGAAACGTCCCCACAGTGACTCTCTACACCTCGTAACAACAGCCAGGCTGTGGAAAAGTGCCCGTTTGGGCAGCAGGTAGGTGTTTGTTAGGTTGCTGGTGCCAGGGGACAGGATCACTCCAGGTCTGCTGCCAAGCTGCAATTTCAGCAAGGGTGGAACAAGACAGGTGAGGGGAAGTCTCGGCCCAGATGCCCTTTAGCTAAAAACAAGCGCTGTTCAACAGCTCTGCTGCTCCTTGTCTTCCTTGGAGGCCAGGAACACCTGGCTTTGGGGGGGATTTGAGACCCTCGGTGGATTATGTAGTACAACTACTGGAGCTGTGCCTGTGTGCTTGGTCTTGGCGACAGGGCCTCTCTGTGCCACCTATAAATGATCGTAGCTGGATCTGCAGGTCACCTGCGTGTCCCAGGAGCTTATTTACAGACCTGGGTGCTGAGGTGTTTCCTGCCTGCAACTGCATCAAGCATCCGTGCCCATAAATCTGGCAGGTGGACGCTCACTGATAAATAAGTGCCCCACAAGTAATTGCAGGTCTGAACCTGTGGCTGGTGTCTGGGCTGAGGAGAGCGCCGGGATTTACTGGTGCTGAGCTGGTTCCTGTGGCTTGCAGCTCAGGGATGTGGTCAGACTGAAAGTATTTGGAGGTGGTCAGACTGTAGGTGTTCCCGGAGGGTAATTATTGGTGGGCTGGAGAGGATAGAAGGTGACTGCTACATAAGGTGTATGTCGTGGTTTAAATCTGGAACCACTGACCCATGAAATGTGTATTTTAATAAACTCTGTGTGCTGGATGTGTCTCTGGTGCCATCGTGGAGCCTGATCGTGGTATCCGGCTGGGTGGGGATGGGTGAGGTTCGTTCCCTCGCCAGCAGGACTCTGACCTGGTGCCGGCTGTCTGCGCCACGCGAGCTTCTTTAATCACACCTCGCCAGCTGGGCAGCCTGGGGACAGCTCTTCTGTGGCTGGAAGGAGGGTGAGCTGGGGATCTGGAGCTGCAAAGCAGCTCCCTGCTGTCCACCTGCAGCCCTGCCCAGGGGCAATGCCTTTATTTATATCCTCTCTCTCCAGGGAGAGCAGATGTGGCAGGGCTGGGTGCCCCCTCGGGTGGCTGCCACAACAATGTGCGTACAAAAAGAAGCATCGTGTGCAACGCAGCACCCGAGGGAGCTGTGTGGTGAGCACCAAAGGGGCAGAAGCAGAGTGGCTCCCGGAGTTTCTGTGTTGTTTCTGGAGGTGGTTGCAGGCAGGGAGCAAAAAGAGAGATGGGAAGGGGGATGTGCTGCTGCCACTGCCTGGATTTGTGGCATGGGGACAAAAGCAAGATGTGTCCCTCCTGCCCAACGCTGCCCACAGCCCCGACCGAGGCTGCAGAAGTTCCCTGTCTCTTCAGGCTCCCTGCTGCCAGGAGGCAGTGAGATCAGAAGAAGTGGAAATTAAGGCTTTGAAGGAAGGAAAGGTAAACTTTTAGTAGTGAAGGGACTCCAGCTGCTGGTGCTTTCAGATCAGCTCTGCCCGGGGTGCACAAATCCCATGCCTATGACTGGATGCAGGTGGAAGAGGGTAAAAATTAACTCCTTTATGGCTGCGGGGATGCAAATTTTCTGCCGCCTGGTTATCAAAACGGCTTTGTGGACAACATAAGAAAACAGACTGGTGAAAGGCACGCTTCATGATCGTTATCAAACTCTGCAGCTCTCTTCTCCAGCACTCCTGAGCAGCAAACGTGACCCCTGCTCCCTGAGCACGACAAGAGGTAGCGGGACAGAGGGAAGGAGGGGTGGCGGGGGCGAAGGGGACGCGCAGGGAAGCGGAGCAGCCCTGAGCAGCGCGTGTCCCTCCTCCCCTTTCATCCCTGGGCTCGCAGCCGCTGCAACCAACTCCTCTGACGTGCAGCGAGCTGCTCGGGGCATCGAGGGAGCTGAGGGGCCGGGTGCGTGCCGTAGCGAGGAGACGCGCACACGCTGTCACCTTCCCTGGGCACCGCGGGGACATTCTGCTGCCAGGTCCCTTGCTTGGGCTGGGGAGAAGGGCAGGAGCAGGGGTGGCACTGGGGACAGCCCAGGAGGCTGCTGGAGGAGGATGCTCCCCATCCCTTGCTAGCCCACACGAGGTGGCAGCGAAGCCTCAGAGGACACCAGGCTCGTAAGTGGACGGCGGTGGGGGCTTGGTGGTGGCTTTTGCCACCCCAGGGAGGTGGCTTGGGCTGCAGGGAGCTCCGTGTGGGGGGTTCCCAGCACTGTGTCAGTGCAGCGGGGATGTGGGCTGGGGCGTGCAAGGCACTGCCTGCACCCACGCAGAGCATCACCTGTGGGCACACCATGTGGGGGTCACCCCGCTGCGGGGCACGGAGGGCTAGCTGGGGGGAATTTTATCTTCTTCTTCCCCGAGGCAGGGCTGGGACTTTCCATATGTGCATGTCTGTGAACTGAGCGGGTGTCAGGCAGCGGGTGCGAGGGGTACTGGGGCCAGACGAGCCCGCAGGGCATCTCGCACTTCTTAGAGAAATCAGCTCCCAGACTTCACAGCTCCACAGCAGCCTCTGCGTGTAAACGCTGAGTTCCTCTGATGCTCTCTGAAACCAGACGGTAGCACTTGCCAGCAGGAACCTCAGCCAGGTGCTTTATTATTGATGTTATTATTTTTTTTAAAGAGCAAACCTTAATTTCCAGTGCAGGGATGGGTGCTGGCCATGAGGTAAGGCTGCTGCTGGGGTACAAACAGCCTTGTACATGCACAGCCAGCCTCGTACTGCTGCCTGACATCTCCCCACGTGGCTGCCTGGTCCTTCCCTCCCTGCTCACCCCCCTGTCCTCGCCATGGGGCAGGCAGTGGGAGCAGTGCTGGTACTCGCTGTGGGTGCTGTTGTCCTGGCCATGACCGAGCATCCCTGGGGATGGGGACAGCACCTTTCAGGGGCCACGGGCAGAGCTGGGACCTCAGGCTGCTGTTCACCACCATCGTGTCCTGCTCCGGGCACTCCTGGCTGCTCTCTGCTCTTCCAGGTTCCCGGCACAGGCGTGTGCCCGTGGTCTCCTCGCGGGGAGGATGACGGCCAAGAGCAATGGCCTGCACCGCTCCCCGGCTGCCCTCAGCCCCTGCCCGCCCGCCCCAGCCCCTGCAGGGCCTGACGAGGAGGGGACAGAGCTCAGCACCACCAGGTCAGGATGGACACAGCAGGGTGGTGCTGGCAGGGCCAGCTCGGGGTGTGCCGAGCCCTGGTGTGGGTTTGGGGGCACGGGCAGGGCTGTGCTGGTGACCCTCAGCTGCCTGCATCCTCTGGCTCATCCCACATGGCTGTGGGCAGGCAGTGGGACATGCTGCATGGCCGTGACCCCCCTTCTCCACACCACAGGACCTGCTCCACCCAGGATGAGGCCTCCTCGGAGCTGCACAGAGGGGCTCCCGTGGCTGGGGGGGAGCAGCCGGCTGCCCCCCTTTTCCAAGGCAGGCGAGCTCTGGCCAGGTACCCGTGTGTGCGGCTGGGCTGGGTGCCTGGGTGTGGGGATGGCTCGTGAGCAACCTTCCCAGAGCATGGGGAGGAAGCTGGAGAGCTGCTGCGTGGGCTCTTGGCTGAGCCTGGGCCTTTTGTGCCTGGCTTTGACACGCTGGGGGTGTGTGGGGTCGGGATCCCCTCCTGCTGTGTAGGACTTTAGGGCTGCACCTGATTCTGCCTGTCTCCCTGCCCAGGATAGTTCGGCTGGTGCTGGTGCTGAGGGACTGGGCCAGCAAGAGCTTGCACGAGGAGCAGCAGAGGCCTGACCCCTTCCTCGAGCGCTTCCAGGGCCCAGAGCTCCAGATGGTGGCTGCAGACGCCAGCAGTGATCCAGAGGATGAGGAGACCGAGGAGAAAAGCAAAAAGTAGGCTCCCTTCCCTGCGACCATGCGTGGTGCTTGGGGTCTCCTGGCAGTGATGGTAAATGGGGCAGGTAGGGCAGCAGCTGTGGGAAGGGTCCCCCCTGCTCTGCCTGATCTTGGCACAACTCAGCACCAAGGCTGGTGTTTGAACCCAGACCTGGGTCCCTGAAAAGGTGTGCCTGCAGCCTGTGCACACGTGGAGCTGGGGAGAAGCTGAGGAAAGTGGGGTCGCCCCCCAGGAGACCCCAGTGAGCACAGACCTGTGGGCTTCTCCAGCCTCATTCATCATCTCAGGAGGAAGGGAGATGAAGGGATTGCGTTTGCTGCCTGTTTCCTCCACCTCCAAGGGCAGACACTGTGACGGCAGCTTTCTGAAAAGGCCCTTTCAAATCCAGCCCTTTCATCTCCTCGGCTCCCGCTCCCGGTGAAAAGCAATAACCTGGCTTTTCTTCTGCTGGCTAATTAAAGGGCAGAGCTCACGGACTAGCCTGGACCCTACCATTACACACAATAATTAAAACACCAAGAAATGATTGTTTTCTATAGGAGGAAAATATCTGAGCCTTGTATCTGGGTTTTTACTAGTCGTGGACAAAAAAGTGCTCTGCCCTGCGGGGTTAAGGGGAGCTTGTTAATTATGGGAAAGGCACTGAGTGTGCCATCAGAGGGCAGCTTCAGTGGGCTCCTCGCGAGGAGCTGTGCTGTCTGAGCTGAAGATACGTCTGCAGGGGAAGCAAGAGCAGAGCCAAGTGCTGTCGCCTTACAGCCAGTAAATGCCAGCCTGGCTTCATCTAAGGGATGGGATGAAGATCCCTGCACTGGGGTTTGTGTTATTCGGTGCTGCCCTGCAAACTTGAGAAAGGAGAACACCGTGGCTCACTGGGATGAGCTCCTGGGGAGATGGTGGCAACTTCTGCTGCTTTCCCAGTCCTCAGAGCAGTGGCTGAGAAGAGCCCCAGGTCTGGTAACGCTGAGCATGAGTGTGTTCATGGCATGGGGAGCCCCCAGGGCTGCAGAGTGGGGCACAGAGCCTTTAGGGCGGTTATCCCCCTTTCTGGGCTAGTGCTGAGCTAGTCTGGGGTTTTCCAGCCCTGGCCCTGTGGCCAGAGCATGCATTGGCATAATGTCAGTGACTGCAGCACTGGTGATTTAAAGCTGAAATTACCAACCTGACTAACGCTGTTATTGAGGTTATTAGTGCCTGTGATGCGGCGTTACAACAGTACTGCCTGGTGGCAGGTGCTGTACGTCCCAGCGAGCAAGGTGTCCCCGTCTCAAAAAAACATCAACCCTTATCTGAGCAAAACGCTGTCATTTTCTCCCCACTTGTAAGGGGAAAGTTGAATCACCTGCTTGTCTGTGGCTGTGCCCAGGGTGTATGTGAAGGAGCGCCGCTGGCTCTGCTCCGAGCGCTGGTCCCCACGCCGCAGGCAGCCTGGGTGCTGCTGGGGAGGGAGGCTTCAAGGCAGAGGTTTTGCTTTTGAAGCTGTTGGAAGTGGTGAGGTGAGCGCAGGGAATGTGTTGGCAAGTGGGCTGTTCTTCCTAGCGCTGGAGGGAGTTTTACGTGTTCAAAAGCTGGGAGTGAGGGGAGGATGGGAAGGGAGAAGGCGTTTTGCCCTGGCAGGTGGCAGCAGCCGTGCCTATCAGCCAAGCTGCAGAGTTGCCGTTCCCCTGCTTCTCCGGTGAGATCTGGACATGGGAGCACAGGCTGCTTATCTCAGAGCCCCGAGACGAGCAGGATCAAATGCTTGGGAGCAGTTCAAAGGCTGGACCCCAGACTGAGCACTGACTGCAAGCAGGCAGTGTGGCGATGGCAGCCCTGTGACGCCGGCCACTGCTCTGGGGCTTGGGCAGCCCCTCCTGGTGCTCCCGCTGATCTGCAGCATGTTTTCCTTCCTGCTCTAATTAATCTTCTTCTCTCAGATCTGTCTGGCACCAATCCATGCCTCATTTGGGAGAGGCGATGCCATCTAACAAGAAGTTTTCTGGTCAGCCTCTTTCATACATCTGTCTGGCTCTGCCTCTGAGGTGCATGTAGGCCAGCTGCTTTGTCTTGCCACACTACAGTCTCTCTTCTGGTACGTTAATAAGCTCTGTTTTGGGGATAAAGGAACATAAACAGTGCTGGACATTTTTGCTCAGCACTCCTGGGATTGGTTTTAGTTTACAGACTACACTCGAGCTGCAGCTATGTTTGATCCAGTCTAGTGCAAAGGATGAAGGAGATGACTCAGATGGTTCCTTCCAAACCTGTTTTCTATGTTTAGCCCTTTATTCACACATTGCCTGCTCTGCCTTCTCTCTGCTTCCAGGAAGAAATGGCAGATCTTTGTGGTGGACCCTGCGGGGGACTGGTATTACCGCTGGCTGGCTGTCATTGCCATTCCTGTCCTCTATAACTGGTGCTTGCTGGTGGCCAGGTGAGCTTGGAGGTTGTAGGGTTCCTGTCTCCTCTGATCCTCATGTTCACCTGGCTGTTGTGGCTCAAGCAAGGATCAGACAACTGGTGCTGGTGAGGGGGGAGAGGGCCTGGGGGTGCCTAAAGAAAGGGACCTTCAGTCTCACAGTGGCTGTGGTGTGTAAACGCAGAGCACCCCTCATCTGGCCCTGGCTGGAAAGGACTGTCATCTCGGGGTGAAGTTGCTTGCAGAGGTTTTGGGATGTGATTTCAAGACATGGCTTTATACAGGTCAAGACATGGCAGATTCTTCAGAGAAGATGGTTTTAAATTCTCTGAGTAGAGGGGCAAGTGGCCAAGCTCTGTTGCAGAGTTACAAGCCCCAGAATCAGCCTATATTCAGCTGTAACAGAGACTTACTGGTCTCACTGCCCCGTTGTATGGTCCTCTTCCAGGGCTTGCTTCAGTGACCTACAGAAGACCTACGTTGTCCTCTGGCTGGTGTTGGACTACATCTCAGACTGCATCTACATAGGGGACGTAGTGATCCGCCTGCGCACAGGTAAGCAGCAGCAGCCTCCTGGCCTGCGATTGCTTTGCTTTGGTGCCCTAAAGGTGGAGGTGAACTGCAAGGGAGGGACCTAATCTGCAGCTCCATTAGAAGGAGGGTTTTGTCTACCTTGGCTCTCGCTTGTACGAAGCAGTCTCCAGAGAAATAATCTAATTAAGAGATCTGAGAAATGGAGTAAGTTTCAGAATGAAAGATTAATCATCCTAGCTTTCAACTTCACCTTTGAATAATTGTACAAAATTACCCACATTACTATTAGTATTTGGGCATAGTTGAAGGTCTGTATCTCTGATTTTGCACAAGTTCAGCTAATGAATTATCTACATGGAAAAATGGTAGAATTTAATGTTCTCGGAATGGGGCAGGTGGCTGTGCTTTCTGTCCAGAACAGCGGTAATTCATGACCGGAGGAAGGAAACCTTTGTGTCCCTATTACTTCATGGCAACAGAGTAAATCCTTAAGTGATAGCTTTGCATGGCTTTTGCCAGATGAGGAGCTTGCGTGATAGCAAAAGCTTGTAAACAGAGTAGATCAGGTGCAACTGGTAATGTTTGGATAACTGTGTATATGCACAAATATGCATGGCATATTCTGAAATATTTATCAGAAGCACTTACAAAGCCAGTAGAAGAGTTGAACGTAAGCCAAGATCATTCTATTATTTGCTTCTCTGTTAGGCTTCTTGGAACAGGGCCTCCTGGTTAAGGACCTGAAGAAGTTACGGGATAACTACATCCACACCTTACAGTTCAAGCTGGACGTTCTCTCCATCCTGCCCACAGACCTGGCCTACTTCGCTGTGGGGTTGCATCGTCCTGAACTGCGATTCAACAGGCTGCTGCACTTCTCCCGCATGTTTGAGTTCTTTGACAGGACGGAGACCAGAACCAGCTACCCCAACATCTTCCGCATCAGCAACTTGGTTCTTTACATCCTGGTCATCATCCACTGGAATGCCTGCATTTATTATGCCATCTCCAAGGCCATAGGCTTTGGGGAGGACAGCTGGGTCTATCCCAACGTCACAGACCCTGAATATGGGTATCTCACCCGGGAGTACGTCTACTGTCTCTACTGGTCTACGTTGACTTTGACTACCATCGGAGAGACCCCGCCGCCTGTGCGTGATGAAGAATACCTCTTTGTGATCTTTGATTTCCTCATCGGTGTCCTCATCTTTGCCACCATTGTGGGGAACGTGGGCTCCATGATTTCCAATATGAACGCCACCAGGGCAGAGTTCCAGGCAAAAATCGATGCCATTAAACACTACATGCAGTTCCGCAAGGTGAGCAAAGACATGGAAACTAAAGTCATCAAGTGGTTTGACTACCTGTGGACAAACAAGAAGGCGGTGGACGAACGGGAAGTCCTCAAGAATCTCCCTGATAAGTTAAGGGCAGAGATTGCCATCAACGTTCACCTGGAGACGCTGAAGAAGGTGAGGATTTTCCAGGACTGTGAGGCAGGTCTATTGGTGGAGCTGGTGCTGAAGCTTCGCCCTCAGGTGTTCAGCCCAGGGGATTACATTTGCCGTAAAGGAGATATCGGGAAAGAGATGTACATCATCAAGGAGGGGAAGCTGGCTGTGGTGGCGGATGATGGCACAACACAATATGCTTTGCTCACTGCAGGAGGCTGCTTTGGCGAGATCAGCATCCTCAACATTAAAGGGAGCAAAATGGGCAACAGGCGCACGGCCAACATCCGTAGCTTGGGCTACTCTGATCTTTTCTGCCTGTCAAAGGAAGACCTGATGGAAGCAGTCACGGAGTATCCTGATGCCAAAAAGGTCTTGGAGGAGCGTGGCCGGGAGATCCTGACCAAGGAAGGGCTGCTGGACGAGTCAGCTGCAGAGGCAAGCATGGAAGGGAAGAGTGTGGAAGAGAAGCTGGACAGGCTGGCCTTGAACCTGGACACGCTTCACACCCGCTTCGGCCGCCTTCTGACAGAGTACAATGATGCCCAGATGAAGCTCAAGCAACGCATCACTGTTCTGGAGTCCCAGCTGAGGCAGCAGGATCTGGAGGACTTCTTCTCGGACAGCTCAGACAGTCTGCCTTAGGCTAAGGAAGAAGCCACACCTGGTGGGATGCAGTGCGGGGCGCAGAGACCAGCTAGGTGATGTCTTGCCCTGTGTGAGATGTTATTTCACATGGCAGCGCCTTTGGCTGCCTTGCCTGGACTTCCCTCAGGTCCTTAGCACTGCTGCTGCCACTGCCTCAGTGGCAGCTCGGAAGGTGGCTCCAAATCAGGTGTCTGTCCTAGCTCCTCCTCAGGCCTGTCTCTGTTCTTATCACCTTGATGCAAGACCTTGGGCTTGGATCAGTACAAAGAGGGGAACGGCTAATGCCAGTGCTAATGATTCCTCCCAGCTTAGCAAATGGTCTCTGCCTGACTCAATTCCCTGTTACCACTTGCCTTACCAGGAGGTGGGACATGACCCTCGCTGGAGGGGTACCTGGAGGTGCTGCCCTCCCCTGTGTGTCAGGGAGATCAGAGTCTCAGTGCACACACAACCTGCCACGTGCCACCCACTTATGTGCACCAGGGCAGGGAAGGCAGCCTAGCTGCTGCATTCCTTGCAGATAACAAAACACCCCACTGAGAGAGACCAAACCACAGGCCAAATATTTACAAAAGCATTTTAGGTCTGGCTTTTATAACTCACTTTGTGTAAATACAGCGTCTCCACTGAGTGCCTGCAGACACCCGGTCTGCACAGAGTGACTCCATACCCGCAGGATACCCAAACTCAGCTAAGAAAGCCCGATCTGTGCCTCTGATGTCTGCAAATGAGGAAGCCTGTCTGGGTCACTGTGACTCCATAGGTCAGCTTCACCTCCTACTCTGAGGCTGGATATCCAGCTGGAAGGGCAGGCAGCTGCTCTCCTGCCCACCACTCTTCTCCCTTCTGCTATATTCAGTGCTCGAGCTGTCAAACTGCCCCGGCACGAGCAGCTGGGTACCCTGCACCACACTATCTTGGGGGACAGCATTCCTGAGCCCTCCTGCTGCAGAGGTGGAGTGATTTCCTTTTGGACTGCGGAGGACTCAGATGACAAGTACAATACGGAGGTAGAGACCTCTCCGTGCTGAACGACAATGTCTGTTACACCATGAGCAGAAGGACGACAATAACTGTCTCTCTCATCTCTCTAATGATGGCTAGATGTGCCAGGAAGGCTTTGGCTGAACCGACTCGTTCTTTAGGAACAAAGCAGTGATGGGACCCAACTGTGCCCATATTTGCTTTGCCGTTGGTAGCTCGGAAAGAACGCAGAACACATTTATTTTCTTAGGCAGGAGGTTTTCTTGAACTCGGTGGGAGTTTTGGGGCCTTGCAGGCCAGTTGCTGACTGCAGGAGAAATGAACGGCAGAGTCACGGGGACACGCCTGTAAGGGCGAAATCCTGGCACCAGCACAGCCACTGGCAAAGCTCTGCCAGGCAAAGCCCCGCGGGCTCCGTGGTGCAAGCAACTTGTTGGCAAGAGTGCAGTGCAGGAAGGGCCACCAAATCCCTGCCAGCCCCCTTGCACAGCATCCTAAGCACTAATGCTACCCATGCCCATGCCTAAGGGGGGCTGTGCAGGTGCTGGGACCGGGGGATGCAACCTCCCTGCCACGCAGCCCGCCGTGACTGCACACACACCTCTGGGACCTCCTGCTCCTGCCCACCGGGTCCATGGGGTGGGATGGTTTACAAGGAGGAGGAGGTTCAATGGAGAAGGGAATTTGGGGGAAATTCGTGCTCTGGGCCAAACTCAGCTGATAGTTTTCTAAGATAATGGGGTGGGAGCACATCAACCCAGAAAGGCTCATGATAGAAAACCGAGGGGGTTTGCTTTGTCCTTTCTTTTCCCTCAAAAAGAGACTGCTTTTCTTCGTTATGGGTGAGGCTTTTCTGTTTAAAATGAAACACCCTTGCTTTTTGGGATCGCTGGGCGAGGGAAGGTTAAATTCCCAGCACTGGAAGGTGGAGCGAGATCAAAACTCCTTTGCTGCCCGTCACCGAAATGTCAGGCTTTTCCGTTTAGCTGCTACCCAGGCGGGCTGGGGGACGAACCGGCTGCTGCTCTGCCTTTTCCCTGTCTTGACACCGGCATCCGGGCTGCTCGCTGCGGCCGCGGGCTGCAGCCCGAGGATGGCGGCACGGGGCCGGGAGAGGGAGCTGTGAACCGCGGAACCGGCTGCAGCTCCCGGGCATTGCCCTGGCACCGGCTTTGGGCAAAAAATCCCAGGGTTTTGCTCCTCTGCTGCAGGGGATGAGGGTGTGCTGCGGGGTGCAGCCAGCCCCGGCTGGGTGCCCAGCTCCTGCCCCCTCCCCGGCTTGGGGAGCTGCTGGCAGCTCGGGGGATATCCCGGCTTCTTCTGGGGGATAGGAGGGGAGAGAATAAATAAATAAAGGGCAAAACCCCTCTTCCTTCCCCAGGTTTAATCCGAGGTAATAATCCACTCGGGAAACTCGAAGCCTTCAGACCAATTACCCCAGAGGATGGCTTTGCAAATGCAGAGCAGATCCCGCTTGTTTTCCTCGTGGCGGCAAGCCAGGAAATCATAGATTGATGAACCGCTTGATGGGCCTGCTAATGAAATTAGCAGCAGCTCCATGATTTTTCCAGTGAGCAGGACAGGCAGATGCTGGCGAGAAGCAGACAATGGCACAGCTGCGCTTCTGGGCTGCCTCAATTCCCAGCCCAGTGGACAGGGGGCACGGCAGATGCAGCTTTGGGGCTGCCCGTTTTACAGGTGGCTTCAGTACGAGCCCCTGCTGTGTAAGGCTCCCCGGGAGATGGGGAGCAGGAGCTGCCAAAAGCTGCTGCTGGGGGCTGGCAGCTGGGGGGACAAGCTGAGGGTGCGAGGGTCTGCTCAGCGCCCCGCGGAGGTTTGCCCCTGCACCGTGGTGCATTAAGCTGCTTTGGCTTTATATTATCCATATATATTTTTTTTCTAGATGTCTCATTGCAAAAAATAATCCCCGGTACAATGGAGGCTCGTTCTCAGCTGTGTGCTGTGGGTGGGAGACATCAAATATGGAGCCAGTTTTGCAGTTTTGCCTCCAGAGAAGGCAGACTGAGAGATTTGGGGGTGCCTCACCAGGCAGCTGCCCCTTCCAGTGCCATCGAGCCCGGGGAGCCCCCTGCCTTCTGCTGCAGTTTTCTGCAAACCTGCTCCCAAAGGAGGGTGTCTCCTCAGCCCTAGCCTGCCTCTACCAGAGATGCAGGAAAAGGACTGGGATTTTTGGGTGAATCAGCCGTAAGTGCTCTGTGTGGCACCGGGCTTCCCTCCTCCTCTCTGAGCACCATTTCTAGGAAAGCAATCATCACTGGATGATACCCAGAAAAAGCTCTCTCGTGGGCTTCTGGGAAATGTAAGGACACATTTCAGAGCTGAGGGAAATGGAGCCATCTTGGCAGGACAAAGCAGTGATGACTCCTGCCTCTTGTCCACCTGCTTTTTGCCTTTCTCAGGCTGCTCATGAAGAGCTGTGTCTGCTAGGGGCTCAGCTGAACCGGAGTCTCCTGAAGCTGCGAGCTCTGCCCAAGGGTCTCCGGTGGTGCTGGGCAGTGTTTGCAGCACCCTGATGGGTGTTTGCAGCCCCTGGTGGGTGTCTGCAGGCTTTAAAATAGAGAAAACTTCCTGAGATGTTTGGGTGAGTCTTGATTCACTGAGGACGGGTCTGCCCTTTCTTGTGCTTTCTCCCCTGCTCCTTCCCTGCTCAAACACCTGGGTGCTGCCGCCTCCTCGGTTAAACAAGCAGAAGTACCCATTCCTCCTCGTTTCTCCCCAAATCAGAGTCTGTGTTGCCATGACAGCAGCTCAGGGTGAGCAGGAGGTGAAGGCACCCAGCGGAGGGAAAGCCCCGGGATGCCTCCCCGACACACTCCTCCCCTCAGCCCACTGCATGCTGCTGGCTGGGAAAAGAAGGTTCCCAAGGTGGGAAGTTTTGGAGGAGCTCCAGCACTCCTCAGAGGAGCTGTTAGAGCATCTCCAAGAAGTCCTTGCCCACAGGATCACCCTCCTGAGTCCTCGGGTGGTGGTGCTGCAGGTGGGTGCCCTGCTCGGTGAGGCATCTGCTCGGTACATGGGATTAGAGGGGCCGGGAGCTTCCAGTCCTGGTTTTTGGCTCTATTTGGCTCTATTCCCACCGCGTGAGGCCAGCTGGCCTCCCAGCAGCTTCTCCCCAGTCACTGTACCGCTGCCTTTGGCTGAATTTGTGGACGTGAAGGTCAGAGGGGGCTGCAGGTGGTAACCTCTGAGCGAGCCGTGCTGCTGCCCAGCTCTGCCCTTCCCCATGTCAGGATTTTTGCCCGCCTTTCATTAGCTAATTTCATAAATCCACAGGGCATGCTGAGCTTGGTGAGTGTTGGTACAGAGCTATGTAATGGCAACCTGGGGGGCTTCTCTGGCAAAGAAAAGACCTGGTGTTTTGGAGAATTGCCTCACAGAGCAGGATGGCTGGAGGACAAGAGTGTTCCCCATGGCAAACAGTCGCAGGGGCACTGCAGCCCTCTCGTCCCCTCTCCTGCTCACGGGCTCCTCATCCCTCCTGGCCCTCTTGGGTAGCTTTGAATGCCGCATGAATCGATACTTTTAATTAGCTGCCATTCCTCATTTCCGCCTTATTGCTTGGGTAAGCAAATTAAAAGCCAGCATGTTGTGGTGAACGGTTCCCCGGGGCGGGCTGCGGGCAGGCGCTGCTGCTTGCCCCGGGGGGGTTGGGGGGCTGCCAAGGGCTGGGGACAGGGGCTGGGGGTGGCAGGAAGGGCTGGGGGATGGCAGAGGAGCTGGGGGAGCCTGTTCCTGGCCCCGCAGCATCCTTTCAGCCCTGCTCAGAGCTGGGAAAATGCTGCAGCCATGGTGTCTGCAGGTGGGAAGCCCCAGCAGTCACAGGGGATGTTCTCTGCCCCCAAAAAGGATCCTGCTGTTCGCTGTGTATGGGGCCAATCCTCCACCCCAAAAAGGGACCCTGCTGATCACTGTGTATGGGACCAAAGGGCCCTGCTGCTCCAGGGGTTCAGCGTGGTATAAAGCTCACAGGAGCTGATCTGAACCAGTGGCACTGCTGCTGTCTGCATGGGGATGGAGGCGCTTCCCCGTGGGCAGGCTCATCCCTAGCAGACTTTTAAAGCCTGCCTCTGATCAGGGCAGCAGTAGGGACGTGGCTCAGCCACCTGGAGCATGGATCTGGCATGATTGCTATCCTATATACACGTAACAGGGACATGGAGACCGTGTCCCCAGCCAGCAGGGACCCGGAGACCTTCCCTCCTCCAGAAAAAGCTTCCAGAGTCCAACCATTTCCCAAATCTCTGCCCTGCCTACATGTGGGACACCACCAATCTTCCTATTCAGTGTGGTCCCTGCAAACCTCACCACTGCCTGGATGCTCTCCTGAGCATCTCTGTCCTGCTACCTGGAGGATGCCTGCCTTGAGGTTTCCCACTGCTGCTGTAGCTTCTCCCTGGGAATAAATTTAATTGTAAGGCTTCGACTGTGTGAAGTCCTGCCTGGTGCTGATGCTCTTAGGTAGTGCGGCGGCCTTGGAGGGGAAACTCCATTAGGAGAATAATAAAAAAACACATTGAATGCAAAACCTTGAACGTAGCTGGGAGGCAAAATGTGGTCTGACAGTTCCTTTGGCTTGTCAGAGCCTCTGAGTGATGGGCGCCAGTGGGCTGCTGTCTCTAAAAGTGACCTTTTATGAAAGACAAATTGAGGAAAAATGTCTCATGGGAGAATAAAAAAAAAAAAAAAGCACCAAAAAACAAACCGACCAGCAGTTTATGGAAATCTCTCTACTGCAAAGCAATGGCAAAGGTTCCCTGCGAGCTGGCCTTGGCTTGATTGCTTTCTGTCAGACACGAAGGGCAAAGTGAGTGCTTTCTGTGAGAGCTCAGGCTTAGGGACCCGTTTGCACAAACCGCTTGGCTTTTATTCCTTTTCCCTTCCCCAATCCTTTTTTTTTTTTTTTTTTTTTTTTTTTCCCCAGCCTTTTTTTGGTAAAACCTTGGGTGGATCTGGCATCCTGAGTTTTTGAGGGGAAGTTCTATGTGGCATTTGGGAATGTGGTCATCCCAAATTCCTCTGAACCCGAGCTGTAAAACCCGGGGCTGACATTTCCCAGCCCTCCCAGCAGCGCTGGGTTGCAAACCCTTTTCTCTCAGCCACAGCCTCCAAACCCAGCTCTGGTCAGGACCTTCAGGATCTCCAGTGAGCTACACAAGCTGCTGTCTGCTGCGCATTGACCCGCTGAGCTTCCCTCTTGCTCCAGCGAGGGACATTGGCTGTTGGTTTCTCCTCGTGCCACCGTGCCCTCCCAGCCCCACGTCTCCAAAAACCTGGGGTGCAGGGGAGGGGAACCCCATCTGCTGGATGGGCCCAGCATCTCTGGAGGCTTTCCTGGAGCAGATCCCAATGCCTTGCACCTCCCGTTGCCCAAGTTCTCTGTGCTCGGCCTGGTCTCCCTTTTTGGAGGGGACGGGCTTTGTGCTGTGGGATGTTCCAAGAGTCAATGAATTGTATTGATGCTAATTTTCTCTGTAAATTCAGGGAAATTACCAGATGAATATTTGATGAGGCTAATTAAGGCTGAATGACTGCCCTGCTCCCCTGTTCTCTGCTGCTCTTCTCTCAGGAGTGTGGGTGAGTGTTTGGGTCCCAAATTGTCCTGCCCCTAAAGCCCTGGTTTTTGGCAGCCATAAACCAGCCATGGTCCCTGTAGGACCACAGCAGAATGTAAAACAACTCGGTCAGCTCAAGAAGCCCTCAAAACCTCAGTTTGCAGGGACGTTGGAAAACCCCAGGGCTGCTCCCTCGGTGCACAGAGGTGCTGGGGCTACAACGTGGGGACAGTTTTTGTTGGAGGCATGAATCTTCTTGAAACCCTTCTCTTTCCCCCTGTTCCACTCGTGGACCACAGCCTGCATTGATGGTAGTGATTTAACGAGCCGGGGTAAGCGACAGGGCTTTCTTCTTGGCCTCCCTTTTTCCCAGTTCACCTTTCCAGATGCGAAAGGTGAAAATCAAACAAGAGCAGCTCAGCGGGCACACCTCCACCCTCCCCCTTCTCTCAGCCCTTCTTCTCCCCTTTCATCCACCTCTCCCTGCTCCCTGCTGTGCCCGGCTATGCCCCGATCCAGGCAGCGCTGAGATCTGCTGCTGCTGTCAAGGATGCCCTTATCTGCAAGGGTATGGCTTGCCTTTCGGATTCGGAGACGGCATTAGGATCAAGGCTCTGACTAATCTCCTCCGATAAGGCGTGCCACAGCAGGGCAGAGGGTCCGACGCTGCTGCTGCCTGATCTGTGCTTATTCCCTGCCCAGGCACAGCCAGGGGGATGCGGCGGTGTCTGCCGAGGGGGTTTCTTCTCCACAAAAAGCTGAGTGTCCAGCGGGCTGCTCAGCTCCCAGCCCCTGCCTGGGAGCCGAGGTGAGCTGCCCATGGTAAAGCAGCACAGGTGTACTGCGGTAAATGGAGTGGCAGGCAGAAATAAGCACAAAAGAATTAGATGGATAGATAGGAATGAGGGATCGATAAAGCGAGACTAAAGATAGCAAGCGAGGTGCACCGAGGGCTGTTGACAGAGAAATAGATGTTGCAGCCAGAAAGATCCTCGAATCAGAGAAACATCGATGAGAGAGCCGAGGCTTTGAGAAGGGTCACTCTAAGTGCACTTCACTTAGGGCCAGGATTAGCCCACACAATACACGGCTAATGCTTCCTTTTTTCTCTCCCTGTTTTAACCCCCCGGAGAGGCAGGACAGGAGCAGCACAGCAGCCCCCTTTCAGATATCCATCTCAGCGCCAGCCCGTGGCACCTGCCGAAATGATCTTTTCCACGCTGGGATGGTCCTGAGTGCCCCTGAAAGGCTGCTCGGAGAGATCTCATGGAGCTGGGCTGCAAAACAGCCAGCAGGGACAGAAGGAAGGCAGAGAACAAGCAGCACAGGGCACTCAGGTCATGGGGGTCCTGCAGGACACAGCAGGACAGAGGGATGCTCGTCGGAGGGGAGTTTGGTGGGTGGGCAGTAAGGCTTCCAGGTGCTGATCTCTGGCAGGTTCATTTGCTGCACTAAGCCTGGAATTAGCTGGATTTGGTTATTTGTCACCAATCTAATGGCCAGTGAGCTTGGCAGCGAGTCCTGGAGGCATCCTATAATACCTGTCCACATGGGACCCTGCTCTTCAGGTATTTTTTGAGCATGGCTCTCTACCCAAAGGAAACATCCGAGTCTGAGGCAGCCTCATGCTCTGGCATTGCTTCATCTCTTTTCCTAAGGGCTGGTCTGGCAGAGGAGCGAAAAAGCTCAGCAGCTCCACAGCAGCTATTCATTTCCTCTCGTTAATTAGGTGATACGCTCCCTCCCCATCTCCCTCCTTCTCTCTGGGCATTTGTTTAAACGCCAAGAACACACCAGCTCCTTCTTCATGCACCTGGGGCAGCCCAGTGGGGCTGGAGGGGGTCTCCATATGGAGGTGAGGGTGTGGAGGGGGTGAGCCTGCCCTGCCTGGAAATGCCTCCAGCGTGGCCCTTCCCCAGGGAGGTGTCTGTGCTCAGGGCACTTTGTCCAGTGGGCTCACAGTGATCTGGAACCGTTTATCAGTCCTGATGCATATTTAATGCTGAAATGGTAAGCAGAAGTGGAGCGGTGTTTGCAGGCAGGCGAGTGGAGGAGCTTTGCCATGGTCGCTAACAGCCCTGCATTAATTATGATAGGATAAATAATTCACAGGGCTAATAACAAAGGCTTGTTTTTGACAGTTATGGAAATCCCGGCTCGCTCTTGGGAGCGGGGTGAGGAAGCAATGCCCGGCTCCGTGCTCTAAGCCAAGCAGGCAGCAGGGTGCGAGGGATCTGCTGGGGCTGCTGTGCTGGTGGGTGAAACCGTGGGGTCCCTGCGTGGCACTGGGGTCCCCTGGCTCTTTGCAGAGCCTGCCAGTGTGTCTGGGAAGCCTGGGGGGATAGGGACAGGAGGGATCAGACACTCTCCTGGGGAGCAGGACAGCAGCCACCCCTCCTTCTTCCCACCTGCCAAAGACTGCCTAACTTTGCCTTGCCATGTAACCTTGTCCTGTGGGCATCGTGTGGACCTCAGCTTGGTGGCATCCCCCCTCTGGCAGGATGCGGTGGGCACAGCCTGCATCCCCTCTGCCCTTACTTCAGGCTGTGAGTCCCTCCCTTCCTTCTCTCCACAACCTGCTCTTTTGCTCCTTTAAGCATTAATATGGATGTTTTCTTGCGCTGCTATTGTCCTTCAGCTTAAATAGCTTTTTTTTCCCCTCCCTGATGTTTACCCTCCAGATGTATTTATAGAGAAAAAAAAATCACATCACTGCCAGTTTGCTTCATCCAGGCTAAGCAAGCTCTGTTCTGTACTCCTGCCATACCGTGTGCCCTCCATCCCCTGGCTCCCCAGCAGCCCTTCTCTGCTCCTCGTTATTCCTCCTTAAAGTGGGCAGCCCTCTGGCTGAGCCACCACAGTGAGAGTGACCTTGGGCAACTCATGTCACCTTTTCTGCCTCAGTTTCCCTACATACAGAGACAGAGCAGTGGCCCCATCCTGTGGCATGGGGTGGGCTGGGTGCTATAGCAAGTGCAGGAGCCTTCTCCTTCCCAGAGCTGAACCTTTCGGGGGGCTCATCCAATATTCTGTGCGTCTACATCTCAGCAGGAGCATGAATCCTGTCCCAGCCCCTTGCAGGCAGCCACAGAATACCTGAGCAGTCCCAAACAAGCACCAAGGGTAGGCTGAATGACTCACCCACACACTGCTGCTCATCCTGGGTCCTGCCAAAGACTTTAAGCTGGGGCAAAAGCCACGATCAACAAGTTTTCCAGGGCAAAACAACAGCAGCTGGGATCTTGTGTGATGCCACCTCTGTAATCGGTTGCATATGTAAAAAATATATACCAAGTATGTGTTTTAACCACTTTTTTTCTTTTATTTTCCTTTTCATTTTTTTTCCTTTTATATTGATGCTGCTCACCTCCCTACTGTTTTGCAGCCCCATATGCTGAGAGGGTGCAAGGAGCAGAGCACCCCACAGGCTGCCCGTGCAGAGGATGTGTTTGCACAGATAAACAGCCGCCCTTGGAGTGTTCCCAGCCAAGAAAACAGGGGGGCTGGAGGAGGCTGGGACAGCCCCAAGCAGGCTCTGTTGACACGGGAGAATGCAGCAGATTTCACCTAGAAAGTGGCTGTTTGAACAGAGGAGTGCTGCACAGCTCGGAAGTGCTTATGTCTGGAGAGTGGATGTTTACACAGGGGAATAGCGCATCTGCCTTGCTATTAGAGCACAAAACAAATGTTTGCCCAGGTAAGTGCAGGGCCCCAGCTCAGGTTTTGCACTGGGTGTTTGGCTTTGGGGTGTACACAGGGGGAGGCACCGCCTGGGTGCATTCACAACAAAGCCCACCTCATTCCTCTGCTGGGTCAAGAAGAAAGAACCATTAAGCTGGTGAAAAATTGCTTTTAATATATATATTTTTCATTAGATGTGGTCCTTCTCTTTCTCTTGTTCCATGAGGAATCAGCGGAGAAAGCCCCTGAGGGAAGTCCTCTCCTTCCCATCAGAATCAAATTAATGTATCCCCAAACCACCGAATCCCTATCCCACCTCCCTGAGCCTTTAGAGAAACTTTTGTGGCTGCCACTGAGGAGCAAATCGCTGGGAGGTGGCATCACATTCAGCCATGGCAGGCCACAGCTGCAGATGCTCTGATTGTTAACGAAGACAGCTCTCATCCTAACAGGAAAGGGAGTGGGCTTGGCTCTTTTCTGCTCAGGAGGGACTGAAAAGAGCCAAACAGCTCCACGAGCTGTGTCTTCCTGGGGCCAGAAGGTGCCCCCCAGCCATCCATGCTGCCAGGAGCATCTCTGCAGCAGGGGGTCACTCAGGGGGTTGGGGTGATATCACGCACCCAGGTGAGACTGCACAGGCTTTTGTCGCGGCAGACGTTGGTGGCTGTGGGGATCGGAGGGAAGCGAGTGCCAAGACGGCTGCGCTGAGGGCTGCTGTTGTGGTTTCTGTGCTGGAGCTTGTGGGCTGGAGAGGAGGAGGCAAACCAAAATATTTATACCATGAGATGTGCACTTTTTTTTTGAGCTGAAGCTTGGGCAGCGTCCCAGCCCCTCCATATGTGCTTGTAGACATTGCTTACCTGATTTCCTTCCCTGCTGGGAGAGCGCAGCTCGGCTGCTAGGCAGAGGGGGACGTGGGCAGCTCCTACGGCTGGACACACTGAGGCTGCACTGGCTGTGCTGCTCTTCCCCTGTCCCCGGCTGAAACACCATCCCCTGGCTGGAGCTGGTGGGGCTGCAAGGACTGGGCTGGGGCAGTGGGGATGGTCCGTGTGGGGTGAGTGCACCCTGGTGCTTCCTTTGCTCCCTGATGAGGGGGCAGCTGCTTCATGCCCCTCATGCTGCCGAGGGGAGCAGGCTGCAGGGCAGGGAAGGGACAGGAGGTTTCCTCCTTCCCGTGGCCGGGACAAGCAGCAGCAGAGCAGGCTGGCAGTGCCGCACTTAGTGAGGGCTGTGGGAGCTGGGCTGGAGCTCAGCACCCAATGCTCGGCCCTGAGCAGCCCCGGGAGCGCGAGCAGCAGCCTGCGCGGGGGGCTTGTTCCGTGCCCATGCTGCGGAACAACAGCGTTAAATCTTCCCGTCTGCACACCGGAGATGGCCCCTCTCATCCTCCCCCTGACAAGATTTAAGATGGTCACGGATAACTGGCTTTCATTATAGCTGTGCTCATAAATCCTTCCCATATCCTCTTTGGGGCGGGCTGCTGCCATCTCCCACACAGCGCCCAGCCTCTGTCTGCGGCGGCGGGGACCTCCCCTGCTCCCTGGCTCCCACCACCCCTATCCCCCAGAGATTTCCCCCATTTCCAGGTGCAGTTTCTGCTCTCGCCCTCCATCACTGGGCATCTCCCTCCCTCTTGTTTCTCCGATGGCAGCACAAACTCTGCAGGAGCAGGATCAGTGCTGGGGTGATTCCCCCTGCTGTTGCCCATCGCTCCCCCACACCACGGTGCCTGGTGGCCACCAGTTCTCCTCTCCCAGGCACTGATCTCATGAACCCCATCAGGCTGGGGCTGCTCAGACAGGCAGGGCACGCTTTGGCCCTTCATCGCTCCCTGGGGGTTTGAATGGTATCTTTTACTTTCTTCCAATTCCCAGCTCGTTTCTGTCATGTTTTTGGCTCCAGCTGCCCGGTGGTATTGATTGGACTTCTTATGCCGTGAGAGTTCTTCCTGTATATAGTTATCATGCAAGATGCATTTCTGTGGTACAAGAGCTACAAACTGGAAAAAGAAAGAAAGGGGAAAAAAAAACATCACATAAAATCAGACCTTATGTTCTACTCCTCTAATTGCCTGTGAGCGGAGAAGGCAAATAAAAGTTTGTCAAGGTTTCTTATTTCGTTTTAAGAGCATTGATTTTTGCAGACCTCTGGCCCTCAGTGCGGGCTGATGAAGGTTGGGTTGGGGTTTGTGGAGGAGCCCGCAGTGGTTTCCTCATCCCCTGAGAGGACGGTAACCCTGCTTCTGCCTTTCCCTGGGAAACAAACCAGCGTGGATGAGTACAGGAGTTTTATGGCTGAGGATGTATTCGAGGTTTGTGTAAGGGAAGAGTGATGGTGGTTTGCAGGGACTGGTGTTTAGAGGTGGCCGTAAGACCCCTGCAGGTCCCTAAGAGCCAGCTCTGGAAAATCAGCGTTGCTGATGGGGCTGACAAGGAGCAGCTGCCGTGTGAGCGTCAGGAGGAAGGGACGGTGGCAGGAGCTGATTAGCACTGACTGCTAACAGACCCCGGGGCTGAGGGGTCAGCAGGGGGAGGTGGAACAAGTGTGAATCAAGCAGGAGGGCTTCACGGAGGGAATGGTGGGGAAAGCACAGAGAGCTGTGGCAGCTGCTTTGGGGATGCTGCCCAGGGAGCAGGGCCAGCGCTGGTGGCCAGTGTGGTGTCACCGATGCCTGAAACGGAGCAGGGATGGGAGCCAGCAAGGGAAGAGCTGCTGGGCACTGGGGTTGGTGTGCCCAGGCGAGGAAGGCCCAGGAGCTGTGTGGGGGAAGCCTTCCTCCCTGGCCTGGATGGGGACTGCGGTTTCATCTACTCAGCTCATGGCCTCTCCCTCCCCATCCTGCCAAAACGTTTCCGTTTGGGGCACGGGCACCTGCCAGCCAAACTGGGCTTGGCCAGGGCAGCTCTCTGGAGTGGCCAAACAGCCCCGGGAGATGGAGCAGGGCTCGCTCGCCATCTGTCTGATGGGCTGCCACGCTGGGTCCGGCCAGAGCTGAGGCTGGCACCGGGGCTAACAGGGCAGAGACCCCAGGGATCAGGTCCTGCTCTGTGCACAACGCCCCAGCAGAACAGGTTGAGGCACCCACGCCAGGCACTGCTGCTCGCCCAGCTTGGGCAGGGGGCTGGTGGGAAAGGTAGGAGGAGAAGAGGAGTCCTGCATTCAGGGGGTGCCAGTTTGGAAGGAAAGCGTGGATCCTGGGCCAGTTTTCCACTCCATTTGGTTCCCCTGTGGCTTGATGGGGACACTAAATGGCAGGTGTTACGTGCCAGGCTTGGGCATTTCATGCCTGTGTGGAGAAGCTGATGAAGAGTAGTTCTCGGGCATGAACACATCTATAATCATTAGCGGAGCTGACTGTAGTCATCGAGGAGACTGTCTGCGGTGAGAAACAGCCCGTGCTCGTCGCGGGAGCTCGTGGCAGGGGAAGTTTGGGTGTGAGACCGAGGGCTTGATCTGTGAGCTGCAGCAGTCAGGGGAGAAAATGCTTCTGGAAGTGGGCTCTGCCTTGCCAAGCCCCAGGTGGGCCATCGCCTTCAGCGGTGTGTGCTGGGGATGAGGGTGTGCAAACCCAGGATGGCAGCACAAGGGCTGCACATCTCCCGTCTGCCTCTAGCCCAGCCTCGGGCTCTCTCTGCTCCCAGCAGCTGCACTCCAAACAAGGTATTTTTCCCCTGTAGTTGTCTGCTCATCGACTAGATTTTCAATAAGATCACTGCAGGTCTTAAGCAAAGTTTCCTAAGTTAATCCCCCTGCACATAATCATCAGAGAAAGCCTTGTTTTTGCAAGGCTGTGCCTTACGCTTGTTAGGAGGTGAGCGGCAGCAGCTGTCACTGAATAATCGTTCTCATTAACTCATCTTTGTACCTTACTTTTGCCTGATGAAACCCTCTCTCCAAAACACAGCCCCGAGGGCTGCTCAGAAACAAGGCAGACAAACAAAGCTGGCTGACAAAGCAAACAAGGACAACCAGGGCCAAGAGGAAAGGAACTCTTCCACCTTCTCCTATGGAAAACGTGGATGGAGAACGTGCCCCCGTTCCTGGTCCCTGCCCTACAGGGGTAAATGGACCTGCTGCAGCAGGGACCCTCATCTATCCCCAGGCTGCAGGTGGCTCCTGGGCCTTTACATCACTGGGATTTTCCTCTCTGCCAGTCTCCAGCTTTTCTGGGGTCCCCGGGAGCCCCTTGTGAGATGAAGAGCTATCTGCCTCCTCCTGCTGTGGCTCTCAGGGACTCTGAACATCTCCAGCTTTCCTGTGACCAATGGTCTCCTGCAGACAAGGAGCATAAGGACAGGGAAGGAGCAGAGGGAGAAGCCATAGATTAGCCTTAATTGACTAGAACAAACGGAGCTGACCTTCAGAGAACAAAGCCATGAATCTTTGGACAATGGAGTGAGTGCTACACGGATTTACCGTCCTCTGGCTTGAAAGGCCTGACCTCCACCACCCCCCTTGTTCCTGCAGGAGGAGAAGGATGAGGAGGATCTGCTGGGGAAAGCCCTGGATTACAGGTGTCACTTAGCACACGTGAAATTTCATGTTTTCCTGCAAGCTCAGCACTGGCTGGCCCAGGGAGAGGGCAGACAGGCAGATGGATGTGGAAACAACACTGCAGTGGATGGATGGACACAGCCTTCACCATGGTTTTCTCCAGGCTCCTTTGGTCCTGGATCTCTTGCTGCCTTTGGGACAGGGTGCTGTGCTTCTGCCAGGGCAGGGTGCCACCTCTGCCTCTCCCTCTGCCCGACCAGACCCTGTCCTCGAGGTGTTTGGGAGCATTGGGCAAGGCTGGCTGCCGCTGGGGCTCCGGGCCACGCGTTGCACGGAGAGGGATGAGAGATGGAAAGTGACGGGAGGGTCCTTCCGTGCAGCCTCCTCCTCTGCAGTGCCTGTAGTCCCCAGGAACGTGTCGTTGATGCAGGAGGACTCGTATCAGATGCTCGGTCACTCTGAATCAGGGATGCTGCGTTGATTTGTACCAGCTGCAGCCTGCCCCCCCCCTGCAGACTCCTGGTTGTGCTCAGTACCGTGTAGGAGCCAAGAGAAGGAGGCACAAGGGGGAAGGAGAAGAAAGGAAAGGTGTTTGCACTTTTTAGGATCTGGGAACAGCACATCTGGGCCCTGAGCATCTTGCAAGGGCTATCAGGGCCAGGAAATCAAGTGGCATGAGGGGACGATGTTAGCAAGGAACAACCAGCATCTCAGCTGCAGTCTGAGCATGCAGGGAGCTGTGTGTGTGTGGTTTTCTCACTTCTGGACCACTGTGTCTTGGTGCTCAGCTCTCCTCTCTGCTCTTCCTTGGGGCAGGAACTGATCCTATGAAATGAGGGAGAGAAACTCTGACAAAACACATCTCCTGCAGGAGGAAGGCAAGGTTTCTGGAGGGCAGCACTACTGGCTGGGCTAGTAGGCAAGGCAAGCTTCTGCCTGGCAGCTCCATGCTTTGCCATCTGCAGGCGCTGGGAGGAAGAGGAGATGGGCAGTGACAGCCCCCTCTGGGTGGTGACTGTCTGCACGGAGAAGGCACTGGGGAAAACCCAGGACTAGCAGAGGGCCTCTTCTCCAAAGGCTTTGCACCATCATGAGGATGGCTGGGGACAGAATAGCAGGTGCTGATTGCTCCCCCAGGCAGCGATCAGACCCGTCTGAGAACCTTGAGCCCTGATGCTGCTTGGAGATCTCTCAGATTTTGTCGATCCTCAGGCACCAGATTGCATCTTCCTTGCCAGCACGCTTTTGAAATCCTGCCCTGTGCCGCAGAGAGCCCTTTGCCATCATTGCCCACCCTGTGACGCATTGAATTGTGCATGGAGGATGAGCACAAGGGGAAGCCCCTTTTGTGAGAAGGAAGAGAGAAATCTTCAAAAAGCATGTCCAGGGTTTAAACAAGCCTGGGATCCTTCTGCCAATTACTTCTCTTCCAGTAAATTGGTTGCTGTTGTTGTATTTTTTTTCCCAAGCTTTCTACAGCCTTATACAAACTTCATATTATAAATATGCATTGAACTGGGGACTGCTGGGTTAAATCCTCCAAGTGGTTTTTATTTTCCTTCTGCCAAGTGGGACTTCTGGAAGAATGCAGTCCCCTGCACACATTTAAATGATGCAAAAGTGCAGAAAACCTTTTAATCTCTCCTGCCTCTGTTTTGTTAACCTCTTTGCTTTCTGAAGGACTGGCAGCCTCATAAGGGAGCAGATTTCCACAGTGCAGGGTACTGTTTTCATGCCTGTCAGGAAGCCCTACCAGAATTCAGGGCTTCAGAGTCTGCCTGCTTCTACTTTCCACATCCTAAACATTATTATTATTGTTGTTGTTATTACTGGTAAACCTACCCAGCTTTTCATGCATTTCTTCCATTTTCAGTTGCTGTTTCCTACTGAAGAAATACCCACAAGGAAATCCTCTGGTTCCTGATCTGTGACCCCCAACAGACTTGCAGCACCCCCACTAACCTCTGCAGGGTCTCTCTGAGTATTTGCTCTGTGGTTTCCTTTGCTCAGGCAGTGGCTGGCACCTCTCTCACTTACCTATAGCTCGTTCTTCCCTGACAGCCCTGCCAGTCTTGCCATGCTTCAGGCTTACTCTCATTTTTAGTGCTTGTATACTTATGGTTATACCTGTTCACACAGGGATGGTGTTTTGGTTTGGTTTTGCTTTCCCCTCCCAGATCTTGCTGAAGGAGCAGGTGTGATCGCACACGAGTGCAGTCTCCTTGCCAGCAAACAAGGCATTGTCAGTCTCCTTCCCGTTACGCCTTTTGGCTGTTATCTTGGCACAGCACAAGCTTGTAAGTCAGACTTCCCTGAAGAACTTCCCTGCTAAGCAAGCATGGCAAAGGAAGGCGAGGGGAGGATGCAGCATTCTGAAACGAGGTTTTTTATGTTTGGGGGTGTGTGTGTAAGTTCACTGAAGATGATGAACAACTGGGAGTAATACTACATTTTCAATTATCTGTCATCTTGCTCAAAACATACATATAAAATAATAAACTCTCAGTAGTCTTGGCTGAAATGATTGGTCTGAGAAGCAGTTATTAATTCTTAATCATTTGCATCATGTACTGTGCCTCACGACTGCTTGTACTGTTCGAGGCAGATGAGAGAGCAGGCAGCATGAGAAGCACGGCCCCAGCAGCAGACACCGAGAGCTGCAGCAACCCCGCTGAATTTGGGAGGATGAAGCTGCAGAGCAGTTAAAAGAGATGCTAAATCAAGCTGTTCTGGGATCAGCAGAACATGTGCAAGCCAGGGGGATTCTCCAGGGTCTGCAAATGTGGTCGTGCCCTGGCTTGGAGATGGGAAAGTGCAAGGTAGGGTCTCCTCCTTCTACCCAGCCACCCATGCTCATCACACAAGTGGGATATTGATATCCTTCAGACCTCCTTCTCCAAATTTGACTGATCTGGATGTTGAGGTGTGATGGTGGCTTGCAGAAACCACAGAGGTGAGCAAGAGAGGTCTGCCGGTGGCTGGGATGGGCAACAGCACCTGCAAGGGGAACCGAAGATGCTCATGAGGGGCTGACGTGGTGGGTGGCTCCACAGCTGGTGGGCAGCACAAAAGAGCTCCTGGGGCTTTCATCTGCAACATTCACAGGAACAAAATAAAATCATTGATGCAAGAGTGGCCAAGGGAAACTCCTGGGAGGACTGTGCCATGGGTAGGAGGGCAGCTCCTACAGCAGCTCCCTGCTGCCACCTCTCCGGGGGTTTGCCCACATACTTGCTGGGACACAGGAGAGGATGGAGCAGCAGAAGGAGGTAAGCGGACTGGAGCTGTAGAAGTTTTCCAGTTCAGAAGAACATTTTGAAGCTAAAAAATAGAAAACTAAAATCCCCTATTGGGAAAGCCCTTGGAGGATATCAGAAAATGAGGCCGAGCAGAGTTTCTTTGGATCCTGTGGAATTTAACACAGATTTGTCATCTAGCTGTCAAACCCACTGGAAACGTCTCACCCTATTAATAGTTTCATAGATTTTAGAGATTTTCCAGCTCAAAGGACCATTCTGTTCGTCTCTTCTGGCTTCTTGCACAAAGTGGGCCGTTTCTGTATCAGGCCCTTCCACCCCAGCTGAACACAGCCGTATCTTTCGGAAGGATCTCCTCTGAGGTTTAAACACTTCCAGGCACAGAGAATCTGTCACGTACTTGGTGAATTCTCGCAGAGGCTAATTGCTCTCACAATTAACCATGTCTTTCTGAACGCATCCAGCCTTCCAGCTGCAGCCTTTGATCCTGCAGGCAGGGATTCAGCTGGGTTAAAGAGCTCTTAATCGTGAGGTTCGCCGTCTGGGGACTTGTTCACATCAGCAGCTTTTAGTCTGCTGACCTGCGGGGCCTTTCTCAGACGGTCTCAGCGAGGAACCTGGGAGAGGCCGGCCTGTCAGGAGGTTTCAGTTAATTACACGTAGGTCACCACCAGGAAAATATCAGAGGTCTGCTAAAGAGAAAAAGTCGGCGCTGCCGGCTTGTGGGGCTTTGGAGAGCTAATAATGGGATGCTGGTGTTGCAGCATCTGCGCCTATGTGTTACTCAGGGGATGAAGGAGTGAGTTTCTGGAGGGAAAAAGGCAGAGCAGGGTGGCTGTGTGCTGGGATGGGTCTCATCCAGCTTCTCAGGGACCCTGCCGGTCCCCATCTCTGTAGTGTGCAGTCCTAGACGTGCCAACACACAGCTGTGTGCGAAATATGTTTGGTGCACAGAGCCTGGGATGTGTGCTCTGTGGTGTAACAGCCCATCTGCCCCAGAGGTGGGTGCACATCCATCCCACCCAAATTCTTGGGGACCTGGGCCCTCTGTCCTTCCTTCCAGGTCTGCTACGGAGAAGGTGCAGGAGCATGGGGAGCTGCCACAGGCGGAGGGATGGTGCCGGAGCGCTCCTCCTCGCTGTTTTCCAGAGCACCAGCTGCAGACACTGGTGCCAAACCTCGTAATTAAGAGCCAGTAAAACCTTCCCCTTGCTGCTGTGGCTTCTCCATGTGGCTTGTTACGGCTGCGTCCCAAGAAGCTGATTTAGAAGTGTTATTGGGGCTGGGACGTTTTTACGAGGTGCTGCTTTCACACCCTACGGCTTGGGAAGCCCAAGCTGCCTTAATTAAAGACCTGGAGGGACGCAGCTACTGGGCTAGTGAGAGATGCCTCTGCAGCATCTGTGGCCTGGCTCCCAACGCGGGATGACTGCTGTCCCAGGACACCCATGTGTCCCACTCTGCCCTGAGGGTCCCAAGGGCAAGGCCGGTGCCTGGCAGAGCAGAAGGACACATCTCTAGTGCAGGATTGTTTTTCAGGGCTTGTCTTCTCAAGCACCTGGAGCGTGGTGCTAGTTCCGCCTGGGGATAATCTATCACAAGACAAGTCTCTTTCCTGCACTGGGCTGTATTTTACAGTGATTGTCCTTGGAGCCTGAGTAGTTTGGGTGTGTGACTCCAGCAGCAGTGAGCCCCAACAGTAAATGAATGCGGCTGTGGTCTGGAGTGGGTCTGCTCAGCCTTTCGGTTTAATGTAACAGCTGTATTTTTTTTTCCAAATTAAAATGTATTCTGTTATCAGCCATACCTCTGCCTGCCTCTTCAACCAGCTGAATGCTCTGGTACATAAAGACCTGCACATGGACTGTACTTAAAAAATGGTAACAAAATGACGTATTAATTTTGTTAAATTTCTTGAGACAAGCAGGCAGGATTGACATGTTCAACGCAAAGATGATGACGATAACTCATATTTTCAAAAAGAGCAGCAAATCTAATCTGTCCTTTCTGATGGAGAACTTCATGAATTGCATAATCTCCGAATGCTCTTTAGTCATTAAATCTAATTACTGGAGCTAGTGACATCCAAATTTACATTTGCAACTAGGAAAGCAAGAAATCTAGGTATTTAAACAAGCATTTGTCAATTTTGTTAACCCTTCTTCTCCCTGCAGAGAGCCCTGTGAGGTGGGAGGACAAGTCCGAGTGACCTTGCATACAGGAGGTACCCAGCTTTCTAATTGCCAAGCAGGTAAAAGCTGCAAAGCTTAATTTCAGTAATGAGGCATCTTCTTTTAGTTTATTAAGAGAAGGTTAGAGGTGATGTGATAATGGTCCAGAAGTACCCACATCCAGGGGGAGCCTTTGGGAGGCTCTTTAATCTCTCAGACAAGAGCACGGTGAAACCGGAGAGCTGGCCACAAAGAAAGGTTAAAGGTAAAGCGTGCGATGTGAGTTTAATTAGCCAGAGGAGCGGTTCTCTAAGGGCGATGTCTGCTGCTTTCGACTCATTTTGGGAAAGTGACGCAGCTTGGATATGTGTCGCATGGGAGCCCCAGCTGCCCTGCAGCTGCTGGTGGGGTCCCGTCCCCATGTGGGCAGAGCAAGCACGTGCCTCTCGGAGCCCATCTCAATTCTCAGGCTTCCAGGTGGGACTGGCATGTTGTATATCTATCCCAGGGCTTTGCTCAATTGCTTTATTTTCGGCTTCCTCTTTGATGCGTGGTTCATAACGGCTCCTCGGAATTTATGCGATCATGGGACGAGCTGGTGAGTCAGGAGGCAGCCAGTCATTAATTCCCAGTAATGCCTTGGACTGAGTTCATTACTGTTATCAGAAGATGAAATGATGTGGAAAGTAGATTTATTTATTTTTCTGAGGCTGATGCAGCTCGCTTTTGGAAGGCGCTGCTCTGGGGAAAAGCAGTGCCAGGATGCTGGCAAGCGGGGAGCCCGAGTCCTCTTGCAGCAGTTTGCTCGACGCAGAACTGTTTGCTGTGTTTGAAGCAAGAGGTTGTATCAAGGTCACCCCACTGAGATCCAGCTTTGCAGCCTCTATGAAAGCAGAGCTCTCAGCGTCCTCGTAGATCTTTTTTACTCCCCTCTGCACGTAAAAGGCAGGTCTAGCAAGCTCTTGCAGGAAGAATAAAAGGTTTGCAGAATGGGACTCTTATAAAGTGTCCTGCTATAAAGGGCTGCTCTGAATCACAAGCTGCATCTGCTCCAGAAACTGTCCCTGCCTTTCTCCCACCTTCCCTCTGGGTTCAGCCTTTGCCTCTGCTTTATTGCCGGGGGCAGCTTGGTGGGTGTGAACAATTCAGCGCCGCTCTCCCGGCACCAGACCCTGCAAGGGAGTGGGAGGAAATGGAGAGACACCCGTTTGAAAAGCATCTAGTAGATAATGACAAAATGAGTCTAGCAGTTGCCATAAACCATTTGAGAACTGTCCTGATGGAGCGTTTCCCTTTATTTTTTATTTTTTAGCATCACACGGTGGGTGCAGGGGTAGCGAGACCTGCTGCACTCCCTGCTGCCGGCCCAACACAGGCAGGAGCTGCAAAGCCATTTAATTCACTGTCACACTGGGCTCAGGGTGTCAATCTTGGTTTTAATTTCATTCCTTTCCTTCAACTTACTGCAGGCAGAGTGTGTCCTGGTCTCCCTCCTGATGCCACAGGGAGGGAAGCAGCCAGGATGCCCAGAGCCCCCGGCACACAGCAAGACCAGCCTTAAAGCTGGTGGGGACGGGGATGAATCCAGCCCCTGCTGGCACTGAGGGAGGGACAGGAGCACCGATCCAGGCTGGAGGCTGGGCAAACAGAGACACTGATCACTGGAGAGTTTTACAGGGATAATAAAGCACATCATAATAAATGGCCATGAATATTTCATGGCAGGAGTAGCACTGATATGATGTATCATAGAGGAGCAACGAGGTTTTTCAACATTTGGATGCAAATGGAGAGCATGCTCCATATTTTACAGGTTTCTCCCCAGACACGCGATGTTTTCTGAAAATCAGATTGACTGGGAACTTTTGATATGAGAAACAACACCAGGGCTCTGATTAGTTTGAAAACAACAGCAACAACAACAAAACCCAAGCAGTATCAGAGGATTGTCAGTGCTAGGGATGAAAAAATCATGTAGATGAAGCAGCTCATGTCCCTAAACACCAGGGGACACCAGGTGGGAATCACTGAAGGGAAATCAGCTGCAGTGCTGCGTTTGGAGCAGCATGTGGGAGCAGAATACATCCCTATAACAGCCCTATAAGCACCCCCTCCCTGTCGGGATGCCGAAATGGTGGATGGTTGTGGCATGGCACTGATACCTGGGAGAGGAGGTGGAAGCCAGGGGCCAAGTCCTTTTTCCTCATTTGCTCCTCACTAACAAATATTGGGCTTCTTAGGATCAGCCTGGGGCAGACGGTGAAGGAACCTCCTTCCTGGAGGAGACCAGCTGAGGTTTTGAGTTTCCCCCGATCTCACATACTGGCACCGTGCCTGCCCTCTGAACAGGTTCATCCACAGGGACCCCTGCTCCAGCTCCCCCTCGCCGTGCCAATGGCACACACAGGGGTGCTGTGCCCAGGGACAGCCTCCCAGCACTGGGGACAGCCCCGCAGGAGGCAGCCCCGTGCTCCGTCACGCGGCCAGAGGGAGCTGCGTTTCTTGGGGTTTGTTTCTTGCTCTGCCAGCATATGTTTCTGCAGGAGCACAAGCATGTTTCAGGGCAAATGCTTGCTAATACATAATCCCTTGATAGCCTAACATCTCTATACCATCCCACACAGGAACACAACCACAGATGAGCACAGGCAAGTGCTTGCAGCTGCCAAGGCTGAGGCTGTGCCTGCATCCAGCAGCGCTGGGGAGGGCTGACAGCTCGCCGTTTCCTTCCCTTTGCTGACGCATTCTGTGTAACAGCAGCCTGCTCCACAAGCACCTTTTGCGTGCTTGTCCCAGTGGAAGTCCTGCCTCCCTCCTTTTAATGAGTAAGACCACCAGACCCTAACAAAATGCAGTTGGGTATTCACAAGCCTGCATGTTGCCAAACCAGCTTCTAACAGTCTGCTAACCTCTCCTCCCTACAATGTTTTCTTTCAGCACAGGTGGCAGTGTTATGGTCTGGAATGAGACAGGGCAAGAGGAAAGAAGCCTTTGCAAGTGCTTGGTATGATTTTGCCCTGGTGCTCATTCCCCAAAAAGGTTGCTCTATGTCCTTTCCCTCTGTGGTGTATTGGTGGGCTTGGGTGCCTCAGGGCTGTGCTGCTGCCTTTCCAGGGGCTCATTCCAGCTCCCCAAGCAGTGTTACCAAGGTCTCATTTCACTCCTGGCCACCCTGCTCAGGACACAGCACCTGCACCAGCAGTTATTTGCACCAACGTGCCAGCGAGCAAGCGGGTCACAGCCCCCAGCGAAGCGAAGCGGCAGGGCAAACCTCTGCTGGGGAGTTCAGCCAGATGTCATCTCAGCGGAGCCGGGCCCATCAAACCGCAAGTACCTCTCCCAAAAACAAACAAAACAAAAAAAAGAAAAAAGAGATTAAATGCACTTGTTTTTATAGTCTGAGATTGAACGATGCTGTGAGCTAATTCTTCCCAAATTGGGTGTTGTCAGCTGATGAAAACTCTTCTGTAAAGGTGTTAAGCTCACTGGCTGGATCAGAAGTATTTCTTCTTGGAGAGTGCTGATGAGATCATGCCTCGATCAGCCAAAATGGGCCTGATTTTAATGCGCTTTACTACAAAGCAGTCATTACATTTCTCTTTAGGATTCAAACGAACATTTCCTCCATATTTCAGCTGTGCTGAACTGGCTTTGCAAGGACCCCTCCAGGCATTTGCTCAGGAACTGGTGAAATTACCCTGTCTAATGGCCTCCAGAAGTGAAGGTACCCAAGCAGAAAGTGTGCCACGCAGGTCCCAGGAGCTGCGTGAAGCAAACAGCACGTTGCTTTCTGTGCCGGTCTCAAGGTAGCAGCTGAAGCATAAACTGGGGATGGAAAAAGACTTAATAAGCTCGCACTCCTTCTTGTTTTGCTTTGGGGCTTTTTTTGTCCATTTATTTGCCAGTGCTCCTCCTGGAAAACGCGCCGATGGGAGGAGATTTTGTCCGTTTGTCCCATCTGCTCTGCTCACACCTCGGGTCAGCAGGGCTGGGGCTGCTGGCAGCAATTCCCATGCTGAGTGACCCAGGGCCCCAGTGGGGATGGGGCTGGCTATGCAAGCAGGAGACCCTCTCCTGCCACCTCCTGACTGCAGGACCCTGCAGCAAAGTGCCTCGGGCTCTTGCCTGCTACAGCCAGCAGCGAGCTGGCAGCGTGGCCAGGTAGGATGAGTCCCAACGAGCTGTTCTAGGCAGTGTTTCCTTCACATGGAAAGTGGTAGGGTGAAATCTGCAGGGACGGACCACGTAAATGCCTGTCGGCTGGGCGATGGGTGATTTCTGGCTGGGGCTCTCCTCCTCCCAGGGCACTGCAGGGTGAAGAGCTCTCTCTGGGCTGAGCAACATGCTCAGGTTTCCTTTGTAAAAGTGTAACAAGAAAGCCCGTTTCATCCCCAAAATAGCTAGCAAGCTCCAGGTAACATTTTCTGCAAAAATTGAATCAAATCAGACAGAAGATTTCTTGATTAAATCTCCCCAAGTACAGAGTTATAGTTAGGAGCTCATGGGAGTACTTACATGTTCTGGTTTGTCACTCAGAAAACAATTGGGGAAGAGAAGGAGAGACGCTGCTAACCAGCATCTTGTCACCAGCTGCAAGGCAGCTACAGAGAAGTCAGCACCGTAAATATGGGGATTTGGAGTCGGTGTTGTCCCATTCCCCTTCACAGGGCTTCTCGCATTTCCCCCAGGTTTGCACCAGGGCTGCGGCCCCTGGCTCTGCAGGGGCTTCTAGACCTGTTGAGACTTTCAGCACGTTAATTATGAATTAAGGATGTTAATTATGAATATCTGTAGATTTTCACTCAGAGGCTTCTTGACTTGAGGGCTCTGCCCTGGGAGGCGTGGGGTGCCGTGCTGCTTAACCCAGTGCTCCTGCAGTGACTGCCTGCCCATGGTGATGTGCCCAGGGGCTCAGAGGGTGAGATGTCCCACTCAGGGTGAGAAGAAGGTAGAGAAGCAGAAAGCTATATAGGAAGAAATAGGGACAGTTTTGGGGGAGCACCCCCTCAGTGGAGGGATGTGGGTGCCACTGTTTTTTGGGGGCTCTGCAGCCCCTCCCCTGGCAGAGGGCAGGGTGATGGCGGGCAGAGGCAGTGTTCCTGGGAAGGAGGTGTGCAGTCTCACTGCTGAAGGCTTCTTCATTTTTTTAAATCATGTTACCTGCCTAGATTTGGCAAGTGCTATCGTGCATGTGAAAGGGGGAAGCACGATAAAGCATCATCAGAACAAGGGCTGGCTGACTGGGAGCTCCAGCACCAGGCGCGTACATCTTCTCCCTGCCTTGGTTTACTCAAGAAACTCTGACTTATTGCGGACCTCTGAGATTTGCTCTCCATATTTTTACAGTGAATAGCTGTAAAAGCAGACATCTTTTTCACTTGTACTGTGTTAAGCACAAATGAAGCACTTCCCTTCTAAAAGCATTTTAAGATGAAATAATTAAAAAGCAGGAAAACAACCACCAGTTTGGAGCCTTGTGAATCTCTTTATGCTTCCCTCAGGACCCGTCCTGTCTCTCATCCCATTTCTCCCGCTTCCCTTGCAGTTTACGGCCCTGAGCTGGTAAATCACATTCAGACCTGTGCCTCACTCTGCACGTAAGCAGTGGTGTGATCCCGTGGAAGAAATGTGTGTGATGGGAGCACCTTCAGCGATGTGCAGCCCTGCTCCCCCCGCATCGCCCCCGGGCTGGGGAGCACTCGGCTCGTAGGTTTATTATTTATCTCGGTGAGATGTGTTCAAAGCCGAGGAACTGACTTCATGGTCCTGAATTACTGCACCAAATGTGTGCGTAAAGACCTGTGTTTCAGCAGTGACTGATATGAATAGGTCTGCCTGCAGCTAAAAATAGAAAGCACGGGGCAGGCTTCCTGGCAGAGCTGTAGTAACTTCTAATCCAAGGTGGCTCGGCAGCAGTTCCCATGGCGAAGCTCCCCCGAGGCGGTGGGGACGGCTGTGCCGTGCACTTGAGCCAGTAATAGGCAACACAGGTTCCTGTTGGGAACGGGCTTGCAAGGTACAAAGGCCAATATTGAGGTTTGAAGTTTCCTTTCTCCCCAGCACAAGGGTGCTGTGCCCTGGAGGGATGACTGCTTGGCTTTGTATCCCTCCGTGCCTTGGTTTCCCCTCTGTAAGGTGGTCTGGGTGCTGTGTGGATGTGTTTTAACCGCACGGTTTTCTTGCTCTCCCTGCAGCAGGGTGGCTGAGGTGCCTGGCCAGACCTGGAGACCCCATCCTGCTCCCAGCACACCCGTCATGCCCTGCAGCATCCTCCTTCACTTCCACTCCTCCATGCAAGGGTTTGCTTCTTCCCCCACTCCCAAACCCAGGGAAAAGTGTTCTTTCTCACACCCCTGGCTGTTCCGCCCCAGCTCTTGCTTGCAATGAACTGTTTCCTTCCTTGCAAGGCTGGACATGTCTGTCGGAGCTCTGTAAATCTCCCACAGCACGCTGAGGTTATTTCCCTGCTCATTAGGCCTTATCTGCTGTGAAAATCTGCTCCTTCCCCGCTCCCCCAGAGTACTCATGCCATCAGTCATGACAACGGTTCATCATGGTGCTGCTAATCGCAGCGAGTGGCTCGTTGTCCCCCGTGCTGGAGCATATGGTCGCCTGCCTTACCGCTGCCCCGTGCAAAGGTTTCTGCACGAGGAGCAGCTGTGAGAAGGCTTAGCGGTTCTCCCCCTGGACAGCCAAATGTGATATCCGCAGCTGGACAGCTGGCACGAAGAGGCAGCAGGAGGGCAGGGGCAGCTCGTGGAAGCGTTGCTGCAGCCCCAGTGTGGCTGCCACTATTTGTCCAGGTGCGATGGTGTCGGAGTGCAGCTGCCTCTGGGGAGGAGGGTGGCAGCAAGGTGGCATGGGCACAGGGCTGGGCAAGGCAGGGGGAGGAGGAGGCCTCACTGCTGGGCTCGGCTTCGTGTTTGTGCAAAATGAAAGTGCTGTGAGCCTTTCAACCCTGCCCGAACAGCTTGTCCTTGGTTTCTCTGGAGCCAAGGGGAGGTGTCAAGTGAAAGACATCATGGGGCTATTGCACAGACCACAGAGTAACTAGTGGGGCTGGGACCTGCACCTGCAAGGGTGTTTAGTCCCCGTGTCAGCATGAAAATTGTGAATGTGTGCAGTGGAGAAAGGAGAAGTCACTGCTCCCCAGGCTGTGCGGCAAGCACATGCCCTGGGCCGGTTCCCCTCGGCTCTTCCCCAGGAGGAGAGAGACTTAACAGATGGGATCAATTTGACTTCAGATGGAAAACCACCCCTCTGTTATTTCATTTCTGTGATGTATGATTTCCCTCCTCCTTGCACTGGGCTTGGATGCACGAGGTGTCTCAGGGCTGATTAGGGCTCATGCAGCATCACGTCTGCAGGGTGAAGTGAGCAGCCCCACAGCAAGGTGGGTGCCAGGGACATGCAGGAGGAGGAGAGGGCTGCCCAGGAGGGGATGCAGAGATTAGGGGCGTGCTGTGGGTAAAGAGAGCCTTTTTTGGGGGATGGGAGCCCTCCAGACCTTTGCTCTCATGTTCCCCTGTTTTCTCTCTTGTCCTCAGAGAGCTTCTGGGAAGCCCCAGGACTGTCACTTTCCAACACAACAGAGGCCGTGCTGGGTAAGCACAAAATCCTCCCGTAGGAAGGCTGTCACTTGCTGTTGTGCTCATGGTCCATCATTTGATGCTGTCTCTGCTGCATCCATATGCAAGGCGGGATGGAGATGTGCTTGTGGCTGCTCACAAGCCCTGGTCACTCACAGACCCATGCCCAGGGCAGCCTCGCTCCCCAGAGCCCCTGCTGGGAGGCTGGCTGGGGGGTACGAGCAGAGCCCAGCCCTGGCAGGGTGGACCTCCCCCATCTCTGCCTAGAAGGTTTGGCAGCATCTGTAGGGCACGTTTTAATGTTGCTTAGAGATCAGACGTGCTACCGAAGGTGCCTTCCTTGATTTGCTGTGATAATGGCTTTAGGACCATAGCTGGCATTCTTTGAGTTGAAGGTGCACCGGGGGATTTTAAGTCATCTGTTCTCCTGCTCTGCTTTGTTTTTTTTTTCCTTCGCTGACATTCCACATCCTCTCTTGTTTCAGCTCTCAGGGAGCTTTCCTGCCTGCCATGAGTAGGGTGGGGTGGATTTGTGTTCTGGGGGTCAGTGCTAGCTCCCCAGTCCCATCCCAGCTGAGGGGGGACACCAAGAAATTCCCTACACTAAGCCAGTGACAGATTCCACTTGGTGTCTTCAAGGGTGAAAATAATAGGAGGGATGGGCTGCAAGATGGAGAGCCGCATATAGATATAAGGTGGTGGAGCTGCAGATGCTGTGGTTGCTGTAGCTTGCAGCTGGGTTAGGATGTGTGCCTGGGTTTCACTGTGAGACCCTTGTAGGATGTGGAGAAAATCACTTGATGCTGAATTTTACATCTGGCCAGGGACAGGCAAAGGGCGCCCTGGGCAGCTGAGTGCCACGTGTCTGTACCACTGCTCACAGCAGGAACAGGAAAGTCACACTGGCTGCTGCTGGGAAAGGGGTTGGCAAACACATCTCTTCTTCTGGTGTGGAGAAAAAGAGCTGAACAAATGGAGATGTGCAGGTGATCTGCAGTTCAGGGACTTGCTTTCTGTCTTTTTTTTTTTTTTTTTGGCTTGTTTTGTTTTGTTTTATTTTTTATTGGTGAGCTCTGAAGGGATTTGGATGGTTGACTCTCCCCAGCCTGCTGGCCTTGGCAAGAAAGAAGGCTTTAGCTTCTCAGGGCTGAATAAGATAACTGCGCAAGCTCGAGTGTTTCAGCCAGCTTGGACGCCAAGCTGATTTATTGCTCAATAGAGCCATTGAGGAACTGGAAATTGGATGTGATTTGTACTCAGGGCCAGCAGTGGCTTGCTGGGATGAATTCTGCTCAGGGAGTCACCTCTGTGACTGCCGCCTTCCCTCCCCTTCACTTCCAGAGTAATGGTATGGAAGGGTTTCACAGCAGACCCCCCCTTCCCTGTGGTGGGTACAGCTGAGAGTGGGGTCCCCACTGCTGCCCCCATTTCCTGCCCACACAGGATTAGCCAGCCCAGATATAATCTCTTCATCCTCGCTGAACTGCTGAGAGATCCTGCGCTGGCTGCTTTTGGGCAAAAAAAGTTCTTTGCAAATTCACAACATTGTGAAAAAATAACAAACTAAAAAAAAAAAAAAAAAAGAAACTAGGCAGAATAATTGGCCGATTCCCGGCGTCCTCAATGGCTGCTCTTAAGCAATTACGGGGACTCAGCAACACCCGTACCACAGCACGTTCTCGGAGATTAACCGTCTGCTCAGCTGGCAATTAGAGCTGGTTAAATGGGAAGCTGCCACTTAGTTTTGACTTTGCAGTGGCTGTTTTCACTTCTCCAAGTCAGGCTCCAGGCTCTGAGGGGAGGGGTGTGAATACGTGTGGGGAGGATTAAGTGTGAGCAGCCTTTCCTGTGCTGGGAGAGAAAGGCTTGTGGACGTGGTGGCTGGCAGGGAATTAAAGCAAGGCTCTGGTTGCTTTGTTAGCCCCTCCGCCCCTTTTCCACCAATCTGGGGAGCACAGCCTGTTCCCCGCTCCCTTGTTTCTTCCCTAACTTTCCCTCATCTTTGTCTGGAACCTTGCAAAACGACCTAGCTTGCCGATGCTATCGGTGAAAGTGCCAGTGCTCTGTGTTTATGAGCAAAACTCACCCGGACAGGGAAACCACTGAGCCGAGATGTGGGCTCACCTCCCTGTGGGATCCTAGGGAGCACTGACACGGCTGTCTCGGCACCACAGCCTCTGGTGCCTGCCTCTGGTGCCGTGGTGCATCAGGGGGCCTGAGTGATAATAAATCCTTTAGCCCAAATTGTTTGGGTGACTGCTGGTGAATTGCTTCAGTGCTTCATGCAGCCACACCGGCCCTGATGAGGGTGGCAAGCCTTCATCTCTGGCCTCTGTGGGGCTTTGTGGGGCTTAGTGCTGCACTGAGGTAGTACCAAGACTCCATCCTATCTCCTTTGGAGGAGCCGAGTGTCTCAGATAATGACACTGTAAGGAAAGGGCTGGAGTACAGAAGCCACAAGACCCTGAAGCCCAATTTCGCCTTGTTTGCTGGCATGCAGAGGCTTGGTACAGCCCAGATCCCTGAGCGTGCCCTGGGAGCACGTTGCCTGTCCAGCAGCCACCTCTGTCCCGCAGAGAAGGTCCCTTGCTCGTGAGGAAGGCCGTGCAGCCACCTGCTTCCCTTGGCCGCAAACCATGCTGACATGGGGGGCTTCGGCAGCTGCCAGCCATGGCCAGGCACAGGCCGTGGTTCCGCTGGGCAGCAGGGAGGCACAGCGGGAGCCTCTCTCCTGTGGGCTCAGCAGGAGCCTCTCACTACGGAATTAGCTTCGTTTTTTTTTTTTTTCTTGCCGATTTCTCTTTTGAGCTTTCTAGGCCAGCTGTCCTCCTTTATTATCCTCACAGTACCTATTTATCTCATCTGCCCCCTCTTCTCCCCGCTTTCCTGCCTCTGGTTGCCTGTCCATTGCTGAGCTCCTGCCCGCCAGCAAAAACAAGCCTCGGCGGCGGAGCGTGACAGACCCCGCTGGAGACACATCGGACCCGACAGCCGGGACCGAGTCAGCAAAGCCGGTCCCCGCTCACGCTCCCCCAGCACCCGGACGGGGCATGGGAGGGAGCTCCGAGGTGCCCGGCCCCTGCCAGCTCCTCGGACACATCAGATGTCCTGCCTGCACTGAAGGATTGAAGGGGCAGATCACAGGGTGGTGCTGGCCACGCTGGACACCATCAGGCTGCAGATCATCCTCCTGGAAGTCCTCAGTTGTGGCCCATGGGCCTCTACACGCAGCCTTGGTGGTGATGGTACAACCCGTTTGTACACAAACAGGAACATTTTGCATTTTTGTCTTCTGTGCTGGGCATCAGGGCTTTTGCCAGAGACTGGCCAAGGGGATGAGCTGGAGGAGTTTGAAGCCATGTTCAGATGAAATAGTCTTGGTTGTCAGATCCAGAGGGGCTGCGGATACAAGGCAGAGCCCAGGGGCCCATCATCTGGCCAGCCAAAAATAAGAATCACCTGTGGATGTAGCTGCCACAAACACAGCCTTTGCAGCTGTCTGCGTTGACTCGCCCCTTGCTTCCACATCTGCTGCACTCCAGCCACCATGCCCAGGCATGAGCTAAACTGCAGGGGCCCTTAAGACAAAGGATTTGTGGAAGTAGAAAGATTAAACCCTGCCCCAAAATATGCTGCATTTAACTTTGCTACTTCGTGTCCTGCAAGCCAGCGGTACCCCACAGCAGCTCTCATCTGTAATCAAAGATGCTCATCAGAAGTAGTCTGGTGCTTCTGTGATGTGCTACCACTGAGGCTGGAGAGGAAAACAAGCCTTCATTGCCCACAGCTGTAGGACACAGCTGCTGATGCCTGGCCCTTTCCAAAGGCATTGTGCCTATGTCAGAGCTCTGCTTTTGGGAAGCTTTGGGCTTGCTTATAGGTTGTCTGCAAAGAGAAACTTCAGCACCTACGGGATCTCAGGGGAAGGCCAGAGGGCTGACTCAGGTGAGACCTTGTATTACAGCTGACTTACAAGCTCCAGCCCTCTGGGACAAGGCTGTGTAAACACATAACCATGACGATACCTCTGGATGTGCAGAACACCATCAACCCCTCTGGCGAGGGGAATGACAATGAAATTGAGATTGAACTGAACTTTCCTGGTCACACTCGCTCCTTTATCTCTTTCTGTCACTGTCAGACTTTGTCAGGAACTTCCTGACAAGGTACTGGGGTGAAGGGAAGAGAAAGCAAGTAGTCAAATTCCTCTTAACTTTTGAAGGCAACAGCAAGGGGGCAGAGCCTTCAATGTCTTGGTCAGCTCAGCAGCCAGAGCTGTTCTGCACGGCTCTGACTGAACACAGCTGGAGCAGAGTATGGGCCACATCTGCTCAGTGCAGCCCATGATGAAAAGCAAAAAGGTGTGCAATGTCCTACCTGCGTGGGGTTTTAGAGAAGTAGCTGAGGCTAAAACACCATGTAACCCATTGGAAAAAAAATAAATAAAATCATCAAAACCTGTGTGGCAAAGACCCTTCCTGGTGGCTTGAAAATGTGTGTGCCTGCCTTGGCTGGGGAGGGAGGGCTGGGAAGAACTCCCAAAGAATTTGGAGATATGAAGCTATCTGTCAGGAAAAGGTTGGACCAAACCAAAAACAGATGAAGGGAAGCAGACTTCATTCTGCTGTACTTAAATTTGAAGGGCCACTAGAAGAAGAGGACACGGTAACTATCTTCCAACCTCCCAAACTGGAATTAAATTTGGGGTGTGGGTGTTCCTCTGGGGAAGGTTAGGGCTTAGGAAGGAGGATTTCCTGGCCCATGTAGGCTGGGCCTAGGAGCCCTCACTATTCCAGCCCTGACATCTCATCAGAGGCTTTGTCTTCTTAATGCTTGGGCTGGGAACCGCCCCAGTCCCCCAGAAAACACAACCAAAGCGCATGTGTGACTATAGGTATAGTAGGGTGCTTTTTTGTAGAGACACTGATCAAACGTAGCTTTGTGGAAGTCATTATCAGCAAGTCTTTAGCTAAAAGGTTAGACTTGATGATCTTAGAGGTCTTTTCCAACCTACTTGATTTTATGAGTCTAAAATTGCTGTGTACCATTGCACTGGGCAAACTACACTGGGCAAACTGTCTGGCACTCTGGTGGGATCTGCTCTTACCTGGGATGCTGCACAGCTAGGGCTAAAGCTCAGGGGAAGAAAGTCAATCAAAGGTGCCTGATGCTATACAGAAGACAGGAGCTGGGTCTTTCTTTTTCTTTCATTTTTCTTTTTTTTTTTTTTTTTTTTTTTTTTTCTTTCTTTTTCTTTTTCCTTTTCCTTTTCCTTTTTTTTTTTTTTTTTTTTTTTTTTTCCTTTTCTTTTTGTTGATGGAGGTGGTGCATTCATCTCTTTGCCCTCAGTGCCTTATCCCATCACCAGAATGTGCACTGAGTGCACCAACACACACATCTTTTTGCAGGCCACTTGTCCATGATGAGCTGGGGTACTTATGTGCCATTTTTTAAGACAGCTGAACTTCTGCAGAGATGGAGGGCAGATTTTACTGTAGCATGGGACTGTGGAGGCTGGGGATACTTGGGCTGCTTGGTGCCATTGAGCTGGGCTGGGAGCTGCAAGGGGGTGGTAACCTCCAGCAGGATCAAAGAGAACATGGAAGTGAGAACCCCGAGTTTGGATTAAAGACATTTGAAAATCTCTTGTATCAGCAAGCTCTTTTCTCTGGAAGAGATTAGGCGTGCGGTTTCTCTCGCCGTGCTGTTAATCTGGTCCCCATGGAAACACGGTGATGTTAGCGGTGACGCGCTTCCCTGCACGGCTGCTTGGCAGCCCTCTGAGAGGGGGGAGCCTTGCTTTAGTTTTTCACCCAAATCTGATTAGCTTGTCCCCCGTCAGCCCCTGACGGCTGCTGCCAGGGGAGTTTTTGCTGCCTGTTCTGTGCCGGTGACACCTGCACCAAGCTCCTGTGCTGCAGGTATTTTCCTGGTGAGTTCACAGAATCGGGTCTTCACACCTCGCTCAGGCAGCCCAGAAAAAAACTGCAGATGTTTACACAATCCCAGCTTTACTGAAAGGCACAGGCTGTGGCTCTCCAGAGCTGTATGTCTCTCACCCTCCTACAGTTCCCAGGGTGACAGAGGTACCTCCTTATCCTGAGACCATATTCAGGAGATGTACTGGGTCTGCTGCAGTGACCACTCTTGAATGAGTATTGCAATGCAGCCTATGGACAGTGCAGCCAGAAGTCACAACACTTGCCTTGTCTGGAGGCAAATCCAACCTTGCAATGCCCAGCAAACACAGTTTGTGTGTCTTTGCTCTGTGCCTGCCTGGGCTGGGGAGAGGGGAAGTGCCTGTCCCAGGGTCTCATCCCAAATGCTGGCCAGCCTGGCCTCTAAATGCAAACTGGAGGTGCTAATGTGGCCATCCAGGTTAAGGGTGAGGTAGTGGGTGGCTTGTAAACGTTCCCTGCGTTTTTCTAAATCCCTTTTCATCCTGATTCACACATGGAAGGCGTGTGGGTGAGTGTGAGTAGGCAGAGAGAGAGGGATGGGAGGGCTGCATGAATTTGGGTAAGCACATCAGCTATCAAACATTGTGCAAAATTGCTGTGAAAGCAAGGAGAAAAGATAAGTTTCATGTCACATTTTTTTCAGATGATGAGCTACTGCTGTTAATATTTTCTCTGTTAGTGGAGTTAAAGTTATTGGCTTGGATATTGAGATGAACAAGGGGTCTTCTGCACCTCATATCTCCCTATCCTAACCCTTTCTTCTTTTTTTCTTCCCACTGCTCCACAGTTATGTTTCCCTGGAACAAGTCCATGTTTTTTTTCCTATAGAACGCATTGCTTTTTCAGCCCTTGAGAAAGTTCTTACAGAAAACATGCCTAGTCCAAATAGCCACTTCAGTTTTATTACACGAGAGAAGGCAGACAAACACCAGCTACAGAAGCACGTCCCAGCCAACCCCAGGGAGCTGATCAGAGAGGCCAGACCTGGTCTGGGAGATGGGGCTCTGCACACCCTGCCCCGGTGGCCCTGTGCCAGCTCTCAACCCTACAGAGGGGTCCTGCAGCCTCCTGTGTGGTTCAGAGTCATTCTGCTCTGAGAAGCAGGTACCAGCGCCCATGTGGGCTATACCTCAGCAATCTTAGTTCACCCCAGTTTACAAATAAGATATTTTTCCTTGACTGCTATGTCCCAGTGACATCTCCAAGTCAAGCTGTGATCTCCATGTCCTGTGAATCATCACTGATAATGGCGATCCTGCTGGCTGACTCCGACTTTTGCCAACTGCACAGCACCAGAGGTGGTGGATACACCTCACACCTACTTCTCCTCTAACTGGGGTCTGGATAACAGTTCTGGGGCTGTGGCAGAAGTCTGGAGAGCATTTACCTTCCTCTTTTAATATATGTAGGGCAGGCAAATAGTGGGAATATGGGCGTATGTAGTATGCTGCTACCAGCAGGAGCTGGGGATCCACCCATGCTTGTGCTGGGGGCACAGCTTCTGAAGAAGGTGAGGCTGTTTTTACATGGATGCTGTGCTCCCCGTATGCTCAAGACTGCAAGAACAGCCTGAGGAAGAGTGAGGCAGGGAGAGCTCCCTGGTGCTCAGGCAATGGAAAAGGTCTCTTCCTTGTGGAGCACAGATTGCTGGAGGGATGCTCTTATGGACAGCAGGGTGGTACAACTCCCTTTCCTGTGCCTGGAAGGCATTCCTGCCTCCCTGTCCCAGCCTGGGGAGTAATTGGCCTCTCTCTTTCCCTTCTTAAACATTCATGCTTTCTCCTGGTGCCAAGACCAGCTGATTTTTCTCCCCTCTTGCCTTCAGAAGTGTTCACTGCCTGGCCTAAGTGCAATTGTCTCAAGCTAAAAGTGGAAAACTTTGGCTGTTTTGGGGCTTCAGTATCTCCTTCTGCTTGTCCCTCTGCATCATCAGCATCTTGGTCTCCATCCCTGGGATTTTTCCCTGCTTGGTTCAGAGCTCATGTAAGTTCTCTGCTTGTTCTGCATCCTCTTTTCCCTTGCTGCAAATACATTGCTCTTCATCAGAATGAAATTAATTTTAAAAACTGTGGGGCTTAGCTGCAGGAACTGGCACCAGCTAAATCTTGTGGTGTGAGAGACCAGAGCCTAAGCATTTGCTGTGCATCACTCAGATGATGCTGGAAGGACTGCCTGGTCTGTCTTGGGTCTGCTGCCTGCCTCTGCTACACCTGTCTGGTGTGTCTGACGGCGTGCCATTTAGTCGCTCTGCATCTCTCTTACAGCCAGGATCACAACACCTTGTGGGGGTGAAAGTAGATGTTCATTGGCATTTGTCATCTACTCCGCTGCAAGCACCCAGGGGAGACCTATAAATAAGTGAGGGGCTGTGATTCAGCAGCTGGAGAAGCAGCAGCTGCCACCATGTCCGTTTCATGATTACTTCAAAACCCTAAATGATTTTTTTGATGTGGGGCAGGGAAGGAGGTCTGCTGTGACTCCAGGGAGGACGGTGTGGAGGTAACCACTGACATAACGATGCAGCCCATGGGACTGATTGCAGGCCCACCACAGCATCCTCATTCCTTATTGATGTGCACCTGCTTTCATGTTTCTTTCTTCTTGTTTGCCAAGATGGGTTTTCCTGATGCCTCTGATTGCTGGGCAGAGAGAGGCACTAAAAGAAATTGTTTAGGTCAGGCTTGGGGAGGAGCAAACAGGTATCTGGATGGGCTTTGGAGGTAGCAGCACTGTTGTGTCTGCAATGACAAGGATGGGTTTAGTGCGAAAGCGAGTGATCTGAGCAAAAAGCAGAACTGTGTACATCTCGAGGCTCCAAGCAGCAAAATTGCAGCTTGGATTTAAGTTCAGATTGCTGAGTTCAGCTTTGCTTATCTAATTCACTCAGTGCTTTGGGACATTATTGACAGTCACGCTTTTGTAAAGCTGTACGGGCCTCTGTCTGCTGGGATGTGCTGAAGAAAAGGTCCTTTTCTGTGCTCACACTGGGGAGAAAAAGTGTCTGTGTGTGTATGACCTTCCGTCAGCTATAGCATCTCCATTTGGGAGGGAGGATATGCATCCCTTCCTTATGTCAGAGAGTAAATACCCCCAGAGTCTGATGAGGTAAAGCTTGCCCAGCAGAGTTGTCTGTTTTCCCACTGATGAAGGTGGGAAGGTGTCTCATGGGACAGCAATATGGTAAATCAGTTGGTCCAGAGGGAAGTGAACAGTAACCTTGAGAGCAGGCAAGAGACCTGCAATGCCCTAGATGATCCTGGGGATCTTCCACATGGACCCAACCGCAGCAGCACCAAGGTCCACCAGTGGCTCAGAAGAACCCTGGCCATCAGGCCCACGATGTTTGCACCTTGGTAAATGAAGATGTGCTCTGCAACCTAGGTGAGAATGTGGGGAAACAGCCAAGAGGCATCGCACAGACTGCTTGCTGGAGCACAGCCAGCAGGGAGGGAAAAGCTCTCAGCCAGGTCATCCTGTGGCTCTCACCCTTACTAATGAACCCTTGTTCCTGATGGCCACTCAGCCCTTCTGCTTTCAATCCAACAAATTACAAAAGAGGTAAAAAGCAAAGAGGAGGAGAAAAAGACAGAATGATGTATTTTTGTGCACACTCTCCCTCTCCCTCTTCATTCCTTTGAGCCATTTTTAACCTAAGCTAATTCAGCTGGAAATATTAATAACCCTATAAGGACGCCACCTCCTTGTAATGAAGTGTAAAGGTCACTTCTGCTCAAATCACACAACTCTTTCATTTTGTTCTCTGCGAGGAACAGCTCCTCTCTTTAATTATTCAGTTTGCTTTTATATTGCAGTCGCTGCTCTCTTGTCTCTAATCTCTGACACTTTCCCATTACGCAAGTCCCGGGGAGGCTGGGCGAGGAGGCCTGTGGGCTCGCTCCGAGCACTGCGGGTGCTCTGAGCAGCAGCTGGGACCTGTCCTGGGGGAGGATGGAGAGGCTGGATGTGGAGAAAAAGAGGGGATTCTTGGTTTTCAGAGTACTTTCTTTGATGCTGTGGGCCCACCAGTGTTTCTTCAGGGTGTGGGCGTTGTGATTCTTTTTTAATTTTGTGTGGAGTTAAATCTGTACTTGTAGGGCCCAGTTAATGGAAGCTCTGGGTGGGAGGTTTGGGGCTGGGACATGACCTCCAGCCCTTGGCTGCCTGCTGAGGAATACAGCTGCTGACAAGGCCCTGAGATGGTGCAAAAACTCTCATCAGCACAATGCCCACTGGCATTCCCTGGCCCATGGCTAGGGGTGACAGAGTGAGAGCTCACAGCAACATGCTACTGATGTGAGCCCTCCTAGGACAGGCCATGGGAGTCACCAGCATAAAAATGGATGGTGGATTTGGGGAGAGCCACTCTCCGGGGATGATTTTGGGATCACAGGCAAGATCTTCTGGACAGGTGCCCAACAGAGGGCTGGGGGACAGGGCTGGCAGGACCAGGCCACAGCTCCCCATTGCTCCCAGAGGGGCTTTGGTTTCGCAGTCCCTCAGGGTCCCTCTGTCCTGCATGGGAAATCTGTGAGGCCCTGTAAGATCTTCAGAGGCTATTTCAGTGGCTGAGAAGATTATTTTGCACTTATTATTACTGTAGCATCCTAAATAATTAATGGTCATAGTTAATTGCATGGACACAAGAGGGGTGGAAACAATTTTTGTGGTGGCTGTAAGTCCTCCCTCCCCCAAGCACTGCTCCCTCCCTTCAGAACTTCTCCATGGTGTTTTATCTCTGTGAATGTCTAAATGATTTGAGCAATGTGGGGTTTCATCCATTTTCCTGTGGGACTCTTCATTCCCTGGTCTAATTGTAGCACCACGGCAGCTATTAATGCCCACAAACACACACAGGCCCTCGGTAGCTGGATGAGTTAAGGTTTATATAACCATGTGAAGAACTGAGAGCTGAAAAGCTTTCCTCTGTGCACCACATTAATCATTTAACAGGAGCTCAACTGATGGTTTTTACATGTGTGTGTGGTTATTTTTCTTTTCTCCTCACTCCCCACGGAGCCCAGCTGTTGCTGGCTGTGTATGGTGCACTTAGCACCAGCCAAGTCATTGCTAAAGCCCAAACGATTTCTGCAGACTCGTGTTCACATTAAGCTGGTGAGTGCTGGCTAGAGAGCCAAATCATAGTCTGTGCTGGTAGTAAAGGAGCATACCGAGACCTCTGATGAGAACATGTAAAGGTTTTGCTTGCTGATGGTAAGATGTATTTCACAGCCTAAGAAGTTTGATACTGAAATGACAGAACTGGCATGGTTAACTCAAGCTGCCATTCTAAACTTTCTTCTCTCTTCTGTCAATCTGTCCTCTCTGATGTTGCCTGAATGCTAGGCTTCAGCAGCTCCCATCCTTGACACAACTAGTTGCAGAGAATAAATTTTGTACCAGCACCATCCCTCCCTCCCTCCACTTCTGTGATTGCTCCTGCAGGCCATTAACAGCAGCACGATGTGCAGTAGCACTTACCAGACTGGGGCATGGTTTGCTCTGTTTGGGGTCCTACAAATGGAGCTTGGTTCCACCTGCATCTCTGTAAAATCTGATCTTAAGCATACTCCATTCATTTATTCAAAATCCCACAATGACATAAAATCCAGAGTTCAAGAGCCGTGATTTCCCAAAAACAGGAGAGGAAAAAACAGCTGTGATTTTGTAGGTGAAAAGCCAAAAACATTTGACTGTGGTTTTGCAGGTGTGATTTCTGTGCTGCATCCAGGATGAGCATTGGAGGTTGCAATGTGAAGTTTGACACCTCTGCTCCTACTACTCCCTTACCAAACTTGCAAGCATGGCTTGTGGTAACAACATTTGGGGATAGCAAAAAGTCCCAGAAGAGGTAAGGAAAGATAATTGTGGACACTGTGCTGACACTCAGGGATGAGGCTGAAAAAGTGTGCAGGGACTATGCCCAGGATGGAGGAAGTGCCACTTCCAGAGTCATCAATAAAGCAAATCCAGTCTTCCGACTGAAGATGTGAGCTGTTTTATAATGAAGACACTGGGATTAGAAACAGAAGCTGGGAAAGCAAGAGGACTTGCTCATGACTATAAGTAGCAATGCTCTGGGTAATTCGTGTCCTAAACCTGTTTGTTGGAAAGCAACTCTGCTGAAATTGATACGGCAGGTATTCCTATGGTAACCATATGTTATGGTGCCTTCTGGCCCCAGCCAGAGGCATTGCAATTAAGGAAACAAATGCTGTCTTTTTCTCCTGGTCTTCCTTAATACTCCAGATGTCTGGTGCGGCCGTGTCTTGCTCTTTGGTAGATGGTCTGTGCTGCACAGTGACAGCCCTCGCCCCAGTGGAACTGCTAAGCTCCAGCATGCAGGGGCTGGTGTAGCTGTCTGTAACCTGAGGGAACAGATGGCTTGGCCTGACAAATGCAGACTGTCCCCCCCTCTTCCCTGCTCCTTTCTGCTGCAAATTGAAGCCTTAAAAAGGATTGATGGGGCTAACAACAACCTCATCTAGGATGACTCTTTGGGGGATTAATGACTAGTCGCTGGGGAAAGGTTTAATGGTCCAAAGAGATCAGCAGTCTCAAGCCAGTTTATTAATCAGCTGGGGCTAAGGCCATTATAGCTTAATGGCTCAGCTTGCAAAGGGGCAGAGGGGCAGCAGTGATCCATCTCCACACAGAAACAAACCAAACAAAGCAAGGAGATCCCTGCAATCCACTGAAGACTCACTGGTGGGGAGGCTGGCTACCCAGCCAGCTTTGCCCCTAGCCATGGCCACTAACAGTGGCTAGTGAGGCAGCAGCCAGTGCAGTGGCCTGGGCAGTTGGGAACTACTACTGGGAGAGGAATTTTCTTTAATTTCTTTCAAACATGTTGTTCAGAGATCAGGTTTTTGCCCTGCAGCATGAACACTGAGGTTCTTATTATTTTTATCACAGCAAGTCAAAGTACAGAAGCTATTCTTATTCATACAAATGTCTAATCCTACTCTGATTCCTCCTGAGCTGTTGCATTTGCTTTGATTACTTTTTCCCAGTTATAGCTAAAATAAATTTTGCAATATAGTAATCTGCCTTTACGATGCAGCAGTCACTGGGATGAGGAGAGAAGGCACTGAGCAGGTCCTGCTAAGGACCGTGTCCCACCTCTGGCTGCCCGACAGAAGTTAGATGCTATTTGTATGGAGGAAGAGGAAGTACTATGCCTGGATGACCTAACGCAGGGTCTCAAAGCCCAAATCTAATATTTTCTCTTCAATCTAGACCCTTTGCAGACAATCTAATTGCTTTGGGTCAGGTTGCCTGAATACAGTGTACAGATTAAGAGATTTGCCCTGGAGCACAGTGTGGACCTGTGCTACTATTGCTGGGGAAAAAACAAAACAAAATAAAACAAAACAAAACACCTGCTCTGAGGTGCTTGTGGTCTCTGGAACAAATTTCAATTGCCTGCGTGCAGCGGGATGGGGTAGTATTTGCTGCCTTCTTCTGTCCAGGTGTCCAGGAAATATCACAGCATGCTAGTTTGTGCAGCCTAGGGTCAGCAGGCTCTTTACTTGTTTGAAAGTGAGGTCCCCATTCTTCACACTCACAAGTCTGTTTTAAGAAGCCTACAAAGAGTTTGGTCTTCCAAAGAGAGGCCTGGATTTGCCCTAGAATCAGATCACAGTGAGAAATTGCTTCTCTTCTGACATGTTTTTAGATGGTTAAAATTTTACTTTATTTTGGGGTATTTTTTTTTCTCCGTGTGCTTCACCCAAAGTCATAAACTACCTGTAAGAGCAGATGCTTTAACTGCTTTTACCAGAGGCCTTTTGGGGTTAAACTTCTGAACTCATATTTTGCTCTTCCTTTAATTGATGTATAACTTACATACATTTCTGTTCCCTTGAGAAAGAAGACAGGCACTAGGGACAGGCTGAATTTATGGGCTTCCTTATCTGGAATGCTGTGCATGGAACCTGTTGCTTTTTCCTATCTTTTCACTAGTGGGACAGTGTATGTGGACCCAGTTTTCTGTACATTTGGAAGCCAAGACTTCCAAACTGGTTGTGTCTATTGCTTGAGCTAATGAAGAAAAGGGATCACTGTGTGTCACACCTGGAGCTGTGATCCTACAAAGTCAATAAAAGTTTGGTTATGAGACTTTATAACATAAAGTGGCAGGGCTTTATACCGCTAGCTCAGCTTACAAGGTGACAGTTCATGATCTTGCTTTTTATGGCTGTGGAGACTCATGCTATTGAGTCTGATAATGATGTTGGCACACAGACCTATCACTGAAATTAATCCAATATAAAATCTGTTTTTATCTGATTCTTGAATACCAACACCTATAAGGACTTGGGGAGCTGTAGGAGCCACCAAGTAATTCCTTAACATGGGCCTGAAGTCTCTATGCACTCAGTGGAAGTGGAATAGCAGAACTTCCTCAGATGAGGTACATTCATCCTGCCCTTAGACCAAAGTTGGAGGTTTCCTGGGAGACAACAAACCTAGTGAGGAAACCATGTTAGAAATATGCTGAACTATATTTCAGCTTGCCAAGTTTTCACCTAATATAAACATGTGGACAGGTGCTGAATTTAAATTCAACTCCTAAGCACTGAAAAAATATTGGCTATGTATAGTCCACATAGAATGGTGACTCTGTAACCCCTGAAACCAGCAACATGAATTAATGACTTATCTGCAGTCTCCGTGGCAAACAATTCAGTCTCTTCAGCCAGAGAGAAGTGGGCTACTTTGTGAATATCAATGCAGATCAAATAAAACTTACCTCAAGGACAAATGTATTTGTTCCAAAAACTTGGCTAAAGAAATCAGAAATATTTCTTTAAAATGTATCAGCCCAGAGTAAGTTTTTATCTTCCTTTTTGATCAGTAAAACATGGTGACCAAGCCAAAATTTGAAATATATGATAGGGTATAGTAAAATCAATGCTGCAGAAAATGCCTTGCAGTTTAGACACATGGATCTGAAGTTCTGACAAAAGCATGCTGTCTGTTCTGCAGATATTGCACTGTTCTTCATTTGACTTCATATATATGTAGCCACCCTGGCTTGCTTTGCACTGCTGACAACTGCTTTTGTATTCTCTTTGCTGTATTCACTTGTGTGGTGTTTGTCTGTTTAACATTGGGCACAACAGCAAATGTTTAGGGAAAGGGATAGTTATTTTAATTCATGCACTTGGCATAAGTGGGCCATCAAACTCAGAAGAGCATATACAAGGTGGATAAGTAGAGAGATACAAGTATGCAATTGCTCTTTTCTTCTGTTACTTACATAAAATGAAAGTAAATTCTAACTTTTTTTTTTTTTTTTTTAAATCTCTTTTCTCCTCTGGAATGAAATGGCTTGTGCCTGCGGCAGAAATAGGTACCTTCTGGCTCTAGGCTGCATGCAAGAGTCCTGGGGCTATCAGCAGTGTTGGAATGGGAGAGGGAAAGGAAAGCTGATGACTCACAAAGGTTTCCCTGTCTAATTTTGTTTTGTTGTTTTGTGTTCTCTGGATGGTTTAGGGAGAGATGCTTTTCCCTCATCTATAATTTGTTGCTAGATGAATATATTGAAAACAGAATATCGAGAGATCTTGGGAAACTAATGGGAAATACCTGAATAAGCTTAGCATGTTTCTCCACTGGGCTGTAGGCTTTTGTATCACAGTGTCAGAGGTGTCAGAGGAAGCATGCAGGGACTTTGAGATGGTTCCACAAGAGTTATGTGGTTTGTTTTGCTTTTTGGTTTAGTACCCACTTGGCCAAAGCACTCACACCTGGTCTGACTCACAGATGTAGTCACCTTGCATTGTACATGTTCCTTTTTTAAGGTGTGATAGTTCTAGCTCACAAAACTCCTCCTGCAGCTTTTTGTTCTTACACCTTGCCTTGGCTTTCTTCCCTGAGCTGTTGATCTCTGTTGGATGCTGCTGGGGGCTGGCTGAAACTGTGATAAAATGATTGGTGAAGGACATTTACGTGAGAGGAACAACAGAAGATCTCCATTATGGCAAGGACAGGTTGCAGTGTGAATGCCTGACTTGGTGCCATGGGTATGTCTTTGACCAGACCTCATGTATTTCTCCGGGAAGAGTGACGTATGCAAGGCAGCTGGTACTGCTCTCCCAATTGGGAAGTTTTGTCTACAGCTCAGCTCTGACTTAGGTAGTGATTTACCCTGCAGGGGATGTAAACACCAAGAAAAGCAGAATAATGTGAGGGAAATGTCTGTGTTTCACCTTGCATCTGGAAAGAGGAAGTGTCAGAATAGAATGCCTTAGGATGTTTGTCAGGGCCAGTAACACATAAGAGGCACAAACCAGCCCAGCGACAGCCTGGGAATGGCTCACTTTCCCCACAACCTGTTTTACTCGTGTGTGTGATGTGTGACAGAAGCTATTGCAAAGCTGGCTTTCTGTGTTATCGTTGCACATAAGGCACGTATCACCTTCCTTGGGCCTTTCCTGGTGCAGATTGATGAAGAGCAAGAAGCTTATGGAAAAAAAAAAAAAAAGACATTTTCCAGCAGTTGTGAAACACAAGTCACTACCTGGTTTCTCCCTGGAGTCTGTGACTGGGCTTGAAAGAACATGCTGACAACCATGGGTGCACTCTCTTGTCCACAGTGGTTGCTTTCTCTTGGAGCCCTACAGACCTGTTATGACATATGTATCATCTAGAAACTTCATTTGGGGTTACCCACCATATGCCCTGTGGATTTCACACCTTGTGCAATATGCATTGATAAAAGCCCATGCTTTTCCCCCTGCCCCTGTACAGCTAGCTGGAACATCTTAGACCTGATGGCCTTCAGCAAAATGATCTGATTGCAGATGTGCTGCAGTGTCATTCAGGAGCCAAGGTAGGAACCTTCTGCTGTGGTTAACCAGATGGCTCTGCCATTTCATGCCAAAGTTGTCTGCCTTGACACGTGGTGTCCTGTGCCTTGATTTAGAAGGCACTCAAGAGGCCTTAGTCCTCTCAGATAAATGGCTCAGCTTGGAGCACTGTGGCTTGATGTTCCTGAAGCTGCTAATCCTAATTAACAGCTTTTCTGAGTCCATTTTATACCACTCTAGCAGCCCAAGTGGGCTTTAAAGTGAATGGAAATGACCCCATGGAGAGCTCTCTCTGGAGATGTTGCTATGCCGACCTGCTTACAGCGACTATTAAGGTTTCGGTTGCTCTCTCCCATCCTGGAGTGTTGTTACTGTCATATGGGCTCAGATGATGCCAGAAGTGTGGCTGGGATGGATGAGACCTGGCCTCTGTTATTTACTTTTTTTTTTTTGGGAAGATGTGGGGAGAAAGTGGGACAAAAAAAGTAAGAGGCGAAAAGTCATGGCAGACAGTGAGATAAAGAATCTGCAACAGGAGGAGGAAAAAAAAAAAAGCTGCATAGAACTGAGATTCCTCTGGAAAAAAAAAAATGGGTCAATTTTCTCATGCACAAGTTTTTCAAAAAACCATTTTTTTTTCCTAAATGCACATCTTCACTGAAGGTATGCAGGCAATAAAGCATTCCTCCTGGTTTCTTCACCCAGTGTGATGGGAACACTGGGAGCTTGGACATGTTCCCTGCAACTTCAGAGTGCACCTCCTGCTCCTAATGGGCTGGTGTAGGTTGTGTGGTGCTGTCAGGCAATGAATGCCATTTCTCCAAGAGGAGTTCCTCTTGCTGGGAAGAAGAGGTCATGCCACCTCTCTCCACTGACACATAGCAGCAGAGAAAACCAATATAATGCTTTGGTGTAACAGTCATCTGGACACAGGTCTGGGTTGGCAGCACCCATCCCAAACCCTGCTGGGATTGCAGAGGTGGAATTGTTTCTGTCTGCCTTCTTGCCCTGCAGTACAGAGCTTGAAAAATTTTGGCTGTGCTCATTCTCCTAAATCCAATCTTCCCAGAGCCCATAAATCTGAGATATTAAGAGGAAGACATTACGAATATATTTTAGCAATATAAAAAGTAACGACTTAATATAGATTCCCCCCCATAATCTCATGTTTTTAACATTTAGAGAACTGTCAAAGCTTGAAGTTCTGAAGTCATGTAATGTGTGCCAGGGTGAGAGAAAGGAGGTTTTCCCCTTCTGGGATGGTGAGAACTGAGGTTGCAGAGAGTTTCTCCCCTTCTTCTCAGTCCTGCTAGATCATGAACAGACGTAGCTAAAGACCACTGGCAAGTAAGGACCATGTGCTGTGCCTGCTCTACTTTTTCTAGGGCTGGGCAGAAAAATGGTGCATTTCAGCAGAAAGAGAAGAACATCTTGTTTTATCATTGACCTCCCTTTGTATGAGGCACCGTCTGTGCAGCCCTGCCATGCTGGCCTGGAATTAAGGGGAAAAAGAAATTCACTTGAGAAGTGGCCAAGAGCTGTGGGACCCTTTGTCCTACGTGGGCCTGGCTGGGGCAAGCAGGCCGCTGGCAAGTGCCAGGGCACGTGGGCAGCCTGGCCTTGCTCAGAGACTCAGCACTCCCTTGCTGCAATTCAAGTAAAAATAACAACACCTCCTGTTAGCACTCAAAAGGTGGAAAAAAAAAAAAAAAAAAAAAGAATTAAAAAAAAATACGTTAGAAACACAATGATTTTATAGTTTGAGCAGTGGCAGCAGCTCCTGGGCCTAATGGTTTCCATGACGATGGGGAGGCCCTGCCGTGGCCCTGCTCCGCGTGTGGGAGAAATTGTCCTGGGGATGGCAAAATGCACACTGACGTACCAGGAAAACTCCGGGCAGCCCGGGAGCAGTGTGGGGCAGGAAGGAAGCCAGAAAACAAGACCCATCCCTAGGCAGGCCCCATGTGATGCTTTCTGTGTTAGGATGATTTTACTGTAGTGTTTTGGGGGGAGAGCTTTTCGATTAGCATCAACACTCCCTTTCTTTCAAAATTCCCCCCAAAACCAACATTTTTCCCCAATTTAGAGTAAGAACTTTTTTTTTTTTAATTATTATTTTTTTATCCCCCCACACCCCCACACCCGGGGAAATTAAAATATTAATCAGCTCCTGTAATCACAATGGGAGGGAATGGGGAACAACCTGTAGTCTTCTTGCACCATGTGGATAGACAGTATTCTTGGAGACAGATAGTCCATACTGTTGTTTATTATCTATAATAAATATCGTCCCAAAAACTCAGTTAAGGATCAAGCCCTAGAGTACTAGGCCCTGTACAAACATACAATAAGAGAGTCCCTGCCCTGAAGAGCTTACAGTCTAAAAATGGTCCCTTATCTGGTATAATTTGGAGGGAAGGATAGGAATTGAAGACAGAGATGTGAGAAATCAACTTTTTTTTTTTTTTTTTTTTTTTTTTTTTTCCCCTGACTTATTTCTTCTTCTAAACAAAAGCCATAAAACATAAATGCTGAGATAATCATTTCCAGTTCCCCTCATTAGCCAGATGTTCTCAGGCTGTGTCCCCTGGAGCGAGCTAGTCAGACTCTGGTAAAAAGGCAACATCTGTCCCGGTCTGAAAGATGCTACAATACCACAACCCACCCCACTGTGATGGCAGAAGCTACAGCATGCAGGGAAAGGCAGGTGGCTGATGCAGTTTTGGGAAGGCAGCAGTGGAGCTCGGCTCCCCCTGCCTGGCTGAGCAGGGTCATGTGTGGCTGCTGAGTGTCTCTGTGCCCTGAATTCCCTACACCTGTTTTCAGAAGACTGGGGCTTTGCAAAGTAATTTCAAAAAATGGTGGATTTTTCTTTCTGTCTTTTCTTGGCTTTCCTTTTTTGAGGTATTGTTAAAACTTAACAACATGCTTGAATTCGTGCATGCCTTTATTTATTGAGCTATTTATGATGGGCACAGATTTCCCTAAGCCAAAAAGCCCCCTCCCTCCTCCTTCCTCAGCCTTAGTAATCAGCTTCCTTGTGCTTCAGCCCACGCTAGGCTATTTTCCTCTGTCAAAGCCTCCATCATTGGTTAAATTACCTAGGTGTGTGTTGGCTTTATCTTTTTTTTGGGTGAAATCTTATAATCTTTCAAGTCTACTTTGCCCAAGTCCCTGTCATCCTCTTAGGTTGCTTGTACACTGTGCTTCTCTCCTGACTCATTTTGTTAAAGGTCTAATTTCAACGTGAGGCTGCTCTCAAGGCTGAAGTCTTTCCTCTGGTGTCCACGACGATCATCTCTATCCATCAAGGCTCCCAAGTGCTCTAAGGCTCCAACGAATTGGAGATGTTTGGACTCTTTTGGACATGTACATTGAATTTCCCCTACAGCAGTCCCTTCTTGCATGTTACCTTTCCAGATTTTGCTGTCTGCATTCACTGCAGCCTACATTGCCTGCACACCTTTTATGCCATAGTACTGTTAATGAGCATACTTGGCACAGGCCCTGGTTTACCGCCAGGGCGTCCCCTCCCACACACACACCAGCAGCTGCCTTCTTACATGTGGAGACACGCTTCACTCAGAGGCTGTCATGTGAGCCAATTTTAATCTAGGATGCTCTTTCCTTTTGGCTCCCCATAGAGATCACAGGTCCCTCTCTAATCCAGCTCCCTGTCAGTGTACAGTTGAGTCATAGGAGGCTTTTCTATTGCCACATCTAATAGCACTTTGCTATCAGGAGCAGAACATCAACCCGCCTGGCTGGGAGTCGGCACTGTCACCCAGCAGCCCTCCTTGTCTGGAAGTTGTTTTGATTCTTTTCTTAGACTTCTCCCTCTCTGTGTCTCTCTCTCTAAAACATTAATTTCCTCTAATTAGAACCTCCTTAACAATTCTTTTTCCCCCTCTCCTCAGTTAATTTCCTCTAATTAGAACCTCCTTAATAATTCTTTTGCTAAATCAATTTCCTCAGTTAGAACCACCCGCCATAATTTCTTTCCATCCTTTCAAAAGCTGTCGGAGTAGCTAAGCAAATTATGCTTCTGGGTAACCTTTATCTCTTACTCGGTATTTTAAAAGAACTGTAACAGGTTAGACAGGCACAATTTCCCTTTCCAGAGCTATGCTGGTCTGACCCCATTAGGTTATACTTAGCTGAGTGTTGTACTATTGTATACTTAATTAGGCGTTCTAGCTGTTCCTCTGCAACCAAGGTAAAGCTGTATTTATGAATGAATTAAACATGACACTTCATTATTCAGATCAGATTTAACAGTGTCAAAATCCATCTTTAAAACAGATCAAATTGCTGTCTAAGAATACATAAAACCTCCTGCCCCTGTTAGATGTCCTGCAAGCGAGCCACTCCTAACTTTTCTCTGCAGCCATGCCTGCTTTCTTCTCACGACAAGCTTTTTAAGTAGCAATTGTTTCTAATATGTGTGTTTTAAAAAGAATGTTTTTGTTTGCAATTTACACAGTTAGTAAATATTAATGTCACATTGCTTTTCACAATCTTGCTGTGGGCCACATCAGCAGTTGGTATCAATGGGGAGGCAGCTGATGTACACATTATGGACCTTGGACCTGGATTTGCCTTTCCACATTATACAGCTTCAAAATACAGTTGAGTCAGTATTTTGCATTTTTCTAGCCCTTTTCCTCAGGGTTGCTGATGAATCCTATTGCAGTGGACAGGGTCCTGACAAGCAAGCGAGACCACTAGGAACCATCTCTTTCTGTCTGACCTTCCTGAGAACTACCACATTAACACTTGCTCTCCTTCCTGACTTTGGGAAAAAAAAAGGTGTAGGAATTGGTAACCCTCCAAGTGGAAGGAGCCATATAGTTTTAGTGAAGTCTATCTTTTCTTTTAAATATATATATATAAAAAAAAAAAAAAAGAGAGAGAGAGAAAAAAAAAAGAAGATATCTGAGCTGCAGGAACTCTCTCTCCCCGCCACTAGTAGGTGCAGCACTGCTGATAGCGTTCCCTTCTCTAGTACTGCTTTCTCAGGTTAGCACCTATTATCATGCACAGATCTGATGGTTTCAACAAGTGTCCTTGTGAAAGAGAGCACTGCCTCTCCGTGATGCATGGTAGAATAGGGCCCTGCTCACACTAGACAGGCCAAAGACAGCTACCACTCAATGGACTTATGAGACGGCTTCTGGTCTTCACAGCATAAGGAATTTTCTACATGTTTTGGCTACGCTGAACGTAAGTGGCATACCCCCTGCTCAAAGTCCTGATCACAAAGCAGAATACCACCATGGGCCCTGCTCCGGTAAAAGTCTGCTCCGGTAAGGTGGATAGGCACTCCAAACTTACGAGGTGCTTTTCACCACTGTCTGAGGAAAATGCCTCACCGAGTGGATGCCTTGGTTGCCACTTGGTACAACAAGTGAAGCGATCCACAAGCAGTGCTCCACAGATATCCTCTGGGGAGCTGGTGGAGGCTTTCAGCTACACCATTCTTGTCTGTGCCACTGTCAGCTTTATGGGCAGGTTCAAAACATTTTCACCAAGCCCAGCTACTGTGGGAAAGCTGTGTTGCCACCCTTGTTCACCCTTCTCTCCTTCTGACCTAGAAGCCCCCAGGCAAACCTCTAACACAAAGTCTATTCTGGTTGAGATGGTTCAGAAGTTGTAAAATCTGCTTTATTTCCTTTGCAGACTTAGCTATGCAGAAAACTCCATTTATAATCATTTCCCATGAATTTTTGCAGTGGGAGTGGATGAAAAAATTAAACATTAAGGATTTAGTTCTTGACAAAATCCCTACTGTTTTGGGGAATAGAACTTTCTGGGCAATCTTACAAGGAGTAAAATGCTGGTGGTGCTGGAGAGAGGGTTTTGGGGAAGGGAAGATTATCTAAAAAGATATAATCGGGGGCTAAAAAAAAAAAGCCATCTGGTTCTTCTCAGAAGAGATGAGAGAGCAGGATGAAGGAATTCACCAGGTTGGATTGTTCAGAATGACAATCGACTACATGGAAGAGACACTGTTCTCTATGCTCCTTGAAAAGCCTGTCTTCTGGCTTCTAGTCCATCCCAGCTGAGAAGAAAGGACAGCTAGAGATAGAGATATGCAATCCAGTAGACAATGTTGAAGAGCAGGAAGGCGGTGGGGAAGAAGACACGGGAATAGGAGTCCAGGCGAGAGATATGGATGCGGACCCTCCCCTCCCGCCACATCCCTGTCTGACAGTCCTCAATGCAGCAGAAGAACCTCTCACATTCCTTCCCTTCCAGGCATGGGGAGCCAGGGTCTTCATCTTCATCATCCTCTATCTCTGGGGGCCAGTGCATGATGTTGTTGATGTTGATGGCAGTGAAGGATGGCATCACCTGTGCGCCAGCAGGTGGCTGTAATGAAGACAGATAAGTGGGTTAAAGAAAAAGGCAAAAGATCACATTTTAGACACCCAAATTTATCCAACTCGCAATTAGTCAGTTCATAACATAGGCACAGTTCAATGGAGGGAGGTGACTGATCACCCCCCATCTCCGCACCTGGTTGCAGATAACCACCTTGGCATGCTGTGAAGACGTGGCAGCTCCCTGCATGAACAGGAGTTTCCTTCCTGGCATCCTAGGGCATGGCTTTAGACAGCAAAGAGCTACTTGCTCTGATTCCCCAGCTCTGCCACTGATAGTCAGCAAAGGGGCTGTTTGTTTTCAGCTGTGCTAGCCTCCTCCTTCATTCCTCTGATCTCAGCTATCTCTGAAGGCAGAGCACACAGTGCAGATATCTTCTGGTTGCTCTCACCTGCTTGGGGGCACCTCCTTGTTTTTTGGGAGCCTCGCTGTTGTTTTGGTGTTGCTTTTTGTTGTTGTTGTGTCTCACTTTCAGGGGCTCTGACCCCTCACACAGGTTGGTCTGAGGACTCTATGAACACAACAGAGCCCACGCACTAAACAACTTCATCAGTTTCCAGCACAGGCTCAGGAGGGATATTGCTAAATGGCTTGGGGTTATAACAATAAGCAGCTCTGCTAGCCCCTTCAACCTACCAGCCTGGCTTTCCTGCTGTTGTGCTCCAGTGGTTTCTTGTTTCCCACCAAGTAGTTGAGTGTAGCGTACTCCATGAGAGCTGCGAAGACGAAGATGAAGCACACAGAGACAAAGAGGTCCATGGCTGTGATGTAGGAAACACGGGGAAGATGCTTGCGGGAGATGGTACTCAGAGTGGTCATCGTTAGCACAGTGGTAATACCTAAGAGGAAAAACGAGCTGGTTTGGGTAATGAAGAAGAGCACTTCTGTCTTCTGCATGCACCCAGTCCCCAGGACACCTCTGTTTCCCTTCTCCTGGGGGAGAGAAATGCTTCTGGTTATCTTGTCCCTTTTTTTTTTTTGCTCTGCTTAACCAGACTGTGGTCCTGCAGTGACCTCTGACCAGGCTCCACTGTTTTTAGGATGTGGAGGAGCAGCAGTAACTCTTCCTGAACTCTAGCACTCCTCTAAATCCATCTGCCACCCATTTCTGTGCTCACCCCATTGGCTCTGGGTCGGAGCACAGCAAGAGCTTTCTGTATTTTCATGAGGTATTTGCATTAGCAGCTGCGCTGTGACTTCCCATACATTTGAAATGCCAATGGAACTGGTCCGGTTTATGTCTCCCTAATGCAGGCTGACGGGCTTCAAATGTGCTGGGGATCATTTGTATAAAGTACAACAGGGGCTGCTGAGAGAATACCTTACTCTTGATGTGCGGAGGTCACTTCTCACCGAGAGGGCCTGCCTTCTGGGGGAGCCTGCCTCTGATTTTTGAGACGGGCACCACAGTGGCGTCTTTTTGCCTCTTGCTGTTCGTTCCTTCCCCAGCCAAGGACCATGACATACCTTCACCTCCATTGGAAACAACACCCCAGATCCTCTCCTGCCCTATTCATGGACACAAAATGAATTGGTTTTGATGGGGAGGTGGGGAGGGCTGGTCAGAATGGATGGACTCTGAATAGCCCTGCCTGATGCTGACAGCCCCTCTCCCTCCCTGCAGAAGCCTGCAGGCGGGATGGGAATACAACCTCCAATTAAAGGGAAAGTCAGCAGGGCTGGTGGGAAGGGCAGCGCTGGGAAGCAGAGCTTGCTGCAAAATTCAGATACAGCCAAAGCGCTTTAAAGATTTGTAAAGCCCTCTCTGGCTCCTATCAGAGCAGGATTCAATCAACATAAGCTTTATTCTACCTCAAAGAGCAGATTGCAGAGCAGATTTAAGCAATAGGTAGATCTTCCTACCAGGCTTGCAGCTCATGCCAGAGCTTGGGACTCTGTGGATATGGCAGAGCAGCTTTGCTCATTACCCTACAACCTTCATGTCACTGGACCTACTGAGCCCTTGGGAAGTCACAAGGAGACACAGAACACATGCATGTGTCAGGGGCCAGCATTGTAATGCCACAGCACACTCCTTCCCTCTCCCTTTTGGAGCATGAGAACACCACGTTGTCAACTTGGAAAAGGCTGTGCTCAGGTCTCAGATCGAGAAATGGGAGTCATTATTTAATATATAATTAGAGGACATTGCTACAAACAGAAAGATGCAGGAGCGGTACCCTTTATTAAGCTGAATAATGCTCAAGTGTTTTAGGAGTTTCCGTACTCCAACACTGTCAGTCTGCTAGCCTTGCAGCAGTCAGCATGCAAAAGTCTGTCTCTTACCCAGAGATGTCCTGGCTGGTGTAGAGTCTCTCTTGATCCAGAAGGAAACCCAGGAGAGAACAACAGTCAGGATGCAGGGAATATAGGTCTGAATGGCAAAATAACCCATACGTCTACTTAGGTCAAAAGAAACTGTCATCACCATGTACTCCCCTAGGAAAAAGTGACAGAGACATTGGAATCATACCACGTGGCTTCCTAAAACACAGGAATAAGAACACTTCAGAATTTGCAGTGGCCACCTGTCTGGCAGGCTGGCTCTGTGCCTGCCTGACTTTCTGGCTTTGTGACCAGTTTAAGAACTGATTTTGTGCTTGCCTAACTGTCTGGTTAAGTGGCCACAAGGCTGCATTTGTGCTGGCCTTGCTGTGTATCCAAGCACACTGAACAGCACACTGTCTGGGAAAGTTTCAGGGAAGAAATTGAAGAGAGTACTCAACCTCAGCTGATCGCTGCAAGGGCTTCTTTTTTTATAGAAAGCTATTTAGCTGTAGCAGACTACATGGCCTGACTTGTCAACTAACTACCTGAGCTGCGACAAAGGAGACGTCCTTCAATCACTTCCACTGACTCTGGTTCTACCCTTGGAAAAGACATATGGTGCTACACATCCTAATTGCTCATTTGGCAACTTACAGCTGAGGTTCTTCCTCTTTTTCAGAGGCTCATAGTGTGTATTGAAAGAAAGCAACCCGACAGCTCTGGAGTTAAGATGGAGCTTGCAAGCAATTACCAAGAAAGAGAATTACAAACATCAGACAAACACTAATGCATTCAAGACGCTTTCACTGCACCACTCCTAGTCTCTGTTTGTGCTGCCCAAGTTAAAGGCTGGCTGCCAGTGTTGGCAATAGCAACATTCTCTGGATGGGAGAAACTTGAAGTTGCTCCTTCAGAAGGCTGAAAAATATAAGCCAAAATACGAGCCCACCTGAAGGAACCCAAAGAGGCTTTCCTCAGTTGTCTGTGGGAAGGAAAGGGGATGTGAGCTACTGTGAGGAGGAGCTGAAGAGCCCCCATCCCCTCATTTCTTAACCCACACAACAGTGTTTCTGGCTCTTAAATTAAAATTCAGGGGTTTATCAGCCCCACACCACTTTACATAAGGAAAGACTGAGACAGGATTAAGACCTGCAAGTTCTGATTTCTCCATCCATGTTCCAGTTACAGGCACCCAGGGATCTACATAGCATGCCCATACTCCAGCTAGAGGGGACCTGAACTCCATCTCCTCTCCATTCTGACCCTTTGATTGGGATTAATTCACATAAGCATCGTCACCCTACAGTTCACAGACGTCTGTAGTTCCGACCTACACTTGCTTCAGCTTCCCCTCACCTTTCATCTCCGTTACTTCTGCTCCTCCTAGCAAAGGTCCGTCTTTTCATTCCCATGTTCCTCTAACTGTGCTCTTGTGACCTCTCTTCCCACCCACAGAGCTGTCTGGTGACTCCTCTGCATCCCGCGAGGTCTCTGACACAGTGCTGTTTCTGTGGGCTGTCTCCCTTTGCCTCACCTGCCCCAGTCCGAAGAACTTCCGAGGTGTTCCTCAGCCCCGTGAAGTCAAACTGGTAGAGCCTCCAGGTGCGCTGGTCAGAGACCTCAATGGAATAGCGCCGCCAGCGATAGACAATCTCCTCCCGTGGGTAGCCGTCTGGGAAAAGGGGCAAGGACACAGAGTGCATTATAGAATCATAGAATAGAATCATGTAGGTTGGAAAAGACCTCTGAGATCTTCGAGTCCAACCATAAAAGTTCAAAGTTCGAGTCAAACCCTGATTACACGAGCACTTGCATCTCATTCCAGATGCTTTGCTAACATGAAGTTTTCAGGCAGGTGTTTCTTTGGTCAGATTACCTTAGGCATCCCCACGTGCAATGGAAGCAGGGACTGCAGCTCCCTTTGGGGGCCACTTTGATTCCTAGGTTACTCCTAAGAATGAAGCAATGCTAGAAACTGAGCCTTTCTAAGGACTGCAATGGTGGGAAGTAGACTCGGGCTGTGTAAAAGGACTCCCAGCCTGAGATCTTTAAGAGTTTCTGCATCTTGAGGCAGCAAGGGGCTGCCAGTCCTCATGGCTACCCTTCCTTCCCAGGCATGAGCACATCAAGAATACAAAGCTGCCAACATGAGAAGAAGCATGGCTGGGTCTGCTCCAACAGTCTCTGCACCTCTCCCCCTGGGAGCTGATCTTTGTAAGGTGAAGAAGAGGTAATGCACCCTGGATTTGCTCCATGGGGAAAGAAACCTGGCTCCTGTGGGATGGAGCTTGGCTTTGGCTTTCTTGGCAAAGACACGAACCTACTGTCAGGCAGGGACCTCAACACCTACAAGCAGGCTTCTCAGAGGAGGGAAGGAGCAAAGCTTGGCAGCTAACTAAAAGTGTGCTTCTAATTATCAAGAATGGATGGCATGCACTGTTAATTAGCGAAGAATGAGGGGTGGCGGGAGATGCGGTGGTGTTATCTCCTCAGCATGCTGCCTCCCTCTGAAGCACCTCAGTGCCATGTGAGCTACATCGCTTCAGTGGCAGGGGAAGCAGGAGTGGCCAAAACAGGGCCACAGTGACTAAATCAGATTTCCAGCCAACGCATGAAGGCAGGAATCTCTTGGTGCAGAAAGGCAAAATTACCAGTGGAGATGCGCCAACATCAGCAGCCCTGTCTACTGATGAGAACATACAAATGGGGACTGAGGGGGTGTGTGTGTGTGTGAGTACTCCTCCTTTTAATTGCCTTTGGTACAGCAAGTGGGCTTCTCTCTGAGGGTGGTGTCTCCCTTGGTCTGGAAAGCCAAGCTGTTCCCTTGGGGAGCAGAGGAGTGATGATGCAATGTAGCACTTGTGTTGTTGGTCTGCCAGCTGAAGGGATATATCACGTTTAGGAGGTCAGAGTGACCAGAAGGTCAGTGAAATAAACACCTCCAACTGTCCGTCCTAATTAAGAAGAAACTCAGAGGTCTGTGAATCTGCACCTGAATAACTGCTGGCCCAGGACTGTGGGGATGCTCCAGGGAAAGGTGGGCAATGGCCTAGGAAGAGGGACATAGAGATCAGGTGAAAATGTAGCTAAAAGGGAAGTTGGTTTCCTCTGACGAGAGTTTTACTCTACTCAAATTTCTCTACTTGCCTTCTAAAACTATTTCTGAAATATGGATACTCACAACTAGAGAAAACCAAAGGGCAGGAGTGAGTGTCCATTGGGAAATTCTGCAGCTGGAGCAGGCATTCAGCCTCGATCGTCAGCCTGAGAGAGAAAAGAAGGAGAGAGAGGGAGAAGAAGGCTGAGATTTCGTGCTGGTGAAGGTGGTTTGATTTCAACACCATAATGTGACAAAGGGATTCTCGCTTCCTTGAAAGAGAGACACTAATTTGTTGAAGATCAGTCTGTTTGCAGGAACATTTCAAAACAGCAGCAAAACCAAGCATATGTTTGGATATTTTCAAAGTGAGGAAAAACATCCAATTTTCACATTCAAAAAGGCTTTTTGTTTAGTGAGCTTTTCAGATTCATTTACAAGAGTGGAAAATTATGGGAACTAAAGCCAAAAGTTTATCATCAAACCAAAATAGCTGGAGTGACCAACACAAATATTTAAAGGATTTTGGTTTGGGAAACCTGTAATACTTTTGACCTCTTTGTTGGTACGATACAGAAAAATAGTTTGATTTTTTTGGGGGGGACCCTTTGTCTTGGAAGAGGAGGCCCATTCTGTGAGCAGTGCTAAATGTATGAGAACATCAGCCCTGGGAGGCATCTCCACTACTCTGCCCCAGGACAGCTGGATCTCTCCTCTGCCTTGATCATCTCCCTGGTTCCTCACCTCCACAGCCAGATGAGGTGCCTGCTGCACCTACCTGAGTGTGTAGAGCACTTTGCCATCATTCCAAATGCGGAGGAGCTGATTAGGAGTGGTTATCCAGTGGGAATCAGCCCGCTTGGAGTTCCTAAAAAAGGTGTCTGGGATCCAGATGCGGCTCACCATGTTGGTGTTCAGCGTGAGGGCCTTCAAGGTGCTGTTGAAACGGAGACGCCGGTCGTACCATGTCTGAGCAAAGAATATATCAATGGTGTATTCCTGTGGAAGAGAAGGAAAAAAAACACATTTCTGAGAGGGATTCAGGCAAAGCAGGGCCTTGTCCCCTGGTCTGGAGGCCACTGGTTTGGAGTCACAGGCCACCGGTTTGGAGTCACGGCTTACAGAGTTTATAGTGTAAATCATTTTTATATAAATCTGAAGCACTAAGGGATCCTGGGCAGATACCCCTTGCTAAAGATTAGAAAAGAAAGCTGGGGAGGAGCTGCTATGGACCCAGCTCTTTTTTTTTTGGTGCAACCAGTTCAAAATTTGCTTGAGTATTTTGCAGGCAGAAAAGAGAGTTTCCACCAGACTGAGAACCTTTGGTTTTGGTGAGAGGCAGGGTGTCTGAGCTCACCTAGCTAGCACTGGCTCACTAGTTCCCGTCTGGATTGGACTGGCACTGGTCCACATCATTAGCCCACTGTTCTGCTGCTTGCGGCCGCTGCGAGTCAATTTGCTCCTTCCCCTCTTTTCCAGCCTGCCTGAGAAGGTGCTAATTAGTGCCGTGCAGGAGCATGTCTGGCACTCAGTGACTGTCTGAAGCAGACCCCCAAATCCAGGTCCACCAGCCCATACTGAAGGTTTTCACCTGCTTCTGCCAGCTCCTCTCTGACTTGGACTTTGCTCCCTTTCACCCCTGTTAAACAGCCATGACCACAGAGGCATCATTTTCCTCTCTCCTGTGTGCAAAGACGAACAAAGCCTGACTTGCCATCTCCCTCCCACTCTCCTCGACCCTCTATTGATTTATCTCCGCGGAATTTTTATGACTGCAGCATGTCCTCCCTCCGCTGCCCTCACTGCTGGTTCGGAGCTGGCTTTCTCAAACCATGCCATTAAAATAGATGTGGTGCTCTTAGGACGCTCCCCTGGACATCGTGTCCTGCTTGGGGGAGGCAGAGCAGGGCAGCGCACGACTCCTGCTTCATTTTCCTTGCCCTCGTTCCACTGTCAGCCAACCGGTGATGAGTGATTGCTACCAAAAACGTCCCTTGCATAGAAATGAGATCATGAGAAAATAATATTTGCCATCAGGCGGTCAATTCACTCTCTAGGCTGATACTTCACCCTGGTTAGACATAGGGATGAGCCAAGGTGATGGGGATGAGGTCCTAATGTAGCTCTAAACAGGAACAGATGCTGCACATTAAGCTAAAGCATAATAAAAGTGACGGCATTGTCTCCACAAATGATTCAAAACAGACGTGAGGAGGCACAGCACTCCCTTTCTGAGGCACAGAGCTAGGATAACGACAGCCCTCAAAGCCAGGCGCACATCCACCCTCCAAACACAGGAGGTGGGGAGAGCCCACTCCTGCATTTGAGTGCTCTGGGTTGTCCTGGGTGCTACTTGGACACGGAGGCATGTCTTAAGATGTGAAACAGTGAGATAGAGCCCAAAGGTGGGCAAAGAAACACTGGAACAGCAGGGACAAGATCGCATAGTAGGAGCCCAAGAGCATGACATTGAAGGTGAAACCTGACTTCATTCTGCTTATGGGCATTTTCTTTTTCTTGCCAGCTGTGGGGGCCAAAATAACACAACACCTGACATATTCTCCCCTACCTGGGCAAACCCTGCTTGAGCCAGTATAAGCTTACATCACTCCTCCTCAGGAACACCTCTGGTGTAGGAGAAAGCATCGAAAACTGCAACGATAAATCCAGGTTAGACGCCACCATCATTTTCACCTCTTAACTGGAACAACCTGTGAGAGCTCAATTCAGAGCTGGCTGCTCAGGTCAGAGGCCCTGCTGTGAAATTCAGTAGTCAGGTCCAGGATAACCAGTGCTAAAGTCCTGGGAGAGCTGAGGGTCAGATATCCCAGGGTTTTAGCACTTGCTGTCAAGCCCAGGCTTTCAGAAGGGATCAGCATTAAAGAGCTCCTCTTGTGCCATTGATAGCCTGCCTTTGCAAAAAGCACAGCACACAAGTCATTCAGCTCCTCTGTAAAATCTGAGCTGTTATTGTCACTGTCCTGTCGTTTGATCTAATTTTGGTGGCTATTATAAGCACAGTTATACACGAGGAAGAAGTTATTGGCTGAGGTAGGTGCCTTGCCTTTATGTGAGGAATCCTTTGGGAGATGTTGGTATTTACAAATGGATTTTCATTCAGAATTAGCCAAGGCAAAATTTATACATGCATGCCCTGGCTTTTGGCAGTAATTCCTTCTAGCTATTATTATTCATAATTCATTGCCTTCCCTGGATGGCCAGATCTCTGACCCACGGATAACGTGCTTGCCATATTCCTCCTCCTTCTGAGGAGGCCTCTGTGGACACCTTGGCTATTGAGGGGGGCACTCTACGGTCGTATGAGGACCTTCTGACTTTATCTCCGTGTTATCAGAAGTCTATCACTTACATGGCTGGCTGCAAACTGCCCAAAGCACCAGCCCTGGGCAACAAAAACAGTTTGGAGAGATGCTTTTCCTTTGCACAGATCCTGCCTCAGAGATCTCGCACACTGTTTCGGTGAGATGCACTCCACAGAGCTACGCACCCAGAAAGCAACCTGCTGCTCTCCTAGGGACTCAAGGGCAGGATGAGCTCAGCCCTAAAACTTACAGAGGTGCTGTTTGTTGAACTCCTGCACCTGCGAGTTCTCTCTGGCACTGCTTCATTCTCAGGCATCAGAAGGACACTTCTCTATGCCTCAATTTCCCCATGTGGAAAAAGGTTATTGTCAAATACGCCCCCAACATTACCATACCATCTGCTGTGTGGCACATGGAGGCTGTTAACTTCTCTGTAACAGCATGGGCTTTTTAGTTCTTTCAACAGAAGGAACTAGAGAAAGAAGAGGGATCATTTTTGGAGTTAGGCTGTGCCATATGGATCACGTGTGTAGTAGCATGCACACGTTGGCATGCATGCCATCTTACACCAAACTTCAGTCATAAATAACACAAATTGCCAGTAAGGCAAACACTGAAGACTGCCTACCCTGAATACTATCACGTGAGTTTATCTGAAGCCAAGGAACACCCTGCAGCATCAGCATTGCTGGTTGTGCGGGCCTGGATCCAGCTCAGCCTTACAGCATGTCCCTGCTGGATCTTGGGCACCCTCATCACCTGGCACTGCCGCACATCACTGATCAGTCCTCGTTTTCCTCATGTGGACGGCACAGATGCTGATGGAAGCCCAGTTTCAAAACTAAAAGGTAAAATTTCAAAAACATTCAACGGAAAAAATCAGTCCTGAAAAAGAGCATTTGGGGACATAAGGGGGTGTCACATAAATACAGGAATATTTAATCTGGGAAAGAAAAAAAAAAAGTCTAAGTGAAAAGCTATGGAATTTAATTGTGAAAAGCCATTTAAGAGAAAAACCTGACATTTTCATTCCCAGCAGTTCTACTTGGGATCAAGTCCCACCCTGCGTTCAGGGATGATGTGAGTTAAGGCCATCCAGTTTCAGACTAAGAGCTTCAACTCACAGGGTTAGCACGACACAACCTGAAATCCGTGTTTTGTTTTTTCAGGTTACCTCGTACACCAAATAAACAGAGCTGCACAGTGCCAGAAGATCCCTGTGTTGTGTAATTTGCAAATGGCTCAAAGGAAGTTTGTGTGTGTGATCCAGCTGCCACCCCTCAAGGGTGCAATTAATGGGGTGCAGAGAAATTGGCACCACAAAGTCCCCCTGTATTAATCTATGAGATTCTTCTGTTTTCTTTAAGAGCTCAACTTTATGAGAAATGCCAAAGAGAACAGGAAAGCCACAAGATGAAGATGTCTTCCTAAATAAGGATAAAGTTAAGGATTTAAAGATTTTTTTTTTCTACTGTACTTTCATTTAATAGCAACAAGAAAACCTCCAAATAGAGGAGACAGAAATCTGGAAACAGGTTCTTTCATTTTCCTCTACTTGAGAGAAACCTTGAAAAAATCCTAAATACCAGCCAGGATGAGAGATTAATACCCTAGCCAGTCTCATTCTAGCTTTTATTGTTCTGATATTTTTCTCTGTTCATGGCACCCAGTTCCCTCTGCACCTCCAAGCAAATCCCTGGTTGCAGTGCAATAAAGCAGGCTGCTTGCCTGGGAAGCACGGCGAGTGTTTTGGTGGGCTGATGTGAACCTGGTGGGTCCGTGCTGTCACTTGATAAAACACTTGCTAAACAAAGCAACTATTTCATGTAAACCCCTCGGGATGCTGCAGTTCACTGATATCTCAGGAGTTACTGGAGGAGACCCAGGAATGGGATATATTTCCTTCAAGGGCTGGTGGGTGTCCCTGAGCAGCTCAAGGCAAGCGAGGAAGCTTCTCTTTTGGGCCGAACCACACTGAGCAGCTCCCCACCCACACAGCCTTGTGCAGGCGAGCGTTTTCCTCTCCACGACATCCCACGCATCCCTCCCTGCCTGCAAACAGATCTAACGGCACCTGGGCTGCTCGCCGCAGCCAGCTCCACGTCACAGGGAACACTCAAATGGTCTAGAGAAACTCTCCACGCCCTGAGAACTAAATAAAATAACCTCACTTCAGAAAACTCTTCGAATCTGGTGCACAACTTCTTGTCCATGCAGGGTGTGGGCAGACGCGTGCTTCTGGCATGACACATGCAAGCACTGGTAAAAGGCAGTGAGCACAAAGTACATATGCTAACAGCACAGGTAATGCCTGCCACTGAGCTCTTCAGCAAGAGGCAGTGTCAGGCTTCTCTCAGTCCTGCCACAGACCCGCCAGAGATGTAGGACACCCTAGAAAGCATCCCTTTCCCAGCTCTGGGACAGGTGCTGCTCCTCAATGCAGGGTGTGCTGGAAAGGAAGGAATCAGCCTCTGGGGCAACAGGGCTGTACAAACCTCAGCATGCAGGGAGGCTGAGTTTTGTCTTCCCAACACAAAGAGCAAAAGAATGAGAGTCGAAGTTCCATTATGCCTGCAAGATCCTCCTCCCTCCAACTGACACCCCGGAGAGCTTTCTGACCGTGACGCCATGGTGACTGGGGGAGCTCACAAGGACAAAAGGAGCAGAGCTCTGCTGGTCTGTGTTTTCAAGGTGACACGCTGAACTTCCCATCTGTTTCACTTCTGCAGCAACACTGGCAGTGCTGTCCTTGTCTGAATGTCTTTCGCCTCTGCCCAGGGAATCTCAGTTGAGACACTGTTCTTTTTATAATACCTACTTGCTGTTAAAAAAACATCACCATGTCCTGCGCTCTTGCCAGGAGCCTTCAAACAGGACTTGCTGCACATGCTATGCTGCTGACTGCATATTCCATGGTCATGGCTTGCTCACCCTTGGAGTCTCTGCAGATGGGAACCGGACCGGGCTCTCACATCCAAGGGCTGCCCTCTGAGATTTCTGCCTGCCAGGCCCCCCACACCTCTGCTCGTGCTGCTCCCACACACGTGCAGGCAGGGACAGCATTCCCAGTCACTGCTCGACACAGAGAGACCTACATGTTGAGACACCCTTTCCATGGCACAGCTCCCTGTCCTGTTAAAGCTTCCTTCACATAAAACTAGCAAAGAAGGTGAGGATGAACCATAGAGGTACCAACTCCACAACACGTAACTGGGGTTCTGACATTCTGTGGTGCTGTAGGGCATCCAGGGCTGGCAGATTAATCGTTTCCCTGGCACAGAGTGCTCTGAGCATGTTTGAACGCTAGCTGCTTGCTGGCCATCCTGCTTTGGAGTGCTAACCAGGAAAAGCAGGTTTTTGTACCAACAGCCAACAACCCCAGAGTTTTTCTTTCCCCCAAACCCTTCCTCCTGAGCTGTTCCCCTGTAACGCCACTTACTGTCCTTCAGCAATGCTGTCTCCTCACGTGAAACCCCCAAGACAGCTGCTGAACTCCGTGGTGCCTGTTCCTCTTTTTGTGGGAGCACAGCCTGGCACACGGAGCCCGGCACCGTGAGCCCCAGGGGCGTGTGACCTAGACGTGTGCGTTTTAGCATCTGATTAACAGTCATTACCCAAAGGATCAAGGAAAGTCCTTGAGTCGAGACATGACATCAGCCAGACTCGGGTTTATAGAAGCACGGTCTGTCTGCACTGTCCCTGACGAGGTTATTATTGAAAAGGCAGAGGCACAGACACGGGATGCTGTATGCAGATGGGGCAGAATTAATTACAGGGGAAGATACTGAACACTTCAGTGAAGTATTATGCAAAGCACCACAGGGAAGGAGCTGCCTCCTTTCAATTTTTTCCCACCACCCTCAGGACAGAACATGGTCTGGGTGGAAAGTTCTGTGTGAACACCTCCTGATGCACACCAGGACGCAGTCCAGTTACTGTGATCTCCAGAAAATGCCTGGGCTGCTTGCAAAGCAATGCCACACATACCCAAAGTCTTGTCTGCCCATCAAACCTTGCTGATAAATGCTGAAATGTTCCCCACGATGAGGTTGCTTGAGGCAACTGCGTGCCAGAGAAGAAAGCAGGTGTGGGGGGAGAAGAGGTGAGGACAGAGGCAGCTAGGATAATGGGAAGAGAATACCTAGCACTTTGAGCAAGTGCTCCTGTTTATTTGTCCTTTATGCTGATGAGGTGTTTGACAAGACAAAAACATTTCCTTTGAAAGGGCTAGAAGAGAAACCTCACTGCATGCTATCGACTCCCCGAGGCTGCTCCTTCAGCACAGCTTGGCAAAATTCAGCCGAGAAGCTGGAATTCCTTTAACAGCACCTCCTATCCTCATGCCACCTACCATGATAAAAAAGAAACACCCAAACAGCTGCCTGGTACTGCCCAGGATGGGGGAGCAGCTGCTGCAGCGCTGCCTCCCCAAGCCAAGGAAGGGCGGAGGTCCCGTGAATCCTCCGGGGTGTCCTGTCTTAAAAATTTATAGAGGTGGAGAAGTCCACTACAGACCTCTGTAAAGGTCTCAGCACCTTTCCCTTGTCTGGTCAGAGACTTAGTGGCCCAAACCTGCTGTCCAGTTCCCATTGCTGTTATTTCATCTTCCCAGGGCTTCTTGGGTTTTCCCTCTTGTCCCTTTATGCCCCATCCTACTCTTCTTGCTCCTTCCTCCTCTCCAGGCCCCCCTCAGCCAGTAGCTCACCACCCTGCCTCAGCAAGAAGGCATTTCCACCCTGCCCGTGCTCCACCACGAACAGAAACAGCACAAATTATAACGGTCCTATTCAAGCATCACACAGTTTCCCACCCCCTTCCTATCTTCTTATGGGACTTTGCTTCATCTTGTAAGGCTGCAGGCTCTCCAGAGCAGGGACAGCTCTCTCTGTGGACTGAAACATGCCTAATGATCTCAGCTGGATGCCAATTGTCATGCAAAAAGAGCAGTCCCTCCCACTCCAGGCTTAGTGATGAGAAATCCCTTCAGAAGCCGTGCTTTGAGGCCAAGACAGAAGGAAAGGGTGGCAGGGAAAGGGAGCTGTAAGGGCTTTGTGGATCAGAGCTGGGAACATTCTCCCAGCACAGGAGTTGCATGACATGGCACAGTAGGGTGCAAAACCAGTGGGGGTAAGGATGGGTGGGCAATGTCGGGCACCCAAGAGAGAGGTGCATGTCCCAAACCCTGATGCTGCACTGTCCTCTCACCAAAAGAGGCCTTGGAGAGCACCGTGCACCCCTGCTGCCCACGTCCCTGGGATGCTGTTCTTTGTACAGAAACACCTGTGCTGGCCAGGAGGAAAAAGAGTGTTGGCCTGTAAAAATCCCTTCCTACCCCTCACCCTCCAGGTAAAAATAAATAAATCAAAAAAATATCTGTGGAAGTTCTGCTTTCACAAAACGGGAGGGGTTGTGCCCTCTGCACAGAGCGTCACTCCTGACGCTGTTCTCTGCTGGCCCAGGATGAAGAGGCAGCGTGTTCTGCTCCACTGACTCTTTCAAGGAAACCTGTTTCATGTTGTCTCTCATGCCCCCTTGCTGTGCTTGCCAGCTTTCTCTTCTGGCCCTGCCAGTTCCTCGATTTAGCTCCTTCTCCCTGCTTCATTTAGTTTGTCCTTTCTCAGTTCTTCTTTTCAAGCTACCGCAGAATCACGGCCCTTCCTGCGCACGGAGATGGGATGTAACAGGCACAATATTCAGTGTTTGGCACCAAGGCACAGAGAGGTTCTTGATGCGTGTTGCCTCTGGTCACCCACAGACACTGAATCCCGAGGAACAGCCTCTCCTGCACGTTTCTTGCAGGCAGATTTCACACCAGCCTTTTAGGGGAGATGGTAGGACGGCTTCATCTACTGAAAAAAGTTTTGCTGAAAATAAACTAAAAGCGTCAAAACCTAAAATGAATTACCTCAACCGTATCATTTCATTTAGAAGCTTTTTTTTTTTTTTTTTTTTTTCTTCCCCTTCATTAAACTAATATTTTGCCCTTACCTGGTTCATGTCAACTTCTATTTTCAAACACTCATTTTGATGCTTTAGTTAGAGGACACCATTTATCAATATACGGAGATCAAATCAGAACAATCTGAGGATACGACGTAAATGTTTTGATTGTCCATAAACCCATTTTCCCCCAGAAATGCTGAGGAGCTTTGGTCATTTGTCCCAACTGGGGGAAGAAAGCAAGTGATACTCCCCAGATGGTGGCTGTGCACCCCCTACCAGAAACCCTGGCCTCTCAGCAGCACTCTGACTTTGCTCTTACCTCCTACACCTTAAATACCCAGAGCTCTCCTGTGCAGAGATCTAAAGCCTTCAGCTCAGATAAATCAACCCTGCCTTAAAAATAATTCAGCCCACCAACTGACAACTATTGGTACAGCTCAGAGCCTATATCTTTCAAATTTGACGCAGTAGCACTTTCCCTTTGACTTGGAGGAATCAATTTAATGAGGTTCAGAGCACAGATCAGTACCAGAATCAAACACATCCTTCCTGGCCTGGCCACAAATACACGTCTCGGTGCTGAGATGCTGAAGAGCAACTCCATCAGCTGACACTGGTGTGTTTGCAATGATGATGGCTGCATCTGTGCTCTCCTCCATGAGCTGCGGCTGCGTGGCTGCCCTGAGCCCATGTCCCCCAGGCACATGCAGGTGGCATTCCCACCTCCCGGACATGGGGGCCATCACCCATGCCTGTGCAGCCTGGCAAAGCCTCTTCTGATGTTCTGGCAGAGGGCAAAGCTCCTACTGAACCGAGAGACAGGTCACACTGCAGCTCGGGTGCCAGCACAGGGGATGTCCCTGCAGCCCCCTGCCCTGGCTACAGTAAGAAGATAAACCAAAGTGTGGGTGGGGACCTCTGGAAAAGAAGACCCAGATGCAGCTGCTGCAGTCACAACCTCAGTTAGAAAGGTTTTCTGGGGGAAAGGGTGAGGAATCACATATCACAACACTCCCAGGTCGTGCCTGTGAGCACTCAGGCTGACCGCAGCGAGCATCCTTCCCTGCCTGCGAGGGCTCCGGGCAAAAAAAAACTTATATTAAGACTGGCTGAAGAAATGGGAGTTTCATCCAGAGGCTGGCACTGAATAAATGTGGAAATGAGCCATTGCTGCCAGCAGAAGGCCAGAAATCATATCCATGGAAGACTTTACAGAAGCCACTCACTTAATTACATGTGTTGAGTTACCCCACATTGCCCGAGGTCCGGAGGCCACTGGAGTGAGGGGCTGTGCGAGGCACCTCTTTGCCAGGGCTGATGCTGCAGTGTAAGGAACCTGGCTGAGAACAGCCACCATCCCCATTTAGCACCTGCTTGGGGAGCACAGATGTTAATTAACTTTGGGGCTTTGCTCTCCAGAAATGCCTCTGAAGAACAGCACTTTTCCCCCCAGGAGCAAGCTGTCCACATTCTCTTATTTTATTTTGCTCCAAATTTTAGAGGGGAAAAAAATAGCTTTTTGTTCATCTTCCTGATAACAGACTCCTTGTGTCTTCTGCACAATAAACAGCCTATAAATAAAATACCAACATGGATGTCACACAGAAAATATCTGGAGGGGATTAGTGTATGTTCTGGATAATAAATGGAGCCAGTTGAATTATTCATAGTGAATAAATCAGCTCTTCTCTGGTTTGGGAGCAGACCCTGAAACTTGTGGAAGCTCTTGGGGTACATTCAGGATGGGAGAAACTCATTTATTTCATTAGACCTACTGTGTGGCTCTTGGTTTGTCCCACAGGTCATACATGATCAGTGCTATTCCTCACTGGCCTCATGGTTGTTTGTTTTTTTCTTTTTCTGAAGGCAATGCCAAACGCTGGCTACAGGAGGGATGCTGCCCTTCTCTGCATGCCTGGCCTCACCACATGAATACGAGCAGCTACATGGGGAATGGTCCCTTCTCCTGACACCTGGGCATGCAGGACTGGGCTCAGGTGACCATTCCCAAATGTCAAGGAGTCAAGAGAGACGAGCCCTCTCCAAGCACGAGTATTTGTGGAGCCGCTATAAATGTTCCTCCAGCTCTGGCTGGGAGCTGCGCGGGGCCATCACTCAGGCGTGGAAACCAATGGCCAGAAAAAGCCCCGGGGCCCTTCACAGCCATTTCCCACCACTTTAAATTTCCGTGATATACATCTTCATCACGGACCAAAACCCGACCGTGCTCATTACACGAGTGCACATCCCGTGCGACTCCGGGGGATTTATGCTGACACCCGGCCCTCGCTGTGTGCTGGGCAGGCCGAGGGGAGCGCACAGCCCTCGGCACAACACTGCTGCGTGCTTCAGGCATTGCCATCCATCCCAGACGTGGGTGCTTCTGGGCTATTGCCTCCTAAACAGATGAATTGCGAAGCGTGTTTAAGTCCTTTCAGTTGAGAAGTGCTGTGCAACTGCTGGAGTCTATTATTATCGAGGAAGGAGGGGGGAGGTAACAAATTTCCTTTACCTATAGGCTTATCTCGTGCTCCAGAGCAACACATTCAAGCATCTTAAAAAGTGAGCCATTTTCATTTCATTTCCTCCCTACTTATTCCAAAGCAGCCGAAGCTAAGTATAATCAAGACTTAAGTGTTCCTCAGAGCCAGACAATTATTACCGGTCTCGGTTTCCCCATCTATTAAGAAGAAATGAAGATATTAACCCAAGCCTTGCAGCGGGACAGCAGGGCTGTAACCCGGGGCTTCCTGCGGCAGCTCCTACCCTCGCTGCCTTCCAACAAAGCCCGGCTGCCACTCCTCGGGATGCGGCTCTGCTTTGGCGTGGAGCTGCTGCTAAGTGCCTAAGGGCTCTCAGCAAGGGTGGCTTAGCCCTGCAGAGCCCAGCTCCCCTCTCGGAGATCTTTGCTGGGACAGCTCAGCCGCTCACAGGCAGCTGCCAACGTGCCGCACGCTCCGATAACGCGGCACCACCGGGGATTTTGCTCAAAGAGCTGCGAGCCAGCCTCTCAACCACCCGCAGCTCCAAGCGGGGAGGGAGCCGTCCTTGGAAGGGGTTGTGTGGACAGCCCCAGCCTTCCCACTCCACTAAAGCAGCCCTGCATGGAGAGCACCTCGACAAAGAGCCCCGGGTCCCCAGGGAGGCACGGTGGCAGCAGCCCCCCGCACAGCGCTGCCCCTCACCGGCTCCTCGGGATTTACATGAAAGCAGTCAGTGGGGAGTTCTCCTCATTCACGCTGTGCTTACACTTCTAAATTATAAAGTGTGTCAAACGAGGGTTTAATTTATATTTAACAAGACAACGTTTGTAAATTAATTATTCATCAGCTGATAACGAATAAACATTCCCCCTTTCCTCGCCCCCTCCTCGCCCTTATTTCCCAGGGTTTTCACAACTGCACCACACATGCACATCTATTAAATCTACCCTGCGATACTTCAGTCACGGGAAAATACGTTCTTCGTTCTCGATTTCGTTAGCGTGTTGCATGGTAACTACTGCAGCCAGGCTCAGCAGCATGAATTTAGCAGTGCGCAGCTTCTCCTTCCCGGGGAAGGAAGGGGGGGGATGTTCAACACGTGCACTTGGACGTCTCGCCCTCCTCGGGCTCCAGGCATCCCCTCGGAGGGGGGGCTGTGAAGGTCGTATGTTGCAGTAGTGGGGACAGGAGCTTAGTCTAACCCTGTGGAAATCACAGGGCAACAGAACCTGGCCCTTGGTGAATGCCAGAGACTTTTCTGTCTTTGGTATCACCAAGTAATGGGATTGAGGTGGTGCACAACCCCAGCAGAGGGGCTGTCATCAAGTCTGGCTACAGGATTTGGCACACTAGGGCATCTCCTCTGCTTCTAACACCCCCACACATACCACAGAGGAGTTTCTAGTCCTGAAACTACCTCTGATCCTGGACACTCGAAGCAGTGACAAAGGTCAGTCCCTAGCTGAGAAGCACGTGTCCCTTCGCATGGGCCAGGAGGCACCACGCTTCTCTGTGTTGCAGTCCTTGAGCCTCACACTTGGATTTGTGCAAGAAAGGAAGAAAAGGACAACTGCAGTCAGGGCTCTGGGAGGAATGGGAGAAGCTCCGAGCAGGACTTGCTCCATCCTCAAGCGAGGAAAAGAGGCACTTCTTCAATCCCACCCGTGCTGACTCTCACGGACACTTCACGGACGTCCTCGGGACTGAAAGACACAGCCCCAGCATTTGGCAACTGCCCTGTTTCTACAGAGTCATTTCCTGAGAGTCATCCCCAGAGGAAGAACTCTAGGTGCCCTTGACATGGCCATAATGCCATCACAAAACAAAACCAGGAGTAAATCCCTCCAGCAAACAACCAGTCAGCAAAAAACCTGAACCCAGAGCCTCCTCCCTTGGTCCCTGCTACCGCAGCCCTCCCTGGCGCCTCTTCCCGCAAACACGCTCGGAGAACCACGGCGGGTTTTTGTACCAGGCTTAGCGATACACCAAGGACACCTAAAACCTGCCTGCATTAATGGGAATCTAATTGGGCATCCAAACCCGCGGCACAGCTTGGAAAGCTGCGGCGCTGTGGGGGATAACTCTTTTGGCTTGAGGTGCTGCTGGCCGGCACCCAGAGGCTGCAGGCAGCCCTGGAAGAGCTTGTGGCCACGCACCTCCTTTCCCCAAGGGCACAAGTACAGCTCCCCATCGCCCCAAGTATCCCCAGGTTCCCCAGTGCCACCCAACCACAGCGGGTTCAAGGGCACAGGAAAGCTGTGTATGCCCCTTTGCAAGCCCCAGCCCATGCAGTGACTGGAACCTGGAGGAAACATCAGCTTTTCTACAGCCCTTTGCTCTCAGCCCATCCTCTCTGCTCAGCCAAGCCCTATCCCTCCATAGACCACAAGCTCCTAAAACACTCTCCTGCCATTTAACCATCTCTGTGCCTCCTATCTGATAACCGCCCCAGGGCTGGCACAGAAAGTCCTTTACACAGGGAGGAGGGAACGTAAAATTTACTTGGCTACCTAAATGGGGAACAAGACTACTGTTCTCATCTACAAGAGATACCAGGAAATCACTTTGTTTCTCCCCCCTCCAAACCTGCCCGTGTTCTGCTGACTCCTGAATGTTAATGTTATTTATGACAAGTGATTGATGATGGGGATGCAGAATCCACACCCGGCACAGGACATTTTCAAATCACCTATTCATTTTTAAGGACTGGAATCAGTTTTGCATCCTGACGTGATTTATCATGGGGAGGTTGAGCAGTGGCTACGCAGGACCAGCTTCCAAGCACTGACAGAGCATCACCAGCACGAAGGCAGCCGCGAGTGGTTAACTGTTTGAGGGGTGAGCAGAAGATGGCAGGACACCAATATCTAAACTACACTGCTTGGATTGGAGCCTTCCCTTCACCTGGGCATCAGGACTCTCCCGCAGCATTCAGCTTTGGACTACACTAACCTAAAACAGTAGCCACAGCCATGGTGACGTATTTCTTAAAGGGAGAACTGGATTTTTATCTTCTTTGTGGCCTGGCTAAGTGTGACCTGAAAAAGATCAATGGGACACGTGCCCTCCAATGGACCTACAGCTTTCCCAAGGCTCTGTACCTGGGGAAGGCACCACAGATGCTCAGGCAACGCACCTAAAAGAAATCTCACCGTGGGCTCTGGAGAGATATAGCTCCGAGTCAAATTCGGGTTCCCTTCCCATGGAAATGTGCATTGCCACGACTGCAGCCAGTTGTGACCAGCACCACAGGACCCCACAAGCCCTCAGTGCCCGTGCCCAGCAGTTTCCTGCCCTGCCCAGCAGCTCCTTGCCGTGCTGGGTGCACTGACACCTTCCCCAGGTGGGGAGGCTGCGGCTGGGTAAATTGGGTAAATCTGGGCAGCAGCACTCTGCTGCGATTCTCTGGTGTCTAGTAAGGGTTGAGTCCTCGGAGGGAATGGCTGCTCTCTCCACCTGTTTTCACAAAATACTGGAGAAACTGAATACGCTTGAAAACCCCGCTGCCACATACGACTGGTATTAGCCCGGTGGATCAAAAACCACTGAAGGGCTGGGATGGATGTACATACGTTCTCACATATGCATCACCATGGCATAAGCTTTGTTTCTTAGGAAACCAGCATAGCAGCAGTGTCTGGTAGCCCCGCTTAGGAGAAGGGATAAGCTCCAGATGCAAGGATGGGATTTCTAAGCCACTCTCTGCCCCCCTGCACAGTCGTGAGGAGCTCCAGGAGGAGCGGAGTTTCCAGGAGGGGTGGAAGAGGGGAAGGGAAACAGATGAGGAGGAAAGAGGAGGCATGAGGATGTGCACTGTGCTTTGGCTTGGTTTTCTCAGCACATCCTTGGGCGGTGCAAAGCAGGTGTCTGCGGGCACCAGGGATGGCACCCACCCAGCCTGGGCTACACCCGCATGCTGTGGGTCTTCTCTCAGAGACCAGGCCCCCAGGAACAAAGACAACAAGGGCTGCTTCAAATGCTTTTTGGAGCAAAAGTGGCACTACGTCTACAGCACCATTCCTCCGTCCCCAGAGAACTTTGCTCAGTGGAAATTTTCTACTTGGGAAAGTAAAATAAACAAAGATATACCTATCAGGTTTTCACTTTTTCTTTTTTTTTTTTTTTTTTGGCTTAACAGAGGCTGTTTTTTTTTCTGCTCCATCTTGCTAGGAAAGAGAGCCTCCCTACCCCACTGTCCTGTGAGCCAAAGCTGACAGAAGTCAGCTTTGTTTCCTGCTAGAAAACATGAAAAATGACTTCACACTGAAAACAATAATGGAAGTTTCCTGTAAAAAAAGAAAAAAAAAAAGGCAAACAATAGTTGCTGTCATGGCCTGGAGGCTCTGCAGAGCAAAGAGTGCCTCTGTTGGTTATTTCCAGTGCTCCCAGTGCAGCAGGGGCCTGAGCCACATGCAGAAGCCATCACAGGCATGGTGGCATCAGTCTAGGGTAGCAGGAGCAGAAGCAGAGCTCTTGCACCTGAGGCACCCTGCCTGCACCTCCCAGCACTACGGGCTGGCCTGGACACCCAAATATTGCACCTTCCGACCATTGCCACAGCAACCACTGCTCCCTCTCTCCCAATTATCACAGCATCACCCAGTGCACTACCTGGGCAATACAGAGCCAGCAGGCAGAGGTGTCGCTGGGGGAGGACACAGAGCATCTCTTCCCCAGGCCTTTGGGGATGGACGGTCACTGAGCTCACCAAGGGCACTCAGGGACCTTGCCCCTAACCCGGGACGTCCGCCAAGCCTTCCTAGCTCCAGCTATCAGCTGCACCTCTTCCCGAGGGAAGCAAATAAATCCACCTTTCCTTGTGACGCCACCACCAGGACACGGCACCAGTGGCGGGCCAGCTGCCCCCACAGCCCGCGCTCCGACCCCGCAGCAGGGGTGCCACCACTCACCATCTGGATGACAGACACCGGCCCGATGCTGTTCACGTAGATATCCACATCGATGAACGTGGGCTTGACTGCAGAGAAAATAAAAAAGATGTGGATGAGCTCAGGGCCAGGATCACTGGCTAGTGAAGGGTGGAGGGCCAGGGGAGATGGAGGTGAGCATCAGGGAGCAGAGGGGCTCCACCTGACCAAAAATCCCACCTACAGCAGCCACAAAAGTATGGAAAATGTGGGACAAAGCCTGGACAGGTCATCAGTGGGGACACTTACTGCCAATGTCGGGCCTCAGCTTGTTGTCATAGTTCTTCAGCAGTGAGTTGAGGATCTGCGTGGCATCAGTCTCCTGTGTCTTGGGGGTGAGGACCCAGGTTTTATTGATGCTGAGGTAATCGTAATCATACTCCTCTGTGCTCTCACACCTGGAGCAGAGAGACAAAAGGAGAGAGACATCACCGTGACATCTCTGCGGTGCACTGTGGGAGTGGGGGCACAGCTGGCTTTCAGAGATCCTGAAGGGGGGAGGAGGAGCTGAGCGTGAGGAGCTCAGGGATCTCCTCACAGCGATGCTCTAAGACCTTACCTGGCACCTTTGCTCACTTCACAGCCCCCCAGACGGGGGCCGCCTGTTAGCTCCAAAACCTCAGCTGCTCTCACTGCTGCTGCACCTGAAGCGGGATTCTTGTCAGTGACCAAATAGCATTTTGGGGGAGCAAAGCGTTTATAATAGAGGCACTTCAGAGAAAAGGGGTCCTAAAACTACCAAGCAGACAGCAGGCACGTCTGGCTCGCCAGGCACCTAGCCATCTGCCCTGCGCAGATCCTGGGAAATTAAAGCCTTATGCAAACTCCTCTGCCCTTGGGCCATGATCTGCCACAACCCATTCCCGTGCTCACCAACCCTTCCTCCACAGCCAGCTCCCAATTAAAGATGCTCCACCTTTCTGATCATCCAGTTCCAGGCCAGAAAAATTGCGTCCTCCTTCGGATGCAACATACTGAGCAACAGCTTCTCCCACTGCCTTTTAAACACACCCTCTCCAAGCCATTTGTGCCTCCAGTTTTCCTAAAGAAGTCTTCCTACACCCCCTAATTAAATTAGGTCCACATGGTCACAGGGGAAACTCCAACCACCTGCAGCCGATCTGGGCAGCTCATTCACAGGATCGTCCCTGGAAAGACACAGCCATATGGGGCAGAGGATGCCGAGCAATCCTGCACCCGGCACCCCCCTCAACGTCTGCTGTGCCGACGTGTCGCCTGCTGCAGTGCCTGCAAGGGGCTGGCAGCGGGAGCTGCCACGTCCCAGCTGGAGCCTTGCAGCACCGAGCAGGCACCGCGGGTGCACGGCTCCCTTTGGCACCAGGGGAGGCAGAGCCTGGCAAAGGCGCTGGGAGAGAGGAAGCGAGCATTAAATTGACACGTTGCAGTTAATTTATCAGAAGCTCCTCTTCTAAACCCCCAGATGGAAGTTGCTTTCACAGCCACTTTAAGACTCTTTGCATCTCCCCAGCTTTCAGGCGCTGGGACATGGCTCCTGGCAAGGGCTGGGCTGCGCACAGCTGCCCGCCCGCCGCTGCACGTTAGGTGTTGGTACATCAGCCTCTTGTTTCCCCTCTGATTGCGTGCTGCACTTCCTAACGAGGCTTAAGGAGTCTTAAGCAAGGCTGTCAGGATGCACTTCCCTATCTGAGTGGCAGTGCGGGCTCACTGCCTTCAGGATGCAGCCGAGCCAACAGCTCCGTTGTGCCCAGGGGCAGCAGGAGGCACAGGGACCACTGCTGTGCCCACCCCAAACCTGGCCAGAGCTGGCTTCCAGGGACAGGAGGGACACGTCTCTGCCCCCAGCCCAGCAGGGGAAAGCCAGCCTAGCTCCGTTTCCTCGCTGCCTCTAGAAGAGTGGGAACAATTACAACTAAACCTCATTTTAATGGTTGCTTGACCCTACTGGAAGCCAGCCCAGGGCATGTTACCTGCCAGCACTGAACTCTGCCTGTCCTGCCGTCCCACCAAAATCCAGCTCCTGCAGCCCTAAGGCGGTGGCAGAGCTCTAAATATCCCCTGGAACTGAAAAAAAAATGCACTGGTTACTCTGACCTCAGCCTTCTGGATTTCCCTCAATTTCTCGTTGCTGCTGAACACCTTGAGGTTTGAAGTAGCATTTTCAGGGAGTCACATCCCCATTACAGATGCAGTGACACTACCAAAGATATGCTTTTTTTTTTTTTTTTTTTTTTTTTTTTTTGCTAATGCAGCTAATCCTGGGCTACTAAACCACACTAAGCCATTTTAGCATAAGCAAGCCAGCTTTTGCTGGAGAAGATATGCTTTTCTGGGTGTACGCACAGACACACAGAGAGCAACTCTTGATGGTCAGGAGCAACTCTCGTGCCACCCTACACAGTCTCCTGCCTCCTCCCCAGTTCAAATCAGGAAGAGAAGAGTCCAGGAGCTATTGCAGAGAAAAGAAGTGAGGGACAGAGGGCTGTGCATGCCTCTCCAGCTGCATCTGGGAATGTCACACTGCAAACCCACAGCGATGCCCTGTGAACACTTGCTGTCTGGGTGGCTCTGTCCCCTTGCACAAAGCAACTGGCTAGGTGACAGGGGAAAGCCAGCTTCCATATGTCTCCGTGCAGTCAGGAGGCGAGGCAGAGCAGTGTTTCCTCACCTCTGCTTGTGGAAATGTCAAAACAGACACCTTGCATTGCTGCTGCACGCAGCCCCGGGGCTGGGATGCAGCTGGGAGGAGAGCAGGCACGGGAGGGCTGGGGCACCGCAGGGCAGGGCTGGGGACTGCCTCTGGCCGAGGCAGCATGGCACAGAGGTGTCCTTTTGGATGTGCCCAGGTACACAGATGGGGTTGGACAACCCTCCTTGGGCAGCCCTGGGCTTTTCTACAAGACATCACTGTTTGCCTTGCCTCCTGAACTGTGTTTCACTCGAGCAGGCACCTGTTTTACTGAGGGCTTCGAGCACACCGATGGGCAGATTAAAAGCAGGGCCAGAGAAGTTGTCCCTGCTGGCAGCCTCCTCCTGGCAGGAAGGTCTGGGAGGAGATGCTGACCTCGGGCTGTGACTGTGCCGCCCCTCTGCAAACAGCTCAAAGCCTCACCTGCTCCACAGGAACAGACAGCGACAAAAAGCAAGGACATTTCACCTGGGTGAAAAGCACGGTGCTCAATCCCAATTACTGCATGCTAATGTGTCCTTGTCACCCATACCAATGCCTCCGAGGGCTTGCAGACACAGGAATGCTCAGGCAAATTAATCTAAATTAGAAGCAGGCAGAAAAATTAGGGACAGAGGGCTCACTAAAGAGTACTCTACCTGTTTCACATGTCAGTGTACCTCTCCTTCCACAGCTCGCTCAGTGAAGCCCTGTTGGTCAAGTCTGCACAGCCCCAGCCATCCATCAAGCCCAGCTTTTTGGTGGTGTGATGCTGTGCAGGATCCTGCCTTCAGGGCTCTGAGCTGGGTGCCTGGGTCCCAGCCGAGGCAGAGCTCTTGGAAACGCTGGTGAATTAGCCTCTGTGGTGGGGAAATCATCTGGGGAGTGCTGAGTCACCCAGCACAGAGCGTGCAGCCCACCCCAGCACCAGGGACAGGTCTTGCAGCACATGCTGGAGAAGAGCTTGCACACACTGCTTCGGTGTGGCACCTGCACCACACTCCTCACCCAGGCACCCACCCAAGTGCAGAGCAGCCTGCACGCAGGAAAAGGCAGCGAATCCAGGACAGGACCGTGGTACAACTCGCTCCTTTTCTCCTTTTTCTCCCCCAGGCTTCCTCTGCTGCTCCATCACCCCCACGCCACACACAGACGCTGCTCCTGGCAGCTCGGTGAAGAAGCAGGCACAAGGGACAGGGCAGAAGGGAACCTGGGCTGGTTATGGGGCAAAGCTTCCCACTCAAAGGCATGCGAACCCAGAACTTAAGGGCACCTCCAGGTGATTTTACCGCTTACAACTCACCCCATCAAAACACAGTGCAGGTGGCACTGTGCTGCAGGGACAGCAGGGCACAGGAGCCGGGACCACCATGAACCCCTCGCTGCCCTCAATCCCCCAAATCCTGCATGATGGAGAGGCTGGGGACCAGGGTGTGAGCCACAGGGCAGCTCTCGCTGCCTCCACGCTGGCGAGGCTGTGCCCTGGAGGACAGTGGTAGGGACGGGGCTCCTCGCACCCGAGTTCGGGGAAGCCTTGGCAGAGCAGACCGTTAGTAGCAGGATTCATGCTCCCTGCCCCTGCCTGCATTTGTAATGGGATTTGATCGGTTTTAAGGCGGCTTATTCTGCCAATTAGCTTCAGCCAGTGAAATCCCTCTTCCCCGGAGCCCCGGGGGCAACAATCTGCTGACAACATGTTCTTTCCCCGATCCAGCCATTAAACTCACCAGCAGGGCTGGCAATTGTTAAAAAAAAAAAAAAATATATATATATATATATATATATATATAAACAAACAAACAAACAAAAAAAACAAACAACACCGAAACTTGAAAAAAACCCTTGTGCGTGGGGCCCTTCATCACCGGTTGCATTACAGCGCTCCGAGCCGCTGGCCCTGGGCGAGCACCGTAACGTGCCAGCCCCACGCTGCCGCTCGCCCCGGGGCCAACCTGTGGAGCAGGGCAGGAGCCTCGGCTTTGGGGTGGGCTTTTGAGGTGTCGAGGGCTGGGGTGCCGCGAGTGGGGGGCTACGGGCTCCTTCCCACCCAGCGCAGCTCCGCGTGGGGATGCCCCGGCGGTGCGCGGTGCCGAGCCGCCCCCGGCCGTGTCCCGGCTGCCCCCAGACGAGGCTCAGCCCCCGGCAGCATTGGGCCGGCGAGGGGGCGGCGGGGTGCTGGAAACGGGGTGCTGGAAAAGGGGCGTCCCCTCGCTTCTGGGCACGCAAAGCGGGGACCCGAAGTGCAAAGCATCCCCCGGGCGAGGCGCAGAGCCTCGGGGGCGGGCAGGATGGAGCGGCCGGGGGCACGGAGCCCGGAGACCCCCCCCCCAAATCTCCGCGACGGGGAAACTGAGGCAGGGAGCGGGGCGCACCGCGGCCGGCGGGGTGCTCACCTGGAGGGGCGCAGAGCCGGCCCGAGGGCCAGGCAGAGCAGCAGCACCGTCCCGGACATCTCGGCGAGGAAAAGGCCGGTCCCGGGCGGGGGGGGGGGGAGCGGCGGAGGCGGCGGCGGGGCCCCCCCTGTGCCCGCTGCGCCGCGCTCCAGCCCCGCCGCCTCCCGCCCGGCTCCGCGCTCGGCGCCGCCGGGGAGGCAGGGGAAAGTTGGGCATCTCTTCGGCGAGGGGAGGAGGGGCTCCGTGCAGGGTCCTAGCTCCACGCTCGGGGGCCCGTGCCCGCCCCCGGAGGGCCGGGCAGCAGCTTAGAGGGGGGGGTGCGCAGCGCTGAGCCTCCCCCTCCCAAAAAATCTGCCAGCGCTGCGCCCCCGGGAGCGAGCAGCGGCGGGTGGCACGGTGCTCGCCCTGCCCCTCTGCGGAGCCAGGAGTCGTCGTTTGCCATCGATACGTACGAAAGAAGGCTAATTAAAGAAATAATTGAGGGTAATTATTGTTACAGCACGCAAGGCAGCGGTCCCCGCTGAGCTGCCGAGGAGCTGCAGCCGGCAGCGGGTCCTCTCCCACCTGTAGGGCCGCTGGCCCGTGGGAAAAGGGTGGGAGTGTGTGGGTAGGAGCAGGGGGTGGCTGGGGCTGCAGGGGGCTGAGGGTGGGTTGTGAGTTTTTGAGCTCTCTGCTGCTGCTTTCCCCGGTTTGCCAAGCAGCCTTGGGCAGTTCTTTTCACTGCTGGCATCCGGCTTGTAAACAGGGATAGCAGATTCCTCCTTGGCACGTTTTGGGTGAGAGTTACTGGGACCCAACTTTGTTACAGCTACATGCAGGAGCAAGAATTTCCCTTCACCATCTGGTTACAGCCCGTGCTTTGCAGGAGCCTGTCCCCTGAGGGGCACGGTCCTGCCTCTCCCAGAGGACCTGGTACCATCGATCACAGCTTGGGACTTGATGCCATCGGATGTATTGCAGTGGCACCATGGACAAGTGGCTCTCCTGGCCCCACCACAGCCTTTCTCACACAAGCACAAGCAAATCGCTCCCTTTTCTCTGCATTGTGCCTCTAACCACTGCCTCATTTGCTCAGCAGGACAGGGAGATGTCCCTTCCCCACACGCATTCAGTGTCTAATAGCTAGGGCTGGTCTCGGTGGGGACGAGGGGGCTACAGCAGCACAAACAGTAAATAACAGCAGCACACCTGGGTGATTTTTCAAGGCTCTTCCTACACAGGCTCTCCCTTGCCGATTCTAGCAATGATCACCTCAAGCCCTCGAGCATGAGATCTGAGCAGCATCAAAGCCGTAGGAGCCAGCTGCAGGCAGCGCCGCTCCGAGATGGAATTTCCTTGTAGCGGAGCAGCTGCAGATGATGTTTCTTTTTAGTGCAAGCACAGGAGCCGCTCTGGGATGGTGGGTTTATAGGAAGCACATGTCAAAAGAGTAAATAACGAAATCAAAGCAACGGCGAAGGTGAAAGAACCCTTTAAACTTCAAAGCGAGGCACCCGATTGCCCCAGAAGTTCTGCGGGGATCTGGATGAAGCTGAAGTTGGGAGAGATGCACCGGTAGCCGCGGGGAGGATGTAGCTGTTGGAAGGTTGTGGTCCTGAACGGATCACAGAAAACCCAGGGGTTTGTACATGTGCTCTCAGCTCCCCCTCAAGACGCAGGATGTGAAGTGGCACGTGGGGAAATTCACTGCACCACTTCGGTTTTCACTTGCACCAAATGGAAGAAGGAAACACATCGATGGGGCTTGGAGGAAAGCAAAAGGAGGGCGCTGCTTTTCAGACAAACACCTTATGTACCAACAGTGTAGGCTGAGGCAGGAAGAAAGCCTTTTCAAATTCAGCAAATTATTTTGGACAGGAACGAACCACCCTCAGTCTGAACACTGAGAAGCACAAGATGTCCTACACCAGTGTTTGGGGAGGAAAGAGTCCCTGTTTTCCACTTTGAAGAGACATTTGTTTCAAGGTCTTGTCACAGGATTCTCCAAACTTAAACAGGAGATGAAATATTTCATTCAAAATACTTTTTGTCCCTTCTGGTGCTGTTGGACAGTCCCAGCCACTGTCCTTGGTGCTCGCTCTCCTCATGGTAACAAAACGGGGCTGTGCTGTGACCTGGCCATCGTGTGCTGTCCTCTTGGAGCCACGCAGGTTCCCACACCAGGACTTCCAGTGGGTCTCCTCCCTCTGTTATGGGAGAAGTCCCAGGAGAAGCTGGCTACAGGGCCTCTTTGGAAAACTTCTATGATAAAACCCCACGCATAAGCCTAAACTCTCTCCTCTGAACTGGGGCACATCCTGTACACCAGAAACATTTGTTTACTCTACCAGGGCATTTGTTCGACACCGCTGAGGTTTTGTCTGTTCAGGCTCACCACGCACAGCAGCAGATGCTCATCTGGGCTCACACGACATCAATAACCACTCCAGCTGGGCTCTGGCTTCCCACCAACATGGACAGCGATGATGTATGAAGCAGACAGGACACGGTTTGATTTTTGGGTGCAGGAGTGAGCTGGCAGTGCTTGCGGATAAAAAAGAAGTGCTTGGATCCTGAACAAATGTGATGTGAATGTTTTCCAAGGAGAATGAAAGGAGTGGGAGGACAGCCCAGGTCATAGCAAGAGCTGCTGCACGCTGTCCTGGAGGGCGATGGGAGCGCTAATGGGAGCAAGAGCTTTGCTTTCAGCCTTGACTGCTACATCAGGCCGGGCCTGAAGGAGCCTCCACATCCCCTTCCACCACGGACAGTCCCTCATTCAAGCTACTTTGTTAGAAGAGATCACCAAATGGATATGTGATCTGATCCTGGGTGTCAAAACGGTTCTCGCTGTCATCCCTGGATGGGAAAGATGCCATTGCCTGCTTTTTCTTTATGGCTCTGCTCTTTTGGCAGGCTCCCCAGCTCAGGGCTTAAAATGTTACATTCCTCCTCGGGATCAATACGTGAGAAGAGAAAATGCACATAGGAGAGGGTGGGGAGGGGGAGAGAGTTGGCAGTACTTAGCAAAAAAATAAAAAAGGAAAAAATCTCAGCAAATTGAGCACGAGGTGCCTCAATGCAGTTTCAAAGAGGAATTTGCAGCTATGCCATCCATCCATCAGATGTCCAGCACAGGACCACGAGCTGGTAGTTTGATGAGCAACCACCAGCATCACTCCCAGGAAGGATATTCCAAACGGTCTGCAACTCCTGACACAAACCTTGGGGACAAGCAGCTGCAGGAACAGGAGTGATTGCTCCTCATCACTGCAGAAACACTTCTGCCTCTGGATCAAGACAAGCTAGCTCCTTGTCAACATCAGTTCAGGGGAGGGGAAAAGGAACCAGGAAGGTCAAGGACAGAAGATGGTGCTCAGGACCAAATCCCATGCAGTCCCTAACCCTAACCAACTCTCTCCATGCCTGCTGGGAAGCTGAGGCACACCATCATCCGCCAGCCTGGCAGGCTTTGAGAAAGGCAGAGGGAGTCACAGTTACATTTTTTGTTAATACCTTTAGGGCATTTCTGCCCAGAGATGTGGGAATTTCTTTCCACACTGCCTCAGGAATGTTTATCCAGTAGTAAATAATGCTCACTTGTGGCAGGGTTCAGCTGCCCGCAGCGAGCCCATGTTCTCACACCTCTTTTCCTCTTGGAAGCTCCGAGGGATTGCAGGGTCTCTTTGCTTCCCTTCCCTGAGAAGCTCTGGTATCACACCAGCAGGAGGGAAATGTCCTGATGCCCTTTTCTCTCAAGTGCCTGAACCTGAGGGATGCTTTTAGGAGGGGCTGGATTTTGTCATGCCTTAAGGCAGTGTTTGGGTTGGTGGCGTTCACAGAGCCACCCCAACAGGGGTTCGTGAAAGCTCTCCGGGGAGGTGGCTGCCCTTTGCTGCCTGGCTGCTGGACCTGGTAATTGCCAGCACGTCGGCAATGAGAGATCTTCCCCTAATACTCGCTAAGCTCCAATCTTAATCTTGTTCGTCGCTGTTAAGTCTCAGGGAAACTGGGCCGATGCGCTGAAAGGAGGTGAAGTTAAAAGATTCGAGAGGAAACTGAAGTCTCTTCAAAAAATGAAGAGAAATAATCTTCAAAGGTTCCCACGAGCCCGCACACCCTGACCTGCATGAGCTGCACAGATAAACACTGCAAAAGCAGCCGGAGCCTAGCAGGGCTTGTTTCTTAGCCTGATATTTTGTAAGAGAGATGATTTGAGGCTGGAATGGGAAAGCAGCACTGGGAACCAAGCACGCCGGGCCGGGCAGTGGGGTTATGGGGTGGAGAAGTAGGTGTGGGAGCACACGGCAGGCTCCCCATGGGGTGCAGTGCTGGGGTGCCTCCCCTCTGGGTATTTCCAAACAGCCAGTGCTCTGCAGCAGAGGTGGATTCCAGAGCCAGGTACTCATCACCTGCCACGGGTACTTTGGGAAGCCTGGGAAGGGAAACCATCAGCTCCTGGGGGAGCTTGGCAGCAAATTTCCCCCTTGTCTTCAGACATGGGTTTGGTGGACAGGGGACTCCTGCCTTCCAGGAGGCTGTTAGAGAACGCCTTTCAACAGCAGTCAAATCCACCCCAAAAAAAAAAAAAAAAAAAAAAAAGCAAGCCATAATTACACCCACACAGCTCTCCACACACTGCGCTAAGCTTCACCCCCCTGTCAGAAATGCACCCGCACTGATGGAGTGGATATGTTGATTAAAAATCCCCAAAAATGAATAGATCAAGAGAAATCTGCCATATCCCTGCAGCAAGGGTGAAGCGCTTTTTAATTAAGGACAAAGAGATGCAAATGTCCTGAATCATCACAAGCAAATAGCAAAATAGCACCTGTCAGAATATTAAAAAACAAGCACTCAGCGTTCCCTTGTGATCAGCTCGAAGGAGGCCTTGAGTTTAAAAAAAAATAAAATTAAAAAAAATAAATCCCACCGAGAGTTGAAAAATGTAACAGGCTGAGATAGAGGGAAGGGCTCAATGAAAACAAGCGGGTGCTGCTCACTGCTGGTTGTGGTGCCAGAACAGAAGGGTCAGAGCCATGCACCCGTGTGAGACCTGCAATTGCCAAAGCAGAGGGGATTTCAGGTTTTTCAAGAAATGAGAGCAATAGGGATGGGGTTAGGAGCTTTGCAATGCGACCCCCGCAAACCCTTCTCATCTTTGTTGAATTGAAGTCCCAGGCCCCAGGGCCAAGGGGGACACAGGGACAGGAAAGGCAATGAAAGGAGCAAGTGTAGGGACGCACGGCAAGGGCTGGCACAGCCCAGAAGCAGCGACAAAGGGCTGTGAAAGGAAGGCAGAGCGAAAGGGAAATGCCTGGAATAATAAGTGACGGACGGATGCCTTTGAAGGGGACTCGGGTATCTCGGGTCTCCAGCCTGACCTACTTAAAACTGTCGTAATCTGATGAAGGAGCATCCTCCGGCTCTAAATATAAACTTCCCTCCTCTTCATTTAAATCCCTTCCCTCTGCCACCAACGGTGGGACGGTGCTCAGCAGCTGGGCACAAGGTGCTGTGTGTGTCCCATAGGTCCTGGGGTCATGCAGAAGGGTCTCCCACCAGCTGGGGACCCCAGGGAGGCTGCTGGGCTCTTTCCACATGGAAAACAGAAACACAGCAGCAGGGGCATCAGCATGGGGCTCAGGGAGGTGGCGATGGCATCGCACGGGCTTCTAGCAGCCTGCTTAGGAACAAGGGCGACGTTGCGCATTGCCTGTAGGGGAATTAAAGGTTGCAGTACTGTCAGGTAATGATTCTCTGTGCAAGCAACACAAGGGACCCAAAAGTAAGGAGGCTCCTCTTAGCTCCTTGCATACATGTGGTTTGCAGTCAGACATTTCCGTGGTTTTAAAAGAACCACAGCTCTGGTGCACAACAGAGGCTTGCAGCATTTGAACAATTAGCAAACTTAAGCAGAATTTGGCAATTAGTTTAAGCTAAAAGCAAAACAAACAGAACCACAATCCAAGAGAAAAGAGCAGCAAAACATTTTTTTTTTTCCCAATCTGTTTCGAAATGAAACATTCTAAGAATACCAAAACGTTTCACCAATCCTTTTTCTAAATGAATTGCTTCAAGTTTTTCCACATCAGCACACCATTATTCATTTAAAACGTGACCTTCTTTAAATAAAAAGGGGAGAAAAGGAACCACTGTTTAGGTTTGAACAAAATATCAAGATGACAAGATGAATTTTTTTCATTTTTTCCCATTTCACTGGAAAGCCATGTAGGGGGGAAGGAAAAAAAAAAAAAAGGAAAGAAAGAAAAAGCTTTTGAATCAATCTGAACCAAATTCACTCCATCCCTCACTCTGCTCTGGAGCAATTTCCACATCCGTAATGGGTATTCCCCAGGGAGCCGCTCACTGCAGCCCCTTGGTGTGAGAATGAAGGGGACAGCTGAGCGACTCGGCAGAGTGCCTGGGGCAATCTGGTCCCTGGCATGAGCTCGGGGAGAGCTGGCAGATCAGAGCAAGACTCATAATACTCTTTTATCAAGGGCTTTAATCGAGCCTTGCACCTCCCAACTCCCAGAGAATACCAAGTTTCCAGCTCATAGACTCCGGGACTGTACAAGCTATTTGGGAACCTCTGCATGCTCTAACCAACTTCTTCAGTTTGGTGGTAAAAATGCATGTAGAATTAGAAAGGAAAAACAATTACGTTAAAAAAATGTCATTACAGAAAACTAGCAGGCTGCGCATCTCAGTACCACCAACAGACCGAGATGGGCTTGTTCCCTTTGTGGAGACAGGCCCCGTTAATTTCCTTGGCAGGATCTCCCATGCTAAGACTACAAGGAAAATGTTTGGTTTGACTTTTTTTCCCCCCCCCACAGTGTTTATGAACACTGGGAAGCTTGGGGTTAAAAAAGCTCTTAATCTGAAATGCTACATACATTAATTTTTGCAAAGCTCAAGTTTAGGGTAAAATCTGAACTGACACATTCTCCTTGAAGGAGGAGGGGGGGCTGAAGATAATATTTACAAAAGAAAAAAGATCAAACAGGCAAAGTGGATTTTTTTTTAAGCTTGCAGAAAGATACTAAGCTCAATAATCAGACAAGAAAGGCAATGAGCAGTTATCAAAGCAGCAGCCGTTTTAAGAGCTGCGCTCATCTGAAAGCGACTTTTAGTTCTCGGGAAAACTGCCGCCTCAACAGCTGTCCCAATTAGAGCCAGCCAGAAATTTCCCAATAAACCAACATTTTGTCAGAAAATAATTCGCTGAGTCTGAAGTGCTCGGAGCTGGCTGAACTTTTGTTGGGTGCCAACGCGGGGCTGCGGCGGGGGCCGGCGCTCAGCTGGCAGCTCTGCACCACCAGCAGGAATGGGGACAGGAAAGTCAATTTTGGGGAGCAGCTGCAGGTGCCAGGAAGCGCCTAGTCCACGTCATTTATGCTTGGGATTTGGTTTGAAAAAAGATGAAAAGGCAACTGAGTTTCTTATGAACTTGAACTCGAGCCAGGCGGATTCGTTCCTGCCACGATCCCATATGCCTGACCCCATTTTAGGAGCTGGCGACTGGATCTGCCAGGAAAGGAAAAAAAGGGGAAAAAAATACTGTGGAGAGGCCAATGCTGGAAGTGTCTCCTGGCAGGAGGGGATGCTCATGGCCATGCCCAAGTCTGCCTGGCTCTGAGGCCAGCAGGTCTCCTGGGGGCTCTCCATCCTTGCAGTGGCCTCACCAGGGACCTCCTGATGCCTCCTTCCCCCTCTTCTTCATTTTTGTAAGCATAGCAAAGGCAATAGCTACAGGTGTTAGGTTTTTCAGCTGCATCTTTGAAAACTGATGTGTTACCACTGGACACCTCACTGGGCTTGTTCCAGCTGCCTCACTGCATGAGAAACTTACAAAAAGGAGAAAACCCACAAGACTTAGTCTAGAAGATCCTGCACAAAGCTTCACATGAGTATGGAGAGATGTTAGCTAGCTGTATTTAGATTATAAATTTTAAAAGACACCACACAGGACTGCTCAGACCACCTGCCGCAATCCAAGGCACTTGCTGGACCCAGAGAAGTCCCTGAGTAAAAAGCTGTGAATGCCTCGTGTGCACCCTGACCAGCAGGGAAAAGCCTTTCTGAGAGCGGTAATCACTGATTGCTAACAATAATTAACCTATAACAACATTGAGGACTGAGGCACACACCCCGTCACATGCATCTCCAGATGAAAACAAAGCCCCTCCTAAAAGGGATTTCTTGTTAAAAACACCTAGAAATGTTAATTTGCAACACAAGCAGAGTTTTTCCCAGCACAAGGGGAGTTATCAGGGCATAGAGCCCGCCTGCAGGCACTGGTCCCCCTGCCCACAGGGCTGACTGCTGTTCACAGCGGGACCCATCGTGTCCTTGCTCGTGTTCCCCTGCACCCAGCCTGCCCGCTTGGAGCTGCTGCCCTCCCTGAAGCCAGAAAAACCTGCATCTGCTGCCTTCCCCATCTCATCTCACAAGCTGTGAGATCCCACCCCTCTCGCCGCCTGTCCCTGCTGACAGCCGTGCTTCCTACAGAGCAAATGGGCTTGCAACTCAGCAAGCAGAGTCATTTGCATTGATTTCCATGGCCTGGATTCTCCGCCTGGATTCTCCCGGTCCCCACCACCGCCCCATGCCTCCAGAGCGGGAGCACCACAACCCCATCCTAGAGCTCTGCTGTGCTCCTGTTTGCTCCCAGAAAAGAGCAGTGACAGTGGCTCGCACTCCCAAAAAGGATCCCTACAGCAGTCAGAAGAGCACCAGCACAACAGGAAGACTGTGCAAGAAACTTGAGTGTTGTTTTTTTTTTTTTTTTTCCTTAGAGAAAATGCTTCTATTTTTGACAAAAGGACTTTCTGAGGTATGAAACCTCTTATGAAATTTCTCCCACGTCGGTGCTTTACATAAACTATTTTGCTGCAGTTGTGTTATTCATTGCACGCACTTTACACCCGTGTGAACCAGTTTATCTCAGGAGAGTGGAAAGTGAAGGCTGGCTGTAGGATGTCCTGCAAGTCCCAGATCTTCATCCTCTGTAGCCATGCTACAGAGCGAGAAAAGGGTCTCACCAGCACAAACATCACCACTAGCCCTGCAGGAGCAGGGTGTAAATGGGCCAGGAAACACCACTTGGATGCACCGAGCCACAGCCCCTGCCAGTGGAAGCTGCAAGGGCAAGCAGCATCGCACCGATGTGCTCCTGAAGAGCCCGTGGCTGCCGAGCACGGTGAGAAGACATCCTCGGAGGGATTAGCAGGGTGAAGAGTCCATCCACCGCATTAGTATCGCAGCCTTATTTTTTTTTTCTCTGGGCCTGAGATGTCAGGGCTGATAGCGGCGCAGTTTGTTTCACACCAAATGTACAGCGATAGGTCAGGAGAACAAGTGAAAATGCCACCTTTGAGGGGAATTGGATCATTAAAATGTCACAGCAGTATCTTGGGAAGCCAACCAGAGATTCCAGCTGCAACTCCTTGCTCCCTCTGCTAGGAAAAATAAATAACACCTGCCAAGCGAGACCAGGCCTTTCTTTTCTAAAGAGATTACTGTTGTTTTTTTTTTTATATCACTATTTTTTTCACACCATCCTGCCAGCCAGAGAGTCGTGAGCTCATTTTCCATTGTCACAAAGTTCAATTTGGGGGGGAATAAAACCTCTTCTCCAATCTGGGACTAGTAGGTGAAGGCTACATCCTGCGGATAGCGCAGAAGGGAAACGTGTACACCACTCCATCTCCTGTCACATCAGAGAAAAATTAATGGCAGAGCTATGATGGGATTTATTCCCTTTTCTAGCTTTTCATCATCACTGCTTTTTTTTCAAGCAGCAAATTGCCTCCTTCTTTCTGCTTCCCCCCCATGCCATGTTTCCCACCATGGCTCAGGTCACCCAGGATGGAGGTACAGAGCCAAAAATATCTCAGGGCAGCACCCAGCACAGTCAGGCTGCCCTCAGGCTCCCTGATCCATCCATCTGGTCACAGGACAGCCGATGTAGCTGCTGCCACCACTGCAGACCTTCCTCTGCTTCCCTCTCCTGCTTTCCCTCTGGAGGAGCAGCTCCAAACCTTCCCAGATCTCAAAAGACTCAGGCTCTTACAGTGGCAACCCTCTGCCCTCCCTCCATGCTGTGCTTTGGTGCCTAATTGTTCTAATAGTTTCCCAAAGCCCCCATTCATCTTCTGCCATAATTCAGGTCTTTGTTCCGCACTGTGGAGCGGAGAGAGTAAAGCAGTGTGAGGACAATGACAAATCAGACTCCGAAGGGCAGATGACTCCTTCCCTTTGACCATGCATACAAGGAAAAATCAGAGCTACCTGGTCTATTGTTTGTCAACACCCATCTGGTCCAGGCGAGATAATAACCACAAAAGTACAGAGCTGGGGCACAAAGAATGAGGAGGGAGCATGCTATTGTAGCTGCCTGAGTGGCTCCACTGCTGGCACAACAAAGCCTTTTGTCCACTGATTTTTATTTTTTTTCCTTGCAGATTACTTTTTGGTTACCTTCTGTGTTTTCCCTTCTCTTCCCAAGCATCTCATTACTAAGTTTTGTGGAGGTTTCCAGAATTTTAGGGCTGGCCAGGAGAGGGCCATTCAAAGCCAGGGCTTTCTGGAGCTGAACCCCCACTTCTCTTTGCCCTGGAGCTGGACCACATCACTGGAATTCATCGGGGCAAATTTTTAACTCTTTGCCCAGTACTTGGGATAACCGATGTTCAGCCACTGATTAGCCACCAGGTTCATCCATCTGCAAGGTGATCTCTGTGCTGCAGGATGGGCCAGTGAAGCCCCAGCTCATCCTTTCCTGTCCTTGATTAGATGACGCTATGATTTTCTAATCAGGAGAATCACAGATGGCAAATAAATGAAATGGTGAAAAAAACAAATTAATATTTATTTATGCTAAAATGCATCATTACTTTTATTTGCAACATAACCATGCATCAGAGAGATTGAACTTCTCTGACCGGCTCAAGCCCTTTGCGCAGGAAATAAGCTAGGAAGATTTGGAGACGGGCCATACAAGCAGGTTCAAGGCAGAGAGACACCTTAAGAGCTGAATATATTCACATCTGAGGCTTTGATTCTCCAATCCTCCTCCTGGTGATTACAAGGAGGAGAGAGAGGGATTGTTTAACTTTGAAACTCCAAAATGGCCTTGGTGTCCACAAAGGTTTTAGAGAGCGCTCGCAACACAGCAAGAGCCAGGGATTAAGCTCTAAATCCATGTTTTGTCCCTGAAAAGCTGTCCTGATCACTAATAAAGTGAATTCTCTGCTCTCAAGAAATATTTATCTACATCATTAAAACTCCCTGCTATTGTTGGGCACAACTGGCAGCCAGCAGCTGGGAGCAAAACCATAAAAACCCTCTGGTGTGAGATGGAAGTGCCCCCGCTGAGCAGAGCAAGGGCAAGGGAGGATGGGAAGAGCTGGGTGTTGATGGGGACGGAGGGGCCTGACAGCCCTGACAGCACCATTAGCAGCCCCAGCCAGGACAGCAGGGAAGCTGGGGTCAGGGCAGAGCTGCAGAGGGAGGCTCGGAGATGGCAGCTCCAAGCACCCTGCTGCCCCCATGGAGCTTTCATCGGTCCTTCCTTTATGTAAATCTCATTTACTTCAAGTGCTGCTAACTGAGAGCTGCAGCCTGACAGCACTCTCAGTCAGCTTCTGCGAAAAGCAGCACTCTGCAGAACAGGCTCCTATAGCTCCTTCTGGGGTGGAGAGCACCGAGGTGCTACAGGCACAGCTCCTGCAGCCTGTGGACTGAGCTCATGTGCCACATGAGATGTCTCAGTACACTCTGGAGTCATCCAGTCTGATTTTTGGAAATGTTGCCGCTCACAGAACCCATGCTCAGGTGCACTGCACACCCCACTGGTCACAAGAGGGTCCTGGCATGGCAGCACCCAGGTGCTCTGCGTGGAGCAAACATCACCAAGGGCACTCCGGGAAGCCCTAAGTCAGACACTGAGCAACAGGCACACATCTGAAGGGCACAGATGTACCACATTAACCCCACCTTTCTGGGCACATGTACGTCATGTTGCTGCTCCACACCTCTCAGCTTCTGCTCAGGAGCAGCTGTACATGGAGGTATGAAGAGACGAAAACACATCGTGCCTTTGCCTGCCATGCTCAGCACAGCTTGTCCATGCCAGGTCACATCCTGCAGCCGTGGCTTCGCAGCTCCCTCAGCCCCCAGAGCCATGACTCTTCCAGCTGGAAGAGCTCTTACGTGGGGATGAAGGGCCCCAAGTCCAAGTGTATAATTGCATGAGGTAGGGAAAGGATGGACAAGGATCCAGGGCTCACCTTCTTTTCTAACACAAACTCACCAGTGGACATGCAATGAAAGGGGGAAAAACAGACCCAAAGCCTAACTGAAAGTTCTTCATGCCACAAAGCAGCAGGAAAACTCCTTTCTGCAGGACGTGGACATGGCTGTTACGAGTTTACAAAGCTACTGGGCCAACTCACAGCACAGCAGCAGGAAATCCAGTGAGAACTATTAAGCACAAGGACACATCTTTTACTGGCAAATCCCTGAGCCACAGATTGCTGGAAGCTGAGAAAGAACCCCAGGGAAGCTCTGCAAGATGCTTCCTATAATCTTAGGCTTTCACTGTCATGCATCTGCTGTTTGACTGCTATCAGAAACTGGATACTCTTGCAACAAGCATTTTGGCTCTCCCAGTATATCAGCTCTTCTGTGCCCGTAAATTGTGAGCACAGGAATCACCTGCACTAAAGCTGAGCTAAGTTTTGAAATACCTGCCTTCCCCCCACACATAGCTGGGCAATAACTTCTCAGCAAATGACTTATTTACTTTATATACATGCAATTTCCAGGCACCCAAAGTGATGCAAAAATCCAGGTCAAATTCCCTGAATAGCTTTCACCACCAAAAAAAAAGCAACCACCGCTCTGAAGGGTTGGGCAAATCACATGGAAAAGGGTTGGAGTCCTTCCGAAATGCTTTTTTTTTTTCTATTTCCAAAAAAGCTTCTATTTCAGGCACTGTCTATATACGCCAGCAAGAGACTCCCTGCAAGCATGAGAAGTGCAGACCCAGTTCCCTGCCCTCCCTGGGGTTACGTGCCCCCACAGCTCCCTCCTCACCACTGCCGCAGGACCTGCTCTCATCCTGCTGTGGCCAGTGCAGTTCTCCGGAGCTGCCCTGAGCATCCATCCGGTTGGGGAAGGGTCTTGAACAGGCAGGAGCTGATGCCAGCTCTGACATTGCATTCAGTGGCTTCTGCTCCCTGGGGATGCCAGCTGAAATAGCACCTTGTGCCTTTGCCCTGTGCCTTAAAGGCTGACTTTCTGTGCCCGAGTTTAGGTGCCAATTGATTCTTTCACCTCTGAAGGAAAGTCAACCCCAAATGACCACCTTATTCCAGGCAAAGAAAGGGATGCAGGATTTCAGGCAGGTGTCAGGGTCCAGATAAGCATTCAACCCACATCCTGGTGGTGGCAGTGCACCAGCTTCTCCTTACACAAACAACTCCACTCGCAGACCTTTGGGTGCCCCCATAGACAATATTTAGGAGTTTGCAGAATCAAAGCCCCCAACCAAGTTGCCAACATGATTTTCACTTTGAAATGAAGTCAGCACAACACAGCTTTCCCTGATGGCACATGGCATCTCCAAACTGGGAGTCTCTCGCCAGAAGCCCAGCCCTTCCCAGGCTGGAATGTCTCTCTAAAACCCCAGTTCAGGCTTTCTGATATCCACAGGGGCTTACATCGTCCAGGTCTGATTTTCACAGAAACCATGAGCACTCATGATCAGAATAATATGTAATAAGCACGTAGATATCTAGCTATGAGGGAGCCTTCCAAAGTATTTTGGCTAAGGTAACACACTTTGATCCAATTTTTGGGAACAAATTGTTTCTTTGATCCAGATAATATAATGCACAACAAACATGGGGCTGCTTTTGAAAGCAATTAAAGATTTCTCTCATCAGATCTGCATCCATCCCTCTCCATGACCTCTGCAGGTGCTGCCCACCACATCACACAGGGTAAATCCCTTTCCCTGAGCAGCTGTAGGGGGGACTGTCACCCCTTGCAGGGAAAGGGCATCTTTACCAAGCTGTTTTGGGGAGCAAAGCAGCATTAGCACACCCTGATTGCATTAAACTCCCGTTAGTTGGCAGAATGCTTCATGAAACCTTCATTTTTAGAAAAGTGTTTTCTCCAACTAAATTCCGCCCCATTTTCCTCAGGCAATAAATGAATTTTGTTTACAAAGTATTTCAACACGACTTGAAATTTCATTTATGGAAAACCGGTCTTAGACTTCTGAGGCATTTGAAACCATGCTGAAATATGGCAATTTCAAGCACTTACCTGTCTCCTTCCTGCAAGTCTCCGAATCAAAGGTTGCCATGACAACGAAGCCCACTCTCGGTCCAGCAAAATGAATTGTTTTTAAGTGACGTCATTATTAGCTGGGACCCAACAAAATTACGCAAACGAGCTCCCCAGACAGCAGGGCTGCAAAAAGCCCAAACAAGCAGCAGAACAATTACACTCCAAACTTAGCACAGGAAGGGAAATGTCACCCAAATCCTACTCATTAATTCTTTAAAAACCCTATGGAGGAGGCCGACCTCCTCCCAGCACCCCTGATGGGGTGCAGAAGAGGAGTAGCTTTGCTCTGCCACAGGCTTGCCACCCTGGGATGTGGCACAGCTACCTGCACATCCCAGCAGACAGCCACTGGTGTTCCCAGTACTCAGGAGCTGGTTTTTGTTTTGCTGCTCCTCACCACCCTGAGCTCCTGTGACCACCACATAACCCACCCAATGTTCCTACCCCAGTACCCAGACTTTGCACATCTCTACTCCTCACCCAGGCCACCACACCACCTCCATGAGGTGACAAACCTCCAGGAATTCCCCTGCCCAGGACCATTTACAAACCCCACACCTCTGGAGCAGAGCTCTCCCAAGCCAGTTACTTGGAGAGATGCCTCCCTTTATAACCACAGTCAGCTGAACCCAATCCTCTCCTCCCTGAGTGAAGCCTTCCAACACCAGTTGCTTGAGGGGTCACACTTGGTAACGAGTGTATTCTGGCAGCAGCTGTTCTCCAGGAGAGGGAGAAGAAAAAGGAATTGGAGTTGGAATTGGAGTGGGAGTCACTCAGTGCTGCATCGCTATAGATGGTCATTCAAGCTTAATAAATCCTCCTTATCAACCCTGTCTCAATGCCCCTCATAATTTAAACTGGATGTAATAAGGCAGTGTGAAGGTAAAGGCCAGCTTTACGGTCAAACTGGGGATTACAGTCTGGCGCAGATACTTAAAGATTCACAACAGCAAGGAGGAATTGTAAGAGGAGCCTAAACAACCGCCCTCAAGTGCCAGAGATAGGCTGATGAGTTACAGTCCTTTCCAGCACAGGGCTGTGCTGATGTATAGCTGAGCTGGGATCCGACCAGAGACTTACTGCTCCTTGTGCAAATGCAAAACCCATGTGTGCTGAAAAAATTGCACATTAACTTTAGAGGAGGTTTCTGTCTGTACCCTATGTATTTTTATCTCCCTCTTTTATTTATTTTTTTAAATCATGAACATTGCACGATTTTTTTCTTTTTCTGAATAAACTCAGCAGTTCTATTATGTTTCCTGTTCTCCCCCATTCCTCACAAAAGCCTAAGAAATACCTTTTCCCCCATAAGCGGCTCGCTAGGCAGCATGGAGCAAGGAGCTTTTTCTCCCCGATTGCCTCATTACGAAGCCAGCCCAGCCCAGCCCTTCACAGGCCTAAGCCTGAAGTTTATGGCACCAGATCAGAAGAGGAGTTTGTGGTCTTGAAAGCCTGGCTTCTTTTCCCTGGCTGTGCTATCTGGGTAATAAAAAAAATACTTCTTCCTACCAGCCTTGCCTCACTTACGTCCTTAGACTATCACGGCTGCAATACCACCTCTGCTGAAACCACTCCTGTCAATTCCTAGATTGCTATTTATCAGGGATTCCAAAGTGCTTTTATAAAATGCCTAATGCTCAGCTAGCTCCAACGCCTCTTCCCTTCCAAAGGAAACCACCCAGTGCTGTTTTTCAAACATTTTCTCTCTGGGAGCTGAAAGGGTGGCTTTCCCACTACCAGGAGCTTTCGTGTGGTCGAAACCCATGCCCACAGCTCCGGGCAGATCACCTGACAAAGGGATGTGAGCATCCACAAATGGACCTGAGCAAGTCTGTGCTGGGAAGCAGCCTGTCTTGCTCCTCGAGCTGCTGCACCTGTACCCCTAACATGAAAAGGGAAGGTGCTGGGGGCAGGCAGGAGAGAAGCCCCAGCCACTTTTTGCCACCTCCAGGTCTCAGGAGCGTGTGCTTCAGGTGCCAAAGCCCGGGACCCCCCACAGGGCCCCCGCAGCCTGCCAACGTGTGAAAGCTTAAGGGAGAGTGAATCCCAGCAAGCCACAAATCCATCAAGCGCAAACTTTCTCTGTGGAGTGGGGCGACCGCAAAGTCTCAAATCATGTTCCTGCTGACAAGCTGCTGATGGATGAGCTCGGTCAGGAGGAACTGGGCTTTGCAGGAAGAAGTGCCATTCACTCGCAGGCAGCAGCACAGCGATGGAAGAGCCCCACGAGTGGGAATCCTGCGGTGTCAGACCTACTCACATTATGGGGAGAGGGAAGCAGAGCTGAGAGCTCCTTTCACAGGGGGAACCCCAAGCTGATGTTGGGATTTTTGATCCCATCACCCAAATGCATGAATGCTAACTCCCGGCTGGCTTTGGGGCTCTTACTCCACCCCAGGAGGAGGCTTCTGGAATAGCTACAGAGGCTGAGGACCCTTGAAGGGCAGAGGAAGAGCACTGCATCCCAGGGGACATTTTCCTTCATCCGGCTGAGTGGGGCTGTGTGGCTGTCCGGGCACAGGGGACACATTTATCTGCTCCCAAATGTCCTTCACTGCAGGAGCCGTACATCAACAGTTCCCCCTCTGAGCACTGCTGTGGTATAAGCACCTAATAATAAAAGCTGGCTATTGCTTCACTAAGACACCTGTCAGCCGGAGTGTTAAGTGCCAGGGTAATAAATACTTGCTCTGCTATGCCTCTTCTTTGCGAATTCTCCTGGCTCTGCCTGTTTTCATTAGTATTTCTTTTCTGTGGACACTGCAATTACACTCTGTTCCTCTTCAGGGCCCTTGTTCCAGGTTCAAATAGAGAAGTGATAATGCAGGGAAGCTTTTTACATCGCTGTTTATTTTTGTCTCCTGAGTCAGGAAGATCTTTTCAGGCTGGGTCCAACCCTGTGCAGTTCTGGTGGAGGGAGGACTCGGGGAAAGGGGTGAAGGCTTCAGGTCCCAGCTTTTGTCATTGAAAACATAGTGGGATTCTTCCTCGCATGCTCTCGACGAGGTCACAGGATATGCCCCTTCCTCAGGAAGACATAAGTATGCAGCCTGTACCGCCAAGACCCGTGATAACCATCCATCTGCCACGGCAGCTGCGAGCTGCTGCTCCCAAGCCTCCTCTGTCTTCTGAGTCTCTAAGCGAGAGGGAGGATTCAGCTGAAAACAGCAAATTCAAGCGTGCAACTTTCCTGCTCAAGGTTGCAGTATGTTTGGAGGTATTGTCCTGCCGGCAAGTCCCTGGTGCAGCTTCCAGCTGGTGCTCAGGGAACCCAGGGAAGAGGGGAAGGAGTTTCACTCCTTCAGGAGTGAAAAACAGCTGTCTATGGCACTGACATTATTTCCTTCTCCTGCTATTTCCCACTGGTAATTGGAGGTCCAAATGAAGTCCCTACACATTAAACTTCCTCGCTAGCAAACAGCACAGCCCCCTGGACACACACAGCTGCTGGCTGAGTGCCATGGCACGGTCAGCTAGGTGCTATTAAATCTCCAGAACCAGGATTGCCACAACCAAAACTCCCTGCTGCAAAGGTGTCTGGATCAGGGTGAATCCTAAGTCATGCCTGGAAGCTGTGTGGGTGATCAAAGCGATGCTGGCAGTCGTTGTAGCAGCTGAGCAGCGCAGTAGTGTGGGTTGAGCTGCCCCCAACCTGTCCTTGCCACGTGTTCCCTCTACCACATGGCCACTGACATTTGGGTTGAGGGCCTCCCATGTCCTTCTTCCCACCAGGGTCTCTGTAAGGGATGATTCAGCTGAAGAAGTGTACGTGGTGGGTGGCATAAGCCTGGGTTTTGGGCAAGACCTCTTCTGGTCACCCCTAGAGTGGCAGAAAGCTTTGTTCATGTTGTACACAGAGAAATGCCAGAGAATTTTACTTAAAAAAAAAAAAAAACAAAAAACACAAAGTCTAACCACAGGCAGCACTGGGGGGAAGAAGCACACCCCCAGCTCTCCCCCTGCCCACCTCTCACACCATCATCTGAGCTTCAGGGCAGACCCCCAGCTCCCCATCCAACCGGCCTCAACCATATCTTGTGCCCACCGCTCCCCTGCCTTTGGAAAGGAAATATTTTAAACATGATATGATGGAAATTAGGGAATATTTTCTCCAGGAATACTTATTTTTTTCCCAGGTAGCTTTCCTGCTCACCACTGGGACAAACTCTCCAGCTGTGCAGGTACCTGACGCCCAGAGAGCTTGCTCCCCATCACTTGCCTTTGAGAAACAGACTCTGGAAAAAAACAAACAATAGTGCAGTGCTTTTTTAAAATATGATTTTTTTATTTGTTTTGATCAGAGTTCAAGAGAGTGGGTAGAGTGGAAAAGCGGAGTGATTTAGTTCAGTGAAAAGGTCTAGTCCTGCCTGGTGTGTTAGGCCAGGAGGCTGGTAGGTGGTCAGAAGAGTCCTCCTCATCCACTCAGCTTGTCGATGTTGTTCATGTTGTTCTGGTTTCTGATGTTTTCTAATCTCTCTTCAGAACTTCACTGTAAATTTTTGAGACATTTTTCTGTTGCTTTAACTCACTGAAAAAGCTAAAAGCTGAAAAAAATTGCAGGACTCAAAATCCTGCCAGTTAGAATGGGCTTTTTTTTTTTTTTTTTTCCAGCAAAGGTTGAAAAATACGATTCAAAAATACAAACAGGCATTGAACAGTGCACCAAAAAGCATTTGAAACACAAATCTCAGAAAGAGAGAGGGAAAGAAAGGGAAAACACTGAGAGAGAAAGAGAGAAAGAGGAAGGTCACAGTTTCCATGAGAAATCCCTTAAGAAAGTGGCTACCAGCTAGTCAATAGAGAAAATAAAGTCAACAAAAAATTAAAAACTGTATTTTTTTTCTAGTCGTTAATTATTTACAGCTGTAATAACAGGATTGTCATGCATCAAACTGCTGCCAGCTAGATTCTTTCTCATAGTGAAGTGAAGAGAGTCTCACAAGATGGCAAACAAAACAGAAGACGTACGAGGGGCACGGATTCAACCTGAGGCAGTGAAAATGAGCGTATTTTCTGGCATTTTGTTGCAACGTGTTCTTTCTTTCGATGGGCTGCCCTAGTGTGATGTTAATGCAATTCTCCCCAGCGGTGGATGCCAGGGCTCCAGCAAGAGAAGCAGCAGGCACCTTCACTGACCCAGAGCCAGCTGACAGGGAAGTTCTTGACATGGGGATACTTGTGAGGAGCCCTTCGACTCCAAACACATCCTCACAAAGGCAATGTGACAGCTGCTCAGGTTTCCCAGCTCTGCTCTTTTTCGCGGTTGCAAAAACCAAAATTGTTCTATATATGATTGCCTTTATGTTTGCTGGGTTCCCTGCAAAGAGACAGGAGGAACTGACAGACTTTTCAGAGGAAACAGAGAGCTGCCAGCAGTGTAACGTGAGCCAATGGACTTATAAAGTTGACAGGACCTTCAAGCAGCAGGGGAGAAAAGAGCCAAGAGCCGTCGAAGACAGCGAGAGCATCCTGACTCACGTAGCAAACTGAGGACCGGGTTTCCCTCTCCAGGCAGACAGGATCTTAAAAGCTGCTCTGCAGAAGAGGCTCCTACCTGCATATTTCCTCTGGCCATCAGGATCCAGCCAGGTTTTGTGTTCCCTCCTGAAGCAGGCTCAGGGTGGGGACCTCAAAACCCCTCACGATGCTCGGCCACACACCCCCTGGTTGCGCTGTTGTGTGGGGCTAATGGCTCGTGGGATTCAGCTGTTGAAAAAACAAAGCTGCCTCCCTGGGAACATCCTAGTGTCTGGGGCAGGCATAAAAGGGCTGGATTGGAGAATTTGTGATGTGTGGCACAAAGTTTTCCCAAAAGGTGCTGGGTGGTGCTGCCAGCAGTGACCTTGGTCCCAGGTCCCAAGAGAGAAACTCTTCTCCTTTGTTCCTCTTGTTCCCTGTGTCCCCCAGACCTCCCAGAGCCACATGAGGACCAGCAGAGGTGGATGAACCTCTTCGCAGAAGATTTAGCAAAGAGAACGAGAGGGAAGTGAAACAATTTAAAGCTGCCATTTTCTCTTTCAAAGAGAAAAAGCTTGACTTTTAGATAGACTTTGTGGGCATAAATATACACACACTCCCACATATATATGTAAAAACCTTGGCTGACTGAACAATTACAAGGTCAAACCGTAAATATTTATACCTTGAAGCTATCAATCTCATCTGCGCCGTGGCATCTAGCCAAAAATGCCTTCAGGGGTAGTTTAGCTTGATACAGAGAGAGGCTTGGTGAACCGTTCAAAGTTTTTCCCCCTACTTCAGCATCAATAGAGCATTTACACTGCACGAGTGTGCCTCTCGCCCTGGCTGAGCCCTCCCCACCACCAAGGAGGTCTGCAAAGCCCAGGTGGATACTTGGCGGGGTGGGTTAACGTGTGCTAGATTGCTCTGTTCCCCCAGCTGTTGCAAAGGAGCACTGCAAAGAGGCTGTTTTTATAGCAGCCTCTGGGAGAGGCAACAGCTCTGGGTTTTAGAAGGTCTCAGAGAGCTTCTCAGCAGAACAGAGGGTCCTCCCAGACAAGATGACCTGCAGCAAGAGAAATACCTTCCTGACCTGTGATGCAGCCCTATAACTCTCCCCCAGGGGGCAGCTGAGAGGAATCTAAGATGTGGATAAAAGAAATCAAGGCAGCAGATGAGAAATGGATGTACCTTGTATCCACAGGATGGCTGCTTGCAGAAACAGGCTGGTCGGACCCTTGTTGGCATGCCAGGCTTGTGTCTGGGGTCAGCAAGCATGGGGGCTGCTCACACGGGGTGGTCCTACAGAAAATGAACAGGGTCCCTACCAGTGCCACTGAGCTGGTGGAGATCAGGAGGGGATGAGCTGTGTTGGCTTCAACAACTTGTTGTAGGACTTAGGGAGCAGTGAAGCTGCCTTTGCTCACAGAGAGCCTGGTGTGTGGAGAAGAGCTGGGCAGCTGTGCCCCGGGTGTCATGGCCCTGGCTGGTGATGTTCAAGGAGCGTTTTTAGAGAAGTCATATGGGGATAGCCCCATCAGCCCTTTAGAAGCACGGGTGGCACCCAGTGACCCCTTCTCCCTGTCCCTCACACTGCAGCACTGACCTGGTGCTTGCAGCCACCACAAGCTGGCTCCCCTGACCACCTGGAGGACCTCAACTCAACCATCGCCTGCCTTCCCAAGTGTGCAGAGCATCCCAAAAACACACCGATTTGGCCCATGTGTGGTCTCAGAGGAGAGCAGGGGCAGGGTGCCAGTGCCAAAACACCCACCTGACATTGTCAGGAGGACTGCAACTGCAGGTTGGGACTACAAAGCAGGAGCACAGGCTAACAGATTGTTTTGGTCACTCTTAACGCCTTCTAATTCCTTCCTGGGAGACTCTCATCAAGTCAGGGGGCTTTGGGCCTTGCAAAAATAAAAGAAATATTGAAGCATCGAGGTTCACAGTGAAATGCAGAGCCCACTCGGTGCACAACTGGCTTTCTGTAAACTGTCGATGGCTGTGTACAGCCCAGTTATAAAAGAAGGGCCCCATAGAAGAAGGGCCCATGAGCAGCCTCGTGTTAGCTGGGAGGGAAATGTCCCAGTTTGAGCCTCTGACAGATTTTAAAAAAAGAACATTATCTTCTCTGTGATGTCTGCTGGCAGGAGATGCTAAACCATTTATTTATAACTATCTTCCCGAAATGCTTCCCTGATTGGAAGCCAAACTACAAATCCTGTTTGGTTTGTTGTCTTTAACCAAAGGATGCCGGTATTTCTGCTTCCAGCTGGCAAAAAGACTCGGGGCCAGTGCCAGGCTTTGGTGGGAATAGACTTGGCTTTCAAGGCGTGCTAACACTGATCCAGGGAGGGAGCCTTTTATCCGGCAGGGAGCAGAGTTTTCAGAGCTGGGGAGAGCAAAGATGGGCCAGCAGGTGGGTGCCACCGGCAAGCCAGCCTGGCGGACTGTGTCCTGCAGAGGAACAAGGGTCTGGGGCCAGCAGGAGGGAAGGAGAAGTGAAGAAGACAGGCAGGAGGCTCACCCTGACTGTGCAGCAGGTAGGGCTGTCCTCAGGCAGAGGGGATTTTGGGGAATGCCCAGGCTAGTGGAGGGGGCTGAGGAGGAGACTCAAGTCAGCGAAGTCACTGGATCCCATATTTAAGCTTGGCTTTAACATAATTCCGTTAGTAAACACAATATCCTCTTTGTTACCATTTTATTGTGTTTGTTTTGCTTTTTATAGGGTTTCTATTTCATTCACTTAGGCCTGAGTATTATAGTGACATGAATGTTTTATGAGATACACTTCATCTAGCTGATTTAAGAAAATGACATCCAAGTAGTCTCCCAAACAGACAGCCTGACGGCCGGTTAGCTCAGCGGTTACAGCCGGGGAGCTGTGGGGTGGCAGCAGGGGGACCCACTGCTGGAGGGGACAGTGCTGGCATGGGGGGAGCAAAAAGGGCACAGGGGTGCAGGGCAGTGCTGGGGCAATGCAAAAGTGGAGGGGATGCCCCCCCTGCCCAGCAGATTTGGGGACAGCGCATCTTCCCTCTGCTCCTCCAGCACAATGCTGGGGTTTTCCCCTCCTCGCTGCCTGGCGGGGAGCCCTGGGGATGAAAGGCACTGTAGAAATGTCGCAGGCGGTTTGGGGTGTGGATGGCATGGCTAGAGCTGGTTTCCTTCCCATCTGCTTGGGGGATGTGCCACGTCTCGCCCCACGCTGCCTGCTGGTGGACGGGACACGCCGGGGGTTGAGCTGAATGTCTCCGAGCTCCTCTCCTTGTGCGCTGCTGCTGAGCCAGCAAGAGAGGTGAGGGACAGGCAGGACCTGCACCAACAACACACACGCTGCAGGATGAAGCATCCTGCCCTGCCCCGCTCCATCCTGCCGTCCCCATGGATATTCCAGGTGGGGCGAGTCCTGCGCCTCATGCTCAGCCCCGCTCCTGCGCTGGCAGGGGGTGCCGAGCTCGGCGCAGAGGCTCAAAGCAATGCTGAAGACATCAAGCTGGGGATGCTGGGGCCCCGAGCTGGCTGTGTGCACCCAAAATGTGCAGGGGGCAGGTGGAGGGGGCAGCCAGTGACCAAGGAAAGAGGTGGCGCATCCCGCCCCAGGAGCAGGGCTGCTGGCAGGATCAGTGCCACTTGTGGGATGGGGATGGGCACTCAGACAGAGGACATTGCTCCTTGCAGCAGGTCAGTGTGTCCAGGGGTCCAGGCACCAGGGAGGGGTAGGAGGGACAGGGTTTGGATGCCACCAACTTGTGCTGCTGCTGGGAAGTGGGCAGCTGCTGGTTTGGGACCCTGACTGAAGGGCCATGAAGAGAGAAAAAGCCTCTCTCCGAGGCGCTGGAGGGCTTTCTTGGATGAGTTTGCAGGTATTAGAGCTGTGTCTCATCTCTGTGGGTTTGTGAGATGACATCTGGTCACACATCTCCCTGGGACAGCAGTATCACCACCACCACCCCATTTCAAAGATCCCCTTCTTCTGTTTTCCCTTGGTGATGAGGATGCTCAGCTGCATTCACAGGGGACAGGGGGGTTCTTGGGGACCGACTGGAGCCCCAGGCACCCCCACAGGTGTCAGAATGGTTCCCGATGTGCTGGGGCAGGAAAGGGCCTGAACCAGCACTGCTGCTGCTCAGGTGCATGAGAGCAGGAACACACCATGAGCTGGATGTCCTGGGGTTGTGCTCCTCCCTGGCAGCATGGCTCCCCTGGGAGGCAGGGGCTTCTCTGCCTAAATCCACCCACAAGCAACAAGATCTTTGTTACTGGGGGCTGCACAGGAGCCAAAGGAAGATGAATTGGGGAGCAGAGAAGTCAAGGAGAAGTGGATGGGGCCAAGAGAAAGTGATAAACCATCTGTCTGAGCTCTATGGCTTCCTGATGCTGAATGCATGTAGCCTCACAGCTCCTATCTCCTCCTAGGCATTAGAAAGCTCCAGTCTTGACCTCAGTCACTCACTGACCCTGAGAAAAATGATTTCTCTGGTAGGAAATACCCCATCCTCTAACATGAATTGCCCCAAGAGTGCAGGATGTCAGACAGACAAGACCTTTCTCACCTGTTCTCATCTGGGGAGAAGCATAGAGGAAACCAGCAGCTGGGCTTGGTTGAAGCAGCTGGTGAAGACAGAGGAGGAAGCCTGGTAGATACCTACAAGGTGCTGTCACCCTGTTCCACACCTGCCGTGGTTCTACCAGCCCCTGGCAGCTAGGGGCTCACCCCAGCAGGCAGTGGGCTAGGAGCTGGCCCATGCAGCACCACTCCCTCTCCAGAGCAGCTCCCTGCCCCTAGGGGAGCACAGCCTAGCACAAGTGCCAAGCACTGAAGACCAGCCCAGAGACTGACTCTGGAGGCCTCCACATCCTTGAGCCCATGCCACCAGGAGTATCCACCACGCTAGGGCAGTCCATCGCAGAGGAGGAGGAGGGAGGCAGCCCCCAGCGGAGAGGAGCGTGAGATGGCAGTGGCATGCAGACCGTGGAGGAGGAGAGATGGAAGCACAGGGTGACTTGGGTGGGTGGGGACATCAGATTCACGATGTTAGAGGCACAACTTGTTATGATCCTTTTTTTTTCCTTTCATCATCAAAGAAAAACCAAACCAAAATAAAACAAAACTAAATGCATACGGGATTAAATTAAAATCACAGTTTTGTTTACATTATAAAAGAACGATCTAATAGTAATTTCAAATGAACAATAATTAAACAAAACAGGAAAGAAGAAAGCCCTGGAGAATTCCTGCCTGGGTGGTGCTCACTGATGGAAGGTTTATTGGACCGGTTTTATTGTTTGGGGATCATTCCTTTGATAGCTGACTCCCGGTTTACATAGGTAGCCCAGTAGACTAAGTTGAAAATGGCAAAGAGGACTGGAAAGACGATGCGGGACATCTTGTCTACCTTGCTGACGCTGTTGTATGTCTTCTTACTCTCTGGGAGCTTCTCCTCTAAGCGGGGCATCTTGGGGGGCACGTTGGTGGCCGTCGCGGTGGCAGCAGCACTCTTGGAGATGGTGGGCAGGCCAGGGTCCTTGGCAATGTTGAGGGCATATGTGGTGCCAACTATGTTGTAGGTGTTGTTGGTTTTCTTCGCTAGTGCCACCGGTTCTTTTTTCTAGGGAAGGTGGAAGAAAAACACAACAGAGATGAAGTGACTGTAGAATTGCACAGAGAATATTTTGTCCTCTGAGTTTACCTGCCTGTCTGGATGAGAAGATGGAAAAGGGTGCGAGGAGCAAGAGACCGAGAAGGCAGCATTGTGGAAGGGAAGGAAGATGTGGTGAGAAGATGGCCAGAACCCATGACATCTGCCACATGAGGGCAGCTGGAGCAGTGGGATGTGCAGGTCTAGGGTCTCCTTCAAGTACACCGGCTGCTCCGTGTAAGCTTGGCACGGGGCACAGAGATCCTGGACTGGCAGCTAGTTGTTAGGCATGGCTGCAAGTCAAACAACTGAAGCCACACAGCTGGGTTTAGCCTCCTTGCAACCTCTTAGATGAGAGCAGAGGTATAAAATGGTGCGTGCAGCTGCACTTGAGCAGTAGCTGCCCAAGATGGGTGACTCCTTGACTTGCTGAGTGCTACCAAGTTTGTGCTGTATATTGCTAGGCCAGTACAAGCGAATGCAAGCTCAAACTACACATGGACTCCTTGACTTCTCCCTCAGCTCGTTCTGTTTTCTGTTGTATGTAAGGTTCAGCCACGGAGAGACGAAGCAGGAACGTGTTCTTTAGAAAAGCATGAGACCCAGTGTGGTCATCTTAGGGGAAGAACTTGATTTTATGCTTAGCTGGTCCATTTCCTGAATCAGGTGAGAGGAGGAGACATCACAGATGATTTTTTTTATATTTTTTTTTAGGCAGAAAACCAGTGGCCTTAAGAATGTGGGTGACAGCACTGCAATGCTTTTGAACCATGATACTGAAAGGCCATATCTTACACTGCCTCAGTGCCCTGAACGTCTCACATGGAATACCTCAGAATTTAACGTCACGAAGTCCACAACGCCTCTGGGATATTTTAGTTCATCTCATGACCTACCCAGGTAAGATACAGAACAGACAGAAAAGATTTGCAGTAGCTCTGGTTTTCAGAACTCCAGATGCTATAAGGGCAGAGGGGAGCCTTTCATCTTGCCTTCATATCTAAGGGTTGCTGCAAATCAAGGGAGAAAAGTGCAGCCCTCCCCCAGGGCTCCAGGGAGAGCAGAGCTGTCCTTGCTGAGGGTGGAGAGCTTGCACAGGAAATGGAAAAGACACACTTGTGTTTGACATGGTGCACTAAAGGATGAAGGAGGATGCTTAAGACAGACAGTTCTGATGTTAATGAAGATGAGTGGATGGGAAGACAGAGCTAGAGAGTCATGATGGATGTTTCCCCCACCCCGGGGATCTTCCTGTTGTCAGGGACTTGAGACCAGCTGCACCATAGGCCATATTGTATGAAGCAATCTAGGTCTACCAGGAGATGCCTGTTGAATTAAATCTCTTCCTGTGCAGCTATCAGACACCCGGCATAGCCCAGCACCTGTGTGTGTCTGTGTGGTGTCCGCTGTAATTACACCAGGAGTCAGAGCTAGACACAGCAATCACTCACAGTGGGAATCTAAAATCTAAACTCAGAACAAGGTGTGACTTCTTATCTCATTTCCCATTCAAAAGCAACTGAAACACAAAATAACGTTCATTCAGTCATTTCCCAATGGTGCTTGGCACTGTCTTCTATGTACGTAGGCATGCAGACACCACGTGCAAAGTAAGGGCTGGGAGAAAGGGAGAGTGCACAGCCAGCAGGATGTGTTCATCTCTGCATCCTAGCCTGAGAACCAGAAAGGCTGGATTGACCATCTGACCTGCAGAGATACTCCAAGGGCTTTAGATTTCAGGCTGTACTTCCGTTGTAAATGTGCCCACAATCATCAGGGATATTTCTGGTTACCTTAGGAAATGCATTTTACACAGCAATTTTCAGTGGGATGTTAAAAAAACAGACTTCTGCACAATCTTTCAGCCCCTCTCCAGTAACATCAGTGCTCTGAATGCAGCCTCATAGCAACTCCAGCAATTACAGAAATTAACCTGCTCTTAGAAGGAGGTCTAAATGTCTAGAAAAGTCCAGATCTGACTAAACCACTGATCAGACCATATTCATAGTCCTCTATGGATAATGTGGGAGAGATTGTTATGATCTTTAACGATAAACTGTGTGACTGATTTCTGCAATCATTAGAGCCATGTTAGCTGGTACCACCTGCACAGGTGAACTTTTCCTGCTAAAGAGCTGATAAGAAGCAAACAAAGGACTAAAGATGTTTCACCTTCTAAAACATTCAAATGTGCTTTAGAATGATTAGTTATTAACATAGCTACAGGAGGTAATAAAATAATTAATAGTACGCAATGAAATGAAAAACGTTGTTTGTTGTTTGCAGAATGTAATTTGAAGTGCACTGTGATTATTTGAGTATTAATCAGCCATGTTATGTGAATAAGATGACTATTAGTGACATGACATTTTCAACCTGGCTAGCTTTTCTGCCCCAGAGCTTGCAAAGTGGATCTGTCTTGTCTAGCCAATGGCATTTGAAAACAGAAGGCTGAAATTGAGGAAATACAGGCTAACGTGAATGTTGTGGGTGTTGACAGAAAGCAACTGCTCCTATTAATGTGATTCAGAGGCCCCCAACATTCTGCACTGCTTCTCTGGACCTCCGATCAGGCTGTTCAGGTAGTGCTGAGGCTTGGGAGCCTACAACCAGAGACATTTTTTAGCTGTCCACAGTTGCCCTGGTCAGTGCTGGGAGCCTGGGCAGTCTTTGCTAAACAAGCAAAGTACATGTTTCTCATCAGAGCACACACGTGCAAGAAAACAGGCTCCTGAGATGTCAAAAAAAATGGTTCAGCCTGAAGATACTAGACTATGCTTTATAAATAAATGTTTTAGGCAAGGTTTTGACAATCAAATAAAGCAGAACTTGCTTATTGCTGTCAGCTGCAAAGTAGCCCTCAGCTTTAATAACCCGGCACGCTTATCTATGAGGAGTTCCATGTTGTATTGAATCAGAAAGAAAGAGCAGAAAAACAAGAGGAAACCCCATATTTACACCAGAAAAACTGGCCTAGTTAAAATGTCTATGTTGAAAAGCTATTCTTGTTTTTATGTCCCAGTTTAGGCTCAGGGAGACTGAAGCTGCTGCAGAAAGTTATCTTCCTGAGCTGCTCTCCCGAGGGAAAAGCTATGAAATCTGGTCTGAAGATAAATACGGTCCCTGGATAGATACTGGAGTCTGACAAGTTCTTCCATAGACACACATTGTGGAGTACAATAGCATTTCATTAAATATTCTTGTGCCCAGACTCTCTGTTGAGGTGCTAAAGGCTGAACATCTGAAATTAGGGGACCTACTGGTTCTGCTGATGGTTTGTTGGAGACTGAGCTCTCTGCACCTCCTCCCTGGGAGCTCAGTATCTTTCTTGTAGTGAGAGGCCCCAACCGAACCCAGTATTCCAAGTGCACCACTCACCCCTCCCATCTCTTCTTCATTCTGCTTATGTGGAGCTGACCTCAATGATTTTACACTCTCTGTATCTCCAGACAAAAACTCAGAGGTTGTATCACCCCCAGACACCATTTGGACAGCGTGGAGAGAAAGAGGGCGAAATGGAGTCAATGAATGTTACATGGAACCTAGTGAAGATGTTGAAAGCATAAATCCTTTGCAGTGCTACGGGGAGCCACAGGTGAATGTGAATGCAGCAGGACAAAGAAGACTGGGTTGCAGAGCATGGTCAGCAAAGGAAAGAGTCACATTAAAACATATTTACCATAGTGAGGCAGAAAAAAAGGGTCTGAATCACCCTGTGAGTCTTTGATTGAAAATTGTGGTCTATGAAGGTTGGTTCTAGCTCCTCTCTGTTGGAAGGAGGGGACTGAAACTAAGATGCTATACATTACCTGGTGCAAATGGCAAGCATGTCAGACACCTCCAAAAAACAAGGAAGAAAACTCAAGGATGATAGTATCAACACAGAGGTTTGAAGGATGCTCCTTGGTGACTTTTCCTCAGTAAAAAGACATATGAAAAAAAAATATAGAAAGTTTGGGCCTAACATTTTCACCAAGATCTACCCATCATGGTTCTACCCAAAAACTGCTTTGCCTCCCAGAATCCTCCATCTAAATTGGTAGAATGGATGAAGGGGACAAAGGAAGAATAGAACCTGCCATGAGAGAGTGAACATGCTGGGAGTGCCTGTCAGCAACCCGCAGCTTTTGCAAAATAGGGATTTCTTTTAAATAGGATGGGAAGCATTGCTGCTGCCTGAATTTGAGGTGAGGGCAGGGCTGACACTTATTGATTTATTTTTTTTTTCTTGTTCATGCAAGGAAACAATCAAACCTGGAATGAGGGTCCTTGCCATCACATCAATAAAGAACAATCTTTTTGGCTTGGGGGAAGGCTCTCCAGAGACCAAGGCTCAGCCTGGGCTTGTCACTGGCAGTTTTACTCTCCTGGTATCAACACTTTAAAATGCCGATAGTTATTCTTTTGCCTCCTCTTTCTTTAGTGGTTTCAACCACCTGGCTTGTCAATTGTTTCAAGAAGAGCTAATTAAAGGCTGGAACTGAGCCAATGTGGCACCTTTCTTGCGTAGCAAATTCACTGCTTGGAAATATTCGGTGGAATAGAGATGAAAGCAAATATGGTGACGCATCATATTCACAAGCTCCCTGAAAGTCCATGACTGTTCAGGATGTTATCCTTGAATATGTGATTTCAGATGTGATTGTTTGCAGCATATATAAAAGCAAAATAGAGAAAATGAGGTAGAGTGAGAGCTTCTGAGCTGCAGAGACCAGGGTGGGTTAGCCTTTTGAGTTTGCATCAGATAAGGAAGAGGGTTGGCTTGAAAAAGAATCCACAAATCTGGAGTCCATTGCAATTCTTCAGGCTGACACCAATTGCAGCAAACTCTCCTAAGGAGCGCTTTCTCTGAAACATTTCCAGTCCTGCTTTGTTTTCTTGTTCAATTACCATGTGTGCAAACGTTCTGCCTGTTTTTACCCTATTGCTTCAGCATGGTTGGTTTTGCAGTGCTGGGTCAATAAATAAATCGAGGAAACTGCTTCTTTTATCATAAATTGAAGCTTTTAAGCCTTTGTTGCTTCTTTGGCTGTGCTCAGTTCACATAACTGCCCAAGGCTTTGTGAATCCTGACTTTGTGCTGATTTACCCATCCCTGAAAGGGATAGGGTTGCTTTGAGGACCTGCTCTGATTTTTTGTTCATGCCAATGACCTGAGAAAGATTCCTCTCATCTCTAGAGGCCCAGCTAGTGCTATTGCTCATGATGGATGTGGAAGACAACCAACAGTCCTCCTCTGGAGCCCTTCTGCTATGAGCCTGGTACTCAGACCACAGCTGCAAAAGCAAATGGATAGAAAGAGTCCAAGAATCACAAGACAGAGGCATTCAGCATCCAGTGATGGCTGTGGTTTTCCACAAGGCCTCCGTTCTTCTGCTGTGACCTCCATACCAGAGAAATGGCTGGCTGTCGTCCTCCTAAAAGTTACTGCAGTTCTGCCAGGTATTTGCATAGAGCCCCACAACAATTTTAAACAACACATTGAAATGCAAAGGAGAAAAATATAGAAGCTCCAGAACCGAGAACAAGGACAAATGTGATTTTCAAATTGATTCAATAAATATAAACAAGGAGCAGCATGCTACAGTAAGCGATTTCTCTGCGCAGCCCAGATTAAATCAGTCAGGAGGGAGGGGGCACAGGCAGGGCTAGTGATGGCTGTCAGGAAGGATGCTGCCAGAGAGGCTGATCCTGAGTAGAAGGAGAAATGTGGGTGATGCCAGGCACTAATTTACTGCCAGGTGCCGTTTCTGTTTGCTTGCTTCCCACCCATCCTCTTTGCCCGAGCATACAAAGCAGCAGCTGCCAGCAGCCGTGGGCAACAGCACCAGCCCTAGGGCCTGCCCCTCGCTGCACCATGCTTGCCCGTGCTGGGGAGGTACTTGCAGCAGGGTGCAACCATCTCCATTGGTGAGGCTGGCATCCCATGGTGTATTTGGGCTTGGGTAGCATGCAGGAAAGATGGAGCGGGGCATTTATGGGTTTGAGGGAGAAGAAGAAAGGAGACCACCACCAGAGTAAGAGCAAAACATGCACGCATTCTCATTCCCACCTGCAAACAGTCATGCAGAAAGGCACAGGAAAGGGTGAGCAGTCTGATCGGGGTGTTTTTCTCCAGCTGAGCACAGTGACCAGCCCTCCTACCCTCGTTCCCCAAGAACCGCTGCAGTAGATACCTGAGCTGGGAACCCCAGTAAGTAGCACCCAGCCTCCCGGAGTGCTGTGGGGCTGCATGCTACCCACTCCTGGTCCCAGCGCAGCTCTCTCGTGCAACGTTTCTTCACCATCCCCGGCCTTGGCCATGGGGCTCACCTTCATCTCTTGGGCCTCCAGCACCTTCTTGCCATCCCAAGCCCAGCTGCGCTTGGTGAAGTAGTTGACGGTGGCAAATTCAATCAGCGCAGAAAACACAAAGGCGTAACAGACGGCTATGAACCAGTCCATGGCCGTCGCGTACGCCACCTTAGGCAATGAATTTCTTGCGCTGATGCTTAGTGTGGTCATGGTGAGGACGGTAGTGACACCTGTGGGAACACAGCAGGAGGCAAGGATGCTGTCAGACCGTACATTTGCACTCACCCACCCCCATCATCTTTGTGCCCTGCCCTTTCAGGGGAAAAGCCTGCAAGAAACCTTGTCACGGGTCACACCAGCCTGGCCCACAGATGTACTGGCCCCTTGAGAAAGGGTGGCAACTTGTCCACCACACACATGGACAGGGATACAAGAATTGAAGAAAGCAGGCTCCTGCCCGAGGTGCTTCCATTGCATATGGATCTACCAATATCAAAAGTGATTTGGCCACAAAAGGGATATATCAGAAAAATATCCCCACTGCCCAGAGGGCAGGGAGCAGAGCAGGCTTAAGAAGTGAAATTTGCTCCCCTCTCTGCCACTGACGTTAAACCAGGCTTTGGTGAACCACTTCACATCTTTGTGCTTCACTTTCCCCACAAAACACACAGCTGGCATTTCCATCACATTCTTTTGGGAGCTGTCCTCTAAGCTATGTGGCCCAGGTTCCCACTGCAATTAAGGGACCCCTAGCCAGCACAATGTGCTGTAATTAAGGGACCCCTAGCCACACCAGTCCATGGTGCAATTTGCAGAATAACAAACAAGTTTGGGTTGAAAGGGAACTCAACTAGTCCATCCCCTGCTTGAGTCGGGCCAACTGCAAGGCCTTCTGTGGGCCAGTTCCAAATATCTCTAATTCATATAAACAATGGCACACACATTAGGGTAAGAGGAATCTGACCCAAACTCTACTGAATATATTTCTGCTCACTATAAGAGAGTCCTAGCTCAAAGCTGGGCACCCACATTAATTCAGGGAGTTTAATTCCTCATTTGTGAATTCCCTGACACTAGGCCTAGCTCCCTCACATGGAGGCTGGTGTGGAGAAGCCTCTTGTTGCTACTGTGATAAAATAAAACAACAACAATAACAATAATAAGGTACAGCTAAATAGTTAGGATTTAATGGAGGAGCAGGAGCTGGCCACTCTCACAATGCAGATCTCAGAATATTCTGGAAGAAGTGTTTTGTGGGCTACATGGATGAACTGTGGGACCGCAGGCCCTGCCTGCATGGCCAGGCACCCATCAGTGGCCCATGCTGCCAGAAAAAGTGTCACAAGGATTTATCTTTTAAAATAATCTGTAGCAAAATGCCTATTAAAGCTTTTTTCATTAAAGCAAGCAACCCTTGCTATCCATTTTCCTCAATAATATGCTTTTCAATTAAAAATGCATTAAAAACATTATAAAAATATTGACTAATTTTCACTTCCCTTAAGCTATACTCCTGGTAATTGAAGAGTTTCAGTAATATTGTTGGTAATACTTTCTGAGAGGGAAAAAAAAAAAAGAATAAACAATTGGAGTTCTCATTATTCTCTTAATAGCAAAGCAAAGCAATTTGGGAGCGAAGACATTTTTCACAAAGGTAGCTTTTAATTTTTCAATCAGCTTTTTCCTGACGAATCTGTGCTGCTACTTGAGGAAACCTGTCTAATTGCAAATATCAGGGTAACATGAGAGGGAATCAAATAACCTCATAGAAGGGCTCAGCCCAGGCATCGGGAGAGCAGAGGTGCTCCAGAGCTGGTGCAGGAGTTTCTTTCGAGAAACGCTCTTTGAGGTGGTACAGAGCTTCACATCCTTCACTTTATGATGTGCAGGTCTGCATCCTCCCCTCCAGCCTTTCCCTGTTGCAGTGCCAAGGCTCTGCAAGGCTCTGTCTGCCCCTTGGCAGTGCGGTATGGTGGGGTGATGGTTTGGGAGTATAGATCCTGAACTCCAGGTCTTGGCAGGAAAGCACGGAGAAATTCTGTTATTATGTATTTGCTGAAGCTATTAATACATGTGCAACGCCAGCCTGACGCTTTGCTTCAGAGAGAAGGTCTGAAACCAGCTGAAGAAAATAATAACAAAATATTTACTGTGCAGTTAAACTGCTGCAGCTCAGGATCCTGTTCCGTGGAGTCTGACCAGGGGCACATTAGCAACTTCAAAGGTAGAGCATTAAATGCCTCCCCATGTACCCACCCTCTTCTCAACTCAAAAGCTCATACAGATAAGCAGACACAGCCAAATGCATATAATTAGATGATCAATACCTTGATTACTGTTAATATTTATGGCTTGGCTTGTAGCAGAAACATGGACAGAAGTATTTTTACAGAGATTCCGTGGAAATCGGAGCACTGGAAAGACACTGAGAGCTATTATGGGAAATGGCCAGCGGCTTCACTGATGCCAGTCAAGGCTGGAGAAGACCAGCTCTGATGGCTGGTCCTTCCTCCCCTTGTTTCCCAGCCAGCCCTGAAGCCTGCCTCTTTCTGTAGCCTTTCTCTTCCCAAAGAATCATTTTCCCCTCTGAGCTGTGCTCCAAGCAGGACACGCTGACTCAACTTGTGGCAGCCTATGTGTGCTGGAGATCAGGATTCTTGATAATTTAGCTTTTTCTGCCAGCTATGTATTAATAAGGCATCCCAGGAAAGGAGAAATTGTCCACTGGGGTCACGAGCCAGAAACTCTCTGTAAGGCAGCAGCCTACACTGCCTCAGCTCCTCTCCTTGCATGGGGCATGGACATTGGTGTTTGGGCCCCAGACCTCACCAGCTCCATCAGCCTGGTGCCAGCTGCCTTGCAAACCCCCAGGCCACCAGGGCAAGGGGAGCTGGCTCTGGAGCATGGTGAACTTGTCCACCAAAGGGATGGTGGAGGCATGGATGGGATGGGGAGGCGAAGAGCTCATTGCATACATCAAATTGCTCTGCGCTGTGAATCTGGACAAAGCAGCAATTTCCCATTGCTTGCCTTTCTCCCCTGACCTGACCACAAACCCCACATGCTCCCAGACTCACCAAAAACCGTTCGGGCAGGGACGGACTCCCTGTTGAGCCAGAAGGAGACCTGGGACAGGATGACAGTCATAATGCAGGGCAGGTAGGTCTGGATGACGAAATACCCGATCTTCCTCTTGAGGTGGAAGTGTGTGGTCATGACGACGTACTCCCCTGCAGAGACAGCCGGTTAGAGACACAGAGCCACCACTGTGCTCCAGGATGGCACCGACTGAGCACCAGTCCCTCTACAAAACACCAACGGTCTGTCCTGAGCAAACTTGCAAACTCCAAGATGAAATTCCAGTCTGTGAGTTGTATTGGTGCTGGATGGCACGATTTTGTTTTTTCTGACAATCCTGACAATATTTTGCTTCTCCTCACTTTAACCATCTCAAAAAAAAAATCAGGGCAAGTTCTGTTATTAAAGGTCTGGGCTGTAGACCAAAGGAGCAGCCGTCTCTATTTTCCTCCAGTACCCTATTCCTCCACTCAAAGCAATGCACCAAAGCTTTGGATATTTCGCTGGGTTATTGTGCCTTTTTGTTGTGAGCGTTGCTCTGCTAAGTCATTACACGCAGGAGCCTTTAGCAGCTTTCTTGCCATTTCAGGTTATTCATCTGTACATTTTACTACAACTTAAGTAGAGAGATGGGCCAGATATTATGACATTTAGTCCTCTGGACTCCCTACATTTCCCCAAGGGAGGTGATATGAGTTGTTACAGACAGACACTATTAAAATCAAGTGCACCAGAGAGGAAATATTCTCAAATGAGAGAATTACTGGTGCATACAGAAGGAAAAAGAAAAAAAAAAAAAAAAAAAAAAAAGCAAAGAAGAAAAGAAAGATGAGAGAAACACACGAGATAACAGAAGCTATCAGTACCTGAATTCAGAAAGAAAGGGAGGAGCAGCAGATGGGAGAGAAAGATGATTAATATTGGTCATTAATCAGAGGAAACATTTGTTTGGAAGAATCTTCTATTAGCTGTGATAATATTTGTGTAAGCAGATGCAGTGAAAATCACACAACATCATGTTGCATTCACCTCCCCTGCCCACAGTGCTGTCCTGACAGGCTGAAAAGGGATCCAAGACAAATGAGTCTACAGTACCAAGGACCAGCTGGGCAAGATGGGGCAAATTTTCTGCACATCAGGTCATTTTAGATGCTTGAGATCAGTTTTCTAGAAGGTACAGGTAATAAGGTTCTCTCGGTAGAACCCACTAGAAGCTAAACATCTCAGTGCCTGAAGGTCACAGCCCCAGATGTCCTCAGCCATATTCTCCAACATCACAGGACTTGAGAAGCACCATGGTCCTCATCGCCTCCATGTACTGCCTGCATAATTACGCAAAATCATGGTACTCAAAGTCCATGGGTCTGTCTTGCCTGACAGTGTGCTCAGCCCATACATCTCGTCATAGTCCCACACGTACCTGTGCTGGATCGAACCATCTCTGTCCCAACAACATGGCCCAGCAGGTCATACTGGTTCAGGCGAGATCCACCCTTTGCTACTTCCACTGATTTATCCTTCCCCAGAGTCCAGGTGTAGATCACCTCTGTCTTTGTGTAGGCATCTGCAGAGGAGAAAGAAAAATGAGGTTCGTGCTTCTGGCTGACCTAAAATATACCAAAATTAGCCTGTAGCCTGCAGCCTCCTTGCTGTACATTCCTCAGAGCCACATGGCTGAGCACAGCCAAGCATGGCCAGAGACAAAGGCAGCTCAGCAACTGCTAATTGAATGAGCAAAAGGGAACAAGGGTTTTGGGAAGGGAGCTGGAAGGAATATAGGGGCAGAGCAATGTCTCTGAAAAATGCTGTCGCCTTGACACAGTGGCTCTGCAAGGGCTGGCTCCAAGCAGAGGCAAAATAGGAAGGCATCCAGGCCAGCATGGTGCTGGGGCAGCAGGACGAACACCACCCTGCAATGCCAGGGGCTGGGACAGTTACTCTGTCAGCGGCTGACAAGAGGGGTTACACACAAACGGGGTTGAATTTCAGGTTGTTTAGTTTAAAATAAATAAATGTAAATCTTTACCTTCAGGCACAGCTGTCCCCAGCCTCACAGCCCTGGAGGTGGTGTGCCCTCCCACCAGTGTGTTCTGTGCACTGTGCGACCCCATGCCTGCAGGGCAGTGCTGGGAAGAGCCTGCCTGCACGTTGCAGAAGACAGCAGGCAAGTGCTGCTGAGCTGCTGCAAGGGGCAGTGCCAGGCTCGCAGCCAGGGCAGCCTTCCAGTGACTTGCAAGCTCCCCTCTCCATCCTTGCCCAACACCTCCCTAAAACACATGGTCACCATCACCATCACAAGCCTTTGTGACCAAAACCCTGCTTGTTCCCATAACTGCTCTCTTTCCCACTTGTTCTCTCAGTGTCGCCAGCCCTCCAGTATCTAGAAATTAAGTTTCTCCAGGTTCTACTAGGTGCTACAACTCTCTGTAATGCTCAAGCTTCCTGTCCAGGCCCACTCTGCAGTAATTTTCTAGGCAAAAACAATGTTCACTATCTGCAAAGCCATTTTAACATGTGTTTTTCATTCATTTTTACCACCAGCTTCTTGTATTAAGATATTAAGACATCTCCGGCTAGGGTCAGGCCAAGCATTGGGTCAAGTCTACTATGGAAATTTCTCAGCTCATGCTTTGTGGATGATTGTGTCCTAAATCAGCTAGATCTCCCTGATCTTTTAAAAACAACCATTGTTATCCCTGCACTGTGGGTTTTGGCAAACCTGCTAAACACTAAGCAGGCACTGTGTGAAGCAGGGGGCATGGTTTTGATGATCAGCCAATGTTTCTCAGCATGCCACGGTGCTGCTTAAGCACTTCAGATGCAGACTGGCACTTCTCATCTGATGTGCAACACTGCTTTTCCAGCCCCTCCTTCCAGCTCTCCACATGCTTCTGGAGAGCACCTTCCTCCTTCAGGTTTAGCTCTGTACAGCTCTGCCAGTGCTCCTCTGCCTTGGTGGACGGCACCTTCTGCTCTGGCAGTCACGGTTCTCCCACCACCACTCTCAGTCTGCAGAGGAAACCTGTCCACATCTTCAGCACCATCCACTTTGCTTCATACGTGAAAGTGCAGGTTTCTTCTCACCTAGTTGTCCTGTGATACCTGCTGTCATGTAGCCACGGCACGGATAATTGGAACCTATTTAATGCCAGGAATCTGTTTTAGTTCTGTTCAATGACCCACTTGCAATGCAGTCTAGTCCAATCCAAGGACAGTTCTGTAACACTTAGTGGAGCTGATAAGTCTAGCAACATCTTCTGCTTTCCTAGTCTCAGCTGCTATACAAATCTCCTATGACTGGCTTAGAAACAGTTGTTCTTTGCTGTGCTCATCTATCTTTAGGGAGCGTGGGGAGAGGTAAAGCCATCACCTTCACTACACTTCTGGCCCAAGGAATGAAGTGAGCACACGGTGTGCACTTGGGCAACTGTGGCTCTCTGAAGTGGCTGATCACCCTACTTCTCCTGCAAGCTCTCTGCTTTCCCACTCGGGGTGCATGCCACTGTGGCACAGGGACAGGAGGCCTCTGATAAGCCATTCAGCTTGAGGGATCACTTGTCACCAAGGCAAATTTGGCTATCCTTTGAACAGCACATCTGGCACTAGCACTGCCCTTGTACTTACAGAATCTGAACCACATTAAGCTTCTTGCAAACGAGCAGCTTCCAGCTGTGGGCAGCTTTTTGGTGCAAACAGTGATTTAATCCTACTCCAACATAAGAGAGGTGAACTCACATGCTATGCAAATGGGTGCTTTAGAAATATTCATAGTAACATTAATCAAGGGCAGCTTTCTGAGCTGCTTGTGTCAAAACTCCCATCATTTAAAGGGCAAATCAGTAAAAAAATGCCCAGAAGAACCCCAAAGGGTGTTCCAGCAGGAATATGCACATTAGTCTCTTTTCCTCACCAAGAAAGTAATTAGATATAGAGTAATCTGCCTTCCTGAAAGTCTTGTAATAATCCCAAAGTTTAGGCCTGAGGTATGAGATTTTATATCCCTCCTCACAAGGTCAATTAACATTAATAATTCATCCTTCTCTAAGGCTTGCTAATTTACTGGACTTAGTTATGTCTTGTGGCAATGAGTTCTACATTTAATAGAAGCTACCCAAGAAAATACTTCTTTTTAGAAGTTTTGAACAATCCAGCTTCATGGATGCATTTTGTCAGAAGACAGAGGGGCAGATGCACATGATAAACATGATTTTTTCTGGTGTCTATCAAATTCTTCCACTTTCCACAGATTTAACCACAGATTTGCTCCCTGCTCATTTGTGATGATGGCAGGAATTGCATTTGAGATACCAGAAACAAATTTTTAGTCATGTTACCATTAGCAACTATGCTACAATTAATAACACCATTAATAAAATCATGGAAGACACTGGCCACGCAAAGGACTGTTCTTTATCTCTGAAGCTACCACCTTACAGGGACTGATCAAGGTACTTACAGCTCCCAAATTTCAGTGGACAAGCATGCACATCCATTGGGAAGTCCTCCAGGTGCATGGGGCACTCGGCATGAATCGTTAGCCTACAAGACAAAACACAGGGCATGATCAGAAACACACGGCTGCAGAGGCTCCCACCTGGCCCTTCTGCCATGACATCTTTACACCGCATCCATCAAAGGCCTTAACGTGGTCCCTAACTCCTAGGTCTTCAGGCAGAAGGCCATCAGCTGTGGAGAGAGCAGAAGGCATGCAGATCTGGCCGCCTTTCCCACTTTTTGAACTCAGCACTATTGACTGAGTTCATCTTTATCCACTCAGTGCAATCAGAAAATCTGCCAAAGGCCAGGATGTGTGTTTGCTTCTGTGCTGTGCAGAGAGCTCATTAACGCCAGGTGCCAGGGGACACCTCACGGATGGTGCTGGAAAGCAGAAGGAAGAGCTTCCAGGGACACCTAACACGTCCATTTCTTCCCGATGGGCTGGGAGGAGCCAAGGCCTGGCAGATTATTCACCAAAGCCAAAGAATTAAGGGGCATGCTGAGCAAAGTGAGAGCCAGGAGATCGCAGTTGGCACTGCAGGGCACAAGGCCGCAGCGCGTGTGGGGCACCACAGCCCACCTCCCGTGGTGGTGGCATTGCAGAGAATGCACACAGGCAGATGTAGAAGTGCCCATCCCGGGGATGCTGGCAGGAGTGCTGGACTGCTTTTGTGCTCTGTGCATCCACCAAATCCCAGCGGGATGCCTCATCACTAAGTGGTTTCATCAGGGAGGCGCAGGCATAATCACAGCACGCTGCAGAACATGGGGCCAGGCATGAAAGGATCCGTTATAAAAGGCTCTAAAAAAGGAAGCTCTGAGCTCTTCTTCTTCCTCCTTGAAGTACCAAAAAGCCTGCGGACTAGGAGGGAGAGCCAGAACAGATGGCTTCCCCGGGGACTTCTAATATGATCTCCTCTGGAGGAACAGTTTTGTCAAAATGGACCCACTTCTGATGGCTCAGAAAAATAACAAGGAACAAATAATCCGTGATGGGAGCAAGGGGTGAGTGCAAAGGGCAAGTGCACAGACTGAAGGCTGAAGGTGGCTTGTGGAAAACACAGGTCAGGAGGCATGGTGGAAACCTTCTATCAAGACATTTTCCTTTAGCTGGAAAATGGCCTTTTAACCAATGGGATATGTTCAGGTCAGTTATTCTCCACAGGAAATATTAAGGATTTGTCAAATGCAAGACAAACCTCAAAAATAATAGTGGGTTCAGATTTTTCCTAGCAAAAAAATAAAAGAAAAAAAGAAAAAAAGAGAGGAAAAAAAAAAAAAAAAGAGAGAGAGAGAGAGAAAAAAGAAAGTTTAAAAAAAAGGGGGATTTTGTTTTCATAGGAGCAAGCCTTAAATGATTCTGGGGGAAAAAAAAATAAAAAAATAAAAAAGAAAGAAAAAAAAAGGAAAAAAAAAAGAAGGACTTTTTTAAAGTTATCATCAAAGAGTCCTGCTGGATGACAGCAAACGCTTCCCAAATCACTCCAAGTACCTCTGTAAGGAAGCATAAGAGTGGCAGCATGGCTTGGGGCCTCCAGAGAGGATGGAGGCGGCGGCGATGGTGGCCGCAGGCAGCAGATGGTGCTGCGGCAGGCAGGACACGAGCTTTGTGCCAGGGAGGGCAGCAGCAGCAGATTCCTGCAGAGCTGCTCCGCGTCAGCGGCTGTATCCTGGAAACTCCCCTCCAGCGAGGAAGTTTGCTCTGCCACCATGAGGGAACGAACCTCATGATTTTGGAGCCACATCCAGTATCATCAGTTCAGTTCCTTTTCGAGGAGCTGCAAAAGCTGGCATCCTCAGCCAGGCAGAGGTGTTAAATCAAGAAGCAGAGCTGGAAGCTGGCATAACCTCAATGGGGTAGGGCTGGGTGGCCAAAACCCTCCTGTGTGACCAGAAGCCCCCACAGCAGGGGTTTCAAACCCTGCAAACCCAGCCTTTGGGTTTTCTTGCATGAGATTGCAAAGGAAACAGGTGAGGAAAGTGGTTTCCTGCAGGTCTTCTGCATCCATCCCCACCGTGTTTCAGTGATACCTCCCTGCTCTGTAATGCAACAGCAGCAAATATTTTTTTCTGACGTTTTCCAGGGCCAGGTACAACTGCCCTATCTCCACCAGGCACATCCAGCCAGGGGCAACTATAAAAACAGCAGCTCCCCCAGGCAGGACGGGCTCAGTTCTGGTAAACAGGTCTCAGCAGGATGTGGCCCCATACACCCCGTGTGGATTGTTAAGGTCACATTTGCTGCTGGGTCTCAAGGGCTCTCAGCCCAGCCATGACTGATACGATGCTCCATACTCTGGCCATGTTAGTCAGAAGGGGTTTAACGTGTCTGCACAGACAGACTCCATGTCTAGTAGAGGAGGCCAGGAGGTGCTTATGGGGAAGTACAAAACCCGTGTGCGTTCTGAGCAAGTCTCTCCTTGCTGTCCTCTCCCAGAGCTGGTGGTTTACAGCTACCATGCTTCAGAGGCTGCATTTAGGCTTTTGAGTGCACAAAAGACCAAGGACCTTACCTTGTCTGTGAATCCTTGCTGAGTAGGGGCTGGTGAACACCATGTCTGTGGTAATTGTTCTACTGAAAGAGCTGATAATGACATTCCTACTTTCATTTTGTCTGACCCCAGCTTAGCTTCCTCAGCCTACCCCACAACCACTGTGTGGACAACATTACTTCCTTGAAAGCAAATCACTTTATCTGACCTGCTGATCGCATTTTCACCTCTGGGCTGAACATACGTGCCCTTACATGAGAGAAAAGCAGGGCTGAGCTTTAGGACGTCAGCCAAGACTTACTAGTTTCAACAAGCCTATGAGCACATTGCTGCAATGACTTTCTGCTGGGGACCACATGCCACCACCAACTGCTCTTTCACTTTGATGTTGCTTTTTTATAATGTGGGTGAAGATTAAGGTTTCAAGAAGTGGGTATAAAAACCTGGTAGCAAGGCGTAAGTTAAACAGTCTTGCTCCTCCTGTTCTGTTTCTTGAGTGATGCTTTCTTTTTTCCAGCTTGGAATTTACCTGGGGAGCTTTGTTGTTTGTAAGCATGTCAAGCATATCCTCACTGATTTTACCACTCAATTATTTCTGTTTCCTTTCCAACTGCAGTGGACTTTTTGCTTCTAGTATTTGTCACTGTCACTTGCATAAAGGAAATGTTGATGCCTCTGCATGCAAAATTTAGCATTCCACCTGTTTCCCTCAGGAGGCCACACAAGACTCTTCCTTTTAACCTTCCCATTGCTGCCTTGGCTTCACTAACTGCTTTATCATTTCAAAAAGCTCTTTTTGAAAGGGTGTTCACAAAGTCGGCTTTTCCAAAAGCCTTCTCCTAGTCAGTGCTTTCCTTCTGATTTATCCTGAACTCCCCCAAACCAGAATGGCCTTTTTCATCCACTGTTCTGGCTGCAAATTTTGGCTGTGATTAACAGCTACTAGGGATAAAGCTGAACATGGACAGCTCAAGGGACCACAGATTGTGGGTCCGGTTGCTGAGTGCCATTTAGAGCAGCCAGAAAGAGCCTCAGAGGGGGCCAGGACAGCAGCAGAGACCAGCTGGGCACAAGCTGGCCTTGGCCATACCCAACTGCCCACTCCAGGCCATGGCCAACAAGAGCAACTGTCATCAAGAGAAGGACACAACTTTATAACAATGCCAGATGACTCCGTGGCTGTGTGGGAAAGCAGCAGTCACATTTTATATCTGAAGTGTGTCTTATTAGCTGAGCCAGTAAGCAACAACAGAACACAATAAATATATCAACAAACTACTGAAAAAAGCAACCTAATCCACCACCTCCTCCACCCACAACTGAAGAAGCTGGGTCTTTTTTTATCTTTTTTTTTTTTTTTTAAGTCTCCTGAAATTAAATAAAAGCAAAATGCCGTATCATCCCAGCGAGATGAGCGTGGTTCAGCAATTTCAACCAGCCTGAAGTCAGCACATTCACGGATAACACGTGAAGGCAGTCAGCTTCCTTGCTGAAAAGAAATGGAGCACGGGCATTCCCCCTCACAGCTATTCTCCTTGGCCTGAAACCTCTTTGCCTTTGCCCCGTGTGTGCTAGCCCCAAGGTGCTCTGTCCCACGCACTATTGCTCCTCCTTACCCCCCACGTCCCTCAGCTATCCTTCACTCCCCTTTGCTGTGCCCTCTTCTCCTGCAGCCTCTCTCGCACACACTCATCGTTCAGAGCACTAATTAGCAGCAGCATTAGGTGAGCTGTGGCATCAATCACCGCTGAGGAAGTGCCTGTATTCCTCTTTCATCCCCCCAGCTCTCCCCACAGCCTCCTGTTGCTGGAAGAGGGCTCCTCAGCACCATATGCTTTGCCTAATGAAACATCAAAATGTCAGGCTAAGAGGAATGTACCTCGCTTCCCAGACAATTACCACTGCCTCTGCGGCGTTCGTGCTAAAGAGCCTGTTACAGAAATTCTCATCTTTGCCCCTGACCTTGTACAAGAGAGCTCATGGCCAGATAGCCACAGAGGTTTGCTTCATTGCCCTGGTGTCCTGTTCAGGTCTGGACATCTGAGCCCTGAAATGCCATTGCAAAGCCTCGGCAGCATGTGAAAAAATAGCCAAACTGCCAGCAAACACATCATCCAGCTGCTGTATCCTTTGGCTCGTCCATCCCAGTCACTAACAACAACTTCTGCAGACCTGTCTTGGAATCAAACTGCCAACTCCTCGTGCTTTCCTCTGCTTTGCTGCCACGGCAGCACCAAAAGTAGAACATCCAGTGGAGAAGCCATGTTTTTCCTCTTTAAAGTCACGGGGAGCCCTTTGAACTGCTCAACACAATGGCAAGAAGCGTGAATCAGGCTAAACATACCTCTCCCAGGGCTGGCGGTACAACAAACCTCTTCAGCTGCGTTCTCATGGTTACCGGCAGCTTAGCAGAGCCTTTGATGTGTCATTAGAGCCCCCGTCGCTACCTGCCTCTGCCTCGTGCTGCAGGATGAGGGAGAGCCTCGGTCCAATTTCTGGGACGCAAAACGCAATAATCCCTCGGTGTACGTGTGCTCCAAAAACATGACAGCACCCCGCACAGCGGAGCCAACTTTGTTTATGCCGGGGAGATTGCTTGAGTTTTGTCCTGATTTCTCCTCCAGGAGGTTTGTTAATAACCACAGTCAGGATGAATAGGTAGTGTTTGCGGTTTGGGCTGTGTGCAAATCTAGGTTAGGTTTAATTGCTGGGGTTTGAGTTTGAAAGCCAAGTTTTTTCTAGGATCCTTGTGCTGGATCTGAAAACACAGAATTCACTTTGCAGCCATCCCCCGGAGATTTCAGCCCATGATGGCAGAAATGCAGGGAGATAAGGCGATCCCTGAAGATTTCTCCCTCCTGGGACAGCTTCTTTACGAAAGTGTGCCTGCATAAAAGCAAACTTGGAAAATAGGTCGTTTCTGCCTTTGGATCCACTCAGGAAACTGTATGGAAGGGAGAAGCTTCAAACTGACTCATAACATCTCACCTCATCTATTCAGGGGCTTGTGTGCTAGCAGTGTAACTTGGTCTGCCTGGGTCCCTTTATGCTGTTGCCTACACCAAGCACAAGGTAGGATGAAGCCAAATAGCTGCAGCACTCTACTATGCAGAGGAGCTGGTTCTGAGATGCCTGAGCTGCTCCTCTTGCAGAAGGGAGAAATATGGTTGCACCTCCACCGTACAGGAGGGTTTTGCAAGATGCAGCCTCCAGTTATCACAAATTACCCAGGGGTTAAAACAAAAAACAGGCGGTAAAGCAACCCAAAGCTTTTGCTGGGAGAGATCCTGCAAGACTGCAATTTCAAACAGCAGCCTGGGAGTCACAACCCCCTAAGCATGCTGCAGCAGGTATGGGGCTTGTTATCTAGGGCTCAGCCACCTCGTTGGGGCTCCACATGCCCTGGGTGCCTTTGTGCCCATCTTTCCCTAACGCTCTTCCTCCACCTCACATGGGGCTGCACTTGTCCTTTCCAGGTGCTCGTGCACTGCAGCTGAAGACTTTACATTGTCTTCAGCAATACTGGTTCTTGAGGCAAAGTCTTTGGGCATGCAGTTGAATGTGTCAGCCTGGCAGTTAAAGAAAACATCCTCTGAGTGCATAACTTGAGCACATATTGTCTGGGAAACACTCTGACAATAACCACAAAGCCTCAACACGCCACTCTGACAGTGCCCGTGAAAAGTAGAAGAGCTCTTTAAAACCTGGATTCACAAAGTTGAATCCCATTGGCACAGCATCAAGCTTTTGCTATTTTCATGTTTCAAGGCCAGGAAGAACCAGAACATTATCGATGTGCCCCACACAATTTGAGCCAGAGATTACATCCAGAGATTGCTGCAGCAGCTGAGTTTTTGTCTGTACCTTATGTAAATCCACGTGCAATCCCTGGTTTGTTGTGTTCAGCTCAGACACCAGAGCTTTGAGGCCTTAACTGGGCTTTTGTGAGCTACTTAGATCTTGTAGGAGCTCCAAAAACAAGACAGCAGAGGCAGGGCTACATGACAAAGCTGTGTTCCCCGCACTCTCTACGGCAGCCAGAGCAGCAGGGAAGAGGCAGGAGGATCAGTAATCCTGTCCGTTGCTCAGCAGCCAGAAGGAAGGGAAGAGAGAAATACAATTTTGTGCTGCGGTCACAAAGGCCATCTTGTCACCCAGGTGCCAAGGCCTGACTCAGGGATCAGATGTCTGAACCATGGTGCCTAAGGGATCTGCGCTGTGATGTGACTAAGGGAAATCTCTGGACGCCCAGCTACAGCTGGTGTGCAGCTCCTTGAAGCTCAGGCCAGTGATAAAGAGGCTCTCTCCAGGAGCCATAAATATTGTCACACCGGTGTAATTTTGCTGGATGCATGTGTCAGAGTTGCTGTTCCACCAGAGCAACTTCATCTATAAATGTAAGCCTTGACTAAGAGAAGTGGGCTTTCACGGCAGGATAAATAGCAAGAGACATGCCTCTAATTGCACATCAGCAGAGCTGATCCCTCAAGGATATTGGCTGGTACAAGGTAAAGGAGGAAGATACGTCTCAGGAGTCAAACTGCATGGCAATGCACCAGCCTTGACTGAGCCTGCAAGGGACTGCATGGGACAGGCAGCACGCAGCCCTGACAGTGCTGGGAAAAGCTGATGGAGGTCAAAACTCACTCCCCAGCCAGCAGCACAGTGTGGGCCTTGGGGATTTGCACCTGGCTGGATGGCAGCTCTCTGTGGCTGAGACTGCCTTCCTGCTCCCTCCTTTCAGAAGGACACGCATGTGTGCCACTTGGAGCTAGTCTGGGATGAAGGAAGCACAACATAAAATGAGTCTTCTTCCAGCCCTTTCCTGGGAGGAGGTTTCAAAGCACCTAACGAGGGAGGGCAATGCCATCACCATCATTTTACAGAGGAACTGAGGTGCCTATGAGTATCTACAAGCCCATGGCAAAGCCAGGTCTGGTCTCTGAGCCTCAGCCTGATCACACGCTGCGCAGCCTGTGCCCTTACATCTTCTTCTTTCTGAGCTCCCACCCAAAAGACCCTGCGTGGCCCTGAGTGAGCTTTTTCTCCAGCAGCAGGGAGAAGAACAACCGTCAGCTGTGCTGTGACAGAGATCCTGTCCTGCATGTATCAAACAGCAAACCAAAAAATGATATACATGTAAAACCTCTTTCATCCCTAAGACACTGTCCTGTACAGAGCTGTGCTTTCCAGATGCCTTTCTGGCCAGCTGTGACCACATCTCCAGCACCAGGCTGGTCCAACACTGCTTGGGGCCGCACTGGAATAGTTTCACACATGCTATCAGGAAAGTTTGCAAGTGACAAGCTCTGCTGGACAAGCAAAAAGTCTACATGCACTGTGCCTCCTGGTACTGAGCAATGCAACATGACATATCCAGTCCTCACCTTTGGGTATCTCTGAGTGGGCTCTTCACCTCCTGCAAAGACTTGGAAGTACATTTACGGGGGGCAAAAGCAGAAACAAAGGTAGGTCCCTTTGTGGTCACCATTGTCCCCCCTCCTTCCCTGGGAGACGGCTACACTGAAGGATGTGTTGAATTTATGTAAAACCCCCTGTGACTCCACTCCCTCTGAGAAGCTCATTCCCAAGAGCCTCGTGATGCTGGCACCCTGGCACCTTCCCAGCTCTAAACGAAAGAGCAAATTCAATACTTCCCCAGTCACACAAAACTTGCTGAAGAAGGTAATGGTTATTTGCTAAATAAAGAGCAAGTGAAATGATATAAATGCCCTGAAATTGGGTCCTTTTTTGCTGCTTTATGCCAGTAGCTCCTATAATGCTTTGCAGTCAGACAGGGATACAAACTGGGGGAGTGTTAGTCATCTGACATGCAGGTCAGACAGCCAGGAGCAGAGCTGAGCCCTTAAGTCAAATTGGGCTTCTCCCTTCATTTACCCCATCTGCCTCAGTAACGTGAGATCACTGATGTTCAGAGACCTCCACCCCCAGGGCACTGGCAGGATTAGCTCATATTTGAGAAGTGCTGCACAAGAGCAGAGCATTGTTTATCAATGTAGGCTGTAAAACTTGCTGACACTGTGTAGATTCACAGCCAGCTCAGCTATGAAGAGATGAAATCCTGTCTGGTCCTCGAACAGCAGAGGTGAAAGTGCAGCATCTCGGCACACAGCATCCACAATGAAGCGTGTTATTAGTTTGGGTTGGCTTGAAGATGGAGGCACAGAAAATAATTTTTGAAAACAAGGATTTACACCTTCCCATAAACAACTCAGTACCATTCTTCTGCATCTCTGAGTATCTTGCTGTTTCATTTATAGGTCCATTTACCTTGGAAGGCAGATTAGTACATCAACCCCAGGTGGCAAACTTTAGTTACATGGGTGAATAGCTTCCAAGCATACAGGAACAACTCAGTAATTCCTGAATTAACATACAATTAACCCAAAGTTATTCCTCCATGTTCTCTGCCTGTTGCAGTTTAGTGGCAAGTGTATGTACCAGGGCTGTTCTTGAAAAATCCATGATCCCCCAGGCATGGTTCCCCAACAGCAACCTGTGACTGGAAGGAAGGCCCCAGCTTGTTAGATCTTGTTAGATCTTTCGGAGGGTTCTGGAGTATATATATATGCTAACAAATTCAGAGCTGCTCTCAAGCTGCTGGAGAATGCCAAATTCTTCCATCCTAAAGTTTTTCTGCCATTACCAACGACCTGACTTCATATCCCATCAGAGATCAGGAACAAAAATCACTTTGGTGGCAAAGAAATTGCATAAAGTACAGATCCAAACCTGCCTGCGTGGGACTGTCGTGTGTGCGGGGACCTGGAAGGCCATGGCACGAGCTTACCTCATGGTGTACAGGAGGGTGCCGTTGTCCACCAGGCGCAGCAGCTTGTTGGGTGTTGTCATGTTGTGGGCAACAGATTTTTTCCCGTTGTGGAAGAAGGTGTCAGGGGTCCAGATCTTACTGGCCAGCAGGTTGTTCAGGGGGAGTATCTTCATGGGACCGTCGAACTTCAGCCTCTCGTCTCTCCAGGACTGCCGGAAAAAGACATCAATGGTGTATTCCTTTGTGGAGAAAGGAGAGAAAAATAAGTCTCATTTTACTTAACTTCTCATCGAAGTGCTTCAAGAAATGGTGAACAACTTCGATCGTTGAGCAGGTTCTGTTTGGGCAGTCCTCGGTTGATAAGAAGCCTGATGCAACGAGAAGGGGGGAAAACTGTGAAGGATCACAGGCGCTTGCTGCGTTTTGGAAAGTGTTTTACATGTGATGCCAAAACCTGCGTCTCAGTGTTTGTGACAGACTGCAGACAAGCTGCAATTCAGCCTGCAGCACAAAGCAGTTAGTCCTGGGGACGCACTGCTGCACTTCTATCTAGATGTCACAGGAGAGGGGACCATTGTGTGCTGCTGTGTGGGAGTTTGAACAGGCAAAAATGAAGTTCCATGATGTGCAAGTGGGCAAGGATGCCTGTAATTCTACTCCTATTCCTAAAACAAACATACAAATAAAGTTTCAGGACATCATTTTAATGTTCTATTGTTCCCCAGAACATCTCCAGCAAAACATTGAATCAAAGACCACATAAACTTGTCATTATACAAGATTCAGTGACTTCTGTTTTCTTTCTTTCCTTTTTTTTTTTTCCTTTTTTTTCTTTCTAATGTAGAAACCCATTTCCTAGGCTTATTTCCAGCTGGGGCAATTAGAAGCTATTTCTTTGAAATCCTGCAGCTAGAGACAGCTCACAGTTTCTCAGTGTTACTGACAAAATGGATTTTTGCCATCCAAGGAGAAAGCCAGAAAAATAAACACCAAACACACCTCAGCCTTCAGTAACAACGTAATGTTGAAGGGGGTGCTGGAGAAATATAACTTCAGCAGTTACCTCCATGCCTCAGCCCCTCTCCCAGTGGCGGGGCATTCACTTATCTGCAGCTCTTGTACCACGGAAACGGTGGCAAGGTGGAATCAAGTGTGCAGAGGCTGAAGGGTCAGCCCTGTCCCTATGCTTCTGAGCACAAGACAAGGACTGTCTTCAAGTCCTTCTGAGAGGAGAGGGGAAAAACTGGGGAGATTATTTTCAAGTTGGGTGCAGAAGGACAGGAAGAGGTGCAAAGCCATACGAAGCCAGAGCAGGGCACTTTGTGCAGGAGGCAGGGCTCTGTGGTGATGAGCAGGTTTCACCTCACAAGGATGCTCCTCGTGACCATTTTATTAGCAGTTATGCAAGGTAGCGGGATGCACCCCAGCAAATATCACCTCACCGAGGTGGCAGACTCACGTCCCCAAGGCCAGGCTCACAGTGTCCTCAGCCTCGGCAGCCACCTGACAGAGCAGAAAAGGCACTGCGGCTCAACAGCCACCCCGAGGTAAAATTAAATTAGTCTCTGGTGCCTGGCACGTGGGGCCTCTGACCCAAGCCACTCGGCGTGCTCTTGGGGCTCACGGCCCTTGAGAAAACTGCCTGACCCCGTCAGCGTGAGCTGCTCCACTGCTCACCTCTGTGGCACACACCTTATCTGGCTAACAAAGGATCTCGTTAGCTCCCAAGGTTTGTGGAGAGAGACAGGGACTTTGGAAAAGCTGTCCCAGCTGTTCTTCCCCTGCCGTTGCAGTTTCACAGTCTTTATTTATGGGCTCCTGGAGGCTGCAGAACCAACTAAACTTATCATTGTGAGTGATTTCTTTCCTGCAGCTCTTCTCAGCAGCATTTAAAAGCTGCTGCACATCAGTTTCCTATAGGTCATAGAAATTCCTGCAGGTTTTGCAGCAGATGGCAGCTAAGCGAAAGCATCTCGGTAAAGAAATTCCTCCCTGCTCCCTGACCACAGAGCCACTTCTGCCCAAATGTGGGGTTTCTGGAGCCTGGCTTGGGGAAGGAAAGAGAAAAGACCCCGTGGTCCCACAGGCTCTGCCCTGTGAGGATATTCTGTCCCTTCACAGAAGGCAATTATCCCTTAGTGGTTTTAAGCTCAGTGAAAAAACAAACCCAAGGGAGTGAGCCTGTGTCTAGTTCCAGGAGGTAGGTTTGGGAAAAGCCCTGATCAGGAGAAAAGCTATCTTATTCAGAACTCTCTGTTCCTACTTATAAAAGGAAATAAATAAATAAATAAAATACTTTTCTGATACATTCCTGCAGGTCTTCTTTTATGCTAAGGAAAGATTCCTAAAAAAAAGATAAACTGTGTACAGATTCTTCCCCTCTTTTCTATCCTTATTTCCATGAGAGCATCATTTCCAGGTCACCCCTTCTAAGGAACACGCTTAGTTCTAGGCTGTGCTCTCCTCCACCTTCTAGAAGTGGCTGAAAACATGAAGACTGAGTCCATCCATCAAAGCTTAAAACTCCCGGGATTTATTTATTTTTATTTCCTGGGGACTAAGACAAAACTGCAAGAGCTCACTACTGCAGATTCAGGAACATGTCAGGTCCCATCAGGCTCTTTCCTAACCAAACTGAGTCTAGAAGGCCCTTGGAGCATCTCAGGGAGAAGGCGCTCATGTCCTCCTCCGTGCTCTGTAAGCAGCTGCTCTCCTCCATGCTGCACAGCAGCTTTACCTGCCTCTGCTCCATCACCATCATCACAGCCTCTGCCTGCACCAGGACGCACAAGCAGCTCTCCATGGCAGTGAGGAAGGGCTGTGGGAGGGACAGGAGCCAGATCAGCAGGCAGATGCGAGCAGGGAGGGAGGGACTTCCCCACTCCGAGATGAAAGGAACCACCGCAGAGGAGCAGGCTCTCCCCACGCTTCCCTAGGAGATGGGGTTTCTCTCTCACACATCCGAGTGCATTTAACACCGGAATGGCACGCTAAAACACATTCGCTATGCATTTGCAAAATACACGGACCTAAAGCATGCAAGGGGGAAATAATTTATTATTCTTTAACTGTCTTCCTAATTTTAAATTCATTTTGTCAAATCACATTGCAGAGAATACCTTCCTCTTTCCAATACCTCATATTTCTTCTTCACAGTTCATTATACACGCTCCCTTAATCAAATATGCTCCACCTTGGAAGTAATTATCAGATACTCCCCAAGGGCTGAGATTGCTGAATATATTATGGGTCTCCGCTGCAGTAGAAAAGCAAGTGAGATAGAGAGAGAACTCAGATGAGATTAATACTCTCGGCTACATTGACATTAACTTCTCACCCTGGAAGGAGTGCTCCTTCCAAAGCCACATGAGGCTGTGCGGTGGGGCTAGCACTGCAACGAGATGTAATCCTCCACTAGCTCCTCCACTTCCTAGCACCGGACAGTCAGTGAGGGAAGCCCCAGGTTCACAACCTTGTGGGCGCAGAAAATGAAACCCTCCTGGCTTCCGAGGGGCTCCAAGAGCTGCAGGACATTGCTTCTACTTGCCCTAGCTGTTGAGAGCACTGTCTGCTCCCCCTCCTGTGGTGGGCTCCCCCCAGTCTCAGCGCTGCCCACCTCCCACCTGGGTCACCCCAGCACCAAGTCCCTCTGGGACCAGCGTGCAGAAGTGGCTCAGCACCAAGCCTGAGACCGTCCTCGTGGGGCAGCCCCGAAATGTTGGGCAGCCACCAACAGCCAGCTCCTCCCTGAGCGGCTGGGTGCGTGTGGAGTACAAGCTGCAAGAAGCACTGTGGAGAAAGCTCACTATTAATTATGCTCCACAGTCCTGTTTTAATTAGAAGACAAACTGTTGTGGGAATACAAGCCTAGATTCAGACCTCAGGCCTTTTCATTAATAATTTTCCCTGAACATGTCAAAATACTGCAATCAGTTCGGTCTTTTTCCTATTTTGCCTCCTTTCTGGTTCAAGCACTAAGGACCATTTCTTGGTGGAACCTGTTCTCTCCTGGCATTGCCATCAAAACAAGCAAGGTTCTGGCATCCTCCCTTCTTCACATGGAGCACCTTCCTTCCTCCGCACACCGTCAGGCTGAAGAAAACTGTGTTTACAGGAGATAAAAAGACCCTTGCAGTGTTCTTGAATAGTGCAATGACATCAGCTCTTCAAGTTTGCATTTGCCATTATCAACATCTGATGGGACAAACCATGTGAGGCAACCAGCCAGCAGCACTTACCATGTCTGTGTCCGAGACGGGGCCAAAACTTGTCACATAAATGTCTGTCTTGACTTCAGTTACGCTGTCTGGAATGAAAAAAAAAAGGGGGGGGATGGGGGGGAGGAGGAAGGGCATGTTTAAAAAGTAATTAGAGAACAGAATTCATTTATCCAGGAAAGGTTTTGACACGGTGCACTTTCATGACAAATGCCACCCTAGTGAAGCCCTTGGTGAGCTGGCATCACACTTTCTGCTGTACCCTGAACAAGGGCTGATTTTATCACTTGTAATTGGGCAAATTCATCTCTGAGCAGCTCTGCTGCTTTCCACTTTTACACCAAGGATGAGTAGGTCCCACGCAGACAGACGACGTGTATTTGCAAAATGCATACAGCTATGCAGTACATAACGTGGTGCAGATCCACACATTTTCAATGTAGAGGTAAAGCCCTGATGTTCTGAAACTCCTTTTAATCTGCAATCCCTTTGTGTCTCCCAGCCTGATAAATAGCCTAGCAATGTTCCACTGGTTTTAGGAAACCCTGGTTTTGTTACAGCTCCAGGCTTATCTGTACATAAAAAGAATCAATATTCTGATTGCCTTTTACTCCCATTGCGCTTGTTTTCCTGATGAGCAGCTGCTGTTGCAAAGCTGCTGCTCCCGTGCATCACACAAACACCAACATGCCGACACACACTGCCCCCATGGGTGCTGACCTCCAGACACTGCCCAGCAAGAGCCCTGAGCCCCAGTTCCTGCCCAGAGCCCTGAAACTCAGGGCAATCTTACTCATATGCATTCAGGTGGAGACGGACCAAAGTGCTGCCCAGAACATGGCCAAAACAGCACACACAGCTCTCATTCTAGCTTCCTTCATTATGATCTCAGTGTGTTTCCCCCCCAAAATATCTCTGTTTGCAGGGAAATGAAGGCACAGAGAGTGGGTCATTTTCCAGGTTTACAGCCCCACGCTCTCTGCCCACTGGGTTATGCTGCAAAATGATGAATGAGATGAGCTTAGCACTATGCTACCATAAATCCCCATTGCTTTAGGGATAGATCATGCAATTGTGCTCCTTTTGTGTGGCATTAGCTGGCTCGGAGCTGCTTTTTGAATAATCAAATTAGAGCCACAAGTAAGAGCTCATGTTTTATCTGTAGTATCCCATTCTGGCCACCGCAGCAGTTCGCAGGTAGCCTGGATGGCCCATTGCTCAATTCAGTTATGGAAATCCTTCCATCCCCTGACAGTTATTTTGCAGTATTACGAAGCTTAGTCTTATGCTTCAAAGTTTTGTATCCAAAAATAAGATAATGCATTCTGGCAGAGTTTTCTCCTTAATGGCTAAAATATACATATACATGTCCTTAGTTATTATGGCTGGAAAGCATCTGATGCAGCCTGTGGCTGATATTGCTGTGCTATATAAGTAACCCTTGATCTTGTCTCGATGTGATAAAAAGAAGGTTAAAGAGAAATATGTATGTGGTACACTTTCTGAAACACTCAGAAAGCAATGAGACAGCATCCTGAGCAAAATGAGCTACTTCTGTAAGACTCAGGGTATTCTCTCCATCTCCCACCAAGCAAGTCCTCAAATGAGATACACAGAAGAAAACTCTAGTGAAGCAAGGCTCTTTAACACATGCAGCGAGAAAACTAATTATATTTTAGAGAAAACTCGATCTCTCTCCCCTCCCGTCCCCTCCTCCCTTCCTAGCATTCAGCTTATCTACAATAAATAATTTGTAGTCACGGCTCTCAGAGCAGACCCATGGCTGCCCATGCAGCCAAGGGGAACTGAGCTGGGCAGAGAGGTGAAAGGACCCCCACTCTACAAAGGGACCCTCAGGATCCAAGCTCTGTGGAAGGGATTTGGGGAGCAACAATGAGGTGAAAAGGCAGGACTAGTTTGGGGCACCTTTACATACGATGATGATGTCCTTATCATACTGTAACCTGGCTGTCACAGAGCCCACAGACCCTTTCCCACCCCATCAATCTGGCAAACCCAATCTAAGATGATATTTATTAAGATCTTGTGTTAAAAAAAAAAAAAAAAAACATTACCTAGGACTGACAGACAGACAGACAGCTCACCCAGACTGTCACGGATGTTCTCCTGCCCAGCAGGATGCCTGCACCCTTTGTGGCAAAAGCCTCACAGAACTTCCCCATTAATATGTGCTCCTAAAGCAGGGCATGGACTGGCCGGGATCCAGAGGGATTTCTGAAATTAAATCGTCCCTGAGCAAGCAGGGATTTCAACAGAGCAGGGAAATCCTGAGATCGGTAAAACACCAGCAGAGCTCCCCTTCCTGAGTGGTGCTGCAACCCAGGAGCTCCCACACTGCTCTGAGCACCTCAGCCCATGATGGTGATGCCTTCTGCTGCAGCGATGGGGAGCTGCTCAGCCAGCCTCTCCTCCTTGCCCTAGCATGTTCCCCCCTCAGCCCCAACAAGGGGAAACCTCACTTATTTTGCGGCAGCAGAGAGAAGAGCATCACCTGCCTCAGTTCAGGGACACCCTAATCCCCAGCCTGGCTGCTTTTTGCAATTCCCACCAAAGATGTGATAACTAAGGGCTGTGCTGTAGTTAGGTGCATTCCCTGGGCCTGCTGCAGAACGTTAAGTGGTGTTTTTCCTTTCCTAGCACTGCTATTCCTTACCGCTTGAAGTTTTTTATATGCAGGGTGAATTGAGCCTTCAAGCCCGCTGGGAGGCAGGTAGATGCTGCCAGCCCTATTTTATCGCTGGGGAAACAAAAAAAAAAAAAAAAAGGAGAGGATTGGCTCAGGTGGGAAGCTGGAGCAGAGCACAGAGCAGAACCCTGGGGGCCGCACCACTGCCCAGCACAGGGTGCGCTGTGCCTCTTGGCACTCGCACCCTCAAGCCCCACGGCCAAGCCCCATGATGGCCCTGCAGCTGACACCTGGGGACTGGGAATGAAAGAAAATGCCTCGAAGCAGATATGAAACAAGAAGAACAAGGGATTTTCAGGTTCAGCATTTGAACATTGGCAGAGTTTAGATACCTGTGATAAATTAGTGGGGGTTTGTTCATTGTCTTTGAGGAATTTGGAGAATCTGCTGGGGAGAGAAGGTTGTAAAATTTAATGGCCTTGATAAGGGAGGAAGCAGGAGGGTGTGTTAGGTGAACATCCTTGAGTTAAACCAGACTCTGTGAAATTCCTTATCACAAGACATCCTTTTTGCTGCTTCACTACCCCCACCTGAACACAAAGCAGAGGAATAACGACCCCCCCTCTCAACAATACACTGCGCAGCCTCAGCCAGTTCAACAAGTCCTGATAAGCCGGAATTCAACTGCTATAAAACAGCAACACTGGAAAGGGAAGTTGCGTGCTGTTGCGGAGCGGAGACTCCCCAGCCGCCCAGCGCTGTTTTGCTTGTGTCTGCTTACTTGATTAATAAAATAATTTCAATAGACCAGTAAATTGTGTGGTCTAATTTATAACAATTTGGTGCCGTGACTCGGATGAAGGCAATCTGATTGAAAGACCTTCGGAGGGGGCGCCCCGCTGATTTCAGCGGCCTTCGCTAGGACTACTTTCAATCAAACCCTTCACCGACGAACCCAAAATTAGACACAAGCAAATAAAACCGGTAAACCCCAGGCAACCTTTGTGCACGAAGCCCGAACGAAGACCCACGGGGTGGGTAAGTATAGGCCGGTGTTCCGTTCGGTTGGGGTTGGGTTTCCCAGAGTGTGACAACTGAGACGTCCAATTGCGGACGAAGCGAGAGCGGACCCCTCGGTAGTGCGGTTCCCACATCCCGCGAGGGACTGGGCCACGAAAAGGGGGAGCATGTGTGTGTGCGTGTGAGGGCACTCTGGAAGATGGGACAGAAGAAGAGTAAGCCTTCTGGTCCCATGGGTGGGGTAACGTCTGATGTTAGGTTACCCCGGGATTAATGATTAAAAATTGGGAGGATTCCCCTTTTAGGCGGGGAAGGAATAAAGTAAAAATGATACATTATTGTGTTGAAGTTTGGGGTGGTAAACAGATTCGAGGAGACCACCTTTACTGGCCTGTATTTGGGTCTTTTGAAGATTGGGTTTGTCAGGCCTAAATATTTATGTAAAGTCAAAGGAACCCTTTAGTCTGGAAGAAAGTGAGTATGCGCACCTCTGGATAAATTCAGATACGAGGACGCATCTATATCCTCTAAAAGAAAAAGGAGGGCGGGATAAAAAGAGAAAGGACTTGGAAGTCCTGACATCACCCCCGCCCTATATTCCACCGCCCACACCAACGGCTCCTGTCCTTAATGGACTCCCCGAATTAGCTAATCCAGGAGAATCGGAATCGGATCATGAAACACAGGGGCCAGTAACCAGAAGCAGGGCAAGAAATCAGAAATCTGCTTTAAGGGAGGGATTATATCCTCTACGAGAAATAGCGATGGGGGGACCCCAGCCAGGAATGGAATATGTGGCCATCCCCATTAACTCTGGGGATGTCCGAGATTTTAAGAAAAGGACAGGAGGAGGGTAAGCAAGCTTTAATGGCAACTGGCATAGTGTTTGCAGCTGCTGAGGAATAATTCTAACTGGAATAATAACTGTACATTGTATATTGTATATATAAAAGCCCGGGCATTTTTGTTAAAGTATTCTTTTATTCATATGTTAATATGTAAATATGTAAATATAAGAACTGCCATTGAGGTGTATGTCTAAGGGAACAAAATTTGCCCATACATATTATCGGCTCATCAGGTTTAAATGTCCTCAGTGTAATTGTCAACAGGCAGTTAATTTACAGTGGTTTGATTTTATTTGTGTATCTATATATTGTGAATTTTGGAGGGATTGGGATTGACTAGTAAAGAGCTTCTAGGAAAACAGTGGAATATTAACCACTGTAGATTACAATAGGAAATGTTCAAAGCAAAGAAACCTCGAGGAAAAGCCCCCTAGGGTGTATACTAACACATTGGAGGGATATAGTGGGGTGAGAGTGTACAGAAAGTAAAAGAACTCTTATCAAATATTGTAATCAATGGTGGCCACTTTATAAACTAGAGGATGGAGCGGAGTGGCCCCTAAATGGAACTATTAATTATAACACCATATTACAGTTAATGTTGTTTTTTGTGGAAAGAAGGAAAATGGGATGAAATATGGTATATTGATTGATATGTTGTTTCAGTATCTTGGAGGGAAAAGGTATGGAATTAAGTTGGACTCTGACTGAGCCTTTGGTGTTGGTATTAGAAAAGTACGGGCTTGAGAAAGATAAAGGAAGTGTTAAAAGGGTTGCTGAAGGTGTTAAAGGTGTGGCATGTAGTATTTAACAGAGCTGTTTGAAATTGAATGAGCAGGGAAAGGTGATGTAGGCATTATCTAAGTAACAGTCTAGAAGTTTTGGTATATTTGCATATTTGCTGTGATGTTTGTTCAGTTTCCCAAGCATCGGGGAGGGGGGGAACAGCCTGCTCCACCAGGGGCCTCTCCAGCAGCCGCAGGGGGGCTTCAGCTCCAGCGCCTGGAGCGCCTCCTCCCCCTCCTTCTGCACTGACTTTGGTGTCTGCGGGGGGGTTTCTCGCTCTCCCAACTGCTGTTGAGCAGCAGGGTTTTGTTCGTTTGTTTGTCTGTTTGTTTTCGTGGATGTGCTCTCACAGAGGCACGGACTGTGTTGCTATGGCTTGGCTCTGGGCAGCAGTGGGCCCCTTTGGGGCCAGATGAAATTGTCCCTTACCTACCACGGGGAGGTTTCTGGGTTTTTCTCACGGGGGCTGCCACTGCAGTTTCCCACTCCCACCCCCCCCCGAACCTTGCCAGCAAACCCAATACACTGGGGCAGCTAAGTCATTACTGACTTGTAAAGCTTCAGGGATTAAATTAACTAATGAAACCCTAAATGTGATGGGGGTAGAAGGTACTGGGATAACAGTGCCACTTTTGGGGAATACTAAGCTGAGACCAGGGGATAAAATGATCACTGGGCAATTATTGTATGTATCCAAGGCAGAAACTAACTTGTTGGGAAGGGATTTGATGATTAAATTGGGCATTCAAATAGTAAATTGTTAGACTGGAATAACAGTGTTATTAATGGAGTGCTCTCAGGCCCTGAGAGCAAACGTATATTCACCTCTGACTGGAAAGACTCTGAAATGGGGGTGGAAGCAACAATATAGGTGGACAATTTTACCTCAGGGGTTTACAGGGCCACCTATCTATTTGGGTAAATTCTAAAAAAGGTTTTGGAGCAATTACAACCTCCCAAGGAGGTATTAATCTTACAAATATGTGGATCATTTTAAGGAAAATGGATACTCCCCAATGGGAGTGAAATGCTGAATAAAGTGATAATGAGGCAAATATTAACTGTTTTACATCAGAAGAGTCATTGGGAGGTGCAAGCAATGTGTGATGTTGTGCTAAGAAAGCATGTCTGTGTAGAAATATATACTTTAGGGAAGCACACATGCAGAGGATGTACTATATGTCAAAAGGTAAATAAAAAGGTCTTCTGTAACCTATCTAGAGGGGGACGGGAGCCAGGGCTTTGACCTTTCCAAAGTATACAGGTAGACTTTACTGAGTTACTTGTTTGTCCTAATTGACCATGTGACTGAATGAGTGTAAAGCTTTACTGCAAGGATTAAAGCAGGCCTTAGAGATTGAGTGGGATTTTCACAGCCCCTGGCACCCCTCTTCTTCTGGAAAGGTAGAGCGAATGAATGGTGAAATTAAGAAACAACTAACAAAACTTATGCTGGAAATTAAGGCTTCTTGGGTAAAATGCTTACCCCTTGCACTGTTAAACATATGGATGCAGCCCAGAACTGATGTAGGAATTTCTCCTTTTGAAATGCTATATGGTATGCCCTATGACTTGGAATTGCCACTTGATCACCCTCAATTCTAATGAAGACTTTGAAAGAGACTCTTTTTAACACCACAATGGGGAAGGCCCCTATGTTGTTTTGCTTACTACAGAAACAGCCCTTTGGACTGCGGAGAAAGGATGGACACATGCCAGCCGTGTTAAAGGACCCATCTGTGACGAGAAGTGGGAGATCGCTCCAGGAAACAAAGACCTGGAGCTCACATTGCGACAAACTCGATAGGTACCGTGGGTTAAGGTAGAGGCTCTCCCCTGAAGAACACTACTGCTGCCGAGAAGAACTAAAACCTCGTAGTTGGCTGCAACCCAACTGACGAGTGAGGCAGAGGAGTGAATAAGTGGGGAAAGAAATGGGCCTCAGCCATTCCTATCGGTATTTGGGGGTTCTCGCACTGATTTCATCCTGCATAGCGACTCAACACCACTCCCACCAACCTTTTAAATGGACTTTAAGTTGATTCGAAGATCAACAGGTTATTGCAACCCAGATAACATCGGGGGGGGGCCAAGCTTTACTTCTACACTATGTCAGCTGATCTCGAGGCCCCGATGCTGGGAATATATGGGATTTTATTTCTGCCCAAGTTCTAACCCGGGAAAGGGGTACTGTAAATGCCTGAACGTGTATTACTGTGCATACCGGGGGTGTGAAACCATTGCTACAGACTGGACACTTGGGGCTGGTCGGGATAAATTCTTACAAGTGGGATATGGGCTGCAAAGTTGTAACCGACAATTGGATCCCCGTTACAGGTGGTGAGGCCATGGTATAGGGTATACAGGAACCTTCCACGGAAATAAAGAAATTTGCAAGGTTCTATATATAAATATAACAAACTCGGACGATACTAGCTGGGTACTAGGAAAAATGTCAGATTTTACGAACACGGAACAGATAGGGGAGGACTCATCCTAATAAAGAAGGGAAAACCCGAGACTTCCAAGGTAGTCGGGCCTAATAAAGAGTTACTAGGGGAAGGTTTGGTTGTCCAGACTGTAAATATACCTGGGACTGCCCAACCTACTACAGTGTTTTCTAATAAGTTGACAGAGTTATCCTTTCCCACACTGCTTCCAAGCATTGTGAAAAAAAGAAAGGGGTTGTACCCAAGGAGATAACCGAAGGGTACTGGCTATGTGTAAGTGTTAAGCCCCCATATTCAAATTCTTCCAAGTGCAATTGGAGTCAGGAAATCGGGATAACTTTGACTCAAGTTACGGGAAAAGGTAGATGTATCGGCACAGTTCCAAGAGATAAAAATGATCTATGCCATGCCACTGAAAAAATGGACCAAACACACAAATGGTTAATTCCTGCAAATAATACTAGGTGGGTATGTTCATTGTTGGGAGTCACTCCTTGCCTATCTTTAAAATTGTTTAGCATATCTCATGATTTTTGTGTACAGGTGGTCATTATACCAAGGATTCTATACCACACTGAAGAGTATATGTATACCCATCACACAGTGGCTGAATACCATCTGGTAAAGATCATACTGGGGTGGTAAGGGATACAATGACTAAATTGCGGGAAGGATTAGAAAAACGCAAAAGGGAAAATGAGGCTCATCAGAATTGGTATGAATCCTGGTTTAATTACTCACCTTGGCTTACTACCCTGCTATCAACCATAGCAGGGCCCCCTTGTTGTTACTTATATTAACGCTGACTTTTGGACCATGTATATTCAATCAAGTAATTGCAATTGTGAAAAGTCCATTAGAAGCTGCTCATCTTATGCTTGTGCGTGCTAAGTATGAATCTCTTGAGCAGGAGGAGGACAACGCAGAAACTTTGATGCTCAATAAGCAGATATTGCAAAAATTCAATGAACAAAATATGTTTGAAAAAGAAAAAGGAGGGATTGTGATAAATTAGTGGGGGTTTGTTCATTGTCTTTGAGGAATTTGGAGAATCTGCTGGGGAGAGAAGGTTGTAAAATTTAATGGCCTTGATAAGGGAGGAAGCAGGAGGGTGTGTTAGGTGAACATCCTTGAGTTAAACCAGACTCTGTGAAATTCCTTATCACAAGACATCCTTTTTGCTGCTTCACTACCCCCACCTGAACACAAAGCAGAGGAATAACGACCCCCCCTCTCAACAATACACTGCGCAGCCTCAGCCAGTTCAACAAGTCCTGATAAGCCGGAATTCAACTGCTATAAAACAGCAACACTGGAAAGGGAAGTTGCGTGCTGTTGCGGAGCGGAGACTCCCCAGCCGCCCAGCGCTGTTTTGCTTGTGTCTGCTTACTTGATTAATAAAATAATTTCAATAGACCAGTAAATTGTGTGGTCTAATTTATAACAATACCCAGGTGGTGTATCCTGTTCCCAAGCCGTTCAAGGCTGGTTCCCTTGTTTGTGCCTTTGCCCACTTGTAGGCTCGGCTTATTCCCAAGCCTTGGCACACCTGGGTTTCCAAAAGTGTGTGAGCAGGAGTGAGGCTCTGCAGGTCCCTCGGAGCTGCCCCTTTGCTCACAGGGCACAAAGCCTGGCCCCTGCCTGCCGAGCACCGTGCTTGTTCCTGCTGCAGAAATCCCCCACTGCCAGACAGATCTGCAATGCAAATGTAAAACAAAAGCTGCAACATCCCTTCCCACAGTGTTACCATGGCATTCCCTACACCTGCCTGCTCCTTAAAAGCTGCTCCTCTCCTTCTCCAGGAATTTGCCACACCGCATCTAGCTGCTTGTGCAGGCAATAAATATCCCTATTAGCATTGCACAGAGGGCTGGATTCTGCCACCCCATGCCAGCAGGGTGGGTTGCCTCCCTTTCACGTGCAGGCTGCTGCGGGGGTGCTTTGGGGTTCCCATTTCACAGTACACACTCCCCCCTATCCTCTGCTGCTGCCCAGAGTCCCCTGTCCCCTCCTGCTGGCGCTGGCTCCCTGCAGTCCTCTGCAAGCGGAGAGGCAGAACCCCCCTTCCTCCAATCCCCCTTTTAAGTGCTCATGACTCCCTAGGCCTGCGAGGAGATCGTTATTATTTACAAAACGACCGAGTGCTATTTTTACTCTCTTCTTGGAAGCAGCGGCGGTGCTGGAATACAAATTACGCCGCCTCTCCCAGCCCGGCTGTCGATTGCAGGGCTGCCTCGACAAGTGATTACAGGAGGCAGGGGGGCACGGGGCGGGGGAGACCGAGAAAGCTCTTATTAAACATCCCGCTGCACTCATCAAGCGCTGTTTATTTAAGATTCTGGGCCGGAATATAATCGACTCGGTCGGTTGTGTTTCAGCTCTTGAGGTTTGCGGGTGTGCCGAACGCGGTCACGTTTTCCCAGCCGGGGCTTCCCAGAGGCTGTGCCGCAGGCTCGCAGAAGCACTGGAGGTTCCCTGCTGCTGCGTGCTGCTGAAACAGGGGCAAAGCAAAGCTGCTGCGGCTCCGTGCCGGGGATTCCTGGCTGCGGCGCTGACGTAGGGGAGGCTCGCAGCCCTGTCTCGCAGCCGAGCTGGGTGAGCGAGGGGACGGGGATCTCCATGGGCTGCAGAGGCTGCGAGCCTGGCGGTAGCCGTGTTTCTGAGCATGATGGCACGGATGGGGCTGGAGAGGAGGATGGTGCTGTCCCTGCTCTGCAGCACCCAGGGGTATGAACCCTAAATCCGCTCCAGAGCAGTGTCTGGATGCTGATGTTTCTGCACCAGGCTCCTACGAACTGCCACAACCTGAAAAGTAGTGACAGGCTGGCAATGCCCCTTAATGCTCTCCTAGGCTGCATTTATCCTTGGCTCAAGACTTTCTCAGCTTGATGAGGTCCCTTATTCAGTGATCTTCCTCCAAGTACCTGTGCAGTGTCCCCTCAAACACACAAAATCCTCCAGGAGGGACTCCCACCAGCCTGTGGCGAGGGCAGCATCACCATGCAGAGAGAGGGGACACAGCACAGCTGTCCCACATCAGGCAATCCAGAGTGAGCATATGGGACAGGATGGGGCATCAGAGCCACCACAACATCCTCAGGAAGGGAACCACAGAAGAGGAGTTTGTACAGCCAGCCCCCACTGCCTGCCTTCCCCCAGTCACTTGCCACACTATCTAATTTTTGCAGCTGCACGCAAACTTTTTGGGTGTCTCAGACTTCGTTTTCTCAGTCTCCCACTGCAGGGATTTAATTTCCTTTCAGTTTTAGCCTCAGCCCAGGGCAGGTCCCCTGGGGCTCCCTCCCACTGCCTGCAGAGCCCAGCAGACACCAACACTGGCCATAGCCAGCAATGGGTCACAGAGGGATATGGAGAGGATGGGGCAGGTTTATTATCTCTTACAAGAACATCACAGGAGACGTTCAATAGAATTGAGCCGTCTGAAATCAGCAAGGTGCTCAGCAGCACAGCACACAGCCTGCACAGCCCATGCAGAACAGCAGCCATCACAGCCAAGAGTGTCACCAGCAGGGCTGGCAGCTGGCCCGTGCTTTGCTGACCGGACAGAGCTAACAGCAGCGTCAAGTTTAATTCCCTGAGCTACCTAAAACACCATCAGACGCACAGGAAATCTCACTTGGGTGGAGGAGACAACATCAAGAGACAACAGAGACCCTGCTGACTCCGTGTTGTCCATGGAGGGATGGTAATCCTGAAGGCCACCCAGACCTCACACCCTCTGGTGGCATCTGCCTCTCTCTAGTGAGCAGGGGGGGACATGAGGGTGAGTAGGGTCCTGCTGATCAAGGCTGGACTTAGCCTCATGCTCCCACCTGCAAAAAGCAAGTGGGCATGGGGTTAAAGATAATGGGATGCTTGTCCACTGAGAGTGGGTCAGCCAAGGACCGAGCATGGGGAAATTTGTACCCTGCAGAATAAACCACAGAGCAAGGAAAGACACAATATAAATGTCTGAAACAAATGCCTTATCTCAGCAAAAGCAGGGGTGAGTAAGAGCCTGCAGGGGATTGCCAATGAGACCTTTGGATCAGATCCGTATCTGGCTCTGCCTATATGTCATGAACTATTTATTTAATGCAGTTTTGCTCAGCTATTTGCTTGTTTTCAGAAGTGGTCTCCCCGTCTCACCAAGCTGAGATAACAGCCTGCGTAACAGATCTGACACCCCTCCATTACGCTCCCAGGGTCTTCTGAAGCCTTGTGATCAAAAAGGCACTGCAATTGTAGAGAAAACGAGAAAAATTGCTGCTCTCCTTGAAAACATCAGGCCTGTCCCTCTGTCCTGGGGTGCCGAGGCATCTTCTCACAGGGATGCCTTATCACCCACAGCTGTTGCTCGAATCCCCCGGGACCACCAGCAGTTCCTGCACATCTCCTTACAAAGATGCTGCTCCCTGAGCTGCGGTGACAAATTGTGCCCGGGTGCGATGGCAGCTGCACGTCCTCCAGCCAGGCTCGAGACAAACCACTGCATCTGTAAGCACAGATCTGCACGTGGTGCCACTGCCAGCAGCGTTCTCTCCTTTCTACCCCCCAGCTTAGATATTTCAGCACAGGAGGGGCAAGAAGTTAAGAAGAATTTCAGGGAACCTCTCAAGAAACAGACAACAATGAAGCCAGCGCAGCCTGCAATTACAAGCGTTCAGTTTTTCAGCCCAGATGAAGCAAGGTGGTGCCTGTCACATCCCTCAAGGAGACAGCCTGCTGCCCTGGCTCTCCTGCTTAGCAGGGCCAGAGGAGAGCTGATGCAACAAAGAGATTTATGTCCTGTCACACACAGCTCATGGTGTAGGCAGCTTTGTGACCCAGCTGCACCTAGTGTCCTCTGCAGGAGCTAGACATGGGACCAAGAAGTGACCCAGTCACCCCTTGAGCATGGCTTGTCCGGGATTAATGACACCACCATGCCTAGGTGGTTGTCTCATTCCCAAGCAACCCCTGCTGCCACCTGGGGATCAAACTCCTCAGGCTATGTGGGGAGGATCAGCTCAGTCTTCGGGACAGAAATCACCAAGTGGTCTCCAAATGCTCGTGGCTCTGAGCTCTCCCTGTACCTGTGCAATGTTGGCTGCAGAGTTTGGAGAAGCTCCAGCAGCCTCCCCGAACAGACAGGGGCTCCAACCAGCCTAGGAGCAATTCTGCTCCACCAGCGGTGGGACCAACAAACCTTGCTTGCCTGCAGATCAGCTTTTCCTGCCTGTTTTTTCCTGATGCCTAACACCAGTTGATCTCACCCAGCAACCCTCTCTCTACTTTAGATCTTTTCCCACTCGTCTGCATAATTTCACAAATCTTGCAGGGACTTAAAATCTTTGATATCCACTTTTCAGTCAGCCTTTGTTCAGATCAGGAAACCAGCTCAAGAGCTTTTAGAATACAAAAGGCAGAAGGAAAGACATAAGCCTCGCCCCATTAGGAGCCCAGGAGAAAAAAAAAAAGAATCTACCACACGACTCAACAAAACCATGCTTACAGCTCAGGTAATTTAATTTAGCTTTCCCTCATTGCTCCATGCAGACATACACATATTCTTATTACTGGGTTAAGTGAGTGACATTAAATACACATCCAGAGGCTAAAAGCAGTATGTGGTGCAAGCTATTGATAAACAAAGTCCAGGCAGAGGAGATGAGAGAGTCAGAAGCAGCAACTGCGCGAGGATGTGCAGTCATGGAGGCTTCACACACACCCCTCGTTCTCACACATCCAGACTACAAACAGAGACTACAAATTAGTTGAGCTATTTTTGCTACAGACAGAGATGAAAAAAAGAATGAACAAAGCTACTGTAGTTACTATTTTAAGGACTTAGGACACCCTCAGATGCTGTAAAGACAGAGGAAGAATACGTATGTGCGAGCGTGCTTTGAGAGCTACAGCTCTTTGAGACCCTGTGGTAATGGAAGAGATGCTACGTAAACATGTTTGTTATATATTATAAATACGATGAGAAGATGTGTGAATATAAATTAGCATACATAATTAAGCGTACTCAGTATTGATGTCTGCCCATGACAGCTAAGCCAGAGGCGCTTGGGGAAGACAACCCCCGTGCAGACACAGCTCGGGTTCCTCCATCAGGGAGCGTGCAGACCAGCCCTGGCAGGTTATCACACACTCCCTTCCTAACTCGGTCTCAGTGAATCTTTCTTTAACACAAACTATCACCTCTGAAGTCCCAACAGGCCACTCACATGCTTGAATAGGAGCTGCAAAGCTACAGATCATTGCCAGCAAAATCCTTCGCTTTGTAAAGCAATTACAGAGCTCTGTAATTCATCAGAGCTCAAGGCAGATCTCCAGGAGAAAAGATAACACTAGGGTGCAATACAAAACTGCTGTTTCTAACCTGATAATCATTGATACATAGAAAATCACTGAAACACTGGAAAACAAGCGGGGAAATGCAAGAAAAATCAGAGAGACTTGCTGCATTACATTAATTTTATGTCATTGCAGAGAAAGACAGAATAAACAAGCCCACTAGAGCATGTGGATTGCAGGCTGAGCCCTGAGCTCCAACCTCATCAGCGCCAACCTGCCCTGAGAGCACAGTGCAGCTCTGCTGTGCCTCAGTTTCCCTGTCTCTCAGCCTCAGCACCACCTTCCCATGCCTCTGGATGTACTGTGTCCCAGACTGCTCTGAAGGCTGGGGACTGCCAGGCTGCATGATGGACAGTAGCATGCAAAAAGAAGTTAAAAACATAAAAATAAAGGCGGCTCCTGGGGCTTGCTGTACAGCTGAGAGCAAGAGTCCATTTAATTCTCAAGCCTGTCCCCTGAGGCCAATGCCAGGTAGTGAGACGAAGATACAAGAAAACCGTAGCAGGGAGCAACACAGTAATTTGCACACCGGTTCCCTTATCTCGCCTGCTAGCTCCTGCCTGGCATGTCCATCAGCAGGAGAACTTTATCAGCTCCTGCAGCGGCGTGCCTCTGGTGACACCACTGGCATCCATCACCACCCCCAGGGCAATGGCAGACGGCGCGCTCCTGTCTGCGCGCACCCCGATGCTTTCTGTGCCATTTGGAAAGCTGGGCTGTGCACACAGCCAAGGCCTCCACCGAGCTGTCTCCCGGCCGTGATGCATGGGTCACTTGGCTGCATGGTCACTGCTCATTTAGTTTGCAGCAACGCCGATATGCAGTGCAAATAATCTCTAATTCGCACTGCTTTGCGCTGCTCACTGGAGCTTTTTCCCTGATGCTGGAGTCCAGCCCACTGCCTCCCAGTGCTGCCTGTGCAAGGAGCACTGAGGTGCTCCACAGCAGGCTTGTTTGTGTGCTCGGGCTGCTGCTTCATCCCCACATGAAGAAAACCTTCTTGGAGTAAGTTCTATGATGACTGTAAATCTTTCACTCCACAGCAGTTTCCAGCTAATAGCGTTGTTTGTCCCACGGACAGGGAGGCTCTTCGTTTACCACTTACACAAGGCAATAAATAGCAAGTTCTCTGTCCTACCCACTACATGAATTACGACATGCTGCACCGTACTCTGACACTCCCATCAGAGATGAGCAGAGGGCAGATACCTCCAGATGTGATTTTTAATTTCCTTTGCTGGGGGGAATGTTTTCTTGTTTCAGCGACATGCACTCAAAGCATTCCAGTTCCCATGGCAACTCCCTGCTTCCATTTAGATGTCATCTTTCATCCCATCCCTTCGGAATTAGACATCTCCTAGCAGAAGTTTTGAAGAAATGTCTCTCAAATATATATTTATTAGAGTCAGAGCGTACAAGTGTGCTTTGCTGACACGTTTCTTAGGCAATTCACAGCCTACAGAGGAGAAGCTGTCTCCAGAATATGCTGGCTGCCAAGCTGCCTTTTCTCAGCCTCTGTCTTCAGCCAGAACTCTCCCTTTTTTTCTGCCACATAAATATTAGTTAGAAGATACTCTTTTGCATTTTTTTCCTCTTCTCCCTCAATTCCTTGTTCCCTTTGCTCCTCATGCCCAGGCTCAGCCCAGCTCTCTGTTAGCCTGGGGGGTGCCTGCCCAGTTCCACACACTCTGGAGGTACCTGCAGGGCCTCTGGGGTATCCCTGTCCCACTGGGGTAGGGATAGGAGAGGGGAGAGGAGCTGGTGGCAGTGCTGCTGCCTGGGTACCTCCCTTGTGCCGTGTTGAACCTCTCCCACCAGATCAGAGAGAGGCAGCGCCAGCCCCGGCTGGAAACCATGCTAGTGCTCCCTAATAGAGCTGTAACATCACAGCTTCAAATTGCCTTCCTTCAGGAGACAAATCCAAGCAAGCTAATTGCTGGGAGCTGAGCGGATCCGGAGGCTGATGGAGCTAATCCCAGGCATGTTTAAATGCAAAGGCCCAGGGAGTCTCACTCAAACCCTACGTGATCACTAAAGCTCGCTGCTCTGCCTGATTCTCAGGTGCAGCCTGCATGGAAAACACAGAATAAGGCAGAGAACTGGGAGCAACAGCTTCAAGGCCAAGACACTGGCCCTCAATGAACCTGCACACAAGCCAAAGAGCACCAAAGCTGCACCTCCTGTTCACCCCATTGCAGACACCATGCAGATAAACAGTCCCGTCGTCCCTCAGAGAAGTTTCTACATGTTTTCTTAGCCCAGCTTCCAGAAGGGACACACAGGCCCAGGGGACACTTCTTGCTGACTCCAGACTTCATGTTAATTGTACCATCCCACCAGCCATTAATCAAATGTCTTCCACTGGCGTTTTTATTGGAAATCAATTTAATAAAGTAGGTGGGAGTCCACATGCTTCCATAACACCGGATAAATATTCATGGGGACTTGTGCTGCTTTAGCTAAATGAGTTTTTTAAATTTAACTTGTGCAATTTCCTTGTTCCAAGCTATACAGCTTGGCTTGCCCTTGGTCAGGACGCTCAGGAATAACGCGAGGTGGGACATGGCCCTGCGCTGGCTCACTCTCAAGCACACCAAGGAACAATCCCTTGCTCTCTGGCCAACACCTTTTGGCAAGGATGCTGTCATCTGTAATTGGAAATAGGAGTCTGCTGGGCTCACTGCAACCCCAGCACCACAGCAGAATTCAGATGTCCACCTGGAGTTCAAACCTCACTTCCAGCCCCTAAGAGTATGTGGCAACCTCCGGATGTGCACCATCTGATTTCTGCTTTTCTCTCACTGTTTAAGAACCTCATGCGCTCCAAAAGCAAATAAATGGACACCATGGGAAATGCTTTTTCCTGATGCTTATTGAAGGAGATTAAGGAGCTTCCACCAACCAAAATATCTAACAGGCCAGTGAAAGGACTGAAATACACCCACACAAAGCTTTGAAATGCATGGGATATGAGTCCCAGGAGAAGATCTGAGCACCAGGCTCACCCTCACGGAGAGGATCTCCCTTCTGCAGCCTCTGAGGGAAACATCTGCTCTGGATTTGGCCCTCATTGCCTGCAGAGCCAGGACAGCAGCAGTGACCAAGGCTCTTCTCTGCAGTTCTCCTCAAAGGCAGCTATTAGTGTCCAGACGGAAGAAAGTAAAGTCTGACACACTGATCAAATTTAGTAGAAAGGCAGGATTCAGACAGCCCTTATCAGCAAGAGATTTTACAGCTTCTAACAGCTTCATTGTTAACTGGAGCAGTGAGGAGCTGTGGCTTCCAAAAAGCGGCAATGCAGGGCAATTCAAGCGCTGCCAGGACTCCTGTCATGTTATCCTAGTGATACCCTTCTCTTGAAAGGCAGTGCTTTAGAAATCAAATGCATCATCATTTTGCCTTTGTTATTAACACAAACTGACTTGTTTTCATCGTTACAGCCTCGACCTAATTCCCTGTGCACACGTTCCCTACAGCAGCTCAGATCTCTGGACAGGATTTGCTTTCCCTGGGCTTTAATGACATGAAGATTGTGACTAGCCCCAGAGATGTGCACAGAAAGTCTAAGACCAAGAAAAAGGTGCAGAGAGCATTCCTGCCCTGTACACATCCTCATGAGCTAGTGACAGTCACGTTTCCTATGGCCCAGCTCCAGGCTGGAGATGACACAAAGATGAACACAGCCCATGAAGAACCACCACAACTCCTTCCCCTCATCCCAGCAGCTACTGCTGGGGCAGAGGTGGGCATGAGACAGTCTACTCACTTAGTCCCATGAGATAATCTAGTCACTTAGTTCCTCCAAAACCACATCTGCTACATGGACAGCTCTCCTGCAAACCTCCGAGCCCTCCGATCTCTCTGATTTCGCCCCTGTTAAAGCAGCAGTCCTTCTTCTGGGAGATCATCCTTGCTGGAGACAAACTGCCTGTCAGCAAACAGCATTAAATATAGGGTATCATATTCAACAGATAATGGCATGCTTTTAGTTTATTCGCTCTTGGATGCAGGTCACACAACTAATGTCATCTCTAAACACTGAAATCCTGGATGTGAAAAGGTAAAGCTTAATTGCCTTGAACAGCAACTCTTGTATTGACTCCAACAGAAGGCCCATAAATATTAATACAGCTATATTTAGCCCCTTTCAATTGTACATACAAAATTAAACATCTTTCTGGGAACAAATCAGTCAGGATAGGGTTCAGGGGTTTTATTCTTTCCCTTTTTAATGCATCGTGCATCAAAATAATAATTCTGATAGAGCTGCAGCTCACAAAAAAAAAAAAAAAAAAAAAAAAAGACCAGTTGGAGGCAGAGGCTTAAAATACCTTCACCTGGCTCAAGCAACTCTCTCCACACATAGTCACAGGCACCTGCAAACCCCTGGTCCCACCTGCACTATGCCCATGCCCAGGCAGTGCCTTCTGCAGTTCAGGCCCATCTCATTTGTACAGAAATCACATCTACTTTCCTGATTTGCAAATTAATTATGCTTACCTTTCTTTGCCAAAGTGGACTTAATGGTATTAGTGTTACATGACAAAGGGAAGCAATCAGAAAGCCTCTCTCATAATGACAGCAAGATCAATGAGGAAAGAAGAGACAAGGTTTCATGCTTTCGTTCTTTAACCCTTCTACAAGCAGAAAGAACCCCTTCCTAGGAAAAGACTTTACCAAATTCTCAACATGTGAACAGGTGAATCTGTCCAACAGAAAGGGCTCTAATCGTTCAAACAAATACCTGTAATTCAATTCACACATACACACAGTCCCTTTACAGAAAGGGCAACTTGTGGAAAGAGAAGTTTGCACCTTCATTTTTTGCATGACAGGGGCTTTATCTGGCTAAAGTGACACTCACAGCTCTACAGGCAATGTGTCTGCATGTAAATAGGAATTCAGGACTGCAAAAACCTTATCTGGTCTGTATGGATACAAATAACTTCCTTGACAAGAGTTCAGATGGGTGCAGTAAGCCTTGTGCAAAGCCTTTGCCTCCTACCCCTTTGCAAATTGCAGTGTCTTCTTTATGGTCATCAGCTCCTTTCCTTGACAAGTTTCTTCTATCAGAATTGCAACTGATCCTCTAGAAAAGAGGCACCTGAAATGACTTTTACAGGGTTGAAATAGTGTCTGCAGAATTCTCAATTTATTTTCCTCCAGTCATGAATCATCCCATCCACTGATTCAGTCTGAACTTTGTCAGAAATAGGATCTTCCAGTAGGCTTGGGAAAAAAATCACTTGTTTTTTCCAAGCCTGTTGTTCTCATCGTTTTGGTTTGAATTATGTTCTCCCAAAAGGTAAAGTGAACAGGCTGTCCCTTTCTCACAATGCAAATTGTAGATTGAAAACTCTCTAGGCTATACTCTGTGCTTGTAATTCCCAGTACTCCACAAAACATGCTTAAAAAAAAAAAAAAAAAAAGAATATTAACTGTATGTCTTTCAGAGACACGCTTTTAAAGTAAACTACAGGTTAGTATGCACAGACAAATCATTACATTCTTGGCCCCACCAGAGTCCGTAAGGCTTGCCATTTACCCTCAACAAGGTGAGAATTTCACTCTGACTTTTAGCAGTGTTTGGCCAAGGGACCCTGTACCATTCAGCCTGCACAGCCTTAACAGCAATGCGCTCCCCAAAGTCCCCTGCATCTTCCAGAGCCTCACGACCGTTCCAATACTTTTATTTAATCCAACAATAACCTTTAAATAAATGAAACAGCATTACCACAAACTGGTCTGAATCAGCAGCGTTAATCCCCCCGCCACAGGAGGCCCACATAGATGTGATTTGATCTCTCCTTCCAGATGGAACCAGTCTGAAATCCACCAACACAATCAATGACAAAACATCCTCCAACAGACGCCATCAGTGCCTCTGTATAGGTACATGAATGGCTGCAGACATACTATTTTCTAGCTCAATGAATAAAATACCTGCTGTTTTCTCAATATTTGACCAGTTGTTTCTCCATCGGCTTCCCTGAATAAAACAATTAAAGTTGTTTTTAAACCCAGTAATACCTAATAGAAAACCTTACTTCACACTCTGAATTAAAGACACATTATAAATCCTTTACATTTGACTAAACGGATGGAAATTCAAATAAATGACTTGCTGCCATAGTCCAACAGATCAATAAAGACATCCTTGCAGGCAGTTTATGGCCATCTATAACACCATCTACTAATGTTCTTAGAGCCATCTAACACATGTTCAACATGCTTAAATGTCGGCTCACGCCTTCCGGAGTCATTACAAACAAATAGCATCATCCTGTCTCCAGCACATACCCACCAGCTTCCCTCAGGGCAGGGATGAGCTGCCTGACGTTGGCAATGGCTCGGTGCAGGTGCCTGATGTAGGACTGAAGCTCTGAGTTACTCCAGTACAAATTTCTGGCATTAGAAGTCCTCCATAGGGGTTCATCCTCCTATAAAACTCTCACCCTTTGTGGAAATCTTTCTTCTTGCCCACATACATGGATATATGGAGGGGTTAGTGGGATGGACTCCTCACTGAAAACACACAGCAAGCTAAGGCACTACCTAAAGAGCGGCACACAAAGCAGAGTGATAAACATCTTTCCCTCCCCAGTCCCTGCAGCCCAAGGACTTGGTTATTTCCCCTCCGGAGAACCCAGGAGCCCAAGGACAGCTTCACTACGATGCTCAGCTTCGGCTGCACAGCTCCTTCAGGGACCTGATGCCGTGCTTGTCCCCTCCACCTGGCGATGGCTCTGATGGTCCTGAGGGACACGGCGCTGACCTGAGGCTCAGGTGCCATTTCATGCTAGAAATGATCAATCTTTTCACAACGGATTTCTGACCCCTCCAGAATGTTTGTGATATCCCTGAAGCTCTGATACAAGCTTGTTGCCCTAAGCAAATTCATAACTTATTTAAAAGAAGACTTTCACCCTTAGGCGTAGCTGTCAAGCCTGTACTCCTCACTCGCCCTCTGATGTGTACATGCCTTTACGCGCGGAGCTCCCTCTCCCTCTGCTCTGTGGATTTAAGCAGCAGCACCAGGGATTTCTACATGAGAAAGGAGAGCATCAGGGGCTGCGCAAATCCACAGCAAAGCTGCCTTCAGAGAACTGCACTCGAGGGGAAGACAACCTTTCTTTTTTTTTGTATTTGTTCATAGATCTTAACTTCAGAAGTTCGACAAGACAGAGCAGGGTCCCCATTGCCCAGAAAGGTAAATAGAAGAAATTGCTGTTCAGGCTATGCCTTGGCTTCAAATTAAAACTCATCAAGGAATCTCAGCCAAAGACAAAAATCTGAGATAAGACATTGACTCTTTCTTAGAGAAAATCCAATTCCTCCCTGGAGTAATCAGTGCAAGGCATGAAGTCAGATCAGAGAGAAAAGATGAGAAGTTCGGAGAGGTGAACACTTGGAGAGAAAAACAGGGTAAACACAGTCCTGAAATCCTGGAAATCACAACGAAACACACTGGGTTTGTCATCTGGTGTTTCTCTTGCACAAACAGCAGATCAGGAAACTGTTTATGATGCAAACCGTATGTAAGTTCACAACACAGGTGAAAAGACAGCATCCTGGTGAGCAGAGGAGCCAGAGGGCCTTGGTTACTGGGGATCAGCTCTGCATCAACAAGGAGCAGTTTGGGAATTTTCCTACTCTGTCTCAACCCCTCCTCTTTGATGGTCACACAGCTGACAAGCTCCTACCTGCAGGTCAGGACAAAATAACAGAGGCATGAGGATGCAACACACTGAGCACCAAACGTCACTCAGGTGTCTCTCAACCTAAAGAGAGCCACTCTCAACCCAAGACCAAAACTTTTTGGCTGTCAGCACTTGAATCAGGGAAACACAGGTGGCAGAACATGGATCCAGATGTTTCTTGCTTGCTTAGAGGCCGTCATGCAAACTACACCATCATCAAAAGAAGAGAAGACACCACACCACGGAAAGAAAACAGGAAAAAAAAAAACAGTTGAAGTGCACTTCAGTTACAGAAGAATAAAGGGAATACATCAGCAGGATAAATATTAACAGGTGGCTACAGATCAAAACCACTCACAGGGCAGAGCTGACGAAACAAACCCAGATAAAAGGCACCAGAGGCCCGTGGTGGGCAGCCCTGATCTGAGTCCTACTGGCAGAGCCCAAATCCTGCCTTACCCAAAGGGTGTCTGTGCTGAGCCCAGCAAGGGCAGGGAAATGCTGACACAGTGCCATGAAAAGCAGCCTGGTGGAGGTGAGAAAAAGGAAAAGGCGGCAGCCATGAGCCCAGGCTACTCTCTCATCCTGGTATACCCAGATGTGAAGACACAACGTGGGGCTTCCCCTCTGCTGGGGGACCCACTCGCTGCCAACCCTGAGGCCAAGGAAGGGGTGCCGTGCCCTGTCCCCAAGAGAGAAGGGACCAAGGGGGCCACATGCCTTGTTCTCCTTGCAGGTGCATTGCTTTAATCCAGTTGCCCATGTTTGCTGGTCCTGGTAAACCCCACGATCTTCAGAAGGCTCCTAACCCTTGTCACAGCACTGGGACACAGGGCAGCAGGATGCTTGTCCTGCCATTGCTCCTCCAGCAGGACCAGGCCAGCCATTTGCAGGCCCCAGAAAGATGTGGAAGCTTTTCAGGCAAATACTGAGAGTTATGCTGCAGGTGATGCTGCATCCAGAAGGAACAACAATCATCAGTAGCAGCTCAGCTGCTACAAATTGCCGTTTAATTGCAGCAAAGAAACTGGCTCATCTAGAACGTTTGAAGCCTATCTTTTCCAAGAAAATGACCAGCCACTCTCTCCTTGTGGCAGAACCTTTTCCTCCTTGGCAGCCCCTGGAAAAGGCCAACAGCTTTCTAGAGTCGAGGCTTCCCTGGTCACCAGTATGGAGATTTTGTCCAGCGCTGCTCCACATGTTCTCAGGACCTCAGCCTCACACCAAACACCGCAGACACTGACACCCTCTCCAAAGCAGAGATCCTCTGGCTGAGAGAAGAGAAATCCCTACCCTGCTTTGCAAAGAGCTAGACACACACAAGGTAGGTGTGTTTAGGTTACAACACAGCATACCCAAACTCCACCAGTTAGGAAATAAGGCTGCAGGAGGTGAGAGCTGCACAGGGATCATCGCTGAACCCCAAACCACCCAACCACAAGCACTACATCCCCTCTCATGGTGCCAGGTATCCATCTGGCTGTGTAAGGGTTGCACATCACTCCTTGCAGAAAGCAGCACAGGAGCATAAAGGGTTTTCTGTGCATCGTTCTCAGTGGATCACCCAGTGCCTCATCACTCACATCCCACTCCCTGAGCACCCTTTATTTTCAGCTATAGGATGCCTCTCCCTTTGTCTGCCATTTCTACCTATTCCTCCTGGCCACATCTCCTGCCTCCAACCCTCACAAGCAAGGCGAGCTCTGGGTTCAAAGCAGAGACCTCTCTGCACGCCGGCTCTGCAGGGAGCCCCAGCAGCAAAGAGAATTTGTGGGCTATAAATAGATGCCCCTCGCCACGGCCCCGCAGGGCCAGGACAGGATCCACATGAACGCACAGATCCGGACCAGGAGGGGAGGCCAAGGCTGCCCACAGAAACTCTCTCAGCAGGAGATTTTCTTCTCCTGCAAGGTTGGCCGTGACAGCAGATGTCTGCATCCCCTCGGGGTCCTTGTCTGTTCCCCTTCTGACTTAATAGCCCATCTGCACTGTGTTTTCTCAGGGGAAAGACAGGTTATCTGCTGAAAGTTCCTTCCTCTCCAAGCCCCATAATGTGACCTGTTTATAAAGCTGCCCCTTTCCCAAACCCAGGCTGTAGTTCAGTGGTTGTGGGACCAAACTCAGCACAGGACTCGGCCCTGATCAGAGCAAGCCACCAGGCAGAAACAGGGAAGAAACTTTCTACCAGCCATATAAGACCTCCTGGTGACACAAGTGGTGGTGTCCCCACTGCTACAGGGTTGTCCAGCAGAAGGAGGGGGCTGACAGATACCTTCTCCCTCCTGGCCAGGAAAAGCATCCCTCTTCTTCTAACCTCAGTGTGTGCTCACAAACCTCAGCGTGCCATCAAGACTGCGAGGACTGCTGGTTCGAGAGGATGCCCTGAGCCCCATCCCAGGGCCAGGCACAGCACAGAGGCACGGGGACACCCTCCTGCAGCCCCGGGTGCTCCGAGCAGGCTCAGCGCCGCTGCGCTGCGCTCCGTGCCGGCGGCATCCCGGTAGGCAGGGGAGCGCTGGCATGGCAGCTATTAGAGTGGGTGGCAGCAGATGGTGAGAACAGAGGGGATAGGAAAATAAATACAAAGAGGCTATCTTGAGGGGAGAAGTCACCACATCAACACTCTGTTGCTTACACAGACTTCTCCCAAAGCCTAAACAAACATTGCTCAGTTCCCGGCGTGCGTGGAGGAGGCTCTGCTGGGTGCGGGGGCAGGTGCCTGGGCACACCCAGCCCCACAGCCTGCTCATATCCTGACCTTTTCACAGGGAGGTCTGTGACAGGAAGCAGGGAAAATGGGGCCAAGAAGTGAGCCTGCATGTCCTGCTGCCCTGTTACCCGCTATTTAGGCCAGTCCATCCTTCCATTAGCCTGGCCCCGGCACAACCCCACCATATCTGCCCTTTTCAAATACCAAAGCAAGACTGCATGGTGTTAAGAGATGCTTCCTCCTGAAGTCCTCACAAAGAAAAGCAAGTGGAAGATATTCCCAAGGGAAACAGCAAGAGCCTGGTGCTGGGTCAACATGGGTTGCCCCCTGCTATCTACAGGCAAGCCAAGGAACTGTGCAAGTCACCAAACCACCCAGCAACACAATGCTAGTTGTGCTAATCTGGAGGAAAGCAGTCCCTTTCCCAGTTTTCACATAACCTTGGACAACAGAAACTCACCTCATGCTAACAATCACCCTAGAACTGCCAATTGACCCCTAAGCCTGCAGCAAGATACTTTCTGCCCTTCTGGCCTCCAGAGCCCCCCAGGCCTGTAACCTTTGTCAAAACTTCCCACCTGGGTCTGCCAGAGTGCTCCGTGAGGGGAAATCAGAGGTGAAAGCACTCTTTGAGCGTGCAATGTCTGGTTCAGGCAAAGGCAATTTATTATGTTAAGCACATTATTAAAGGATCTAAAGCAACAGAGCAGAGATATTCCAAGAAAGGTTTTAACTTTCCCAGCAAGGGGGCTCCTGGGAGTCCTCTTGTTAATACTTTGCACAGGGTTGTCTGCAACCAAGCCTACAGTGAACATAAATGCCCCCTCAGTCCCCTCTCAGAACTCGTTTCAGTTAAATCAATACAGCCATCGGGGAGACTTGAGGAAGCAAAGCTATTAGTGGGACCGCAGTTAATTCTGGGGGAAAGAAACAAGCAACAAAAGCAATAAAGCTGATGGATGGCCTATGCAGATGCTGTAACCCTTTCCTGGCTGGGCTCTGCAGCATGGCAGCCTGTCAGAGGTAAGGATGCTCACTGGAAAAAACCCTTCTTCCCCAGATTATGCATGGTTGCTGCTTGGGGCCATAGCCATCCTGGAGAGATGTGAGCAGAGGGACAAGGCAAGGGCAGGAGAGGGGACTGGGCAGAGGTGCAGCTGGTGCAATTCCAGCCTGTTACTACATCACCAGAGCCCCCATCAGTATGCAAGGGAGAGAGAAAGCTCATTCCCAACCCCCCTTGGCAACCTGGCCTTCAGGGAATGGCAAACACATTGCAAGTCCAGCTCTGTGTGGGAATCGCAGCCCAGCAATGCACCGGGAGCAACATCTTCCCATAGCTTTTCGCTCCATATGCTATGCTAGGTGCGTGCCATAAGCATTAGAAGTTAACCACCAATGTTTTTGCTTTCTAAAGCACAGCACACCAAAGAGCTCCCTAGAGAGTGGCTACATAGGAAACACCTGAAAGGACATCAAAAGAGGCTGTGCAGCAAAGCCTACGGTCTAAAACGTAATACCAACACGAGTCAAAGGTTCTAGAGACTAGTAGTGTCATAATTTAGGACATCACAATATCTATTAAATTAGTGGAAATAAATAAAATCCTATTTGCTCCATCTACAGGCCTATCAATGTAATGTCATAGCAGGCCACAACATGCATGGAGACTTGCACCACTCTTCTCACAAAACACCAGTGAGATAGCACAGACCGAAATTGGGGAAACCAGCAACAGACTGGCTCTAGCACTGAACCAGACTCTTCTCCCAACAGGGGCAGACCTGTTCAAGCCCCCTGGGCATCTGTCCTGAAGCTATGTGGCTGCAGAGCACGGCATCGCTCCACCCAACTGACCTCCGAGTCCAGGCCTGAGGCGGTTGTCGTAGCCATCCAGCAGCCTGTCCAGGATGCGGGTGAAAATGGTGATGTTATCTTTGCTGTCATCAATGACGTCGGAAACATGCTTCTGAGAAAGCCTGGTGCATTTGGGGAAAAAAAGAGGAGAGAGAAAAAAGCCATGATCAGAAGAGAAACGTTCTTTATATTCTCCGAGCACTTATAGAAATGAAAAGACACTTATCTGTTCCCCAGCCTGCACCGCAACAGCCCCAAATTGCAGGATGTGGCACATCTGTTGATAGGACCACATGCACAGGACCCTCTGCAGGGCTCCTCAAACCAACCTGCCCAGCCTTAGGCTGCCCCTAAGAAGGATGTTGTAGGAACAGAGGCTCCAAAACCTCAGGGTTACCCGAGTCCTGGTTTCTCCTTGTAGGAGGCAGAGTAAGAGGTGCCAGTAATTTACCCTATCAGCCCACTTCCAAGTACTCTGCTCCTGGGAAGAGGGAAGGGAGGCAGAAAAATTGAAATCGGTAAAGCAGGATGGGAGGCTGAGTCCATCATTAAAACTGTGAACCGTTTCTGCAGTTTGTTGAACTTTCCCTGTTTATAAAATCAAATGAGTTCTCATGTACCTATCTCCACTCAGCCCAAGAAGCCCAGGAGCCCCAAATAAGATGATTTCCTTGGGGCATTTTCTGCCCCGGGTGGAATAAAATAAGCAGCAAATTTCTCAAACAAAACTCATATCACCAAACAAAATATCCAATGCAATTTTGCAAGCCCAAAGGGCTCAAATAGTAAATTTGCATTTTGTGTCTCCCTCTCAATCAACGGAAAAGGAGCCCATGGAGCCTAGTGAAAACAGCTGCTTCTAAAAAAGATTTTGGACAGCACAGGGTATCAGTGCTGCAGCTCCAAGCACAGCTTTTCCCAGCAGAAGTAGCTTTTGGGACTAAAACTAATGGAAAGGCAGAAAATTAAGCAACAGAAAACCGAAAGAAGTAAAAATCTATAGAGATGCAGAGATTGCAGGGAAGATGGAGAAGGGAATAAAACAGACACCGATTAATAAAAACAAGAAAGAAAAAAAAAAAGAAATAAAAAAGAAATAAAAAAAAGGCAGAAACCTACATGACAATGGAAGAAGCCCAGCCAACCCCCAGGTATAGATTTTGCTCTCCATTTTTCTGTATGGGAGGCATGAGCAGCCCCAGAGCACAGAGCTCACTCCAGCCCACGAGGCTGCCTCAGCATCCCCTGGCAGCTTGTGGGGTGCTGCCACGGGTTTAAGCAGGAAAAAGCAGGGACCGAGAAGTAATTATGGAGAGAAAAGAAAAGGGGGTGGGGGTGAGAATGTCAGTGAACCAGTTCAGAGCTTAATCCTGCAGCATCCCATCTGGTTAGACCAACCACCCCTGACACTCTGGGTCCATCTGCAAATACTCTGCAGAGGGCTGAGAGGGTGACAAGAAGCAAAGCTGGATTGGAGTTCTCTGTCAAAATGTTCTAACAGAAAACCAAGCTTCTGTTAGATAAGGGACTAAAAAAATGTTTTTAAAAAAGAAAATGGAGGAGGGAAGGGTGTGGGTAATTTTAGAGTCAGGCTGAATTAATGTTATTTCAATTAGTGACAACGTGCTGAATATTTCATTTGGGGCGATTTTGACATTAATCAGTCAATGACCAAACACTGTGGGAAATTGCTTTCCAAGTGTTTGAGGTTTATTTCTCTGGGGACCAGATCCCTCTTCTCCTGAGGCTTCTCAGTCTGTAATTTTTGGCAAACCACTATCTGTTCTCATGTTGAGAAGTGGCCAAGCCAGGAAGCTCAGCCTCCAGAAGCAGGCGTGAAGTGCTCGAACTGCAGCTCCCATAAGCACGGGGCAGGGTGGGGAAACATCCCCCAGCCCCAGTGCAACCAAATCAGTTCTGAAACATCAAAACACCCCTGCTATTATGAACTGCATTGCAGCCTTTTTAGACTCACTTGAATCAAAACACGGTTTTGGCTTTGCACCTGAAGTTGATCATAAAGCAGAATTGAAGGATCTGCACTCCCTGAAGGTAAGGAGGATTTTAAGGAATTTAACAAATGTCTACAGTAATTAGTGAGGTTTCAATTGTGTCAGCTTTCACTAGATGTCATGGTTAAAAGCAATCTGTACCAGAGTATGCTGATGGGTATATAACCATCTATAACTTATGAATAGCTAGCATGCTCATGAAAGCTCATTCATTAATGTTTTATAAGCTATCTTTAAAAATTACCCATAATATAAAGAGGGAGAGGACAGATTTTTGTGAAGGAACTCCTGGCAGAGGCTCAGCAGCGATGGGAAAAGTGAGTTTACAAATTTCAAAGCCACTTTAGCTTAGCCTGACATTTGAGGCTTTGACTTGAACGCGAGCAGCGTGGGATCAGCTGGGGAGGCACCGTGGGAGCACGGTGCAGGCAAGGAGAGGATCGAGGGGCTCCGGCAGGGGAGAGCCACCAGCCCCACTGAAAAACTCAGAGGAGCTGTGCAGAGGTGTGTGGCTCATGGTTTAAAACCAATTAAAAGCCTTTAGGCAGAGAAGACAGTTTTACAGCAAATTTAATTAGGAGAGGCTCGAGGAAAAGTCATTGCCTCACCGCTCATCCCCGTGCACATGCTCTCTTGAGAGCTGGCTGCCACGCTGGCAGGTTAGTGTCTGAAGAAGGGGCCCCTCGTATGTGATTTAGGAAATGAATCCTGCAGCAGGGATGGCAGGTGACAAGGGAACAGCAGCAGCCATCAGACGACTGGAAGCGAAAGGTCAGCAGGAGGGAAGGGGGAGGCAGTGACTGCAGCTGTCCCCCAGCGGCCAGCACCACGATACCAAGGTCAGCATCTGCACGTCCAGGCATACACGGGATGCATTTGTTTATGCAAAATTGGGTGCAAGCAGCTGAAGTGGTAAGAGCCTGCAGCTGGGCAAACAGCTGCATGCAGAGGGGGCACGGGCAGAGCACTGAACCAGGACATTTGTTCCTGCATGAAAGTCCTTGAGTGCTGTTGGACTTGTACAGAGCAGACATTTGTGTCTGTACACTCTGAAGATAATTTTCTAGTTCTTTTATAGAAGCCACAAATTATTTGCATCTCTCCCCCTCAGCTGTGCCACGGAGGGACCTGCCACACTTCCTCAAAGGGCTCTCCAGGCTCCCCAAGTCTCAGCAGAGGCTCAGGCAGGACAGGAGGAGGGTTGCCAGGCTTGTCACAGTCTAACAGCCTTTCACCCATCCCTAGAGGCCAAGAAGAAAGGCTGGTGGCAGTGTCCAAAGCCAGAAGGTCTCGGAGGAACCAGGGGCAAGGCTCTGCATTTATACTAGGGCACCCAAGGAAACAGATTTCTTAGTATTTTACCCTGGACTGCTTCATCCAGGCACCAACTCAGATATATTCAAGCATAGCAAGGAGACTGCAGCCTTAGCCAAGGGCCTTGGCTCTCACCACCTTACCCAGCATCGGCAGGGAGAGCAGCAAGCAGGACCAGGACTCCAAGGCCAGTGAGACAGACAGACCCCCTTCCTGGGAGCCTGGGAGCCATGGTCTCGGCACACAGCCACTGGGTCTTCACAACCTGGGCACAGAGGGGAAGGAGAGAAGAGGAAAGATGTTATTTATTGGCAGGAAAACGATCATGTTAATTCTGTTTTTCCCAGCGGTTCATGCCTGTTGGCCAGAATTCAGTATTTCTGGGGTCTCCAACGTGAAGTCCCAAAGGCCCCACAGGGACCAGCAGCACTGCCTGCAGCACTGCTGGCCCTGGAGAACCTTGTGTGGGGTCAGAGCCAGGGGTGTCCATACATAGAGCTCTCCAGGGGCTTTGACACCTTCCAGTCACTGCACAGTTTCACTTCCAACACCTCTTTTTACACCCATTTATTTCCCCTCCTCACCCCATACACCCAACCACCATGCCCCCTTGCAGCAGCTCCCTCACCTCATGCTGCTTGGAGACACATGTACAGCAGAAACAAGTCTTAAGACCCATTTTTTCCCCAAATGTCTTTCTGGACAGTTAGGTCCTCATTTAATTCTGGTAATGACGCCACCAGAAACTATTATAAAGTTTGGGTATTGAGGCCCAAGCAGTGGGAGTGTTCAACTGTACCACGCGTAGCACACGCAGATTTTTCATTAATGCTCAGTTTTCCTTCTATTGTGATGTTATTACACATTTAACCACCTTTCCCCTTTTATGTACCCCATTATGTTGATGCACCTTGGAGCAGCAGCCTGTATAAATACAGCTTGTTGTGATGCCTGCCCGAAATAACACCTCCACTTGGCACAGGCTGGTCAGTGCCGCAGCAGCCAGGCACGACCATGAGCTCCCAGAGCAGCCAAGGTGCCCGAAGGTGAAGGGGACAGCTGAGCTGTGAGAGGTACTGAACACCAGGGGTGTGCAGACATGGGATCCCCCAGCAGACATCCTATACAGACCGAGCAGGGTGGGAGGGATGGACTTGGAATCCAAGTATTTGCTGACGAAGCACAAATTAGGGATTGAACATCTGCTCCGTGGGAAATTCCAACAGTTTAGGGAAGCGTGTTCCAAGTCAGAACAAGGACAGCTAAAATGTTGATGTTTCTTACGAGGCAAATCCAGAAGTCCTTAAATTAGCAGCTCAACAGATTTCGTTTCAATTTTCTTAAACTTGCATATTATACAATAGGATTTAAACACTTCTTTCTGAGACAGCTTCAAGCAGTAGCCAAAAGCAGAAATCCAGTGCTCTCTTCCCCCTCCCTTCCCCACACCACCACTGAAAAGACTCATTGAAATCAACACTTGCCCATTCAAATGTGGATTTAAATTAATGGTTTGTTTTGGCAGGATTCGCACTGCCAGCAGTTTTTGACCAGTACTATCCACATGAACCAGGACCCTCCAATTTTTCAGCAGTGCCTCCTGGTTCTGCAGGAACTCATATTTGGTGAGACCACAGGCTGGGAAGATCATACACCAAGTGTGGGACAGAGCAGCTGAAGAAAAGAGGACCAGAAAATGAGGCACTGAGGTAATGCAGAAAGAGATCTGGCCAGGAACAGTGACAAAAGCCACTTCTTAGTGTCTGAGCCAAGAAGCTCACGACAGCCATGTTTCCACCAGACCTTGTTCGTGCAGTTTTCCTTCATTATTATGTGAAGATGAATGGCTAATTTTGTATTTTGGATAGTTCTGTTGAAGGTGTGAGCCAAGAATAACAGGGCTGCCTGAAAAGAAGTTAAATGCATGCTCTGGTCTCATTTTAAGCATCAGGACCAATTCTGCATACCTGCATTGGGACAAATTCTGTTTTCACCACTTTTCTGAGTGACTACTTTGCCAGACATGCCTGTTTTGCTATGGATGCTCTTATGGACTCAGGAAGGACTGTGCAGCATAAAAAATAGCTTGGCACTGCTTTCTACCTCTTTCCTTTGGTTCTTGTTCCATATTTGCCTGGGGGAGTTGGAGAGAAGAGGCTCTGCTGCATTTTCCTTGCTCTTTGTCTGTTACACTTAGATGGATTGTAAAACAGACCCAGTCCTGAGGATCATGACTGACATTCCTGACTAACACAGGGTCTGTAACTGTTGGTGATGAACCCTGGTAGCACTGAGACAGAGCCAGGGCTGGCCAGGCAGCACTAGGACAGCTACAGAAGGAGCAGTTCCCCCCCAGCACTGTTGCTCATCACCCCATTACTAGACAAGCACCATCTCTGGAGGATGCAAGGAAGCCACTGCAGGGGAGGTTTTCACTCCTTTCCATAAGGCATACAGTTCTGGGGCTCTTTCAAAGCTCCTTTGTACATCCACCTTAGCCAGAGCCCAGTATTGTTGGTTCCCATAGCACTGCAGCTCCCAGCATCACCTCTGTAAGGATGGTGTATGCTCAAAGCTGCTCTTCATTTCTCTATTCCATCTGCCCATGGCTCATTTCTTAATGGCACACTTAGCAAATGCATTCATCACTAATTCTGCAGTTGCTGGTAACCTCCCCAGCTGAATCAAATGCAGATTTTCTAAGGAGCCCTGCTAACATTTTGCAGCTGGGATTAAGCAACACTTGAAGTTTACAATTCAGTACACTCTGGATTTTGGCAGGTTTCTTTACAACCAGATACCTAAAGGCATTGTAAATATACCCACTCCTCTCCAGCACATGCTGTCTGTCCAATCTCCAGAGCACCACAGCGAAACAAGACTCCCAAGAAACAGCTTTCCTCCTGGCTGTGCAGTTTTGGAAAGAGGAACTGGAAAAGCTTCCCCAAAACATCCTTCAGCTCCTGTTCCTCCTGAGGTGGGTTTGGGAATCAAAAACATGCTGGTATCTTTTGGATCAGCAAGGTCCCCTAGTACTGATGTTAACATTGGGGCTCTCCTGACTTTGTATACCAGGTCTGATCCTTTCAGCAATCCTTACTGTAGGAGCCATTAAATATTCTGAAATGCCTTCCTAGGAAAGAGTGATTAACACAGGCTTAGTGCTGACAAGGAAAAGAAAGCTCTGGAGGTGGAGAAAGAGGTAAAGCTTAAAAAAAAAAAAAAAAAAAAAAAGAGTAGAGCTCAGAGAAGGAGAATGCAGGCGAAGGAAAGTAAATGAAGAAAAGGGTCCCAAAAACCCACATGGGTACATTTATGAGAGTCACATTAGTATCTCTCCCAAATTACTGCCTCCTTGAAACACGCGCAGCCAAGGGAGCAATTTGATTCACTTAGCAATAGTCTCATCATGCAGGTGGCACTTGTGAAGCAGCAGCCCAGAGGATACATCTGCCCCTGTTACACACCAGGAGGCAGCGTGCCTGCAGCATCACCGCTGGCGTGCCCACGTGCCGTGCCGCGCACCCATAGCGGTGGCATCAGCCAGAGGAGTGCTGAACGCTTACAGCTCCCCCCCAGCCCCCAGGACCTGCAGCTGCTTGGCATCTTTGCCAAATCAGGTATCTCAGGGGCATGTGAGCAGAGAAGGGCTGGTGCTGGGAAGCCAGCTGGGAAGCAGAGGCAGCCGCAGTTCGATGGCTCAGATACAAGCACAGGAGGAAGGGGGTGATCCAGCCCCAGTTGGTGCTGAACCATCCGCCCACCTGCACAACTGAGCATAGTGCTGTATGCGACCTCAGCACCTGCAGGTTTACCCCCAGATCAGGTGCACAAGCAGCTCCTCAGAGCTGCTCCCTCCCTCATTGCACCGCAGCCTTCACAGACCAGGTCCTGGGTATTCAGGAGAGGTCCTCTGACGTCCTTTATGGACTCCAGAAGCATCCAGCCTGCACAGGCTGTGCTGTCCCTGATCCTCTGCAGACACCCCAGCCTTGAAATCGTCGCTGCCATGCCTCTTCCAGCACTGCTCTGGGTACAGCTCCGAGCCCTCCTGCAGCGATGGGCAGCCAGCAAGCACTCGGTGCAGCAGAAAAAATGCAGATGATGCACACGCTGCCCTGTGTCCCTGCTGGGGTGGGTTTGCTTCAGTTCTCAATCATTTCAGCTAAAAAGGAGGATTCCTTGGAATAAAACTCTCTCCTTTTTTGGGGTGCAGGGCTAGCAGTGAGCAGACATATTTTGTCTTGGAGCCTGGAAACAGTATTCTACTGGAAACAGTAGAATAACACTGTGGTGTTTCACAAGACCTTGGTCCCACAGGCTCTTCACATCCCTTTGTTGCAAGATGAGCTCGCTGGGATGCACACATGTGCTGCATGGTGCAGACACCAAGCCAGCCTGTACTGGAAGCAGTCCAGCCCCACTAGCAGCGCGCTCTACCTGCACCAGCTAGTGCAGAGGAAGGCTTGGTTTGTCAGCCTGGACTCTGCTTCCATCCAACTTGGCTCTCAGTTCAGCTCTGTGCTAAATAGATATACCACCAGAAGACCAAAAGCTACCACAGCATTTATAAGAATGTGAGAACAAGAATAAGGCAGCGGTGCCCCTGCCTACCTGAATCAAACTTGCTGTTTGCCATCTTAGAGAGCCAGCGCTGGCACACAGCAGGCAGCTCATGGCAGAGGAACCAGGCTTTGACTCAAACGTGAAAATGCACCCGAGAGGTGCACATTGAGCAGTCCTATAAACACACACTGCACAAGCCATAAATCACCTTCCCATCAATCTGCCACACAAGGTACAAGGCACACGTGATGGTTACCAAACGCATTGTCTGCAGCTCTGCAGGAGACACCAGCTTAAGAGGACACAAATCCAGATGCACAAGGGAAGGAAATGTAAAGGTTCAAATCAACACAGAAATTTTGAAAGCAAGCCTTAAATTGGGACTCTCCTGCAGAAGGTTGGTGATGTTGAGCAAGCTCCATGCCCAACTCTCAGCCCAGCTTTAATTTTTTCAAAATGGGAAGCCGCTTGACAATTTCTCAAAACAAAACTAATCCCAGTATTGCAGCTCTCTGCTTGAAAACACATCCAGAGGGACTGTAGAGTGACTCACACCCACAACCGCTACAGGAAACCGCTTGCACTCACAAGTGTAACAAGCCAACACTGATTCACCCACATAATTACAGGCAGACACTGATTCACGGCTACTGCAACTGCAGACAGACTGACTCACAATCAGAGCAACTGCAGACAGACTCCAGCTCCCGAGCACTACTGGAAATACAACCACGCTGACAATATCCACAGTCAGCAATCGTGTTGTATGTACACAAACCCCTGGAGAACTAGCTCGCACCCTAACCAAAGCAAAGAGCTAGGCAAACCCTTTGCTTTTTGCTGGTGCTCTTGACCTTCACCCCACAGCCATCTCTCCTTCCCCAGTGGAAGGATATCTACGGCTCTGTTGTTCCTCTCTGACCTCCTGCTTGCCAAGCAGTATTGTCAAAGGCTGGACCCAGGAGCAGAGCTGTGTGATGCACACTCACACACACACAATGCATGCGTGCACAGTGCATACAGTGCAAGACATCAGTGTATGTCTACTTCGATACCATATGTGTGTGCTAACTGTGCTGACTTTGTGTTTCCATAATATAAGTAAAAGCAAACCAAGTATAATACATTTAGCCCAGGGGTGAAGGAGATGGCAAAAGACTCACCACTGGGCAAAAGCTTGAAAGGCAGGATTATTTACTACACTCTCTGGCTGGGTATGCAATTATGTCAGCATTCAGCCTGGGTATTGTGCTACTTTTTGTAAACAGTTGGCAGGAATGCTCCTACTGAGATGAGGAGCTGGGCTTCTTCTCTAGTGTTGAGAGGGAGCAAAGTGAAGAGGACGAGGTCTACTTCAAGAAAAAGAAATGTAGGTGAAAGAATGGATTAAGCAGAAAAAGGCGAAGGGGAAGCTGACAGCGAAGTGGGACAGGTGGCAGTCTACAGACAAAGAAGAAAGGAGAGGAGAGAAGAGAACAGAAGGAGGAAAGCCGCGTGATGCAGACTGATAAAGCTCCAGAAGCGAGGAAAGGCAGCAGCCTCCCAGTGCTGAGGAGGTCTCGCAGCGGTGCAGCAAATGCGTGTGTGCATACCCCTAACACAGAGCTCTGCTGTGAACCAGGAGGAGGTGATAGGGAAAAGGTTGCAGCCCCCAGCCAAGTGTGTGCCATTGGCCCAGGTGCAGCCACAACTGCTCCAGCTGCTTGCATCTCTGGAAAAAAAGAGCAGGAGCAGAGCATTTGCGTTCCCTTGCCGCCGCACTTGTGTGCGCACGCGTTGCAGGGCACCCAGCCACCACAGACCCAGGCTGAAGGACAGGCAGACAAACTCCACCAGAACAACAGCATCACCTCAAAACAGCCGGAGATCCTTTATCCGCCGGGGTAAAGAGAAAGTTAAGAAAGACTAGACAAAACAGATGACTTGCCTGAACCACACGCAGCATCTCGTAGTTGTAGGCTGGACCTGCCTCTCCACCTGTTATTTTTCTTCTTCACACCTCCCCCAAGGATCAAGAGGTGAGGGAACAAGCGTGCCCTGCTGCCACTGTCAGAACACCTCAGGTGAGCAGGGATGAGAGCTGCTCTTACCAGTTGGCCCACGACAGCGGCAGTCTCACCAGAGGGTCCCGGATCCCCCGTTCTGCCCGAGGATGCTGCTGTGTATGCAGGCAGCCAGCGGATTCAGGAGAGAGACTATGGATGCAATTGGCCAGGGAAATGAACTATTTGCTCAATTATGCTTCCCTCATCCAGACTAGAATCATTCTGGCAGAAGGCAAAGCGAAGAACAATGGATAAACGTTGCAGTGGGGACTCTCTAATGCTTAATTGCATTACGCTACTCCCTTTAAATGATCCGTATCTCAGTCCCAGTAACTCGGGGGGGAGGGGGAAGGATCTGGAGCTCTTTTCCCCTTCCTCCCGTAGCAGCCTTAGAGACCGCAGCCCCACAAAACTCCTTTCGCCCTCCCACCTTCCCTCCCCACCCCAAGTCAGCATCAGTACCCATTAGGCCTGGCTGCAGGATTCAGGGGGAAATTTGACTTTGCTTTTACTACGCCGTCCTCCCCGATCAGCCCTTCCCCTACATCTGCCGTCCGACTCTCCGAACCGAGCTCGACACCGTCCTTTTGCAGACATTCCCCCCGCTGCCTCTTGCCCCTCTCCCCGCTCCCCAGGCGGGTGCCGAGGCACGGCTCGGCTCGGCTCGGCTCGCCCCGGACCACCACGCTCCGGACTTGCTGCGGGAGCAGAGCGGCTCCGACCCCCCAGCCACCCCCCCCGAGCCCCCACCATCGCTCTCCCCCCACCCCTTAAACCGAAAACCGATGGGGGGGAGGGTGCAGCTCCGAGGGTCTCCCCCAGCTGGGGGGCTCCGCACCGCCCCCAGCATCCCGATGCCTGCCGGGGGGTTGCCACCCATCTCAAGGGGGGAGCCCCGGGATTTTTTTTTGGGGGGGGGAGCCGCCGCGCCCCGCACGCACTCACCGCCGCCGCCGGCTGCCCCAGCGGGGGGGGACGGAGCCCGCCCGGCTCCGCACCGCTCCGCACCCCCGAGCCCCCCGGCCGGGGCTGCCAGCCGCCGCCTGCGCGCTCCTCCGGCCGCGGCGAGGGAGGGAGAGACGGATGGAGGGAGGGAAGCAGCATCCCCCCGCCTTCCTCCTCCTCCTCCTCCCCGCGCCCCGGAGGAGGGTTTAACCACCCGCTTTGTGCCGAGCTGCCCACCCCGCGGCGCGGGCGGCGGATTCCCCCACCCCAGCCCAACCCTGCCGCCCTCCCTGCCCCGAGCGGTGCCCCGGAGCTCTCCGCCGAAGCTCGGCACGGCCCCGGTCCCCGCCATCCTTTCTGCACCGGCGGATGAGCAGAGCGCGGCTGGCTGCTCGCAGCGTCTACCTGTTGAAGGGTGGGAGCTCCCCAAGGCGCTGCTGCTCTGCGAGGAGGGGGCCGGCACCCTAAAAGGCACCGCACCCCAAAGGGCACCGCAACCCAAACCCTGCCAAAATGCCTCTTCGCTGCAAGGCCCGGCCAAAAGCCCCGGTCTGCCGGCGGGGCAGGGAAGTTTGGAGCACAAGTTGGGATTGCGGAGGTTTATATCGCAATAAAACAGCATGCGGAGGAAAACAAACGCAGAGGAAGGGAGGAGGAGGAGGAAGAGAGGTTAAAATGCTGCAAGAAGTAGGCAGAAAAAAAAAAAAAAAAAAAAAAAAAGAATAGGGTGGCAGTGTCCCCGAGGAGGCTCGGTACAAGACGCACTGGCCAGGGCTGGCTGGGCTCGGGAGGTTTTGTGGAGCCCCGCGACTGAAGCTGGGCAGACGAGAGCTGACAGTAAAGCGCACTCAAAATATATTGTCCCTGCAGAGCTCTCCTTGTGAAGCACTCTGCAGGACTCAGCTGCAGCTGTGCCTGGTACATAACCTCCACCCAGCGCGGAGGAGCTGGGATGAGATAAAGGTTCATAACTGCAAGCACCACTGACAACCTCAGAAATACCTCTAGCACTTATTTTTGAATATCAAAAGTAACGTGCAAACATCCTTCACAGCAAGAGCCCTGAAAGAGGGCACAAGAACAATTAAATCCAGTCTAGGAGTCAGTTCTCTGCATTTCTGTATCAGAAAGTGACCCAGCCCTTGCTACCCAGAAGTTAGACACAATCACTGTTTTACCCTGTTCCTAAAGACCATCCCGACTTCAGTAAGATAGCAGCATTTGTTCTTATGTGCTCCTGAGCAGCAGGAAGAAAACAGACTCTTTTAAAGCAAAGAGTCAGTTCCCTGTGATCTGAGCAGTTTTTGCTAGTCCGTATATGCCTGTACCTATCTATACATCTGTTAGCAGCAGTTCAAATGCCATCAGAGTTCAGCTTTCCTCTACTAGATAGGGGCCATAAGCAAGATTTGACAAGCCTCACGACACAGATCTGAAGACCAAAATCTTGACCAAGGACTTCAGGTTGCACCAGCACAGTGCCCCCACAATCAAGTGTGACACCTCTTGGACCAGAGGATGGAGAGCCCTTAGTGTTATTGCAACACTTGGATCTCCTACAGGGCCTTCCAGCTACCACAAGCCATAAGCAATCAAGTTTCTCCAGCCCTCAACACCACACCCAGCCCTAGCCAACAGAAGCAGACAATTTTGAAGCAAATAGGCCTCCAACTTATGTTCTGGTCTGATATGTATTTTGTCTGAGCTGCAGGGACCTTTGCCTTTGAGATCCCATGCAGACAGCTAACATTTCATTGTCCTTAGACTACTTCTGCATGAATGACAGCAACCAGTGCATGGTGCGGGGCTGTTCCCATTTTAAAAAATCTTTTTTCTGCATTGGAGTCCTCCTACAATTATCTAAAGCATCACTCCAGAGAAGAGTGAGCTATGCGTGCATGCCAGCAGAGGCGCTTTTGCTGTTCTCCACAATTGTGGCAAATCATAGGATCACAGGAAAATTCACATCGGAAGAGATCTCAAGAGATCATCCAGTCTAATCTGCTACTCAAAGCACACTCAGCGAAGGAAGAGCCCGGGGAGCAACACAAGCTGGCCATACTTATTCACACCAAGTTTCTGTTTACTTCAAGGCTTTTTCAAAGGCACATCTCCTTCTGTTCCCGATTTATAGGCTTGCAAACAAGCGTTGGCAAGGGAACAGGGAAAGCTCAGAGGAAGACCCAAGGCACAGCCATTCACTTAATAAAAAACCCCAAGGACCTGGTCAACCACCTTCCTACTGGCTCCATTGGAGAACAATTGGAGAACGCTGCTGAGATAACCATGCCCAGAAGTAGGACCATGCATAGGACCTGGCTAACTCAAGAACATTTATTGCCTAGGGGATCAGAGCAGAGGAGGCCCTAATACTCACTCTCCCTCCTTTCCAAACTGACTCAGCTGCTGGCATGAGCTGCCTTGGGTAGGAGAACAGGCATGAAACAGAATCAGCGAGACAAGCATATCCGGAGACAAGTGACTCAGGATTTTAAATGGCTCATATTGAAGAACATTCCAAGATTTACAGGTTTAAGTAGTGCTAACAATAGTCACAGGCAATGGAAACCATGGTTCTCTTGAGGCCTGTTCATCCACAACCAACAGCAATACAGACTGCCCCAGGAACACCATAGCTCACACCACTCTGACATGCCTCCTCAGCTCACTCAGAGGTCTCCTCTGACACTGCCAGCAGCCTGAAATAGTCTTGGGCATGAGGCCCTTTAGTGAAAGTTGTTGCAGTTTTTTTTTTCTATCAGTCCAAAATCAATTGAAGTCCCTCCCCTTGGAGCCATACCATGCAGCAAGTTCTTGCGAAGGCAGAGAGAAGTGGCTGTGACTGGGTCAGGCAAAAGTACAAGCTGAAAAATTACAGGGATGTAGCCATACGAACAGTGAGCTGCTGCCAGCAGAGCAAGAGGTACCATACCTAAAAGCACCCTAAATTAGAAGGTCAGTGGATTGGCACACTGCAGCCCTCCCTACTCCCCCAGATGTGCTGGATTCAGGCCATATTGGCTCACACAAATCCTTGGCAGAGCAGGCACTTGTGCTCCACAGCAAGGCCTGCTTCTAGCCAGCCAAACAGCAACAATCAAAATCTCCACCAGCCAAATCCCAGCCATCACCCTTCCTGGGCAGGCTCCAGAGCTTTGTATGACCTGTGCCCCTTCTGGTTTGGCTGCAGCGATAAGGGCTGGCCAGTCCTTCCTGCCAGCTAGCCCTGCAGGGACATCACAGGAGGCCCTAGAAAGGGAAGAAGTCATTAGTTAGCTTAGGAAGTCCAGCTACAGGAGACCTTTTCTGGGAGACAGAGGGAAAGCAGCCTTATCAATAGCTGGCCTTAGCTAGCCAGAATTGTCTTGATCTTCACCCTGTTTGGAAGATATGTAACCCTGACCTGAGAGCATCAGTCTCTGTGGGGAACATCCATCCATGTAAGAGTTATAAAAACATCCTGTGAAACCAGTAAGCAGTCATCTTTTAATGCATGCCTCAATAATCAGTATTTGGTGTATTTATTTCCTTAAAATATTATACACACCCTCAAATCCTCCTTTACTTGTTGGAATGTCTACCTGAACTCTGGCACACTCCAGGAGGAGACTGCTTTGAGGCAAAACCCTTCTTAAAGTGATCAAGGTTAAACCTTAAGGCTGTCACCATATTGCTGAAGAGTAATCTCTCAAAATGGGAGTACAGCAGCCTGGGAATATCTTGCTAATAATTAGCTAAGCCTTTTCCTCCTGCCACCCTGCTCAACCAGCCAGAATAAAAGTGTGCTTAGTTTTAGGTCCATGCTACAGTGCCCTTGAACTGAATGGAGCTGCAGATTTAATAACCGCCAGCCCAGTGAAGCTGTTAGACTGGACAGGTCTTTCTGTAGGTGCAGGCTGGAGCAAGGGATTCGAGATGTCCTCAGCTCCTTGGAGGCAATCTTGTGCCATCCCCATTGATCCCAGCTCACACCCAGGCCCAGCACCCATGGGAGCAGTCACATTGCAGCAGCCAGGGCAGGTGGCTGATCCAGGGAACGGGTGATGTTCCCCAGTGCTGCGAGGCAGAAGCAGCAGTGTGTGATGGAGACATGGCCCAGTGACACACAGCTCCACACATAACCCCACATGTAACCCAACCCTAATCACAGCTATGAGTCCTATGTGCCAGCACTGCACCAGGCAGCCTCTACCAGCTGACATTCCCAGCCACCTTGAGGCCCACTCGTGCTGTGGGAGAAGCACCGAGCCCTAGGCATTAAGGGAGCAGGCTGCTGATGCAGGCAGGAGGCCATAACAGAGTGCTCGAGCTGCACATGGGGCCAGCTCCTCCACCGAAGGCTGCCAGTCCCACACATCCCTAAGGAGCACCATGTTGAAATCCCCCTCCCCAAAGGACTGGAAGAGGGAGGATCTTCCTTCCTTCACCTCCTTCCCTCTCAAAGCACCCAAGACCCTCTCAAAAACCCTCCTGGTGTCCTGCTATCCCAGTGCTCGCCTCCTTCCCCACCAAATCAGCTGCCCCTTCTCCCCACCCACCCGCTCGCCCGCTCCTTGCACCCGTAGCAGGGCCGCCATCGGAGCCAGCTGCTGCCTGGTGCTTTATTAGCTTGTCTCCATGGCAACTCGCCTACAGCTTAACTCCGAGAGACCCCTATCTCACCACAGCCATAAATCAGCCACCCGCCTGCAGCCTCGGTCGGGGACGGGGGTCACCGCTCACCCCGCACACTGCCCGGCCCCGCTGCTGCCCTCCCAGCCTCCCCGCTGGGGCTGCCCCACGCAGGCAGTGAGCACAGCAGAGCTGCTCTGCACCACGTTTGCAGCCCTCAGGCAGAGTCTAGCCGTGAGACAAAGCAGCACCAAGAAGATGGTGGCTTTCCCAGCTTGCAAGCAAATTGGAACCTCCCATGCAAACCAGCACTGATCTGGTACTCGTTCTCCTTTGGACAGGAGGAAGAGCCTTGGGTTAGGGCCAGGTGCAGTCATGCAGAACTGGGGTCCAGTTCCTACAGCATGCAGGAAGGCCATTCCCTAAGAAGCAAGCACAGCACTGGGCTGAGGCAGAAAGGCAGCATCTCCTTCCCTCAGTGTAAGAAAGCCTCCTACCTCTTCCACGCCAGCAAGGGCACAGAACTCCCCATATCCAGGGTAAAGCCCCCAAAGGGGACAAAAAGCCACCTGCAATGCTATGCTCACTCTGGTCTCCAGAAACAGAGCAAAAGCAGCCTATGCAAAGCGGAGGCTCCCCTTCAAAGCATGCTCTCATCAGCACTGCCCTTAGGGTACCACTTTTCCAGCAAACCCACTGCCTGACATCTTGTTTCTGCTGGGCAGTTAGGAGTTGGTGGGAGGCAGGAATTTGCTTGTCCCTGCCAGAAGCAGACTTTCCCACACACTTGTTCCCTGTGGCCCTAAAAAGGGATTGCAGGACACACTGATCTTTCCATCCTCTCTAGCAGAGAAAACACATCCCTGCTGCTGAAACTCTCCAACCCTAAATATCAGACCTTAGGAAAGGAGACAGCTATCTCTACACCCCACATAATATATTATGCAGTCTGTGACTTCACCCATACATCTCAAGCACCTGATGTTGGGAATAAATCTTGGAAATAAACACAAAGGTAGTTTCCACCACCAGGAGTTTAGTTTGCAGAAAACTGGCAAAGCAGACAAGAAAGGAAGCATCATCTGTAGATGTTGGTGCATTGCAGCACTGCTGGTGGGAAAAAGGAGGGCAATGGGCCAGGGCAGAGTTTTCTAGCAATTCACTTGAGATTGAAGATAATCCGTGACAAAATAGATAGGTTTAGCAAGAAGATGGTTGTTTTTCCCCTCACTTTTCCATAATCCCAAGGGATGCTTGAGGTACAACACAATGTTTGTACACAGCATCACAGTCCTTGCTCCTTTAGATAAGATCTGGGGTTTTACCCAAGCTCAGACATGCCTAGAAGTGGCCAGACATCCAAAGAGGCCGTTGGGATGGCCATATACCTTCAGTTTATATAGATGCTCAGCTCATATATCCATCCAACAAATCAAAGACCCCAAAAAACTTCACAGCACTTTGTTGAACTCCTTGTCTGTGTCCTAGCAGATGCTGACAGAACAAAAGAGCTAGACTCTTGTCTCTACGACAAAGTGTGCCCATCCATATCTCCAGAAGGCAGACCCAACTCCATGGAGAAGTACCAGAGCTCTTTTAGCAGGGCTAGCTCACCGTCTTGAATTTCAAGAACTATAAGCTGGCAGTAGAACAAATTCATAAAAACTAATGGGCCTGAAAGAGACTGTATTTGTCCTGCAGTCCCTTGGCAAGGGCAAAACTAAACCTGGAGAGAGACCTAGTCACAGACTTTCATCTCTCTTGCAGTTACAATAGCAGCATCAGTTCAAAAATCCCCCTGTGGAGTCATGAGGTTTTAGATGCTTCAGCATTTCTATTTCTAACACCACACATGCTTGTGAAATCCAAATTACTTAAGCATTTTAGGTACCTAAATACTCATCTAAATCATCTCTATGGGAAGGCTAGATTTAGGGAGGGGCTGGCTTTTTTGTTTTTCTCATCTGGATCCTTCTGGATTCCTGTTTCTCTCTGCACCTACAAAACTGAACTCATTTTTTGTTTCAAAAAACTTGGAGACTGGTATGAAGACAAAACCTGGAGCTTGAAGCAGGGCCAAACAACAGAAGATTCACACCAAATTGCAGGAGTTGATAGCATCAGCTAAGGTCTTTGGAAAATACCCTATGTTTGTATTACATACAATATTATTCCAGGTCTCCCCTTCCCTTCATAGGTACCTTCCTCAGCCTTGTATATCAGCTTGAGCCTCTCCTTTGAAGGAAATCCTGATCTCATTACAGCTTGATAGAAATAAGCTATTTCACAGCTGGACACCAAACAGCAAAGCTCCTGGCTGAAAGACATGGCTGGGCTTTGGGTGCAAAGGCCATTACATCAATAAATTCCGAGGGAAGTATGAACTCTGTGTACACCAGAACTTACTGCATTTGGAGACTGGCTGTACTTTCATTGAAACAGCAATTTTAGGATCCTCTCCATCAAGCAAGATAGTTAGCCACACGATATGGTTGTAGATAAAGCCTGTCAGCAGGAGAGCAGAAGTTTCCTAAAGACATCAGCTGAATCTGCTATTTTAACAAGGGCTCTAAATGTCACCACATTGCTTGTGCTATGGTCCCTGAAAGGATTAATATCTTGCCATGTTTGGTAAACTTTACAAGGACTGCAGGAAGCCGAGGGACGGGAGACCGCCTAGCACCGAGTGGATCTCATCAGTGCTAATTAGCTGAAACAAAACAGCAGAGACCCAGGTAATAAGAGCTCTTCATGATATTAAGGTGAGTGGTGGCTGCAGGAGACAGGACATTCCAATCTCTGCCTCCTGGAGGCAGCCACATGGGAAGCCGATGTTGAGCCAGAAGCTCAGCACTTAGTGAAAGAAAGAACTGCTCAGAAAGGCTTGCATGATAGCCTTCTCCTGGCATAGGATGAACAAACCAAAAAAGGGACAGTCAAAGCATGCTCAAGGGCTGTCTCCCTGTCACTCACACAGCTTCTCACACATACACTATCTGCAGTGCTGCTGCCAGGGGTGGAAGCATGAAGAAGCACTGGCTTGGCCACCAGTTCAAGTCTCCTCTGTCCATAACTACATCACCACTGACAGTGAACATTCACTCTCAGAAATACCTTCATGTATATACATGATAGAAACCACTGCACCAGTTGCCCAAAAGAACTGGGGCAACACCAAGGCTTAGATAAGCCTGATGGGCTGCAAGAACAGGGTTCTGTCAATCAGAGCCCTCTGGGACCCCTTCACCCTGACCCCCTGCCAGTCTGCCATGCCAGCAGACAGCATCAGGCTGCAGGTCCCAGGGCAGGCAGCTGGGACTCCTCCTGGCACAGTGCTTCGGAGTATCCAGCTGCCTGTGGCTCTCCCAAACGTACCACCAACAGGCAGTGCTCTCCCACGGCCTGTCTCCTTCAGGTTTTTTAGTGTGAACAGATCAGAGACAAGCAGCAAAAGGAGTCGTGCATTTGATGACAGGAAGACACGGCAGAGCACAGCAGCTATGCACAGGAGGAAGAGCCACAGGGCACTGAGGCAGGCAGATGTTGTGCTGCTGCTATCAGCTGTCTGGCAGTGGGATGCAGAGCCTCTGGAAATGCCTGTCAGCCTGAGCCAAATAGGAACACATGGACCCAGGGATTCAAAGGACACTCGATATGAGAAAAGGGATGCTCTAACTGCCCCAAAGCAGTGGTACTGAGATGAGGTTGCATGAGCCTACAGAGGGAAGCCCTGAGGTTGGTGGGACTGCAGTGTGGGTCACTGCTTCCACTCAGCCCCACACCTCACCCTTCAATTCCAGGAAATTTGAAAGAGCAAGTTTTAAGTCTTCTCCCTCCTACAACAGCTGGAAACAGAACTAAATGATCCTATATTAGCTTGGTCAAAAACCTAGCAAGGATCTAGGGTAGTCATTTCCTTCATACGCCCCCTAGTCCCAGGTCCTTGGCTATTACGGGGACTAAATAGCATTAAGATGACTTCAAAAAAAAAAGCTGATAGCTTGAGCGAGAATCCTGGCTCTGAGCTGTCCCCAGTTCTGATACACTTCATCTACAGTGCTGACTTGGATCCCAGCTGTTAGGAGCCAGCTGCAGCATCTGAGCACCAAATTTCTCAGGATTTACCAGAGCAAGCTTTATTTTGTTTCAACTGATTGCATAGAATGGGAAAGGATAACAGAATTAGCAGGATCCATTCTGCTTTTCCCAACCTGCCCCCATTAAGGATGAAAGCTCCTCTTGTCTGGGAGCCACTGCACACAACACCCTCTTGATTTGTAATTAGTGGAATAGGAATGCTCAGTCAGCTGGGAAATCTGCCTGAGTAAATGACATCCTCAAGTGTTTTCTAATCCAAGGCATGCAGCCTCTCACTTTGCTGCTAATGGGCTGCAGTGGGGAGTACCAAAATTTCTGCTGTGGACCCACAGGCATCCAGGAACACCTCTTTAGCTAATTCTCTCCAGGATTCATGCCAGCAGCCCCAGTCTGTCACCTGGGAGAACCTGCTAGGTCCTGCCAAGAGATCGTGTCAGTAATTAAACCACCTCAGTCTCAGCTCTTACTACCCCAAGGCATCATGAGCGTACACAGTTTAAAGAAAAATCTTTGTCAAGGAATATGGGAGCTACAGAAAACCTGGGGACAGGTTCAAGGATGGCCTGTAGTGCTATTAGCATGGACAGGACTTTAGATTTGGAAGAACAGAGGTTATGAATCAAGACAGAAGCTGTACAGCACCTGGAAAAATCACACACCAGAATATTAACTAAAATAACCTTCTGCCTCATCTCTTTTAAATTCAGATGCACAGGGGAATCCATCAAGGTAATTTATGGTGTGTAGCTGCTGATATGCCAATCAAAGGAAGCCCAGAGTAACAAGTGTGCTAAGAGACCTCATTGATCGTTATCTCCACAAACACAGGCTTAATTCCCTCAATCCTAGTTAATCAGGCTACTTTGTTACATTTCTTGTACAAATGGGTAAGTGATCAGTGGGAAGCATTAGACATTAGATACACAGCCCCCAGATAACTTCAGTCGTCTGGAGGCAGGATGTGGAGGTGGTGTTTAGGAGGAAGCCTGAAAGGTCTCCACCCAAAGGTTTTCAATAGGACATCCTTTCATAAGCAGAAATTTCTTCACATATGAAACGCCAAGATTTTGATGAAAACCTAATAATTTGCAGATGTGGAGATTATTAGAAAGGCAGGAAAGAAAGCTTCGCTAAATTCTAAGAGCCCACAATCAACTTACATAGAAGGAGCAGGTTCACATTTTTCCAGAAGCCCAACAGATCTTGCTCAGTGGATTGCAGATCTGAAGATGCCAGAAGCTGCAGTGGGAACAGTAATCACTACAGCAGCTTTTCTCCACCTGCTGTTTAGCAGTACAAGCAAAGGCCTCCTTGTCTAGGTCCAATATCCTTTTGTTCTCTACTTGAAAAGAAAGCAATTCTGACCAAATTGGTAGGGACTTCCTCACAAGGAAAGATGAGCTATTGCATCACTATAAGCTGTAACGTAACAGCACACTGAGAACTGGGAAATATTGAGAGGAAGTAATGCACAAATCATGACTAGATCTAGCCTTATGAAATATCATAATTACTGATCTGGAAGAGGAAATTAGCAGCACATTAAATCTGATGAGGATCTGAAAGGAGTTGCCCGTAACAGACTAGGAAAGGCTTCAAGAAAAAAATAACCAGGTGACAAGAAAGTAGAACAACCCATCAGCAAAGGAAAAGACACTTAGGGGAGGCTGGAGAGGAGGCAGGTTCAACCTGACTTCACTCTAATAGTCTCCAGAAGCCCCTTGCTCATCTTCACCTTCTTCCCAAAGCCTAAGCAGCTCCCTGTCAGAAAGAGCTTGCACACACCCCTGTAGTAACATAGGCCTCCCAAGATAGTGTGTTTTTTTAGCATCAGCACGATCAGGAGGGAATGATGGAAGCACTGTCCAAAATAAGATGGGAAACCGCTGTCCACTTTGACTAAATTGCCCTTTTAGAAAGCCGTGAAAGTTAATGCTACCTTCCTACCTTCTTTTGCATTCCTCTCCCACTTCTTGCTCATATGCATGCTCCATAGCTCTGACGCTGAGCGAGCCCAACCATCTATCCACAGGAAAAGTAATCCCATGGTATTGAAGTCCATATCTGTCTTGCACATCCTTATTGGTGATGGAGCATTGGCCAATATCTGTATTAGCAGAAGTGAAAAGGTGAAGGACAAACACTTCCCATGTTGCTGCAAAGAAGTGGACTCCACTCATCCCCCAAGCAACATTCCTGAGTCCCCTATAAAAAACAAAGGCTTAAGCACATCCTGAACATGCCTAATTTCAGATTAAAGGGAACAAGAGGGAGGTCAAGTAGGCCAACAGCTCTACCCATGAGGTCAGGGATGGGGAGCTAGGAACAACTGTGACAAGAATACATAGAAAAAAATGCTTGGCAGAAGACATAAGACCCTAGTCTGTAAAAAGCAGCCAGGGCATGAAGGGAAGAGATCAGATTCCATGAACTGCTGTGGCCACAAGTGCCTGATGCCAACAGTCTGTGAAGTCTCTCCAGAAACAATACCCACAAAGGTGCAGAGTCAAGCACTCAATTAGCAGTGCCAGAATTCAGAGCAGCCCTGCTGCCCTCATACAGACATAATTAAACTGTCCATAATTTGCTGCTCTTATGTAATCCTATTTACTTCACTACCGGACCTCCAGCTCTTTCAGCCAGATGCATCTATCCCAGACTGAATTAGCACAATGAAGTACAGCAGTTCCTGTTTACATGGAACTGTTATTTAATACAGATAATGAGGTATAAATAGCAGGTAGCCATAAAGCTGCAGAAAAGATAGTAGATGTTCATCTAGTGAAGGGACATTAGAGGAACAGGTTCTGCCTTTGCCCATTGTAGATTACTAGGGGAGCCACTCAAATACAGTTACCGTGCTCTTTGGTCTCCAGAGGCATAAGATCTCCTGGGTCTGCCTTACAGTCACTACCGTAAGTCAGGAGAAGCTTCACTGCAGAGAACCTTAAGTATTCCAAAGTCATGACCCTACGTATCTTCTGTTTGACAGCCAAAAGCATTCACTTTTTTTTTTTTTCGCTCTAAGTTTTGCATGTCAGTTTTCAAATGTAAAAAAAATAACCTGACTTCTAGTTGTAGCAGTGTGAAATTAAGTTCAGTACCATGTGTGATGCAACAGGGATGAGTACTACTGCTCAGCACTTGAACAGGCAAAGAAGCAGATCTTATAACAGGGGAAAGAAGAGACTTAACCACACTGAGCACAAGTACTGGGAATCCTTAGCGAGGCAGAGGTGCTTCAGAGAAAACCTATGGGGAGGTCAGGTAATTGGCCTATATTGATATATATGCACACCGTAGGGTGGGGGTAAGGTAAAAAGAAAGTTGTTTCAACTCCCAAACATTAGGACTCACTCCCTGAACTTCTCAGTAACATCAGCATGCAAAGTATAAAAGGGTTGCTAAAAAGAAGGTTAAAAATGAAGTTAAGAAAAAGGAAAAGTTGGGCCAGAAAGACTATTTCCTATATTCAGGTGCTCCTAATCCCTTGTAAGGACATTGAGAAAGGATTGGAAGGGCAAGACATTCTGCAAAGGAGCAATGTAGCTGAGGAGTCACTGCCAGGAACCAAACAGACTTCACTGCACATCAGCTGCAATGGGCTTCAGCACTGCCCTGCTAGCAAGAACCAGAGTTAAAAGGATGTGTTGCTGGCAGCTTCTTCACACTACACTAGATTCTGTGGGATCTTCTATCCTTTTAAAAAACTGACATCTCAGTGGCTTTAGAAATATAAAATGAAAGTTTCCAAAAAAACATTTTTGTTTAATGCCTTACATTTCTAGTTTAAGCTGTCTCCCAGAGCTACAACAGCAGTAAAACATTTTTCAGAGGAAACAATTTTCTTCCTTTTCATCATTCTGTCTCCACCTGAGCCACAAGGAAGTCAGAATATTTTCTGAGTAACTACTGCCTTAGCCCCTTTCCCCACTCTCACTTTACCAAAAGTAATGTGGTGTTTCCCATCACTGAGAAAGTTGAAAGGCCTGATCAGACCGCCAATGAGAATAAATAAATAAATCAGAATAAAAAAATTTTTATCAGGTGAAAAGAGATGAGAAAATTCAAAGAAAGCAACCTATTTCTCATCAAGAAGCCACTCACTTAAAACATCTTCAGCTCTTTATCTAAGGCATTCTCCTAAAGAAGAGGGTTTAGTACTTGCTGCTAAAAATACTTTTAACCTGGGCCAATATCAATTAAATCTGTAAAACCTTGTAAAACGAAGCCTTATGATGTACAGAGACAGTAAATCTGTCTTCACCACCTCACAGGAACTCAGAGCCCCAGGAACCAGGCAGTACTACACACTGACGGCTACACTGCAAAGAACAGCTCCAGCCCTTGTCCTGGCCAGGAGGACAGGGCTAAAGAGCAACACCAACTGCACAAGGTGTTTCACAGAGGGGTTAAACACCAATAAAAGCTACCAAGAGATTGTGAGAGTATAGCCTGTATGAGAACAGCCTTCCTAACACAAAAAGGGAAGGAAAGACAACTGGAGTGGCTTTGGGGTGTGCTGATCATGGCTTTTTTCCAAGCAGGACTGCCATCCTTTGGAAGTGACTGGCACCAGAGTGCCTTGTTTCAGGAGACCTAGAGAGAAGCATCCACGAGAAGGTTACTGAGGGATTCCCTCAGCTATTGAGGCACTGAGATACTTGGCAAGATGCTCTCTGGAAACCGCAGATACAGACGCTGTGCAAGCTCCCTCTGGGGCTTTTAAGTAGTGTCTGACTCAAATGGAAATCAATGCAAGGCTGGAGTCAACTACTCTGGAGAGGAAAAGCTCTATCCAGAGCCAAGCACAGGACAACCTCTGTGTACCATCTTGGGCTAAGAAGCAGTGTCCCAGGGCCCCTGATGGCTTGTGGGGAGGGAGCAGCACACCAAAGGGAACCCAGAGGGGCTGCTCCATATTTCCCTTCACCACAGCACTGAGTTTTCCCCCTGTTTACCTGCCTTCTGCTCTCTTCCTTGCTTCACTTAGGCTCTACCCACAGCCTTTCACCCCTATTCTTAGGGACTGGTCTGTGTCCTGGTCCGAGTAGCCCATGATCAGAAAGACATAGTGTCATCTGCAAGGAAGCAGCAGACCTCCTCCTGGATATCACAGCACAGGCTGACAGGGTTTGGGAAGTTTGTTTTGCTTGAAAAACAGCCTCTTCCCCCCAGTTCCTTGAGAAGGCTGGAGAGGGGAAGTTGTAGTCATGCAAGGAAAGCCCCCTAAATTACAGCTGTATCAGGAGCCACTGCAGTAACAGCCTCAATGAGCCAGCCAGGCTACTGCCCCGCTGGGGAAGGACATTACCATGAAGCCAGTTCCTAACACGGGACAGAAGCGCTAGACCGTGTCACTTCCCGCACGAGCAGAACGCCTCCTGCAGATAGCACCAACCCTTTAAACAAGCACAGAGACCAGGACAAGGGGCATCACCGGTACCAATAGCACCCGCCCGCGGGCCTGCATATGGAAGGAGCCCAGAGGGACACGGGATAACAGCGGAGGAGCTCAGCAAACAGCCGGGCTCCCCGCAGCAGGCTCTGCCAGCAACCGTCTGGCGGCCCCCACCGGGCAAAGCTCCCCCGCACCCGGGCCGGGCGGGCAGCGGCGTCCCCGCCGGGCAGGGCGCAGGGGGCGCGGTGCTGCCCGCCCCGCCCCGACCCCTTCGGGCTCCGCCGCCGTTCCGCGGCTTCTGCTGCCCCCTGCCAGCCACCGCGGGGAAGTGCGCGGCTGCGGCGGGGCCGGGGAGAACCGGTGCTCTCCGGACACTTTAGGGGGAACAGCCAGCCCTATGCCAGAACAGACTCCCAAAGCAGCATCCAGCAGGAAGACCTTCGTCCCTCCCCATCCGCCCCGCAAGAGAACCCGCTCAAAGAACCACCATATCAGCCAGGCCACAAAACACCCATCCAGTGCTAAGAGTAAGGCACTTGTTTAACAGAAACCTTGACAGGTCCCCTGGTGATAGCAGGTTACCAGATGAGCACCAAAGAACAAAAGCAGCAGGGATGTGGGTGTACAAAGGCACAGTTCGTTTTATTTTTATTTATGCATATTTATTCCTGCAGTGAAGTGACCAAAGAACAAGCAGACAGGTTGTTCCCTGGAAGTCATTGCCTAACAGGGATGAGATTTGTTTGAGAACTGCTTGCTCTCCAGAATCCAGCAAAGCCCCAGTTCTCCAGTTAAACAGACAGTCCAACTTCTCTCTAAGACTACCTCCCCACACACACCCCTCTCTTTTTACATAGCTCCTCTGGCAGCTCTTTATACACGCTTCCCAGAATATCTTGGCACCAGCCACTTGCTCCAAAGCGAAGAAAAACTGTAGAACAATAATAGCATCACCTGCAGACACGTGCCACAGCCATTCAGGTCAGACAGTGCATTTCTGGTAACTGGAAACATCTCTGGGAGACCTCTGCTTTCCTGGATTAAATTCCATTTTAAAGCGAAGCTTATTCAAACATTTACATGCCAGTGATGCATGCAAGTGTCCCTCTATCAGTAAAATGACCATAAGATGCTATTTTTGTATCCAGGGTTTTTAAAGCTGATCTTGATCAGCTAACTGGTAGCTTGTTAGCATTTTTCAGGGACAGTCAGTGTTTAACTTACAAGCTCCACTAACCTAGACAGGGCAGACCTCAGCCTGTAAATCAGCCCAGTAGCAAAAATGCTAAAGCCATCAGAACTGCTGATCGCCCCCCCAGCCCAGCACATGGGTAGTTCCCCCATCCCACTCTGGCCCTAACCTTTGTCTGTGCCCACCATAAGCCACAGAGGCCCTCTCTAAAAGCCTGCTTCTTCTGTGCTTATTACCAGGACCTCTCCAGAGTTTGTATAAGACCATTGGTTTTGCTTTTTTTTTTTTCATATTAGGACTTTAATTACTACTCACAACTTGCAGGTAAAACCACTGGGTTCAATCCCTCATTTGAAGAACCTTAGTTTGATGTCCAAGAGGAAGATCAGTTTTTAAGAACTACTCAGAAAATGGCATAACAGAGCATCTATTTCTTCAGCAGATCTGCTTCCCTGCATTTGTTTGAAGTCTGACCTGATTATTCTTGCAATTGTATTTTTAATGCTCATCAGGTATCCTTTGAGAAATGGATAGTCACTTTTTTTTTAGATCATACATATGCAATCAGACAAACAATACATAGCTCACCTGCTCTCCACAGCCAAAACCACATCCTTAACAATTAGCTATTACTTTCTTTGGAGCAGTCAGATCGGACAGGGGATCACTTTCTGATCTGCCTTGGGCACACACACCAGAAGTGCCATCTGTCTTCATTGTAGGGAAGAATGCTATACTCATACTGAAATAAGCCAAAGGAAGTTGTCTCCCTGCCGCTATGTTTGCCCTATTCATATTAGGTCATACAGTGCTTTCCTGTTTCCCTTTTCCCTAAGTAAGGTCCTCGCATTTGTACAAGACCACCTAGATGATTAAATTGGTCCAGCTCCTTCATTCTTTTATTCTTGTTCCATACTGCCTGTTAACCACTGCCTGGACATGGCACAGGGATGGTTAGGATCTCTTGGCACTTTGCAGGGGTAACTTTGCCACTGGTGTGCCAGTGAAAGGAGAGAAAGTGTAACTGAGCAGAAGCAGCAGCATTAGACACCAAGTGCTGAACTGGTGAGGTGATACTTACACGTGCTGGGTCACACATCCTCCCCATCAGGCAGTATAACCTTAGCACTGGGAAAGTGAAGCAGAGGGCCTGTAAGATCTGTTGAGGATGCAGCTGCTTACACTCTGCCAGACCAGCCCACAAAGGGAGCCTGAGACATCAACTCCAGCCCATGAGCACACCCCAAGCTCTTCTGATCTGAGGCTTGTCAATTTTCACAGTTCCAGGGCATGAGATTGAAAGGCACCTCCTTGTGGTTGGGAAATACCACCTCACTCAGATGTCACATCAGCTCAGTCCCCAGTGACCCAAGGCCAAGTCTGCACTTCTCTCAGCCTTGCCATTGAGCAGCTGTCAGATTGATGTCCCATCTCAGTTCTTCCCTCAGCACTCACAGCGCCTCTATCATTGCTGTCAAGCCTCCCAACAAGGCTGGGAGCAGGGACAATAAGCCCAGGGATGCAGGGGAGCTCCACACACACCTCAGCAGCTAGAGCCACAATAACTTATGCCTGAAGGGGATTTAAGGCAAAAAGTTTGAGATGTTGTAAAGTGCTGCCATAAGCAGAAACCACAGACACAGGCAGCCTCTGCACCTCATAAATCATCAGGAGGGGGCAGAGATCTGGCCACCATTTCAGTTAATTACAACTGTTAATCATATTTTCATTAACCTGAAATGAAATTGCCAGCCTTCCCTGCTTCCCACCCCGCCATTTCCACCCCATGCCCCAAATCCCATTTCTCAGATAGCAATTCCTTGTCAGCCAGGACACATGCTGTTGTTTGCAACATGTATCTGGGCAGCATCCCATTTACCAGGGCTTCTAGACCTTGCTACTTTGCCTCCTCCGCACCTGCATTCACACCCCTTCCGAGGCCTCAGTACACACACACTGCCTTTGTGGTATAGATGGCATGTTTATTCCCTACTCGCTCCTTTTGCCCTGCTCCAACAAGCTCTAAAAGACTCTGCTCACAGCCACTGCCACTCCAACATAGCTTAGTGTGGAAAGCATATGAAGTCCATGCTTTTTTTTGGCTGTCAGACTTCCTAATATATTAAACATGTTGCTATAAGAGAATGCCTGTCTTCCTCCCTTTTTTTGTTTTAGGGGACTGATGCTACAGGCTTGCTCCTATAAAGGACTGATCTGACCATACACACCTGTACACCAAGCTGCTCATCCCAGATATCCCACAGGACTGAGAGAGGCAGGAGGCATGTGAAAGTCTTGGCCCTCTCCACACCCCAGGTCTGCTCATAATTCCCTGTCAGCTTCTACTTCTGCTCTCTCCATGAGAAGGGGGTGTTGATTAACGTCAAATGAAGACTTGAGACACTACATCTTCCCCCCAGTGTACAGAGAAGTAACTAGTATATTTGAGAACCCCTTTGCCTATGCTGTTAGAGCAGTGTACCTGAGGGGATAGCTCACCTCTGGGGTGAGGTAGATTCAGCATCCCCCTGCCTTCACTTCTTGCCTTTTCCTGCTCTGGGCCTGGAACAAACCCTCCTGCAAGCCAAGGCATCACACCCCTCTTCTTGCCCTTCTGCTCTCAGAAAAGCAGCCCTTGAGCAGAGCCAGACACTCCTCAGAGGAGCAGCACTGTCTCCAGCCCTGCTATGCTGGGAGCACCATGTCAGCTGAGCAGCACTTAGTGCAGGAGAGGGAGGCAACTGCATAAGTAAGAGCTTGCTGCTCTGCTTGCTTCTTTGCTCTTTGTTTGCACAAGGTCACTCCCAAAGTGAACTAGGTGGGTTGAGAGGAGATCAACTGCTTGGCTGAAGCCAAGGGGCAGGACAGCACTTCCTCAGAGTGCTGCCAGATTTCTTATCCAGGGATGTCACACCTCTTCCTCCTCAGTTTCTTAGTCTCTCCACCCACTCTTCAAGTCCAAGAGTGAACTCAACTTTTTGCTGTTACATTACCTGCAGGGCTGAAAGGAGGTCAGAAAGCCAGTGAGGGAGGGGAGGAGAGCTTGGTTGTAAGCCAGGACTAGAGGCTCCAAGTTCCACAGCTGCTTTGTTATCTCCCTCTCCCCCACTCCAGGAGCATCAGATGTGCTAAGCAGCCTGTGAAGGTGTTAATGGAGAATGTATCACCTCTGTCACAGCTGCAGTGCAACAGGGCACCCAGCACAGAAATGAGGTATAAAGAGTGTACTTACTCTCAGTGTGAAAACTGCTGGGTTAAATATAACGGAGGATTGCTGGCTCCAGCAAGCAGAGCTGATCTCTTCATTTGATGGCAGAGTGGTTACTTTGCCAAACATAGCCCTCAGTCCCCACGGAGCTGGCAATTTCTCCTGTGTCAAATGTATATATACTTTACCAGGTATGATAGAGGTGCATAAATTGCCTTCATTATATATATTTCCATGGAAAGTGTCACAACATCTCAGACAAGCCCAGCTTTTTTGTTCACTACAGTTTGATTGGTCTGAGTAACAGCGGTTCCTGCAGAGGCAGGTGGATTGCAAAGAAGGACTAAGAAACCTTTTACACCTGCCTGGCAGCCTTGCACTGAACTTGCCATGAAAACCCCTTCAGACAAGGGTCAGGAATTTAGGGAAAATTGTAGAAGGTCTGTGTTCACCTCAGTGTCCTGTTGAACAGCAAATCAAATTCTTTAGCTGAAAAGAAACAGATTTTGGTCTTTGTTAGTGTGCTCAGTTGAGTAGGAGGGAGGGAAGAAAGCAGAAGTTAGTCTGTTAAAGGAAAGCCTTTTCTGACCCTATTTCCCAGTCTTCTTAGTCTACATGGCTCTCCAGCTCCACAAAATCAGTTCCATGTCCCAGAAGTGCTACATGAGCTCCTGCCCTCATCTCCCAGAGGCACCCTAGAAATATGCAAGGTTCTTAATAGCAGAAACCACAAATCCCATCAATACTCAAGTTCTTCCATCTTAATGCCCTACCATAAACAAGCTATCTGACCTAGGCACATTGGTAATATACAGCAAAAGTGGGTTTTGTTTTGATTCTCTAGTGAGATAAACCCCCTATTCTTCAAGTTGATAGAGCCTGTACCTCCTCCAGGCAACTGCCAGGGCCTCTATCCCTCAGCCACACACAGCACAACTTTGCTGCAGACAAACAGTGCCTGGGGAAGGTGTCTCCTATGACCCTACTGATCCAAGACCCTTATCTTAGGATAAGAGAACACCCAGCTGTTTAACTGGAGAGGCTTTTGTCCAATTTGCACTGCTGGCAAAGCATAATTAGGTCAGAACACACCTAACCAGTGCAACAACCAGTGCTTTCAGTTTCATGACTTTGGCTTAAATCTTCAATCTGTCTGGACAGTTTAAGTTAATGATTCAAAGGAAGACACCAGGCATGCAACACCCCAACTTTCCCTCACACAGAACAGACAGTACAAGACAATTTGAAGCTGTATTTTAGGTGACCTTTCAAAACTAAAAGCTGGCACAAGACATGAAGGGAAGTACATTGCCTCACAAATATAACCACTGCATTCAAGCAGAGGCAACACAGCAGCAGACAAGCCTTGAGTGCACATATATTTATTAATAACATACAGAGGATATGCTCTAGTGTTCACAGAGCAAGCCCAGTGCTTGGTTCAGAAAAGCTTTAGCAGCAGCAGCTGTGCAGTGACACAGAGCCCAAGGACCCGGGGAGATTTGCTGCACCCCAGCAGGCAGAGCTGCCCTGCTAACAGACAGGACAGTTTCCTGCAGCCTTATTTCACAGCCCTGAGAGGCTCTGGCTGCACAGAACCAGCCCAGGTAGGGCAAGGACACCGCAAAGAGGCCCCAGGATTGCTGTAGGTCAGGGCCTGCTTCTGTGGCAGCCTTGACAGTTAGCACCTGCCTTCTGGTTAGAGCTTTAGCTACAGATTTCCTCAGCCCCTTTATGCTTACCTGACCCATCATGCCCCAGACAGTCAGAGTGAGGATAAGCTGCATTTGTAATATCCCATCACTCTGACAGCACAGACTACTTGGCATTCACCCTAGGTCTCCCACAGGATCATTTGTAATCCCTTGGACTTCAAGTCCAACACAGGACATCCTTATCAGCTACCACTGAGGAGAGCTTAAGTGCCAAATAAACACTCCATGAGTTACAGACCTGCTCTCCCAGCTAAGCTGCTCCCACACCTTGCACCTGTGCTAGACCACAGGTACTCACCATCATGTAAAGCTAAGTTTCAAATTCAGAGCCCTCTAAATTTAGCAGTGAACTTAGTTTGTTCCTCTAGTTCCCCACAGAGAAACAATACTTGCTTGCCTCATTTCTGAAGTCAAAACTAGCCTTCATAGTTTGAAATTAGACAAGGAAAAAAAAAGCCAGCATTTTTAATGGCAAGGATAATTAAGTGTTGCATTCACTGCAACTGCATTCCCTATTTACCTGATTGCATGAGTTTGTGTTTATGAGAGGTCTGCAAATCTAAACTGTCCTTGCCAAACATACTCTACCTTCATCCACATGAAGTTATTGGTCTCAGCTGATGAGTGTTAATCTGAAATTTAAGGACCCACTAAATAGAACTTATCCAATCACCTCTGGCCTCAAGCTCCAAGAGCTCAAGCCTTGCACTCTTATCAAGAGTTGAGCTGCTAAGCAATTCCTTTTACCAGACTAACTACCAACAACATAGGAAGACACTCACCTTAAAAGTGCATTAATATTTACTAACTGAAGGCAAACTGCATAACAGCTCTTATCCATGCTGCTTATCTGTGCCAGGTTTAAGAGCAGCCCAATAAAGGCACAGCAGCAAGACTTTCCGTAGAGATACATTACATCTGACCCAGGGATGTGCCAAGAGAGCTTGTTTTAAGTGAGGATCTTTGGGAAAGCAAGGAGATTCATTGCCTTAAATGCATGGTATAAAACTGGGTTAGACAGGACTGTTCTCCCTAAGGAGCTGGCTCTGCCAGTCACCTGGGGGAAGTATCTTTTAGATATAACTCAATAATTCTCAGTTACCCACTGCATTTTTAAAATCACAGCCCTCTACTAACCCAGCTTCCCTCCTTGGCCAGGAGCACCAGCTTGGCAGATGGCACCCTCAGACCCATGTTTTTTCCTAGGGTGAGTGGGGGCACACCACAAGAAAAGGCTACTGCCCTCCTTGCTCCCCTGCCACAGCCCACACCTCCACAGCAGCTACAGCTTCAGTATCCCCTTGCTTTGCAATATGTCAAACTAATCCAGGTCACTCTCCATAGAAACCCCAAGGAACAGCTGCTAGCACATCCCAGCCTGTTTTCAAGGAAAGGCCACATACAGGGTTTGCCAGCTTTCTTATATCCATGATAATTTCCTCTTCATTTTAGTACCTAGCATCATGACACAAAGCAACACAGCCTGTAGCTGGAACACCATGCTCAAATTTTCAGCTGCATCTCAGACAGACTCACTGCCAGGAGAACTGAAAAAGCAAGATGCATATTAGCCCTGTTTCTTCAGGCTGAAAGTAGTGCTTTGAAGACACAAAGGGGAAGGTTTCAACTCACCTGAAGCATTTTGCTAAAAATAGCTTCCCTAACCCCATCAGATACTTAGGTTAGACTGTTGGAGAATTTTAAAAGAAAGGCTATACATACAGCTTCCTTCCCTCACCTCACCGAATTCCTGATCAGCAGCTGCTGTGCATACACAACACCATAGCAATTCTGCCTTTAGGGCTCAGTCAAAATTTAGGTTTAGCTCAGACATAATACATCTGCTATGGGGCACTAATAGCTCAGGTCCCCTCAGCACTTTGCAGGGGAACCACAAAGCTTGATTCACTGCAGAAGGAAGAAGTCTAAAATGAAAAGCAGAAGCAAGGAACAGCACCTAGCTAGAGCAAAGGCTAAAACCAGGCTCTGCAGTGCAGACACCTGCCTCTGAGGATATGTAGCTGCACTGCTGACACAGGGTCCCTCAATCCAGGTCTAGGTGTACTCCTCCTTATTCCACAGGCCCACCACAAAGAAACTAAATCCAGCCTGACACCTCCCACAAAAACAAAAAAATAACATAGTACCACCATACAATCAAGTAAGATCTCCAATTGTGGTCAGCAGGTGATTGACTGCAGATTTACTGCAGTCTGTGGGGTGGATCCAGGGGCTCCCTACAGTACCACAGGTGGGCATGCCGCTGGGGGCTTACACCTCCCTGTGGCTGGAGAGGAGATGGATGCTGGCAGCCAGGGCTGCTGCTCCCAGGATCACATTTGTTCCTGCTTGGACTGGGAGAGCCCCAGGTGAACACAGCACTTTTCTAAGATGACCAATGCTTAGAATAATTCATTAACAAACACCCCACCTGGAGAGCAGAGCCTTCCTCTCCTATGTCCTGTTTTTGCAACAAGATATTTTTGCAAGAGGGTTTTTTCACTAGGCTTTAAAGTCATCTTGTCTGCTCCAGATCACCAGTGAGAGATGATGTTTGTGCTAATGCTCAGCTACATATCCCAGGGCAAAGGCCAGGGAGAAATACTGCAGGAGAGTGGAGAGGGAGGGAGAGGAATTCCCTGAGCAGAAATTATTTTGAGCAGAGAAAGCTGCAGAGCAGTGTGGAGTGAGGCAGAAGAAATGCAGGAGAGGGAGGTGGCTGTGCTGGGGGAGATGGAAAAGAACAGAAGAGGGGAAGCTCACAGGGCTCCTCCAGAGAGGAGGGGTGGGTAGGATACTGCTCACAGGGGCTCTGTAGAGGCTCCCTGTCAGGAGCAGGCTGGGCTTAGCCGTGCTTTCCCCTGCAAGGGGATTCCCTCTGCCACCTACTATTGGTCCTGGCGCAGTGACAAGCTGCTGGAGTGGATTTCTTTCCCTGCATACATGGTGGAGGTATAGAAAAACAGCAGCCTCCCTCCTCCCATGCAGAGGAGCGGGATTCCCTCCCCTGCCAGGAGGGATACTCCATGCTAGGGCTGGGCACTCACAGAAATCCAGGGGACATGTCCTCAAGAAAAACACTGAGGGTTGTGCTCACAGCCTGTCTGCAGGATGCAGGGGGAAGGGTCCTGTGCCAGCAGGCTGCTAGGAAAGGGATTCAGAAGCTCAGTCCCTGGTGACAGCCAACATCTCAGCCTGCTGACACTGAGATGGTCCCCACCTCACAGCCATGCTGGGATCCTGCCTGTCCATGCTGAAGACAACACCCAGACATCAACTGGCCTCACAAAGCTATCGAGCATGCAGAAGTGGCAAGCAAAGCTGCCCAGGAGATGTAAGACCCATGCTTCATGCTTTGCACAGACCAGTCCTTAGGGCTTCCCACATTTGTGAAAAGAGGCTATGATCTTCCATCTACATATTCAAAATAGTGCCCCATCATAACAGAGTGCAAGATTTTTACAGCCTAAAACCCTACCTTAAGTTCAAGCTGCATCTTAACAGCTAACCACTGATTTTCTCTGTCATAGACTTCCTGAGTGACCTCAGGACACTCCTCTTCTAGCTTCTGTTTTTGAAGGAAAGATCTTCATGTATTACCTTAAGGTTTGCTTAGGAGCAGGCCCCTGCTCTGCCCAGCCCCACTGCAGGCTCTGTTCAACTATGAAGCATTGCAAGAAAAAGTGCAGTGAAGGGGACTCAACAAATGTCTCCTTCCCAGGAGGACACTGGGTACCTGTCTTTCTTTGGGGATAGGAGCTACAGAAGAGTCCTCAGAGGGCTGCTCCAACCAAGCACCAAGGAAGCAGCAAGAGCAGAAGAGGGGCAAGCCAGAAACCAAGTGACCACAGTGCAAGCAGAACCCTCACCAGTCAGGGTGCAGCCCCACCATACCTGAACAGGGTGAGCAAAGTTCTACACAAGGCAGTAACTCAGGCTCAGGATATCCAGCCAGAGACGAGGTTGCGAAGTGCACCTGAAGGCCCTCTGAAAGACAGATCCAAAAGCAGCTACAGCATGGCCCAAAAGAAGGAGGAGGTACAGGAGCCTGAGCTTAAATGGAGCCCTGGCCATGGGTGGGTGTGAATGGGTGGTGGACGTCCCAGATGGGGCTTGTTAGGGCACTCAGGACTCTGTCACAGCTGCCACGTTGAAGCTAAACTCTCCAGAGGCAGCTGTGTCCTGACAGCTGTGCATTTTTCACTGTCACAGATGACTTTTCCTCTTGTCACTTCTTGCTTTATGCTGTTGTGGTTCAGGAAAAAGCAGCACACATGGAGCTGGTGTAAAGTGAAGGCCTTGCAGAGCTGTTGCAGAAAGCTGGGTGGTGCTCACAGGCTGGGAGGGAAACCTCACCAAGCCCTTGCAAGAGACCCAAAATGCAACCTGCACCAACCTGTGGACCCAGCTAGGAGAAACCAGAGCTAGGTCAAAACATCCCTTTGAAATACCTGGACAAAAAGCAGCCAAATATTTAGCCTGGCACCAGGAACTATGTAAAACTACCCCAAGTTATGTGCTTGAGGGTAATGCGTGCCTGCCTGCTGCAGGTGCACGTGCAAATTTCTTGGGGTCAGTAGAAAGTCACAAGCAGCATGGAAGCAGGGACACTTTCAGTTGCCATTTGTGCCAAAGGTCCTGGTGTCCTCACCAGCATTTCAGAGATGCTGTGTGGAAGCAGTGAAGGTTTTGGCCATGCAGATAGACCTGGGTTTATACTGCCTCTACTTCTTCACTCTTCTGTTTCTTGGGGAAAACCCTGCGTGATTTCTAAGTGAACAAGTATTACCTAAAGCTTGAAAAACCCAGCATCTTGAACCATTTTTTTAAAATGTAATGTAGGGTCCACACTGTAATGGGGAAAGGAAACCAGTCCAGGGTGGTGGTGAGATTCGTGGGATGCCATAGCCCAAACAGAGCCTGGGACTTATATTTGCACCCCAGATCCCTGTTCACCACTCGACTTTGCCTCCTCAGGGAGGGTTGCTGGGAAGAGAACAGGGGGATATCAGGAAGAAAGTGGTGCAACCCTCTTTCCCCTCTCCCCGACAGCTTGGGCACAGATTATGCTGTTTTTCTCCCACCACAATAACATCGTTATTCAACTTGGCAGCACAAGGTGGAGTGAGTGAGTGAGAGAGGGAGAGTGTGTGCGGCTGTGTGTATTTTTTTAATCTCCCAAACATTTCCCAGTTCTGCCGATTGTGAACTCCTGCCTGGCCATCCCCGCTGCAGCATCCCACGTTGCCATGCCGACAGGGGCTGACATCCCCGGGTAGCAAAGGGAATGCTCCGCTTTGCTGGGGGCTGCAGGATGGGAGGGATGTGCATGTGCCTGACTGGTGCTGACCCCTAACCAGGGCATTTTGGGGTTATTTTTCCCCAGATATCCCAGCGCTGGGCAATGTTTTACTCCTCATCAGCCCCTTTAAGGTGTCTTCAGCAGCGCTTGACTTAATCAGGATGTCTTGGCATGATAAACAGCCTTCTCCTGACCCCGGTGCTCCCACTGCGAATTAGATATAGCAAAGCAAACGGTTCCTCGCTCCCTGCAATGCCTCACCACCTCCCTGCCCTTGTGGCTGCTGTAGGGGATAGCAAGGCTGGAGGGAGCCCACAGCTCAGGGCAGCAGAGCCCGACTGCCCGGCCTGCTGCCAGCATGGTTTCTTTTAGAGTGTGTTTAAAGCTCCAGCTTCCCTGGGAGATGTCCTACAGCGCTGGCCAGGAAATAAAGAAGAGAAAGTTTGATGGTTTTCATTTCTTTCCACCGGGGCGAAGACGCCAGCGGGAGAACTACAGCTGTAGATCTGAGTGCTGCCGCCAGGAGACAACAGCCTGCCCAGGGTGCCGGTGGGATCTGGGGAGAGGGAAGCAGTAGATCTGCTGCCTGGTCCCAAGCACACACCAGACTGTCCTTTCTGGAGGCAAAAATATCCTCGTGGCCATCTGGGGAAGGGACACAGGGCTCATAATGGAAGAGAAAGCAAGCACGCTGCTAACCAGCACTCGCCTGAGACTGGGAAAAGAGGAATCCCCTTGGATCAGGAGTGCCCCTTGTTGTGCCTGCTGGTCACAAGGCATGGACGGCTTGCAAGGGGAGGGGAGGTTGGATTGGACTAGGTGATCTCCAGAACCCCCTTGCAGCCAGTGGTTGAATCTCTGGGAATCACTGGCTTTTTGGTTCAGGTTTCTCTGCAGAACGGGGCACATATTGCTGGAGGGATCGTGTGCTGATAATGAAGGGAAGAGATGAAGGTCTGTACCCAGCTTGAGCTGTGGGTTACTTAGGCTTTGCAATACGCTTCCACTGGTGGTCCCAGGGGAGGAAGCAGTGGGATTTGCTTTTATTCAATAAAAGAAACAAAACAGAATGCATTGCTAATATCTGCAAAACCAACATGGCCAGCTGCTGGCTTTAGAAAATCACAACCAGACAGACGTGCGACCACACCATGTCCATTCTCTTTGTGCCTGCTAGGATTTCTGAGCCTAGCATCAGGCCACTTACTACAGCCTTTTACTTTACAAATGAGGGCAGAAACTCAAAAGAAACAAAAGAAGAAGGTGAAGTTTCCAGGAACTGAGAGCTCACGATCACACTTTGCCTGTGGGATCCAGACCAGCCAGCCCCTGGTGTGGGTACCCACTGCCCACCCAGCCCAGCACAGCCTGGGGTCCTGCTCACCTGGGCTGCTCCTGCCTGCGAGCCCCTACCTGCACATCCCACAGGGGTGCTGAGTGCTGTGGCCACTGCTATTCCCATTCATAAAATAAAGTGCTTTTCTATCCCAGAGGAGTTTTGTACTTAAACTGCATTGCAGGAACACATTACGGCTCCCTTTCCAATCGCTTTGTTCTCCTGCTTCCCTGCAGTTTCCTTGGAAAAGTTCATTTTCCCTGTGGACTTCCTTTAGATTTAAACATTTCCCCTCAATGGATTTGGTGAGCAAAGAAAGCTTCAATTTGGAATCTGAATAGAAACAATTTGTAGCACCTTGGTGTACAAATTATGGGCATACATTGCGAAAACTTGTACACCTCTACCCATGTCTTGGTTCACAATATGTATGAGACACACCCTCAATTTCAGTCAATAGCTTTCCAAGAGCTCTTGTGCTAGCTTCAACTCACTTTCTACTACTTTCTGCAGCAGCTGGCACCAGCATAAAACAAATGTAACATGCTACTAAAGTGTTATGCACTCACTTTAGGCTGGTGCTAGCTGCAGCAGGAGGTGTTGGCTGGTGGAAAATCAGATGTTTCTGCTATTGCTTCAATTATAGATAGCTCTTCCTGTGAAAAGACTTTTCTGCCTGAGAAAAGGGCAGTGGAGTGAGAGGACAGTGACCTGGCACGAGGAAGGCTGGGAGAAGATTCACAGCTCCTCTCTGCCCTGCATGGGGAATATGCTGTAACCTTCTTCTTCAGACAAGTTTTCTGGCTATTGCACTTTAAAAATATATATATATATACATATTTCCCTAACAAAGCTCACAATATGTCAAGGACAGGCATGTTTAGTGACACAGCTGGCACAGGCAGGCTCAGTGTGGCCACCACACATCCTGGTCTCCCAACTGCTTTGTCCTGTGAGTGCCAGCTTCAGCCCAGAGGAAAGTTCCCATTTGGCTCTTGGGCTCTGTGCTCAACCCTAATTTGTAAGGAGAAAACAATGGATTCATTTTCTCAGGAAACACTTGTGATACTAGATGGAAATGATCCACAGAGAAAGATTGATTTTTTTCCTAGATGCTCATGATAAAAGATTATAATACATTCTGTTCTGATAAGTGTTTTAGTCTGTATCAGTTTAAATTTAGTATTGCATGATATTAGAAATTACAAGAAAGGTACAGATAAAACAAAACTTTATCCCAAACATCTTAGAAGTAGCTGCAGTTAGGAAAAGTTGTTGCTTTTCTTTCCAAGTTGGGATAAATCAAGTCCTGAACTTGGAATTTCCTGCCAGCAGTCCTGTTGTAATGCTGTTTTCAGTCAGGCTGGATGGAAAAGCATCAAGATGGAAAGAACCGAGCTAAAAGGTTTATCTGAATTATTAAGACTGTGGAGCAGAGCACAGGGAAACCACAGTCTATTGCAACCCTGCTACTGCATCGCTGTGTGAGTGCGAACAAGATACCTTGTTTTATGTGTCCCAGAGGCAACATGGATGGATGCCTCCTCCTGAGAACACTGTGAGATGGCGTGCTTATGCTAAAAAAGCAAAAAGGGAAGCAAGAGAATGGCCAAAGGGACAGCTGACATCAGTTATGCAACGTATTTTGTGCAGGGACAGTCTTGTGCAGGGTTTAGTGCTGAAAGTGTGCTGAAATGCAAGCAGAAAGAGGTGGGGAAACCTTGTACACAGGACAAAACAACATCCCCAACTTGGGATGCCTGTGGCAGAAGTCTGCACTTGTGGTGCCATGCTCCAAGAGGGAGAATTTCAGGCATGAGGTGCAGCGAGACCTGTGGCTCTGAGTGGGGTTACCCAGTCCAGGAGCATTTCTTGTGGATGGAGAGCAGTTGCTCTTGTCTGTTTGCCCATGCTTTACGTTATTTTATCTTTTTTTTTTTTTTTTTTTTTTTTCCTTCCAATTTTAATTTCCAAACAATTAAAGTAAAGAAAATGGAGAATAGACTCACACCTTCTGTGCTGACTGAGCCAGACCTGTCAGCCTGAGCATCGTCCTTTAGGGCAGCCTGACTGGGGCTGGGTTCCTTTTGGGACAGGCCAGAGAGGTGCTGTTATTCCCAGTGAAGCCTTGTGTGGACGCTTGTTGTTCAGGAAAAAAGTCCCTCAGCCCAAATCAGCGCAATCAACCTTGAAACTTGGGTGAGGTCTCCAGGGATTGTGAGGGCATCAGGAGTATATGAATTCCTAGGAGGAGGAGAAATACAATTCAGAGGAAACCTGCATTTTCCTGCAGTTCCCTGGGGCAAAGAGAGTCCAGAGCTCTCCCTGGAAGGTGACAGCCATGAGCCCTTGCAGCTCAGACAGTGCCCAGGTGCCTTTCCTGGACCCTTATTCCACGTCCCCTTCTCTGGCTTCTCTCTTTTCCTCCGTCTTCACTGGAATTTCTCTCCCTCATGCTCCCTGTCACGTTTCTGTGTCTGCCTTTGCTCCAAGACACATCCCTCTCTGCCGGGGTGTGCTCTCCTTCCCCGTGCCACGTGCATGGAGCCGGAGGTGCTCCTCTCAGCACAGCCCTGCAGAAGGCTTGCCCTGTGCTCCATCCCTCCCAGCCTGTTACTAGGCAACACAGCATCACGCAGATCTCACTCCCAACCTCCAAAACAAAATGTCTATACGGGGGATTTTCCTCCTGCTCCTCCAGAGAGGAACCTCACGGACACGTTGGCTGCTGGCTGTGCCTGAGCACTGCTCTGCCTGGGGCAGCGGGGAGGCACCTGTAACTCCTGGCACCAGCTGGGACCATTTCCTTTCCCCTTCCCTGCGTGGTGTGCCCATGCTTGACATCTTCTTCCAACTCTGCATGCAGAAGGGATTGGCAGGAAGGCTTCTGCCAAACTGGGGGACCAGTGCTGTGTTTGCCATTACACTGGTGCAAATACAGAGTAATTCAGTTTGGGTCAAGGCAGTTTCTCACCAGCCTAAGGAGGAACACAGAACTCATCTCAGTTGTTTTCTCTTCCCTAGCATGAGCACATGAATTTGGGGCTTTGCACACTTACACGGGAGTTTTGTTTTCATGTCTACAGAGTGCATGCTCAAACGACTTCATAAGTTGAGGCTTGACCAGAGCTTACTAGCTGTCAGCAGGCTGATGGACTGTCAGACCTATTTCAGGAGCAAGACACATGTCACACTGTCTTCTATCCTATAATGTACAAATTGCATTTCATGACAGCAATATAACACTCCTGAGAGCAAATTTTGGCACAATTATCATCCTTCTCAGGTCGTAAAAGTCACTCAGCTCTTGGCCACCTGTTTTAGAGCTGTCAGCCAAAGCCCCTTGCAACCTCCGCAGTGGCTGAACACCATGGGAAAGCACACATGAATATTAGCTCACAGAAAACACCAAGTTAACGAGGAGAACACATCATGTGCCCGGTGGGAACGTTTTACAAATTCCCTGTCCCAGACAGGAGCAGTTGTAGAGGAAACATGTATCTGCCTCGATTTCCCACTTGAAAAATAAAACTGGGAATTTATGATAAGCAAAGGAGTAGGGTTGTTCCTTCTGCATTCAGCCTTGGAAAACTTGAAAGCAGTTTTGTGTTCTCTCTTTCGTCTCTGATCAGAGTAGAAAGCCCTGACGGGCACCTCAATGTGTGCCGTACCAGTGTCCTTTACCTTCCAGTGGACGGACTTCGTGCGTTTGCTTCTCACCCTGGATCTCTCAGCCTTTGGGATGCTCCCTTCAGTAACATGTCTGTGTGGTCCTCCCGTGACATTGCCACTTGTTACTGCCCTCCACCACATGGCATCACAGGTCATCTTTCTTTGTCATGTCCAGAGCAAACACTGCTTGGGTCCTCCCGAGTAGGAAAGGCATGGGAAGGAGCCCCTCTGTCTCCAACCACTGGGTCACTGCCCATGGAGGAGACCATCAGGATCTTTGGGATAAATACAGATGAAAACTTGCTCACTCCTCCATGCCTGTGTAGATGGGGACTTGACCACCATCAGGCTAATGGGGCAATTGGGTCCCCTGCAGCCTGCAGGCACAATTTCTTTTACTGCGTTTGCTGCAGCTCACAATGTAGGAAGCGAATGCAGTAAAGCTTTGGGAGGAGACATCTTCAGGTAGAACCTGCAAGGTTTGCTCAGGAAACTCCCTGTCCCTGTGGCCAGCGAATCCCAGATGCCGATTTTTGGCTCCTCCTGCCTCCTGGGTAGTGGTGCTGAGAGGGCCTCAAAGCACAAGAGCTGCATGGGTAGAGGGAAACAGAGGGGCTGAAGCCATCCACCCCTCCATGTGGTGTTCAGGAACATTTTTTTTACTTAGATCCTTGCAGCCCACTTCACTACAACTTCCAGCACTTTTTTTTTTTTTTTTTTTTTTTCTGGGTCTGGGACTGCACCCAGGAGATCTGGCTGCGAAGGAGGCTGATCTGCTGATGCAGAGGGGAGGGAACATCCCCAGCACTGAGGAGTGCCACAGCCTCTGAAACTGGGGAATGCCCAACAGACACGCTCTGTGTCAGAGCAGATCCCCACCATTAGCAGTAAGGAGCGGGGAGGCATTTTTTGTCACTTCTTAATGGTCTGCAGGGGCTGGAGCTCCTTGTCCTTGCCTTGGGCCCTTCGCACTGCCAGTGGTAACATGATCGGAAATGCCAGTCCCAAAGGGCACCGCTGCTGTTCTGAATCGCAGTCATGGAAATTAAACTCGGGGCCTTTGATGTGCTACGCTCCAACCCGAGGAAACCTTTCCCACATTCCAGGGGTTCACAGCCCCGAGGTGGGATGTGCAGGTGGGATAAGCTGAGGACACGTCGCTGCAGTAAGCAGGAGCAGGCAGGCTCACGTGGCCGAGGAGCTGGCCCTGATGCCCACGCAGAAGCCAGCAGCCAGAGGACATAGAGCCATGCATGCACTCGTGAGAGGACTGAGGGTCTGAGCTCTACATCCCCTGGCACAAATGTAGGAACAAACTCATGCCTCCCCGGGTACCCCAGCTAGGTTTCCCTGTGGACCCAGCTCCCTCGTCTCCCTCGTCACCTGCTTACAGGGCAGCTGCAGGTACGGCTGGAGCAGGTTGTCCCTGTGCCACAGGCCCGGAATGGTGGCACTGCCACTCTACAAGCTGTCCGCATGGCTTGTGAGGTTGTGGCATGGGGACACCACCATGCAGAGAGCTGTTCTTTCACTGTAGACCCATGAGCTAAAGCTTCTCAATAACCACAGCTGTCACAGCACTTCCACACCCATAACTGAAGGGCCTTCACTTGGCCGTACCGTTTTTCAGATGAAAGAAAGCTCAAACCAGACAGGGCCTGCAGACTTGTAATAAAAGATGGCTGAAATGGGAGGTGGTGCGTGAACCCATCTCTGCTGAGAATCCTTCCTGCCACACTTTCCATCCTCTGGCTAAAGAGATTTGAGCACAGGCAAGATGCGCGGCTGCGTGCAAAGCTCTGCTCACCAGTTCACCCATTCACAGCTCCTAAAAATAGCAAACATTTCCGCTCACTCCAGAGAATTCTGCACTATCTTGCAAAGTGATGAAAGATCTTTAACTCAGCAAAGATGGAGAACCCCGGCTATAGACTATGCCTTTGGGATATTTCTTTGGAAATATACAGCTTCTAGCATGTGGTGTGTCCAGGCACAGCGGCTCACGGGGCTGATATGTTTGGGAGTGATTTGTGACTTAAAGGGCACAGAGTTGCCAAAAATGATGGTCCCAGCTGTCCGAGCAGTTGCTGGTTGCTGCCTACCACATCAGTACATGGGGGTAATGCCTTGTGGTCTTCTCTTCCAGGGCCAAAGCCTGAGGGTGATTACGTGGCACTATAATTACTGGTGGAGCCTTTGTCCAGTGGGATAGCTTGAGGAAAAACCTTTCCTGCTGGGAATCCAAGTCGAGGAACCACAAAAGGAACTGCACCGCCTTGCTGCACTACTTGTGCAGCCCCTCAGGGCAGCGCTGATTTCTCTCCCATGGCACAAACCCAAAGATGGAGGGGGCACATGGACAGACATGCAGCAAGTGTTGGACAATTAAACACCAACGAGAAAATTAAAAATAATAATAATTTAAAAAAAAATAAAAGGTGGGGGACAAACTGCACTGTGGTGGCTGTAGACCAGAAGCCATGACCTGCCATGATCTATAGAGGCTTTTGGCACAACATTGTCACACTGCCTGTGACCCTGTGACTTGGAGCCAGGGGTGGCCACAGGATGAGAAGGAGGTCCCGGTGTGGAGCTTGCAGCAGAGCAACAAGTAGGGGGGGAGTTCACGTGAGTGATTTGATAGTGGAGGACAGCAGAAGGCCATGAACAAAGTCCTCCATGGCCTCTTTGGGATGATTACAGCCACAGCATGTCATCTCCAGCAGCCTCTCATGGCTCTATTTGGATTCAGAATATGAACTTCAGGAAAAAAGAAACACTGCTGGGCTTCCTCTGGAGAGAAGAAGGGGAGGGAGACACAGCCCTTGGGGTTTTGGGGGGAGGCTTGAGGCTGCCAATCTTCTGGAGGGAGAGAAACAAACACCTCAGTGAGCATCTTCACGTATCAAATGCGCATCAGCCCTAATGAGACTCAGCAGAGATGGGTGACTAATTCCAGAGCAGTCGTTTATTCGTGAACATGGCTTCAGGTAGATTATTCAAGAGCACACAGTGGTTTCTTTGAATGCATTTGCTGCTAAGCAATTGGCTTCCCAAAGTTTCACGTTGTGGCTGAGTGGTCAGATAATTCATGTGACACGGTTTCTGCTCCCGACTGGGTGAACTTGCAAGCACAAATGTCACCATTTGTGAGCATAATTTTCCCCTTCATGTATACCTCTGACATTTGCTTTCCACTTACCTTTTTACCAGTAACATGCAATCACAGTTGGTGGGATGGAGCAGTGCTAACGGGCCACAGAAGGAAGGAGGGGAGCGGCCCAGGGGGGCTAAATGGGGCCTCTGGTGCCCAGAGAGAGGCAAATGCTGCTTGGCTCCCCCAGGAGCTTCTCTCTGGTACCCAGCAGCTTAATTCAGAATAAGTGTTTCAGAAACATGCTGCTGCCAGGAGACCTGCGCACCACAGCAGCAGTCGGTGAGGTTAATACCACACTGCAGGGCCGGCAGCGAGAGGAGCTGGGGCTGCTCGTGTTGGGCTCAGGGCTCCCAGGGGCACATGTGCATGTGGGGGAACACGACAGGGTCCCCACAGATCAGTGCCAGGGCTGGCTGTGTCCTGCAGCACGGGGCTGGGCACTCTGGATAAGCCATGAGCAACCAAAAAGGAGACAACCTGCCATGTGGAAATGGTGGAATTGTCTGATTTGGGGGTTGGGGATGAGCCTGGACAAGCACAGCTCAGATCTGCTGGGCTGGTTCCTTTTCTGCAGGAAAATATCTGCAGGAAAATTCTGCAGCAATTTTCCTATTGCTTTGGAAGAGCCCCTTAGATAAGGTGAACCCCTCCAGCCACAGGTATGATGGGAGATGAGCAGGACTCATTTTCCACCATCAGGGGCTTTTGGGCCTCATCCTGCCCAGCTGCAGCCACACATCTGCTCTGCCCTCTTGACCCAGAGGACTTGGAGAGCTTCCACACACAGGTGTCAGCCACTGTCGGCAGGGTACAGGAGGAGGGGAACTCCCTCTCTGAGGGTCTGCTCCCAGCTGCCCAGACCTGTGGACAGGAGAGCTGGCGTGGTTCCTCCTGGGGCTGCAGCTTCTGCTCTGCACCCACAGTGCTGCTGGGTCTCTTCCCAGGAAGAATTCCTCCATGGAAATCCGTCACCACATGCCTGATCTAGAGATGTCGAACTCCTTAATTATGTTACTTTTTAAAGATAAAAATCAGAAGCTGATACAAGGAGATTGACTGTGAAGGTTTCCATACGGTTACCATTTCAGGAGGCAAAACTATAGCACCGGGAGCTGATCCTCAGCAGCATTCCTGGAAGTTTAGGCTCCCTTTTCCCAAACATTGTTGTACCTGTCATGTAGCGGTCCCTGGGGAAAGCTGAGTATCCCTGCTGAGATGGGCTTCCCTGGCCTGGAGAAACTCCAGAAGCTTCATTAGATCTTTCCCAGCTCCCCAGGAGTCCACCAGGCCCCTCTGCCCTGGAGCATGGAGGGACTTTCAGTAAATCACCTTCTCCTTTATGTCTGTGGCTGAAGGAAGAAGCCCAGCCTTTGCTGATCACACCATTTTAGACAACCCCAGCACCCAGCAGCTCCTGCAGCTCAGCCACTCTTGTCCAGGAGCATCCCACTGCCTGCCAAAACTCTCCCACCTTTCTCTCCCAACCTCTCCCTTGCTCCCACCTCCCCAGGAAAGAGCACAAATTCCCCTCTGCAAGCCAGCAGGGGTTAATGCTGTCAGCCATGACGTCAGGATCCCAATTTGCCCGGAGAGTCCCCCTCCCCATCCCCAAACTCCCTCTCTCCTCCCCTCCTCTTGTGACTTTGCAATGAGCAGCAAAACTCCACAGGAGCTGCGGCAACAGCACTAGGGAGAGATCCAGTCCTCCCTCGGAGAGCAGCCCTTCCCGCAGACAGGGATTTATTTATTTTCTACACATGCATATATGCATTTCTTCATTTAACGGGTTGCGTTTGATTTTCCCTTTTCCCCCCTTTTTTAACCCTTTCAGAAAAGCCCCAGGCCATCTAAGCGATGAGCCCCAGCTTCCCGTAAAATAAAACAACAGCACGGTGGGGTTGCCTTGCCTCCCCTTCCCCCCTGGAAAATAGAGGGAGGGGGGAGCAGGTAGGTAAAATCCAGAATAAAATTGTGTTGCTAGATAACTCACAGCTCCCCCCTCACACGCGCACACACACACACACACCACTCTCTTTCTCCTCCTCCTCTTCTCTGAAGGTGGGTAGCAGGAGCCATGCAACATCTGCAGAACCGGATGGCAAAAGAGCAGGAGGAAAAATAATCCAAGTGGAGTGCTCAGGGGACGTTGAGTTCTTTTTTTTTTTTTTTCCTTTTTTTTTTTTTTTTTTCTTCTTCTTCTGCGTACCTGTGAGATTCAATTTCACATTTTGCTAAGCCCATTTTGGGGCATTTTATTTTTCTTTCTCTTGGGATTTTCTCCATTGCCAGAGGATGTCTCTTGTTGAAAGGATGCTGAAAGGAAGAAGAAACGAATTCTTTGACTGGCACTGAAGGAGGGGGGGGGATATTTTTCCCCCACATTTTTTATTTTTTCTCATTATTCTCTTTCTCTAGGAAATCACTAACTGGGGGGGGTTGGTTTCTTTCTTTCCCTCCCCCCCTTTTCTTGGAGGGGGATTTCAGGAGATCCATCCTTCTTTCCCCTCCCCTCCAAAGATTTTTTTTTCATCCTTCGTCTTTGTGGAAATGTGGACATTTCAGGCAGACAGATTGAGTGGAATTGTCTCTGCTTTAGCAGCTCTTTGTCTCGCCTGCTGTGCGCAAAGGTAAGGATTGCGATCCCAGCCTGCAGGGGCAGGGGGGCTGACACAGGATTTGTTTGTTTTGTTTGGGGGGGTTCTCCATCGATCTGTGTGTGGGAAAGGGGAGGGGGTCCTTTCCCCAGATCGCTTTCCCTGCTGCCTGCTGCTGTTATTTTCCAATCCGTGACATTTTAGGGGGAGGAGGGATGCTCATACATGAGATGTGGAGCAGGCTCGCTGCAGACGGAGCCCACCTCACAGCCCACTTGCAGCACGTCCCCCCCCCTCCGTGCTTGACCTGGGGGGAAATGGCAAAAGGAGCTGTTTTGCTGGGGAACATGGTGTCCATGGAAGCTGAGAGAGTGCATGGCACTGAGCTGTGTGCATACGCAGCCGGGCACAGGGCTGCCTTGGCCATGCCTGTGTGTGTGCACACACGGTCCACACGCAGCCACACTCACATCCAAGCGTGCTGTGCCTTTACCAGAGCCCCGGCTCTGCGGTGCACAGGAGGCGATGCCTACGTCTGTGACTACACGCAGATTTATGGCATGCCACATAATCATCTGGGGGGGGGGGGGCAAGCCACTCAGATACATCCCTGCATGTGCGCACTGATCGGTGCCTGTTGGGGTGCACACGCATGTGTATCACGACACGCCGACAGCACAACACGGGTTACCTGCTCTGTGTGTAGCCATGTAAATGCTCTAATTCCCTGCATACTCAAGCTGCAGCTATTCCTGCTGCATGCCTTGAGCTCTCCGAGCAATCCCAGCAGCCGGAGGCGTAGGCACCCATCCAGCCTGGACAAGGTGTACGGAGCACACCTGTTTGCTCCGGCACAGGCAATTACCTGCCGCCTTCACACGCCAGAGCAGCGCTGCCTACTCCTCACCCTCCCTTCTCACGCGTGTGGGCAGGTGCCTTTGTACCTGTGTGCACCAAGTCTGCTGGGGTGGGAGCTGGGGCATTGCCTTGCCCAGCCATGCACGCTGAGCAGCGCGCTCCCGAGGCACATATGCAGGTCGCTGCCCAGGCTTGCAGATCTGTATATACAACAATTTATGTTCCCATAGTTATAAACACGCACATGCGCAGTCATGGCCACCTTCTCCACACCATTTGGGCATGGTTCTGCTGGGTACGGACGCACACACAGGCATGCTTAGAGGCGGTGTCCAAGCAATCATGTAAAGAGCAATGCCCACATCAGTAGCCTGTGCTCAGACACGTCCTTGCATGTGCTTTTGTATCTGCTTGTATCCTGGACTGAGAGTCCCCTGTAGTCCCCATGTACATCCCTGCACATCCTGGGGACAAACCACTCTGCCATGTGCACATGCCTCCAGCTACTCCCACACACCCCCGCCAGCAGCACGGTGTGCATGTATGTGGCTGTTTGGCTGCAAGTGTACATGTGTATGTAAAGCACATGCACACCCACTCAGCCAGGGACACGGTATTCAAAAATTCAGTTCACAGGCTGGATGTACGTGCTCCCTCGGCGGATGCAGACCCACATTTGCCAGGAATAGCACTTGCATGCAGCTGCTCGCCCACAGCTGGGCAAATGCACAACTTGCCTGTGCAGTGGGAGGGAAGTGGCTTTTTGGATCAAAAAGAGCACTGAGAGACATGAAACCTTGCCCATAAACATGGTGCCAGCTTATACCCTCACAGGGCCAGCTGGTAGCTGAGGAGGAGGAAGGAGCCCTGCCTCCCTCTTCCCACTCTGCCCCTTTCTGCAGGGCCCCTGGCATGTTGCTTGCTGTCCCTGCCTCGGTTTCTTTGCCTCTATGAAAGAGGCAACACAGCTTCTGAGCTTGTGGCCTGTGAGGGGCTGAAGGGAATTGTCTAAACCCCCCTGAGAAACACTGAATATGGAAATCTATGAATATGGAAATGTGTACCCAGGAGTGACTATCTAGAGATAAATAAATGCTGGTGCACACTATCAATCCACAGTGAGTGCATACACAAAAACACAGTGCAAAAACTCACCTACCTGCATAGAAATCCACAGGTGCAGCCAGACCTTGCAAGTACAGGCACTGTGCTGTGAAAATGTCCACCTGTGCGCACCTCTCTAGCCTTTTTTCAGTGAACAAAGTGATGCAATCAAGAGCTATCTCTTTGTAAGGTGCCCAGTCGGGAGGGCATCTCAGACACAACCCCAGCACAAGTGCTGAGTGGTTTGTCCACGCACAAAGCTGGGCCTGAGAGGTGTGCTGCCTCACATTCGCACATCACTGCTCAGCTGAGAAACCCCCTGCACATCCACAGCCTGGGCATCCAGAACCACAATGCATGCCCAGACTCCCTGGTGGTCCCATTGCCTCCACCCACACCTGTATGGGGAGCCTGGCCACCCGGGAGCCCAGCCTCTGGCACCCACAAAAGCCTGTTTACATGCACCTGCAAAAATCTCATCCACACCCCAGCGTGGACATCCTGACCTAACCCGACAGAGCAGGTTCTGCACCTGTAACCCCCTCCACGCAGACCTGGAGGTGGTCACGCACATGCACACATGCTCGAGCACAGCTGCCACAGCTGCAGCCCTGACATTTGGTGCTTTCCTGTGTCTGCGTGTTTGCGTGCCCACGCAGGAGCCCGTGCATTCCCTGCAGAGTCAGCAGAGGGTGCAGACCTGGCTGTGTGTGTGCAGATGCACAGACATGTCAGCACAAACCCTGGTGTCCGGAGAGGTGCAGGTCTGCCTGGCAGAGGTAGTGCTATGGTGCGCCTTGCTTTTGCCTTGGATGGATGTGGGAGGCAGTGTTGACAAGGAGACATGCTGTTTTGGTGGGTGACTGCAAAGAGCAGTGCCTGTCACCGGCAGGGCCCCTATTCTTATGCAAAACAAGGGATGGAGGTTGGCACAGGGGCTGGGTTTCAGATGAGAGAACCTATATACCCCGCAGCATTGAATAGCTTCAATATTTTTAGCATCCTCTGCATTCTGGTTTCCCACCTTCAGCTTTGCATTGGCTCGTGGGCTGCTTTTACAGAGAGCCCCCTTCTTGCTGGAGGGGCTGGAGCAGAGCTGGGGAGGGCAGCAGCCCCCTGCCCTGCTGTCAGAGGGCTGGGAGGGACAGAAGCCAGGCACTGGCACACAGAGCGAAAGATGGACTCTCCTTCCCTTCCCTGCCTCTCGAGTTGCGTTGCTAAGAAGCCATGGTGATGCTGAGTGGCAGAAAATGAATGTTCACATGCCAAAGACTGTCTGTGTGCTACGGCCAGAGGAGCGTTGCTTTTTCCCGTGCCTCAAGAACACGAAGGCACAGCTGGGCGTGCAAGACAGCAGCGCTTGCACGGGGATGTGCTGGTGCAGGCTGCGTGCTGGGGGCAGGTGTGCAGCAGGGACATCGGGGCATGACTGCTCCACGTTGTGTTGGGTGAAATGAGGAGAAAGTGGCCAGCGAGGTGGGCTGGTGGCCAGCAGCACAGGGCGAGCAGTGCCCACACAGGGGTCCTGCAGGATGGCCAGGACACAGACCAGCACCATGAGGCAGCATGGGGTGCGTGGTGCTGGGGGGTGCAGGACATGCTAGGGGGTCCTGGGAGATGCTGTGGGACATGAAGGGTGCTGAGGTGGTGCTGCCTGGCTGGGACCTCCACCCACGGGGCTGGGAGCACAAGGGATGACGAGCAACCTCTCTGTCCTTTTTTGTTTCAGCCCCTCCACTGGGAATATTTCTGTGGTGAAAGAGATCGTGGACAAACTGCTGAAGGGCTATGACGTCCGCCTCAGGCCTGACTTTGGAGGTATTGTGACTGACCAGCAGCATGCTCCCTCCTGCCTCACCTTGCCTTCTTGCCTCCTGGTTTTCCTCCTCCTCTCTATCACCCCTCTCCTCCCACCCTGCCCTTTCCCATCCCTGGCTCCCTGGTCTCCCCAGTGGAGGTCCTCCAGCTCCCATGCTGGGTGCTGAGCTTCGTAGTGCTTGGGTCAGCCAAACTCACTTGGGCCAGGTTCAACCTTGCTGAGAGCCACTGGAGAGCAGAATTGTTGGGGGGGGAAAGAAAAAAAAAGAAAAGAAAATATTCCAAATTCAGAGTTTCTGTACACAGATGGGGGATTGTCCATGGTGGGATGTTTCTGGGGACTTTTGGCTGGGAGAGATGCTCTGGATTTTCTCTGCTCTGATATTACCTTCATCAAGGACCACAGGTTACACTTCTACCACTTCTGCTGCTCCCAATGCCAGAATTTTTGGCTGTTTTTCCTGCAGAGGGTTGGGGTGTCCACTGGCAGGGCTGTCAGTCAGTCTGCCAGGCTGCACCCCCTCAATAATGATATGGGATAAAATAACCTGTTATTTGCCACCCTGGTGGAAATAAAATATGAAATAAACCTTGGGTATCATCATACTGCCGGGTACTGCTAAGGTCCATTATTGGAGAGAAGCAGGCAGGGGAGAGCTACCATGGTGGGGGGATTTGGAGTACTTCTGGCTTCACCTCCCAGACTTGGCTTTTTCCTGGGCAATGCGAGTTCCTCCTCAGGAGGATGAGTGTGGAACTGGGGGAGCTTCAGCCTGCAGGAGGACACGAGCCACGGCCAGGTGTTCTCCAGGCAGCTGCTGGGAAGGGATTTCATTTGTGGGATTTTGAGGGGATGCCAGGGCCAGGTCAATGGTGGGCAAGGAAGGAATTTTATCCCAAAGGGACTGATCCAAAGCTCTGTGCAGCTGGGGGCAGGGGAATATCCCCACTGATTTCATCAGGTTTTGAAGTCACCCTGGTGCAAGGAGGGCAGTGTGAGGTGCTGCTGGCCCTGGCCTGGTGGGGGCTGTGGGGTGGGGGTGATGCCCATTCCTCTGTGGGGCAGCTGGGTGGTCACCTCAGTGCACGGGGTATGGCTTTGGGGGGCTTGAAAGAAAATTGGATTCCCCCCTCTTCCTCTTCTTCTCTGAATGTGGGATATGGCTGGACTTGATTTAAAGGGTCTGTCCAGAAAACATAAAATGCCCTCTTAACTGACCAGCCCCAGTCACGAGAATTGGTGCAGTCACATTTTATGAGGGGGAAAACTGCAGAGGTGACATAAAAACTGCAAGGGAAACCACCTCGTAAGCCGCCGAGGTGATTACAATACAGTAAAACAGCAGGTGACCCAGCTCCATGGGAGCACAGAGCAGAGAGGCACTGAGGGTGCTGTGGGGAGCTGTGGGGGTCCTGGCACAGCCTGCACACCCTGCCCATGCCCCCAGGACAGCCAGCCCACCCCGGGACACAGAGCCCCATCCATCAGCCCAGGTGCTGGCCATGCTGCCGGGTCTGTGCAATGCATGGGCTGGGCATGCATCGCATTTCTGGCTGTAAGATGGATGGTTTGGGGAAACCATCTCAGTTTATATGATTTTACCGTGAATACCCGAAGTACAAACTGCATTCTCCTCAGACAAGCAGAGAAAGGTAAAGACAGCAGTAGCTCTCTTTCCCTGTATGCATCTCACCATCGCCTTTCATCCTCTCTTGGCCTTCCCTCTGCTCAGGAGCGCAAAGTCCCGGCTGGCAGCACCCACAGTCGTGCCGCTGGTGCTCAGTGTGCAGGGACACCCTAGCTCTCAGTGTATCTGGCCCTCTGCCCTTGAGGATGAGCTTCTGTGTACAAAAATTACCCCTGCAGCATTTATAAACAAGGGAAGGATGTGCTGAGAGGTGTGTCTGAACGTTGCAGATCGTTTGCGTTGCACACTCCTGGAAAAGGAGTAGAGGTCTCCTTGCACCATCACTGTCCCCAGAGCTCACCAGTTCCCTGAGATTTGGGGCGAAATCCATTGCCAGGATAAATCCAGAGGGATAACAAGAGGGGCTGCCTTGGGGCTGGCCCCCAGTGACTGAGGTCTCTGGCTGGACAGGCAGCTGCCTGCAGGAGTGGGCAGGCTGGAGCAAAGCGGCTCCTCTCCCCTGCTGGCACTGAGGAACACTCTCCCCTCTTTCACTCTCCCACCCTGGGTTCTTTGCCTTCTCCACAACCATGATCTGACCCCGGTCCACCTGCAGTGCCAGGCTCAGATGGGTGCAGAAATCAGCCCACTGGCCTCAAAGCAGAGAATGCTGCTTCCTTCCTCTCCCTGGGGAAGAAAGGATTCCCAACAGCACCTTCTTGCCCTGTTGTCTCTATCCACAGGCCCTCCTCATCCCAGCACCCCCACTAACCCCTGGGATGCGGTGCTTCAACAGCTCCAAAGGAAACTCACAGTTCCCCAGTCCTCTTTTATTTTATTTTATATTTTTTTTTTGAGAGAGAGAAAGAGAACTCCGACTAATGCCAAAAGGAGGACAGGCCTGCTGGGGATTGCAGTTCACTTTTTAATTTTGAGATGCCTCGTTAGCTCTGGGCCGAGCTGAGTGGCTGAGAAGCGTCAGCCACTCACTCGCCTCCCCTTTCCCCCACCCCCTGGAAACCCATCATGGCACGGAGCAGGTCGGCTCTCAGGGGCCTGGGAGCTGAGCTGAACAGGGGGAAACATGGGAGAAAAGGGGAAAGTTGGAGCCAGGTAGGGATGATGCAAAAATCTGGGAACACCTCCTCCAGAAAGTCTCCCTGGATCGGCAGAGGCAGCCCAAGGGAGTCCCAAGCCAGGAGAAGTGGAGTGAAGAGGGAGCTGTTGAAGTGGATGCTGTGGGACCAGCAGGTACTTGAGTCTTTGGGACACAGGTGATAAATCCTTCTAGCCCATGGAGCCCTGGACATTGCCCTCTTACCTCCCAGTCACTGTCCCCCAGACCGCAGAGGAGCACACCAGGCCAGGGAGATGTAGGACACCAGCAGGGTTGGATATGTAGTGACCACAGCTCCCAGTTTTCAGGGGCTGGGCAGGGACAAAGGGCCGGGTGTCACTGCACCACGGGTCTAAGGGGCTTGGCCAGGACTGTGGTGGGGCACTGGGATGCCCAGTTCACAGGAGGGATCTGCAGGGTAGGAGGAAGACCCAGCCAACCATCTGCTGGAGATCTCTGCCCTGGTGCTACAAGAATGTGGCAGAGGTGGGGAGCGAGGTTTTTTGGCAGGATGAGCTGGGGAGACAGGGAGCCTGTCTCACTGGGACACCAAAGGGCAGGTGGGTGGGATCCAGCTGGCCCGAGGGATGGGCAGCACAGGAGGCATTGCTGCCTTGCAATGGGTAGGTTGCAAGCCAGGCCATGGTGCCGCAAGCAGGATGCTCGTGATTTAGGACTGGAAGAGCAGAGGATGCTGCAGATCAGGTCTGGGAAGCATTGCAGAGCTACGGGTGGGGGAGAGGGGGAGCTTTCAGCACCCTGGTTCTTGTAAATGCTCTTAAGCACTTGCTTCCAGAAGCGTTAGTTCCATAGGAGGGGGAAAAAAAAAAAAAAAAAGGAAAAGAAAAGAAAAAAGAAAAAAAAAAAAAAAAGAGGAAAAAAAAAGGAGAAAGTAAATGAAGACTGTCTTGCCCCAGGGTAGAGAAGGCAATGAAGGACTGGCAGGAGGATCCCGCTTGAGCTCAGTGACTCAGCTGCTCTCTTTTGGTGCAACATCTCCAGCCCAAAACTTTGCAAGAGTTTCAAGCAGATCTTGTCTCTCCGTCTTTCCCAGGAGCTGATGGAAAGGGGACCCTGCATGGCTTCCCAGCATCATTTACTGATCTTAGCTAAAAAAGTAAGGGGAGAATATTCTCTGCTCCTTGCCCCTCGTCCACCTAGAAATTATAGGGTTCCTAGTGTTTCTCCTGGGTGATGTGCACAGTGCCTGAAAATGTGTGGTGAAAAGGGCATGATGGGGAAACCTTCAGGATTACGCTGTAATTCCTGTGTTTCCATGCCTGTGGGTCCAGCAGCCTCCCTGCTCGTTTTTATTCAAACCTCCCTAAGGAGAATCAGAGCTTGGTGGGGGGTCTGGGATCAAAATGAACCTGTGCTCTGCTCCTCATCTGCTCTGCAGCAGGGACCTGGCTTTCCAGCTTTCTTCACTCTGGCCCAGTATCACCACTCTCCTCTGAGACACGAACCCCTCCTCAGCTGCAATACCTTGCCCTCCCTGCTTTGCTCCTCCTGCTCTCGCCCCTCTCTGCTCCATCACTCCTGCACCCTCTTGTGGTCCCAGCCCCAAGTTCAGCAGACTTGGCGGTGAAATCCTTAGCCACTGTCTGCGTAACGCTATCCCTTGAAGCCCAGAATTGTAAAAATAAATGATTGCTGATGCATAAAGTGTTGCAGTGAAGCTCCGTCGGTGGTTCAGGGCTGGGGAACCAGCGGGGCTGGCAGCGGAGTGGCTGTGTTGGCTGGCACGACTGCAGCAGGAGGCGGCGGGGGCCCAAGCCCTGGCCCCACCAGCCCTGCGTGCCTGGGAAACAACTGGTCTTACTGGTGCTGTACTGGAAGGGAAGGGTATTTGGTGCCTTACGTAGTCAAGGCTGGCAGTGTTGCATATCGCTAAGGCTCCCTGAAAAGGTCCCTGTTTTCCACTGCGTATACAGCTTGGCCACTGAGCTTGTGGGTTTTTTGTTTTGGTTTGGTTTTTGCTTTTTTTTTTTTTTTTTTTTTTTTCCATGTAGCTAGCTTGCTTTGACTTTTCCGAGGGGAAGGGGGAAATTTTAGGCAAAATGATTCAGACATTTCTGAGAAGAAGCCAAGGCACATACGTGCTGGTTTTTTTTCCTCCTTCAAAATGTTGGGGGGTGAAGCTGGCAGCAGGGCTGGCCCTGGTGCATGCTCAGCCAGGTGCCCAGCACCACCACCAACCCAGCTGGCACCAGCATCTCAGCCCCACCACCTCCACCCCAGCACAAAAGCCTGGCTAGACAGGAAATATCCCCTTCCTTCCCTGTACCCAGCTCTGGGTCCGAAAGCAGAGGGGTAAATATATAAATCAGAAGGAAAAAGGGAATAAATTAAGGAAGGAGAAGCCAGAGCTGTCTGGAGAAGTCAGCAAACCCCTGTGCCACCCAGGGCCAAAGCAAAGGTGGCTATGCCAGCAGGGCCACCAGTAGCCCCACTCTCCTTCCTAGGGAAAGGTGCTAAGCAAAGGGTGCTCTTGGTCAGTGAAACTGGCTGCAGCTGCGCAGCCCCCACTGCCTCCCCCATTTACATGACTTCTGGCTCCAGACCATGGGTCACATCCTCTCTAGGGCTAATCCAGAAGGAAGATGACAACCTCCTGCTGTTGTGTCTTACTTCATTAGCTGAAGTGGCAGGAAATGAAAGGATCCAGTCCTTCTTGGGACATATGTGGATGTTAACACATTGCCACATGATGGGATTTCTATTTTTTTCACTTTGCTCTTTTTATAGGAAATACATACTGTGATAAGGGCTTTGAGGCTGTAAAGTCTCAGGACTTCAGAAAAGCCAGAACTGAGGTTGCTCCCTGTCTCTGTGTTTGGTCCCCTTGTGAGGGTGCATCCGGAGGTGAGATCCAGCAACATCTTCCTCCTGCACGCCTCTCCAGAGGACCCAAGAGATACCTTTTATACATAGAGCTGCTCCTTCATGTTCCCCTCATTTAAAACCAGCCCAGGCTGGGAGCATGACTGTGGGGACTAGCTGAGGTGGTCACAGAAGATGATTAGGACAGGTTGAGACAACAAAAAACTGGAGTGATCTGCAAGTCTGGTGCAAAGCCTAGGACTGAGCAGGCGTGAATGTGTTTACACTTCCCCACTGGGACACATCCAGTCTTGGAGAACAGGACCCAGCTACACAAACAGCTCCTGGCCTTTCCTGGAGGCCTCCCCCTCACTCGCTGCACGGCTATCAGGTTCTTCAGCAAATCAGGCAGGGACCCCACTGACAACGCTGTCCTTCGGCACATAATCCTGCGTCATCCTCAGAGTAAATCCATCCTCTATTGAACAAGGAAGAGGAATGAACAAGGATCCTGTGGATTGTTTAATTAAAAACTGCCTCCATAAGATCCATGCAGCAGCGGGCATCATTCTACCTAAACTTTATCCCCTTTGTTTTTTTTGGGGGGTGCAGTAATATTCAATATATTACAGCAGTCCCTTCCTCCAGTGTAACGGAGCTTGCGACTCCTTTTTTTGTGTGTTGAGCATATTTATGTGTCCTTCTGTGGCCCCATGAGATCCTTATTTTCTTCCTTTGGAGACAGGAAGCTCTGGGTGGTATGACAAAGAGAGCAGTGAAGGTGGGTTCCCCCAGCTCTTAGAACAGAGTAAAATTGGATTTGGGTGTCTGAGCAATCTGGATGCCTGCCCTAGATCAGTGCTCGATAGCACCAAGTGTTGTTTGCTGGGTTTGGTAACCAGTGAAGGACATGGAGCCCTGCTGTCATCCATAGAGCCACTATATTTTCACAGCAACAGGAGCTGGTGATTCTCTTGTCTGTGACAAATCTGACATAGGATTATTGCATTCAGTTGCCTTCCTCCCTCCTTTTCCCCCTTTCCCTACCTTCCCACCCCTGACACAGCCACTTTCCATGCTGCTGGAGCACATCCTTGGCAGTGCACTGTGGCTGGTGGAGGGCTCCGAGATCTCTCTCCCTAAAAGAAAGACATCAACATTGTTTTTGCAAAGCATTTATTCCGTGATTTTTGCCTCTTTGCTTAGTCTCAGATTTTTTTATTACCAAAATAAAATGTATTCAAGTTATTGATTAGCAGAAAAAATCCAATAATTCTTAATTAATTAACTGATCAAAAGCAGGCTGTTGTTTATAGCCAGACTGGAAGATGCTTGCCATCTCACCTGGGCACATCTTTCTCCTTGATTAATATCTACATAACATTCAACCATTTCTGAGTCTATTGTGCCAGTAAACTTGCCTTCTAGGGACTGTCACTGCAAGCAAAATGTGAAAAGAGTGCAAAACCCATTAGTACAAGTCTTTTTGATTACTCAAAATATATTCCCACAGCCCTAGAGCTGTTCATCAGAGCAGCTTTACATATCTGCATTGTTCATTTCCTAAGACTCCCAATATCCCAGCTAGGCAGAAAAATATTTTTAACCCATAGAGCATGAAATGTAAAAGACCAGGGATAAGCTGTAGCTTTACTCTTACATGAAACACAGACTACGTGTGCATGTCAGTTTTCTCACCTACATCTGGTTCAAAGAAAAAAAAAAAAGGCAGGAGGCTATTAAAGTGTCAGGCTGAACTGATGTAATATGGTTCTTCAGCCATAGTGACAGCATTTGGTGTGGAAGACTCTAAGATTCATTCTTGCAGATAGCCCTTGGTGGGGTTTGTTAAGTGTCTATTTATATCTTGATATTTCATGTGAAATATCATGCACTTGTTAAAACATCACTAGAAACATGGGCAAGACAAATGAAGTGCTTAATGATGGCATAAAGCCCATTAAAGGGATTCACATCATATACGTGAGAGAGGGAGAAATGCTGGATGGTGCAGCCCTATAGCATGAATAGATCTGTCAGATAAACAGGTATTCTGTTGATCCAGTGATTGATCCTGTTCCCATTAAATGGAAAGCAACAAAGCTCTGCTCAGCCAGCCCTTCCTCCCAGGCTGTAGGAGCACTGCTGTTTGCTTTGAGCAGGGTATGAATTTCAGGCTGGTTTGGAGAACACTGATCATGCAATTCCTATAGGCTATTCTTCTGATTTGGGCATTTATTCTTGGTTCTGTGTCAGAGCTAAAAACTCTTTTTCTTCTCTGATCTTCCCTCCCTCCCCTTTCTGTTCCTTTCTGTTTCTTCCGCTCTTTGTACTCCTGCAGGAATAGTGCTGTTAAGTAATTGTGCACTTACAGACGTCTGTGCTTGTGACAGGGGTGAGCCTCAGCCAAACCTACCAGGGCTTGAATTTCCCTCCCCAGACCTCAGGACCTCTTAGTTCAAGTCTGGGATGGCTCGGAGTACAGTTATGGTTGGAAAAGAGCCTCTGTAAAAATTACATCTTGTTGTTCCATATTTATTCTCCCTCAGTGGTTTCCATGTCAAATTTGCTCAGTTTACCAGTCAAAACAAGATATTTCTACCTGCCAGCTCTGCCAGCTCAGCCTGGGCTCTGGAAATCAAGCTGTGCTCTCTCTGCTCTGGACATCATCACCAGCCAAAAAGGATTCTCGAACCGGGGCTGAGCTGGATGTGATTTTGATTATGCATGAATATAATTTGTTCTCAGGTAGTATTATGGGCTCTGTGTGACAGCGGCGAGGCCTCTGTGCTGTACAAATATTGACTAACAAATCTTCCACACAACCGGTGGGCTGATGGGCTTCTGCTAGCTCCATTTTACATCGAGTGGACACCAGGAGCTGGCAGCCTGTTGGGAATGACACAGAAAAACCTGGGGCAGAGCAAGGAATAGAATTGGGAGATTCTGCTTCCTGCTATTGCTATTTATTCACAAGAACACACCTGAGGGCTGTCAGTGCTCTGGTCCACTGCTTGGTCACCAAACCATGACCTTCCCTTTGACTGCAGTGGCCTGTGAAATCCCCGGAGGGAACGGGTACAAGTGCCCATTTCTTGCTGCAGGGCTTTCTTTAGGCAGCTTTGCCTCAGTGAGACCACCGTAGAAAACTCCTTCAGATTGGGGAAAGTTGTGTTTTGGGAAAGGCCAGTTTCAGGGAAGGCACTGTGGCTCTGAGCAATTCAGCAAGGAACACACACACAGGAGACTCTTGATTATGGTTTCCAAAGCTCTGAGTGTAAGATCAGAGGCTTCACTCCATGACCAGAGGCCACCCAGGTAATTTACGTGTGGGATCTCACAGCTAGAACAGTGTTAGGTGAGGAAGGAAACCTCCTCCAAATGGGGAGAGGAAGCTCTGCTAGGCAGAAAGGCTGTGTGGCAGGTCTGCAGGAGAGCCCAGTTTGCTGGCCTCTAGGGAAGGGTCTCAGCTTGGCAAGAAATTTTTGGAAGAGAGGGAGAGGGTAGACTATGATCTGATTTTCTCTTCTTATTCTCCTTTCATAGCAAAAATAGAACATTCATCACAAGTTCCCCTACATGTTTTTCTTCTCTACTGCACACTAGCTCCTTGCTAGTATTTGAAGCTAGAGAAAAAAAATTGATGAGTACTCAAGTTAATAATGCGTGATTATTATGTTGATGAATTGCTGGAGATGAATATATATGTAAAAGCTCTGCAAGATTCGCTCATCCATGCATCCTGAGTGAAAGCAATTATTTTGGTGAACAAATTGCAGTTAGTCGTATCTCTTAACAAGAGGTGCTGGGGTAAAAGGTGGCCTGGGAACTGGTCCTGCTGAATCTCCAGGGCGTTTTTGCAAACTGATCATTACCTGATGGAAACACCAGCCTGAGGGTCAGTCTTTCAGAAGCAACCAATGTACAAATCTGAATTCTTCTTCCTACAATGGTCTTGCAATTTTCAGTCATCACTGAATTTAGTGAGACTTTTTCTGTCTTGACACTAGGGGAGAAAAAAAAAAAGCAGAACCTGAACGAAACACATCTAAGAAATTAAGAAACTGGGAGATGAAAACGTATAATCCCATATATAACATTTGGAAAGGGGGAGGCTTGTTTGTGTGTGTGCTTTGCTTCTCATGATTTCTAACTCAGGCTCATGATTTTAATGTGAATGTCATGATATTTTCAGACCTGACTCACTGCTTTTTTCACTGGCAATACTTGCACTGTAAATTGTCCTGACTGTCACAAGCCTTGGGCACTACAGGACCCCAGAGCTCTGCTGTTGAGCTGAGCCACATGCTTGGGAAGGTAGGGGTATGGGAAGGAGCAGGTGTGTGATACAGAGAGGTTGTGGGGGGAGGCGTCTGAAGGCAGCATTAGCAAAAGCCCTAATAGCAGTGCCTATTGGGAAGGACAAGGTGGACACTGAGAAAAGGTATATATCCACTAAGGACTTGACAGAGATAATGATAAAGGAATGACTGTCTCTCCCATGGGGACCACAGCCATCAACTCTGAGCTATGTTGGAGGATGAAGGACTGTGCCCAGCAACAGCAGGAAATCACCTTGTGGGAGGGATGGCAGGGTGGCTATGGCAGGGCTGTCCTCTGCTCCCCTGGGATGTCCCAGCCCTGATTTCACTATTTTCACAAGTTTGATGTGTCCTGACCTGGTCATTGTGTTTTCTTCAACTGGATTCAACCCAGGAATTAGAGATAGTGGCATCATTTAAAGACACGTCCACAAGCAGTGATGAGGACATATGACTAACTCACTAAAAATTGAAAACAGGGTAAAAAGGAAAACACCTTCTAGTTGTCACTTTGATAAAAATGATAAGTCTAGATATATTATTGTTGTTGTTGTTACAAATACTTCCAAGACAGAGTAATAGATTGGATATGAACAGAGAAGCTTGTGTTAACCCATTTAAATTAATTTGGTTCGGCTCATTTTCAGCTAAGGGGATTAGATGGCTCGGGATTTGGTAACGTATGAAAGCGTTTTCCCAGAGAGGTCACATACTCAAGTACAGCCTTGGTGTGCAGTTGTTTGGGAGATATTTCCAGGGTATCACAAAAGAGAGCCTCCTCCACAAAGCAGACATTTACAAGTAACATGCCAGCAAAGCCCAGTGCTGAAGAGGTGAGGCAGGACACCTCTGTGCTCTGAGCCCTCTGATGAGATGGGAAGCAGACTGGTGGGCAATGTGGGATAAGTTTCACCAGTTGTCAGCTGGTATGGGGGAAAAAGGACTAAATGGCCTCACCTTTGTGCCACCTGGAAGCTTCACCCAATAGGCCAAGGTGGGGTGGGATGCCCCACATATATCATACCACCTCTGGGCCTGGGGGCTGTTTGGCTGTGGGCAGGAGGGTAGCAGTGGCTGCTTCTGTGGTTTTCCCAATTATTTATTTATTTATTTTTGTTTTGTTTTACTTATTTTTGAATTCCCACCTGCTGGGCAGCTGCAGATGTCCCAGCACTGGGCTTGGACCTAGTGGATAAATGCCTAGCTCTGTCTTGTGGAGTCCAAAATATTTAATGTCTCTGCAATTCTTTCTAAATTTCTGCCCCTGTCTGCATGACCTGTAAAGACAAGGAAATGGCAGCGGTCTAGGAAATGGCAGCAGCAGGGTGTAAAAGGCTTCCCAGCCTGCCTGAGCTGGGGTCAGGTGGCTCTGGGAACACAAGAGGTGATGAGGAGATGCGGAAAACCTGAGCACTGAGGGCCTGAGTAAAAGCAGAAGGGATGGGTTCCTCCTGAGTTCTTCATAGCTTCCCTGGGTGGGCAGAGCTGTGCCCTGCTGCTGTGCTGGCAGGACTTGCAGGGGAAGAGGCTTGCCAGGATCCTGGTGAAGGTAGGAAGCCTTCTTGGGTGGAGAACTGTGGAGGTCAGTGTGGGTCTGATGGTTCACGTTGCTGATGGAGGAAAAATGCCTGACTTGGGTTGATCTGCTGTTGGTCTACAATGTGTGCTTGCTTGGGAAGCCCTGTTGCACTCCTGCTACCAGTTTTGATGGGGATTGAGAGCTGAAGGAATCTGAGGCACTTGGTGCCTCTGTTTTTCCCAGGCCCAGCTCTGCAGGAAAGGGGATAAAAGCAAAAATAATAATAATAAAAAAAATTTGCTCTGTAGACTGCAAAGCCAGGGATCTGGTCTGTGTGTGTGCCCTGGAGGACATATGGAGGAACGTCCCCAGAACTGAAGGGTGGGTGACTGATCCTTGCTCTAGCAACACGGTGCACACCAGGGTGTTGTCCTCACCTCCTGATGGCTGGATGTGGATCTACCATCTGCAACAGCCCTGCTCTAACAAAGAAACCAATGGTGGTGGCAGCCCTGCAAAGTAAACTTGCTGTGGTCTGGCCTGGGCATTGCCTACATCAAGAGATGGACTGTATTTGGAAATTGGTGGCTTTGGTAAGGTTATTCTTTAAAAATTGATTGCTCAGGACCCACTGGTGATGCCAGGTTGATAACTACCAGACTAGGTAAGGTGACAGCTGTGTATGTTTGTAAATGGGAACAAATATCCAGTTTCTTTTCCCCTCAATTTGCTGTAACATTTGAAATATATATCAGCCAGGCAAAAGATAAGCCTTCAAAAGGCTTTGGAAGGCTGTCTTCATCACTGAGGGTGAAATAGCTTTAAAAGTCTGTCTCCTGAATACTGACCTACAGTCTGTTCTACCAAGAACTCTGGGAAGTCAGGTTTTTTTCTTCATACTGAAAGTCCTGTGCATGTACAAGTGCTTTGCTGAACTGAGCTCGCCAGTAGTACAGATGTTTTAAGGGTTGGTGTCTACTTTCTTGTTCCATTTTTAAGCCTGTACATTAAGATCTTGTTTTTATTCAGCCTGGGTAGCTGTCTACCAGCAATCTTTTAAAATCAACCTTGATTTAGCTTCCTCTGTAATCCTTCAATACCTCTGGGACAACCTTTACACTGTTCTTGCAGCCAGTTGATTGTTGTCTCTCACTTCCAAATTTTCATGGGATATTTGCAATATACCACTCTAATACCTACTAATCCATTAAAAATACCCATGAGATAGATTAGGTAATCCACTGTGCCTTGCAGATTGTGCTCCTTAGCTCTCTGCTTTCCCTGGAACAGTTGCAGAACGAGCATTACATCTGCATTGGGAAAGCATTGTTCCTCCAGAAGGATCCCTCAACACTGGTTCCCAAGCAGGTACAGCTTGCTTGAGAAAATCTTCTGTATTCACGTCTACAGGGACAGGCAACATAGTGAAACTGTGGCTGTTATTTATCAGCATTAGCCCTATGTTTGCAGAGGGCATCATGGGATAGTACTTGAGTGGTCAGTTCTGCCTGCTCTGCATGTGCTGCATCTCTTGGCTCTGCTGAAGAGTCAGCTTGATTGCTTGCTAAGATAAGCCTGTTTCTTACTGAAGTCCTCAACTTCCTCAGTGTTTGGATATTCCAAAGATCTGCTCAAGAAATATTCTAGTCCAGCCCTCCTGGCTTGTGAGTTGCCAGGGCCAGGAGATAGTATGACTCAGAAAAATATGTAGCTTGATTATCCCTTAGCTGTTCCATCAAACTTGTGTGCCATCCTTGATGTCACTGTCTTGGTGAGGGCTTATTCTACCTTCCCATGTCTCTTGGGAAGTCACTAGTATTCCCTCTTGTTCAATGAGTATTGCAAGTTCAGCCATCTGACTGGGTGAGTGAAAAACCAGGCTGCCCTGCAGATCAGACTGGTGCAGGCTGGAAATCCTCATTAGCCTCCTCACCCAGGGTTACCCTGTGTCTGGCCTGATGCGGATGGATGGCGAGCCTGGCAAGGTTAGGCTCAATCTTGTTTAGTGTTAGAGGCTCAGTGGCTTAAAAGGTGCCAAGCTATGTCCCTAAGAAAGCATGGCAAAAGGCAGCAAACCTGTCAGGAAGAAGAAACTCTTTTCTGCCAGATCCACCTGGAGACCAGCTGCAATCTACATGAATTGGTGGTGGTGGATATCCCTCTGCCCCTGCTGAAGAGTGGGGAAGCAGCAGGCGTGGCCAGACCTATATATTCTAGAGATCAGAGCCCTGTCTATTAGCTCGAAAACACACTTTCTTCATACGAAGTAAGCAGATTCCTTAGTAGTAAGAGCTCACTCAGCCCCAATGTTCCCCCACAGCCCTGAAGGCAGTGTAGTAGTTGTTAATTTGCCATGAGATCATCTCTGGTAATGTACTGCAGTGGCTAAAGCCCCCTTTTGCTCTTGTAAATTCAGCAGATGTTGTGGAGTGACCTGGTAGGGGTAGTGGGAGATCTCTGATGGATGTGTGCGACAACTCTGGCTGTTGTGCTGAGGCTGGCAAGCTTACTGCACAGCTATCGGCTGCGGGTGGGGGAAGAGGTCAGCAGTGAGTCATAGAAGTAAGAATGAAACAGAGGAAGAAAAAGGTTTGGAGGATGTTTAATGGATATTTAAACCTAGATTATGTTGGAAAAGTTTACGTAGGTGCTTAAGAGACCCTGCTGAACTTGGCACTTCCAGATGTCACCACAAATCAGAGATGCTGGATGAAAGCTGCTCCCAAAACATTTGTGCTCTCATGATATGTGGTCAACTCTTCTTGCTCATCCAGCAGTGTTAATGCTTACTGAGTTTGTGGTTAATGCTGTACCTAAGCTAGAAGGAAAAGAATGGGGAAGTTATTATTGGAAACTTCATGATTTGACTTGTGTTGCCTGCTGGGATGACATCTTTTAGAAGTTTTCCTATTAACTGCTGTAGCAGAGCCTTGGTCTTTCTTGAGATCTATGAGCACAGCAATTATGCAGATAGCAATCTGCAAACTCCTCTTACAGTGTTCTGTTGTGAAAAAACAGGAGCATTTTCATTCCCATGGTGCTGGGTGATAGGTGTGGGCTCCTCCACAGTGAAGGAGTGTCCAGACAGTAAGCTGGGCTCTGAGTTATCTTCTGGGAAGATTTAAAACAAACTATGGCCCAGGAATAATTAGTCTGTGAGCTGAATGCTATCTGAGAGCATATGTTTTGGGAAGGGCAGTGGGATTTCTTAGGAGGTTATATGGCAGCATCCCTGCAGCAGCCCCTCTGCTGGCAAGCTGAATGTTGCCCGTTGTGCACCTCTGATACCTGGCAGTCCTTGCCTCCTAACTGTGTCTGTCAGCCCTTGTATAACCAACTCTTCACTGCACGTAGCAGTGACGTGGGCTGTGGTTTTAAGTTGTAAACAAAGCCAGGCTGCCCTGAGGTTCAGTGCTGTGAACAAAGCAGGGGCAGTGGCTCGGGCCAACCTTTTTTTGCAGAAAGAGCAAGTAGGTACTGAGCAGTTCCGCCTCCTGCAGGAAAGCAGGAATAACACTGAAGAAAAAAGTCCTGGGAGTGAAATTAGTCGGTGTGCTGGTCATGCCTTTGGCAAGCCTCAGAATATCTTAATGGGCGGTGGATGGGGATGGTGACTAGGGGAAGGGGAGGGGAATCAGTGAAAATACAAGTAAGACGCTGCAGTCCCATAGCTGATATGTACCAGGAAACCTTGCCCTCTCTGTGTCTGTCTGTTCTGCCCTGTTTCTGCAGAAACATTTTTACTAGCCAATGCAGGGCAACCTTGTCTGGGACTTGCTGTTTCTGGGCTCTAGTGCCACAGCTTTCCTCTGTTTTTTGGAGAGCTGGGGAAGAGGAACATGCATGGGCATTGTGCCTCCCTGTACAGCCCTTGTACAGGCACAGCCCTGCTCTATATGTAGATTTAGTGGGTTAAAATTCATTTTTCTCTGACTGGCTTTGTTTATTCACCAGAAGACTTTAAGGCAGTTTTGATGGTGTTGCAGGGATCTTGGAGATCATTGATGCCATAGGCAGGCTCCAAACAGGGAACACTGGGGCTCATGCATAGAGCTGTGTTGAGTGATCTTCACTCTTAGCCAAAAGACAGTGCTGCACTCCTTTCTTCATGTATTGCACTCAAATGGCAAGAGTGGGGCTGCCCCATTGGCATCTCTAATCTCCTGCACAAATTAAGTAGGTCTCAAAATGGGTGTAGTGGATTTGGGTGTATTCATGCCCAGAAGCCTCTCCGAAGTGGTTTTAAGAAAATATACATTGGAGGCTTTTTTATTTCTGTGCTGGTGACGTGTCATCTTTGCTTCAGTGTCTGGTTTCTGGCTACCATGCTTTAAAATAGAGATGTAGACAGATTGGCAAAAGGCCAGAGGAGAACAGCACTAATTGTTATAGCTTTAGAAAACATGACCTCTGAGGAGAGGTTGAGGAACTCAGGTGCATTTAATCTAGGAAAGACAGTATTAGTGGGGGAGGGAGAAGGATGTCATGGTTTCTCCGTACATAAAAGCTGTTGTCAAAGAAGGATGATTGATTTATTCTCTCACTATCATTGGGGGAATGATGAGAAAAAAATCAACTATACTTGCACTGCAGAGAAGGTTTAGTTTAGATATTCAAGAAAAGCTTTGAGTGCAGTGGAATGCAGGAGGAGATGGTCCAGGAGAGCTAGGGAATTTCTGGTATTGGTGGTCTTAAGTCTGTAGTCTGCTCCCATGAAGGTTATGGTCTGTGTGACCTCCCAAAGTCCTTGTCAGCCCTTTGTTCCTGCATTTTGGGCTAACAAGTAGGTTTTAGGCTGATGCCTGTCCCTTAACAACTGCAAGCTTTTGCTGTGCCAGCATTGCCAAGTTTACGTGGTCAGAAACGCATGAGCCAGGCTCCTCAAAGCATTGGCTGTAGTTCATAAAAACGAGTGTCTTTAGTAGGTGATAATATAATGTAAGTTCTGTTTACCTGCCCACTGTTTTAGAGCCTTGTCTGTGTCTGTATTGCAGTTGGACATCTGATGGCAGAGAAACCTAAGCTCACTCTAGTTTAACTTTCTGGGTTGGGAGTGAAGAGAGGGCAGTGTGGACTTTAATGCAGTTGTACAAGTAAGCATTGAGTGTCTGGAGACCTATTACACAGAATTTTGTGCTGTAGTCTTTGCTTCTTCCTGCAGCTGAACTACCAAGCTGAGATCTGCAAGAGATGTCTTGATCCAGGTTGCCATCACCTTTGGTTGTAGTGCGGACAGACCCAGACTTGGAAGCATGACCCTTCCTCTGCGGTTGTGCTACAAGAATGGGTTCTGTAGCAACATGATTCTAGGTTCTGGGGCTTTAAAGCATTATAAAATAAAATGTGAAAGTAATAACTAGTTGCTGGAAAAATATTGCAGATTAGCACAACTTGTTCTCTACCTTGGCTGTTTTTGTATGTGACAAGTATCACTTGCAGAAAAAGGGCTGATTTTATTATAACTCCTTTGTCTGCTTCCCTTCCAACTTCCCCTGAGTACATTTTTCAGACGTCAAACTGTTTTGAGGACAAAATGTTGGTGACTTTTCCAGTGGTGATGAGAAGCAGAGATGTGTGATGGTGCTATTCACCGGTGGAAGTGGCAGAATTTCTTAGACTCCCTCGCTTGTGGGCTTGCCTACAAAACTCTTCTACACATAAACATTTTCTTTAAGAGGGGAAAAGGTCTAGTTTGCGTGCATTGGTAAGGTACAGATAAAAGACACGGATCTCTAATATCAGGATTTCTTTTGCATCTTTTCAGATCCACAAACGCAGAGCTCTGCCTTTTGGACAAAGTCACAGATGACGTTATCCTGTATTTTAAATACCCTAGTTTTTGTATCCTTCTTGCCTGAAGCTATTAACATTGGCAGAATTGATGTCCTTTGTTTATTTTGTGTACTACTTACAGCCTGAATGTTGGGCACTGGTTGGTCTAGTTTTTCTATGGTCTGCGGAAAGAGGTAGGGCAAGCTTGTTTCTGCTGGCTGTGTACGTACATGCGCATGCATCCCCCTTCTGAGGAGACAGACTGCAGATTGGTCTTCATGACAGGGATGGAGAAGGTGAAATGACTTTCCTGCAATCAAGCTAAGAGCAAATCCAGTAAAGGCAGGACTTTTGCATACCTTCATCTTGAGTGCTAAATGACAATCTCGTGCTTGTGCCTGCAGGTTGACGGATCCATGCTTGAGGGGCTGCAGGCAGGTGATAGAGCTTCCCATGTGCTGTGATAGGTGGGGCACAGAGGTGTTGGCAGTGCCCAGAGTGGCCATTGAGAATATTGTTGACAGTGTGGGGGAGCTGGGTGCAGGTGAGCCCAGACTGATGGGGATCTGTGCGGTCGATCTCTGCTCCAGCACTTGTCTTGGAGCTGGGAGGTCTGGATCTTATCCACGGCTCTGACACTGAGTCACTGCATGACCTCAGGCGCTCAGATACCATGGTGATGAACACAGCACAAATGTCTAGACAGATAGATTAGATTGGATAGACTCTGAATTTGACAAATATTTGTATATCACCACTGTCAGTGCTCCCCTGTTATTGCCACCCTGTCCAGTTGTTTCAGTGGGTTTCTTGCACAGCAGGGGGAAGAGACACTAATTTTTTACACTGAGGAAGGGACGCCTAACCACAGTACCACAATGACCAGTGTTGACAAACTGGAAATAAAGCAGGTGGTAGGGCAGCTCTTGGAGGAAATGCTGCATGGCAGAAGGGCTCAGGAGTGAGCTTTTCCCCAGCTCTGTGGCAGCCCTGATATGGTGGCCCTTCTTTTCTCCTGTAGCCAATTAGTCTCTAAGGTCCTCAGGGTAGTGGCGACTTCTTCCTCCTGCAATGGCTTGCATCACAACAGGGCCCTGGCTTCAGAAAAGAAGACAAACTACCAGAAGTGAGACTTCCTGAAGAGCTTTAGTGGTGCCACTGTCAGCTTCTGACACAAAGGAAGATGCAAGATGATCGGCTCTCCTGGGGTGTCTTGTGGTTACTTTCCCACCTGGTTCCCTGGTCACAGCTGAGCAGAGGAATACAGCAAATAGATGGCCAGGAACCTGCCCTGCATGGGGATATCTGAAGGCTCTGCAAAGTCTCCTGAGCACCCCTCTCTGGTACCACTGACAATGAGCCAGAAGTGCTGGAGAAGAGCACTGCCTCTTTAAGGGGATTTACATAGCAGGGCCTAATTACAGTTGTTGATTCTGATGTTTTCAGTGTTGTTCATATTCCATTAAAGGATAATGCTGCTTAATTTGCAGCAGAGGGTCTCGGTTAACAGTGCACCCAATCACAAGGCAGCCCTAATGACACTACTTCCCTACTTCTGGTAACACATAATTAAAAAATCACTTCATTTCCAGTTGTGTGGTTCTCCCCTCTCCCCCAATCTCCTAATTACTTTCTAAGCTATTTCATGATTATCTGCAAATATTTCAGCATTTAGATCTACTAATGAGTCCATGGAAGAGTTAATACCTTGAGTGGCATCGTTGTTTGCCATTCCCTCTCTACTTCTGCATTGCAAGGAATCATTTTCCCCCTGGCAAGTGTGGGAAGAGGGGACTTGGGTTGTGGTGGGATTGTTTGTGTTTTGGCTTTGGAACTGTGGGGATAACTGGAGATGGGTGGCATTCAGAAACCCCATCTCAAGCTGCAGAAGGTCTTTTGCTGTTTTTAGTAGTTGCTGTGTATCTTTGCAAATAGTTTTACACAACTTAAATGCCACTGAAGGGGCTGTTCTGTTGCCTGTCTGTGGGAGCTGCTTGTCAGAGGGGCTGAAGTTGAACTGGGTATAAGTCATTCTAGCTCGGAGGCTCACACATCTGGAAGTATTGGCTGAAATGTTCTTCTGACCTGAATCTACAGGTCTGTGGGAAATGGTAACTCAGCTTTTGCTGCATTTGGACAAGAGGGCAATAGGTCTGGCTGTGACAGCCCTTGGGTGGTATCTCTTCAAGCTCATCTTGCATGCTGCAGTCAGTGGCATTTACTGCAGTGTGAGAGTAGCTTGTTCGCTGGGTAAGGGAATATCTGCATTTCCCAGAGAAGTTGTATACGGATATCTATAAGAGCCCAGTGGCTATGGGCAACAGGATGTGGGGTGGGATGTCCTGATACCAACGGTGAAATGGGGAATTTGTTCTCTAATCCCAGCTCTGCTCTGAAAATCCACCGTGCAAATGCTGCTTTCTCACTTCATGGGTCTGGTTCCTGTACTTGTCTGGTATCTTGGGTATTAAAACTCACTTGGGCATTTCAAACGGTGTGCTGCAGAGCTGGCAGGGTGATGGAGGAGTGATTTGGAGTATCTTTCCTGCCCACGTGTTACATGGGCTTGATTGCTGTGTTCTTTGTATGGTCAATCAGCAACACCTTATGCAAGTCCTCTGGGAGCTTTCTGATGTCTCTGAAGGCATTATTTGGAATAACCAGAGATAATTGTATAACTAGGGGGTAATTAACTTCCAGGAATTAAAGAATCAAGCTTAGTCTGCGCTACCCCTAGGGGTGAGTCTATAAAGCTGGGAGTTAGAGAAATCTATTCCTCTTTCGTCATTTGAGCACATGTGACTTTGAAATTCTTGAGACTTGGGGAATGTGAGGCTGCTTCAAATCATATTGCAGCATTTCTAGTTGATGCTGTAATAGCAGACAAGAGGAGAGCTTGAATATGATTCTAATCCAGTCCATTTGTGTTTCAGGTAACCCTGTCACAGTGGGAATGAGCATCCATATCTCCAGCATTGACCAGATCTCTGAAGTCAACATGGTGAGTCTGGGAGGAATTTAAAAAAATATATAAATAAAGCCTAATAAACTATTCTTCCTCTCTCTGGTTGAGAGGCACACCCAAGACAATGGCTCCTTGGAGTCACCTGAGATCTTAGGGTGCCCTTCTAAAAAGAATAGTTACCCCCGGCTTCCATAAACTCCTTCTGCAGGTCTTCCCTGCAGCTGGGAAGCTTTTGGAGGAAGAGTGGCACTTTTCTGGTATTGAATAAGTGTTTTTTCTTCTGATTTGGACACAGGATTCTGAGGGATGATGGGAGCTCTGATTTAAGACAGTTCTTCCTCACTAAAGCATATGGAATTCAAGCATGATTTCTCCATATGCAGTGGGATGAGAAGTTAAACATCATCATGCTGTACTAAATGAGATTTCCAAATTTCTTTCTCAGCATACTGGTTTTAGTCTGAGCCTTCCTATTTCTGCCCATTGATTGGCCTTTGTCACTGGGACTGCCTGTCAATTGGCACCACAGCCCAGCTCCAGGCTCAAAAAAAAAAAAAATTTTTTTTTGCAAGACAAAGTTGGCATGATAGACCTCTCTGGTACACTCTTACCTTTGCTGGCAGTATTTGTGATGTGATTGAAAGACTGTAGTTTGCTTCCAAAGGTGAAGTAAATTCTAGTAGGGTTAGTGAGTGTCTCCACCAGAGATGCTCCTGTGAGCTAGTGTCTGGTGTTGTGGATGGAGAATCTCAGCTGGCCTCTCTGGAGCTAGTTGTATCTTATGCAGGGCAGATTCTCATCCCTTATCTTTCTGTGCTAGTTGCACGGATCTCTCCAAAATATTAATGCTTATTAAAGTAGGTTCTTATATTTTTCCAGTGACACAAACGCGGTAGTGGTTTTACAGTCAGCCTGTAATTCCTGAGTTGAAAAACAGGCAGAGGCTTTGTATCCTTTCTGGTGGTAAGATGGCCTTTTCCAGATCTGTCCTGGAAAGGAAGGAATCTAATTGTGATCTGCTTGTTTGGGGTGTAATTGATAGGCTGGAGCTTTTCATACCACTGATGAAAAACATCCTCTGCTCAGATAACAGATTTTACCCCCAACCATTCCATAAGGATTTTGGTTATGGATGGGATCCATATCTGGGCTTGTGCTATCTCTCAGAAGCCCTCAGCACCCAGCAGAGGACATGCATTGCACTGATCTGTCACCTAGCCCTGCCTTCCTCTCTCCTGTGCCCAGAGGCTTTTCTTCCAAGTTGCTTTGCTTTCCAGGAGGCTGGGTAAGGGAGAAAGGCTGACGGGGACCTTCAGGAGCAGCTGTCCTGTTCCTCAGTTCCAGACCCATGTAGGAGAATCCTAGGCCAGTTTACAGTTCTTGCTCATTGAGCCAATTAAAACCTTGGTCTCCCAGTGCTCCTGTCCTATTTATCCGATTCTGTACTCTCCTGACCTGTTTCTCTGTCCCACCAGCTATTTTGCTGTCGCACTGGGGGAGGAGGGGAGATGAGGCAATCATCTGACTTGTCAATTTGTTTTCCAAACTGCTTGAAACTCCTGAATGTATCTGTTGATACATTTCAAGCTGAAGGGATGACCACGAGTCTTCAGGTTCTCATATAAAACAGTTTTTTATATTTTCTTATACAGAAGAGGCTTGGAAAGTGGAGATCAAACAAACTTCTGGGCCTTGCTAGGAAAATACAGATGAGCAGTGCTGATCTATGGGTTAAATCACTACCAAATATTTGCTGTTTCTTATTATTCTAAACTATGGAACATGCAGCAAATTGCAGACTCTCCCCATTCACCTAACCTTTAGCATCATCTATATGGCATGTTACACTTCAGTGTTAACATACAGAAATTTAGGTATGGACCTATGGCCCCATTGCATTGGGTAGCTGTGCTTGAGGTTAGGCTCAGCTTAGAGGAGACAGATGGCTTAACCCGATTCCATCTATCTTGCCTGTCAGGACAGAGCTCATCTCTAAGTCACCTCCTCCCCCGGTCTCAAATTGGATCTGAATTCTCCTGTGTGGTGAACGAGCTGTCACTCTCCTTGCTAGAGTCAGGCTGAATACTTTGGGGTCTGGGAGCAGAGTCTAAGACCCTAGCTTGCACAGACCTCACTGGAGGGAGTGAGGGATTTGACTATTTGCCTGCTATTATTGCCCTGATCTTTCACTACAGACCTGAGAAGAGCTAGGTGCTGCAGAGGCAGGTTCAGAATGAAGCTCCAAGTGAAGATGTGTGTGGGCTAATAAAGGCTGCTCAAGCTCTTTGCCATATACCTGTTGTCAGGCATGCTGTGTCCTGGGCTAGTAGCCATTCTCTTAGCAATGCTTTCAACCCTTTCCTCATGAAAGCCACGTTCTCCCCTTTCTGGTGAACACCTTGTTTTCCTCTACCCCAAATTCCTGGGGCAAGAGGGTGTTTGGGGCTGGGGAGAGAAATCCACATCATTGTGGTATGCAGAGGAGAATGTTTCCCAACATGAACCTTCAACCATGTGCTGCTCTGGGTCTTACAGGTTTCAGGCAGCACTGTTGATGGACACTTTTTTTGGTAGTCATGGCTTTGTTATAATCAGGTTGGGCTCTAGGTACTCTGAGTTTATGCCACGTTCCTGTTGATGCTGCTATGGCACATCACTTCTATGCTTTTCTCATCTCTCCTGGCCTTCTGTACAAGTTGACAAGCACAATCTCCCAGCCATCCTTCATGTGTAAGTTTGGGAGGCTACTCAAGGTCAAGATCTATGGGTATCATGGTGAGGCATCTTCAAAAGGGGTTAAAAAATCAGAATCATCTTAAAGAACAAACAGGGAGTGGAAGAGTTCTTGTGTGATGCAAGTTTCCAGGCTGCAGAGATTTATGTGCATTGTTCTTTTGTGTGACAGATGCCCCGGGGAAAGGGCTGTCTTACCCCTGCTCTGGACATGGTTACGGGCAAGAAAAACAAGACATTTTTTGGCATTGTATGTGATTGGGGAAGGGACTGTGCAATGAATAAATTAAAGGCACACAAGTGGAGCTGGGTTGTCACGGCAACCAAATAGCTTCTATTGTTCCACAAGGAGTGTTATTACTTACTGCCCCTTGTAGGATAATTAATTAATCCTCAGACATCCTTTCTGGAACAATGGCCCTGGGGCTGGGCAGGCTGAGGAGAGCCCCCACCTCTCCCATCGCTGGGCTTCCTGGCACCTACTGGCTGCGTGATGGTGGGGAACAAGTGCTGCCAGGGACTTGCCACTGCATGATTCAAAAAGTTGTTTTCCATGGGAGTCCAGCTGGACACGGTGCTGTGGAGGAATACAGCTCCATCCGTGGTCTAAGCAGCACTCTTTGCCTTCACTCCCATGGGAACTGTACTGCCAAAATGATGTGGTGACATTTCAGTCCCGGAGGCTACAGGGCTCTCTGCTAAGGCAACGCAGCTATGTCTTTACACTGGAGGTTCCCAGACACTGATACACGGAATGCATTGCAATTGCCTGTACAAGCTCAGTGTGTCCTGGTGCCTTGCTGTTACAAAGGCAATGCCTCTCCACTGCCTTGAGGGCCATGCCCCAGTGCCATGCCATGGTATAGTGCAAGTGGAGACGTGTCGGGTTAAAGGAGGTTCCTAGGTGCACTGTAATGATCTCCCAATGATGAGGAACCAGAGCTACTGCTTTTATTTAATAAAAAGACGCCTTGTTCACTGCAGCTGCTGCCTGTGTGGTCAGCCATATTTCCAAGCTCACTTGCTCAAGTAATGTTTTATTGCTGTGTACTCCTCTTAGCCCTGCTAAGCAATGCTGAGCTGCAGCCTCTGTTCTTGTCAGTGATTAGCAGGATTATTCGCTGAGCCAAGATCAGTGACATCAATTGAAATGCCTGGGAAAGAATGCCAGGGGCCAGGTCGAACAGGTATTGGGGAGGGTACGTTTGACTGGCAGACCCTCTGGGAAGTGCTGCTCCACGAAGATGAAAGGCCTAGCTGGAGACTTTTCAGATCCTGTACAAATTTGCAAGCTGAGGATTTAAAGGCAGACTGAAAGGAGAAATATTGTCACAGTGATGTTCTGTAGCTTAGATGATATGTTAAGCAAGGAAGAATATCTCCCAGTTCTCCTTTAAGGAAATAGGCTGGATAATTTATCTGGCAAATGCCATTTTGCTACAGGTGGTTGAGTTGTTTTAAGTGTGCAACAATGTGCAGCTATTTACAGATGCTTGGTCACATATGTTGGTGCTCAGTACTATGTTCAGACCTCTTACTATGGTGTCCAGTTACTGAGGAGTCTAGCAGTACTTCTGAACCAGGAGAATGAGAAGTGCTGTCAGTCTGGAGCTCAAGTCACTCTGCAGCTGGAGAAACATGTAAATTTTGGCCCTTGTGGTATGTGGCCTTAACGCTGTCTGAACTCACCATCAGCTTGGTGCTCTGGTTCAAGCAACCTGCTTTGCTGGATCTAGCTCTGATGGTATCTAGTCCCTACTGCTTCAGAAGGAGCTGGAAGTCTTCCCCTGTATGCTCCTTCAATGGACAGCTGAGGACTGGCCTGTTCAGGGTGGACTGAACTGGCTGCATGGTGGGTGTAGAGGTTGGTGCTTCCAGCCGCAGCCTTGTCTCTCTAATCTTTGCGGACATATTTTTCCAGTTCCAGACCGTTCAGACTCCCTTCAAGCATTAATGAACTATTTCAATAAAGAAAACAACCAGAAGTTTTTTATGCATTTAAAATAAGAGATGGTTACCCTTCATAACGCTTCAATTTTCCTGCCCTATGATCTGTGCAGTCCTAAACCTGCTCCCCCCTGTGTTTCTGCACGCCATAAACAGCTTGGAGCACGCAGCCTTTGTCGTCGTGATTTCTTTGTGGCTCCTATAATTTATTCATCCCAAGATGCTCTCCTACATCTGCAATAACATTGTTTCAGTTTGTTATAGCACTAGCTTTAAAGTTTTATAAACCTGGTGACAAGTTGAAAAGTTACAAGAGAATTATTGTAGAGGGCTAGTGTAAGAAACAAGGCTTCCAAATAGAAATGTCTGCTGCAATATACAACATGCTAAATGAACGATACCTGCAGGATGGGTGATACCTTTTTCTGGGGGACAGCCTGCAGTACAGACAGGTTAGTGTTTGGTGCAGAATACTTGGCAAGGTGCACCTTGATGTTTTGCTTCATTACCTCCTATTCCTGTATCATCACCTCTTGCCACGTTGCTGTCTTGTGGGAGTGACTGCGCTCATGCTGGTGTGCTGTACTTGGTCACTTGGGGGCTTACAGAAGGAAGCATGTCTGCTATTTACCAACTTCCCAAAGCTTGTTTGAAAACACAGTTGTCATGTTAAGAAAATAAGTTATCCCTGCTCAGGAGAGATGTAAACTATGCCCAAGAAGTCTGAAGGCTGAGCACTAGGTGTTTTAAATTGCCTTTTAACACAGGACAAGGTGGATTGGGTGTGTAAAGATGTTCTTGACCAGGAAAGATCATTGTACAACTGGTTATGCCATCATCACTTGGGCACTACTCTTCACTATGTCAAATTTTCTCTCCATCAGGAATGTTTGAAATAGCCTCTGTAGAGGAATCTGTCCTGATGAGGCATTGCTGTTCTGTTTTCCCTGAAGTATGAATATGCACTGCCTAGCTGAATCTCACTTCACTATAACCAATGCACACTAATAACTTATTGTCTAGTAGGCATAGCTGGTGAAAGAAGGCAGTGTGAATGGACAGGCTCAGTATGAGAGTCTTTGCACTACACAGTGATTTCTTAAGCTACTTGCTCATGGACACAGCTCTTGGCCTTTGATCCATTTCAGGTAGACCCTCTGTGTCTGCAATAGCAGGCAGGAAATGCCTTTGCTGCAATATGTTTCTGAAAAGGATTTTCCATTGATATGGATATCTTGAGTTTTTTAAAACAAGATTTATTTATTAAGGAGAGGTTTCTGCTACCAACATTTATACTACCATGTGTTCTCTTCAAATATATTGATAGTTTTTATTTAACTAAAATTGTTAACATTTTTTTCAATGGAAAAATGACATACAGATATTTTCTAGTTAGTCTGTTCTATGTTTCTGGACATCAAAAGGTCTTAAAACAAAGGTTAAAGCATTTACATCCTACAGTTAGAGGCTTCTGCAGTTATATGTTATGAAATACAGCAATGAGTGTCCTGTCATGCTTGTAACTGTTTCTCTGTAGCCTCAGGTATCTCTAGGCCCATGACACTACAATCTGAAGTGTGTGTGTGTACACTGTATGTAAGGTTGCTGAATATCGAAGACTGCCAAGATATTTGAAAGTTGAGACACTCTTAGTGCTGAGTTTAATGGGTGGTGTGCTGTCATGGTACTGCAGGGGCTGTAGGATTGCTGTAGGCTCCTGAGGTACTGCATGTAGCAGAGGATGCAGTGGTGCCTTGGTGCTGAAGAAGGGCCAGGCTCTCGTACTGTGGCATAATGAGAATGGTACAGCTCTGATTTACAGTGAGATCCCTAGATTTTGTGCTGGTATGGATGGATAGTGTTGTTTTTCTTCATATGCTGGGGGTTTGTGTGTGCTTTGAGTTAAGATATTCCAAGCATGTGGCTGAGATAGGTTTCTTCAGAGTTGGCAATGGTCTGTGCCTTCTGCTGCCAATCATGGCTTCAGTGCTACTTAGGTCATGCAGCTATTGTTGCTTCAAGTCCTCAAGTGCAGCTCTGTGATGCACTGGGTGGCTGCTTGGAAAATCAAATGGTGGCAGTTCTGTACACAGGACTGTTGGGGCTCAGCACCGATACAGTCTAAAAAGCCAAGATGTGTATATCTGTTCATACCACATTATATTTTAACAGATATCCCCCTGATTGTGCTGAAAAGATCCCTTGTACTAACATAGTACATGAGGACAAGCAAAGTACCAGACCTCAGGGCAGCTGTACTCTGTGATGGGATGTGGGAACAAGTATTGAAATTCAAACAAACAGTGGTCCCCTTTCTGCCCCAAAGACAGGGATAGTCCTTCCACAAGAGGGTGGGGTTCTTGTACAAAACAACTGAGAAAAAAGCAAACTACTGTGAATGAGTCCAAAGTACTCCACCTTTATAGGTCCCAAAATTGGTTATGAAGAGACTGGCCTGGCTTAAACTAGAAAATAGGTCAGTGTGACTCATATGTCAATATTTACTGCATTTCTGGCAACTTGTAGAAGGGAAAAATCTTGCATCTTCCATAATATTTTGGAGATTATCCTATTCCAGTGACAAAATTCTCCCTGTGTCCTTGGTCTTGATGCTGGTTAACTGCAGAGGCAGCCCAGTAAATTCACTACATCTTAGAGTCAAGTTGCTAAGTAACAACCAAAGATCACCACACAATCTCTTCAAATGCAGTGGCCAGCAGAAAGCCAGTATCTTCACAAAGAGCCAGCAGTTTCTTCTGACATGGAAGTCTCAGATTTGGTGTGTAGCAGAGGGCAGTCAGGTAAAGCAGCAGTCCTGCGGGGAGGTGGCTCTGTGTGACAGGGGACAGCTTTAGAGCTTCTCCTGCAGAGGGGTCCCCTATGTTTGTGCTGAAGGGTGCTGATGTCTTGGTTCTTAATAATGTCCTTGAATGAAATATTTTTGTTGGTTGGATTGTACTGTTTTGACATGGACATAGATCAGTCGATAATGAGCTGTGGAAACCTTGCTGAAACAAGCTCTCAGCTGAAGACAGACTAGGAACTGCTGGACTGGAGTATGACTCTTTCCCCCTGAGGCTTTCTATTCTACCATGCTGATTTCCTCCTAGAAATCCTGTAGCATTCACAGGATAGCTTAATGGGAGGGTTTGCAGGAAGCCTTTTATCTGTGTAACTGGAAATGCTTGGCTATGGGCAAGCTGTTGGATGGACTGGCTGATTTCTAGCCTAAACCCAGGGTTTTTCAGCACTATTAAAACATGGTGGCAATGCTTATTGAGAATAAGCATTTATGTGCTTATTTAAGTAAGCATCCCCCCTGCACATCTTTCCATGATGTTGTTTTCCCTAAGGAGCAGCTCTGCAAGTGCCCCAGTATCACAAGTTTGAGCCTCAGGAGGGCTGAGTCAACCCTGCTTCCAGTACTGAGAGAGTTCAAATGACTGGCTCGCTAGGTGATTTCCCCAGTGAGAATATTTCTGTGCTTTCACTGAAGAGACTTAAGTTCACTCTGCATGTCGTAGATGACTCCACCCCACAGCAGGAAAGAAGTCATATTGGAGAGGATGAGAATCCATGGCTATATGGTTTGCAGCACGCTTTCAGCTGAACAGTGCTATGTATTGCAGTGCTCCATCTGTTCCTGTATCAGCCAAGTTATCTTTAGATCTGAACATGTCAGTGTATGGTGGTGGTATGAACCTCTTTGGTTTGCACTCCAGCATTCTTGTAGTAGTTAGAATTGTTACTGCAGAAAACTTTGTCCAGGATAAAAATGACTTTTTTTCCTGCTTAGGTTTTTATTCAGGTTTTTACACAGGCGGAACTCCCACAGCCTTTATATATATTTATATATATATTTAAAAGCTGCATGTATTTGAGAGCAGTGTTCCAAATGGCCACCTGTTTCAATAGCAGTGCTGCAGCATTGGAGAGGATTACTGCAGAATGCTAAAGTATCTTCCCCCAAGTGAGAGCTTTGTCTGGTTTGATTGAAAACCGAATTAGACCTTGAGGATCTGACCTGCTGACATCTTGTCATATATACATTTAAAGCGTGCAGCAATAGTGTACGTGCGCAAGAGTGCCAGCACCTCAATATAGAACCTAGATTGGAATACAAGTGCGTGCGTGTCGTGTTGCTATTTGAATATGTAAATAAATGGGGCTATATATAGCTCTATGCTATGTACATGTTGAGTGAAGGTGGCAGATACGGCAGCTGAATAGCTTTGCTGTTTCTGAATGCTGGTAGAGGCTCCCTGCTTGCTCCCTACATCTCTCCTGCTTGCTCCTACCCCTATCTGCCTTTCTGCTATCACAATTTTCAGGCCTCTGGAGAAGATCGTGTGTGGGGACAGGAGCTGTTAATATTCTGAGCCTGTGCTGAGTTGCTAGGCTACAGAGAAAAATGAACATTCAAGGAAAAAGGATGGTGAAAGGGAGAGGATCTGCTGAGCTGTTTGGAGACCCAGAAAGGCCCTCTAGTCAAATGAAAGGGATCATTTTGGGGAAGGAGTCAGCGCACGCACGTGGGATGAAATGTGGGCAGTCCCTGCTGGCCTGGCACAAGCAGACTCAGGACAGCTCCAGACAGAAAAAGGGCAGAGGAAGAAGTAAAAGGATCCTCCAGCCCCTGCTCCCTTCTATGTCACTGCATGCAGGGCATGTGCAGCTGGCTGCCAGGGTGCAATGGGTCACCAGGCTGGGGTATACACTTTTATTCCAGGTTGGACGAGGCCCTGGGCAACTTGATTCAGTGGGTGGCAGGGGGTTGGAGCTGGGTGATCTTTCATGTCCCTTCCAGCCTAAGCTGTTCTATGATTCTATGGTTCTGTGAGGCATCCCTCACCCCTTCTTTGTAGGGTGCTTCACATGAGGCTCGAGTGAAGAGGGAAGCAAACCCAAAGCATGTTCACAGCTTTCAGGTTGGACTTCATCTCCCTCTCACTGCAGCAACCTACCACCAGAAGATCTCCTTTAACCTCAGTGTGACTGCAGGGGAAGGCAACTCGTGGCTTTTATCTCCTTGATAAAACCTTTGCATTCCTAGGTCATGGATACACAAAGTACTGACCCTTTTATCCATCAAGAGTTTTCAGCTGAGGTTCAAGCAGACTTGAGGGTTTATAACACACCATCTGCAGTCTGATCCTGGTTTTCCTGGAGCCCAATCTAGTTCCTAAGCACTGACCCTCTTCAGCTGTTCCCTTCTGTAAATGAGCGTCAGGTATGTAGCTGTAGAGGCTGTGAGCCATCAGACCTATGAGGTGTCTTGTCTTCCTCTCTTCTGGAAGGCTGGCTTTGCTCTCTGCTCCCATTCCTGTCTGCAAGATTTGTTCCCTCTCAATATTGCTGGCTGTATCAGAACCCTCAGAAAAATTAAACAGTGCCTTCGGGTATTTTTATTATCTGGATACTTTATTTACCGAGCTCACATGGGCTCCCTGCCAATAACTTTCAGCCAGCTCTGCAAATAGAGCTCCTTGGCTCCAGGACTGTTGGTCCTGGTACTGCAGAGAGCACTCACTCAGCATGGACAAGGACTGCAGCTTGTTCTCCGCCATCCAGTTGGCCGTGAAGTCAAAGTCTGCTTGCTTGTGGACCTCCACAGCCTGCTGAAATCTGTTCTTTAACTCCTGCGTCCTGTAATAAACTTGACTTATTCAGCAGGATTGGGAGTGTTTCATACAGCTGTATTTTGAATGCTATTGTCAGCTGCACTGCACCTGTCCATCAGGTTCATGTTTCCCCAGCCAAGACCTGAACAAATAAAGTGGCAGAATGATGGCATAGGCCAAAATGTGTGCAGTGCTGCTGGTGGCACTCTGCTCCATTGGCTTTACCCTGGCTACACCAAAAGCAGACTAACCCAGGACTGCTGGGGCTCTCTATTTCCTGTACCATTTCCACACCATCTTACCTGTTTACTCCTGGTCATCCTTTACAAGATCAAACGCTTGGGCTTTTTAAAGGAAATTAACACCATTTTCTAACCTGTTGATCAAGCTACTCTGTGTCACCATTGAGTTGGAACAGATGCACAGGGGTGTTATTTTAGAGTACCTAATACCAGTGGGTTTCTAAGCCCCTTAAAGGATTTTGAAGTTTCCTTTTCTCTTCCCCATTCCTCTAGCCTCACTTCATATAGTCTCTGGCAGTCAGTGTCTATGTAAAGGGCTGCAGGACCTCTCCTGTCTGGAGTAGGGTGTGATTAGATTGGTGTCCAGTAAAACCATTGGCAAGATGGTGAAAAGGATGTTTCATTTAAAAAAAAAAAAAAAAATAGTTCTGGGAATATTCTAGTGAAATCGCATTTTTCTGTTACCGTGTTGCTGCTGATAGAAGCCTATAAAGTGTTGACCACTTGAAGTGAGCATTTCTCAGCAGGCAAGATGTAAGAAAGTCACTACAAAATTCTCTGAAGGTATGTGCAGAGGCCTTTGAAAGGGTTTAGGGAGCATCTCTGGTCTTCCAGAATCACTTTTCACTTGGCATAATCCAGCTTTCTTCCCCCAGCCTTTTGAGGGCTTTAGAAACTGATATCTTCACTAGTCACTGCTTAAACATCTCACTCAAATTTAATTTAGCTTAATAGGCTAGTTGTTGCATGTTTAATTAAATACAAATGATTATTAAAAACATATTTTTGAGCTTTAATGGCTGTATATTAGATACGCCCATATGTGTATGCAGCAGGGCACTGGAAACAGATGCTGTAAGGCAGAAAGGGTATTGCCTGGTAAGCACAAAAAGATGGGCTGGGGGAAGCTGGGTGGGAGATGGAAGAAGGGATGGGATACAGGCACCAGCACAGTTCCATGGTTTGTGGGTGTGCAGAAGGTAAATATGTAGCATATCACGATAGTGCAGACAAACAGCAGCTTGCTGCCCTCCCTACAGTATCCTAAGCCAGTTACCTCTCTAATGTGCTTCTTCCCTGCAAGGAATTGCTCAGGTAGGGACCTGTCTGAGCTCCCTTCTGGTTTAAGTGAGCATCTTACCTGCTTTTAGCTCCCCCATGTACTACAAGGAGTCCTTACCAGTTTCCAGACCATCTATCAATGTAATTTTGATTGTGCAAGCAATATTCTTTTGATTTTCTGCCTGAAAATTAGTCAAACTCATGCATCAGATACTGAACTTTGAAGGTGTGACCTTGCTTCTCTGGCATTAGTTAGCCATCTGGACAAAGCATGCCCTTCTGTGCTGGCTTGGTGTGGGAAGGTATAGGCACCAAGCATGAATCTGACCACCTCTTGTTCGGTGACTCCTCACTGTGAAAGAGGACAACTTCTCAAGTTATGATGAGATTTGGAGTGAAAGCTGGCTGGTGACTCAGAAATGGGGAGGCCAAACCACGCTGCTTTTGGGAGTAGAACAGGCTCTGGGTTTTGCCCAGCCACTAGCTCATGTGGAACTGAGCACGGAGACCAGACCAGCCGAAATAATATGAAATAGCTCAGAGATTCTGGGGCTTAAGAATAGAAACTGCCTGGCAATGATTTTAAGGTCTTGCCCAAGGAAGATGGCATGCTGCAGATGGTGACTTTGGGGTTGCTGCCGGTACAACTGAATGAGGTTGCTGTTTGTTTTTTTTTTGTTGTTCTCCCAGCAGGTGCTATGCTGTAGTCTTCTGACTTTCTCCTTTTAACCTCTGCATCCAGCTCGAATGGGGCTGTTAAGCAGACAACATATAGTGCTATTCTGTGCCCAGATGGGGCTTTGGTACACAGGCTGTGAAGTCTGAAAGCCTTGTCATGGGCAGGCCAACCCCCTTTAAGCAAAGGATACAGCTAGGTACGTCCTGTCTGACATCTGCGGGACCAGCACCAGTCCAGGTGCTGCAGAGATGGGGCATGGCAGAAGAGAAATAGGGCAACAAGATAACACTTCACTTTCACACCCCTAGTTGTGGAGGATACAGCTGATATGTCCCAGTTTCTGGACATGCATTCAGCAATTAAACACATGCAAATTACTACAAAAGTAGATCAGATCAGTGAGGAGAAACATCTCCATGCAAAGTTCTTCTGAGGTCCTAAAGAAAATGAGTTCAAGAGCACAAAGACCTGCTGTGCAGGAGGGCACAGCATATCATATTTCTGTCCCCTTACATTGTGGACAGGTTGTGGGTGCAAGGTGGTTTTCCTGCTCCCCAGGTCAGGTGGACAATTGGGTATTTGAAATTAAGGGATGTGGAAGGAGATTCTGGTTTTCTCACCTGCTAAGCTGAAGCATAAGGAGAAGGTCAGTATCTAAAATAGTTGTCGCTTTATGTATAACAGTTGTCAAGCAGAACTTCAGACTTGTAAATCAGGCACTGGCTTGCACCAGAAGATAAATTAAAAGCAGAATAAAAGCAGAATGTTGGCAGAATACTCTCCCTATGAAAAGCACAGTAAGTACAAGAGCTGCTGCCTCCTGCCCTAGGCAAAGGTGAGGATCTAAAGCAGACTTTGTGCTGTCTTGGAGCTGGAAAGATTGCTATCATGTGTTTGTCAGATTAACTGGTGCTTGTTAAGGTCTAGAACCCATTGATTTGTCTTATCTACGTGGAAATGGACAATCCATTAGGAGGGCAAAGTAGCTTTCTAAAACAAGCTTGCTAAGTAAGGACTGTGGACATCTTGCTCTGTCCTTCCCATATTCTCCTGTACATTTTACACAGCTCTGATTCCTTGCAACTGATTGCAGGCACATTGTTTAAGGCTCCCCTTAAAAATAATTCTTATTTCCCCTAACACCTCCTTAAAATGAAACATACTTGAGGACTGCTTTGTCCTTTAATTTCTCTCCCAAGAATGACGGGAACAGGAGCTGGTGTTTAATCATCAAAGAAGTCGAAGCCAACAAACTGTTCATTAGTCTCTGGCAGTGGCAGCTTGGTTTTTACTAAGTCAGATGTTTCATTTTTCTCCCTCTTTCTGGAGCATCTTGGCTTTCCTAATGTTCTTTTATGATCTTGGACAAGGAGACCATATGTCATTTTCTTATATGGGGTAGGACTTTTATTTGGTCACTTCTCCAAAAGGAGATGATTTATCAAAGTCAGGGGTGGAGGGGAAATGGGGGACAAAGTGAAGTGGCATGGCTAGTGCCAGAGGTAAGCTGTAAAGCCTCCTTTATCCCCCTCATTGCTTACAGTACCTTATGAGTGCTTGGTGTGGAATGCTAGCAGCCTGCAGTAGTCACCTTCACTTTCAAAGCTCCCCCCAGAAAGGTACCAGCTGTTTGTCATACACAAAGATGGACTAGGCACAGGAGACATTCATATTGCTGGAAATACTGTGTTCTGAGCAAAGATTTGGTCCTTTCTTACATAGTATTTCATACCATTTCTAGACCTCTGAGTCCACTGTAGCCTGTAACAAGGATGCAGACTTCTGCCTCTGGTAATATTTAGTACTGGGGGCTGTAGAGGTCACAGGACAGAAAACCAATCTGCCCCAACCTGCCAGTGACCCACATCTCCCAGCAGCTGTGCTGAGGGTTTATGAAGCAGCCTGCTCAGGAGGGATGCTTTAGGTGACTTTCTGTTGGAAGCTGGAGCTCCTGCCATGCAGCAGGAGGATCTGCATCCTTGGGTGGTTCTCCTTTCCTGCTAGTCCCTCCCCTTTTATGACTTGGAGGACTGTGTTTTCTACATTATGCCTGCACCTTTCACAGTACTGCTAAGTACCTGACCTCATGCTTTTTCCATAGGCTCTGTGGAATGTTTTTTCCATTACCTTGCCCTCAATCTGTTCTTATATAGCAACCCGCTGCTGAAAGTCAGATACTCTAATTGTACAGCTGTTTTGTTTTTAACCTGTGCAAAAATTATTTCCCCTTTGCTGCTTCCTGCTTCTGTCAGAGCCTTCATACTATTTTTGAATATTTACTTATTTGTATACTGCTCAGTAACCCTCAACTACCTAAAAGTGTGAGACTCTGTAAGCTTAAGTAGCACAGGGTTATGATTACTTACTGACTTAATACAGCCACTACAGGGAATCAGATAAGAGTAAGTCTGATCTGTACCTATTTTTAAGTGATGTAAATACAGTGGAGAGCTAAACTGTAGAATTTACTACCTACCACAAGGCTGCAGGTGCCAAAGGCTGAGATATTCTGAGATGAGACAAACTCTCAGAAGAGAAACCGAGTATCTCCAATTAAGAACGTATCAGCTCTGGCTCAGGAGATCATTAAGCCTGAAACAGCTGCAGAATAAAGTATCGCAACACAAAGACCCCATTTTTTCTTATATTTCTCCCTTCTGTTCTCTTGGCTGGTGCTGGTGACAGAACACTAATGTGTGATGACTTTTGGTCTGACACAGTACCACTGTCTCTGAAATGAGCACAAGCACACTTGTAAGAGTATCACTTTGGGCATAATGTGTGCCCTGTATGCTGATGTATTGCTGTGTTTATTGTCTTTGGGGTTCTACAGGAAACGTCTTCCTCCATCCACACCTCTCTTGTGCCAACATTTCAGCTGATTACTGTTGTGTCCTCTTACATCTTTTTTGTTTTTGGGTCTCTGCTGGGTTTCAGAAAATACTGTAGTTATCAGTCTCTTCATCTTGCCTAGAGATGTATGCCAACAGCCCTGTCCTCAGTAGCTGGCAGGATGCACTGTCACTTTAGCATGTGAGGCCCCCAGGTAAGCTCCTCGTTGTTTTCTGGGGCTTTTCCTAGCCCCTGAGAGAGCTGTCCTCTCTCCTCGCGGGGAAGCAGCTCTGGAGTGTGAGTGCCTGCTGCTCCACATGTTGCTCTCACCTCTGCTTTGTGGATGCATCATGCAGTGAGGAGGAGGAGGAGAGAGGGAGTAAAGCTTCTGCAAAACCTGAGATGGAGGAGGTGCAGGGAGGGGAAGCTGGGGCTGACAGCTCTCCGCTGCTGGGCAGAGCAGGGTGAGTGGAGGCATGTGAAGGGGTGTCCCATGGGGATGGTCACGCTGAGCAGATTTCCAGCAGGCTCAGGTGCTATCTCAGCTTTGTGAGGGGCTGAATGGGAGCTGCAGTGCTGAGCACAGCTCTGCATGCAGCTGGGCCGTGAGGTGTGCCTTGCAAGGCAGCATGGAAGTCTTGTAAATAAATAGAATGGAAATGGTGCATCGCTGGCTGCCTGTCCCACAGAGGAGAGCTGGGTACCAAGTGGGGTGAGAGGCTCCAGAAACTCAGGTGCTCTGCTCATACTGCAATGCAGGTCCAAAGTCACTGGGAGGGGTAACCAGAGAGAATATTTTCCTTAGCAGGGTCTTGACCAAAGTGAGAATGTTGGTGTCCCTGAGAGATGGACTGTGAGGCTTCTGAAGCAAGAGCTTAGCAATCCTTTAAAAAGCAAAGCAACACAGTTTCTTGGCCAGAAACCTGTCACTGTGTTTTTGCTCTTTCCAATATAATACAGAAGGTGACAGATATAGCTTTTGTATCCAGACTACACCACAGGTTCGCTCCATGACCTTTCAGATACGCATGTGGGTCTGGATTTCTGAATCATAGTTAGATACCCGAAAGCTGGCATACCCATACTGTGGGATTATTTGAGCTTGTTTTCAGAGGTGCTAACTCAAACCTGGCTTTGAATAAAGTCAGTGGGAGAAGACGGGCAGGCAGGATGCCTCTCTGCTCAGCCCAGATGTTAGTGCATGAGCATGATCCTTGCCAGCCCCTGGCACAGAGCTGGCAATGCAGAGCAGAAATGCCCCTCATGCATGGTCAGGAGGATTCCTTTGGCACTTTAAGTATCTGCTTAGGAAGAAACAACGTGTCTCTGGCCCCAGCAGTTCATTTGCATGCATTTGCAGAAAGCTTTTTATTTAAGGACTTGTGAAAAGTTACTGGCTTCTGTAAGGCTGCTATCAGCAAGACTTGTGAGCGCTGCTTACCCTGCCCACTTCCTAATCTACATCTTGTTAGCTGTCTTACCCAAAAAAAAATCTTGGCTCCTAGCCTATTTAAGACCTGTTGTGAGAAGATTTTTTCATTGATGTGTACAAGACCCCTTCCTGTACTACTCATTTATCTGAGAGGAAATGATTGTACTTCTAGCACAGTGCTACAACACAGTCTGTGGCTTTGTGGAAAAGCTGATTTGGGGCCTCTGGATCTCCCCGGGATGTGCAGTTACTGTGCAGTATCTAGAATTCGTTCTGCAAAGCTGCAGCTGTAGGCTACAAAGCAGCTCTCCCTGCCCTTTGGAAAAGTCCTGACTCAGCAGAACTTTTAAGCTTCAGCTTTGTACTGTGGAACAGGAAAGGAAGAGGAGACATGTATGGCATTGTGGTTGCTGGGGATGGTGAAGGAACTGCCCTTTACCCAGCGGATCATGCTCCACTGGTGACAGATTTCCTCCACATATGTCCCTCTCTGAGAATTGCACTGAACTCCCAACTTAGCTCATACACCAGGGCAAGTGCTAATAGTTTGTCATGGTTGGCCGGGGTTGACTCTGAATCCTTGGGCTAGAGGTGAGATTTTCTGTGTGCCTTTGGGAATGTCCTGAATTTCTGCTCAGAATGAAAGTGGACTTTACCAAGCGTATTGTTTTCATTTTTGCAGAACGAATCAGTTCTGCAAAATGAGTCCCTTCAGGTGGTGGAGGTGCAGACGCAAACATTTGGGTGCCAACAAATGTGGAGACCCACCAAAGGTCTCAGCAGTGGCAGGAGGGGACTGGACTGCTTTATGTCCCTGCCCTGAGGCCAGGCTGTGACACTAGCATGTTTGTCTCCTAGGACTACACCATCACCATGTACTTCCAGCAGAGCTGGCGGGACAAACGCCTGGCATACAATGACCTTCCTCTCAACCTGACCCTGGACAATCGGGTGGCTGACCAGTTGTGGCTGCCTGACACCTATTTCCTGAACGACAAGAAGTCCTTTCTGCATGGAGTGACCGTGAAGAATCGCATGATCCGGCTCCATCCTGATGGGACTGTCCTATATGGCCTGAGGTAAGTTGGAGGGGAATTCCTGTTGGTTGTGGCTGTGAAAGATGCCTCGTCTAAATTTCCTCCATTTTAAAAGAGTTTCTGGTATTTTCTTCATGCACACTGACTACACAGATTCTGAAGTGTTGTGCAGGTTTAAGCACCTGCTCTTTCTCCAAGCTAGACCTGGTTGTTTCCTTCAGGTCTCTGAAGTTCCCTGTAGTGCTGTAGACAAATATTGGAGATGGGAATAGTTGGTTCTGTGTGTTTCAGGTCACTGTCATTCGTGTTGCATAACACTTCCATTTGAAACACTCATTTTCAGTTCCTTATAATTTTCTGCAAGTTTGGCCTATGGTGATGAGACTTCATTACTCTGGTATCTAATGCTGAATACCTGTAGCACTTGAGTAAAATCACTTTAGTTATTTTTGAGTATGAGATCGTAGACGTTTCTGTACCATTTAAAGAAAAAAAAAGTCTCTTTACCAGAGCAATTTTGATAATTGAGCTTTGAAAGTTGGTATCTAGTAGGGGAATGGTCCTCAGCGAGGAGGCTTTTTATGGTGTCTGGAGTAAATTTACTGGCAAGTACAAAGGCTTTTTGAAAGTGTGTTTGTTTGTAGGGGAGGTGACAGAGTTTGGCCTCGCTGTGATATCTGGATCTGTAGAGGTGCCAGGGCAGGTAGGAACATCAAGTGGGAGGAAGAAGGGGGCTAAAAGGGAAGTTTGCAGCTGTAGATAAGTGTGCACTTTTGGATGTTGTAGGTAAAATCTAAGCAATGATTTCCCCAATCCTGTATTTGTCTGCTTTGAGCTGTTTTCCTAGTGTGTTTTCTTTGTTTTTATTGTTGTTGTTGTTTTTGCTCCTTTTTGACTACCAAAATTCACAGCTGGCTTTTAGACCTGCCTCCACATTCACAAATGATTGTGATAGCAGCTCTGGGCTTACGTCCCAGTGCAGCAAAGGGGGAGGAAAGACCTTTCTCTTTCAAAGAGGGTACACCCACCATTCCCATTTACAGTATCAGCTCCTCTGCTGCTTCGTGTTTTGTGGCAAGGACTGACTTTCTATGATGATTTCTTCCTTTTTAAGTAGCAGGGCTGTTTGGGGGAGGGTGGGGCTGGATGTAGGCACACCAAAGTAGGAGGCTGCACAGGACATCATCCTGCTAGGACAGCAAGGTGGCTGTGCCCAGTGTTTCCCTATGGCAGAGCTCTGGGGAGCTGTAAGAAGCAGTGAATGCTTGTGCTAAGGGACAGGCAGGGGTATGCTCCAGCCTGTCGTGAAGGAGGGGGCACAGAGTGCTGTGAGGCTCAAGCTGCTGAGCCAGCCCACCTGAGCACGGAGCTGCCTCCCCCAGGCTGGTGGGCACCCTTAGCGTGTACCTGCGCAGCGCATGGCGCAGAAATACTCATGTATTTTTATCAGCTGCCATTTAGTCAGCTCTGACAACAAGCAGTGTGGATCCAGCTGCCAAGCAGTGAAAGTCCACAGAGGGTTTGCAGGGCCAGGCTGTTGTCTGAGCACCTCCTGCACCATCCCTGCCCTTGCCCTCCTGTGGGGCCCTGCAGTGCGGGTGGGGGAGCTCAGCTCCCTCCCAGACAGGGCCTGGGTGAGATGAGGAAAACTGCATCCAAGCCAAAAGAAAGAAAATGACAGCTGTTTGCCCCTGTTATTTCCAGGGCCATAGTAAGAGCCGCCTGTGTTGTTTTAACTTTTGGCTGGTTTTCCTGGAAGCTGCTCTCTTGCCCCTGGAGAAAAAGGCAACTGCAAAAACAAAGCACTGAGCAATTGCAACTGCTCTTCCCGGACTGTGCCTCCAGCCAGGGTGGCTGGCTTTCACTGCCCTGAAAGCACCGGGGCACTAGGGAACAAGCCAGGTGCCCTGAATGCTTGAAGTCCCTCTAGATTTACCCATAGTGGTATGGGCAGTGCTTTCCTTAAGGCTTGCTGTCTGGACTGACTCCTGCACCTGTGATTTTGCTGACAGCAAAGTGCTAGGTGCAGTTTTGCAGGTGCAAATAATTGTGGTCCTATTCAAAAATACATAGACATATGCACAGCAGGTGCAAGCAGGTAAGAAAATGGTCTGGATATTCACCTGTGCTCCCTTCATCTTGGTACAAATACACCCATGCTTGCTCTGCAAACAGGAAAGAAAGTGCAGGTCCTTCTCCTGCATTATGAAGCCTTGTCTTCTCCTGCATTTTTGGAAGGATCTTTAAAATGGAGTTGCCTTGATAGAAGAAGGCCAAAGGAGGCATTTTCTGTTGTTTTTTTTGTTTTGTTTTGTTTTTTCCTTTGTTTACCTGCTTATTTGTTTTTCCTCAGGCAAGATGCCACAGCTCTGTTCCTTCTCCTGCTACCTTCTCACCAGTCGCTTCCCCCTCCTTTGAGCTGATCCTGTAGCAAAGTGACTCAATCGTGCTATTTGTGGCACAACAGTCATTTTTCTTTCCAGCAGCCTCTGATGTCAGAGACCGGGGAGGATGACACCCTGGCAGGCCCCAGCTTTCAGCGAGTGTTCAGGCAGGATCAGGCTCAAACCCCGGATCAGACCACAAGGTCCAAGTGAGCTCACATGGAGCCAATGGGTATTTCGTTTGACTTCAGTGAGGACAAGATCAAGCTTCAGATAACTTGTTTCCACGAGTAAATGAAGCTCTTTATTCTGCCGCTCTGCTCCATTGTGGAAGTTGCGTGTCAGAAAAGCATATGCTTGTTTTTGATAGAATTAACGAATTAGTGGATGAAGGGAGTGCAGCAGATGTAATACAGCTACATCTTAGGAAAAGCGTTCGATACAAAAGCTTACTCCAAAATTAATTCACACTGGGCTGGGATTAAAAGCCGGTTGCCAGATCTCCGACAAAAGGAATGCATAAACAGCCACGGGCTGCGTCGGGGAGGCGACGCTGGGCTGCAGGACCAGCGCTGGTGTTTCCCAGCTCCGTCCCTTCCAAGCTAGCAGATGGCCCAAATCCCGGGGTCTGGAGCCCAGATCCAGCCCCGGGGATGCTCCAAGCAGCTGAGGATGTGTGGTCTGCAGTGGGAGGATGCAAACCCAGCAGAGCCAGCGGGGTTTTAGGAGATGGAAGGTGGTGAGGTGGGGTTGTGTCCACACTCCTCTGACCCCCAGATACCTTGAAGGGATTAAAGGTACCTGCAAAGTATGGGAGAGGTCACCTGGAGCACACAGCAAGGAATGTGCTAAAGAAACAAGGAAAGGCTGCAACAGGAAGGGAGGCTTAAAGGAGCTGCCCACAAAGATGAAAAGCAGTCAACTGTTGGTGTAGGGGAGGGAGGTGGATAAGATATTGAGGAAGAGCTGTGTAGAACCAGCTGGATTTAATGCATTTTTCCTCCTAATGGCTTTTTGTCAGAAATTGCATTGGTTTCATCAAATTTTAAACAAAAAAAAAATAGGGAGAAATTTTTCATTTAAGAAAAAAAAAATTTTTTTCAAAGTGTTGATGTTTCAATCCTAATTTTATGCAGGGAATTTTTCACTTATGTCAATAATTCCCTCTCTATTTCATGCTGCTTGCACTACCACTGCTGGAATTTGAGAGTTATAGGGAGAAACATTGAAGCCTTTCTCTGAACCCCCAGAGACTGTCTAGCCTACCTCTGCCATAATATTCAATAAGCTTTACATTAGCACACAGATAGGCTATACATTATGGTCTGATATCTGTATTTCCTTTTCTAGACTATGCAGTTTCCATTTGGTAGTGAAGCAAGTTAACATTCATCAAATGTTGATGTCGTCAGTATTTTCCTATGTTTCCAGAGACCTAAAAATAGAAATAGCTGTAACAATGCTGAAATCCTCATATGGTAATTTGAAATCGCATTTGAAACCGGCTTAAAAACACCCTTCGGGGAAATCTCGAAGCTATTTGATTTCGTTCCAATTAAGGACCAAACTGAACTCCAGCAGAACAGGTGCCTCGAGGAGCTCAGCATCCCTGTGCTCACAGGGGAGCGGAGGGCTGGGGCGCGGGGCAGCAGGCGCGGAGCCGAGTGGACAGCGAGCGAGATGCAGCGCCTGGCTGGCAAGGAGCCCAGGCGATGTGAGCTGAGCAACTGAAAAACTGCAGAGGAATTTGATGACGGAGACTAAATCCTGTGCAGGGAGAATGAGGGATCTCCTCCTGCGAAGGTGGTGTAGCGGTGGGGGTGTGCGTGTGTTTTGCTTTCTTTTTTTTTTTTTTTTCTTTTTTTTTTATTCCTGCCCATGATAGTCACCGCAGTGAGGTGTGGTTTGGAGACAAGGCAGTTTGTGTAGATGCAAAGGAGCCAAGGCACAGCAGGGCACTGAGCCCATTGGGAACGCAGACCCCTGCTTTCCCCATCAGTGTAAATGCCTGTTCAGGGCTTGAAGCAAGGCGGAGAGAGCTGTTATAGATCAGACATCTCAACACTTGCAGTTTAAACCCGAGTGAAGCTGGATATATTTGCTTTGGCAGCACATGGTTTCTTCTTTTCACAGGGTTAAGTTCCCAACAGCCAGCTGCTCCCTGCAGTGTAGCTGCTCCTGTGGGGTGTCAGCCTTTGCACTACAGCAAACTGACCCACTCCTGGGCCAGGCAGCAGCCCGAGCACCACTTGTAGCTCACCTTATGCAGGGCAGAGACCCAGGTGAGCTGAGGCACATACAGCATCCCTCCCACCCGCTCACCCACCAGCAGGTTGCTGCATCGTGCCTCTGGGGCTGCCCTCCCTGATCAACATGGTTTGGGCTCTGCTGGAGCTCATCTTCTTTATAGCACCCATTTTCAGCCCGTTTCTTGACCAGGACCTAGCTATGTCTGAATTACATTCCCCAAATTCAGGACTGGGATTATTGGTTCTCCAGTTGGTATAAAGGGTTCTCTCTCTCCTGTCTCGCTCGGAGCCTGCTGTTTGCAGACATGTCCTTGCTCTCCCTATGGGTGTTCTCTGATTTTTATGGAGTAGGGATCTGGCAGGTTATAACTGAGCAGTATTCTCTACACTGAGACCCCTGAGCAGCAATTTTCTCCTTCCATCTTGCAGGCCAGAAGAGAAGAAATCTGCAGTTTTTCTCTTTGCTTCCCCCTCCCTCCCCAAGAGAGGTTTCTCTGGAAATGTGCGAGATGATTCAGTCTCTACCCTGCCTCTAGCAGCTCTGCCTGCTCCCTCCGCAGGTTAGGCAAAGGCAACAGAAATCTTTCCTTTGGCAGCCTGGGTGTAAGCAGCTGGGCTCGTGTCCACCCAGCTGGGCTCCAAAGCTGGTGCTGCAGCCTTGCACTGCTCACGCCACCCAGCTCCAGTGCAGAGATCTGGGTGTGGGAGAAGGGTTTGTTCAGTGGGTGAGGGGAAATGAGAGTTCAGTTGGGAACCTGACAAATCCCCATGTGCGTTTTAGCCTTCTAGGGCCAGAATGAGGGACTTAGCTGGGAGCACTAGTCGGGCACAGAAGTGCCTGCATCTACACTTCAACTGCCATCCCCTGAAAACACGTGCTTTTTCCTCTCCCAGGGTGGAAAACAGGTTGATTTCGATTACTGGTACCCTGAATACTAGTTTAGAAGAGCTTTTTTTCTCCTCGTCTAATTTGAGTGCAGCGCATACTGCTGTTTATCAAAGGATGCCTATGCAAGCACAGATGCTTTTGGAAACAGAGTGACCTTAGCAGGATTGTGCCAGGACTTATGGAGTCGGTTTTAGGCCAGCAGACACAAGGGGAAAATATTCCATATCCTTGCCTTGCTCTTGGTTCTAACATGACCTCCAGGAGTCTGCAAAGATCAGACCATGTTAAAAGAATGGCAAAATCCACCATGGGTTTATAAATCCCTCCAGGCCCTTCAAAGTTTGTGCTTACTGCCAGGCAGAAGGTGACATTTGCCAGCATGATTTTTATGACTGACTCTGAGAATGTACAGAGTAAAAATTCGATTTCATTTTTTCCCACATTCAGCAAAAGAGCAATTTTGCCTCTCCTTCTACTCTCGCTTATCTGAATCCCAGTACAAGTCTAACTTATCCCTTGAGGGGGGTCTGCACGTGTCCTTTGAAACTCAAGCTGCTTGTGTGCTTTCTCCTCATTGCTACAAATTGAGCTCTGGGTGTCTGTATCACTGGGGACAGGAGCATCTTCAGCTTCTCAGGTAATCTGAAATCCAAAAGGTTTCAACCAGCAACTTAAACTTTTTGTTTTTTAAATCCTTAGCTGTGAGGGTGTTTGAATATTTGTGTTAGTCCATGGATGATGAAACTTACTCCATACCTGCAAAACAGACAAAACTGTAAGTGTAGGCACATGCTGTTCCAGTACCACTTAACATTGACCCCAGAAACCAGTTTCAGGCACATTTAGTTCACTGATATACACATAGTTATGATGCAAACAGTGAAGTATGTCATTTTGTAAGGATGAGTTTAAGGAGAAAGGGACCCTAATTGCTTTAGGAACTCCTCAAAGGTGAATGTCTTTGCTTCTCTCCAACCCAGCCCTCCTTAGAGAGGAGGACCTGTTCCTTTAGGAATCAGATAGTGTTTTGGGGAGGTCATATTTTGCTCTTTACACTCATAGCTGATGAATTTGGTTCTCTCAACACACTGAAGATGATCCAGAGGATGAACTAGTGGCTGAGGGCCTCCAGAGCTGAAGTTTGGTACAGGGAGATCAGACCCAGGGAGCTGAAGGGACAGTTCCTGTGGAGGAGGCAAGCAACAGGGTAGGAGGGAGATGGAGAGGGTAGGATTTAATAGGTGGGAGCTACACACTGCTCTGTATTTGAACTTATATAATCAATCTAAATAAGACAGAAGAAGCCATTAATAAGTAAACAGCGATGAGGAGGATCGGGAAGGGAATGAAAAGGGTGGTGGCATTCAGGTCAGAGAACTCACGGAGGGCTGGTGGTGTGCAGGAGTCTGAGCTCTCCCCTTTGGGCTGCATTGCTTTTCCATGCCTGCCTCTGCCTTGGTGGTACCAGTGCCAGGTGGGCATCACCGCCTCCTTGTAACAGAGACCTAGCACTTACCTGGTGGGACTCGGAGTTTTGTGGCTGTCCTTCTTGAAATGATCCCTACCTCCCCTGGGGCTGAAGGACTCTCTCCAGAGTAAGGTATCTGTGTTGCCTCAGCTTCTGCTTGGATTTGCTAGGTGCTGGCAGAGCAGGGGGATATCCATCAGCACACAGCCTGCCAGAGCTGCTTGACAACTCATGAATGCACGTCCCTTCTTTTTCTTTTTGGAAATGTACAGTGGTTTCTCCCTAGCCCTGTCTCCCCTTGATGGACTGCCTGCCAGCTGTGCAGCAGAGTAGCAGGGAGGGCACTGAGGACTTGGCTGCTTTGAAAGCCTGCAGACCTGAGGAGCAATGATTAGGGCAAGGGCACAAAGATGTCTTTTTTGTGGGGAAGGAAGTGTGAAGGTTGTGATGCGAGGGGGATGACCTGGAGGCCTGCAGAGGGGACAGAAATGGAGGGAGGAGAGGAGAGCTGTAGGTGGCGGGTGGTGGTGGCCAGGCTTGGATGCTTCACTGAGAGCATCGTGTGAAGGGCAGGCGAGCCCCTCCCTTCCGATAGGCAGCGTCTCTGTGAATCGCCATCAGAGCAGATGGAATTCACACCACACACATTTTTGAATTTAAAAGGGGAGGGATGGTGGGTAAAGAAGCAAGAGAGGGGGTAGGGAGAGGGAAGATGTGGGCTGGCCAGGAGCCAGCACCTCTTGCCAGTGCCACGGGGAAGGTGGCACCCTTTTCTGGCGTCCCCTCTGGCCCCACACTCCCTGCTCTGCTCCACTTGGGTCATGTCTCCTCCGGGCACTGCACTCTGTCTAGAGCTGTTTACAGGGTGATGGTTTGTTCTGTCTCCTCATCTCCTTTCACACAGAATGAGTATCCACTCTGCTTTCTGTCTTTTAACCTCTCCTTCTTCTCTGGCTTTCCTTCCCCAAGCTCCTTCACCCCCTGCTTCCCCTTATCCCACCCCTCCGCTCCCTTACCCCGGTGGCCTCCTGTCCTGCACTATGTGCTCTCCTGCCCTTCAGCCCTGCCCCTGCCTCCCCCATCACCACTCGTGCCATCATCACTCTTCTGTCTTCTGGGAGCAGGCGAACAGAGCAGTGATGCTGTGGGTCACCCATGAGCAGGGTATGGCAAAGGGCTGTTGGGGTACAGGATGTTTTTTGAGGTCCGATATATAAATAATTAAACATCCTTCTTTCCTTTCTGTGATGCCACTTTTCTTATCCCAAGAAGGGTGGTTTGTTAAGGCTTAGGAAGCCCAGAGACAGAACCCAGCACCTCAGGCCAGCTGCTCCCCACCTAGTTGTGCTGCAGGAGCCAAACACCCAGGTGGTCCCACAGTGCCAGTGCCCATGGCCTTGCTGGCTGCCCCTTGCTGTGGGTGCAGCACTGCAGCTGAAATGCTCCAGACAAGCAAGTGGCTGCAGTCCAGTGTTTCTCTGCTAGAAAAATAGAAAAAAAAAATATCTGTGTGCTTACTTGGTCCCAGTCCTCACCTGTCCCAGCACTGTTATGTGGGCAGGTCAGCATGAGCCTGGGGCCTCGAGCCAGCTGGGGTATCTCTGTTGGATGCTGAGCTGTGCAGTGTGGATGTGCCCACCCTTTAATTTGAAGGAAAGAGAAATTCTTATCTGATTTTTAAGGACCGATGCCCTCTTAATCTCATTTTTCTCCTTTCTGTCCTATCTGTCCTGAAGTTCTCTCCTTTTTGAATCAACAGGGATAAATCCTGCTCTGATGTAAATCTCTGCTGATGTAAATTGGTGTGATCTTGCAAAAATCATTGGAGTGGCTCTGGATTTATGTTGGCTGTTAGTGTGAGCGGGATTTGGCGCATGGAGTGTGGTAGCCATAGCTCACTGTGTCGTGCTCTGCATTTCCAACCAGCACTGCAGGTGACGAACAAATCCTGCCGAGAGGCACGAGGGTCCCTCTCCATCCAGAACAGGCTTCCCCTGGATGTCCTTAGCGCAGCCACGTTTGCCAGCCAGGCTGCGACTCAGGGATGGACACCGCAGAAAGGTTTTAGCCTGCAGGGTCCCACAAATGGGGTGGAAAATTTTCATTTAATCCATTTTTGCATCGCACACTTTAGGGGAAAATCGGAGAGCGCGTTTGTCGCCGCTGTTTCCCAGGGGTGCGGTATAATGCATACAGTACAGCCGTGTGCGGCACAGGGGATGACTCACACCTGGCCGTGACTCCCTCGTCTCTGCGCCCGGCCGGGATGGACCATGCACCTGCCACCGTGGGCTCTCCAGGCAAAGTTTGGCTCCCCCAGGTGTGCTTGGGGCTGTCCCCCGTGCCCAGGTGGACAGGGGTAGGAGAGGCGTTGGGTTGCCCGCAGTCCTCCCCGAGGTGCCGAACCCGGCAGCTGTGAGATCAATGCGTGCAGTCCCAACGCCGCGGTGATAATTTGTACGTGGCTCCTGCCCTGTCATCCTTCTCCCCCCCTGTGCTTTCTCCTCCACCCCAACTGCATTACGGATAAAAGGGTTAAGAGCTCGCCCGGGCCCCCTGCTTGGAGAGAGGGCAGTTGCAGTGTTGTATCTAGACCCAGCGAGGATATATATAAATTCCCTCCGTCTCTTCGGATCTATTTATAGCACGGCAGGCAGTGGCAAAGGCTCTCCTCAAGGCTTCATCTCCTACAAACAGTCTTCACAGACAGCAGAGAGATAAATTTAGCACACGAGATTTCTTAAAGAGCCAGCAGCTCCGCGGGGCCGCTCGCCCGCCCTGCTTTGGCCCCCACCCCAGCACCCCCGGGCTGTGCTCTCCCACGGGTGCTTGCACCCCCGTTCTGCCACCACCTCCCCTCCAATTTTCCATCCAGCTTCACCCTTCCTGCCCCTCCTTCCCCATTCTGCTCTCCTTTTTTCTTTCATTGATGCTTTTTCTCTTTTGCTGGTTCGCCATCTCATCCTCTCCGCTTCCTTGTCTTTTTTTTCCCCCCCTTTTCTCTGTCTCCCTGGCCACAGGGCTCAGAAGATAAAGCTTTCTTGTTAACAGTTCACTGGTTATGCCTACATAGTAAAAAATGTGTAGCTTGATTAATGCCTTCCAGATGGTTAATTGAAAAAAAGAGGGGGGGGGAATGCACCAATCTCTCCCCTCTCTTCAGCACTCTGCACACATACACTGCATAGGAAGAAAACTGCATTGAAGGGTGAGGGGAGCAATATATTTGAGAAATGGGGGCAGCCTGCTAACTGTAGGGCTGGTAAATTAGCGGCTGTTCTGCTCTGTGCCTGCTTCCTACCCGTTCCCTCATCTACCCCACTGCAAAATGCCCCCATCCCAGAGAGCGACGCTTCTCTGTAACACACAAGCACCCTTCTTGCACGCACGTGTGAGCGCTCCATGGGCACTGAGTGGCTCTGACACCCCCAAAGCAGCACCAACCCTCTTCCTCTCCCCGTACTTATTTTTATAGGAGATGTGCACACGTGCATTCATGTGTCAGGCAAATCTTGCTCACGAAATCACTCACACAAGAGTGAATCTGTGAGCGGAGCTGCCAGCTCATGGTCCAGGAGCAGGAGGGCAGTAGGTACAATGGAAGGATTGGGACTGCAGTGGGGTTCTTGAGGCAATTTGGGAAGGAGAACAAGGGAAAAACACGGTCAGTCATTCTTCCCCCTAGGTCATGGCCAGGCAATTTAATTGATGCATTTTCAGTTTATGGACATGTGTCCTCTGCCTCACTCTAATAACCTGACATGTCTCTCCCCCTCTGCCCATAGCTCTGCCTACTCCCAGTTTCTTTGTCTTTCTCCTGGAGAGACAGAGGAGGAACACAAATCCCTCCCCACCTCGCTAATAGAGACACTGCCTTGCTGACGTGAGTCACGAAGGGTTTAAGCCATGCAGTTGAGGGTGAGCCGCATCCAGCCCCCCGCACACCTCCCTCCCGCCCTCCCACCGCGGCTCTCCCTGGTTTCCAGGGAAACAGCGGCCCCAAATGCTGCCTGACTTTCACGTCTGCCTTTCATTTCTCCTTCTTTTTTTTTTTTTTTTTTTTTTTTTTTTTTTTAAATAATAATAATAATAAATATATATCCTATTTTTTTCCCCTTCTTTCAGGATCACTACCACAGCTGCTTGCATGATGGACCTGCGGAGGTACCCCCTGGACCAGCAGAACTGCACGCTGGAGATCGAGAGCTGTGCGTATACCATGCGATGCCACGTGCCAACCTGCCCCAGCCAAGTCTTCCCACTCCTGGGCTGCCTCCCCCGGGTGTTAACCCCCATCCAAGGGTGTGCCCTGGGTGGGACCGGGCTTTCTCATCCAAACTCTATTCCCTGGGGACCTCATGGGTGAAATGCCCAGGAAAATAGAGATCTAGCAGCAGGCTGGGCACTAAAAGCACCATTGCTTTTGGTAGAAAAGCCTCCCTTAGACCTAAGCAAGCCCTGGAAAGCTGTCCTCACTGGTGGCTGAGCCTGCTCTTCACGAGAGGTGGGACCAGAGCTCTCCACAGCCCCTCCCTGCTTGGATTTTCCTTGGACTCCCATGAAAAGCCTCCCCTGACCACGCTGGCGAAGGGAGGTTGGTCTCTCCCTCATAAAAATGCACTGCAGTATCCCCGCAGGAGTGGTCCAGAGCAGCAGATCTCACAGTAATGATGATGCAGCTTCAGTGGTGATTATCAGAGAATTGCTTTTTTCATAAAAGAGGTCCCACGGCATCGGTAGCCGGCAGGCACGGTGCTGCCTCCCCAGCCCTGCCCGCGCCTGGCAGCCCTGCTCCCGCTCGGGATGCACAGCGATAGCAGTGCTTGGCGTGGTGGGTAATGGGATGTAAATGAGGTCCTCCTGGAGGCACTAATGGCATGTCATTTCTGGCACTCCTTCGTATTTTGAGAATAGTTTACGGTACAACCAAGAAAACAGAAGGCAGAGAATTACCCACAGTTCCCCATGTTGCGATTTTGTTCTTAATGGGACATGTCAAGCCAATTTGTTAGTTGAAGTTACACTTCCTTACAATATTTCTAAGATCTACGCAGAGATGAAGAGACTCATGGTTCCCTTCCTAAGAGCTTTTGTCTCTCACACTCCTGCACATCACAAATCCACAGGGCTCCATTTTGTTTGCTTCCACATCCACACAACTTTGGAACAACACTCCTTTCATGCCTGGCTTAAAAAAAAAAACACACTGAAAACAAACAAACAAGAAAAACAAACACCAAAATAACCCTTTTGTGTTGCGGGAGCATTGGGTTTGTGAAGCAGCAGCATGCAGCTGGGGTCTCCTTCCCCACAGCAGCCTGTGGCACTTGCCTGCAGGAGGTAAGCCCGGGCTGGCAGTGCCTGTTGATCCAACCCCCTGTCCTGAAAACAGCCCTCACCCCATAAACCCTCTCCTAGCTGTGTGCCAGGACTGAACAAAAAAGCGATGAGGCAGGCAACAAACAGGCCATTAATCTGACATTTCAAGACATTGTATCAATACTTTATGATATTTCAGGTTGAAATGACTTATCTTTGTGAAAGTTCTTTTGCTTTTTAACATTAAAATGGAAACTTCGTTTTCCTTTCTAAAGCTGCAAATCAAAGTGGAACGTTTATTTTTAGACTGAACAACCTTTCCCTTTAGAATCACTTTAAAAAATGGCTTCTCAGAAAAAAAAAAAAAGTGTTTGATTTCACATTGCATAATAAAAAAAAAAAAAAAAAAAAAAATTGGTACCCAATATCAGCAGGTCGTAGAATAAATGGAATAGAGCTAGTTAACTGTGAGATATCCTAAAATTAGTTACTGTAATTTGACATTTTCATTGCTGATCAGGAAGTAAATTTGAAGTCACTGCTGTTAAATTTGTGGATGATGAAGATAGCAGCCTGCGTGGCTTGCTTGCTGCACATTTGAATACATCCCGCATACATCTGAACACAGCTAAATGCAGAGGTCTGGGCACGGGACTGAGGGACAGTCCCTGCCCGAGCATTGGCCAGGGGAAATGATGGAGGGATCGCAGCCCCGAGCATCACTGCTGGAGGTTTCGTGGCAGGGCTCTGACAGAAAAGGCTGGAGTGAGCCTCAGTTATATAAACCAGGGGAGCAGTGAGTCAGAGAAGGGAATCGATTGGCCTCTGAATATGTTGCTGGTGAGCCTGGGAAAGGGGCTCTGTCTAATTTTGGTTTCCATAATTTAGAAAGGAAGTTGAGAAATCAGAAGAGGTTGAGAAAAGATGCTAAAAACCGTGCGCGAGCTGGAGCAGATGTTTTGCAGTAAGAAACTTAAATAGCTCAGCCTGGCTTGTTTACTGCAAAGGAGGTGGAGAGGTGACTTGTTTACAGGCTGGGTGCACCTCTGCAGAGGGCAAGCGCTGGGTGGAAAGAGCTTGGTAACCTCAGAAAAACACAGAGCGACCACCAGTGTCTGAGAGTCTGAATTCAGGTGGAAACTCACACACGATGTTTGTAGCTGCGAGCATGTTTGAGCCACCGGAATCAAGCATCGGGAGCAGTGAGGGCTTTGCTTTTTCATGACTCTTTCCACACTTAGTGCCTTGCTCTGGGAGATGCTGCAGCCAGATGCAAACACCAGGTCCTGTGCACAAAGCCAGGGTAACTGAGGCAGGGCAGCAAGCTGTGACACCTTGGTGTCTGCAGCAGGGGAGATGACCTAAGGGTGCCTCTGAATCCCTGTGGTCTCGTGAGTCTGGGTGCTTTACCACTTAGGGCCATGGAGCAGAAGCAGCTGTCGGAGGAGGTGGAGGCCTGGCTTGACTGATTTTCACCAGCAGCAGATCTGGCACAGCGTTTGGAAAATGCTTATTGCTTTTTTAGCACCTGTGAATAAGCGCAGTAATGACCGTGAGCACAGGACGTGGGCTTGGACACTACAGAGTCATCAAATAACTCAGTTTGGAAGGGACCTCAGGGTATCTCCAGTCCAGCCCCCAGCTCCAAGCAGGGTCAGCCATGAGATCAGAGAAGGTTACTCAGGGCTTTGTCCACTCAGGAGCTGCAGCGTGACACCATCCTCAGAGGTTCAGATCTGAGCTGGGGGAACCCTTGGCATTTAAGGTTAGGTAGAATAATGCCTCCTCCTCTATTCAGCAGCTCTTCGTTCCCCTGCTGTCACTAACAACCTGGTGCTGGCTCTGGTGGCCACTCTCTGTAGTGGATGTTGGCCTTGCTGGGTGCTGCAAGCCACCTGCCTCTGCTGCCAGGGCTTGTGGCCAAGGCTGGCTGTTGTGCTGCAGCTCAGGTGGTGAATAAAAGCTGTCTCTGGGTACAGGTGAAGTTTGTGCTCTGAACAAAGCGTTCCACAGTGCTGTACTACAGCCTGTGTATATGTTGGTGCTTCACTGAGCACAGAGGTGCTCCCGTGGGGCTCTACCCTTTGCTTAGAATAAGAGGACACCCTTGTCCAGTACCAGCCACGGTGCTGCAAAGCCTAGCTTGCCAAAAGCAATGTTAATTTTCAAGTGGAGATGACTCCTTGCCCACAAGGGCAGTAGGCAGGGCTGTGACTATCGCACTAATGGGAGCAGAGCTACATGATTTTGTCCCCTGGGCCTTGCTCCCAGTGAGACCAAAGCACCTGGGCAGTCTTTCTCCTGGGACTGTGCCTGTGGGCTCCTCAGCATTTCCAGCCCATGCAGCCCTGCTATCTATAGTTCAGGGTCAAAGCATGAGGCTGTACCCTCAGCTGAGTTAACCTCTGAACAATTCCATTATGCTGAAACATAAGGGATGAGCATTCATCACCATGCTGCCTTCCCTTCCTTTCTTCTCTTGTTAGTGCTCTTTCAGCCAGTGCCTGGCAAAGGCAGTCTCCAATCTCAGAGGCTCTGTCCACTTCCCAACTCCAAACTTTGACTGAGAGTATTTATAAGAAGGAGGTGCTCTGATGCTCAAATTCCTTTTCAATCACTGTTGTAAATATTTTATTTATTTTTTAATCTCTTGGAGTTTTTAATACTTGGAGGCTCTGTTTACCTAGTCTACATCAGAATGTATTGTGTGATCTCCCCCTTCTGGTAAAAGGAGGCAGTTTATAAAAAGCAAATTGCAGTGTTTGGTGCAATTTTTGGTTCAGATGCTCAAGTCCCTGTCACGTTAGCCATGGAGATTATATAGCACAAATCAAGACTTGGTGGACCATTTCCCACATTTTTTTCCTGAATCCTAGCCAGAAGGAGGAGTTCTGACCTTTTTTTTTTTTTTTTCCCTTTTCTTTGGGGGACTGTACTGCCAAGCTCAGCTGAAGAAAAGTACGTCAGCAGGGAGGAGGTCTGCTTGCTGTCTGATGGTGTGGGCTTTCTTTTGGATCCTCTTCCAGATCACCTTAGAGAAAATGGGGGTGTCATCTGCTGCAGCTTGTCAGCTTGGTTTTCTCTCTGTGCTTCTCCACCTCTGCAGATGGTTACACGGTTGATGACATTGTCTTCTTCTGGCAAGGAAATGATTCTGCTGTCACGGGGATGGAGGTGCTAGAACTGCCCCAGTTCACCATTATTGAGCAGAGGCTGGTCAGCAGGGAAGTGGTCTTCACCACTGGTAAGTGTCTGCCCCAGGGATGTGATGAAATACATCAACCCTCTGCTGATCTAGGTCAGTGTGATTCCTCCTCTGATCTAGATGCTGAGGCTTTAACTTAGGATCTAGGCTTTAGTTTAGGGTCCTGTTCCTTTGAAAGAGAGGCATCTGCTATATCAACATCGTTTGATTTTTTTGGATGCAGTTGTTTTAATTTCTTAATCAAAACTCCAGCTGAGCTCAAAACAGAACCTCCTTAGAAGGTTCTCAGACTTTACCTTATTTTTACATGGTTTGCAACTGGCTCCTAAAGGCAATGTAGGTGTAGCAGCAGACAGAAGAATATTTGACTTGAAAAGCAGGTGGTCTATGGAATGAAAGAAACCCATCTGCACACTGCAATAAAAAGATCTGGAAGGAACGCTTGGGACAATTCAAATACTGCCAGTTGGAAAGTTGGAGGGGTTTGGATTTTGGTTGCTCTGTTCACTTTGATCTGGCATGGAGCTCACTGCCAAAGCAGCAAGCCACACACCTGTTACATGGTTTTTGGAAAGCCGTGAAATCAAAGCCAAAGTCCATCCGTGGTGGTGGCAGATGGTGATGTTGCAACGGTACCTCAATAGGCATGCCAGGGGCAGGGTCCCATTGCAGTGGTAATCTAGAGATCTATAAGAGGCAGTGTTTCTCCAAAAGGAGTTTGCAATCTAGATAGATAAGACCTTCAAAAAAAAGGACTGGTGAAGTACTGTATTCAAGCTGTGCAAATGGCACATGTTGGTAAGAGAACATAACCTCCTTTTTCCCAGTCTACCTCCTTGATCATTAAAGAATGTTGTTCTCCTTTTAGCTTAGCTGCCAACCCACAATTATACTCATATTTCAGGCTGCTGTGTTGCCTAGGGAAGGAGGTGAGAAGGAAGAATGGCCTGGACGTTGTTTCAGTGAGAGACACAGCTTCGTCTCTGTAAAAATGACCATGCTCCAGTGGAAGGACAGTAAAAGTCCTTATTGTTGTCACTGTCCCCATTAGGTTCACTAAAAGATTAGTAGGAAGTTGCAAGAACTTTAAAAAAAAAAAAAAAAGAAAAGAAAAAGACCTACAGATTAACTAACAGTACTCTATTTGCATATGAATTTACCCAGTCTGACCATAACCCATTTTTAGAATAGCATGGGAAAAATACAATTCAGATCTTCATTGTTGTTTGGAGGAAAAGCTAGCACATGAAACAAAGGAAAATCATCTCACTGAATCCAGATATAGGGTTAAAATCTCCTGTGTACATCTATGTCTTATTGGAACGTACCATAATGGCAGTTTCTGCTGAGTACTGAACAGACATTATCCCATGATGTCTGATATAATAATGTAACTTATGTAGAACTTCCTTTCTTCTTAATATTCTGAGCCAACTGAGCAGACTCTGAAGAGCCCCTCCCTAAAGCTGATGAGTCTGCAAAACCTAATGAAAGACTCCTCATTATCACTGGCTCTTGAGAACGTTTTCCAAATAAAATTTCAATTTCTATCCCAAGCTCCTACCATAAATACAGCCTCACCCACCTCTCAGACAACATCTCCCTCTAATATCTCATTGACAGGTTCATATCTGCGCTTATCCTTGAGTTTCCGGATCAAGAGGAACATTGGTTACTTCATTCTGCAGACCTACATGCCATCTATCCTCATCACCATCCTGTCCTGGGTCTCCTTCTGGATCAATTATGATGCTTCTGCTGCACGAGTGGCGCTGGGTAGGTATCTTTATATTTTACACTGAAGAAGGTGGTTTTTTGAGGGAGATCAGACAGTGCAGCTCTAAGAAAGAAAACACTTTTTTCTTGATGAGGTAGCAACGAAACAAGCTGTTATCCCAAATGAAGAACATTTCTTCCGAGAACAAACTGGAAGTTTTCATCCTGAAATGTGACTTTTTTGGTTCAGAAGTATTATCTCCTAAGTCTGAGTCAGTAAAAGTTACATTATAGATTTCTGTAGGTGCAGGTTCAGACTCTGTAACAAAGGCATAAATGGTCACAGCTTCTCAGACATGTGAGATTGTGACATGCCATGAACCCACCAGTTCCCTCACTCTAGTTTGTACTTGTTTTCTGAAGCAGAGAAATCTGGGCACCTCTTGGCCAACAGGTGTGCTGGGAGCAGTTTAGTTAGATGGTACATGCTGAGAGTGGATGGCCAAAAAGCAGTAAGTATAGTGAGTGAATGGCTAAACGTTTAAGAAAATAAAGAAAGTAGCATTACACATCTTCATGATATTTTAGGCCCTATACAGACACTTTCTTGTAGCTGAAGACCTTCATAACCAAGTCAAATGTGGGACAGTAAAGTCCAAGTTTTTCTTAAGCATATGTTCCCCTAAATAGAGATGTTTTCCTACGAGAGGAAGAAAAAAAGAGATCTTTTAAGCAACAGAAGGGAAGTGGGGGTGGATTGCAGATGAGGATTTTGAAGAAGGAACAGGAGAAAAGGGGGTTGGCTGGCATATGAGAATGGGGCTGTGCAACATGATAGAAAGTTCAGAGGAAATAAGAGAGCCAAAGAGGGAGAAGAATTTCAGCTGGGGGGGGGAGGAGGGTTAGGACTCAGGGAAGCAATGAGGCACAGATAGAGGCTGGGTCTTACAGAGCAATTTGAGGGTTTAAATTAGCTCTAGAAGAAGAGAGAGTTTGTGAAGGCTCGGAGGAAGCGTGGTTTGTACAGAGACACATCAAGAGATGATTTGGCTGTACTTGTTTGGAAAGTCTGGAGCAGGAAGGGGACAGGAAGAACATGGTAAATTGAAAGGGTAAGTTGCAATGACAAGAGTATAATCAGTGAGAGAAGAAAAAGAGATCGCGGCAGACATTGCTGGCACAGTGAGAGTATAAGCAGAAGGGTGGACACGAGATGCACAGCTGTTGAATTTCTGCTGACATCTGGATTCAAAGGAGAAGACAGAAGCAAAACATCATAGGTCAGAACTGCAACAGCTCTCGCTAAGCCATTCCTGACAGCTCTCTATCTAACTTGTCCTAAAAAAGCTCCAAAGAAGTAGACTCTGCAATCACCTCTGGGCACTGTACCTTCAGATTTGCCTCTTCATACAGTCAAAAATCTCTTCTTTGCCTCTATCCTAGGTCTCCAATGCAATTTGTCTAGTTTTGGTAGACACAGAGAACATTCTATTCCACCTCCCTCCTTCCTCCCCCCCCCCTCCTTTTTTTTTGCACAAAGCTTCTGGATATTGAAAGACTGTTGTCATATATCCCTTCTGTTTAGTCTTCTGTGGACTGAAGACTATGTTTGTTTAAGATGCAGGAAATATAACTAGGCCTAAAAAGGAAAACATGAGAGGAGTTTGTACAGATAACTGAAGTACTGAGGGGTAAAGCTGGTGAGAGGAAGGTGCAAATGTATAGAGCCAAGGATGTGGACAGAAGCCTATGAGGCAGGTAAAAGGAGGGCCATGAAGTAGGAATCCCTTCTCTCTTTGTCATATTCATGGCACTGGAAAGACGAAGCAGATTAAAAATTCATGTCAAGGATACTGAGGCATTCAGTAGTGCCCAGGGAAACCTAATGAGTTCATGAAGTAGAAAACAGGGAGAAGAGTGAGAGACTAAGAGAAAAACTGTGTATTTCCGATCACAGTGAGTAAAAGAAGGACAATCAGAGAGCACTTGGAAAGCTGAGGTCCAGGGAATGTTGATCCACATTGTTCTGATGATACTCAGCTTCAACATTTTCTCCCACTATTGATGTTTTTTGTTTTTGTTTTTTAATTATTATTATTATATATATATATTTTTCTGCATTAGGCAGCTGGGCTTAGAATAATGACAATTTTCTGCCCAATTGCTTCCAACCTTTCTGAGGTTCAGTCCAGCTGGGAGGAGTGATGGGGAAACTGAGATAGGCATTTAAAGAAACCACCCCACCTTGGTAACAGAACACCTACCCTCTCCTTACAGGGGTCACCACGGTACTTACAATGACTACCATCAACACCCACCTGCGAGAGACTCTCCCCAAGATTCCTTATGTCAAGGCTATTGATGTTTATCTCATGGGTTGCTTTGTCTTCGTGTTCCTGGCACTCCTGGAGTACGCTTTTGTCAACTACATATTCTTTGGGCGAGGCCCTCGGCAGCAGAAAAAACAGAGTGAACGGATCAGCAAGGCTAACAATGAGCGCCACCGTTATGAAGAGAAGAGGGTGAGAGAGCAGGTTTGTCTCCTTCTTTCATTGTGGGAGGAGAATTCAGTCTCTCCACTGCTCATTCAGTCCTGGGTGAGCTGTGGTGCAGCCTTTCTCCTCATCATGAGAGAGAAACTTCAGTTCCCTTGTGTTGTTAACACAGATCCACTGAAGTTTGCAGACAGATGCCCAGAAAGATCTCTCCCCAGTGATTACTGGGATTTTTTTCTCCTTGATCATTTGGTCATCATCCTCAAGCCAATCTCATCAGGACCATCCTCTTACAAGGACAGGTCTAGCCCAGAGTACCCCTGTGGTTTTTGGTCTAATCTACTGGCAAAATCACGTTGCCCCACTCACAAGTTTGTTGCAAGCACAGGCTCCAGCCTGTGGGCAACCAGCATTGATGTACAACCTTTACAAATGCATAAGTCCAGCTTCAGAGCCCACTGGTAATCCAACCAGCATTACTGGTACACAGAAAACAGTTCAAAATCATCCCTGGTGGCATAGCCATGTGCACACTGTGCACAGGACAACCTTGCTACCTTTCTCTCTGTCTTCCCTGTTCTAGGTTGACCCCTACGGTAACATCCTCCTCAGCACTCTGGAGATGAACAACGAGCTGTTGGCCACGGACATGATGAGCAGCGTCGGCGACTCTCGAAACTCTGTCATGTCCTTTGAAGGCTCAGGAATCCAGTTCCGGAAGCAGCTGGCCTCTCGGGATGGATTTGGTCACCACCCAACCCTGGACCGCCACGTCCCGCTGACCCACCATGCCGCAGCCCGCAACCGTGCCAATTGCCGTCTCCGCCGGCGGTCATCTAAGCTGAAGCTCAAAATCCCAGACCTGACAGATGTCAGCACCATTGACAAGTGGTCACGAATCATTTTTCCAATCACCTTTGGATTCTTCAACCTTGTTTACTGGTTGTACTATGTAAATTGATGCCTGCAGCCTCCAAGAGAGATAGGGACAGACACTCAGACAATGACAACACAGGAGTGTTGTGGTCTTTTGGGTTTGGGTTTTACTCTTTACTATCATTATCATTTATTCCTTTGATTCATTAGATTTATTCTAAGCTTACTCTTCTCTTTTCAGCACATGTAGAACCACGGAGTGTTGGGGGGGATAAGGGAGAGAAGGGTATATGGGAGGGGATTTGGTTTCAGGGAGGGATGTGTTTGTCTTGATTTTGGTTTCCTGCTGAAGGACTTAAATCATTGTAAAAAAGAAAAAGAAAAAAAAAAGAAAAGAAAAAAATAAGAAAAAAAGGAAAAGAAAAAAAAAAGAAAAAAAAAGAAAAAGAAAAAAAGACATAAAAAGAAAAAAAAAAGAAAAAAAAACAACAAAAAAAGAAAAGTTTTAAATGGGGGGGAGGGAGATTTAAAGAAATTGAGTCAAAAACTGGTGGGGGGGATAGGTTATCTTCGGCTGTGCTCACTAATGCGCTATCCTCACTTCCATTTCACTACTGAATTTCATCTTTCTCTTCTCAGTATTACTATATTTTTTTAATCTCTCTTCTGTTGCTGTTCTTAACCCCTTCATGTTTATTCTTTCATAGATTCATGAGATAGTGGGTTTTCATTCTCATGCTATGAGATTTCTCTTTTCTTTTTCTCTCTCCCTCTCTCTTGCTTACAAGCCTAAAAGAATCTTTTAAACCAACAAATAAAAAGAATATTTATTTTGGAAGAGCTGGGAAGGGGGGAGGACAGGGCAATTATTTGGGAGGGAAGGGGCAATGTGGGGGTATAGGGGGGTGGGAGGAGGGAGCTTATCAAAAGCAAAGGCACATTTGCAAGTTGCCTTTTTCCACCTTCAGGAGTCTGCAAGATGTTTTTCCTGTGTGAATGGGTGTGGGGGTGTGTGTGGCGCATCTGTGTGTGTGTGTGCGTGTGGATGTAGATATGGATGTGTGTGTGCAAGCATGTTTTCTGGGGTGGGGAGCTGGGGAGGGGGGTTTTGTAATGTCTTTTGTAGAAAGAGAACTCAGATGACATTTAACCGGAAGTGGTTTGGGGGGAATAGCAGGGTTTTGTTTGCTCATTGCAACTTAGCGAGGTTGGAGGTTGGAATCCCAGCTTGTACTAGAGAAATAGGGCTGGGGACAGTAGATTGTGCAAATATACTTGCTGAGGAGAGAGAGGGCTTTGTGGATCAGCACTGGGATGGTGCCATTGTCCACTGCTGGCATCTGATCTAAACTGGTTTAGTCCTGAAATGAGGGCTTGTTCCTAATCATTTCCACCCTGCATCTTTCTTACTGAGTTTTTGGGAGAAAAGCAGTTACAGGACTCTGAAAACTCAGCCATTTCCCCCCACTACCTGCTCTTTTTGCCAGACAAGGGACTTCACACTCCAGTCTACCAAGTAACCATAGCCTACAGCAAGGTGCAGGAAGGGGTGGATGTTGTTTAACTCGTTGTGCTTCAGGATGAAAAAAAATCCAGAAATGATAACTATTCCCTTTCCTAAGAACTTCAGAAGCAAATAGTGGGCTGGCACCCTCTGATGTGTACTGCTTCTATCTGGCCTTGCTTTGTGTCTGTTAAAACATGCGGAGTGTAGAGAAGAGGACTCTGTGTTCCTTCCTGCAGAAGATGCAACTAAGGATACAGTAGAGTTCTGTGGAGCATCATCCCTCTGGAAGACAATGGTCTTCAAAAACTGGGCAGGCTGAAGGTTGCAATGAAAATGCTGAGCTTGTCTGTGCTTGTGGAAGCCCCTAAGTCTGTAGCAGCTTACATCCACAGGCACGTTATTAAGGTACAGAAGGGTAACTTGGCCTTGGATGGCAAGGTCAACTTTTTTCCAAAGGAGCCAGTGACCTTCAGAAAATCACTGAATTATTGGCCACTTTGGCAATCACTTATGATTGATAATCTCCCTTATAATGTTAATAAAAGCCATGAATATAATAAATTCACAAGTGCAAAACTTTAACCTTAGGGTCATTCTGCCATTCCTGGAGTAATGATGAGAACCTTTTTCTTACCTGATAGAGGTTTTTACATGCCAGACACACAGACACAAACACATGGCCTTGAATCCAAACATCCCTTTATTTTCCTGCAAGCATTCTCTTCCTTTTTTCTTAGATCCCATTGTTTGGGAGAGCAGAGTGATCCTCTGAGACCAGGGAAACTCCTGTTTTTGAGATAACAGATGCATCTAATGCAGTTTCTCATTTACTAATTTATGTCTGTACAGTGCTATGAAAATGTGAATCACTATAGGCCTGACCTAGTAACACTGAAGTCACGGAAAGTTTTGTCTTGACTTGGATGAAGTAGGATCAGGGCTCATCAGAGTAATAAGTATTGTTATTTTTATATCAGTAATGTGTTTTATGCATTTTCTACTGGTAGAATCCTAAACATAAATGTAGAGCATTCATTCTTCTTGATCATCCCCAATCTCTGTCTCCCTCTCATGTTCATGCATGCACACATTTAGTCCAGGCCTCCCTGGACTCACCAAGGTTTTAGCACAACTCTTAAACCAGGATTAGATTCCTAGCTGCCCTGCAGAACAGTCTCTTGCTGGTTTCCACATTTGAGTGATACTGTTGAAACTGGGTTTTCCCAATGTGGTTGCAGTTTATTGTTGACATGGGTCTGTATAGGAATAAGAGTGAAAAGTGAACAGAGCTGGATCATAGGACTAGTGCTGAATCAGGTAGTTTTGTCTGCCTGATACGTAGGAAGTTAAAGGTTGGCCAGAGAAGAAAGTTATACTTTCGAGTGGGGTTTAATTTGGAAATGGCTTTTAAAACCTTTAATGGAAGTCATAAAGTTGTATTTTATGACATCAACAGTATAATGTAGGTGGATATACGCATGCCAGATGGAGGCTGTCTAGCAGCAGGTTTGGTTTTTAAGGGGAATCTAACTAGCTGATTGATCATTAAATAAAATATCTAAACACTTATCCTTTATATATGTGATTGCAGTGTAAAGGGTGGTCAGAACAACAGAAGGAAGAAAAAACAAAGGCAGTTGTAAGAAGCCTGTTAAAGACTGGAGGGAGAACAAATGGCCACATGGTAAGAAATGATGAAGCTGAGGGAGATGACTCAGGAACTCCGGTAAAATGGTAGCTGTAGTAGAAACCTGACAAATCTGTGCCAGGAGTTAGGCACCTGAGAGCTCTCTCAGCTGGTCCCAAAGGCCAGCAGTGGCACACAGATGTGAAGCAAAGCTCAACCATGCTCTTTGCTGCTTGGGCACAGAGCCCTACAGGGAGGGGGCTCCTGCCAGCCACTTACAGACCCATCCAGCCCTGCAGGTATAGCCCAAGGCCTCCAGCAGCTGGAGATCAGGCATGGGGGCGTCTGTGTTTACTCTTTGAGGCTTCAATCAGAGATTGAGCCCAGAATTTCATAGTGACAATCCAAAAGCTTTCCAGGGAAAAAGCACTGCTCAGCTGATTTCTTCACCTGCTGGGATTCAAAGCCAGGCTCCTTTGCTATTGCCTCGGTTCTCTGTTGGCTGGGTTCTCTTTCTTATCAGGAGTCATCCTAGTTTCTCTCTTTGAATGTTTCTGACCTGTCATTGCCAGGCCAGTTTTACTTCATAGAGTCAGTCTTAGTATATCCAGACATCTGGACTATTTGGTCCTACACAATAATCTTTGCCAAAGAGTGTGCGGTCAGGACTTTTCACAGTTCAGGAACTGCCTTATAATTTCTGGTGACAGAGCAGGATGCTTGGAGAACAACTGAGTCCTGTAAGTCAGATGAGTAATAGAAAATGTGGTCCTGGATGAGGGAGGATTGCTGAAGGCCTTTAGACATGCTCTCCTCCAGGATCTAGGTGGCACCTCCATTTTCCCCCTCCATAGCTATGTGTCCACCCCTAAGATAGGCAACAAACCCATGTGTTGCTGTAAGGTCCAGTGATCCAGAAAGGAGACAGTGGATTAAAAAAAAAAATGAGTTTTAATCAAAGAAGGCTGAGAGGTTTCAAGCCATCACAAGCATGAGGAAAGGAAAGGCATGAGCCTCTAATGCAGTGGGTACAAAGCTCATGTTATTGGAAAGTTGGAGGAGATTTCCACTCTGCGCTTGTGTGCCCATTGCTGTCCACCCTTGCTTCATGAAGGGGGAGCAGTGGGAAGGAAAGAGTGTGAGCGCTATTCACACTCAAGAGCGCTGCTCTGAAAAGGAGCTGCTTCTGGCTTTTGCTGGCGTGGTGCAAGAGGCAATTCTGAGTGGAGCTTGGTTTGTCTGCAGCCTGGGACAGGGCTGCTGCTTGCAGGGTCTTGGTGTTTGGGCAGACTTTAACACGAGCATGATGGAAGCACCAGGCTGCCTGAGGGAGCTGGTCTGGAGAAGGTTTTGCACCTTTCCCATGCATAACAGCCTAAGGCAGGCATGTGGAGGAGGAGAAGGAAGGGGAGAAACAGAAATGAAATCTCTCTCAGGATATACATGGCCAACATAACTCTATCGCTTCATTTTCTGATACTGTATAGTGCTGTCACTCAGGGACCTTTAGGAACTAGGACCTTGGGACTGTAATCCTACCTGTCCCTCTCCTATCCCCCCTTCACCTTGAGAATTCCGAACTGAAGAGAGAATGAGAGAAAGAGCAGAAGAGGAAAATAAGAGCCCTGGTAGCAAACCCCTGCTATTCCATGGGTGAAAGTAAAGCTTTGGTTACTAAGGTAAAAGGAAAATGTATACCTTTATATTCATGTCTTCAAGCATAAACCAGCCCGTAGTGTATATAGGATAAGTTCACAGTGCATGAAACAAACAGGACTATAGGTCTTAACTGGCATCCAGCTTTCTTGCATGCACATCTGACACCATGCCAGCAGCTTATGTCTTGCAAATAAGTAGGGAACCTGCCAAGGCTTGGCACTTCCTCTGTCCAATGGACAGCACATCCACTTCCCAGAAATAGAGCCATGCGGGGAACTGATTGGGCCAGTCTGTTTGACCAGATCTGCTCCAGAGGCCCTGGTACGAGGAGATAAGGGGTGGGGGAGGGAGTTGGTTTTGTTTGCCTTTTTGTGGGGAGGGGGAAGAGGTGTTAAATCTCTGAGCTGTATCAGGCAGAAGCAAAACCTCTGGAGCTGCAGACCAAAGGACAGTGGCTTTAGGAAAGGTGTTTGCTGAAATCCTGAAGGAATGGATGGGATGAGGAAGAGGCGGTTGGAGGGAGAGAGCTGTAATCTTAGAAGCAGAGCTGAATAGAGAGAAGTAGTGAAAATACATGTGCAATACAAAAGGTTTGAAAAGATTAGAGCACTGGAAACCGGGGACGTGCAGTGAGCCAGACAGGCTGGGTGCAGCTGCAGGCAGCACTCAAGGAAACCCAGCCATGGCAGCAGTCCCTGGTGGGCACAGACCGCAGACTCTGGGAGATGGTGAGGGCAGGTACTGGGAAAGGAGCCGGAGACTCATGGTGCTCTGCTGTCAGAAAGAGCTCAGTCCCTTTAGGCAGGGACAATCATTTGCATCTGGACAATGTTGCAGGAGCTGGGCTGGGATATGCAGGAGAGCCACCGCCGTCCCAAGCTGGGACAGCGGCCGAGCTCTGCCCTGGTGTCAGAGATAAGGGAGAACCGGGTGAGAAATGCCATGCAGGTTACCAAATGCTTTGTTGGAGATGAGACTGGGCTTACCAAGCAGGGTGGGATGTCTTTACAATAGGCATGGAAATTGGGTCGGGGCATGGGTCAGGCAAGAGATGTGAAATCTATGTGTTGGAAGCAGGACCTAATGCAGATGCTGGGAGGGAGGGAGGAAGGGTGGGAACGAGGGAGGAAGGGAGGGAGGGAGGGAGAGGAGTGGAGACTGGGAAGGAGAAGATGTATATAGTGTTGGGGCTTGGTTTTTATTTTGTTTGTTTTTTGTTTGTTTGTTTGTTTGTTTGGGGGTGTCTTTTTTATTTTAAAGAAAATACATGTTTTATTTCTAATGTCTTGATGTAAACCAAATAAAAATGGTTCTGTACATTCAGAAGTAAAGAACAGCTGAAAGGTGACAAGTGTAATAAAGAAGCACTGTCCTCCAGGCTGGTACGATAACGCATTTCCCCAGACTTTTCCCACAGGGGTTGGAGGGCAAACCTGTGCCTGTGCCTGCACAGAGGTGCAGCCTGCCGGGATGGTGACCTTACGGCTGGCGCCCTGATCCACCTCCGAGTGTAGTAAAGAAGAGGTGGGCAGTAGAGGTGGAAGTGATGGTATGTAAGTAACTTTTCAGTGTTTGATCCCACCACCCCTGAGGCCAATGGGAGAAGGCTGTGTATTAGACTGTAATCTCTTGCACATATGGTCTCTTCCTGGAGAGCCAAACTGCACTATGCCTTACTGTATCCTGGGATGTAGTAGCGAAGGGGTGAGGATGATATCAGGTATCACTTGCATAATGAAGTAATGCAGGTGGAGTGAAGGCAGCATGAGCCTGAACATTCTTGGAGAAAATGCTGCTGCTGCTTTCTGCCTTGTGACTTAGTGTAGGGTGACAAGAGCTGGGAAATGCCCAGCTGCTCAGAAAGTTACCAAGGAAGCCCTTGAAGTTGAAAGATTTATCTTAAGACCCTTTACAATTCAATAGACCTTTGCCTGTGGGTTCCCAGCTGTTTGGGAAGAGATGGTGAAGGATGGGTTTGGAAGAGATAATACAAAGCAGGGACCTTGCATTAAGCTTAGCTATCTGTTTTAGTGGCCATTGGTCTTGCAGAGACAAATTCTTCAGCAGAAGTACAGGTCAGAAGTACAAATGAGTGGGCATTTGTGTAGGGCATTGATTGAATTTGGTCTGAGGTACACCTGGTTTCCATGCAGTTTCCAGTTAGCAGAAATGAATGATAGGGAAATGCAATGGATGATAATGGTGGTGGGTCTGAGACCTACTGATAAACGTCTGTATTATAGTCCATCTTTGCCTGGACTGGGAGGAGTGTCAAAGGTGTTAAAAAAAAAAAAAAATACAAACTGCTTATCTGTTTTATCTTAAGCTTAGTGCTTTGGAAAAGCAGAGAACAGTCTTGCCTCCATGGGGCAGAAGTGTGGTTTCTGCAGCCAGTAAATGTTGTATTGTTTGCATTATTGCAGCAAGGATAAAAGAAAAATCTTTGCATGGAAGTCAGACCAGAGGGAAGTCTCAGTCTTCTTAGGAACGGCCATTCTTCAGCAGTAAGGCTTCTCTCCACTGCACCTGCCACTCCAGCTAGAGTGCATCTGTATGGGGCAGGCTGCACAGCCCTGACTCAGCCTTGAGCAGCCGAGGCAGGACTGGTGGGTACGCAATGACAAAATAGGAAGGAAATGTGTGAGCATGAGTTTCTGCACCCCATTGTGCTCTGGAAGGCCCTGGGGGAAAAAAATAAAAATTAAAAAAAAAATTGCTCCATCCAATAAGATTATGCTGTCATCATCCCATCTAGAGACACTGAACCTGCCATTCCACATCCGTTCTCAGCTCTGTGATGTGGGCTGCCCACTCCCATCTAAAATACCCAAAACTTGTCAATGCCACAGGTAGAATGAACTTACTATTATTGAATATATCTGACAAAATGGAGAGATGAGAGGTGGTAGCCCCATTTATGATACAGGGGTGCACATTTTATCATTTGCATGTGCTGAGCTTGGCATTTATAACAGCATATTTTTCCCCTAGAAAGGATGAGATAACACAGAGGAAAGCAATATTATTATATGAAGAGGATGATGATTTCTCCTCCAATGTGTCTTAAACAGAGATGATATTGTTTTGCCTTCTGTAAAGGCTAATTGCCATACTCAGATGCTGGGTCCAGGTTTTATTTGGGGACCTCAATGGTCGTCCAGTGGATAGAGTGTCCAGGCAGGAGTATTGGATATTTTTTTCCCTGACTTTCCCACCCCTCTGAATGTATCTTTGACCCCAGTGTGCTTCTCTGGGCAGGCTGTCATATGGTTCACGTTGCTCAGCTGCACACAAAGCCCAGGTACTGCTGAGCCCAGAGGGGAGGACTTGGGGACAAACAGCCTGGGAGAAGCCAGGCCAGCAAGGAAGAAAAATGTGGTTGCCTTTGGTGTCATGTAGATACCTTGTGGGGATTGAGATGGTCAATGTCCTGCTTTTTCAGCATGAGTAACGCACTTGCTCAGGCTGTCAGGGGCATTTCTTTCCATGCCTAACCTCCACTGGTCTCTGCAGAGGAAGGAACTGCCCTGACAGATGCCCTGCCCCACTCTGGGAAGGACTCACTTGACCCCACTCAGTCCTTAAATGGGTTGTTTTTATGTTTGCTGACAGGGGATGGTGGATTTGGTTGATCTCTCCTTTCTCACCACCACCCTCTGGCTGTGCACAGGGCTGTGAGGCCTGTGGTGCTTCAGCACCAAGCCTTGCTGAGGCAAAATGGCCGTTCCCAGCGAAACCTGAGGGGCTCAGCAGTGACTCCTTGCTGCAATGTGACTGTCACACAATATCATGACATGTTAGGCAGGAGTCCAAAGAGGAGGCACACTTTGTGAGAGAGACTGTGCTGGCGTAGGCGGCGATGGTTAACTTTGTTTCTCCAAAGTTGGTGGCCTACAGGACCCAAAGTTCTGGGGATCATTGTACTACCTGCCTCAGGGACACCTGGGGACCATTTATGGATGCTTTAAACAGAAATTTGTCCTTTGCTAATGCAGCTTCTAGGTCATTAGAGATCTCAACAGCCTCATGCCCCACAAATTTGGAAGCAGAGAGAGGGGAGACATGTCCCAGGGCCTCTTAAAGGGGGAGACTGGGCAGAAAGAGTTTCAGGTTAAGACTAGGTGATGTTGAAGAAAGTGTCTGGGAATGGGGGGTGAGGTTGCCCCAGCCTTTTCCCTCTCCCATTTTGATTGTACTGAGGCAAAAAAGAAATGGGCAAAGCAGAGGAACAGGGTAGGGCGCAACCCACACCATGCCCCAGTCCAGCAAAGCCCAATCCTGTGCTCACTTCTGAGCAGAGGAGCAGTTCTGATGACTGCTCATCTGCTTAAAACCATGCCTGGATCCAACATATTCACAGGGCTGGGGCCTATGTGCTTGACAGACTAAAAGAGATGATCTTTAGTGAGAAACCCCATAGAAAGGTTCAGCAGATGTCACAGAGAAGAATTTTGAACACCTGGGAAGATGAATAGCTAGATGCTGGAGAAGAAAATGGAAAAAAATGGAAATAAAGGAGAGCCTCGAGAATTACCAGGAAAGTATCACCGTTTGGCAAGTATATGTAACCTTGGTGGCATGACCATTGTCTGGTCTACAGTACTTTTTCTTTCCATTGCCTGGCATGTCATAATATTGTGTCCTTGTGTGAAATCACATCCCCTTCCAGAAGTGAAACTTGTTTCTGAAGGACAAATGCCCACTTGCAATGTGCTCACCCAAAGGGATGTTATGCCAAGAGGTATGAAAGCAAACAAGATTAGACCTCTAAGTCTGGGGCATCCTTCCCAGGAAAATGTAGACCATTAATGCCAATGTATCATCCTCTCAAACTCCACTCATCCATCTTCCCTTCAGAGATGAAGAAGCGGCAATGTCTTCTCTAACTGGGGACATCTTATGTGGCCAGAATTTCAAACAAAACCTAACTGAACAACAATGACAACAGAACAGGGAGATCAATGGCAATGTCGATATATTATTAAAGGGACTGCTGTGAACCATCTTGACATACTCTGAGTGGCTGCGTTGCATCCTGTACAGCGTTACAAAAAAAAAAAAAAAAAAAAAAAAAAAAAAAGGCAACAATGAAAAAAAACAGAACACCCATTTTTATGATCTTTAATTTGCATTTTCTGCATGAGATAAGACCTTGATCCTTGTCTTTTTTCACAAAAGCAGATTCTGCTTTAAGTAATGTAAAAAAGGGAAAGAAAATAATGTTTCTAGCAAAGTGATTTAGATGTAGAAATTTTTGTAAAAAAAAAGGGGGGGAAAAAGAAAAAAAAGGGAAAAACAACAAAGAAATAAAATAAAATGACCTAAAGAGCCATCTTTGTCTACTCTAGAGGTGGGAAGGTGTGATTGGTGGGTGGCACTCTGCTCTCAGAGCTGTCCTGTGTCAGTCAGAGGGGAGCTGGAGGGCTCCCATGATGGGCGTGCTTACCAGTTACTGCCGGGTGCTTTCAAAAACTGTCTCCTTCCATCTTCTTGCAGAGAAAGTGGGCAGGAGGGCAGGGAGAAGGATAGGCAGGGGCAAGGACAGTTGCCTTGCTTTTATTTTGGGGTTTAGTTTGGGTTATTCCTGTTCCTGCAATGACAGTTTTTGAAAGGCAATGATGAACAAAGTAAAAACAAACTTGAAAATAGTTTACAATTTTGTACAAACCATTATAAATATTAACAACAAATGTTTTTAAAAATGGTCCATACCAGTGCCAAACTAATGTAACGTGTACATTAATTTCTTCTTTCTTTCTTTCTCTTTCATTTTTTATTTTTTTTTTTGACAAAAAGTGTTAAAACACTAAAGATATTTCATTTTTTAACAAATGATGTATGTGGACATAAATGTACTTGAAAGCTGTTAATTATCAATTGGTTAGGAATCTTTCTTGGGATTTTGGGTTTGCTTTCTTTTTTCCTACCCAGAACAAAAGTAACGTATATAAAATACAATCTTTAAAGGAGAAACAGTCAACTTTTTTTCTGCTGATTTGAATGTAAGAGATGTCCATTTTCAAGGCACTCTCTTTAGGCCAAGTCTGCAGTACTGATCTCTGAAAAGCAAACAATGTTACCATCCAGAGATCTCAAACTTGTCCTGAACTGTGCAACATAACTGTTATGATGTCATTTAATATGTGTGTCCAAAGGTGTGTGTATCTTGCTAAGAATTGAGCAAAGTTTTCTGCATACCTATGTGTGCTGCTGGGTTGCACCAAGAACTGGGATGCACACAAGCTCTATCATATTGCCTAGAGCAGAGGGGAAAATTAAAATAAAACCTCAGCCTTATTTTTCCACCATGAGGTGAGTAACTTCCCATGACTTTGAGGAGCAAAAATCATAGATTACAATTTCAAAGGCTCTTAAGTCCTATTTCCATGAGCAAAGGAAGTACTCAAGTATTTCTGGACCTTGCCACTGTGGAGGGGGGATGCATGGTCAGCTGTGACCATGGGTGAAAGAAAGTAACTGGCTTTGAATGCCTGCTTCCTTGTGGTGCACAATGATTTTACCACCCCACATTCCCTTGCCACAGCTGCACCAGGTGTCCATGCTCCATCCAGGCTGCGTTCTTCACAGGTCGGTCTGCTCTGCACCTCTGTGGCTTTGCACCGCAAGCATACAGCTGAGGAGTAAAAATACAGGGAAATGAGTACTGCAGGGATGCTGGTGGTTCTGCTGGTGCTGCAAGTGTCCTTCCTGCTGGTAGAAACATCCTTGATTCCCTGAGGCAGAGAGACAGTGCTTTTCCACTGTCAAGTAGGGAGGAAAAATGAAAAAATTACATTCTCTACAGCTGGGCATTCAGGTGCCTGTATTTCTTCTCAGCCAAGACCTACTGCCAGTGGGATCAGAGTGATGAGCATTCACAGGATGAGAAGTCAGAAAAAAAAGGTCATGTTAGGAGCTGGATTCAACATTGAACATGTGAAACCCAGTCCTTTTTTCCCTCTCCAATCCCAATCATAGAATCATTAAGGCTGAAAAAGACCTTGAAGATCATCTAGTCCACCTGTGCCCCTCCCACCAATATTACCCACTAAACCATCCAACCTTTCCTTAAACACCCCCAGGGACAATTAGTTAAATCAGATTAGTTCCAGACTCTGTAAGAATGAGCTGACATTGAATTACCAACTTTGTGAGAAGACAGCCTCAGTCGAAGCTCACTACTGCCATTCAGCAAAATGACTCAATGGCTTTTGGCAGGTTAACGGGGAGGAAGGTTTCTTTTTTTGCCATTGAATCTTTTTTTCACTGAGTCCAAAGCCCACAGATAACATAAAATCATTACCTTACTTTTTTCACATGTGACAATTCAACTTCTAGAGTTCTCACATGCCTTGAGGACAGTTCTTGTGAAGGCCTGCTGAGCTGGGAGACTGCTCTTTCCCAGCACAGCCATGGTGGTGGGGTGGCCCTGACTCCAGCTCTAGCAGCACCCACGCGTTTCCTTGTGCCCCTCTGCCCCTCTCTCTTCTTGGATTTCCTTCCCACTGTCCCCATATTTGCTTAAAGCTGAAGCTTTTTGAGGCCAGTCACATGAGCCAGCCATCCAATCCTCAGTCTTGGGTGTCCAAACACTCGAGGGGCTCAGCCCTTCATGGTTTGTTCACCAAAATCAGAAATGAGTGGCTCAAACTAAAGAGAATTTGCCCACCCAGTAGGAAAAGTAAAAGCTAACTACCTAATATATTTGAAAGAGAAATAACAAGTGGATAGAGTCTGCAGTATTTATGCTTAAGTAATGGGAGAATAAGGCAGAGGGAAGCAGCACTATAGAAACCCTTTTGAGCTGTGATGGTGTTACAGTTCCTGCTAACCTGCCACTCCTGAGAGCTTCTATGATGTTCCTTTTCCTCCTACCTTCATTTTATTAAAGAGATAACTGTGTATATGTTTTGCTGCTGGAAAAGCTACTTCATCTTCCTGTCTCATTTAATTTGAAGTGAGATTTTAGCCCGGTTAATCTCACCTTGCCTTCCTGTTCTCTTCTGTTTAATCTATTGTACCCTGGGTTTCCATGGCAAGATCTCATACTGCAACAGGGAAAAGGCTTTAATGATTACTTCCAGTTGTAGTTCAGGAGAAGATACTAATAACCCCTTCACATCCACAGACAGTCTTTAGGGTTGAGAACTGCCCAAGATAACTGTCCTCTATCCTGTTAAAATGAATGTTTTGTCTAAATTAGAATTTCAGCAATTTTACTTTGTTAATCCATATCCTTAGTAAGCAGCACCAGTATATACCCAGCCTTCCTGGAAGCCCAGATAAGATAGATTTGCTGCAGCAAACGCCATTAAATTAAATACCTGTCTACCTCTGTTATGGGTAGTGAAAGGACTTTTGTTGCTAACATCAGGGATATTGTTAGCATTAATGGTGCTAGTAAACCTATGAAACATGCAAATAATGGTAGAGCTCCACATTTTCTAACGCCATTAAGTGATTAAAACAGCCAAGTTCCTCTGACTTTTCAATAGTTTGGGCATTTTAGTTGTGCAATAGTAATATCCGACATTTTTAAAAACATTAATGTCATGTTCAGATTGGTTTATTCTGGAAATTCTCTTTCTGTTGAAAAAAAGAAATCCTCAAGATCAGTTTTGATAATACCATGCAAAAATAGGAATATACTCCCTCCTAACTCTATTTACAGGAAGTACCACTGCAGATCAACCTCCAAAAGTTTGAGAGGTAACAAGAAGGCAGAGCTTAGTGCATTGATCTGCCAGCTAATATACATTACAGTGAATACACCCTCTTAAATCTGAGAAAGAACAGAGATTCTAAAAAGAATTATTTTAGAAATTTCAAACTAATGTCTTTAAGGTATTTGAAATTTTCTGTAACAAAAAGGTTTCATCTTTTGTTGATATATCTTTGGAGCATTCATGTCCAAGAACAAATAATGTTTTGACTCGTACCAACAAAATATGCATTGACTAATTTCAGGCAGGCAAAGACAGACGGAAAGAAATTCAGAACAAGAAAAACTGAGAGCATGGTTACAAAGCTTGAAATGAAATATTTATTTCAAGGCAGCCGAAAAACATTTCATTGGAATCATCATGACTTCACCTTCTTAAAGTTTTTGAAAGGCTGCAGACTTTTGGTGGAAAAAATAAGAAAACCCACAAGCGTTGTCCAGCCAGTTGCCTTGTGAAGTCCAATCTAATAGAACTTGTGCTGAAAAACCCTTGGAAGTCTCTCTGCCTGGAGAGAAGGAGCTGAGACTACTCAGCTGCAGCCCAGCCACGTGGTTTGAGGGAGCCTAGGCATTTTGTGCTGGCTGTTCAGATCATGCGGCTTTCCCCCAGACAATACACTTCTCCAAACGAGGGTGACGCTGAAGCAGCTGTCTAAATCGGGCACTGTGTCAACAGTTTAAATATTAACTGTTCCATGTGCTCTCACCAGCCTGTGGGAAATGCACTATCAGCCGGAGGATTCAACCTTGAATCCCTCACATGGATTTTTTCCCCCAAACAGAGCTGTTCAGTTACAAACAGCCTGGAGATAGCTCACAGACTCTTCCACAGCCAGCTCTGTCACTCCATTTTGTACACCAAAAGAGCTATGTAGGGAGACAGCCCTTTTCCATGGCTGCAGGGTCTGCTTGGGCAGGCTGCTGCAAATGCAAGGCAAAAGAAACTCAGCTTGCCAGGATGTGCCTGCTGAAGGGATGAAGGCTCCTTCATGAAGCTGTTAGCTCCCAAAAGGGTAGGTCTGGGACCTTTGACTTCTTGGCAAAAAAAAAAATAAATACAAATAACAAAAAAATAAAATAAAATAAAATAAAATAAAATAAAATAAAATAAAATAAAATAAAATAAAATAAAATAAAATAAAATAAAATAAAATAAAATAAACCTGCTTCCTATAAACCATGAGGCAGCTAATGTGCTTGGGGTCTAACAACCCAGCAGCAAACACTGCTGCCAAGCATAATGTTGGGATCTGTACCAGCTACGGCTGATGGATTGGCTTAAGTTTTGACATTGTGCTAGGCACAGTGCAGGAGTTTAGCACTGCAATAATGAAGACACAAATTACGAGAGCAAGGCCTGTAGCTGGAAAAAAAAAAAAAAATCTCCAGAGGAGCTCTTGGTTAAAAAATGTGATTTATATAAGCTGTTCTTGATGCTGGTTTTGTATGATCACCTCAGTTTTAGGAATGAAAATTTGACTTTGATGAGCTGTATGTAAAATATCACTCTCATTCATGTTGTGTACTTACAGGTCCTAAATCTGGATTTAGATGAGCTTCCTTAAAGCTTATTGCACTTCAAGAAAGAGCCTAACTTCAGCCTCTATTCATTATATGGAAGAAAGATCTACCCATACCTTTCCCTTGTATTTGCACTTGTGTGGCAACACAAGTTCAGATTTATCCATCACACATTCTCTTAGATCTTGTCAAGTAAACGTGCATGACCAATTAGAAAATATAATTCACTGAAATAAGAAGCAGTATCAGCAGATATAGCAGATACGAAGCTGCACTTTTCATGCTCCTGGTCCAAAATCTCTGCTGTACAGACCCCCAGGAAAAAGCTCTCTTCATGCAGAAAATTCCAGCTTCATGGTGGGAATAAAACCCCTCGTGACATGATGCAGAGCCCTCAGCAGAACTGCTTGGAGATGGCCCATCTACCATGTACCCAGTGCCACAGGGTAGATCCATCCTCACCCACCCACATCCTCACACTGTATATTCTCTCACTCTGTGGGTTTATTGGTGAATGATGAGTACATTTTCAACTGGATTCCTCTTTCAGTTGCTATGCAGAGAAGCACCCTCCTCAGGGAGCTGTGAAGATCACAACAGGAGCTGCTGCCCAGTTTGTTAAAACTCTGAGTTTAGAGACAGACACTGCATGTACAACTGGAGCCTCTTTTTAGGAGAGGGGCACAAAGTCAGCACTGCAGAGCAGTTCTGGTTGTACTCCTGCTGGAGCAGGAATTGCTGCCGTGTCTCGGTTCTGCACCTGGACATCATCACCTGACAACGACATCCCACCCCTGCCATGCACCTGCAGGCAGAGCTGCTGGCGAGCCAGCTCTTCTGCATAACATTGGATGACCAAAGAGGATGCACAGATACTATTACAATTTCATATTTCTATTTCTGGTCTCAGTTCCTTTTCCCAAAGGCAAGCTCTTTTTCCTCTTTTCCTCTAAAGTTTGAGCAAAATCCATTCTGCCATTTTGAAGTCAGATGAGTGAAAATGAGCCAACTTTAAATCAGAGTTGCCAACTGGTTTAACTTAATTTGGTGAATTAATCATGAGCCTAGTTCTAAGTCCTTCAAAAAAGAAAAAAAAAAGAGAGGGAGAGAGAGAGAAAAAAAACACAACAACATGTTCTTCGATTCATGGGACTACATCCAGGGCTGTGTTTGCAATTAAAAAACAAAAAATAAGTTTCTGTCATGGAGACAAGCTCTCACTGATGTGACTGGTGGAGCCTGTTATCAGAAGATAAATTAAAGGAATCTGCCATTAAATGTTTATTAATCGTGTAATAACTTTTGAACTATAGGTTAAAAGACATTTGGTCAAAAACAAGATTTTGGGGAAGTCAAAAGGCAAGTAACTAATAACTACTGAATATGTGTCTAACAGTTTTTCTGTACCTATTCCTGTAGGTACAAACCAGTGCCTGACAACATTCAAGAGGCATTTGGACAATGCCGTCATTAATATGCTCTATTTTTTGGTTAACCCTGAAGTAGTCAGGCAGTTAGACTAGATGATCTCTGAAGGTCCCTTCCAACTGAACTATTCTATTCTATTCTGTTCTGTTCTGTTCTGTTCTGTTCTGTTCTGTTCTGTTCTAAATCTCCTGAGGTCCCTTCCACTACAACATACATGCATGTGTACACACACACACACATGCACACCACAGAATTTAACTTTTGCATCTGGGACTCTCTGAGCAATGCTTCTAGTCAGCTTTGCTGGACAAGGAATTGTCTGTATGTTATCCAGTGGAAGCAAGAGTGGCAGAGAAGTGCACAAGTGCTCATTTTTACATTTTTGTTGGATAAAGTTTCCACTTGGCTTCAAGTTATGAAACAGTGATGATGATTCACACTACGGGAGCATGTGGATGCCCCAGGAAGGATGTAAGCAGAGCAAGAAGGAGCACCCAAGAATGGCAGAGACAAGAAAAACAGAAAGTAGATTTAGGTCTCCAGCTTCCCTGTACTGTATCCACTGGTGCACTGCAGAATCAGAGAGGGTTTGTGGTCTCACTAGGGAGTTTATAAGGATTCTGCTCCAGAGAAGAGCCTGCTCCCCCTGCAGTGGTGGTGCGGGAAGAGGAGATAGGGTTGTTACCACATCAGCCCATTTTATTTACTGGTCGAGCTGTCCAGCTGGAAGGGGGGAAGCACTGCACTTCCTTGGAGGCAAGATACGGTGTCTGCTGTGTGAGTTAGGGGGAAACTACTACAGAAACCTATTATAACAACATGAGTACTGCATTGGTGGAAGCTGTTGAGCACCCTGGGTCACCCTAATGGTATGAAAAGGTTATCCACAGAATGGCATCAAGAAGGATGAAAGAGAAGAGGATGTTTCACCAATCTTCTTCCTTCCCTATGTCTTTGCACATTTACTGACCCACTTGCCACCACACATACTTCCTAGACAAAGTCATGTAGAAATGTTGGGATAGTGAAAAGCATCTTCACAGACCTTAGAGTTGAGTGAACAGCGTTTTACAGCGGAGGTTTCTTTCCCTTCAGATCACCACCTTCTCGTGATTGCTTACAGCAGGGAGGGAGTTGATGCATACACAAGCAAAAGAAAGATGAAACTGCTCGCTGCTGAAGAAGTCTTTTGTAATTTCCCCTCAAATGTGCCAAGTAACTTTTTTCAAAGAAGGTCATTCACAAGAAAATCCCCTTCCATATGCAGCTCTCTGGAGCTTGCTAGATGTTTCTGTACTGCTCATAAATCACACAGGCAGCTGTTACCATCAGCATTTTCCTTCTCCCTTGAAGTACTAGCAGCAGCAGCAGCTGCTGAGCCTGAAGTTAATTTCACAAATTAACCTGAGATTCCCTCCACAGTCCCAGGACTGCAACCCTACCTGCTCCACGCACCATCCTGGGGGGACTGAGCTTGCAGCCTCAGCACTTCTGCAAGCTTTCGAACAGGAGGGAAAAACCTGAGGATGGGGAAACCTCAGCTGGCTAAGTGTTTCAGCCAGAAGGCAAATGGAGAAGACAGGATGCATTATACAGCAGCAAAACACAGAGGAGAAATAAAAATGAGAGAAGAGAAAGGCTCCTAAGAGCATGAATGAAATAAAGGAGATGCAGAGTTACCAGAAGAGGAAAAATACTGCAGGAGAACAGAAGAAGGAAGGAAGGAAGGAAGGAAGGAAGGAAGGAAGGAAGGAAGGAAGGAAGGAAGGAAGGAAGGAAGGAAGGAAGGAAGGAAGGAAGGAAGGAAGGAAGGAAGGAAGGAAGGAAGGAAGGAAGGAAGGAAGGAAAAGACAGAGACTGGGGCCAGTGACTTTATTTTTTTCCCTTTCTTTTTCTTCCTATGAGGCTAAAAAAAGAATTAAGCCTTCTGTACGAAATGACTGATTCAGTGTAAAGCCATAGACTCTTTTCCCACCCTTCTGTGAGAATTACTTCTTTACCTTGACTGACAAAAAAATAGTGTGTTTGTGTGAGCACAGCCCTACTTAGAGGAAGAAATGAAACTTCAGCATCATCCACAGTTTTGGGCTTTGATATTCTTGAACACAATGTACTAAACAAAGAGTCCAAGCCACTCCTTATAAAGAAAGGGGTTATGTTTGGGATGCATATTTAACCATGCAAAGTGTAATGCTTAGGGAGGCTGAGCACCTGCAGAGTAGGAACTGGCAGAGCCGAGGTGACACCCTGCATCCCTCGTTCTTGCGATGACCAGAGAGAGGAATTTGCTTCTGTATCAGCCCTGCTGGCCCCTGGCTGCAGGACCTGAGAGGGATGTGTGCTTGAGGAGATCTGAGCCCTCACATCTACTTACATTTCTGCTTCCAAGAATTGCTCTTAGGTAAAGAACACTCCTGCCTTCGATTAAAAGAACTAATTTACAAAGCAACAATAAGCAAAGAAAACCCTTCTGTACAACAGTCGCAGCACCTCATTGCTACTAAGCTCAAAAGACCAACTTGACATTTTGTGTTGGCTCCTGTGCTGAAGCAACAGGAATAATGGGGACCAGCTGAGTTCAGGCAGACCTTCAGTCCTCCAGGTCCTTCAAAAGCCAGCAACTGTGAGAGGGGCCGTGGTTACCCCGGAACAACGTCCTGTCATGAAGCTCGGGGGTAACAGTCATTGTGCCCTTCAAACTCCTCTTCAGGAGGAGTTCCCTATATAATAGCTCATTAGATTCCCACCTCCTATCTGCTTCTCTATTGTCTTCTTTAATAAATATGTTTCGAGCCTCTGTTTTCCAGTTCTTTTTCTCTTCAATGTCTGTTCAGGCTTTCTCAGTCAGGGCCTTCATGGAACATCATTGGTCTCACAGCTGTAGGTCCACACCTTGATCCTGCTCTGATACATCCCCTGGCACCTTTAGATGTCAGAGATGACATCCTCTGGCATCTTTAGGACCTAACAGAGGGATACTAAGGCAAAGAGCATGCAGCTCTAATTTTGGTTTTCTCTTCACACATCCCCTTCTGCACTGTTCTGGTGCAATTAATCAATTTACACATTGCTGTTACACATGCTTCCACATAATGTTGCTTTGGTGACGTTAATTAAAGTGGTAACAGATGCCATAAATTTTGGTTTGCATCCTGTTTTTACCTTGGGTGTCCATGGCTGGAAGGAGAGCACCTTAGCTCCAAGTGGAGAGCTGTTGTTGTTATGGAGCGTGTGGTGGCACCATCTCAGGAGGCCCAACTCTGTGCCTCTGCACAATACTGGAGAGAGGAGACAGTTCTGTAAAGGGCTAGCTTGTGGAGAAGTTGCTTCCTGAGGGTTGTATCAGTTAGTGTCTGTAGTTACACACATCTTGATCTGGAGCTGGACCTCCAGGAAGCCTGACTGTGATGCTTGGAGTGAACCCACGGTGCTCAAGGCTGAGGCTGTGCCGTGTACTCTGATTTTCACAGAGGACTGAGAGCCCTTCTTGTGTCTGCGTACGCTCTTTCTGATTTAATTTGGTCCTAATTAATTTTCATAGTAATAGGATGAGAGGCAGAATTGCAACAGAGGAAATTCCATTAGATAAAAGGAAAAAATTTCCATGGGGAAGGCAGTCAGACATCAGAGCACCAGCTCAGGTAGGCCGTGGGATCTCAGCACCTGGAGATGCTCCTTGCTTGATGGGACAGGCCAAAGCACCTAAGTTAAGTTCACCTTAACGGAGGTAGTGTTACACAGGTAACCTGTGTTACTCAGTGGTGTTGTGAACTGTTTCGACTCCTGCCTTGCTTTCCTCTGCTCCTCACCCCATGCTGCCAGCTTTGAGTGCTGCCCCGGCACCACGAGGTGCCAGGACCAGGGTCAGACCAGGGGAAGGGCTGGATTTGCAGGCACACCTCGGGAGCAGGACTCAGTGAAGCACATTGAGCTGGAGGGAGGACAGTAAAGCTGAAGAACTGCCTTTATCAGCTGTCTGTGTCCAGAGGCCAAGGAATTAAACCAGAAACTACACAAATGTTGTAATGGGAACTGGGGAGTGACTTAATCAGCGGGAATTAGCTCTGGGGTTTGTCACTTCAGCTTTTTGTGTTTGGAGTGATTACAATTAAAATGCAAAGATCTGACTGCTTAAGTGCTCCATGCTAATTGGGGGATCAGTGAGCTTTCTTTTCCTTTTCTCCTTTAATTTATTTTAAGGCTTTGTTTCCAGTGCAGAAAATATGGCAAACCTAAGGATCTGAAATGAGGGAGAGAGGTGGGAAATACCACATCAAAACTGTGTGGGTAATTCCTCCAGATCTGGGGAGAGAGGAAAGCACTGGGCTTTCCCTGCAGAAGGAACAAATCTTTCCAAAGGGGTACAGTCACCCTGCTTTCTTCTCCCCTAGTTACTTTTTAATCTCTGGTCGAAAAGCTCTGGGATTTAATTGGGTGAGATGGGTTGGTCAAGAGTGTGCATGTTTTTGCAGCTAGTTTATGGGCTGGGGCAAAGCACTCTTCTTCAGATAGAGCAGGCAGGGTTTTTTGTGATTTTTTTTTTTTTTTTCACTCTTGGGTGTCTTTTCAGTGGCAAGGTCCCCAGTTTTTGGAGAGAGCAGCTGAAGAGCTATCACACTGATCTTTTTATAGACATGCTCTCATACAAGCAGCTAGCAGCCACGGCTGGCATTCATGCAGTAGGATGCTGCTGCTCTGATGGTGTGACCCAGGTTGGCTGCTGGACCCCAAACCCTTCTGGGGACAGCTGCATGGCAATTCTGTCACCACTTTGCTTCCAGGCCCTGACAGGCCCCTGCTGGCTGGCCCGCAGTCAGCTGGGCACGCAGTGAGTGCAGACAGCAGCTGTATTTCCACTTGGGTGGGTGTCTCAGCTGGCTCTGCCAAGCACTGGCTCTCACTGGGGGTGCCAGGGTGTGTTTGGGGTGACAGAGCCAGTGCTTACAGCCAGACAGAGCAGATGGGGGGGCTGGAGCAAGAACCACATGCAATGAAGTGTGGAGGGATATCAGGAGAAATGACTTTATACACACACTTTATACACTTCCCTGTAGCCTCCAAAGCAGGGGGTTTAATGTGACATGGCAAGGCAGAGCTGGGATGAGGAGGAGACGCTGTGGTTGCCCTCCTGGGCCAGACCAAGTGGGGTGTTCCTCTGGATGTCTCCAAGCTGTGGAGCACAAATTACTTAAAGGTGCTTGTAAGGGAAACCTAACATGGCAGCTCATGAAGGCTGGCCTGAGAACATCCCCAGCCTGCAAAAATGGAGAGAAAATTGCATTCAGAGAGGACACTTTTTGCAAAGTGCTGTTAATTGTTGTTGCTGTTAAGGGTGGAGTAGAAAAGGGAACGTTTTGCCCCCAAATGAAGGTGAAAGTGGAATTCCAGCTCCTGGCTCTGGTAATATCTTCTGACTATGGTAAGCCCATGTAACTTCTTGTGAGGGCTAGTTCCTTACCTCAAAAGTAATTGGGGCAGTAAGATGGGGTTAGCCTCTTGTGTCTCATTGCTGCCCAACAGGACATGTAACATGAACCACCAGCACTTGTTCTGTTTTGAAAGAAACTGGGAGCATCCCCAGAAGCCAAACAGTGCCTCTGTTGTGAGGCTTTGGGCTCAGCTGTGGCTGGCACTGAGGTGCTTCTGGAGCCAGGAGGGAGAGCAGCCGCTCAAAGAAAAAGTCGGCTTCCTTGTTCTCCTGACAAATGAATTTAAATTGGACCAGAATTTTGAGTGAAGCTGATAATAGCTGTGCTATTTTAATCCATCCGTGTCTCCCTTGCCTCAGCATCAGCGCCGACGTCAAAGGCTGCTCAGCCAGGAAAGACCCCGGCTGGATCTCCTGGAAGCTGGCGCTCTCAGCAGCAGCACGGGAGGGCTGCGATGCACAGACGGCTGCAGCCCTGTCTCTGCTAATTGGCTCTGTTCCTCTGGATGCTGCTGGTTTATGCCCAGCACTGTGAAGCCTCCACAACTGAGCAGAAAAAAAAAATGTTGAGGAAGTTTCCTCCTGCAGCAGCAAATCTCAAACCCATGGAGCCTTGATAAATAAATAAGGATCCACGTTCTGCTCCCAGATGTCACTGTGAAAAGGCAGAATAAGTTCAGTGGATGTATTCCAAAGATACTAGTGTCAGGGAGAGCCAAATTTAGCCTGAATGGCAGAAGAGGGAAATGGGATGCTTTTGCTCACCGCATTGAAGCATAAACATAATTTCCCATGTGAAGTTTTATAGTGATCTTCTGAAATATAACAAAAGGACGCTGTGGCTCCTCAGCATCATTTCTTTAGCTGCCCGTCGCTGATGGTACCAGAAACGAGATGTTACCCACATGCAGCACCACGAAGGAGCCTGTCTTTGGGACTGTGAAAGCCCCGCGTGTCTCGGGGGGGCTCCCTGACGTCAGCACTACAAGTCACGGCACAAAGAACAGCAAAATGAAAGACCTACCGTGACCCTGCCCACAGGCCCTTCTGCCTAAATTGAAACCCCATCTCTTGTAATACTCGAGAAAAATCTCTTTTTTCCATGAATTAGGGCAAAGCCTTCCTTGGTCTTTGCATGAGGCACATCAGCTGAATACAGGAAAGTTGTAAGAAAGGCAGAGGTAATGTGGTTTTAATTCATCAGCCAGTTTTGCCTTGTAACTTGCCCCCTTTCATTTCCAAGATTATTATTCTGAGCTCCATTATCTTTTCCCTTGTCCAACCTAATATTTATCGGAAAGTTGTATAAAATTAAATAAATAAATAGCATAAAAGCCTGCAAACAAAACAAAACAACAACAAAGGAAAACAATGCAAAAGAGTTTCTTTGTAACCAACTTGATGCCAGCATCTGTGGAAATGAAATATTTAGCCCAAGATTCAGTGCTTGTCCTTCTGGTGTCAGCTCTAATCTGAGCCACAACATAAGAAAATGAACAAAACAAACAAAAAAAGTAGTCTAACCTTTTCCCTGATGATGAGAGCTTCAAAGATGTAAATTCAGGACTTGTAATTATCATAATGAGTCTCTCTGCATTTACCAGATTGTTCGGGGGAGCATGCGATGTCCTGCCATGGCTTCTGCGCCTTGTCTGCACACTTGCATCTCATCCCTCCCTGCCCCCAGCTCCCTCTCCCAGTGCTCCCACCCCAAATGCTGGTGCTGACGTGCCCCAGGGGAGTGGGGAAGAGCAGCTCTGGGCCCTCAGAGCACTGAGATTTTGGACCTCAGTAGCTTTGTTATTTGCCATCACTGCTGCCCTCACCCTCCCAAGGGTGGCTCTTGGCTCTGGTGGGCAAGGGAGTGTGCTGGCAGGGAGGACAGGGACTTGCACCTCTCCAGGCCCTTGGAGAGCTCCAGGACAGGTTCCCCGTAATAATACATCTTGTGAGGACTCTAAATTGACCTTTAAACTCTCCCTTATGGGATTCTGTTGTGGGGTTGGTTTTGATTTATTTTTGGCAGCAGCAACAACCAAAAACTCAAATTATATTTTTAGCTTTGGGCACCTCAGGAGCCTTAAAAAATCCAAAAATATTCCTGAAAAGCAAGACAGCGGTGGTCTGCTTTTCTCATAAAAGCCACAAAAATGATAACCCCAGGAGAAACATTTTTTAATGCTAAAAGTGAATGTATTTTCAGCCGGAATAGAAGCTGCTGTAATAGATTTGACCTTTCTCGCTTGATCCTGCATGATGCTTGTGCTTTTTTGCTAACACATTGCTAATCTGGGGCCTCTCCACACCATGGTGTAACCTTGCTGTATCTCAGACATAACATGTCCTCTTCCACGAGGCAGTGAGCCGGAGCTGGGGGTGCAGAAGGGCCCACCAGCTCCAGGATTTGCTCTTCTTGGGGGGAACCCCCTGAATCTCTGCGGCTGGCAATGCTGAGGACATCTGGCCAGCCTTGCTGGGGTTCCCTTCAGGAGGCCCTTGGGTTTCCATGAGGTGCTGGGAGCTTTCTGGGCAGACCTGCTGCTCAGCACAGGGCTGCCACATTCACTGGACCGTGTCAGTGTGGCTTTGTCTTGTGATAAACCAGTGAAACAGCAGTGGTGATGGGAAGCTAAGGGAATAACAGGATTTATTTCTTTTCCAGCTGAGGATCTTGCACCAATTATTTATCTCTTGGGGACAAACAGGTTGGTCATTTCCATTTTCCAGGATATGTCGGGTCTCCTTATTCAGAGGCCAGTCTGGGCAATGCCTTTACCTCGTTCAAACAGCCCGGTTGCCCCCACCTTGGAAAAGTCACAGCCTCCCCAGGGAGCTGCCAGCTCTCACCTTGTCCCTCCGTGTGTTGGTGCTGGGAGTCAGCATGCTCTGTTTGCTTTTAATGACCACAGCAATGTTCTTGCTGCTGATGAGCCTGCATGTGTTTAAGGCAGCAAATCCCGTTGTCACCCCACCCCAGCCCAAAATGAAAGTACATCAGAATTGGAGGGGAAATGGCACAGATGGGTGTCCTGAGAGCACACCCTTGCTGGAGGCTCCCGTGGGGTTTCTCAGAAAGGTGACAGTTCCCAACCAGCCCAGCCATGTCCCCCAGGGCCAGGGAGGGAAGGGGCACTGGTAGGCATGAGGGGATGGGCAGCAGGGCAGTGGAGATTATGGGAAGGACACAGAATGGAGAGAACCAGAAGTGGGTTGAGAGGCTGTGAAGGAAAGGCACCATGCCATTAAAATGATCAGCTGGGAAATGAAACACCAAAATTACCAGGACAATGCTTCAACAGCCCAAATGTGCTTATTTGGTTCATTTTAGAACTTTTTTTTTTTCCACTTGAAATTTCCATCCCCATTTTGGCTGAAAAAAAAATGCATATGCAACATGAAAACCACACCTGAACTGGAAAATATTATTTCCCTCTGCTTTTGAATGGCTCCTTTCCCAGGCTGTCAGCCACCCACCCAGCTCTTTGCAAAGTCCCCCTGGGCACAAGCAGTCTGCCAGCAGCTCATTTCTGCAGTCTCAGGCCTGCAAAGCGCCACTGCTATTCCCAACCAGACCTGACGTCTCAGTGGGATGCCCCAAGAAGCATCTTGCTGATAAGCCACCGTGTGCTGCTGGGTGCACGCTGCTCCCTGTGCCCCCAGCCTGCCTGCACCTGCCTGCAGTGCTGGGCTCCTGCCAGCCAGAGGCTCGTGGTGCCGGTGGCTGGCTTTGTGCCCTGCTCTCCAGATCCCTCTCTTGGGTTATGAATGTAGTGTCACAGTCCTGGCCGTGGAAGGAGCTTGCAGAGCCCCTTGCAAGGCCAGTGGTGCTGCTGCAGTCACCTAGCTGAGGGCACTGGGGGGCTCTCCTGGCACCGTGCTCCTGAGTCTGAAAGGAAATGGAGCCGGTAGGTACCTGGGCCTTGCTGGCCAAGGGAGGTAGGACTGCAAGGGAGAGATTTGGGGCTGCTGTTCCCTCACTTGGGGCTTGCAGTGAAGCCCTGAGATGAGCAATGCTGTCACTGGGAAGCAGGAGGAGGTGCTTCTGGCGCTGAGAGCTTGGACAGGGGGTGCCAAGAAGAGGGTTTGTGCAGGTGTCTGTGCTGGCTGCAACTTCGTGTTATGTAAAACTGATGCAACTTGCTGTGCAGATGGAGTCTCTCCTGCGTAGAAAGGGGGTAGGGGGGATACAGGTTTGGGAGAGCACAAGGAACAGAAGGGGAAGGGTGGGGGTTTCTGGCCCATCACTGGGAATACCAGCAGCTGCAGAACAGCTCCTGCATCTTGGGGAAAGGTGACTCTCGCCCCCTCACAGGACCTGACTGTGCCAAAACCCAGCTGTAGTTAGAGCAGACAAAGGTGCCATTCTGTGCTTTGGACCTCTCTCTCCCTGGGACATGTTACTGCAAACCTCAGCTGCTCCTCCCCAGACTCCCTGAGGAAAGCAAAGCAGCTTCTTGTCTCCAGCTTTACCTACAGAGCAGAAGGGACAGCCCATGTTAGACTGAGCACTGTTTAAACTGGACACCAGAAAAACAATTTGGGATAACTCCTACCCCCGTGTTCTGCTTCATGTAAATAGCTGACGGCCTGGGCTGTTCAAAGGACAGGGGCCAGATTAAATAGCTGGGTGGGTCATTGCTCTCTGCGGGGTGAGCAATCCACCCCCACCTCGCTCAGGTTCTGCTGCACCAGTTACCTGGAGAGGTAGCTGCTGCAAGGGAACAATGCCTGTCTGGATGTGCTCAGTTTGGGTTAAAAAGTGCTTGATTTGGAGGCAGGCAAGTTAATTTTAATGTTTTCTACATGGATTTACTCTAAATTGCAATAGGAAATTAGGGCATCCTCGCAGCATTTGCATAGGTCTAATGAAATGCATTTAAAAGCTTAGGTTCAAAGCTCATTTAGGCATTTGTTGATTTCCTTTTTGAAGCTGGTTTAATTATATTGGTTTAGAAAACAAGGTCTTCAGTGTGTTGGATGCTTCTGTGAAAAAGTTTCTCTTTGTCTAGTTATTTCACTAGTTATGCTGCTACAAACACTTCATTGAGCATCCGGAAAAGACAACTGGGAAGGACCAGAAGTAATCAGGACCCAGGCACACAGTCATCTACCCGGATCCCTCCAGCATGTTTACGTGAATGTGCTTGACCTGCTGGGCTCAACCTATTGAAGTCAAGGCATCTTGACATTGGGTAGGTGACTGCAGCGTGCAGCTGAGCTCCCCAGGGCTCCCCAGCTCCCGTGCAGACTGCAGGGAGCACCACGGGGCAGGTGCCACTGGCCCTTGCGTCTCCTGAGATTCTTGGACTCTGTTTTTTCACACTGACCAGAGCTCAGAAGCAAACACCAAGAGCATGTTAAACAGCGGGCATGTGAGGAAAGCAAGTTAATTCAATTGTATTACAGCCGAAGGTAGATTACATCTCCACAAAGCCTGGCGCTGGCTCCTATTTTTCACACCAAGTGTTCTCTTCAATCTTATAAATGGCTTTGATATGTGCAGAGCACCGGAGAGGCTGTGATCAATTTGCTAGAATGAGTTTATTAAAGAAGAGAATTCCCGGAAGAAGAAATTGGGAATGTGGCACTTGTAATTATCTCCATCAATTGAGATGGATTCTGAAAACAGGAGTTTCCTCTCTCTGCCTTTCCTGCAGCGCTGGTATTTTGCACGCACAATGCATCTCTGAGCACTGTACCTTGTCCTCTGAACACTGAGTGATACCTTCCTCTCCCCTCCCCACCACACAACAAATAATCCAAATAAATACACTAAATTGCTGAAAAAAATGGCTTTTTGAGATAGGCACAACCCGTGTGTGAATTTGGGTCAAATTCCTCAAATGATTTCAGCTGAAAGCAGGCAGGACACATTGAAATATTTTTATTTTGACATCAAACTGAAATGTTTTGAAATGGCCTTTTTTGAAATTTCAAAACTGATGCAAATTTTGTTTAGCCCAAGATTAAAAAGCAGACTAGATAATAGAGGAACTTTTCCTGTTGAAGGAACCACTTAAGTGGTCCTTGACTTTAATGATCTTCAGGGTCTTATTTTGTTTTGCCAAAACGTTGACCCAAATTTCCTCTGAATTGCTGTATATTCAGCCACTCACATGAAAAATAGTCTGTGCACCCAGATGTAATTCATACATCTCTTCCAGTTCCTTGCCTTCTGCCCTGGCTCTCCTCCAGCACGGTCTGTTTGCCGCCGTCCCCATTTGATGCTGGTCCTCAGCAACCCCCCTCCATTTGTGATACACTCCCTCCTCTCCAGACTATTTCTCAGTGGAGGGCCATTTAATTGTTTGGCGTAATTCCCTTATTATTCAGCACCACACATGTATGTACACATAATAGGAATGAATAATGGATGCTAATAATGCATAATTAATTAACAATAAGTGTCTGTTACAAAGGCAGCATCAGGAGTGGGATCACCGCAGGGAAATTCCCTGTCTCCTCCTCAGGTTCCTGGCGAGGGGCTGGAAAAAACCCGACCGAACTCAGGGTGCCCATGCCTGCTTCTCAGCCCTCCCAGCCCAGGAAACGGCACCAGATCAACAGCAGCTGCTCTCCAAGCTCCCACCAACATCAGGGAAAAGGGGCAGATCCTGAACAGAGCCCTAGACCTCCTGCTTAACTGTGTTTGTTCCCCCGTGTCACCATCAGTGCGGTTGGCACTTGCAGATGACAGCTTTGATCTTCCTAACAGTGCTGCAGGAGGCTGGCAGGGCCAGGGCTGCCTGCTGGGGACCATTAAAGCCTACTTGTCAGTGTACCTGGTGGCTGAGGCTCTTTGCACCGAGTCCAAGAGCCAAGGCTAAGCTTTGAAATGAGCACATGCGAGTCCCTACAGCCTCCGACTCCTGCGCTGCTGTCCAGGGAGCACCCATGCCTCCTCCATCTCTTCTGCTTTCTACCAAGCATGAGCAAGGCCACAGATGGCCTCTGGGTAGGACCGGCCAAAAGGATTTGTGATGGGGAAGGAGGCTCCAGCACTAAGGTACTCTGCCTCCCTGAGTATCACTCTCTGTTCAGAGCTAACAGGTCCTGTTCCTGTGAACAAGGGCAATATTCCTCTGTAGTTCACAGGACCTGCTTCTGTGGCAAGTATGGACTGAGAAGAGTTCCTAATTTGTTCCCTGACAAGAAGGCAGAGCAGTTTTATCCGAGTGGACTGTAAGCATCACTGAGACCATGATTTCATGCCCCTTCAGCCTATGCATTCCTCACTCAGCTGTGCAGAAAAGAGATGCAGTGCAACATAGGTGGGCTTGGTGAGGGCCTGGAGAGGAGCTCGGCCAGGCTCTGACCTTCTTCACAGGCATGCAGGACCCCAGCACCACCCACCACCAGCTTCTGAAGGCAGCAGGCAGGGGTTCTGACTCATGTCTTGGAAAACCCTGCTATCACCCTGCTTCCACTGCTGCAGCCAGGCTTGTGAGGATCAGGGACTAACAACAGCTTGAGATGTCCTCACAACAGCACCAGCGATGCCAGCGCTGATCAGCCACTTGGAGCCTTGGCTGAGACATTCAGCAGCTTCTCTGCTGTTCCTTTTCCCCTGACCCTGCTCCCACATGTCCCCATTTCCAGTTCAGCTGATGCCAAAGCTAACAAGCCGTTGCAATGCTGCTGCTCTCCACTGCTGCTCCTTCTGCTCCTCCTTCACGTTCAGCCCCACGCTTCTCTCCACTTGTCATCACCAGCAGTGGAGTGGCTGCTGTCAGCCAAAGCCTTCCTTCGGGAGAATAAAAGTTGCAATTGCTCCAAGAGGGACTCTTCCAAAGGTTGGCTGGAAGAAAGTGAGTTTCTTAACCAAATAACCTTCCTTTGCACACTGCAAAGGGAGAGGCAGGAGGTGGAAGAAATCCCCCGCAAGACAGATCAGATCCTGAGCTATGCTGAGGACCTGACCTGTGCAGGACTGCCCTCTCCAGCAGAGACAGGAGGGCTTGGGTCGGAGGCGGGTTGTGAAGAGCCCTAATTAATGGACCTGAGGGATCAGCATCTCACCTATGGAGCTGCAAATACATTTCCTCCCAGCATAGCGTGCATCCAATTTCCCAGGCAGAGCAAGGCGCGTTTATCCCACACTGTGCAGGCAGCCACCTCCTTGCCATGGTCTGTGCATTCTCACCATGGCAAACTGCTCTCTCCCCAACCTTGGCACATGCGGCCTCCAAACTCCCTGCCTCAATGTGCTGCGATACAGCACCAGCATGCTAAAGGTCAGGTTTCCATTATAAGTGATTCAAGGCATCAAAGCTGTACCAAGCACAGTAAAAGCTCGTGATTTTGCACCACATTAAAAAAAAAAAAAAAAAAGAAAAAACAGTACAAATGCAAAAATGTGTTTGACAAATTCATCAAGCTACATCAACATAGTGCCTGGTGTTTCTGGATTTCTCCATGCATGCTACTGAGAGGAGTAGGAGTCTGCCAGAGGCTTTCACCAAAGCGGAGCTGCCTCCTGGAAATGCAGCTTTCCACAAGCTAAGCCCACACTCATGGTCAAGCACGTGAGCTGGGCGGTCTTACACCCTCCATCTTTCCGAGGTCAGTTAAATTGCTGTGCATAGTACATGAGAAAGCCTGGTTCATTGTATTCCCCAAGCACCAGCTGACTTATTTCTTTAATTTGTAGATTTGCTTGGTTGTTTGTACAACCATCACAACCTGGCTCAGCCTTTGCTGTTTATCCACAGCATGAGTGTGGGGGCAGGATCTTTTTCCTTCAGTCCTTCTTTTCCCATCTTGCCTCTCTGAAATCTGTCAGGAAAAGAAACCAAGGAAAGGGAAACCATGCCGTGCCCTGCAGGCAACCACAGCACACAGCAGCAGCAGTGCCCTCACCAGCCAGGGTGCAAGGCCACCATGTTGAACATGGCAGACTGGTGACAAGGAGAGGATCTGCTGAGCCTTTGGTCACCATCAGACAAAGCAATATGTTAACCGTGCAGCATTTCAGTCAGGAATAGTTGAAGGCAAAGCTAGAAACTGTGCCAGAGCTTAAATACAGCTCCTGGACTCATGGGTGGTGAGGGAAATCCAAAAGCCAATCACTAAAGGGAAGGCTCGGTGAAATGGCTGGAAATGAGGTGAATTGAGGTGCTGGTGGCAGCCCTCAGCCAGGACATGGTCCGTATGCCAGGAAGAAGCAGACCAGAGCCACCAGGGGCCGGCTGGCTGCCACCAGGTCATTGTTCCCCCAGTACGGAGCCCACAGCGCTGGGCCCCCAGCCCATGCAACTGCCACTGCCACTGCCACAGCTTCTGCAGGGGCTCCTCTTGCTCTGACAGGAACATAGAACAGAGTACAAAGGGTGAGAGGCTGGCATCCGAGAACAAGGCATATGAGCTGGACATCAGACATCACGGCATGACAGCTCTTCAAAAGCCTGCCTGGAGAGAGAGATGCTGCCTTCAGACAAGTCCGGGCTGGGGCAGCACAGCCAGCTTTGCTGCATCCAGAAACCCTGCGTGTGTCTTTCCAGCCCCCAGGATAAACACAGGTACCATTTTCAAATAAATATTTAAGCAAAGAGTAACCTATTATTTAAATCTCTGCTGCTTCTCCTTCTTGCCTGGCTGCCAAATCTCTCCTTGGACAAATCTAGTTGTGTAGTCAGTCCTGCACTGGCCTCACTGGAAATGCTCCACTTCAGTTTCCCCCAGAACCACTGTAATTTGGGGTAGGTGGAACAATATTTCCCCTTGGATGCTCACTTAGAGAAACACCAAGGGACTTGTGGCCATCTGGCCATGGATGATAGCAGGGCATATTTCTATGGGAACTGTATGTGGGGGGGGGGGAAGGGGGGGGGTTAGTGTCAGAACGTCTCGATGCTCTTGACAAGAAAACTTATTATTTTTCTTTAAGCGGTGCATTGCATGTGGTTCCCTCGCTTGAATCACTCGGGTATCACGTTGGATCACATTGTACCCAAACTAATCTACTGCAACTATCAATCCATCTGTTTGTGTTGAAGAATTCCCAGAATGGGAACATGTCTTCAAATGTTTATTTAAAGTATTTGGCCTGGTTAAAGACTTCATATAGTCTTCAGGGAAATGAAGAACATTGCCCTGGGTTCAGCTGTGCTACAGATTGCAACAGTAAGTGAAGGGCTGTGTGCTCTTCTGGGCTAGGAAATGGCTAGATGGGCTGGAGGGAAAGAGAAGGTGGATTGCTTAAGGATAGGAGATGACAGATAGCTGTGACAACTCACAGATTAGGAACGATATGGAGAAGGGTATTTGTTGCTAGGAGAGTTATGTCCCAGTCCCCAAACTATTTTAATGCTGGGAGCCAGCAGCAGTAGGAGCTTTCTGTATGATACCTGCACACACTTTGTGGAGAGGCATCAAGCTCTGCCATGCTTCTATATAAACAGTGCTTGCTAAATGGGAGGTATGCTTCTCCCCAACTTCCTAAAATCTCAGATTTGGAGAAAAAAATAAAAAAGATGGTGTGTGATTGTCCCCTTCATGCTTCAGGAATACCTCCCATCAGAAGAGCTGGTGTTCATATGCACAGGGCTGCCTGTCACCCTGCTGCTCACCTGCCCTGTTCAATCAGCCCTGTTTGCTGCAGCTGTCCTAAGTTAGAGATAAAAGGGGTAAATCCCACCAGGCAGAGTCTGCTTTAGGAGGAGGGTTAAGCTGGTGGTGGGTCTTGGAGAGCAGTGTTGTGAGGCAAGCCTTCAGGTGTGCTGTGTTGCTTTGTTAGCTGGGGGCTGAGTTGGGGCAGCAGGGTTCAGTGTGAAGATGAGAGTCTGAGGATGCAGAAGTTGCTGCTAAAATGTTGCCTGAGATGTTGGGTGAGGTGGTGAGGAGGAGCAAGAAAAATCAGAGAAGAAAAGAAAAGGAAAGGTAAGGAGTGGCTTGGGGAACAGAAAAGTTGGTTTTTGCTGTATCTCAAGTCTGCAGATCAGAGCTGGGGGTGCTTTGATTTATTTGTTTATTCATTTCCCACCTACAGCATGGTTGTGGGGGACCAGAAGTGGGAGGAGAGTTTGGTTTTTACTGTGTTCACCATGTACCAGCTCTGTCTGAGCCTAGCCTGAGAGAGCCTGTGGAGTTTGTGGTCTCTTTCTTCTACAGCGTGATCTCTGCTGGTGGCAATTTGATTGTCTGATGCTCTGTTGACAGTTAATGATTGCCACAATTTCAAAAATAAAAAAAAAAAGTTATTTACCAATTTTCTTTCCTGTGGAGCTGAAAATAATAGCAAAATCAATTTAAACCACATAACGCTAAGAAAACAAATAGATTATCCAAGATGACCAAATTAAGCTGCTCACAGAGCTCATGGTGATTCCGTTCAGTGGCTGTTGTGGGGCTATGAAATAATTACTGCTGGTTGCTGACTGTGTGTTGGGGCTTTTGGGGGAGCACTGGGTCTTCAGGAGGGCAGAGGGCTACCCCATTCAGTGGGAAACATGAAGGTAACTGCAGATACCATGTAGGCTTAATAGCACTTTTTTTATTATTATTTTTAACTATTCAATAGAAACACACATATAATAGCAGTGGTACTTTCCACTGTGAGGGGTACTTTCCAAGGTGAAATGCAGAGAACAAATTCGCAGTAGGAGCAAGTTTGTCTGGTAATGGTGTGGAGAGTCAGTTTTCTCATAGTAAAAGGCTGCGTGGGGTGGTGGGGAGCCAAAAGAAATACTAGAACAAAAACAAATTTTAGGCACAAAAGCAGAAGAAAGGTGGGCAAGAGAATCAGAATTGGTGGTGGTGGTTGGTTTTTCTAGGCTGTCTCACTTGCAAGGTCACATTAGCTGTGGTAGGGTCAGACTGCTAGATCACATGCTCTTGAATTTCCTTGCGCTTAATGATTTGCTCCTGAAACACTGGCTTCTGGTGTTAGAGAATAAGCTGAGATGCAACATAAGGGAAGGATGAGGCCTGGAGCACAGTGGGTTAGTCAGAGAGGGGCTTCTAATGATTAAAAAAAAAATGTTCTCCTCTCTTTGGGGAATGGTAAGTCTTTAACAGTGACAGTGTTGGGCTGTCGCTCTGTGGGGTCAGAGAAGGGAGGAGAAGGACAATGCCAGCTCCCCTGAGGGGACAGCTGCAGATGGGGGCAAGAAGTGAGGGCGCAGTCCCAAGGTGAGTCATTTGCCCTAGTGCCAAGCCTGGGGTGATGAGTTTTGCAGATGTGAACTTAGTCTTAGATGGGTTTGGGGCACAGACTGTACCTTCTAACTCAAAATGCAGCAGCAATCAGCACTCTGACTCTGGTTTGCTCAGGCATTTTTTTGCTTAATCCACTTGCACACCTGAATGACTTAGTGGTGATTTTAGACCTCCCCTGGGTTGTGTGCTCAGCGCAGGCCAGGTCCTTGTTCCCAGTGAATGCTGGTCACCTGTCTCAGCTGGGCAGCTTTGCAAGATGTGCAGTCTTTGGGTTCAGCATCGATTGCCTTTGCATCACTTGTGATAGGGCTGGCCAAAAGTCCAGCCGGGTTGTGGGACCTTGTGAGCAGCCAGAGAGCCCTGTTAGAGGACTCCAATGGCTGGCAGAGAAGCTGGGAATGTCTGCTGGTCGCCCAGGGTCATGGGAGGGGTGAATTATTGTAAGTCATAAGGGCACTGTCACCACAACTGCTCATCCTAAGGTTGAGAGGTAGAGGCTGGTCTTTAAGGAAAAGCTCTAAGGAAGGCTGAAATGTGGAGCCCACCAACAATTATTCCGAAGCCTTTAGGCCTTTTCTCCTCCAGTAAACACTGAGGCACCTCTCTCATCACACTATGGCTCTGTCCAAATATAATGCAGTCCCATTTATACTTAATTTATTTTTCTACTCGTGTCCTTTCATAGAGAAGAAAGACGAACTTGCCTAAATCTAATAAGAACAGTTATTCTTTTTCCTTTTTCTAAAGACACGGCTTGAGGAATTGATGCAAACTTGCTGACTTTCTTCAGTATAAAAAAAGGAAAGAAACAGTTGAAACAGTTCCCTTGGTAAACAACAGATCTAAACACCTGGACACTTCAATGTGAAGTGGCATTCTTCATTTGAAAATTGGCTTGCTTTTTTTTTTTAATGGGGGTGAAGTAACTCAAAGAGAAATAGAGTATCAGATGGAAGTGCTACCTTGAGAAAGTGCTCCTACTGCTAACTGCCTGTCCTGACATTGGGAAGATGCACAACTCTCTCCCTTCTTGATGAAAGCAGGTGGCTGTTTTTTTTCCCCAGTCTTCACAGTGGAGAGGAAACTGCTTTTGGAAAACTTCTGCTGCTTTCCCTTTGACACCTGGGCTTCTGCAGCTTGAGGTTGCTTTTAATGTTATTGTGTGTAATTAAGTGGAGAAAGAAAGGGGCTTCTGCAACCACAGTGACGATCACTTGAATGTGGAGTACACTTAAAACAGGATTAGAAGCAAGCTGATTTAGGGGATGGAGTTAGACAATGCAATCCTCCCAAATCTGGCTTTGCATATGGAAAAGGAGCTTGAGGAAGAAGGGGCTGAGGGCAAGCTTGCTGCCTGGCTAGTTCTAGGAGGGCAGCCTGGAGGAAAAACCCATGGGCTCAATGGGGAGGCATGAGCCTGGCAGTCTGGGAGGCTGCTTCTGCAAGGAGAAAGAGGCTGGCTTGCTGAGGGCCATGGGATGGGTGGGTATGCGCATGTGGGGCTGCAGGTTGGGTGTGGACAGAGGAGGACATTGAGCAGGCATTGTAATGCAGCGCACCGATGCCTGCTCCCTCTGTTGCTGCACCTCCGAGACACTTGCTGTCTGGCCAAGGGAGATCTGAATGTGCAGCATCTTAAAGAGGTGCATCCCATCTCTGGATGTGCTGTGGCATTCTCTGGTTGGGGATGACTGTGTTTACTGGTTCCTGAAACAGCAGACCCCCCACAACTTCTGATAGCTCATCACCTCCCCAGCATGACATGGGGATGAAAAGAAGCCTTTCCTGGAATGAAGAGCTTTCAGACAGGTAGGATAAAAGGAAGCAGTGTGTTTATCCACAAATCAGATTATAATTCCAGGAGGCAAAAGGGAGGTGTGAGAATGCTTGGAGTTTGAAGTTAGATTTAAAGGAATAATTAAGGGTTTTGCCACTGAGCGATGGCAATGAGCTGGCTGGGAATAAATCAGATTGCACTTGGAGGAAGTGACCTGGAAATATATTACTGCCTGTCCTCTAGCCAAACCTCATCACCATAGGGCGTCATTGAGTGGTGGTGAGGTAACCCAGGCCAGAGCTGGGGGGGGCTCTGCCGGGGGCCGAAACCTGCTGTGCAGGGCTCTGGGGACTGCTCAGTGGCCTTTGTTCCTCCAGACCACAGAAACCTCTGCTCTGAGTAGACCGGCCCTTGTTGGTACAGTTCTGTCTCTCAGAAATGCACACAATCTTTTATTAAAAACCCTACAGATGAGTTAACAGCTGGGAGAAGCTGGAATATGATTAATGTCTTGTGAATTAGCCCTGGAGGTGCTTTATGGAAATAAGATTTACAACACTATTACACGTGGTCCTGAATGCATTTTACATTTTTAAATGAGGAGAATGAATGTTTCTTTGCTTTGCTCCCTTCCCCCAGGCTCTTGCAGAAGTATGTGCCTGCCTGATGTGGGACAGGAGGCTCTGGGGCGGGGGGGAGGCACTGGACCGTGCAATTAATTGAATGATCTTACTGGCCCTGGCGCTTTATCAAGCAAGAAATCAAAATGCACCCTGACGTGTAGGATGTGATTACAAGTCATTAACAGAGGAATTATAGATGCTAGGATGGAAAGAAGGGATCTATTGGGCTGCTTTGTCCATCCTCTTGCTGCCAACACAGGATTGCTCTTGACAGCATATGCTTTGTTGCTACCAGAATAATTTCGCTCCTGACACCTTCCGAGCAGCACAGTGCTCTCCCATTTATTGCAGCATTTCAAATGCTCTAGTTAAGAGTTTCCTTTCAGACTTCTCAAGCCTTTCTAGAGGGAAATGGTGATCTCTGTGGAGGCCCTGCCTGGGTACGTGCCCCCTGCTGAGGGGAATGCTCCTGGAGACCTTTCTTGGGAGGAAAGACTGCTCCGGGCAAATATCCCCTCCTGGGAGCCCTCTGCAGCCAGACCGTGGTACCCTGGGCTTACCTCGCTACCAGAAGTAGAGTGAATGACCTTATGTAGCAGTAGCAAAACTCCCCCATTCTTTGTGTCACTGCATCTGGAAGAGGAGATGGACTCCTCTAGTCATCTTTGGGGGGAAGGTGACAAACTAGAGACATCCACTTGAGTATCTCTAATAAAGCAATTGTTTTATTGGTGATTAAGTGGTGGAAGAAGAGCTCTGAACTGGCTTTGAGCTCATACTGATTTGGGGGAGCTTTCTGTGCCCCAAATTCAGTAATTTTCCATGAGAACTTAGTGTTTTACAAAGCTGCATCTAGGTGGAGACTTTTGCCAAAACACCTTGCCATCTGTAGGGGATCCTCAGGCTTGGCAGCGAGCCTTTCTGCTGAAGTCCTGGCTCTGCCCTAGGTGGTCTCGGTTATATTGCCCCCCTAAATGATGTTACCCTATTAAAGGTCCAAGCAGACCCATCTCCTTGTCTGGGATGATACCCCGCCACAGGCAAGCTGCAGGCTATAGTTACCCACTGGCTCACAAAATACTTTTCAGTAGGTGAATCAATCCAAGAGGAATCAGGATCCTTGTGAGCAGCAAGAGAAGCCCTGTTGGAGCAGCATAAAATCCAGATAGCTTCTGGGAACAACCATATCTGCATGCACATGGAACCAAAAATGTGCCCAAAGCTGCTCAGCAGCAGTGAGCAGGGGCATGGTACCATGGATTAGCTTTGTCCTAAGAGCAGCCTGACTGCGGCAGGAGGCGGTCTCGTCCTGCTGGGCTCCCAGGGGACCTGCCTCTGCCCCCTGTGCTCGCAGCAGAGCGGCGGTGCGCTGCTGGGGCGCTCTCCTCGGGGCTGGCAGGGGTGGCAATGCCTCGCCGATTTTGGTTTGTTTTTTGTTGCCATCTAGTGGCAGAATTTGGGAACTGAAGTCACCCTTAAAGTTGTCTCAGAAGGCTCCATGGTATAATCTCAGCACAATCACATAGCAATGAGGCTCTCGCCTCATTTTTATTTATTTTTTTTTGCCCCCACCGATTTTATCTTCCATTTGTTATTATTCTTCCATTAGCTGTTGCCTTCCCACAAATTCAGCCCGGAATCTTCCATGTGGAAAGGATTACATATGTTAGTTTAATAACCCATGGTTCCCTTGGTGTTTCAGCCCCTTGCAATGCACAGCTTAAAGGCAGCAAAAAAAAAAAAAATCCTAAAGATGAATATCCTGTAAATTTTCTGGAAAACAATTCAGAATAGATTGAAGAGAAGCAGCTGACCAGGGACTCCAAACATGCTAATGTGCTATTTTTGACCTTACCTCTGTACTAGTTTAGGCAAAAGAGCACTAATTCTGCAACTAGCAAAGCTCACATCAAAGTGTAACAGATTAGTAAATATTACTGACCTTTGTTTTTTAATGACTTCCAATATAGCTATGTATCAGTGTATTTCTAAGGTGTATCTTCACTTTGTTTTTAAAGTCCCTGGATTAAAATATAAATTCTGCCCCCAAATATCATATGCATTCACACAGGCATACACCTGCAAACTTTCTATACTGTTGCTGACATGAAGTTCACAAATCTTTAATCTGAAATTGAAATCTTCCAAGAAACCCTATCTGAAGCAACATGAAAGTCACCAGGCACAGACCTGTGCTTCTACCACAGAGGCAAATAATCCTGGAGATGTACTTCTATAAACTCTGCACTATCTTCTACAGCTCACTGCAGCTCTCTTGAAGCTGAAGAAAATATTACAGGCAGAAGGTCTCCATCCTTGCTGTTCTTCCTACAATAATAAAAAGGATTAGTGATGACTGTGTTTTCATAATTATAAAACTATTCTTTAATTAAAAAAAAAAAAAAAAAAAAACTTCAGAAATGTTTGCTGGACATTCTATACCTTTACCATAAATCCCAGTGTTGTAGCACTTGCCTTCTGGAAATCTCTTCTTGTTGCCCTGGATCCACTATTCTCAGACCTTCTACAGCTAATCATGCCATAACTGACCAGATGGTACACATGAATGAATATACACATACATGGTGCTGATTGATGTAGTATAGTTTGATTTATGGCAACTGATTTTGTTGATAGTTAACAGCATTACAGCAACTAGAAGCAAGTAACTGCAACAGGTTGCTGATCCGTGACTTTGTGTTTTTTACAAAGGGCTCCCAGGGAAGCATGTCAGGCGAAGGTGCTAGAGATGGCTTAGCAACCTCAACTATTTTTTGGGGGAGATGGGGAGGAATGGAAGGGAAAGAATATGACTATTGGACAGAAGAGGGTCTTGCTGCTGAAGGTACAGTAGTAGAATAATAAACCTGTCCTTATTGATACATATGAATGGGTGAAGATTGCAACTCAAAAGAAAAAAGTTGGAAATTACTGGCACACAAAAAAAACCACCACCCCTGCTGTTTCTTGTGAGGCAGCACAGCTCTCTGTGCCTGTGCTGAAGAAATGTGCTTGCTGCATGCAGGAGTTTTCCACAAGGTGTGTTAGGATTTGCTACTTAACTCCTGTTGTGTATTTTGGTTTTGTTTGTTTTTGTTTTGTTTTTCTCCCTGTATTTATACAGTGCCCTGCCTGACTCGGGGTTGCTGGATATAATGAACAGTATGGAATTGCAAAACCTGAATTTCAGAAGTACAGAGGTGCCTGGGGCACGGTCTTTGCACATCTCTCCAAGGACAGGCATTTAGTAAAGCAGTTGGAGGAAGCCTTCTGTCTCATGCAATTTGGGGTCTATAAGGCACTGTTTTACCTGCAGTCACACATGCAGAAAGCATCTTCCTGCTTCCCAAAGTTCACTATTTAATTTTTTTTTTTCTGAATATTTAAATGAGAAATACAGCTGATGGAACAAGACTAAGTGAATGGGGATAGAAAAGATGAGGTGCTTCACTATTGGTTTGGGGTAGATTTTTTGTTTTTGTGTTGTTTTTTTTTTTTCTTTTCCCCATATAAAATTTTGGCCTTACTTCTCCACAGCATTTGACACTGCAAAGCATGCTTTTATCAGCTGCCAAAATGATGTGTGGTCTTTGAGTGTGCTCATAGAAGTGGATGTGTGTGAGTGAATCTGCCTCCAGCGTGTCACTGCGTGCTATTGCCTTGTGATATGTATATAGGAATTAAAAACAGCAAACACTTCTGGTTTAAATGTGCAGTGTCCATACCAGCCTTTTAGCCAGGCTCACATTGCTGTTTGGACTCTGATGTTTTTGATGCAGTGGCAGAGGAGATGTTTAATGTTCTGGCTCAATAGGTGTTTGGAGGTGAGGTGGGCTTTGGTCTGCCTGGGGAGACTAATGGTCAGTGTCCTGCCAATTGGCACAACTCTTGAGGTCCCAGAGGGTTTTACAAGGGAAGTGCAGTTTGCATTCACCCTGCTGGGCACCCGGAGGCTCTTGGCTTGCGGGGAGGACCCCAGCTGCCAGGGGAGTTTTGCTGGTGAAGCCATGGGCACCCATGGGTGGGCTGAATCGTTCCTTGTTCTGCTTCAGACATGCATGGTTCAGATGTCTCCATACAAAGCTTTCACCCAAAGCTGTGTTTGTAGGCTTTAAAGAGAAATAAGCACTTCTAGAAGATGACTCCTTCCAGTCACTGCAGGGAGAGATGTGGTGTGCTCTGGGAGTGGTGTAAAGTCCTGTCTGTCCCTCTTCTCAGCCTGTGACTTTCTTAGGTCAGGCAAACCATTAATCTATTTTGTGCCTTAACTCGTTCATGATGATAAATAGAAAGTATGTCAAAAGGGCTTCACTGCGTTATAATGAAGTATTCTGTATTTCTATCACACTTTCCTGCTTTGCATCGTGCCATGAGGTTAAGACCATAAAAGCCATGTAGGAGATTCTGACTCCCCCTTAATGATCTTTAACTTCTTCAGATGGTTTTTGTAAATCTTAGCTTACGTTAACTGCTAGCCTATATTTATGGCTCCGCAACCATAAGCAAGTTATAGCTGATAAATGAGGCAAAAGCTAAAAAGGGAAATTTTCTGACATCACAACGGATTTAAAAAAAATCATTTGCATCTATTCTGGGAACTCAGCTGCCATGCTGGCACTACATGCATTGTCGCTGCAGCTTGAAGAGCTGTCGTAACTGTATGTGGAGGATTCAGGCAAGCAGGATTCAGTTTTGTCCCTGCTATCCCATTTCCTACAATAAAACACCTGAAAATTGGAAAGAAGCAAAACCCAGCCAATGTCTGAGGTTAGGGCAGTCGTTGCAGCAGCCTTAGCAGTTTCTCACAGTCATATCCAGCACTTAAGGCTACTCCTCTATCATATCTGCCTCCATCTTATGTTTTCACTCCATGGGGCAGCCCAGCTCTGCCAAGCAGCAATGCTGCTTGGTGGTGCTGATGCCTAAAACAGCGTAAGAAAAGTGTGGCCACCTTCTTTCCAGTTCCTCTGGCAGCAGGACTGGGTGGCTGGGTACTACAGGGCCTGCCCTGTGTCTCTGGTCTGATTCTGGAGATGTGGGTTTAGCACATCCCACTTCATGCACGTGGCCAGCACTGAAGAATGGTAACTTAGCAAAAAACACAGAGCTGGCTTTTAAAACTGAGACATGAAAAATAAGTCAAGTGCACTTCATGCTTCTCTTTCAATAGCTTTCTTGCTACAAACACTACCATGAGAAAAACATCTTTCTGCCAACCGGTGCTGTACAAAAATGTAGCATGCAGGCATCTCGAGGCCTGCAGAAGCCTTCAGATGCTTACAGTTTGCTGGTTATACTAATGTTTTGCCTTGCCTGACCTATCTCCCCAGGGCAGCAATAAATATAACCAGTTTTAGTCCACTACTTGGCTGCTAATAGTCCACTTGTAGATCTCAGTCCCAGCTGGGCCTGCTTCTGCCCAAAGGCGGTTGTGTTCAGTAAGTGGCTGCGTGCATTTGTGAACAGCCACTTACAATAGAAGCAGGTGGCTGCCATTTTTCATGCAAGAAAGCTCTTTGGAGAAAAGGAAAGGAGGGAAATGGAAAGAAGAAGGGGGAAAAAAATGCAAGGCATCTATGAGAGGAAAGTCTCTGTGCTGCCCTGGTTAAAATGGATAGAGACAGAAAGTGTGCATAAATTAAAAGATAAAGAGAAGCACTTTCTCAGGACATAGGAGGGAGAGGAAGAAATGCTGCTTCTCTGCCAACCACAGCATCCAGGACAACCCTCTCTGTTTTCAATTTCCATCAGTATGCAACACCTAAGTATTTTGCAGTGAAGCTGCAGCCCCCTGTACAGCTAATTTAAGCCTTCTGATTATGACTTCCTTCAGTGAGTTACCTTGTCTTGACAGCTTACAAGGAGTAAGTATTTTCCCTGAGGTGCTGCAGACCAGAGGTGGAAACCTGCAGCTAAGCACAAAGAGAGAAAATGGCAAGAAATCACTTCGCTGCAAGCTTCAGAGCTCTTCTTCCTTGAGTAGGCGAAAAAGGAAACTTCTAAACTGCCTGTCACATCCTCTCACTGGTAACAGCCATCACCTGGAAAGGGGACAGTACCGAGCTCATCTCTGGAAAGAAACAATAGAGGGAAAGTGCTGCAGAATGTTCTTGTTCAATGCCACTGCTGAGCAGGAGCTGGTTTTTTTTGTATCAAAGGAAATTCTGCTATTTTTATTTATTTTTTAATGCATAAGTGTCAAAAATGAAGCCTTTGAAATGTCTTTGCCTTGTGACAAGTTGGGGGGAGGCACTATCAGTCTATGAAAAGACTTGATTTTGTTGTAATATTACACTGAATTCCAGTATCTGTTCTGTTCTACTACTCAATACCTCATCTATATGCCCACATCATTTATTTACATGAGCAGATTAGAGAGGGTGGTTAGCCACTACCCTTTGACTTCCCTTTTACTACAGCCATCTGAAGGCATCACACGAAGCCCCCAGGAGCTGGAAGCAAACCAACGCCTGTGGTTCTTCACTTGGTGGTAGCTGACCCATGGGCCTCCCTGCAAAGGGACAGCACGAAGGTAAAAGTTTACATAGGATTGAGGGGAAAATGGAACTGAAAGGATTTTGAGAATGACAGAAAAAGTATTGCAGTCTTGCCCTGCTCTTATCTTCCTTCCCTTCGCTGTTGGTTGATGTTAGGAGATACTGGGACTGGTGAACAGTGGTGTGAGTCATTATGATGCTCTCAAACTTAGAATTTTGTCTTATGAATTTTATACAAGTATTCTTTACTGTAAAAATTATGTTTGGAAAGTAAAAGATGAATTCTTACAAAATACTTTAACTGATGTGTTAGAGTATTACCAACTAAATGTTCTTCATTCATCTTTTAGAATAAAATGTCAGTTTTGCATGTTGATATTCCATAATTTCACAAGATGTTTTTACCCCTAAGCACACATCATTTTTGAGCCACAACCAGTCCTAGGTCAGGAATTTCTCAGAACAGTCTTTAACATCAGCTCCTTAAAAAAATGAAATGTGAAAAGCTATCCTGGGTGCAACTAAGATTTGGATGAGTTGTAAATGCTAGTTGTACTGCTGTGTAGATCATGTCATTCCAAAATAACTGCAAAAAGTGCACTTTTCAGGGATGTCTGGACTGGGGGAACCTGCTTGAGCTACCATAAGAGGGATTTTTCTAGTTATGAGTATCTCATGACTCTGGTAGTCAGAGGGTGCAGAAGCTTCCCTGCTCCTCAAAGGGCTGAGGTTAAGACTGACAGTTGGCTATTCCCACTGTGGATTTCATAGCTGGAAAGTACAGCCCTGCTTGTTCATCACTTCTGGGCAGGAGTGTTCAACACCACTGGTTGTGGTGTTCACACAACACGTAGCTGCTCCTTGCTCCTTAGCAAGCATTGGCTGGGCTGAACAATGAGGGCTATGCTTTACAAACTGGGATGTATGCTGAGCAAACGAGGGTCTCTGTGCAAGCTCACCAGTGGTTCTGTCTCCATGGACAAGTACAAAATCTGCTGTTGTGTACCTTACCTTACAGGGAGTCTGAAGATTGATGGAGATGTCAGAAACTAGCTGGAGCACACCCAAAGCAGCAGGAAGTTGAAGATTGCTGGGGTGTCCTCACTCTCTAAATCACAGGTGATAATTTCATTATTACTTTTGCAGATGTTTCTGTGGGTATCCAAGCAGTAGATTTCTTCTTTACTCTTCTAATTGGGATGAAGAAATAAGAGGGATTTTTTATCCACTGGGATTCAGTGAGGATTGTGGAGATGAGATGGCTGCTATTGCTCTGTCAGACCCTAACAAACTCTTTCCTTCCAGGGAGCTGTGAGCTGCTTTCTGCTTGGGCTAGACTGACCTGCAGCTGCCTGGAGCTCTGCAGCAGCACCCAGAGCATGAACATGGGGCAGTGACAGACCCTTTGGACCTTCCCTGCTCGGTAAGTCTAGATCTGCTTGATGCATGATAGATTGAGACAGCACAGCAAGCAGTCATAGGCAAATCACACATTTTGGGAGTCAGCAGAGCTCTGGAAGGAACAGCCTGATGAGAGCCACACTGAGCATTACCTCTGCCATTCTGGCCATGCCCAGTTGCTGCTTACTAACAGAGGGAGGAGAAAACTTTTTTTTTTTTCCTCCCAGCCTAGATCAGGTGAAGCCAGTAACAAGTTTCCATGCTTCAAAAAATTATGTATAACTCAAAAACTATGAGACTCAGGGATTAACGCTAATTGTATTAATATTTGCTCAGCAGATTAGCTCTGAAGAGCTGATAATTCATCAGCTCTTTGTTCACTGTGGTTTAGTGCCCATAAATTCCCTCTCTGGATGTGGCTTGCTGCAGCATTTCTGTCTTTTGAGGTCAATGTGATGAGCTGCGTGGGTGTTTTTAGACACGAATCACATGCAAAAGGCTTATTTTTTTCTGACATACTAGAGAGCTTTTTTTTAATAATAATAATAAAAAAAAAACCCTCCAACTTCCTTTTCAATTGAAAAACAATGCAAAGTTTCATATTCGTTGATTTATTCTCTGTGCTCGAGAGCTGTGTAATTTTTCATTACATAGAAAGGGCTGGTGTTGTATGGTTTCAGAAGAGATGTATCCAGCTGCTACAGAAAAGGGAAGCTGCCTGGGTGTTGGGTCACCTCCCACCTGCAAGAAGCTGCATCTTGGTTAAGAAGTGGAGCAGCCTCCCAGAGCTATGGGCCCTTCTCTGTAAGTTGCATCAATATACGTTATTCTGTTGGTGCTGTAGTGACTTCATTTTGGGTCTAAGCTAGCAGTTTGGTCATTTTTTCTGTGCTGTTTGTGTTTTTTATTTAAACTGGAGTTGTCTGACTGAAGTTTAGGTCTGTTTACTGAGTATAGTGACCCTGGGGCCACACAAACTAGCCTTGAATGTTACCTGCATCTGTGGGCAAAGGAAAGGTAATGGTTGCTAAAGTGAAGATAGAGCCTCAAAGGCAGAATAGGGATTATGTTTAGCTTGCATGGTCTTCGCTTTCTGGTGGACCATGTGCCCAGTGCAGAGAATATACCCATTGAGGGCAGTTGTCACAGGGAGGTAGAAGAGCCCTAGTTTGCCATGGCTGAGCCTGTGACGCTGGTCCTTCTTGCTTTGATCAGCTGAATTACAACCTGCTTTGTGGTGTTTGTGGGCTTGCTGTGTCTTTCAGGAAGTCAGGAAATAGATTATGTATATCTTCAATCATAGCTCAATTACTGAGCACTGCTGACTCCACAGGGATGCTGGGGGCCCCTACCTCTGGCTTTTGTGCCTTGGGTACCTGAACTGAAGCACGGATATTCAAAGTTTCTCAGTTTAATTCCAGCTAATGTAGGCTTTGGGGTTTTACATTGGTTAAAATGACACTTGTAGGATTGGAAAGCATAAGTGCTTGAAGAAGAGATATCATCAGGTATTAAACTCTCATTTGAAAGTTATAAATCCTTAGGCAAATAATATCTTTTTTATTAAAGGAACACTGGCAAGCATCACCCTGATACTATATTTAGCTTTTAAATTAAGCGTTGTCTGAGATCTTCATTTGCTGAGTGGCCTAAACCCCTTGTCTGCAGCACTGAGGCAATAAGTGCTGTATCTGTGAAGAGCTCTAGGACCTGTGGACTGATGTCAGAGCAATGCTGAGAAGAGGCTGCAGAGCTGCAGTGCCCTTGGGGTGAGATGTTTAGCTGCTTTTAAGGTAAGTCATGGTCCGCAACCTCTCTTCCATCCTTCACCTGCTGGAGTGGAATAGTTACGAAGAAGCTTTTAGTGTCTGCATGTGTTAATACTTAAATGTTTGGGCATCCAGACTTATGTTTCTTTGTGACTTGGAATGCTGAGTATCTTCTTCTTTGATTCAGGAAAGAGAGATTGTGAGGAAAATGGACACATTCAGCCTTCTGAGTAAGAAGTATCCTAGAGGTAAGGTGAAGCAGGTTGGTGGGACATGCAGATGACACACAGGGACATGTGTCACCTTTAGTACCCTGCTGGTGTGGCAGAGGAATAAGCTTTTTCAGATGTAGTTCTGTAGTGTTTGGTGTACACCCGGAGCAGGTCTGCATGTATACAGACCGTGCACTGAGCAGTGGCAGAGGGATGGGAATAAGACAACAGCTTCTTGGCATGAGGGTACCATTAGCTGGCACAGCTTCTGAGCTGTGCTGCTCTGTGCCCTCCACTGAGAGGTCAGCAGTACAGCTTCCTGAGGAAAAGAAGGCAATTGTTAAATAGGCACCAGTTTCTGAACTGTAGTGGGTAACGTCATAAAATCCCTGTGTATGTTACCTAATGGATCTTGGTATGTCCTAGGCTCACAGCTGCATCCCACTAGCTATGAGAGATACCCAACACACAGGACATGGTGCATCACTAGAGGAATTAAAAGGGGTGCCCATGATGGGTCAGAGGTGTTTCAGCTTGAGCAGAAACACTCTGCTCAAGCAGTGAGAGGTCACTCTTTCCCTTTTCTGACAGGAAAGTATCAGTGTGGAGAAAAAGCGTGAAGAGGAAACTTTTGGACACCTTGGAACTTATGAAGAATTTCTTAAGCTGCCATCCAGCAGGTAGGTATAAATGCTTCCTAGACATTTGTATTTCTTAGGATACATCTCACAGGCCTCACTTCTGAGCACAGCAAAGGAAGGCATCCTTGTGTTTTGCCATGAAACCAGATGCTCATGTCCAGCTCAGTTATTGCAGGCTGTAGCACTGGCTGTAGGCTGACAACTGCCAGAAGGGGACTGCAAAGCTTTCTGTAAGATTGTCCCATACCCTTGGTATAAATATATATTGCATAGTGCAGAAAAGACCACAACCTGACTCTAAATTACTCTGTCTTTAGGATATCCATGCATATCACCTATTTAAAGACTTAACATGTTACTGAAATGATGCTATCCTGGATGAAACTCAGGCTTGTGTTGTAAGCAGGAAAAAAAAAAAGGAATGTGTATGGGCAAGGGAGCTGCCAAGGGGAAATCTCACTGAAGAGTTACTTCCTTCTGGCTGCAATTTTGCTTTTTGCCTTTTTTTTCCTTCCTCTCACAAGAACCTTTTGTCTGCACAGATGATGCTGTGTCATTGCAGCAGAGATGGAAAGAGCTTGAAGCCTCAGCCAGAAGCAAAACCCCAAGCCAGACAAGGAGTGCTGGAGGATACAGAAGAGCCCTGAGCCAGTGAGTGAACAAATCTAAATCCTAATGCCGGGGACACACAGCAGAAGCAGGGCATGGCATGGCTGAGGCAGCCTGCTAGAGCAGCGCTCTTACCTTTGGGAGCATCCTTGTTGTTTTGCCTACTTACTTTAAACTGAAGTGCAAGGCCCAGGTGTACCTGTATGGATTGCACAGCCCCATTCCAGCATGAGATACCCTCCTGGTGCTAGGACAGAAGAACTTGGCTTCTTCTGTGGCTATTTCTTCAGTCTCTTGTAACTAGGTGGTGCAACCCCTCTTCACAGAGTGTTAAGCTTTCTCTTTGCTTGACTGGCTGCACTGTGGGTAGAGTGAAAGTGCCTGGAGCATCCACACTTCATGTTTTGATATTCTGAAGACCAGGCTCTAGACTTGTCCCTAGTTGCAGTCTCTGCGTTACCCAGGAAAGAGGTATTTTTGGACACACAGGTACTTGTTGCTGTTGAAGAACCCATAACTGATCTCTTGGCAAAGTTTTGACCTGCTGTTTGGGACCATCTGGAGATTTAAAAAAAAAAAAAAAAAAAGTGAGCTTGTTTTCCAGATAACCCTTCAGAAGAAGCAGTCGCTAGACTTTGCATTCATTACACATCAAGAAAATGCTGCAGAAGTAAAGAAGCAAGCCCTAAAGCATTTACTTCTTGCAGCACATTTTGTGTTACCCTCAGGCTCTGCCTCCAGCAGCCTGCACTCCCCTTGCTCTGGAGCTGTTCCCACAGGAAGAGCTGAGAACAAATCCCATGTTAGCAACATACAGCATCATTTGTGCTCTTGGAAATCACATTTGGAGAAAACCACAACTAAGCCAACAGGACACTTGGTTTGTTTAATGTACTACTAATATTAATTAGTAAATAAGTAGTGATTGATTGAGGCTTACTTATTTAAATAATTTAATTATTGTTTCCTATTGCAGAAGAATCCCAGCTCTCAGAACAAGAAACGACAGCTCACCTTGCTCCTCAGCTGCTGCTTGCCACCCATGTCTCTGTTGGGAAGATCACTGCTGTGCTGCCGGAGCTGAGAGGTAGCAGCTGCCAGTCACATTTGTCTCCCAGATGCATCACAGCTGGAAAAGGAAGTGGCCTCCCACTGTTTCCTTCCCTCCCTCCCTCCCCTTTTACAAATGATGTTATTGTACCACCTTGACTCTTTCCTTCTTTTTACAGGTAGTCCTGAGAGTAATAACTCCAGCTACTTCCATTAACAGGTTCTATCTGGAAAGCTATAAATAACTGTCATAAACTAATATCCATGTCACTGTTTTAATATTAATAAGTACTGGAAAGTGAAAAATCCCTCTGTTTTCTTTTCCTTATTGGAGTGTTGAGGGAAGCAACTACCACTCAGACATGCAAGTCAATCTCTGGCTTTCCACCTTTTGGAGCTTGAAAAAAGAGTCTTAGCTCCGATGAAGTCTGAGTGGCCTGCCTACACTTCCTTCCCCCAAAAACTGCCACCTTAATCTCTCAGTGTGGCCACAACAATGGCCTTGTGGAGTGAAATGCACTGAGCTGGCTGGGCAGTGGCAGTGCAGGGAAGCACAGCCCTGCTCTCTCAATGTGAATTAGTCCAGCAGAGCCTAAGGACAGACTGGAACGTTTATCCAACAATTCACTTACCTGCAGTCCTCAGCATGCAGGGCATGGCTTAAGCTCTCTCACATCTCCAGGGAGGCTGAAGTACACCTGGTCTCTTCCCCACTAGACCCTCAACAAGACTCTGTACAGTGCAGCTGCTGGAGGCTCATGGTGCCCTGCACCCCAGGCTCTGCTGGGACAAGGGTCCCAAACTCCTCTGGGAGCCCTTCCCAGCACATCTTGGCTCTGGGACTGAATAGCTGCCCAAGCGTTGAAAATCCCATTTTTCGTGCTGGAGAATTGAGACAAGGGAGAAAGCTCACGATCAATCCAGATCAGAAGGCTTCCTATTCATTAAGCTGTTACTACTAAGGGAATCAAGTTCTTACTGTGCCCTGCAGCCTTCTGTCAGCCACATGATGGCAGAAGAAACAAAGATCTGCTTTTAAAATAGCTGCTGCAAATAGGGGAGGTACCTGCCTCTGGATGTGCTGCTGAAAATACACTCATCTCTTACAAGCCCAGAACCCACCAGGAAACCAGCCTGGTCAAGAAAAGGGGGTGGGAGGGGGCTGTGCTACCTGTCAGTTCATCTATAGCATCTCCACAGAGAGGTCACAGCTGCATTTCTCATGCAGAAGGCCTCACATCACATCATCATAGAATCATAGAATATCCCAAGTTGGAAGGAACCCATAAGGATCATCGAGTCCAACTGCTGGCACCACACAGGTCTACCCAAAAATTCAGACCATATGACTAAGAGCACACTCCAAACACTTCTTAAACTCCAACAGACTTGGTGCAGTGACTGCATCCCTGGGGAGCCTGTCCCAGTGCATGACAACCCTCTCAGCGAAAAACCTCTTCCTGATACCCAGTCCAGATGCCACACAGGACCCCTGTGAGTCTTCACATCACCCAGTGACCACAACAGCATAAAAAAAAAATAGCTCTAGTATTTCATAACAACAGGCAACTGGAAATTCAACAGCACAAGGCCCTGAGCCACCTGACAGAACCAGACCTGCTTTGTCCCCCAGGCAGTTGGATGGGTGACCTCCAGAGGTCCCTTCCAACCCGAATTACTCCATGGACCCATCTGTTCCAGGTCAACCTCTGCAGACAGCTCTGCCCCATCCATCTCTGCACACTCTGCCTTTGACAATGAGGTGTCAGACAAGATGGGTTTGAACTGGAGAGGCAGTAGAGGTCACAGGTTATCTCCTTACTACAAAACTATTGCTTTAAAAGCCCACAAGCTATGCTCACAGCCTGGAACAACAATGCTTTTCCTTCAATCACCTCACTTCCTACCTCACAGGGAAGAAAATCTAGACACACCAAGCCACGTTCAGGAGATGTCTTTTCACAAGAGACAAGCTCTGCATTAGAGCCCTAGGTGCTCAGAGTAACAACCTCTACTTCAAGCCATCATAGCATGAAAAAAATGTACTGCCCAGCATCATATGAGAGAAATCCAAAGGGCTGTCAATATTTACAATTCCAATGACTTTCTATGCCATCAAATACCATGAAATCCAAAAAATAGCCTTACCATGTGCTGGTTCAATTGCATATTGTTCCAAAGACAAGATGCGTGTTGGTCAGCCTTTCACCAGCCACACAACACAGGAGAAACATCAGCATGTGTCTCCAGCGCTGAGGGTGAAGCCAGTCCTTTCTCTTCTGCCATGTCACATCCATTCCAAGCACCATCTGAGTGAGGAACCAATGCTCAAAAGCCTGCGCTGCTGCCAGCACTTCAAAAACAGTTGCAGGACACTGCAAATAACAATAGTATTTAAAGAAGGGTCTGATGGACAGTGCTCAGTTCAGAAAAGCTCCTGTCAATAAAGGCAGCCTCTGACTAGCTCTCATTTACTCTCCCACTCATGCTCCTGGAGGTCTAAAGCTAACCAGCTTTAGACTGCTAACCAGCACCAGTTTCTGGTTTATTCTGCTGCCGTGGGCTTACACCAAAGGCTCAGAGGCTTGTTATTCTCTGAGGGGATTTTGTTTGCCAATGAAATTAACTGTAACTGCTTACCATAATGTGCCAACTGAATTGGTTTCAGCCTAAGTAAAAACAGCAGAGTCTGCCTTTTCATTTCAAAGAAGCAGGTAAAAGCTCTCTGCACAATTTCTAGGTCTCAATGAAAAGACTTTGAGGCAGCTGCTCCCCAGACTGGTTCCCAATGCAATGAGGAAAATATTATTCATTCTTCAGGAGAAAAAAAAATCTGCTAAAAGGCTATATATATATATATATAAAAAATATATATATTATATATTATATTATACATATTATATTATACATATTATATTATACATTAAATATATATTAAATATAATATACAATATATAATATATATAATATATTATATTGTATTGTATTATATTATTATATATCAGATATATAATTACATATTACATTATATATTATATTGTACATTATGCATATTTATGTATATATACAAATACTTTTTATATATACATATATATTTATATTTATATTTATTTATATATAATGTGAATATCAAATATAATATATAAAATTATATATAAAATATAATATAATGTAATATATAACATATATAATATATATGTTTATATATATTATATTGTATATGATATGTATTATGTATATATATTATGTATATGTATGTATATGTATTTATATTATATTGTATATAATATAAATATAAATAATATATATAAATATAAAATATAAAATATAAATATATGTTATATTATATAATTTTATGTAATATATAATATCCATAATATTATATATGAGATATTATATATATAAGTATATACTATATTATATACATAATATAATATATAAAATATATACATTATACATATTAAATAAATTGTATATATTATATTTATTTTATCTATATTATATATTGTATATTACATTATTATATATTTATTTATTAATTATTATATATGTATTTATTATTATATTATATATATTTATATGTATTTAGTATATATAATATATTATATTTTATATATTATTATATATTATACAATATATATGATTATATATTTAATATTATATTATATATTATAATATATTATATTACATATTGTATTATTATATATTATTATATTGTATATATTGCATTTATATTATATATTATTTTATATGTTATATTATATATGTTATATTATATATTTATATTATATATATCAAAATATTTATGTATTATATATAAATCCTCCTTTTTAATATATATACATATATATATTTATATTTATTTATATATAATGTAGATATAAAATATAATATATATAAAATTATATGAAAAATATATCAAATATAATATATATAATATAAGCATATATTATATCATATATAAATATATATTATATTCATATTATATGTTATATATATATATTATTTATATTATATATTTTATAATTATTCATATTATATATTTCATATATTTTTATATAATGTGATCTAATATATATATTATATTTATAGACTGTATAATATATTATGTATATATTATATATATACACAAATCCTCCTTTTCAATATATACATATATATATATTTATATTTATTTATATAAAGTGCCTATCGCCATATTGATAAACACTCTTTGGATATACTCTGACAGCTGGGTTATAACAGGAGTTGGCCTGTTAGTACCTCTGCACTTCTGTTTCCAACCGATTTAGAAAAAAAACAAAATAATCGAGACTTTGCTCCTTTAAAATAGTCCCCAGATGAAGTCCCCTCTTCAAACTCTGAGAAGCACAGAGCTTACTTACCTGCCCATCCAGGACTCCGAGGGCCAACACATGTAGGAGCCTTCCGCCACTGCCCAGCCCCAATATCTCCGCCAGCAAGCTGCTGTAGCAAAGCAGGCCATCAGGACATCATCCCTCCTGGCCATACCGAACTCCAGATCTCTCTCATCTGGCAGATGATCTCACATAGGGACATACGTGGCAGGGGAGGAGGTAAAATTAAGGCAATAAAAGTTGAGAGAGGATCTCACACAAAGGGAAGGTGCTGTTTAGCTGCAGTCTCTCTAACCAAGGTAGTACAACTCACACACTTGTAAACTTCCACAGATTTCATTTGTTCAGACACAGCTGGTCAGGGTGTGCAGAGGTGTGCTGAGGGCAACTATCAGCTTGTGTGCACAAACACTGGGCAGGGGAGGAGATCAAGATGTGCAGGACAAAGCCGCTTAGACTTCACATCCCAGCAGGCCCATAGCAACTCAGTGGCTACCAGGATTTGGAGCAAAAACTGCCGTCAAATTCCCGAGACAGTTTTACTAGGCCTTTGACCTGGGCCCTGGGATGCATGCACACCATCACACATCTGTCTCACTGGGGTCTGGCTCTGCACTGCAGAATGATGATGCTTCAGGGTACACTATGGCCCACAACAGTCATACTGAAATGCTGACTTTTCAGACACTTGCAAACAGAGCCCGTAGCGTGCACTTTGACAGACAAAGCAGGGCTGCTGTTTTCATGAGCCACAGGAACAGAGTGTTGTCCTCCTAAACCCTCCAAAACTAGACTAGCAGCTCACAGCTGAGGCAAGGTAGCCCATTCAACAGCCAAGATTTTTGTAATCACTGTGTGGAACAGATGATTCACTATAACTTCCTTACTCAAACAAAAAAAAATGCTATTTTACCAGAGATATGCAAAGCTTCTGGCTTGCACATAACATACATTGCTGGGACAGTCTAACAAGCTTTGTTTTTCACAGCTGTGACTTCTCATCACAACAGTGGTTAAATTGCACCTCAAACACTCAGTTTCTTCTTCACGATTGTCTAAGCTGACTTCTATAAAAGAATGAAGAGGTATCAGCATTCATATTGAAACTACAACACATCAACCTGGTCTCTACTGAGATTCGGCAGCAGCTAACAGCCACAAACAAGCATCTTTTAGCTCAGCTGTTAGATCATTCCCAGCCTGCAGTGAGGGTCAGCTGTTCTCTTGGACAGGGAGCCAGGATCTAAGGGAATAACACATGTGGCAGGACAGGACCTCACCAGCCAGGACTCATCCCACCATCCCAGGGCAGGAGCCAGGCAGGCCAGAGGGGCAGTGAGAATCAAGCAAGAGCCCAAATCACCAAACACGTCTGTGGGAACAAGGCAGATCCAAGGTTAAATTAGGAAGCCAAGCCATAGGTTAGGGTCAGGTCCAGCAACAATACCTAGGGCCTGACACAACCCCAGGGTGGCCAAGCAGGGCCGTGGTGATGAGGCAGATCCAGTGCCACTCCTGGACATCAGCCTGGGCTACCAGCTCACTGAGCAACAGGACTGAAGCACAGGCAGCAACAAAGCTGTAGCTAAAACAAAACCCATCTTCCCTCCCCAGCAGCTCAAGCAGGTACTGAAGCTCTGGGGTTGGGCTGAAATAGGGTTCCCAATCCCTGGGGCAGGGTGTGGACAGGAAGCCACAGGTGAGGCTGTTCAGGACCATTAAGGCCCATTGGTGCCATCTGGGCTCTGACACTCATTGATTAAATTGGGTCTGCAAGATCATATCCTGCTGAGAGAGTCCTGGCTGCCAGACAGATCGTTTTTAACACATCTTTTTTTTTTTTTTGCCATCCATCTTTTAAAACAGGAAATTAATATCCTCAATTGATACGAATTAAGATTTTTTTCAGATTAATAGTGGTGATTAGCTGCTCTCTACCTGCTGAAATGATTGTCTAAAGGCTTAGGTTACAAAATTTCACAAAATTTTGGTACTCTTTTTAGATCAAGCACTTATGAACAATATCAGTATAATAGACATCTAAGTAGTTTCTTACAGGAAAAATAAAAGAAAAATAAAAATAAATTAAAAAAAAAGTAAAAATAACTTTTTAAAGCTTCTTTGAGCTTGCATGGTAGAGCCTGCTCTGCAAGTTCTGCTCTGGGGCTATCTGTTGCACATGGCATGACTAGAATTCTGCGTCTGGAAACTAGCCTAAACTAAACTAAACTAAAATACCTTCTGTTCTTGTTTTAAAAAACCCAAGCAGAAAAAGATTCAGGCAGTGACTCCTTTTCCCTAGACAGACTGTATTAATCCCACCAGCGCTCCTCCCTCTGTGGCAATGTGGATATCAGTGATAGCTACAGAGAGCATTAATTGAGCTCTAGGTTTTAGCTGAGCAGTTGAAAATAAGTCTGGAGGTGAAGTTAATTGAAAATATCACGGGTAGCTCCTGCCTGCCCCAAAAGCGCCTCGCTCAGTGCGATGCCTGCGGCAGGTGGCGCTCCCCATCCACAAATACAACAGCCGGTCACCGGCTGCATGCTGAAAAACAGAAGCCGGGCGAAAAAAAGCGTGTTTCCTTCCCTTCCCAGCTGCAGTGAGGAGCCCCTCGCTGTTATCCCTACGGAAGCCACAAACTGGATCCAACCCTCAGCTGTGAGAAATAAAGGCAGGATTAGTGGTGGCATTGGACACCTAGAGCCTTTTGGACAGCAAAATGAGAAGGGTAAACTTCAGGCATTTTGTGTTCTGAGAAGTCTGGGGTTTTTGGCAAATACAGCCACACAGATCAGCAATGCTGCCTCCTGTAAACTGAAATGCCCTCTTAATTCCTCTGAAAAGAGAAAGACATGAATGCAGTAGAGAATAAATAAGAAATGGTGCTAAACATGGGAACATTGTGCTGTCATTAGCAATTATCACCCTAAACATCACTGCTGGCATTCAGCATCAGGAATTGGTGACCTATGATAATGAAAACCCTTATGCTGACTTCCTCAGGTGGAGGCTTGACTTATTTCTTTAGATGAATAAAAATAAAAATGTAGTAGAAATCTGGTGACAGACATGGAATACACATGTGAAACATTTCAAGAAAAATCACATGCAATATTGTACAAATATATCCAGCTGATTTCCCTGTGCTTTTCCAACTTTCACAGAAGTTTGGATTCTGAGGGCTATGATGGGTAACATTAGGTTGATCTAGTCTTATCTCCTACATATACAGATTACACAGTTTTTGACAGAAACTGAATTAAATGTATCTTGGAGATGGATTCCAAACAATGACAATCTTTATCATTCAAGCAAGATAGTTCAATGCACCAGTTCAATCTTGCTGGTAGGCAATAGCACCTTCACTGAACATAGCTAGTTTCTGCTTCCAGCTGTTAAACCAGACTAGGCCTTTTGTCAACATAAACAGCAAGGTCTCCTTTACAACTCTTGTTTTATAAATAACTCAATGGACAATTTACCTCTTTACTATTGTTTAATAAACTGAAAAGAGACAGTTTCTCAATTTAACCTTGAAGACTCAGGTTTTTGTGTTTTAATAATAATAATAATTATTTATTTATTTATTTATTTACATTCCCCTTTCAAGTTCCTTTGAAATCTCTCAAGGTATTCCAGATCCTCCTACAAATTTCTATGCCAGAACTGGGCTCCCTTTCCAATATGCAAGACACCAGTCCTTTTATTTGATTTTTTTTTTCTTTTAACTAAAATACTGCAGCTTTGACATAGTCCTCCACTGACAAGCACGTGCAGGCCACTGTACACGACAAACCCAGTCACTGCAGTTCCACCTTTGGGAAATGCTGCCAGTGAGCTGCCTTCTGCAGTGGTGCATAGCAGACCACATCGACAATCCCTGAACAGCACCTCTGCACAAGAGGAGCACAGCAGATGAGAAGCAAAACCAAAACAAAAAGTGGCAACCAAAACATCTTTAAGTCGCATCATCAATTGGATGTGTTTCATTGATTACAGACTTACAACATTAAACAAGTAGCAGCACTTGCGAGCTCTTTTTTTTTTTCACATTATTTTGCCTACCATCTGCAGTGAGCTGACGTTTGTAGGTCAACATAGTTAAGAAGGACAACAAAGCCAAACCAGGTGCAAATTTGTATGCCTTCACTTACTGAAGGGAAATGACTGACTAGAAGCAGTAACATACTTTGAGAAACTATCAAACTTACTCAGTGTTATTTATTTTTCCCTTTCCTTGGGATTGGCATTTTGGGAAACAAAATTCCTCCTTGGTGTTGGTAGCTATTAAGCTTTGCTCAGCCCCATGTGTCAAGCAAGCAAGCACAACCATCTGGAGAATCTCTTTGCTTTGAAAGCTCTTCCTTGCCTGGACTGAGTCCGTCCTTCCTCTGTGGTGCTGCTCTTTGTGCACTGCACAGCTGCCTCTATTGACTCCTGTGACTTCCTTGGGTACTGCGGGAGATGGAGACAATTTCTACTTGGGTTAATTAGAAGAAAGAATTTTTAGCAGGGAGAACAAACAGCAGATGGATGAATGTGACTTACGTCTCCAGACCTTGGAACAGGAGCCATGCTGTAGGACTGTTTCTTACGTCTTTGTGTCACCCACACCATATTTGTTCCTCAGACCACACAGGCCACCAGCAATGCAGGTCTTCTACATCCTAAAGAAAAACACATTCAAAGCAACATTATAAAGAGAAATGGAAGCTTTTTGGCACTCAGGAAGACAGAGGAAAAGAAGTGATGTGGGGAGGGAGCAGGTGAATTTACTCTACAGCTGCTTCAGAGCATGAATAAGACTATTTGTGCTACTGGCACATTTTATATTCATGCATCTGATACTGAGCCATTTGTGCAGTGTCACTACTAGGAATTAAGAACTAGGAATAACAAATTGTGCTGTCCGTCAGACACGTCTGGAGAAATCCCAACATATATTTGTGTACTTAAAGCAAGTGACCTGACCAGAGCCAGAAAGTTAAACCGAAGCTGAGAAGTCTCCACATTATAAAACATTTAAGTTGGCAATACTGGGCCAAATTTACTATTGTGACAAGCAGCACAATTGTCCTTCAGTAGACATACTTCTGTCAAACCCCAAAATCATCTCTATCACTGTTTATAATTCAGTTTGTTTAGTACAGCTATAGGGCAGAGCTTAACATGTCCTTTCCAAAAGCACATTTTCCATTAAGTAACTTTTTTTCAAACAAATAACTTTTCATGAGAAGATAAGGGAATCTGCCTGATGAAATATTGACTCCCCTGATACATATTAAATTTTCAAGCATCATTCAACAACTCTGAATTGACTAATGGCCATCACAGCAAATGGATTTCCACCTTAATCTTTAGTTCTTGTCTGAATGATATTAATACACACTGTTTATCACTAATGAGCTCTAGAATATGATGTTAACAGGAGCAATTAAGGGCCCACCATAACTGTCTGCAACACTGTGCTTGAGCTGAATATACAGCTAATGAATCACTTCCACAGTTCTGTTCCAGTTTCCTTACTGGAAATTATACTTCACATGAGTTATGCTCATCTTAGCATCCAGGCTGTTAGTTTTATCTTTAAATGCAAGTATTTCTATTAAATCACTTGTGTGTGCTTGTAAGATGTGCTTACATAAGAAAGAATCATATAGGTCCTTTGAAGAGCTATCCTATTTGTTTGTTTGTTAATTTATTGTTCAGTGATAGCAGCTACCATCAGTGAGAGGTGCCACAGTTAGAGTAGCTTTTCCTGTGCATGGCACAGATTTAAAGTTCTCATAAGGTGCTTCGGCTCAGGAGAACAAAGCTCGATTCAGAGGACTGTTTAGCCAGGACTGCCAGAGCCTGACTTCCTGTGCAGATGACCACAGCACAGAGGTCAGGCACATCAGGTTTTTTCAGGTCACCTGATGGAACCCCTGCTCAAGGCAAAAGGGCACTTCTCTAAAAGCTTTGGTGAAGTGCTGGCTTCAGGGAAATATCTGCCTATACAATCCTTCCATGCCACTTGTGGTCACAATAATTTAAAAGCTAGGATTTAAGTCAAGGAGGAAAGCAAAGCACAGTGCTGCCCACTCTATTTTGTTTTGCACTCTTCCCCTGTCAAAGGTGGGGCATCCCTGTCTTTAATGAACTATTTTAAATGCTGAATCTTCAAGGTACTCTGGAATTGTCTCAGCCCTAAGAAGGAAACAAAAGCAGCTACTCAACAGCAACATTCCCAGAAGAGAAGATCAGAATTGCTGAAAGCCTCTAATTTAATGACTTGATCCTACACTTGAAGTTAGACAATTTTTAATGTTGACATCTGTGGGAATCTGTTGTAAAGAAAGCTTATCTTGAAACAGATGAGCTTTCCTATGTTCTGCTATCCTGAGTAATCCACTCACACTATCTAGTCTTGAAGGTGAGTGAAGAAAACCAGAAGTATCATACGACACAGTCATTTGATCACATTCTGTGAGAAATTGCTGAGACAAGCCAATGCCAGTTTGAATTTGCTGTTCTCATATATTTTGGTTGGAGGCTCAAATTCTGCCCGAAGGTGCTCTGTCAGTTGAACTGAGAGAAAGCTACCGGCAATTAAACTCTTTCTGTTCATACACTCAGCTTTGTGCTTCACTGCAACAGAGCTGGCATTCTACAGCTGTGATTTTGCCTTAAATAAGTTCAAAAGAAACAGTTTTGCCAGTCTGCTCACCTGTCTGGGCCAGGCTGAGCTGCAGTGCTGCTTCTCTCAGCCTCAGCTCTAGCTGGTGTTTTTAAAACATCCATCTGAAATGCAAGTTGAAATGTAGCTCTTCAACTAGCAAAGTGGAACATGCAATTTCTACCTGTCTTCACCTACAGATGTTATCACCACATCTACAAGCACGCTCTGCGCTTTGACATTTTTGATCTCTGACTGATGCTTAGTACCAAATTAGTAAGCAGCTCCTTTTTTATTTTTTAAGGAGTTATCTATCTAAGGACCAAGATCAAAGCACCAAGAGCATCATTTCATTGTGCTGACTTGAATTGTAGTGTCACTTTAATTTGCAGCCACTGAAGCAAAACCTTACGAAAAGCAAAGGAAATACTCCAGCAATTAGCCTGCACTCAGCTCAGTGCTGCACTGCTGCAGCGTTCAGGCTCCTGAGCCCTGGGCTGCCTCCACTGCCCAGCAAAGCCTGCAGGTTAGGGCACAGCTCTGGAATAATGGAGCTGTGTCACTTGGGAATGGGAGACTTGCTGGGATGTTTTAGAACAAAAAAGTTCTGGAAAGGAACTTAAAGAAGTCAAGCCAGTGTTGGTTTGTTTGCTTGTTTTTGATATGGTGTATAAGGGGGAGTTGAAAGAAGCTTATTTCATGCAGATTTTAATTCAGTAAAAGCAAAGTTATTGAGTGACTTCTGAGCATACAAGGCTTCTTGGTTTACCCAGCAGCAAACTACACAATTCTACTGAAAGAGAGCAGAATAGAAACTCCATGTTTTAAGCGCTGGAAAAAATGAACGTTAATAGCCAGTTACACGCCACTTCTAATGGAAAGTGGATAGATGAGCTCCCTCTTCCCCACATCCTGTTGGTGCACTTTTGGGACACGGTAAGTTCTATAGCTGCCTTCTGGATTTCACAAACCCAGCTCAGTACTGCTGGATCCAACGGGGGAAAAAGTCACTCACAATTCAGACGTGGAAAACAGCACGAGGTGAAAGGGTGCCACTTTTATCACTGCAGGATGTGGCACAGCATGCAAGCCTTCTTCATTACCTGCATTACCATTACCCCTAATTCATTTTATGGTAGAAATGTTGCCCTATGCTGGGCATTGTAAAATCTCACAAAAACATCATCTCCCCAAACGTACAGTTCCTACAACCGAAAAGAGGCATGGATACAGAAGAAAAACCTTCATTATATTTTACATAGAGGCAACCGAGACATCAAGTGACAAAGCAGTTTACTCAAGATCTGCAGAAAACCAGGGATACTACTGCAGTCCAGCTCCTCACCAGCCAAGGCCTGGAAGCAAATGGGCAGCCAGTGCCCCCTGGGGCCAGCGACAGCACAGCCCCCCAGTGCCCCATGCCCCCGTGCTCAACAGACAGAGGCAATATGGTCTTGGTGGCCCATTAAGGCAATGGGAAGAAAGTTGAGGGCCTTACAACTCCCTGCACCACCTCCTCCCTATCTCCTGACACTGTAGGAACCCTATCCATCGGTCAGTGCTGCCACCTATTTGCAGCACATCAAGCCACCAGGAGCTCAGCACCCAACACCTCACACCAGCCAGCAACGAGGCTTGCCAAGGAGGGTCTGAAGCAGAATCCCCCCCCCACCCCCAGAAAAAAACTAAAGACCACAAGTGACTGCACCTCGCACCCTCGCACCGCTGCGGCCTGGTGCCTTTGTGCGGGGCCAGTTCTCAGGGGGGGACGGGGGGGCCATGGGTGCTATGTGAGGCACCTGCGGCTCGCACAATGGGCTGTGGGTGCTCGGGGGAGAGACAGATTGATGTATTGTGTGCGGGGGAGGAGGGCTGTCACTTGAATCCATGTGAACCCAGGCTTTCGGGGCAAGGAAGATTGACAGCTTTTGTAGGTTGCAGCTCTCTTTCAAAGCTCTGCTTTACAGACAGTAGGTTAGGGGGCCCGGGCTTTCACTCTCATAATTCGAACAGGGCAATCATGAGCATTGAGAATTTCTTCTCTCTCCCTCTCTCTCTCTCCTTTTTTTTTTTTTTTTTCCTTACCCCCCTTGTTATGCATTAAATGATTTCAGTGGAGGAATGTGCAGCATTAATTAGAATTGGTTAGCAGATACCAAGGGGAAAAGTTTCTTCACAACAACTATAGGAGGTGTCACTGCCACAAAGCCGGTTTTGTTTTCGCTCTCCCCCGCATTATCAGTGCAATATGTAAGGTAGCGATTCTTTTCATTTAAATTAAGTGGAAAGCTACTAAATCTTGTTTTATTCAAAAAAAAAAAAAAAAAAAAAAAAAAAAAAAAAAAAGGGTCCTTAACACTTATCTTTTAACTTCTTTTATTTTGTAAGGTTAGTGTTTACTTTTGCTTTCAGTCCTCCCCATTAATCGGCCTGCAAAGATGTGTATCCAGTTTTGTGTATCATTTAGCTCTTACAATTATAGGCAAGTACAACTAATATATAAGGATTGTCTCCTGATTAAAGCAGCAACGTTACCATTTAAAATCAAAGGCGCTCGTCTAGAATGACGCATTGAAATTCAGAAGTGTGGCTGGCTGTTCTCTGCGGGGATTTCCTAGTTTCTTTCAACTTTCTAAATAGAAGTTAAGCTAAAAGATGGGCTTGGGCATATAAAGTAAGAGCTTAACAGAAACACGCATTAATATATTTATGTATATTGTTTTTCTTCTTAAAAACTTTTCCCATCCACAATGCACAAACAAATTTTAGCCCTGATAGTTTTCAAATATTTTCTCCCCAAATAATTAGAAAAAATATTTACTTTTTTTTAAATCTAAAATGTGTTTAAATATTTGACAATAGGCACGACCGCATATCCTACACCATGGGGTAATCTTCCATTCTATTTTTTATTTTTATTTTTTATGTTATGGGTACTAGGGAAAGAGTAATTCTTGCTCACCTCCTGAGGGAGAGCTGGAAAACACAGGCACAGGCAGAGCTGCCCAGCAGGACGGCGCAGGTATCCTGAGAGGCTGTGGTTCACCCGTGGGGCCAGGACCAGTGCCAAACTTTTTGACTTACCTATAAGCAGACAGTCTGGCCTCTGTATTGCACAGCCAAAACCACAGCTTAAAATAGAGCTTTGTTATTATCTATCTTATAATATCATCTCATATTTTCATGCCACAGCTAAATCAGGAGTTACTAGTGAGAGACAATGTTAGGGCATTATTTAATGCAGCTCAGCACCAGCCCAACGACTTCAAGTGCTGAGTAAAGATAAAATAGAGCCTGCGTAGAGGAAGTGAGGAGCAGTTTCTACCATACATGGAATGCCCCACTGAGTTTTCTAAACTCAATAAATTTAACTCAATAAAAAGCCAACTAGAATATTTCACCTTCTGGCTGGACACTGTTCCCCATCATGAATAGGAGCAACAACACTGTTACATCTTTCAGTCCTACAAGAAAAAAAAATAATAAGAAGAAACATTATTTTTCCCAGTGCAGGGAAAAAGAGAGGCAGGGTACCAGCTTCACTGGTTGGGATTTAAGCCCCAGAGGCTGCCCCTTCTCTGGGGATCCGAGGGCAAAGCAAAGCCTGTCTTGGAAAGAGGCGATAGCCCTGGAGGCTCGAAGCAGCATTTAACATCCCCACACAGCACCCCAGAGATGCGATAATACTGCTAGGCTGGGTGCTCTCGCCCAGTTTTCCCTCGTCTCTTGCACCCTGGCCCAAGGGCTGTCTCTCTCTCTCTTTTTTTTTTTTTTTCTCCCTTTTGGACCACAGCACCTCTCTCAGAATTATGCATCCCTCATGCATGTAAATGAGAGGGGTCCAATTACACGCGAGGGAGAAAGGGTTTAATGAATCGTGAAAAAGCAAGGGTTGCATAGAAAAAGCTCAATCCCAGTGCCCCCTCATCCTCCCACTTGGAAACATGCATTTCTCATTTTTGAGAGTGACAAGAGAATGCAGAGGAGTGAACGGGAGAGAACCACTGCTGAATGAATACGACGTTTGTTTGCATGTATTACAGCCTGCACTTGAAATCCGTGATATGCACTTTTAAAGAAAAATAGTTAAGCACAGAAGTTATGTTCCTCTAGGCAGCACAAACAAATACAATACAGGATTGCCATCAGTTCTCTCAATGTTCAAGTTCTCCATCTGAAGTTCATTCCTTTTTTTTCTCTCCCTTCCTCTGTGTGTATACATAAGGACTTATATGAATCTAAAGGGCAAAGAACATGCAGAAACTGGTTGTTATTAATGAGGGCCTGTAAAATAAAGCCACAGGTTACACAGCCTGAGTTGCATAACAGATTTCCAAACCTGATATTAATTGTTTATCACTGGCAACACCAAGTGAATGTGAACATGGGATATGATGACCATTGTAGGGCACACTGTTAAAACAATATTATTAATGTCAGGTCTACTTTCACAGGATTACATTTAAACAGACATTATAGCAAAATGACTTGTAAATATTCTGGGACTCTTCCCAGGTCTTTTCCTTCTGCCTTTTTTTGTTTGTTTGTTTTTCCCTCTTTATCGTGGCTTAATGATTAGTCACTCACTGTTGCTAAAATGACGTTAATGTCTCAAAATATGGCATATCAAAAGTACCCAGTGCCCTCAATGGAAATTAAACAGCTTTGTGGTCCCAAGCTGTGAAAAGAAACATAAATAAATACTTGAACATGAAGAAGGTTTACTCCATACCAATGAGGGACTCACAAGGATTGAGTGATTACATCTCCAACCAAAATGTAACTAATTTTTTTTTCGATATCTTTAAAAATTAGCCTCAAAGTTTCCCGCTACATTGGGGTATGGAAATACCCATGAAATTACACATGGCGGTGATCTCTAATTAAGGCAGGGTGCAGCTATAAAGAGCAGCTCCCACCACAGAATAACAGCAACAGGATAACGCCACGTTTACACAGGAATAGGAGTAACTTGTGGAGATACCCCAAGTGTGCTCCAATCTGTTACTAACTTCATCTAGAGCTCTGCAAGGAACGTGACAAAATGCTCAGGAAGGCCATATATAGGTTTTAGCAGTTATAAACGAGTATTTCCCATTAGGAGCTTGTGGAATAAAAGTTAAAAAAAATAAAAAGCACATACGGTATAGATCAAATTTTCATATAAACCACTGGTCCTTTGACTTTGACCCATAGAATGACTCAGCCAAATAAATACAACCTGGCTCACAAACATTTATAGAAGCATAGAAAGAAGAAATTCCATCTAAGCCACAACTTTCAGAGATACCTGAGGGCCTCTACTAATCCTCTGCAGGCTTGGGCTGCTGTGTCCTTTGGCCACCTTTGCTGTGAGCTCAGTGGCACAACCTTAGTGTACCAGGAGTGTCACAAACAGTGTGCCATTTTACCAGGAGCCTGGTGAAAATGCAAAGTTTAGGTTGGGATTTCAGAACTCACTCTAATGAACAATTCTCACACACCCATCAGACTCTTTTCCCTTTGAACTCATAACATCTATATCCATCATTAAAAAACAACATTATATACAAGTAGTACTGAAAAGAGGCTCTCTGGAGCTCATAATTTGAATACATTCCATTGAGGAATGTGGGTAAAACAATACATTCAGTTATTGATTTCACTAACAGGTAGCTAGAAGGACCAGCCACCATTTGGTATTGAAGGATATTCCTGTGTTTTCCAATTGAAATTTTGTTTTAAGCTACTTAAGGTCAATGCATTCTTAACACATTTGGGGGATATCTTTTTTTTTTTTTTTTTTTTTTTTTTTAATAAAGCACTAGAGAATAACTGTTCTTTAATACATTACGCCAGTAAAAAAGAAATACCAGTACAAAATACCAACACATTCACGAGGTGTCTTTGTCTTATTTTAACTTTCCAAACAAATAAAATTAAAAAGCATAAATCCACATAAATGCTCCATTCCTCTATCAATTGACCACACCAACTCCAGAAGTACCATTTTCTACATCATCATACACCCACAACCATCCTACCCTATCGATTTTCTCCATACGATTGTTCCCTTGAGCTTTTACCACGTTAGTATTTCTCCCCTGGCCATGCATGGCAGATGCTTGTGGGGTCATGGTCAGTTGGGTTAGAAAAGCTTTCATAGGCCTTCAATTTGACCTCCACCTCCTGGAAAAGTCGTGGCACCTTTCTACGGTCTCTCCTCAGTGGGGTGAGAGGAGATCCAAGAGGCTAAGTTCTTGCCACTGAGGTGTGCACCTTTCGCACGCTCCCAGGCTCTCTAACACAGCCCATTTCATCCCTGTTATTAGCTAACTTGGTGGTAAAAACACCTTGTTCTTCAAACCTCCTGTCTGGTCCTGTGCATGACTGTCACCAAGAAGAGCACAGGCAGTGATCCAGAGGGGAATGGCACAATTTACAGACATCAACAATGGAAACAGCAAAGATCTCTCTCAGTTTTGGTCCACCAGCTTTGGCAAATCTGCCTGTAAGATTAAACTGCATGTGAGTTACATTTCCCTAATCGATTTTGATTTTTACAACCCAGGCTTTGACTATCTGCTTGAAAGCATGTGCTTTTCTTTCAGTGGAAAACATATTAAGACACACTTTAAAGTTGTTGCAGATTTTTTTTTTTTTTTAATGGGGAAACATTAGGTAATTAAGGAAATCATGCACCATGCCATGTGGAGGCCTCCTGACAAATACAACTTTGGTGGCCATGACCCTGGCCAGAGGAAGAAGGGTGTGATGTCACCTCATCCCCAAGTCCCAGTTTCACGGATAGTATCTCTGAAAGGAATTGTCTAAAGGAGATTGTTCCTTATGAAAAGTTCACATGATGGAGTCTGAAGGGCTTGTTTCACTTGAAGCCCAGCAGGACAGAGCTGTTTGGAAAGAAGCATTCAGTGTGTTCTGTTTTGCTGAAAGCTGTCACAGTGAACAAGTACTTAGCAAACAGCATGAACAAGGATTTGAACTAGAAAACTAGCAGGGCCCTGACAACATTGTAATAGTGGGCTTGTCTGTTCAGAGCCTGTACAATGATGCATGGGGGCATGAGAAGGAAAACAGGGTAACTAGATTTTCGTATTTTTAATTTTTTTTTTTTAATGTAACAGTTTATCACTGCTCTGCTCTCGTTTGCATTATTGTGGTTGCCTTCAGCATCAGTGGAAAGGGAAAGCATCCTGGTGAGAAGGGGTACGGGGCAGAGGCACCATGCACAGCCCAAAGGGTGAACTGATTGATTCACCAAAAAGCAGTCAGCTCTTTTTTTTTATTACCCTGTTTTGTAACATTTTTACTTCTGTTATGATGCTCTGTTTAAGCTGTCTCTCTTTACATCTGTAATCCATATTTAGCAGTGAACAAAAGCTGCCTGAATCCCAGACTCAAAGAGAATCTGCCATTCCACATCTTTCCAAACAAGCCCTGTTCACCCTGGCACCTAGCTGCTGGCGCCAGGAACCTAGCATCCACTAAAGGCTCTGCTCCCTCTACCCTGTCATACAAGAGACCACTGAATGCAGCAGAAGATTCAGCAATATCGAACAAGTAGGAATTTAGATCAGATAAACAACTCTCCTTTCAGTTTTACAAGCTGCAACCCTCTTATTTCTAGAGCAAACCTCCACAACACTAACCTCACCTTTTCTCTGTGGTTATAACCACAGTTGTCTAGTTTATGACAAGAAGAATTTCAAAAGCTGTGATAAATAACTTCTTATTTATCACTTCTAACATGCTGTGCATTTTCCTAGATGTGGAAAGTCCCTAACTGATGTCCTTCTTTGTTATCCCCTTGTCAGGTTGTCTTCTACTGAATCATTTATGCAAAAACCCTGTTTTCCTTCTTTCCTTTACCAGGACAGAAACTTGCACATGATTTAAGAGCAAGGCCCAGCACAGCACCCACCTTTTTCCTTATAGACGTCAATAAACTCAGGATTAAAAGCACTTTTCTGACTCATAGGGAAACTTCTGGCCTTTTATCAGGTCCTGGGATATGTTCCCGGACCTGCCATTCATTCTCTTTGTGCTCTGTGCCATGGCTGAAAACTCCTGCTAATAGCTTGTGTAAGGAATGCAGGTGGAGGAAAACAGAATGAAGAACCACATGCTCCTATCTAAGCTTAATCCTTGGAAAAGAGGCACTGCTCAGCTAGCTTATTGCTGGAAGGCTTGATCATAGGAACTCAATCACTAATGACATGGATCAGAGCAACTGCATCGATCCTGACTGTCTTTCCTCCTTTCATGCTCAGTAATAGTATTAGTGTTTCTGTCTGTAAATTGGGATCTTAATTTATAGGACCAATATACTCCACTTCAAAGTAATTATAAAGAATATTTTGTCTGGCCTCAATATGGCCCATATGACATATGTAGTAGAACTCGGCATCTAAAGATCTACTTTTAATCTGAGGCCTTAGCATTAAGGACTTCTAAAGAACTGCCAAGACAGGAATGTTTTTAGTAATCCATGTTGTTCCTGGGTTGTTCCCCACAACCCTCACTTCGCAGCACTGCTACATGCCTCAGTTTAGGGAGAGCTGTGTTCCAAGGAATCCAGAATTAAGACCACCAAAGTGACAGGTCTGTGCTGGTATTATCCAGATCTGAGGAACACATTCTATCACTATTATGATACTATACATGTATTAGTCCTCTACTAGAAATGTAAACTGGGTATTAGATGTTTCTTCAGGTTCCAGAATATCTTGTGGAGTTGAAATTATTGCTGTGATATCCAAAGTAGGCCCCTCCCCCTGACACCCCCATCCCTCAGACCCTGTAACTGTATTACTTTCTTTTCAACATTAGTGTAAGAGTTTTTTCAGCAAAGCAAGTATCTTTTGCAAGGAGACCAATTATGATAAGACTGTTCTTCCACTGATTTTTTTTTTCAGCTACTTCCTGAGCCAGATAGCATGTTTTCACCCTGAAGAAAGAAGTCACTTTCCCTGTTTTTTTCTTCACTTTTCCAACCCACATCTCCTCTCGTTTCAGGTATAATACAGCACAGAAGTTTGAAAGGGAAAAGACTGTTTTTTTTTTAAAAATGCCAACACGATGTAAGGATTTATAAGCCTTAGAGCCCAAATGGCAGCTCAGAATCACACTGCACCGAAGCAGAACAGCCCCCGTTCACCCAGCTGTGCCGTACTCACCAGCTCTCACCCGCAGCATTCCTACCGCAGACACGCATCAGTCTGTGTCAGCTCACTGTCCTTTGAACTCAACTTCTCCATTAAACGGCCACGCTGATTTGTCTAGAAAGGTGAAATCCTTGTCATTAATAACATCCTCTGGAAACCTTTCCCGTACTTAAATTGCATTGAAGCAGCTACCACCCCCTGTCCTTTTTGTAGGAGACACGGGCAGATGTCTGCTCTGCAGGCAGCTGTTGCCACAGTCCAGTAGTGACCACTTTCCAGCTGCTTGCTACCATTGTCTGCTGGAGGTTTCCAGCCTCATTTGCTTGATTTGTGGGATGATTTCTCTGAGTTCTCTCAAACCGCTCCAGGCAAAACTTGGATGGGTTAATTTAAACATTTTTAACAGGATAGCTTGGGTTAGGCCAGCAAATTTTGTCTGAGAGAACGCCCACATTATGCCTTCACCACAGGCCTGAGAGTGAACTCCCATGCCAAGGCGACCTCCAGGTAGAACTGGTGACATTTGCAGCTAGCAGAGCTGGCTCTGGAAGATGCTGCCACTACAGGCTAGTTCTGGAGAACTGTGTCAGTGCACATCAGCCTGATGCAATCATATCTCACCTCCATCTCTATAAAACAGCCAGTGTCCTTTTTATGACTGGTGTCTCTGGTTTTGGCCTCTAAGTTTGCAAAAGCACTTTGTTCCACCTGCACTCTTCCTTGCAGCCTTTGTAGCACCACAAACAAGACAACAGCTAGAGATCTGCTGTTAAAACTGTTCCTGCACCATGTGCTTACCTAGAAAATAACACTCAGCCGCAGGATTTTATGTCCTCATGTATCACGAGGAAAAGGTATTGTTTCTCCTTCTCTCCCCTCTCCACAGATAAACCATATTACTCATCTTCATGTTGTTTTATTCCCAGGCTAGCCTATTTTTAACCCATGCACTGTTTGAAACTGTAAAATACAGAGCTCCTTTCATGCAGGGAGGGATGTGTTCCTGCCAGCTCCCAGTGTTCTAGGGAATTTGCCAGATCCCTCAATAATCTGATCCCCTGCCTTTTGGCTCCAGTGTTCAGAGCTGGCTCTTTGGTGCGAGTTTTCCCAAAACAAGCTCTCCATCCCCTCCTGTATCGTGCTTTCCCCACTGCCTGGTAACGGTGTGTAAGGTCCATCTCCTCCAGTATTTCCTTCCCCAGCAGAGCAGCCTGAGGGAGCAGCAGGAGCAGTCAGCCCCAACAACACAGGCATTTTCAAGAACGAAGGATTGCTACTTGCAGAGTCCCATTTAAGTTTTCTGGCACTTAGAGCAGCACAGCAAATACACTGGCCTTGATTTCCCCAGCACAAAGTACCCCTTATGGGTCTGCAAAAGCCAGCAGAAGAGCCAGGAGCAAGGAGAGGCAGAAGTCACATAAAAGACAGGTTCAAACAGGGCCTGAGAGGGGACCAGGTGCAGCTGGTCACTGATAGAGTCACTGGTTACTTATAGGCCCACCTTCCCCTTGCTGAGGAAGTCACCTGCACATACCAGGCTTAACAGCCAAAGGTCTACCCTCTGGTGCTTGCGTGGGAATTAGGGTTTAGGCTAATTAATCACAATGGCTAACACTAAGTAAAAAGTCTATGCAGTGAGGCTGTGATATTGTCAGCTGAGGAGAGAAGGGGGGTGTCACCCTGTTTTGCTGTTACAGCAGTACAGATGCAGGAGCTGAGGATATTACTGCTCCAGACAGTTATCAGCCACCTGACAGGCTTCGCTTGCAAGCTCTCATTCCCAATTCTATCCAAAATGAACAGATTTTGCAGAAAATGAATGTAATTTTAAAAGTCCCAAGTTAATCAAATGCTTTAAAAACACAGTGCCTGCAATACAATGGATCAACTTTGTCCTGGGTGTCAGCCTATTCACTCTGGCAAGCTTACACCAGAGATGAATTTGCTCTGGTGCCTTTGTCAATAAAATTCTAGATTAAAAGAGCCCCTATATAGAGCTGGTCCCAGAGGTAATTGCTAGTTAATCAGCCAATTAACTGACCCAACGAGTAGGAAAAGGGGAAGGGGGAGCAAGGGGGAAAACAAATCAGTCAAGGTATGGTAGAACATAATTCTTTAGGAGTTAACGTTAGAAACCTTTTCAAAGGGATTACAGCCTACCTTGACTCATTCCCCCCTTCTTCTTTCCTTTCTCTCTTCTTCCCAATTTGTAATTGTTGGCTCCCCTAATTGGCTGATTAACTACTTATTACAGGCAGACCTGGAGGTATGTGGGATCCCGTTAGCCACGGAACCTGATTTCATCTCGTGAAGCAAAGCTGAATGCAGCAGAGCATCTGCATGGGCTGTTTTTTTTCTAACCAAGTCTGACTGCTTAGACTTAAGCAGTATTTCTTTTGAGAAGTGTTTTTTTTTGTTTGTTTGTTTAACTAGCTTCTAATTTATTGATTTAATACAACCAGGAAAATGAAGGATTTTTTGTTTATTATGCAAGCAAAATGTTTTTTTAGCAATAGATTTTATACCCCTCAAATTAACCTATTTACTGTTCACTGATACCCTAACATTGTTAGGGCATTTTAATGAATGAGCTGTTACAGCTGCTTGATGTTTTGATAAGAAGTAACAACAACAGAATTAGTATCTATTTTTCTTTGATAGCCTTACCAGGCTGATTTCTACCAGTAGCTATCCTGGGAGATGAGTCCCAGTGGTGAATGGTGAGAGCTGAGGAAGTTACCTTAATTTCCTCTCCTTGGACTTATATGAGGAAAATGCTCAGAGCTCACCTTTGCAGTTGTTGGTGTCACAAAAGATTGACGTTAGGTCACAAGGGAACCAGTCCGGTCTCCCACACCAAACAACCAAGCAGAAATTCAGTTCCTCTCCAATGCTTCAAAATTTTTGTTGATTGTTCAACATAAGGCAAATATAGCAGCATCCCATTAATGCATCCTATCTAGCACCATGCAGACAGAGACAGAGCTGCTTAAGCAACAACATCTTAACAACAACATCATAACCTGACAGGTCACTAAGTTGCATCTCTCTAAAATTATACCAATCACTGTGCATGGCTGCATATATTGATGGAACATTTTGAGCTCTCACCTTCCTATGATTTTTCATAAATAATATTTTTCTCTCCTCATTGCTTCCTGCTTGGGCAGCAGAAACCTGTGCAAAGCAGTAACTTCAAGAGCGTTTCTGCAGGGAGATGGGCACAGGACAGGGTTCTCCTAATGTAACCTCTATTGCATAAACCTCAACTCCGAATTCTAGTTCTCTCCTTTGGCTTAGGATGAGAGTTTGGGATTTTAGTTCTATTTAATGTTTGTGATGATTTATTCCTCCTACCCCTCTTTTCTCCTTTAGCAAAAGAACAGGCTGAGCCCAGGCAGCCCATCCTCAACTGCATGTAAATCACAATCTGATTAGGAAGTGATATATTCATCTCTAACTCCTGCATAAAAGTTATTCAAGTATTTTGACAAAATAAGTGCTGTTTACTTTATACGTTTTCTGCTAATTCTAAAGATTTCTGCAAACCTAAAGGATCTCATGGAATTTACAGGCTTGTGGCTTTGCTATTGAAAGTATAAAGGCATGCTAAATTAAGTTGATTTGCCTGTGAAAGAAACACGTCCATTATTCATGTCAGGGCCCTGTCACATCAAATTGAGGGAGCGAAGAAAACCCTTTTTTATCAACGTTTAGAAGCAAGGAAAAAACCAACCATTGAGAGACTGAATTTCAATTGGGAGAAAGTCAGTCTGAAAGCAAGGTTAAAAAAAAAAAAAGTTGGGGACATGTCTAATGTTGGAAATCAGCAAAGGGTGGATTGATTTAACTTTGGCTGGAATCTTTCAAACAGAAAGCCAGGAGGAAACTTAAAGTAGCAAGTAGTACACAGTCTCGATGTCTCTCATGTAAACTTGTCAAAAGTAGTTATGCTAATTCAGATTTAAGTCTTTTCAGACACATTTTTCTTGGATACTTCAGAATAGTAGTAAAAACTGTTAAACAGCTAGCAGATTACGTTTGCGTACTACTAAAAATTTTATTCACTGGTTATTATGTGATTTAATCCTTATTAGCAGACAACATATAGTCTTGCATTTTTTTCTTATAAGTCTGATTTGCTGACAGAAAAATTGGAAAAAAAAAAAAGGCATTCAGTATGGTTGTTTTACGGCTGCACACAGCTGTTACAGGGGCACTGACAGGATCAAAAATATTCAGGACTGTTTCTTGTCCACTATAAGACGCAGTACTTCAGGGAATCAGAAAATCTTGGCTGATTTTTAAATGACATTGTGCAATAGATAGAACATAAATTGCATGTGTATACATGGCATTTTTTACATTAAAAAAAAACTTTTGCAGTTTACAAACTATTCCAATATAGAGAGAATTAAATGAGAAACTGCAATGCAAATTGTTTTATACACTGAAATCCTTCTCCCTGCCTGATTACAATTTATTCTGTGGTTCTTCTATTTAACAAAGAAAAAAGCTTACCGTTCCTTCTCATTACAGTTGGTTGTTATAAGCTTAAAAACAGCATGTTAAGTGGCATTTCACAGTCTCCTGCTTAAAGCCTAATTGGTTTAGACTGGACACCTTAAAGATAGTCTTTAAAAGTCCGGTTTTCATGTCTCTGACAATATTATATTGTACAAAGGATAATTCAGCAACTTGATTGTCTTAAATCATGTTTCTGCATACCAGACCTATACATCATTTCTTGATGAGATTTGTTTTCCTACCTTTTGTTTTTCCCTAACCTCAGAGCCCTTGGGTTAACATGTTTTCTGCTTTAAAGCTCTTATTTGAAAGACACTTTACCGCCTCATGCAAGCACTCTCTCAGGCTTCCCAACTTCAAAGTCTCAAGCTGGGAAAGCAAATCTAAGTCCCAAATGCTGGACCCTGCAGCTTCTATAGGACCCTCTGCTAAAGTTAAATTCTTGTGTTTAATTGAAAATTGCAGCCAGTGTAAATAGGAGTTAGTTTGTGGCAATCTTGCCACAAAGGAATTACCTTGTGGAGTGGCCACATTGGGGTAAATAGAGGGGATAGAAAAAAGAAAAGGGGGAAAAGAAAAAAAAGAGGGGAAAAAAAAAAACGGGTAAAAGAGAGAGGCATTGTACTGTGGAGGTAGCATCAAGACAAGGATTAATGGCTAGAGGAATTGTATTTTGTGTGCTTTCAGTGACATTACAATCTCCCAAAAGTAAGTGTTACTAATAAGTGGGCCAGTAAAGGGAGGTTAGCGTATCAAGGGAAATGGGAAGATGGTTTTGCAATTAACAGAAGACTTTTATTCCGTAAAGACCAAGCAAAGTGCTGCTGATTTGTTTATTTTTAGTAATTACATTTGGATCGATTAACAAAGTTAGTTTCTTATAGAGTTGACAAGTGATGGGAAGTGATTTATACATACTGCAGAAATTACATTTTCTGCCAATTTATGCTATTTCTAAGTGCTCCCAACTTTATTCTACTCTATTGCTGGCAGGGAGAAATTCAGTCTGCATTTCACTGTGGATATGTTGTGCAGATCTAACGTTGAAATTCATGCAGCCACACGGGAACCCTGTCAGCCCCTACCGCACCAGCACAGCGGGGGCAGTGGCTGTGGGAAGGAGGGCAGGTTCCCCTTTCAGCACTTGAATCTCTGCTGCCCTGGGATTATGGTGCTGATAGAGGCTGACACAACGTTATCTTTGCAGTTACTAAAAAAGACATGGCAAAAGTTAGGAGAAAGCAGTGGTGCTCCTGTTTTCCTTCCCTTCTCTCCCAGGAGCACGGGTGAGGTGGGTTTTTTGCTTGTTGGACTCCCTGTGCTGGCTCAGTGAATGGTCAGGCAAGCAGCAAAACTGGAAGAAGGGAGTGAACAGGAGGAAATAAGGTCTCCTTTTTCAGAGGGAGCTACAGTTTTAGTAGCTCAGCTGTGCTATAAAACATGTTATGAAACTGCAACCTGAGACTTGCTAGATTTGGGCTCAGTTCATAATTTCTGTACCACTTCCCAAGCGAACCTGGCTACGTCATTTGATCTCTTAATTATGGGCTTCTCCACCTACAAAATGGGAAGAATAACTTCTTTTTTTCTTCCAAATTTCTGATCTTTTCTTTATAATGCAAATCAAAGTATGGATACTGTCTTCATGGGAATCCATTCGGCAACTGCAACAACACTTCTTATTAAAATTATTATTATTACAATTATTATTATTACAATGATAATTTAAGTAAATGTAATGACCTCTATTCTGTCTTGAGCAGACCACTGATACCAGGCATTGCATCAACCCATGACAGTAGAAACAGTTCAGTTATGGAAACTTTGGATATTTTGTAAAAGTAAGAGTAAGGACATTATCAGACAGTAAAATTGTTCCATTGCTATCACTGCACCTGCTGTTAGCTTTGTTTTTTTTTTTGTTTTTTTGTTTTTTTGTTTTTTAATAATTCATAGCTCATCATATTCAAACTACTGTTTTGAATGGAAACCAATGAAATCAGAGTCTAAAAATAGAGTGGAAGCATAACAGGGTTTATTCATACATAATGCAGAATTACAGGAAACTGTAACAGAATTCAGTGAGACACTCCACAACATTTTTTTCATTTTACATAACCTATTTTTAATAAAATACAGAATCTGTGAATTTAAGCACACTACTAATACAAAACAGAACCATTCTGTTTTAAAACAGAAAATTGCATTTCTACTCACTTTTCAGTAAGGGCCATATAAGTTGAAGCAGTTCAAAACTCTGTGAAAAGTTTCTGTGGTGTGAATCCATTGGTTGCACCTGTGAGAAACGGTACTGATTAAATATTTAAAAATCCTAATCATTATCTAAATAAATTACTTTAATAGGGTAATATTTTTGGAAGTTGTAAAATTATGCACTTTGCCAGGAATTCGCTAAGACTTCTCTTAGTCTTTCTCCTTGAAATTTACTATTCACTTAATTCTTGAATTTAAATAGCATTTTACCTTATTTATTTACTGTCATGGTAAATAATTGAATTGTACATGGTGTGAGACTCTCTCCATGTGTACACAAATGTCAGACCTTTCAAACTGGGATCAAAATGAAGTCAGAGAAGGAAAACACTTAGTTTGAGACACTGCCCATTACTATTCTGCTTACAGTACACACTTGGGAAGTTTTCATGTTCATAACTCACTGTCTGTGATGCACATACCTCTTAAAGATATGCAAGTTCATTTCAGCATTTATCTGCTCTTTTCTCCTCAGGAGTTCGACTGTTTTTCCGCCTGATGGTTAGAATGAATTGAATATTTTGAACTCATCCATCAGATTTGGAAATGATCCCTGAATTGATGAGAGTGTTTAACAGTTAATTGAACATTTCTATTGTGAACTTTCATTGTTCCAAAGTGCAAAAATACTGCTCCCAGGAACATGGACAAAGAAAAGAGGATCCACACCATGCTCTCACACCACAAATATTTTCATCCTCTAGAGAGCAGCAGGCATTTAAGTAATGGGGCATCACTCTGTTCTCAATCTTGGATATGGCAAGGAAGGGACTTTCAGAGGTCCTGAGGGCTCCCGTGTCTTGTAGTAGGAAATAATCCCACATTTTTCAATTCCATGTTTTGTCTGTGCTTATCTCACACAGAGTGACCTCCCTAAAAGTACAATTCAGCCGTCTCCCTGCTTCCCGTAGCCACGTGGGACAAATGTTCATAGCAGCAGTCTCAATTATTGGTCTGCCTGCGTGACCCACACAGCAGGGCTGATTTTCTTGTGTTTGTAAGTTGGCATCTACAGATATAACACACACTGCAGCTACAGTGAGGCTGTTTCAGTTGTTTTTTGATTTTAATATGATTTGCATACCTCATTCTTTGCCTTTTTAAAGCTCACCAGAAGAAATCAGGACCTAGGGACATTAAAGTCAGTTTACTGCAATATATTTCTACTTATGCTCAAAACGCCCTCTGGACAGTGTCAGAATCATTTCCAATACACTACCAATGAGAACAGGTCCATGAAAACAGGTAAGTATGGTTTTGGGGGGGGGGTATTAGATTCTGTGGTAGCGTCGTTTTCTGTGGGTTTGAAAAGCAATCATTGCCTTTAATGTACTGCAATACAATACAGTCAACTCTAGCTGCCTGAACTGCATTTCCCTCCAGGTGCTGTGCACTTTCCAAACTCCATAAAATCTGTTTAATTTTCTGATTTTCCAATCACTTGGGTAGCTTCCTCCTCCCCCTCTGCTGCATGGCCAGCAGAAATGCAGGCAGCAAGCCTGCTTCTTACTGTGCATGGGCCGCTGGGCTCCTGTCCTCTGTGGCTTCATCCCTCTGGCCATCTTGTATTTGGGTACATACAGAAAAATATTTTAGCAATGTTTAACCAGGTTTTGATAAAATCACTCAAAACTTCATATCAAATCAATTCTATAGGTGCAAACTGTGGTTTAAATACACATAAAAGCATCAGAGAGAGTTTTAGCTGAACTGAGACAGTTAGATAGCTATAAGTTACCAACAGGGAAAGGAGTTTTTATAAACTGTGTTAACTGTGTTGTCACAGAAATCCATCAGAATGACATCTCCAATTTCAGCAGTGCAAAGGGTCCAGGCAAGGAGGAACATTTTGGAAAGAGGTGGACCAATGTACCCACTCTTATCCTTACTTGCTGCTTTATACCCACTCTGACTTACTCCTGAGTGGGAACTCCTCGGAGCTGCAAATGCCCTCCAGCCCTTGGCACACTGGGCCTTTCAGGCTGAGCTGTGCCTTCCATAACACCAACAGCAAATGTAATGAACCTTAAGTAAGGAGCAGGAGCAGAGATTGCAAGTTCATCAGTTGTAAGCAACAGAGAAAAGGAAAGATGGGGCGGGAGGGAGTTCCTAATCAATCACAGGACAACAAAGATGGACTGAAGTGATGCAGCTGCAAAAAAAAAAGCAAAGGTGATCCCAAGCCCCAGCTGGTGAGGGCTGTGTATCTGTGTACCACTGCACTGGGGACCACTGAGACCTCAGCAGCTAAAACCATGCATGGTTCTGTTCAGGAAGGTAGAATTCAGCCTCAATCCAGGACAAAGAAATTAAAAGCAGCTTTTATGCAAGGAGATTAAAAGAACTTCCTGCTAACTACAAGTGAATTGGGGTAAAAATCATTCTTTGGTGATACAACATGGGCAAGAACCGTCCAACTTATTTCATTTATGGTACTTCCAGTATTAATATTCAAACATTGTAAGTCCTACCATGAGGCTGGCCTAAAATTAATTCTTTCAAGTACTGATATAAAAACTCTAAGGTTTTTATTTTTTATTTTTTTTCATCCTACTATTTAAAATACAAGTGTGTATGTTGTTCACAGGAGCTAGCTTCTCTTAACAATCATGGCTTGCTTTTAAAAAATATATATAAAAACACAAGTTCCTTGGGAAATACCTTAACTCTTCTGACTTAACAATTCCTCCCCAAATTAAAACATGGTGTTTTTTACTGTATTGAATCTGGATACAATTTGTGAGCTGGTGATGCTTAAAAAATAATAAAAAAAATAAAAATAACATCAATGCAATAATTAAAATGACTGTGTTTTCATATTGATACTGAGTAATGTTACATACTTCTAACGTGAGCAACTTTTCCACTAGTAGCTCTAGAGGAGCATGTAGGAAGTGCAGGAGGTGTTTGCAAGACTGCCTGGTAAATGCAGTCCTGACACCACTCTTCCTACCACCTAGTGCAAGACACCAACGGGCAGTTATGAAACAGTGAGTGTGAGAATAAAGGATTTCTACCCATATCCAGTAACTCCTACAATAACAGCTTCAAGTGCTGTGAATATTTCTTCCTGGTCCCACCCCTGGTGTTTTACCGGGCTGTCAGGGGTGCAGATTACACAACAGATTACTTCAGACACCCTTGCAATTTGATTCATATCATCTAACGAGATATGAGGGGAGGAGGGGCAGGGTTTACACCCATTGAGAGATTTGACCACATCAAGACTGGGAGTAGCTTTACAGATCGTTCAATGAGAGCCTCAAAAGGTATTCTGTATCTTTATGCACATCCAAATATTTACAGATCTTTTAAAGATCAAGACCATCGTTATCAGTTTATGTGCTATATATTGGCATTATCCAGCGTGACCTCAGGAAAGCCGATGCCCTGCAGCAGCAATGCGATGGTATGTTCAGCTCTGCTGGATCTCCATAGAGGGGGCTTGGAATGCACCAGGGAACAATACCCAGGACTGCACAGAGCAAAGAATGAAGGGCAGCAGAGTTTGATAACCACATTAAAGCACCACCAACATCTGTTCAAGCCAAAGACAACACTATCTCCAGGAATTAACCTTCTGAACCACTTAATCATTAACCTCAGCAGAGAGAAAGTTAGACAACAAGAGCCTATTTGTCAGCAGCCCCTCGCAGATATGTGGCGAGCAATATTTTACTGAGAACAGCGTGAGAAGGGCTTGCCCAGCTTTATAAATTTTAAACACAGAATATATTTGTGTGGGAAACAAGAAGGCAATAGATGTAAATAAACAGCTGATCCTACCTTGAAGCCTTCATTCATTTATCCTGTTTGAAGTGGCTTGCCTGTTTTGTCCTCCATTGTGTAATAACATTTCCTCTAAACAGTTAGAGATGCTTCGCTTCTTGTTTAGAAATATTCCTGGGCTTGGAAAAAATTACAAATGGATAGGATGTTAAAATTTTAAACTTGCACCCATATCTCCAATATTTCTACTGAAAAACAAATAGGTGATTATCGCTTTGCAAAAAGCAGGAGAGCTAGAGAAGTAAAGCAGTTTTGTTTAACAATTATTTATATATACTGCTTGACATGTGAGGTCACCCATTCAGTTATTCTGCTATAACCTGAACAAATGTCCTCCCTTCACAAGACTACAGTTGTTACAGATTTTGTGTCTTTTTCTTTTCTTTTCTTTTTTCTTTTTTTTTTTTTTTTTTTTTTTCCAGAGGAAAGGCTTTGGTTTCCTCTAACTAGAGTGCCCCAAATTTGTAGCAAAACTACACTGTGGTGTATTGGGGGCAATGCTTTATTTCTCTGGACTTCACATAATCATTTACCAAGGGGGTGTAAAACACTGCCACATAAGAATAATGCTGTTTAACACCCACTTTGCACCAACCTCAGTGGCCACACAAGGTGTAGGACAATGCATCATAAGGCTCTGTATGGCCGCACAGATATTGCCACAGTTAGAGGGGGTGGGGAAAAAAAATAAAACTGTTGAGAAGATGAGTGACAGAAGAGCTAGCTGACAGACTGGTCTCTACTGCCCACATGGGTGGCTCCTGTCTATTACTACTGGAACTGCTCAAGAGAATTATCAGGTCTCTGCTGGCTGCAAAAGGGATGGTCTAATCCCAAGGGATGAGGGAGGTAGAGCTCAGCCATCTGTTGTTTTTTGCTGGATTAACTTTCTGTTGGTGAGCAAGTTGAACCGTCTCAGTCCAGAGCCTCGTGTATGTCCCAGCACACAGGTAGGATCATTCAGCCAGGGACAGTCACACTTGCAGGCAGCAGCAAGATCTTAAATCAGCTCAAGCCACAATGTGTAACTTCAACTTTATATATTTGCTTACAAAGCAGACCAGTAACAGCAATAAAAAAGATCCATAATGCTTTTTTTTTTTTTTCCTAATAAATGGTACACTATTTGTACCCTTGTTAGAAAAGCCCAGGTTGAATGAGCATAGAAACTGAGTTATGCTCTCGGATCAGGAGTCAGACTGCACCAGTAGAAGCATCAGTCTGGTCTGTCTTCCCTTACCTGAGCCTGTCCATACTTAAGACAGAGGCACTATAGTCCAACAGCAATCTGTTACATCATGCATGAATTATGTCACCCAGCTCACCTGACCTTAATTCTTTCAGTGTGAGAATCATGGCTGATGCGTTGACCAAAAAAGAAAAGAAAAAAGAAAAAAAAAAAAAAAAAGCATAATAATTACCTATTTTTAAATTACCAAAAGGTAAACAGTATTGTCTCCTCAAAGATGGTCATTTACAAACACACTGGGAAGATGCTCCTCTGGTCAAAGCATCTTAGGGAAATTATTTTCAGACAATTCATTTCTCCAACAGGTTTATTCATCATAGTCTATATTCCCACAAATTGATTTCTCAGGGTTTATTATGGTAATTTAATCCTCACTGATGACTGTCGGGGCACTTCGGAGGCTGAGCAGCATAACTGGGTTTTAAAGCACTGTCTGCTGAGAAGGCTAAACTGGAGCAGCAGACAAGGCACTCTCCTTTCACTTGGGTCGCTGAGCTCATTAATGTGGATAATTAATTGGAGCTTTGTAGCCCTCCCTTTGTACACCGACAACAAGCAAGTCACAGTAGCTGTACTACATCCCCCCCTCACCTGAGCACTCTTGCACAGACACCTGCTGCTCATAATTAAGATCCATTGCCCAAATTTACATATCCTGATTTGTATCACTCAGCTCCTGGAGACAAAGGATCGCATTTACTGTGGGGAAATGACAGCTCAAATTATGCTTCTCGTGTACAGCTTGCCTGGGCAGCTGCTTGTGCTAAAGGACCCTGACATGAAACACCAGAGTGTTTCTATTTAAAAAGTATATGTTTGGATTGAATTTAAAGAAAAGCACATGGTGATTTCCCCCTTAGGGGGATAATAGGCTTTTCATTAGATAACAAGTGTCAAAAGATGCCATAAACTTCCCCGCAGGCTTTGTTGCCGCGCAGCGCTGCACGGAGCGCAGCAGTGAACTTGCAGGGTCCCCCCCTCTCCCCCTTAACCCGCTGCTCACGTGCATGCATTGGGTTTAGGAAGAGCAGGCATCTCACACTCCACGCAGTGAAGACCATACCCTCAGCTCACCAGCAAAGAGGAGGCTGAGCACTGAATCCCCGATTCAGCAGGGCTGATACGGCACAGGAGAGAGCACGGCCAGGAAGTCAGACTTCTGACTGAAAAGACAGTCAAAAATGCCAGGTATTGCCATGCAGAGCAAATGGAGTGTGAGGCTCCCAATGACAGTTCAGATGGAAACAGTTTTCCATATACACATACAACTTTTGCTGTCACCTGTTCCTCAGCTTTTTGGGCAATGCAAATAGCAAGAGTGAACCTACTGGTGATAGCCCAAGTCACCCCTTACTACACTTTTCCTCCAGGTTTATTAGGTTGCTAAAATGCCCTTGTGCAAGATCCAACCTTCATTCAAAGACCTATAAAGTCTTCACTGGGTTTGAATCAGTCATCCAAATGATTAAAATAATTCTAGATCTGATTTATTCACATATCACAATTAACGTTAGGTACACAGGGTCTAACCCAGAAACGCTACAAGGGCAGGACCTCGTTGTCAGTGGGACTGGCATTTATAACTTGCTTCTGCTCAGTTTCAAATCTGGAACTCACCTTCAAGAGAAGGAGTTAAATTAAAACTATGAATGCCAAACAGTAGAGTGAATGCAGAAGAGCAGAGAGACTGTAGATAGGACAACTACAGCTACCTGGGTTCCTAGGGCTAAGATGATAAACTACACACACCTGAGGTTTGATCCTGTTTGGCTATTCCTTTTTTTCAGGGATGAAAGCAAATATTTTGTTCATGGTATCAGAAGAGCAAAGTCCCACACTAATTCTGAGTTTCTGTCTTTAAGGGAACTTTTAACAGAATCTGACATTAGAGTTACCTAAACATGTCTGCTCCTGAAAATATTAGAACTATGGATATTTCATTGCTCACATTTGAGAATAACAGAAAGGAAACTAATTTCAAATGGAACTAACAGCTACCGAACTTCATTAAAAATAAAGACACTTCAGAAGTAGAAATGAAAATGGTACATTATTCCTTATCTGTGACATAACTTCAGAATACATCCATAGGAGTACCTGTTCAGCAGCCTGTGGCAAATGAAAAAGACAAAGAAAAACATTGCATTGGGAGTCATTAATTGAATTAATTAACCTAGTGACATTGTCATAAGAAGAATTTATCTGGCAACCAGCAGGAGCAGATCTCTAATCATTTCACCATGGCTTCTTCCACAGATTAACAGTCACACAAGCCCCTGGCAGCTGGCTGTTAACATTGCAAATTATCAGAAATTAATTAGATAAATGCTGTGCACCCATGTGGATATTTTTGTTATTTTTTTTAAGTAAAGATTATGAAGCCAATAGCTTGTCTGATGATTTATTTGGAGAAAACATCATTGTTTAAACGAATAGGTTGCAGCATGGCTTTCTAATGGGAGAAAAGAAAAAAAAAAGGGGGGGGGGAGGTGGCTTAGAGCAAACCATAGTAACAAAAGCCAAACACTTGTAAACAGGAATTAAACAATCCACCCTGAAAATAGGGACATACACAAATGAATTCAGAAAGGTCTATTATTTTTGGAGAATAAAAATAATACCATTTGCATACTTTTCAGAATAATTAAGGTCACTGCTTCAATGTATTAAGCTGGGATCCAACTCTTCAGAAGTACTTCTGCAAGATAGCTTTATTCATCCAGAGAGTAGCCAGCATATCACACACGATAAACAGAATTTTAAGGAAATTGAAAGAGGCTACATAAAGCTTGGCCTTATTATTTCCTGCAACCTCTTGTCAGAGTAACAGGCGATGCAACCATCACACTTTAGAAAGACTCCTTTAGATACTGCAGTGCTTCTTAGTAGTAGTCAAGGACTTGCCTAAAATAAAGTCTTAATCTCCATGTAATTCAAACAAAAGCAAAAGAGATTCATTCTCGCTAATGGATTTCAACTGTCCTCTTAAAAATCTCTTTTATTTCTACCTGACAGTGCTTTATTTGTATGTTTTTTATTTAAATAGACTTTGAAAACTCCCCAAAGCAGCTTTTAAACATGCAAAACTGGCACTTTACGAACAACTGTAACTCATTTATATTTAACAACCTCCAATAATCCACTCTTTTGGAGGAGTGGAGTTTATAGAATACAAACAATAACAAATTTAGCCCAAGAATCTGCAGATTCATCTGGACACAGAGCTGCTGTGAGGGTGAAGGGGGGGCAGGGGAAAAGGGAATAGGAGAAGAGAAAGATGAGAGTGGAGACTAACGTTCTTGGAGGATGTATGGAAACACGGAGGGTCAGGAAGGATGTTGCTGACACTCAATACTGAGGCACTAAGGAGGCAATCACAGGTCTGAAATAATATCTTGTAAGAGACCCCAGGGGAAACCCAGCCAGCCAGGTTATAATTCCAGGCTAATGTGATATTCTTCCCACTGGGAGCTGTAGGCTCACAGTCTCAGGTTTCCAGTCCCTGGGGGAAGATGAAGCTGCTGAGGGTCTTTCCGAGGACAAGGCAGCTCACAAGGGCTGTGAGAGGTCCTCACACAGCAGGTGTGGAGCTGGACAAACACAGCAAGGGCAGCGCAAAGCAAAGGGATTTGTGATGCTCTTCCTTCTCACAGTGAAAGCAAAAATGCCCTGAAACTCAGGAGCACTGCCCCACCTGGGCCAACCTATTCTCCAGCTTTCCTCCTAATCACTGGTAGGACACGTCACAGACTCAGAAAGCTCAGTTATGTTTGGCTAAAAACTGAAACAACAGTTTTGGGGAAGTGGAGATTTCCACTGTTTCATTCTGCATGGGAACAAAGCCCTCATCACAGAAACTCCTTTAAACCAGAACGCCGTGCTCAGTGCCCGTCTATAAAGTGGGGATGTTCACAGCCAGTGCATGGGTAAATCTGGCAGCTGCCAACTTTGTCTGTCCCCTGCCTGCCCACCTGCCTAGCAGGCTACGTCCACGTCAGGTATGTAGCTGGGAAACATGCCTGTCTACGTGCCTGCCTATGCACAGGCAGCCATAAAGGCTTCCCTGGAAAATACATAACCTCTAGAAACCTCAAGTTCTCAGACATCAACAACCTCCAGTGCTATCAAAGCAATCTAGGAAGTACCAGCCATTTCCTAGTATATTCCCATGCTCTTGCTCATGGATGTACAGTCACTTGTTAACACGTGTACTGGGCTAATTTTAAACAGCTGCCTCTCTTCCTATGCTTGACAGGTGACTTAGTGGATAAATACTGCAGAAGCGAAATAAAAGCAGCTTCTTGAAAGCTGATACCTCAGCTAGGCTCGGTTTCTTGCTTCTTGAGAAGCTGCTTTATCACAGCATGAATCTTACTGTTGCACAAGACAAACTGTCAACTCAGAAACTTACAATTAAGCCCCTAAATCCGTGTTTATGCAACAAAAACAAAATATCAAATGCTGATTTTTCATTGCCAGGCTGCAGAAACCTGAACTTTATATCTTTATATCTATACTTTATATCTTTATATTCTGACATGAATAAACACCTCCTTAACTCCAGAGTTAAGGAAGTGTTGGGATAAGGCTACATGGAGTAAGATGGATAAATAGAAATGCAGACACTAGAACCTGATCACTTAATGATGATATGATTTTCTTAGGACGTGAAAATTTCTATTTTTAAACCATTTAATTTCTTTTATTATTGACTACCACAGGAATTCAAATAATCAAGAGCTAAGCTGCCTAACCTCTTCATATATATATATATATATTTATGCCTTTTGGTATTTGAATTCTTATGGACCCCTCTCAAGCATTTATCTTAATGTCAAAATTATGTAATTTAAAAATCAGTTTTTAAGTGAAGATAGCAGTTATCATTAAAAGAGAGAAAGAGAGAGAACTCCATTACAAAAACAAGCAGTAGCCGAACCCTTCTTAGCATAAGCTTGTGAGGTATTTCCAATTATGCTGCACTTCAGGAGAACTGAAAAGCCCACTTAGTATAATAAGCATGTGTACAAGCATTTACAATATTTTTCATGCAACAGTCTGTGTGCATAGATGCTCAGGCAAAGAAGCAGTTGAAGAAGACTGCACTTCACCCTGAGAATAATTTTAAAAGCCCTGTGAAAATGGGCTTATCATATCGTGAGCATCGTACTGAGGCAGAACTAAAGAGGAGACTTTTTTTCCTCGGTGAAACTCCAGGATCTATATTTTTCAGCATTCTTGTGCCAGAACTGTCTTATGTGAGTACTTTCAAGTAAAATAAATCTTTAGCATGTATGATATACTGCCATGCAAAGCTAACTAAGTGTCTAATTTCTTTTGTGGATCTTGTCAAAATCCCTTGTGTATATATGCACGTGTGTTTGCCCCTACACTACAAAAGCACTGGAAGACTCTCTTCCAGTTGAAGTTGTGCCTCTTCATCTCCTCATATCCAAAGAGAAATGATGTTCCCAAAGGTTTCCACTAGGAAAAGACTGCAAGAACAATTTTTGCATAAGTTTTACTGTGCCAAGATGACAATAGCTTGTATTTTTTCCTACATCAGAATATCTTTTCATGTATCCTTTACTCCCCCAACCCATTATAAAACTTATGTTCCTCAGTGTAATGCAAAATAAATCATGGGAGAAGACAGTAGCTTTAACCAGAATTTTCAGGGGGAAAAAAGAAAAAAACAAACAAAAAAAAAAAAACGTTTTTTGTTTTCTTGCACTTTCCTGGGTGACTTGTCATGTCAAATAGTGTCAGTCACATCTGATTAGGTGACTTTATGACTCCAAGACATAAAGCTACATGACTGATGCACCTCAATCCAATGCGCTGCAAGATGACTCCCCCTCTGGGAAACTTAAAACAATGCACTTTTCAAAAAGCTTAACCCTTAAAGCTCAGAGTCAAATTCCACTAGCATGCTTCCATTACAGTGATATGATAGATGGTGACCATTGACATAAAGGTGTAAAGAAGTGTGGCTTTTCAGAAAGTGAGCTGATTCAGTATAATGTCTGAAGAATAAGTTGGTGAGTTTTTGGCTTGGTATTACTGTCTCAGACAGTGGCTCTATACCCTTATAAAAATTGCTTTAAGGAACATATTTAATTTCTAATAAATTCTAAATATTTTGCTCAAGATTTACATGGAATAAACAGGACAGGTAATTTCTTTGTTTCAGTTATCCAACCTTTTAGTTTGTAAAATCATATATACTTACAGGTCATACATTACATCTCTACGTCAAAGAATTATTAGCAATGGATTTATGCATCTTCAAATAATGAGGCACTATAATTGAAACAAAAGCAGCCAGTTCACAGAGTAACAATTTACAGGTCATCATGGTTTTATCATAGTATGTTTTATGCCTAAATATGAGAAGTTTTAATAAAATGTTAATTGGTTAATGAAAAATCTCGGGGGAGAGATACATTAATTGCCACCTATGGTTATTTCCCCCTTTTATTTAAACTCAGTGATAAGACTAGGATGCTCTGGGATATATACCCTGAGGAGAAGCATTTTCATGATATTTTGAAAGTAATTTACTATTTATTTTAAGCAAGAGAAGAGACACACAAACAATAAACACATGGTATTATTCATCACGGATTTGTGCTTTTTTAACAAAAGCTAGTCCAGATATCTACTCAGATATAATCTAACAACATGGAAATAATTGTGCTACATCAAAATAATACAGGTGTTTTACCTGTAGAAAGTAACACATTTCAGCATTAGCTATTACCATACCATAAAGTAATATTATTTTCTTGCAATACATGATGATTAGATCTCAAAAAATCACCCTGTTTATCTGCACAATCCTCATTTTAGCTCTTTTACCTATTTAAAAATAATCCACCAGGAAAAAAAAATGGAACAGGTTGTAATGACATTATTTTGAGAATTTCATGGAAAAAGTAAACCCTGTGGTGTCCAAGGAAGAAATACTGCAGCAGCAACGAAGGACCTGCACTTTGCCTTAGGTGTCATGGACAACATCCATCTCCCTCTCTGGATCTTTCCATTAACTCTGGGATGCTGAACCTAATAGCCTTCTACCCAGGAGAGTCAAACACCACAACACCTACTAAAGATGGACAGTAGTAACATGGAAAACATTGGCCCAAAGCTAACCAGCATCAGTTGATCTACAATTTATACTGCTGGACTGATTCAAAAAGAAAAGTCTGTCAGCAACTGATGTAAAGTCTTCGTATGTCTGTGATAGCTTATGGGTGACATCCTGATTAACAAATCATACCAATAAAAAACTAAAATTACATAAATTAAATCGATTAATAGGTTTCTTAATGTAATTATAAATAGCAATCTTGTCTGACAGCTTTTTCAAGTGCAGTCCCTAAGGGTCTGTTCTGTGCTACTTAACATTTCTATCAATGACTTGGGAATAATATAAAAACATTACTGAGAAAGAATGAAGACTGGGGGAACATTCAATTAAAAAAAAAAAAAAAAAAGAAAAAAAGAATAAACCATTAATGCAAAGTGAGCTGGACACCTCTGTAAATTATGCAATAAGAGCAAATATATGTTTTAGTAGCACAAAATATAAAATCAAAAATCTGAAAATTAAGTATGCAGGCCAGAGTAACATGATGAGGAATCTATGCTGGAGAGCACTGACTTTGAAAAAAATCTGTGGGCTGTGGATGAAAATTATTCTCCTGCACAATGAGTTATCTAAGGGGGCCAGTATAATCTTGGGGTATATAAGCAGCAGAATCTCAATGCTCTTTTACCTTTTTACCTGGTATTGGTACTACTGTTCCTGAAATCTGTCCACAGCTCTGGCATTTACAATTCACTAATGTTGTAGAATCCAAGAGCCCAGACAAGTAAATGAATGAGTAAAGTGCAGGAAAACGTGTTTTGTGGTGAAAGACTCCAAGAGCTCATTCCAAAAAAGATCATCTGACTTGATCATAGCCCCTACACAGAACAGAAGAAAGAGGAATTTCATAGCTGATGCTGCTATGTTTTGGACAAAAGATACAGTAGTAGCTGGACTTTGAAATTTGATAAATTGATATTAACTACAAAGTTCAGATTTCACACCATTGTTGAGCTCGTAAAAGAACAGTGCATTTTTTTTCTTTACTGTGCACAGATGGCTCTGTGAAGACAATATTTTAGTTGAAGCACAAGTACTGACCTTGCAGCAATGATTCATGAAAGCAATCCCACCACTTAGGTTATTCAGGAAGTTAAATTAGATGATTATGACCATATCACTGCTGACCTTTAAATCTATGACAGTAGCTGAAGATTAGACCCCAAGTCTAGAAGAAAAAAAAAAAATGCTCACATTAAAGATAGTTAGCCATTAGAAACTACTCTAAGGACCATCTGTAGTGTTCATATTATTAACCATGAACTCCAGTTTGTCCCTTACAGCCGTGAGTTGGCTAAAAAATCCTAAGAGAAATACGGGCAGAAAATTTTCACCCTTACACAAGCTGCACAAAAGGATCAAGAACAATTGTTCCCAGTGGGAAGGGGAAAACTGGAACAAGGGAATCTTATGAACCTTGCACTATTGATTAGTGGCACTCAGCTAGGACAGTAGTAAATACTGATGGACCACTGCCTATCACTGCTAGTCAAGGTTTCTGTGTGCACTGGTGTAGAAGGGATAAGAAGCATATGACACTTCACTGGACAGAGGACAAGACTTAGATTTGCTGAAAATGAGTTGCATTCAGTTATTTAAATTGAGTCCAAATTTTTACAGCAGCAGAACATATTTGGTTCTGCAAGGAAGACAGGATTGAAAAACAGACACCAGTACATTTTATTTGCATTTATTCTGATATTTTAACATGAGAGGTGACTGGGAGCTAGCCCAGTATTATGCCATCTGTATCTGCAAGACCAGCTATAGCCTTATTATATTTGTGAGGAGGAGCTGACTGATTCAATTGCTTATTATTCTACTATATCACTTCCTTTTTTGCTTGCACTCTTAATCTAGTAATAGGAAGACTGAGATTCTAGAAGCAGGCAGACTCCTACGCCATTACAGCCTGAGTGCAAAAAGACACTGCATGATGAATTCCCACCTGCATCAAACACTCTTATCTTCTTCCCATTTCTTGTGCCCTCTCCCACTCACCTGGAACTGAACACTTCCCCTTTGCTTTATCTTATCTTGAAAACAAGGAAATACCGCAAGGTACATGTCAATATGACCTCTGTGAACTAGGAAAAAGCTGTCTAATGTAATGCCTTGTGGCTCCATTAAACCAATTAAAGATGCATCTTGAATTCTAGCAGTGTTGGGAAAAGAAAATAAGCTTTAGGCTGTGAGTTTAAAAAATGTAAAGAGACTAAAGACTTGCTCTTCTGCTCAGAGATTCTTCATAAAATGCATTTACATCGGAGATTTCTAAAAATTACTTCTACATGCTGCTTTTTCATTTATTGAATATTTACACCTTGTTTAAATGTCATAGATTAAACTGAAAGTCTTAGTGTTCTAGGCAAGCCAACTGGGGAAATAAGAAGTAACCTTGAACAAAATGATTAGAAATTTTCTTTCCATAGTTTAGGAATTAGTGAAAGAATAAGCAGGACGAAACAATTGCATTTACAGGATTGCCTTTGCCTTATCAATGTACAAATTACATATATCAGGGAAGACCGAGGGGTGAGTTTTGCCACTATCTTTCCTCCTATGTTTCCATATTAAACTATACTTTTTGACCAGAGACAGTTAGGATATGTTAAATACACTTTTTAGGTCAGAAAAGATTGCTATACTTTTGATTAATGACTGGTCATCCAACATTGACCATGCTGCAGTGTATATAGCAGAGCAAATCCAATGTGGAGAAGCAAAGGCAGGATGCTGGTTGGCTTTAGGAAATCTGAAATGCTTGTGGAGTCTCTGGACTGTGCAAGAAGACAAAAATGATAATAATGAAAGAGCAGTCTTGAATATCCTGCTTTTCTGCAGCTGGTATTTACCTTTGAGTGGAATCAGAACCAGAGTAATACTGTCTGAAGCTAGGGATGGACAAGTCTAAGGAGCACTAATTATCAAGATGAAGTGAATTGGCGTTTGGCATCACTAACTTAGATCCTTATTTGCCAGGAATGACTCATGTTTCCTTATGCTGTGGAAGCAAAAATGTTTCATTTCATGGTAACATTTGAGTAAGCAAAGTCAAACACACTTTAAAAACTTCTCAGTATCTCTGAAGAATTGAGGAAGCCCACGTTCCTGCATGAGTCTTGCCCTGCTAACATCCAGACTGAATGACTTCTTGATCTGAAGACAGATAATATTATATATATGCCAACTACATTAATAGGAATTAATTGGACGAATTAACACGGAGACCTTTTCTACACATGACTATTGCAATAGTATACAGAATTCTGGTTGAGGATGTAATCTACAGAAACAGATGAACACTGGTATGATCTTTAGTATAGGCACCAATTTAAAGACCACCTTATTGGGTTTCCTTAAGAGTAATAGATGTAAGGAATGCTTGCAGTGCCATCTTTGGTCTCTGACTATGCCACTGTAATGATACTGGGATTTAGGAAAGCAGTGTAATTTCTGGGTGCAGGGAGTGTGTTAGTGTCAGAGAAAGCCTTTACAGGAAATTACCTTTAATTATCTTCAACAAGTGGCCTTTGGTGGCCTGTCACATACGGGAACATGATTACAAGACTGTTAAAATGTATAATGTAACAGAGGTGTTTACAGTTTACCTGAAAATGTATTATTTTATTTCTAAATTTCCACCCCGCTGTTGAGGTCAAGAAGCCGCTTCCCTGTGGGCCTGTCTAACTGCAGAGAGGATCTGTAGCCACTTCCGAACTGCATCAGCAGATACCCAATCTTGGATGAAAAGAACTGGTGAACTTTTGATAAATGCTTTCCTGAGATGAAGTCTGAAGACCTGCCCTGAGGTGTGTCAACAAGATGCTTCTGCAGATATCCCACAGAAACACAGATACTGCTCCATGTGATGACATTAAACTAGAATTACATTTCATCAGCTTCATTGTCAGTCCAAGGTAAAAGTGAAACATTCACTAGCCAGTGAATGCTTCGGACATTTTTGGACAGTGGAAAGCTTTGCTGTCCAAAGGGACAGAATCAGCAAATTTCTCTCCTCATCCAGTCTGTGCGACAGAACTCTCTTCTGAGAGTGGAAGACGGTTGTTTCTACAGCCAAAGTGCTGTAATTGGTCGTAAGGGAAATAAGAAATTTGTCCATCAAAGACAAGTCGGGTGGGGTGGAGCTCATCTGCTTGTAAGTGAACTCAATTCAACCTATTACACAGGCCACAGACTATGATTGTTGCTTTTGGTCCAGAGCATCACCTCCAAATGGTGCCACATTAAAAAGGAAGAGCCAGTCTTACATATACCCAGCTATCTGCACCCAGCTTTCCTATCCACACCTGCAAAGCTTTCATAGCAGCCTCCATAAAACATCTACCATCATAGCTCACCTACATCCCGATGGTTAGCAAGAGCTGTCCTTGTGCACTCCTGGCCCGGCCGATTTGCATCTCAGCCTTAATGCTATTTACTCACAGTCCTGCTGTGACTGTTATCAGACACGCACGGTTTTGTGGTCAGCTACTGTGTATTGCTCTCTTCAGCCCTTCAGGTTTGACAAGGATGGATGTGAAAAGAAGTGAAAAAGTAAGAAAATGCAGTGTACTAACAACAACAAGAACAACAAAAACTCTGGTAGCTTTTTAGCATTTGCACCTAACTCAGACATTTTCTCTGAACAATAAGAAGTCAATAAATCACAATAAGCCAGTTGGAAGTAAAGTGTTTAACTAACTAAACCACTGAGCCTTATCTGTTAACAGATAAGTGGGAACCAGATTAGGGAGATCACTAACTTTAAAGACAGGTAGCATGGATAGGAGGAGCAAAAATGATCTCATTTTCTATTTCTCTGGGTTACAATAGCAGCAAGGACATAGAAACAATGCATTTGAGAGAAACTTTTCACTAAGATAAAAAGTTATGCTTTCACCAACACTTTCAAAGATTATCTAGTTTGCACCAGTTGATACAAAAAATGACATCAAAGATGACAGCCAGTGCAAAACAGTCAGCAACAGATACCCTGCATCATATGATTTTTTGTATTCCTTCACTGTTTGAAGTTAAATTTTAAGTATTTTTCCCACTACAGAGATATTTATCACTATTTCTGTCCACTAAAACAAAAAAATATGGATTGCCTTGTATAATACTGTATACTACCAAGGGGCCTAAGAAAATATCTAAATGTTTCTATAAAACCAGTGGAAACAAAGCCTTATGATGACTGTTCTATACTTCAATTGTTCATATATCCCAAAAATCTTTTGAAATGGGAGAATATGAATCAGCATATATTTTAATAGGAAATTTTAGGGGAACATGAACCGCATTTAGCTGCTCTGCAGAATGAGTAATTTAAACGACATTTACTCTGAATAAAAATGCAGGTATTACTTCCTGCTTCTCCTTCATACCACACATGCACAAAAGGAAATGTGTTGAGAAAATTACTTTAATATTGATATTCTTCTTGTAATAGAGTCCTTGTTACCGAGGCAGGACTCACAGCACAGCAGCGCATTATAGGGGCTGGAAGGTGAAGGCAAATTGATGTTTAACTTTGCGTTATGCTTTGTAAACTCGGAGAATGGAAATGTGAACCAAGATCAGGAAATGCTATTACTGGTCATAGAGAAGGGCGCTGGCGTGCTGAACCTCCTGCGTGGGAACAGTCACGAGCAAGCAATGCTGCAGGAGCTGCAGCAATCCAGGGCCAGCCACAGGGGGAGCATGAGAAATGCAGTTCTTTGACCAGCTTCTCACTTGCTGTGGGCAGAGGGGAAATGAGATGACACTCTTCTGGGGTGAAGCAGTGCAGTAGGACACCCCTAAAAGCAGATTATTTGCACTGATCAAAATGAAAGGCAGGAGAGCAGTGAAGGGTTTGCCCAGCTAGGGGAAGAAAAGGGAAAGTTACAAGTGATTCTTCTGCAATTATCATTTGAGGGTGTTGTAACTCATCTCCACACTTTTTATGCATCTGGGATTCTGTTAATTCAGGCAAAGAACTTCACACTTGCCAGACTTCATGCCAGTGGCACAAAGCTGATAATGTCTTGCCTAACCCAAGTGAGCCTGTAGGACAGTCCTGCAGAAGCAGCAGCGGGGCTAGGGATTTGATCCTGCATTCTGCCCTGCTCACTGAATGCATCCCTGTTATTCCATCCTCCCTTCTGCTATGAGCAGAAGCTTGAAAAAACCTTTGTGGAGACATAAAATGGGGTTTCTAGCACAACCTGGGGCTTTGCACTCAGCTGAGTAACAGGAGAAGCTTAAACAACTTGCCTGAGGTTGTACAGCCAGAGAATGGCTCAAAACAAAACTTGTGTGGAGGAAGATTCTCGTTCTAAATAGTGCCAGTGGGAAGGAACAATACCATTGCCCTCAGTGACTCCTACAAAACATCACTGCTGTCATGAATTCTCAGAATGAGATTAGTACCTATGTTCTATACACACAGCATCTTTAGCTGAACAGCTCGAGCTGTTGTGGACCCAGGATACCTTCACTGCTTAGCAGGAATGGAACTAGACTGAAAGAAAAATAGTCCTTCTACAGAAATCATGAGAATGAACTCAGGAGAGCTTTACAACTATTTACCCACACAATACTTTATGAACATTCAATGGACTCTACTTACAGTGCATGTAGCAATATAGAGTAATGGCTTAATGCTCCTGGCAAAACAGCCTCTTTCATGTTCCTCCCATGTTTTGCACACTTTCTGCAATCAGGCCCCAATTCTCCTTGTTGACTCCAGCATGCTCTGACTTCCATGGACTTCTGCCGAGTCAAAGAGAAACAAACCTTGAGGATCAGAGCTTTACATTGTGAATTTTTGTGTTGGCCTTCTGTTGTTCCTAAAATGCCTCTGGTGCTCAACAAAGTGTCCAGAAACGACAGTTTCCCCAGGAAGAGGTGAGCCACCAGAGGTAACAAGACAAGGGAAGTTCGAGAGCTCAGCTAGGCTTTATTTTAATCTGTTCAGTGATTCCTCATCACATCCCACAATGCCCAGACATATTAGAGAACACTGCTATCTGCATGAAGATACTCAAAGGACCTTATCTACAATTACGAAACAAAGAAAAAATGAAGCAAAATCAAACTCCATTAATTTTGAATTTTCATAATAGTATATTTATAGAATTTGGCTTAAGGCAGAGTATTGTTGTCTTTGTGTCCAAAAAGGTTTAGGGATGACTACTTGATAACACACCTTCTAAAGCAGTGTTTTGGTGTCTGCTGATGAAGGCTGTTTTTGTCATCATAGCCCTGTAAATACGCACATGTAATACGTCTAAAACATATCCAAAATACCATGTTTAGAGATACTGTATTTACTCGATCCACCATCTCACACAGAAATCAGTTCCTTGTAATCAGTCCTTTATCTGTAATGCAATTATTTATTTCAGTGTTTCTTACACAGAAACAATCTTGCCTCTACTGCAAGTCACACACACCCTCTACCTAACAGCACCAGGCTCACTCACTAGTCCAGTTTCTCAGGACTCTAACAACTTAGCTGTTCAAAGACAGCCCAATAATTTATACATGGTTTTCAGTTATTTAGATCTAGATCTCCTCTTGTGTCTGTAGATAGAGCGTCCTTGTCTATATTTGGGTGCATTCCCTCATTATAATCTCTTCTGGAATGGTTGTTGGCTTGAATTTAAGGAAAAAGAGGGAAACATGAAAGCTGGAACATGTTGCTGAGAAGATTATTGACTGATAAATTGCATGATACATGTGTCTGCAGAATGAGAATCCAGTATAGCTGCAAGCCACTCTACAGGTCACACATTTTTTAGTGTAAATAGTCTTAAAAGCGCTCAGTACAACTACACCAATGCTTCTGTTGATTATAAATTCACTGTCATTTTTTTCACCAGGGTAGGAAGATATCTAAAACAGCATCTTTATGGTCAAGACTTCATCTTGTCCCACTACCACTTGCTGCCTGCAATTAATTTGTAATTAATTCAAATAAACCTTTTAGGAATGTTTTCACATATAACTATATGAAGAAATTAATAACTTTCCTGTTATTTCATGACTTAGTTCAAGAGGATCCTTTCTGACTCATCCTAGACAAAGCTCCCACTGAAATCACTAGAAAAGGAATTCAAGATAGGGCATTTTGAGTTTTCTGTTGTTCCAAAAAAATCCATGAAGTAAATACAATGTGGAGTTCCAGTAAGTGATAAAGTTCCTACTTGGTTGATGTCATTCAGCCTTTCTCTTCTTGTTGCTTAGTCAGGATTCTCTAACCACAGCTTTTCAGTGTCTCACCTAACATTTTCATTGATGTGGTTATTCATAAGGATACTATTCATAATAACCAGCTAAAACCAGATGTCAGGAAAACACAGGAACAGAATTACTATGTTCTCAGAAGCTTCTGATTTTCTATGGGAAACCTGCAAACTCTAAGGGGGCACTTATTAGGTGAGGTTAATTTTTATCGAGTATTGAGAGTGAAATCTGCCTTAATTGTTCTGAAATAATTAAGACAATAGTTGTCTACATCTATATGCTTCATGTTAAAGTACGAATAAATGAAATAGCTTTTGAATGCATTGAATTCCCTGAACATTAGAAAATGTGAAATGTTATTCATCTTTCCAGATCCAGACATAGAAACTCAATTTTAAGTCATTATTTTGTCATACCTTGCCATACAGCTTACATATTTGGGAATCAAACCAAACTTTTGAGAGAGGCTTTTGACCACTAATGTCTATATACAGTAACAAAATACGAAGTTGTTTATTTTACAACTTGCTCTTGCAAGACATATATACTGTATGCTAAGGTGCATTGACTACACCTGCTGGTAAGGGCTGAGGGACCTGGTTTTTGACTGGCAAAACCAAGAAAGCAGCTAATGAAGCCAAACATCTTCATGTTTGTAACTGTCATCCAAATTATACAGATCAGGACAGCAAACAAATCTGTGGGGAACCTGGATGTGCAATTAGACCTACATGGATAAAAAATATTTTCTTTTGGACATGGAACATCATTTCAAATGGAACTTCACAACATGCTGTGATTCACATTGTGAATATGGTCTTGTATTGACCCAGCTCAGATAATCCTAAACCATAAATAAGATTTCTGAGAACTAAAATAATAGTCATCAATTCTGATCACAGCCACATAACAGCATCCTATTAACTCGGCCAAGAATAAGACATCAACATCTCCCTGAAATACTAATCACCACACCTGGAAATGTGTGCTCATCTCTGCTTTAAATCTATTCATTATTTAAAACAATTATATATCAATTAATCAACTGGCTTTGTTGATGATGAGCATTGTTTCACTTTACGATTTTCATCAGTTCTGAAAGGTATGAAGAAAACCTCCTGCCTGAGAGGGTAAAATAAACCCTAACTGGCACTGAGAAGTGAATTCCACTTCTGTCAGAAGAAACAGAGCCTGTGATATCAGGGATATCACACAAGTGTATCCTCTAGATCAGTTTGGCCCACAAAAAGGGAATATATAACTTCAAAAAATGTTTTATCTTTAAAAAATCTACTAATTTAGTGAAAACATTGTTAATATTTACAAACCTAGTTTGCCTGCATTCACATTTTACTTGCAATGAATCACTAAAAGGATTAGGAGGACAGTCGATCAGCTAAGAGGAAAACCAAAGTTTATGCAGACTATTTTTAGATTTGCAAGCCCTGTCACGAGGATGCTGCTGGCTCTCGGAACAGCCAGAAAGCGCTGCACTTTTGCAAATAAGCTATGGTCCAGATATATTTTAAGGATGACTATTTCTCTCCAGCTTTGTAGAGAAAATCAATATCTTGTTTTCAGATGTGTAAATGTAGTCGTCTCTCTAAAGTGCCCCGGTCAGTTTACCACACGTTCAGCAGCTGCTTCTTTCCAGGCTATCCCACGATTCCCAGCCTATGAGGATTGACAAGGCAATGATAAACTAATGTGCCCCCTCAGCTCTGTGCACGGCCCATTGTTCCGGCAGCTGAGACCCTCTGCTTCTATTTGCTTTCTCCCACATACATTATTCAACAGCCCAGGAAAAGGCCAAGAACCTCTTTCATTCAGGAATTTTGTATTAAAATAATCAATTTCAAACTGAAGCGGGGAAAGGAGGCTTGCTACAGGCAAGGCCTATTAATAAGCCACCAGTCTCTGCCATTTGCATTGGAATCATGCTATCATGAGATAATATATTATTATATTTCTTATCCATAAAAAGAAGAAACCTAAGAATGCCTTCCTTTCTTTTTTGGCGTAAACATTAATTAAAGCAACACCTTCCTGATGTTATATTTGGGCACACCATTTCCAACATAAACACCTCATTTGTGAGGGTCTGTGTAATAGGCTACCTAGGCTACAGTTTGATTTAGAAAGTCATAGGAAAGGAAGGAGATGTATAGTTTCACAGAGGACAGACAAGCCGGATATTAAAAATAACTTAAAACACTTTCTGTGAATGTTTTTACAGATGATTAAAATCCAAATTCATTATTCTATGCAAAAGGTTTGCTGGCATTACAACATATTACGTCATGCCAAAGAGATGTTCAACACTGTTAATTCATAAACTGTAAGACATTCAAGTGCAGTATTTCTCCTTACAGCCCTGCCAGAAAAGAACACAGGAATAAAGGCAGGACAAGCCATTACCATTGTACTTCACGACCTATGGCACATTTAGGGAATATAAGATCACCACCTTCAAAAAAAGCGGTAAGTGTCACTTCCACAGCCAAAGAGCAGCAATCACACACACACACAAAAACATAACAGAACTACAGAGGCATTGCTTTTTACATTATTAATTGGGTCTATTGATCAGAAGCAGTTCTGTCCACTCCCCAGTTAAACCTCCCTATGGCACTCTTAAGATTTCATTCAGTGCAACTTTTCTCTCAGTTTTCTAGAGACGTACACATTTATGGCTGCAGCATTTTACTTTGTCCATGCTTGACATCTTGCATGGACAATAACATTAAAAATAATAAGAAGAATAAAATAAATAAATAAATAAATAAATAAACCACAGAGACCACCAGCAAGAAAGCATGCAGAAAGCCAACCTAGTGTCAGTGGAAGTTAACAGCAGTTATTGTACGGCTTTCAAATAATGTTGACCAGTGCCCACTTCTGTATTTGTGTTTTCTCCTCTTCTTCTTGAGGTACCGTGATAGCTCCTTGTTATGAATGTTTCATCTGCTGTTTGATTTTTCTGCTAACCAAGAATGGTCAGTATTGTTTAAAAGTGATTTTAACCTGGTAACACTGGTGAGATAAATATTGCATCTACTTAACCAGCAGCAGCCTTGTGAGCACCAGGGTGTGCGCGACTAACTAAAGGTGGTTGTGGACAAGCTCTGCTCAACTTCATTAAGGGGAAAAACACGCTAGTTCCAGCCCAATATCTTGGCTGTGAAGTGAAACAAAGTATAATTACATGCAAAAAGTTAGATGCTGCTGTCAAAAGTCTGAACTTGCATCTCAGTGGGGACATAGCAAAATAAAGGAATTTACCCAATTCTGATAGCAGTCAGAGGAATTTTTGTTTGATCTGACACTGGCACCAAACATACACATTTGGAGATTCTGACAGGAAAATCCAAGAAACGTTTGATGGCGGAAGCACACAACCTGAAGTCAAAAAGGTTAAATGTACTGGGATTTGTGCTCATGAGTCACTTCCACAGCTCAAAATGCTCACTCAGTAAGTGAATAAAACATTCCAGAAAGTGCCGTGTACAGCATGAGGCATCCAGCTTCAATAAGCAGATATTTTTTGCCAGCGGATGACCAGTGCCACGTAACTATTCAAACTTTTGTTTTGCACTCCAGAGAGTTTAATTTCAGAACTCTGCAAGGGATGGGAGCGAGACTCATCTCCAGACGAGGCAGTAGATCATATCATTGTGTCCAGGTTTCCCATGGTCTGAATGTACCAAAACCTCATATTTTCACTGTGCAAAACAAACCAATCCCTTCTGCTTAGCATTCATAGTTTTGAGGATTAGAAATCATTCCTATGACAGAGGTCGGCTGCTATCTGCTCACTCTGAGCCAAGTCAGAGCAAAATAAAGGACACCTCAGTCCCTTCCCCTGACAAGCCATGGCTTCGACAGGAAGGAAATTTGGGAGCATGAGCAGAAGACTGACAGGAGACTGAGCAAGTCTGAGTGATCAAGGGGTCAGGATCTTTTGCCCACTCTGATTCCTAAATCTTGGCCTCTCTCTTTTGTGATGCTGGTATGCAACTACCTTTATCTGTTTGGAAAAGAAAAAGTGTACAGCTGGAGTCTGCACCTGTGCCAGAGAGACCAATGCACTGTCAGGTCTAGTAACACAGACGTAGTCTAGAACACTTTTACAGTACAAATTCAACTGTATCACCCAGAACATGCTCAGTTTCTCAAAGCCTGCCTTTAAAAGACAGCTAATATTCAATTTTAACTTGGATTTTCTCTGTCAGTACACATTTAAGAGTTACACATATTTAATTTTTACTCTACAAGTGCATCAAATGTCATACTTTACAAAGCTGTATTTCCGAACATAGTTACCCAACAGCATTAAATCTCTGAAATTAATACAGGTTATATAAAACATAGAAGCAAATCCAGAGTGTTTCTAACCTAAACTAATTACATTTCCACATCAAAGGTTGTCTACAAACCTGTAAGTAGTTTCTAACAACAGCTGCTGCACAATTATTCCATAAAGAATTTGCTATCTACAAAGCCTCCAAATCAAACCAACGAGGCTAATAGTATAACTGGGGGTAGGAAAATTTGTAAGAAATCAGACTCTTGTTTTCTCAAATGACTTAGGACTTAAAAGGATGAGGTATATTGTAACTTGTGCCAAGATCTTGTAGCCACTGTAAAACAAACTCTACTCTTTAATTTTCACTTAATGGAATGATTCAAAACCCATATTGATATAAAAATAATAATATAGTTCAAGATTCCATACAGGCATACTATACAGTTATTTTTCACAGATTTTTTTTCCTTTTTTTAAGTGTCTCACTGAACTAAATACTTTAGTAACTGTGGGCAGCTTCCATTACTCATTATTAGATCTTTGATGTAATTCTTCTCTAGTATTCAGCATGTGAATTTACTCTGCAATTTGCACTCAATGCTTGCAGTAAGCCAACATGTACAAAGACAAAATGCTGTCAACATTTATCTGCTGCTTTACACATGCCTGGAGCAAAGCAAAAGGAAAGGGGCAAGCATTTATATTCCTGAACTCAAAGCAAGCTACATTCACTTGAGACAGTGCAGAATAAAAGACAGAGTAGAAGAGATGAGAAAGTAAACAGGAAGTGAAACACTAAGAAAAGGATAAGAGGCCAAAAAAAAGTCCAAAAACAATTCAGAAGAGGAAGAAGCAGATAACGGAATGGATGGTTAAAGAGAGAAAGAAAGCGAAATCTTAAACATAAGCTCAGACATGTAACACAATGAGTTCACCCAGGAAGATGGCAAATTCCCCACCGCTACTACTGGGAGCCCAGTGGTAGTAAAAGGCAGGTCTGAGCACTGCCAACCTGGATGACAGCAAACACCAGCCCAAACAGCACCCAAGGACAGTAATTCACACCAAGCCCAGGGCGAGCCTCAGCTCCATCTGAACATAGGAGCAGGGAGTAAGAAAGGAACAACTCTCTGCCAAGCGGACATGCACAAACTTATACAGAAAAGGAAATCTGATTCTCAAACTTTCTGAAAATTCACCAAATTGCACGAAAAATGGCCATGTATCTCTGCAGTATAATGAAAAATATGCCGGTACAGTTAGAAGGGAGAACATCGCAGAATAGGCAATTTGAAGAACAATCCATATGGGTCTTGTGTAGCTAGGGCTAGTTCAAAGCACAATTTTTCCTTGGAAATTGGTACATCTATATCAAAACCTTACTGGGAATGTACAGATTCCTTGTGTGTGTGTGATGTTTTTTGTTTTGTTTTGTTTTCTGGAAAATTATTGAAACAGGTTATTTCTATAAGTTGCAAGCAAAAGCATATTTTTATAAGATGTCACTATATTCCAAATTCCAAGATTTTGACCTTTTGTCCTACATGGTAACGAAGATTTTGAAGATTCTGGATTTGCAGAATTCTTCCAGTGGTAAAAGATGTAGTTTTATTCCTATTCTGTTTCTTCCTTCCTTTCTTAACAAACAGACTTTTTAAAAAAACAAGGAAGTAAGAAATTGTATGAACTGCACTTGCAAATGAGTTGAATCACTAATTACATCTCACAGACCAATTCCATAAGGTGCCAAATCCTGCGAAAGTCACCCGGCAGTGCTGGGGCTGGACGGTGCCCAGCACTTTGTTAGGAAGATCCTTGCCAGTGCTGAAATGAGCTGCATTGTAATATTACATGCTTGCTGCTAGAACTGATCCAGAGAAGGGCTAAGTGTCCTCAGCTCTGATTACCTCTCATTGGGAATTGAGAGCACTTGGCAAGATCCAGCCTTAAAGCTGTCTGGCACATTATCCTATTTCATAGAGTGATTTATTTTAAGTGAAAGCATATGGATAGCAAGTGTCAATGGTGCAATAGTGCTAATGTTAGGTGATGCACCCATCATACATGAGAAGAAACGTGGTCTCTCCAAGCAGAAGGTAGCAGTGCATATGCTTCTGTCAATAAGATCCCACACACATTCCCGATGAGCACATTTATGAGCTCCTATTATCATCAGGGGAGGGGGATGGGGGACGTCCATGTCTCTACGTGTTTTCTGTGCTAATCTGAGAGCTGGACCAAATCCCAGTACTTGGGTCACTTGTACACAGAGTTCTCATTGTGAATCAGGGGTAAAATGGCAGCCTCTCAGTTGTGCTTTGAAACTATGCATTTTTTAAAACTTGTGTATGCATAAGCCTCTTATTTAATGAATGACTCCCTTTGTATTTACATGTTCCACCATCCACAGAACAAATAGGGTTTAGTCGTTTGAGAATGAAAACTTCTAGTCCTCAAGGGAGAGAAGGGAAAGAGAAAAAATACTTGCAGCTACTTTATGGAAGTGGTAAAAAAAAAAAAATCAATTAGCCTCTTAGTTTTATTTAGATCTTACCTGGTCTTCAAGGCACTATGTTGACAAAAATGTGCTCTTTCCTAAGTTCCATTTCTGATTTATTCCACAGAAAAAAAAAGTTCTGATGTAAATGTAACTGAAACATATTGGTTTTGATGCAGCTGAATTCAGATCAAAAGTGGTCATAAAAGTTATTTTTTGCTACTCTTTGTCATTATCCCAAATTAAAAGTATCTTCCAGACCTGACGGTTTCTTAATCTTATTCAGTTTTTTTTTCTTCCCTTTAAATTCAGCTGGTAAATGAAATATGTGAAATAATAAATAAATTAAAAATATATGGCAGAAATCATTTCAAAGGATTTAGCGGCCAAGATAGGAATGTACTGAAAGCAGCATTTTAAGTTGTCTTGGTTTCCAAAAGGAAATAGTTATAAATTAGTTCTAGGGCACTCTGACTCATTTATAAGAGTGGTTCAAGAAACTCTTCAATATTAATTAGTAGCCTGTGAATTCAGCCTATGCAATTATGATGAGACAGTTCTTTGGGTATGAAAGAGCTAACTTATCATATTTTTGAATTCACCATCTATAAGCTTGAATATTTTTGTATTTCCATATTTCTCAAGTAGCACTTAATTTAATCTTATCCCCATTTCTTTCAATAAACCATTGTTGCATCTCTTAAGCAGCACAGCTTCCTCCTCTAACTCATCTCCCCGTGAAATTGGTTTAATGAAGCAGAAAGGTATGAAGCATTAACAACACTGGAATTCATGTGGTAGCACTTCGTTTTTCAGAGGCACTCACATTTCCTACCTAATTTATAAAATCAGCACACAAATGATTTTTATCACAGCCATTACATCAGTATAAATTACTGCCTTTTCTATAACACGGCAGTTAGTCAAACTGTTGAAATGATATCTATTAGTCATAGAGAGGAGGAGGGAAAAAGAAAAACCTGTAGGAAAGATTTAGTGTAAAATAAGGACTGATAGCAGCCTTATTGAAACACTAATATTAATTTACCAAATGAGCCCAAAGTGCATATATTTCGCAAGGGAAAATTAAAAACACACAAAGTAAAGCAAATGGGTCAATTTGTAAGGAACCAAAAAAGAAAGTCAGCAAACAAACTATTCTGCATCACAGGCAGTCAGAAATGCAATTAGGAAGATCCTCACATCCAAGAAGGCAGGAGATGCCTCACTCCCAGTCAGAGCCCCATATCTGTCCCAAGCTCCCCTGTTCACCTCATTGCTCTAGCACTGGTGTTCTGCTTTTGCGCACTGCAGCTTCTCCAAAGTCATGGTTATCCTGTCTTCTTCCACATGCACGGCTACCTGCTTGTATCCTGCCTGTTCCTTTCCAAGCTAGTGGAAAGCAGCCCCTACCACCCATGTCGCCACACAGCAAAAAATACAATGATGCTTGCTGGGAAAATTATGCAGTGTCCCTTGCTTTTCCCAGTGAGTATAAATTACTTTTCCAGGGCCTAAATCCTGACTTTCAAGGTTTAGCTTGTAAAAAAATACCTGCTCATTCTGCAGATGCATCACATACTTGAAAATACTTTGGTCTTGTACTCCTTTGTAAACAACACCTGTCTCTGCTAGCAGATCTGTTGCTGGTCTTACAAGTTTGTCCTGGGCCTCCTTTCCTGTTTGCTATTCTTCAAGCATGACTCCTTCCAGGATTGTTCTGTAAATTCACTGTTACCTTCTTTGTCAGATCTCTCCTTCAAACCTGCCTATGTGAAACAGCCATCTGATAGTGCGTGGACAAAAGGTCAGCAGGAAATACTCTTTCAGAATCACAAAGATGCTCCAGGACAATCTACTCTTCCTATAACTTTTATTCTCACCCTCCTTTTCCCAATTATTTCCCCTTCATGTACTTTCTCCCTCGTATTCGACTGGAAAGGCTCAGAGGCAGGGACCACGCCTTCTGATTTGTCCTCTCACAGCAGCACACATAATAGGACACAAGACATCATGGACACTGCTTGATGCCATTGTCATTAGGGACACTAAGTACTGAAATCATTTAAAAAAGGAAAAAAAAAAAAAAAAAAAAAAAGGCTGATTAGGTCATCAGTGCAACCACATAAAACCTACAAAGTGTACACAGTTCAAGCTGTCTTTCCTCTGTGTTTTGCCTTATATTTTGATCTCCTTCTGCTTACAGTTCTCATTAATTAGCCTCTCGCTCTGTATACCATTAGGGACTTTTTGCCTGCCTTTCTCTGTTTGTAGCAGATGTAAAACTGGTGTATAAGTGTCTACTGATGGCACCTTGTGGCTAAACCAGAGAAATGCTTGGGAGTATGAACGAGAACGAGGAAGGCAGGAAAATATCAAGAAAATGAAACAGGCTGAGGATCATATCCCCTCCAATAGTGACAGCTGAAAAAAAAAAAAAAAAAAAAAAAAAAAAAAAAAAAAGTGGTGCAACGCTGTGAAGTTTTGCAAATACCTCCTTGGCAAGGCAGTGCAAAACCCCTGCCTGCCTGCTGCTCCCCCATCCTCCCCAGTCCCTGCAGAGTGCTGGAGCAGTGGGCTCAGAGACCAGCAGTGCAAGGAGGGGATTTTGCCTTAAACCTCATCCCAGCAGGAGGCAGGAAAAGGGGGAAGGGGCCTGAGGCTTTCACTTGACTAAGTGAACTGGCAAATCCATCTAATCCAATGTGCGAGGGGGAGGAAGGAAGGACCCAGGCTTTCCCTGCTATCCAGAGCTCCGTGAGTGTTAAAGCCAGTTTTGCTGGGTGCCTTTAGACTCTGCAGAAGAGAACATCAGCTCTAAACCCTGTTATCACTTTCTGATCTGCACTGCTCAGCAAAAGCACTGACCTCCAATGCAGCCCTTTCTGCAGCTATTTTAAGAGGCACTGCAGTACCTGCTGCCATGGGTGGGTCATAACTGCTCTGAAAAGCTGATGGGTATTGGAGAGAGCCAGAACACCTGCTGATCTCTGTTTCTGGAGGCATGCAGCGATGCATTCAGTCCTCACATCTCTCGCTTCTCCCCTACAATCCCAGGTGCTGACGGGAGGTCCTGAAGGGGCCCAGATCTGCCAGTCAGCCAGGATCCAGGAGGCAGTGACCAATGATGAAAAGTCACTGGGTCCTTGCTGACTAGTTCAGGCACAAGCCCTGCTCAGGACAAGCATCAGCAAGGCATGATGAAAGCCAAGTGTATGCCAACACTGGCTCTCTCAGTATTCATGCAATAAGTTCTCCCCCCCACAGAAGTAGCTGACAGGATTCCCACAATGCGAGGAGTAACAATGGTGGGATTAAGGGACAGAAGAGGACACATGTACCCTACAGACAAAGGATATTTGACATCAAGCAATATTACCTAAGATATGTCCTAGGTAAAGAGCAGCAAACCAAGAGAGCACGCTAAATTACAGGCAGATGGGATAACGAAGCCAACTGAGGGTCTCCCATGAAATGCTGTGGCCACAAGAAGCAAGCTCTGATGGTGTCCCAACCAGTAAGCAATAGCAAACCTGGTTTAAATCAAGACTGCCTCTCATTTACAGTGTTTTCTGGACTTTGGTTATGTCTGGTCAATTCTTCCTAAACAACCCAGCTAGTTTCCCTTCGTGTCTCTCTAGGTCCCACTCTGTTCCATGTTATCTTTAATACTTCATTAGCATACTCCCCAGTCCTTTTAAGACCTGACTCAAAGTTTCTACTCCCAACAGTATTTGGTATAATTAAGCAGCATATTTGTCATTTGGGAACAGAAACAGAAGTACTGTGGTTTGTTCAAGATCACCCAACAGATCAGATCTCCTGAGTTTCAGAGACAGGCACATGTAAACATGGGACCCAAATGCAAGTCCTCATTCTAGAGGAGAACCTCCATGATGCAAAATCAGGGAAGTTCATTTCATGCATGAAGGCATGGAAATAAACCACGTGAAAGCTGGATATTTGAATCCAAAAAAAAAAAAAAAAAAGAGTAAAAAAAAAAAAAAAAAAGGTGAAAATTATCTTTGCTAGCTAGACTTACAGATTCTCAGCAGACTTGATCAAGTATCATGCAGGAAGGATGTCAAGCAAACATCTCTATATGCCTTATATAAATGCAGGGCAGAAGAACGTACCTTGGCTGTCCATCTAGGGGTTGGTGCACTCCATATTAAAAGACAAATGAGGCTCTCAAAAACCAGAAAGCTTTAGGAGCAGCAATACAAGGTAAACAAAAAAAACATTTTTGTGCCAGACCTCCACTGCAGCTATATCAATTCTCTTTTTCATGGCCTATTGCAGTACTATAAACAATGAATCTCAACAGCTTTAATACATATGGATTTTGCCTACAACTGTACAACTGTGTCTTGTCAGGCAAATTTGGGGCTTTCCAATCCAGTAGAGACAGAAGTCTCTTTTACTGATTCAAAAAACCAAAAGACCATAATGAATAAACAACACCCCGTGTTACGAAAAGCACAATGATACACTTAAGAGAGGGGGAAATCAGTAGTACCTGGCATAACTTTTTTTTTTTTTTTTAAGAAACACCTTTTTCTCCTCTACTATAAAAATACCTTTTGCCATAAAATGACTCTTGTACTTTTGGTGCTACATTTTGCCGTATCTCTGCTTAATACTAAAACAGAATTTAACACCAGCAGATAAAGAATAAAAGTCTCACATCAAGGAGAATTTTTGCCTGGAAAAAGGAGCAAAGTGAAAGATTCAATGAAGCCCATGAAAGACTTTACTATTCCATATTACCTGGAAGATGTTCAGATACCACTGTGATAAGCAGCCTTACAAAAACTTGGGAAAGGTTGATGACTGAAATTGGAATCTTTTTCTTTTTTTTTTTTTTTCCTCCAAAGTAGATGTTTTACTGCTATTTTGAAATAGTAAAGCTAAAGGCTCGTCTTTACCTTTTTGTGTAAATAACTTCCTTTGCCTGGGGTGTTCATCATCGGTTTGACCTTAAAATGCATGGCAGCGTTCTTAGCAATATTCAATCAATGGCAGGATTAAAGGTGAAATCAGTTACACAGAGGAAGCCTACCGCTGTTACACCAGTGTGGTGGCTCTAATCTCCCTCTGAGAGACTAAAGATCATAACTGATTTACTTCTCTTCCCTGGGGAACAATTTTCTGTAGCCTGAAGCAATCAGGAAACAGACTGAATTGGCTTTAATACCCATCTGCCCTAGGGGGGAGAGACTGTGAAAAGCTACTAGGTTGTTTCTTCTTCATACTTGTAATTAAATAAACTATGACAAATTTGACAGGCAGAATTTCTAGCAGTACCAGTTGTCTTAAAACTTCCTACTCAGTGTGTAATTGATATACAGCAGCTATTCCCAAGCAGAATTGGGGAATACTGTAGCATTAAAATCAGTGGTCTTCTCTACATACTATGATTTAACCTATTGGCAACTTACCTCTAATTTTCACACCTGCCAAGAGACAAAAATAACTTTCAAGATTGTAAGATATGTAGAAAGCTAGGTAAATGTCACTTGCTTTTCTTTTTTCTTTTTTTTTTTTTTTTCCCTTGACTGGGATCTTTCTATGATTTCAAGAATGTATGGCATGTGAATAAGATGGTATTGATGCAATGGAGAAACAAATCTTAAATGTGGTACCTAAAGGGGTTGTATATCAGAGAAGGACAACCTAGAAAGTATTTTCATGTAGATTAACAACAAACTACATACTACTAACTGGTTAATCAATAAACTTCTGTTATTACTACTGTTCAAAACACCATCAGAGACAAGGAAGATGAAAAGGCTTTCTATAACAAATTTTCTACAGTTCAACTCATTTCCCAGAGTTGCCATAATAGAAAAATGATATTTTATAAATAGAGCCCAGGTTTTTATTTTATAGTTTCTAGAAAGCATAGGAAAGATATCAGAGTTTCAGCAATTACAGTCATTTCAAACATGCTTCTGTCTGCCTTTCTTATCCAAATACCCCAGCATGACACATTTTTAAATACTCCATGGGGAAGACAAGTGGGTTCATGATCTTTAAGTTTACTATGTTTGAGTCAGAGACATCCTTTTTTACATGACCTTAGGTGAGACACCTTATGGTCACAGACAATTCTGAATTTTTCTGAATTGTTTAACTAATTTTAGGCTTATTCACATATAACCAGAGAAAAGAAAAATAAATAAATAAATAAGAAATATGTTAGCTTCTTTGCCCAGATCTGTTGCCAAATGATACTGAGGCCTGACATCCTGGCATTCAGAAGAGAAAGACCTGCTACTACACCTGCTAAGTGTTTCTAAAGCACAGTACTGTCCGTCACTTCAGCAATGGCATTGTTTACCCCTGATTTACAGACAGAAACACAGACATGGAAATACAATGGCTGCTTTGCCAAAAACATGCACTCATGTTCCTGCCCAGCTTGAGGTAACTCACTGATACCTTTTCAGTAAGTGTCTACACATCTTGCTATAACGCCTTTGAAGAATAACCCACATAATCTGAGTCAGGCTTCCAAAATCAGTGCCACTGAAGTGTTTGTATATGAAAACAGTTTAATCCTCTCTCTGGCCCACACTGCCTGCTGGTAATCAGCTACCTGGAGTGGATTTAAAGGCTCTAGTTTTAATCAGTCACCTATAACAACAAAGTTATGCACAGCTACTCCAAGTTCAGATAGGGATCTCCCTATCTGAAGAGCTATGGGCTGCTACTCCTAAAGCCATTTTCCAAGAAATATCAGTCAATGTGCAAGTACAGACCCTGAACAACAACTACATGAAAAATGGAAATTCTGTGCTATAACATGCACCAACACGGTAGCACAGGACAGATTCAGCAAGTACCATGTACTTCTCCAGTGCCTGAAATACCATGGAGACATCTTTGGGGCACCAGTCCCGAACTTGTAATTAATTCCCAGTTAATTTCTTCCTAACAAAGAAAATAAACAAGGAGTTTAAATAAAACAAACAGCAAACATGAATTGGATGAGAGGCTGCTCACCTAGAGATTTGTACTTTGTCTAATTGTTAGCAGAGAACTGGCAGATATACTTATTTGTTGAACTCTGCTTAGTTTTTGTGCTACTCTACAAAAACAAATTGTTTTAAAACATGCCAAGTGTTTAAAATAGCTATTATATATATATAAATATTTGTTGTTGTTGTTGAAGAAACACATACATGTATAGCCACTAACCCTTAAGACAGGTGAGTCATTTTCGTAAGAGCTAAATATTTACCTGTGTGCGATTAATAGTGATACAAGGGTCCAACAGTGACTGCTAAAACCTTCTTCATGCTGAGATTGCTGATAGAGAAAATTATGCTGCAAAGAAAATCTGTTCTGTCAGATTTTTTACTAAGATTTGAATAATTCAAATATATTCAAAGGGCTATAGCTAGCTATAAAAAACTTAGTGTTAACATGTAAAAAAACAGCCATTTTTTTAAAAAAAATCCCATTTCCCCTATTTCTCTTCTGCACCTGCTTTTTATTGCAATAGCCACAGGCTGTAATAAGACAGCAGTGTGGCTTCAAGCCTTGATACAAAGGAAGCTCTGTCTGAGCCAGTTACTCATCCACATGACATGATAGCTCCCATTTCCTCCTCAGTCTTGCTTTCCCAGAGCAGTGACAGAAGCCACATTGCAGAACTGTCAAGATCCTAAAAACTGATTGTTAAACACCAATTACCTTGATTAGGTTTCCTAACCAAAAAAAAAAAAAAAAAAAAAAAAAGAGAGAGAGAGAGAGATGTGAACCAAAGATTTACCTGCTATGCTCTAACTGTGTAAACTGGAGCTCAAGCCTATCTCCCCTGCTCACAGATCCCACAAAGATCTACTCAGAAAATATGGCTATTTTACTTCAGCTAGGAAAAATGCAGCCAGGATCAATCATTCAGATAAACTTTCTGATTATTTTTAAAAAGCCATTTGAAAGTCATTTTCCTCTTCAATTAAGAATTATCTATAAAAATGGACATAAAGGTATTTGAAGTTATTCAAAATTTCCCAAGGGAAACAATAACACAATTTCCGGGCAATAAAGTTAAAATTAGACTGACTCTCATACAAACAGGAAGCATCCAAGTGTATGGCTGTTGGGTCTCCAAAATTTTTAGAAATGGGGGATGCTCAGTATTTAGAAAAACTGAACTTTATCCTTCACCTGAAAGGATTTGCCACCAATTCCTCTGAGACCAGCTTCACTACAACCTGCACACAGAGATTGGTCATCAGTCCCCAGATCTGTCTCTTTGGTGGCTAACACCAGAGTTAGATGACAAGAAGTTAATGAAACAAGGCCAGTCTGCATGACTATTAACCCACCATGTGATGGGCAGTGCCATGATGGTGCACAGTCCCTCTTGCCTCCCCGAGTATAATCACAGAACCACCTAGTTTGGAAAACACCTTCAAGGTTATCAAGTGCATAAACAGAGAAGGAAACTGTGTGGGGCATAACTCAGCATCACAGATGGACAGATAATGGTCTCACTGCTTCAGGACTGAGTCCTGCCATGTGCCTGACCTGTCACCTTCCTCCTTGGTAACTGGGGCAAGAGGTAAGAAAGGCCATCAATGTTCTTCAGCTCCACAAGCAGAGCAATGGCACACAAGGCAGAACATTATGGAGGAAATCATTTTCAGCCACCCAGCTCTGCTACCTGCTGGCCTGGGGATAGCCCTGTTTGGGGGGAAGAAAGGAAGGAGGGCACATTCAAATGCAAGTAACATATCAATCCTTCAGTGAGGTTATAAGAAATCATTGATTATCTAAATTCACTGACATCCTACCTTCATTGCAAAGTAGATTCTGAATGGGAAAATGGCTTAAGCTAAGATCTAATACCTGCCAAAACATTTGGCAGATATTACTTGCTGAAGAAAGGGGCAGTCAGAAGCAGGTCTCCTCTGACAAAGCCTTTCCTTTACTATATATTACCCTACTTATTTACATTCTCAAATTCTGATATCTTACTACAAACACTAAAAGTTTCACCTTAAGTTAAACTGGGGCCCTGACTCTGACCCTGCGCAGGCAAAGCAACAGGAGCCCAAACCTCTTCTCTTCCCAGCAGAAGTTTTCCTACATGACCAGCTAGCAGCTACAGCTGAAATTCAGCTCAGGGCCTAGTTAGCTGTGTGATCTGGTAAACAATCATGACACATATTTTCAGACAAAAAAAATTTAACTGTTACACCTACTACAATTACGCATGACAGAGAGAGCAAATTATCTTGACCTTCACATCAGTATGCCTCCCCGACCCTCTATTTCTTCTTCTTCTTTTAATTAATCACCTTTACTTTCTGTGTCCCCCTGGTCCATCTGTGCAGCAGTGCTAATGAGCGAGCTAGAACTGCAGTTGAAAAAGGAAAGGGGATGCTCATCATTTTTATTTAGTTCTGTTATTTGCTTCATTGTTGAACACAGAAAATTATTTTTCATAAGAAGGGTTCTGGCTCATTGGCTGAGAATAATCCAATTATTTTCCGTTCAATTACATTTGAAAAAAAATATTTTTAAGAGTCCTTAACACCACTTTATCACCCACACATCTCCTGCTGTGTATCAGAAGGTGGTAGACCAAACAGCTGAGGGATTCTGCACCCACTGTCAACCTGCCTCAGAGACAGAATGCCAGGCACCTGACTAGATGTGACTGTCCCCTGGGAAGAAGCACACACTATGACTTTATCACCTGTGGCATAATTTCAACCAATTCTTCAAGACAAAGTCTTGTCGCAACACCAACTGCACCCAGTCTGCAGTATCATGCAGTATCAAAACTTCTTTGCTCTAATAGACCACCAAAGAACAACATTTGGATACTACCACCAAAGATAGGTTAATAGGATTTAGGTTGGAAAAAAAAATACAGTCGATGTGATCTGACTCAGGAATCTTGTTAATGGACTGCTCTAATGATCCAAGCCTCAACCCTTCCAGGCAGGCACATCAGAAATCTGGATCTGAATCCTAACACTAGCACCTAGTAGCACGACCAAGTAACCTGACATTGAGGGTTGTATTCACCGATCATGATTTCATCTCAACTACCAGCACAACTGAGTAAAACAAAATGCTTTTGTAAGACTTGAGCAAGGGGAAATTATACACAAGAACATCAGTAAAAGTAACTGTTCAAAAACCCACTTCTTTCTGCAAAATAAGATGTTAAAATACTACCACAATAACTTTTTAGTAATAGATGCTTAGCTTTATCATGGAGCTTTGGAAGAATGAGCTTTCAAAGTGGAACTCTGTTCTGTGAAAAAAGCAGTTAATTTTTTTTCTCAAATACTTGGAAACACCAGAAAGTCCCTGAGTGCCTGTATCTGTATTTATAATAGGTTAACACCACAAAAAACTCGGATATTTTCCCCAGTTCCCTCTACCTTTGGAAGATAAAACAGGGAGACGAGAAAGTTGTGATGTTCTTTTGACCTTCTGCCAAAGGTAAGGACCACCTGTCGATTTGAATTTCCCTTGCAAATCTGCTGGAGCTGCAATACTGAAACTGCACTGCTGGTGCCTGCTTTATCTCTGATTAGCCATCATTTGGGACCACTGTTCAACTGATGGAGCAAATGACTGCACTGAGCTGGCATTTCCTACCTCCCCATCACACAACTGTTTAGAATAATATCTCAATGCAACTGAAATGCAGTTTTATTTCTCCTCTCATTCTGCCAGAAGAATAAGAAAAATCTTAATACAAAGGTTTATTTTTATCTTATTGAAGAAGGATATTGTATGCGCTGATGAACAATACTAGGATTAAGGTGGTCTCAAAGAGATGTTTGCAGCTCAGGATATGCCCACTATGCTCAGAAAGGATGTTTCTCTCCTAGGGGTACAATATTGCCCAAGAATATAGTTTTTTTTTCTGCTAGCAAGATTTCTCAGGATTTTCCTGAATAGCTGACAAAAAAAAAAAAATAAAAAAAGACCTGATGGTTTACTGGCTGTATTAAATATCAGCTGGCATTCTCCAGTTTTCTCCAGAGATGGCTCTGCATTTTCTGTGGTAGACATAGCAATCCAGGAGTACATTCTTTGCACCCTGACAGTGCTACAGTGGAGTCAGGTTGCTGCAGTGATTACAGACACTACTTCCCATCTCCCCTCTCTTTCTCTTTCCTTCTTGCACTGGAGTATACCAGTTTAAAATGGTCTTGACCCTTTGTCTACCATAGTGACCAGCTCTCATTGTGTGCGTGTGCTCAAACAGGCCTGGCAATAGACAGTCTGCTGAGGTTGGCTTTAGCTTTCTGCCACAAACTCCCTCGCTTCACTCTACACTGTGCATCCTGTTTGAACATGACCCCAGGTAACAGAAAGCAGACTGGAAGTTTAAGGTGCCTCAAATTAATTATCTGGTCCTGTTTCACCGGTATAAGCAAGTTGTCCCAGTTGGGGCAGATCTGAAAAGCTGCTGTTTTGTGATGTGAAAATTTGTTGTTTTATGAACAAATTAAGTCTGTTCCAAACATGACTCCTGCTCTGTCAGACTTGAGACCCAATGTTTGCAGATACACGTTTGATTGACAAGCCAATGAATGATGTCCTCTTTCAAACATGTCCTTGTACACTTGAAAAAAAAAAAAAGAGAGAGAGGTGTGGTTTATAGATTTCTGATTTATGAATTAAATAGAATCTGGGAGCTATTTAAATGAAATCTCCATGGAAACTTGTATTTCACAAGATAAGCCTGTGAAAGAAAGGAGCAATGACAGCTTAAGAAGAGAAAATAATCTTAACAGATATAACTTCCTGTAAAAAAAGACTAAATGAATGAAAAAATCCACTAGGAAAGCTGAAGCAGGCAGGTATTCACTGCACATGTTTTGCCAGAACTGAGATATTTCTTAAATAATTAGGCTGAACCAGCAGGTTCCACATACAGTGAATGAGAAAATCCCAAACCAATCTGCAATAACTGTTTGAAAGCTGTTTTTCTGAGATGGTAAGAGTGCTTTGGTAAGCCACTTTGACTTTGGAAAGTCACTTATCAAAGCTGCAGTAGCTGTGCATGAACACATCTAATATACCCAAAAATCAAAGCTGGATTTTGGGGACTTAATTACAGGAGCTGTGCTGGAACAGTGGCCATCAGGAGCCCATGCTCAGCTCACAAAACGGAGTGTATGCACATAAACCTTAGAAAAGATACTACTCAACTACCTGCACATCTGCCTGACTGCCAAAGTAAATCTGTAAATACTGCTGTAGATTTCACCCACACAAAGCCTGGCTCTGACAAGGTAGAGTCCTCATCTCGACAGATAACCAGGACACTGCCCCCTCCATATAGATAGCACCTCTGCACGCTTATTTTGAGGACACCCCCTCAATGGCAAAAAATATTGTGAGTCTACTGTTGTTGTAAAAAGTTATGTTAAAATGCATTCTAAACTTATACAGAGTTAAAAGTTAACACTGAAAGAGCCTACACCACTGCTGGCTTCCAGCACAACACAGACAAGTGTGAAGGGAGAGCTAGGAGAGTGAGACTTCACAGACCCCTGGGACGCAAAGGTGGTGTTCAGCTTTTCAGGATAACCTCACTTGAAAAATGGGTAGGACACAATTTCAGTTAATTACACGGCTTAATCCATAGTCCCAGCTGTGTTAGGATTTCTCAGTCTGCGGCATACACATGGCATAAATGTTCTGTTGGGAGACAGCCGGCAGTAAGTAGACTAAACACCAGAGGCAATCCATGGTATGATACACACTGATTCAGAAAGAAAGGGTTTTCTTGTATCAATATGAACAGCCTGAGAGCAGTACTACATCCTATAACAGAAGATAACGAGTAATTACAATCACGTTAAAAAGCTAAATCTGGTTTTCGTGTTCAGGCAAATTCTTTTAATTACTCAAAATCCTAGATACTAATATTGCTTATGCAGGTCTCATCTCACAATAAATACATCCTAACAATAACCCGTGTGAGGTATCTGAAGAAGCTACTGATAGTTATTTAAAAAGAAATCATCAGAAACAGTATAGAACAGCACTTCACAGTTGCCAAAATTGTTATAGTGCCACAGAAACATGATTATGTGGTTATCAACTTTTTTTTTTTTTTTTTTTGTAAAGGAGAAAGTGCAGTGCAAAAATAATGCATTTTTGCATTATTTTTGGCAATAATTCTAATAACATTTTTAACCCTGTTTTTTATTTCTAGATTTCACGGTAAAAATGTAGCCCTTCTGAAACACAAGATTAGAGCTATAACAGAAAGAAATGAGAAGCTTGAATGAGTGCCAGAGAATTCTCGCAAACTTTGGTGACTGTTCCACACACGATACCATCTATGTATTTTGCAGTATTCTCCAATTATGAAAAATTAATTGATTCCCTTTGAGGATGCAAGGATATGCTATGGTTTTCAATCTGTTGAAACATAGACAGTCCCATCATAGCAACAGGCCATAAATCTTTAGTGACTCTGGCAAAAATGAATGGAACTACTTCATATATCTTGAAGTAATACAGAAGAATCTTCCACTGTACCACATTTTTCCTTGATTTCAATCATTAAAAATCATTATTTGGTTCTGTTCTCACTGTTCATCACAGACAGTGAATTTTTCTACTCTTTTCCTTTACTAAAGAGGAAAAAGCCAACGAACTAGGGGCTACAGGTGACAATTGCAATGAGGATGAGACTGAAGGATTTCAAACATAGTATCTGTGAATGAAAGATGAGAACTTAATTGCCACGGTCCTTTACTATAAACTAGCAATTGTCCGCGCTTCTAATGGTTATCTGATATTCTTCAGTAATTTTAGATCATCAGGAAATACCCTCTCATATTCCAGCCTACTACTCTGAAACAAGTAATGCCAGGAATTCTTCTCTAAAATGTGACAGCAAGCAGCTAAACTTACTACTGAGGTTATAGTGCTTTTCCTTTTGTAAGAACTCCTAGAACTTCCTTCCATGTTTTGGTTTTAACTTTTTTATTCCATAGAATTAGCCAATCATCATTTCTGAACTAAGAATTAATTCCCAACTAAAGTATTGGATTCAGACCACTTGAGAGTCAAGCTTTGTTCTTTTTTAAAGATCATCTGCCTAGAGATGCAGCATTTTGCTAGCATTACAAAGACTACTAGCACATTCATTTTCAAGAACTTCATATCCAACAAAGTGAAAAGAAAAAAAAAAAACCTAAGTTAATGTAATTAATAAAAAGTATGCATTTATAGCTTATGGTTTAGATAGCAGGATTTTTTCTGAGTAATTCCCATGGCTATTTTCTGTGAGTTATGATTATTTTGCTTTGACTTGCTGGACTCAAAATCTTCTCCTTTCCTCAGTACTTTCCAGAAAGGTCTTCACAATAACTTTTATTTTCCACCTACCTCCTCAAACTGACCATCTGACAGAAGCACCTCCCTTCCTGATGGGACACACAGCATCCCTCTGTCACTGTGCTTCACCCACGGTATAACAGAGATCTGGAGGCGACATGGGTAAGGCCAGTGAATCCACACTTCGCACACTGGTCCCAACACTTGGGTCTGGTATATAACGTAACGCACTCCTGGGGCTCCTGAGCAGGTGGAGGACTTGCTAGAAAAAGAAAAAAAGTTCTTTTGATTTACAAGGGATAAGTTCTGCTCTTCAAACACTACTGTGTTTGAACATGGAATATTTTTTATGGTGTGCCTGTTAATTAACAGTTATTGAAGAAATATTTATCTCACAAGAGTTCTAAATGATACCATCACCTAGGATGAATGATGGTGCAGGTCAAGGCTCAGTACTAATAGACTGAGGAAGAAAATGCAGACAGAAAAAGGGATCGTTTTTGGACAATTGTTCTGTCCAGGTGACAATGTTGGCTGACTTCTGCTCAAGGCAGTGGTACAGAAGGCCACAGACTGAACTGTTTCAGGCCACATGGCCTCTTCCAGCTGCTTGTGTGCCACTTCAATCAAAACAAGGTCAGTTAGCAAAAAATAATAATATTTTCATTACCTAAGCTAATACAGCTTATTTAGACTAAAACAAGGAATACTCACACCAGCACTGAGTAAAAAGGCCTGCCAAACACTAAGCAGGGAAGACAGAAGGTAGAGAAATAAAGGGAGGGTAACATCCTACAGCTGAAATAGTTGAAAATGGAAGATGGGTCTCCACAGCACCATTTCTGCTGATTCTCTACATACAGGGATTGAGGTGTTTTTTGTTGTTGTTGTTGTTGTGTTGTTTTTCTTCAATTTTGCTACAAATATCTGTTATATTCAAATGAAACAGATGATTATTCTTAAAAGGCCCAATTCTCTGTTAATACTTGAAAGGCAAAGAAGACTCCCAATACCCTCCAAATATTTAGAAGATCCCCCCTCCTACTTTCTATATGAACACAGAAGTTTTCTCAGAGCTATAGTTCACTACCACATTAAAAGTGACAGTCTTTTCTGACCTGGTTATTTCTAAGAGTCTTAGGGACTTACTCATTAGCAAGACAGTAGATGCAATAGAGCTTCTCAAAGCAAATTCTTGAGGACTGGATTTATTGCTTTGTCACAGTCTGCAGGTTTGAATGTTGCTTTACAGGATGGTTTCCTTCCAAAGGGTCTGGTTGGAGCATTTTGATTTATGGATGCAACATCATTCACGGACTCAGAGGCCATCAGATTCAGCACTAAACTCAGGATTCTCCCGAGATCTCTTTCGGCACTTTTATTGCTCCATCACAGTTGCTTTCAAATGCTTTAGAAACACTTATAAACTCAAACAATGGTATAAGTTAAACCTCTTTTCTTTCACAAGAGGGGTATCTGGTGCAGACTAAGGTTTTTTTGGCTGTATACGTGTATGAGCAAAGGGGAGAGAGACCAAGGGGAGAAAAGATCATGGAAAGCCATTTATATCTGATGGGAGCTCAACGGGCCTTGCTTCCACAGCCCTGAAATCCCCACAGAAGTTTTCTTATCACCTCACATTTTACCACCATATCTTTGCAGCAGAGCTGTCCTTGGGGAAATGACCAAGTCGGTGGTGCAAAGGGCTTTGAATGCTAAGGCAGAGACCTTGAACTGCACTCTGCATTACAGAATCAGTCCTCAGTGCAGAACATCAGGCTGATGTGCTCACGGTAATGGTTGTTGCTAAGCAAAGGGAGCTGATGGCTGTCTTTTGTACTGAAGTTTTCAGGATGTGTGGCCTCGCTGAATGGTCGGGAGGTCAGGAATGCATAGGTCATCCTGGTCAGACCCAGGCCTGATTGAATGGGACACCTCTGATGGCAGATGGAAAGGGGAAATTTGCTGCCATGGTTGTAGGCATCTGCAGCAGCAAGGAGTTCAAAAGAAGCACGAGGCTGCATACGGTCCTAGCCCAGTCCCACGCCTCCCCACCTTAACCTCTAAAGACGTATCTCTCCTTAAAATATGCAGCAGAAGGATATCTTGACTTAATACAACCTCAGCCCTGCCAAATTAGATTTAACATAAGGTCAACCAAGAAACCATGCTGTGAATGCGTGACACAGAAGGCAGCAAAACAGTCTAGTGTATTATTTGCTGGCACTGTCTTGATTTTCTCCAGCTCTTTCACTCTCTTTACACTCCAGAGAATTGTAATTATGCAGAAGAGTCACAGAAGATGGCTGAACTTATCTACAGACCTACTGGTGCCATAGTCCCAATGTCTCTGCTCCTATTCTCTACCACACAGTCACACTCCATCACCTGCGCCTGTTATGACTCTCGTGATCAAAAGTCAGTCCAGTTCACTAAACTGAGAGAAAACTACACATTTTCAGCAAGTTTTTCTACCAAAACCAGCCCTCACTGGCTCAGTAAATGACAGGGCTGTAGAGCTGAGACCAAGATGGATATAAAGATCAGACCTGCCCATGCAGTAGGGGATTATAAACTGTAACTGAGCCCTCCAAGAGTGCCTAGGGCAGGAGCTGCGATCACCAGAGAGCAGTCTGAGCTCAGGGGAACTTCACTCGCTCAGTCTAAGAAATAAGGCCTGACCCATTTCAGAACATTTCCTTTATGCTTGTACAGCTCTGGGAAATAGGACAGCCGAACATGCACAGGGATCAATAATAGCCAAGTGCTACAGCGAGTCCATTAGGATCAGCCCATCCATCAGGGCCACAAGAGCTCTTTCCATGCCTTGCTGTAGCCTGAGGCCTGGCTGAGACAGATCTGTGGTGTCCACCCCAGCTCTTGACTGGCATGTTCAGAAAAGAGGGCTCTTGGCAGAAGTTTACAAGGCCACCCTTCATCAAAGCATGAGTTTTCAGTCCTTGCTACCAGGATATTGCAATATTTCAGAGTCCCTCAGTAAAACATAATCCAAGAATATGGAAAGAGCATCACTGAGCTGTAGTTTCTCCACCTTTCGTAATAAAGGAAGTACATGGGGGGACGAGGAGTGGGGTGGCAGTTCTTGGGTAGGGAAGGCAATTTTTTTTTACCTTTTTTCTGCGGAAATGTAAAAAGAGTGGTTTGAGTTCTGCAAACAAGGATTAACACAAATGACATAGTCTCCTAAAGTGACGGATTCCACCATTTAATCTAATGTAAAGTCACCAGCATCTCTGATGACTTTGGGTGTGATATGGCAATACAGTACCAGAAAACATCCTTCCCTTAGGGCTCTGCTTCTTTGGCAATTTGGGGAGCCATTCAATTCATGGATTTTTAAGGTGTGGGCATGCAGTGGTTTGGGGGGAGTGTGCAACATTGCCTAGACTGCTAATTCCAGTTTAACCTGAGTAACTATGAATTTATTCTCCCGTGGACTCAGCTCTTTTGCATGGGCAATGGCTTTAAAGATGATAAATAATGAAGAATCCATTACACCACTGGGTGAGTTATTTCATCAATCTTCACTGCTAAAGATGCACAAAACTCAATGAGCATTTCTCACTTCATGACTTAGATTCAAACTACTCCAACGCAGTGGGCAGAAGGGGCTATATCACACAGCAGGGTTTTTTTGTTTGTGTGTTTTACAGGTAGATAATACCAGAAATGAGCAGAGGGTCTATTACATTGTAATTGTAATAAGCTTTACAGCTGAAATCAAAATCTAAGTCTAAACACGCACATTTTTAAAGGCAACTATTAGGGAAAGTAAAATAATTGCACCAGTGTTACCAAAACTTCTACAAATTACGTGTGGACTGTTTTCTTCTTGCTCAGTATGCTGAAACACAGCAGGACAACAGCAATAAAGAAAGGCAGGCACACATGTGCTGTCTTCTAGGAGATTGTTCCCAGGGAAAACAACAGTTAGGGATTCTTACAAAGTCAGAACTCAGAATAAAGTAGGAAGGCTGTACTCATCAGAACACCAATCTGCATTTGTGCAAATTAAAACTCAGAAGGAGAAAAAAAAAAAAAAAAAAAAAAAAAAAAAAAAAAAGATAAATAGGTTAATCTGTTGTAAACTGATTTTGACCCTGAAGGTGATCACAGGTACACAGCATTACGGCACTTTAAACTGTTTTATGCAAAGCTTAAAAAAGACCCAGCAACAAACAAAGCTTTTTTTGTGTTTGCTAAACAAAGCATGAAAGAATAGTGACAAAAGTAGGAGGAGCCGAGTTTGTCCGGACAAAGCCAGGAGGAGGAGCCCTCATGCAATGGAAATGCAGTTCAGTGGTCCTGGATTGATATGCTCATCCTTTAAACCCCCAGGGCTGGGAGATCACAGGGCCTGAAAGTCCATCAAAGAGCACTTCTCTGCATTGATCCAGTCTGGAGCGGAAGGCTGGTGGGGGTCTGCACTTCTGTATGAGGCTGCCTCCGAAGATAATCAGCTTTTCTTCCTTGGAAATTAGGGAATCCTAAACATCAAGAAAGTGTTATTTCAAGTATGGCATCTCTCTAAACCTACAGAAGGCTGAACATGTGTGGGGTTTTGTTGGTGGTGTTTTTCGTAAATAAAAACAAAACAAGCCAGCGTGTAACATTATAGATCAGTAAACATTTTAACTCGAAATTACGCTCTTAATGCTTCACTTGTTTTTTCAAACCTGTCAACAGCACAACCTGCAGTGGAGATCTTTAAAGCACTCTAACACACTTTCCTATTTCTGTTTGGATGCTCCAGCAGTATAGCATCACCCACCTAAACCCAAAACAGAATGTCTTTTACTCGCCCAATGACTTGTTAGTTTACCTTGTACTGCAGGCAGGCAATTACACCTCACTTCAGCTTCTTAGTTTAAGACACTTCAGGTTTGACAAAAGTGAAATTGCCAGTCTGGGGAACATTTAGCCCTGACAGCTAGCACTGTGACAGATTTGCTTTAGCTTCCAGGTGATGAGCAGCTTGGCTGAGGAAGCCCTGCTCTACCTCTCCCAGCTCTGCGTTGGGTTTATTTGAACTCGTATAGCCAACATGCCTATGTTAAAGGCTTGAACGGAGTAAGTGCAAGTGAAATCAGGCAATCTAGCAGTCTCCAGTGTAACTAGAGACTGAAAGTCATTAATCAGCAGTTCATTTGACACTGGAAACTGTTAGGATATTTTATTTATTCAAGGGGAGCAGTGTTGAACAAACAGAGGATGATATGCGCTTCTCCATCACAGCATGTGCAATCTGACTTGCTAAAACTTTGGAATATTTTAATATCATTAAATAGCTACGTTTGGCTACAATAAATCAAATGGCTGACAAATTTGTGGATCCTAGAGATCCTGACTGGTGACAAAACAATCTATGATATTCTGGTATTTGAAACTATTTCAGGTGTCTGTATCTACTGCAAAGAAATATGGTTAAAATCACTTCTGAGCATTACCTTTCTGGGTGTACAACCACAGTTAAGAGAAAGAGCAGTAGCTCAGTTGATTGCAGTGGTCCATTTTGTGATTTTTGAAATGAGAAAGTGTCACAAATAATGCAATTCTCCCAAAACACTCAGCACTGGCACAGTGGTGGTGTTATTGGGATTATCAGGCCAGCAATCTGAGGGCTTTGGAAATCACACCCTCATACAAAGTACTTTGCTGAGCAAATTTCGACCAAATTCTGTGCGTGCTAACTAGCCTTGGGTGTGTTAGATAGCTAAAAAATTAACAGTACAGAAAGATGTTCTCTTTTGCTCTCAGAACACAGATGATTTCACTTTCACTTTCTTCTGGAAAATAATCATTCACAGTACAGAAAATAGCAGTAATCATAGAAATAAGAGATTCCCCTTCTGTTATATGCACACAGCTTAACTCTTAAGTGTTTTTAAGGATATTTATCATTGAAAATAGTCTTAATCTGCATGGGTAAAAAGTTAATTAGCCAACATTATTAACTATTTTTATTATGCCGATATCTATATCAGCCTCCAGAAAGTTTACTAATCTAATCATTACACAGTGTAGAAAACAGCTACTGACTCAAGAACCTAGTAATCTCTGGCTTCTTTTACAGAGGGAATTTTACAAGTTGCATTTTCCCATTTGAATTATTCTGATTTATTTAGTGTAGACTTATGTAGTAATAACTACTTATGTATAAATGATAGAGTAAACTGGAAAAAAAAAAAGAAAAAGGTATTTTTGTTCTGGTACAATCACATCCAAGTAGGAGATCATGCTAGTAAAATGAGACAAGCAAACACCCTACAAACAACTGTAGGAAAAAGGTTACTGCTCATCAGTCTGCCCCCAAGCATCTCTGCAACGCCATCTGCCAAAGGTCATCACCTCCTCAGCCGCAGCAGCGCTACTCGCCTGTTTGCTTCCAGAGATGCTTCGGTCAGAGCAAGCCAGGTTAACTTGAACAGTTTAAACAGACTCAGGTTTGCTTAACCTAAAGTTAACCTGGAAGTGCTCTTGTAAACAGCTTTTCTGGTGAATCTGGGTTATAAAGTTATGTACACCTGGTACCAGCACAGACGGACCTGGAGAGCAGACACATTTGAACCCTAATTAAAGCCAGAGACTTCCTTGGGTAGGTTTCCCTAAACCTGAAGTACATACCTACAGAGCCAGGTTGTCTGAGGCCAGATGGATAAACATCAGAGATCCCTATTGTCTCTCTCAGCCCATTTTCTGCTGGTAATTTCAGAGCCATCAGACAAGGACAAGCAGGTATAAGGAGGGTAGCCACTGAGATGGCTCTACAGCTTGGCATGGGGAGGGCATTGCATGCCTAAAGACTTGTCTCAAAGACAAAAGCAGGCAATTGGGATTAGCTGAATTTAAGAAGAGCGATAAAAGGTAGGGGATCAACTGCTTACATGGAAAGATATGGAAAGGACTCAGATGAAAGTCATTAAAATAGCAGTTAAAGAAGACAAACTTAGCACAATTATTTTGACTTCTTAATTCTATTTTTAATCAAAGCAAGACGGTACAGGGTGAGAGCATTAGCAGGATCTGTTCAGATTTACAAAGAGCTTGAAATTAAAAGAAAGGTTGAAGGAAAAAAAAAAAAAAAAGAAAAGAAAAAAAAACAGAAGATGACTACTGTGCTCCTGTGAAGGGCATCCCAATGTCCAACATATTGAGCTCAGTTTTGAAATGAACTCAGTTTCAGATACATCATGAATTAGTGTGTATATATGTAAAAGTGCTTACACGTGTCAGGAGGCAGCAACAAATGCTGAGTTTGTTCCACAGTCTCAATGAAAAACTTTCTTTGTGGGAATGCTCTGAAAGATTTTGATGAAAGTGTTTGATGCAAGATGCCAAACCAAAGCACATCCCACCATAATAGGAATCTGAAAATATACAAAACTGAAACAGTCACCTCAACTTTTATTAGATCATCGTAATCACTGGAAGGATTTATTTGAAGCACAAGACAGCACTGCAGCATGCTGTCTTTTTGTTTAGCACAGCTCGAGAGGTTGGGTTCCTGCAACGCAAGAGCAGAATTCCATCCATTTCTAGGGTTGCAAAGGAAACCCACTGCACCTGTAATTGAAGAAATACACTCAGTATAGGTGATACTTTCCATTAGCATACTTGGCTGTATACTCTGGTGTACTGTTTTCATTATTTACACAAAAAAAAAAAGTGCTAGTTTTTCTACTAGGCATGTTATGTGAGGGAGTGATGCATAGCTGTGGGCAAAGATACAAAGATGTTGAGAGTTATAAGAGAATGTTAAAGGGAAGACAAAGCTGAAAACTCAGCTGAAGCAAAACAAACATTGCTCCATTTAAGTGCAACTGTGTGTAAAAGTAAATGTACTGTCTTTTTCTAAAAATACAGTGCATCTCTTTTAAGTAGCCAAATCAAAACAAGCATGCTCCCAACTGGACAGAAACGGGTGCACTGCTAGGCTTCCCTTGCTTCAAATAACACCACAATACTTAGTTATAACTAAGAACTGACCCAAAGTTTGCAAGTTCAGCCTTTATTTCAACATGCATACAGCATCCAATCTGCTTTGCACCATTTTAGATATTCATGAAGCATGCAGCGTGAAGTACTTTTCATTTTTGCTATGCTTAGTAAATTAGCCAGCGAGCGGGGAGTAGACAATAACAGCCAATTCCTATTTGATGACTGGGTTTGATTTGACGCATCTTTTAGTGTTTTGATCATTCGGACTGAAGATAAGATGCACACAATTTGGTAGCTGGCAAAGTGGGATTTAATAAGTCTGCTGTAAAACACAGCATGTATGCAAACAGCCCAGAGGATTAGACTCCACTTGCTTAGTTTAGAACTTGGTGCAGCCAACCTGAATAATCAAACGGAGGAACAAAAGTTGTGAATCCCCTCAATGCACTGCTTCATTAGGATCTCCTTACAAAAAAAGAAAATGGGACTCATCTGATCAGCCAGATTTTATGGCATCTGATTAGACCACCATTTTCTCAGCAGGTCCCCTTTCTTTAAACTGTTGACTATGGATGGCCTGCTGAATAGGATGAACTTTGGACCACTAAATTGCAGCATTATGGTTATTTAGTGTAATTTATGAAAAAGAGAGAAGTCGTGATCACCTACTTCATATTGCTAATGATATCTCCATTTATCAGAACACATATGAGTTTGGATCATCATTTTTGCCTCACAGTCACAGGACACCGTCCAATTAGGTATCAAAGAAATGATGTTTGCCAATGGGGCTGTACGAATACTAAATTAAGATTTAATAGTCCTTATATAATCATTTATTACTGTTGACTGTTTGCTGCCTTGCATTAAGTTCCACATCATCTCAGCATGTTTACTTCAAAGTTTCCTTCATTTAGTATTTTCTATTTGCATTTTACTGAGACTAGCCTGAAAATTAAAAGAAAAAAAATCTGAACTTTATTTTTCTGCTTGGCAGTGTTTCATCTAAATAGCAATTAAAACCAGAATAAATTAAAAAGATGCTATAAGAATTACATTATTATGATTTCAGTGTAACAGTCCCCTCTCACTGAATGAAAAAAGACAGATTTCTAGTTTCAGAAATTATCACTTTGTCTTTTTTCCCTAACAAATAAGACTGCTAAACACTTCTCACAGAGGCAAATTTCTAAATTGCTGATTATTACAGGTAGTGATTTATTCACTATATCAGTTCCTAACTATCCTTATAAGCTGGAGCTATGCAAGCTAACAACGAACTATCAGGGAGGACAGGAACAACACCAGTAGCTAATGCTACTGGGCAGAAGCCAGTTGAATAGGTATCACAGAAGCAGAGCATACAAGGACTGAACAAGTGTCCTGTCCCAAATCCATCCAAACTACTGGAATGTCTCCAGCCCCTTCACAACTAGCTATATGGCATAGATAGATAGGTAGATAGATAGATAGATAGATAGATAGATAGATAGATAGATACGTGCAGCTGTATAGAGGTTGACACCTGCCCCTCTGCTGCCAGCAGGAGGCTGATGGGTACTTCTAACCTATCTCAGTCCCAACAAGTCAGGTGCACATAAAGCCCTAGAAGTACAGCTCAACCTGGAGCCTAATTCTGAATCCAACCTCTGGAAATATATCTGTTGCTGTCATTTATTAATAAATAGCCATAAGGACATTATTCTGGAATAACTAGGAACTAAACATGGTATAATTATTCCAACACAACTTCTGGGATCACTTCTGGTTTGAATCCACTTTGGAATAGTGAAGCTACTCACGAATTTCTTCTAAAAGACAAGTTAATTTTGTCAGCTTTCTCCTATACTTAAGCTATGGTTCATTCAGTGTCTTCTCTGCAGATTTTTCTGCTGTCACACCTAAGATTCAGTATACTCTACTGAGCAGTTTTTACATGGACAAGCGACAGCAGCTTTCTCTACAGCAGGAGCTTTGTTCTCTGCAATATTTTGTTAACTTGATGATTATTTCTGTATTTTTTTCTGTGGGTCATAGTCCATATTTGCTGTCACAGAGACCTTGAAATCACTGTGGGCTGCTGCATGCTCTGAATCTTTTGATTCTGCTAATCAAAATCCAACACCAGCAGATACTGTGAAACACCCCCAGAGTACATTTAGGCAGGATGGAGAGAAAAAGCAGCAACAAGTGAGGAGTGTGTGTCAGCCCTACACCACAACACTACCCCTCAGAGGCAGCAAAGTTCATTACACTGGACTAAAACCTAGAATGACCTACGTTTTATCTTCTTTCCCATCCCAAATTGCTACTTCTCACTCAACAAGGGAAAACTTGCTACAGCAATATTCTCAGGGAAAAACTTTTTATTAGATTTGCTACAGTTTGTATCCATGAAGCCGTTAGCTGTGGAACAACTGTGAAGTTATCAGCACAGCCCCAGCTACACAATATAGCCCTGCTCTTTGTATGCAAAAGTGGTCCGCATCTGTCCTCCTCCTTATTCGGCACATGTAGTTCAAACAGCTCCTTAGGAGAAATGGAGAGAAACTCTGTACAAGGTAACATCATAAGATGACACGTCTCCGGTGTTATTCTCTGTAATACATATTCATCTAAGATCAGCTTTGTAAATAAATGGTTTTCTTGTAAAAAGCTATTTGGTAAGGAAATCAATAAGGGAGTTTCTCAAGTACCAAATGCAGGTCTCCTACTGGCTCTGCAAAATCAGATGCTGATGCCTCCCATTTTGCAGCATGTTCAGCAATGACAAAAAGAAGAGAGGAAGCCAGAAGAAAGCCATTCGTTCAGCTGTCAATGTACATAAGTGTCCACAGGTGTCATCAAGTGTGAAGAAGCAGTGGCAGCCATTTGACATCACTGCTTCTGTGGATGAAATTTTTACAGCAGAGGCAGAATTTGCAAAATCATGCCATTCTCCTGCCAGAATTCACCAGCTCTTGGGATGTGAAGCTCAGGCTAAAAGGTCCCCTGGCAGCTGAATAGACAGAAACCAAGGAGAACTCTTGGGCAGGACGACCAGGAAGAGCGCAGACCTTCACTTCTTCTGCAAGCAGCAGGAGACAGAGCTCTGGTAAAGCTCTCTGAGCCTCTTGTCATGGTAGGGTTTGTGTGCTGGTTGTTAAATACAAGCATCACTCTGAGTACAGAGTAGGGAAATTGTTCTAAATGCCTTCTGTTGAGACAGTATAGTGTTTGGGGAAGAAACCTCCTGTCTTGGTAATTACTTGCTTGTCTTAGAGCCTTTGCAGAGCTCAGCATACCTTATTCTAAGGCGACTCTGCATGAAAAAGATGGTAGTGGTGGTAATGCACATTACAAAGCTGAGGATGAAAAGAAAGCAAGGTAAGAAAGCAAGCAAGAAAGTGAGGTAACCCATCCTCTGAGAACAAGTATTTCAGGAAACAGGATAAATGAAAGCATGACAGTTCTGGGATAACTTCTGATGCTGAAATCACAGTAGTATCATCAAATGAACCTCACATAAGCAAACATTTTCTGAGACCAGATAAAGTTTATGATACTCAGTGAAGTCAGCTGAGAACATTTCTGTTTCCCTATAACCATCTCCTTGTCAAATCTCCCACCTAAGCAATGAGAGTTGCTCTTCTGAGTCAGAGCACCCACACTCTTGTGTTGGCAGGACAGAAAAACAGATTTTCTCCCCAGCTGGCATGCTGGTACCAAGCTGGAGGCACTCAACACCCTGTGACGGTACACATATATAAATACTACTCCACATACACCCTGACTGTGTTCATGATCCCAGTAATACAACAAAATTGAGGCTGTAGGAAGCTAGTATTGCCTAGTACAGAAAATAGAAAAATCATCCCTATAGAGCAGCAACATGTAGCAAAGGAGTGGGAAGGGATAAAAATGAGACCCGATCTCCTGAACTGCTGTGGCAGGATTCCCAGAACTCCTTAAAAGAACAAGTAAACAAATAAAACAGAATTACAAAAAACACCAAGCAACATTAGTATCCCATGCATAGGTTTTCAAGAGGCAGCTGACATTTAAAGGTTTTCCTTTCCAAACTGGTACCATTTTGCAGGTTTGGATGTAGACACAACGTGACCAAGGAAGTGTGTAGACACCTGGCTGCTGCCCATGACACAAACCAAGGCTTAAGCACTGCACATGGTTGCATCAACAGGGCCTGAATACAAACCACCTTTGCTATAAAGGGGTGTAGATAGGCAGCTGGAGCTGTTGCTATACAAAATGGCTTTTGCACAGATTGCACTGAACTGAAGTGATGCCAGAGAGCTTATTTGAAGTAAAACTGAAACACCTCAAAAATAAAAAATAACAACAAAAAAAATCTTGACTAGCAAGACTACTTTCTAAACCTATAACCATTTCTGTACATCAGTGGAGTTTTTACATGAAGCAAATACTTCTGCTTTTTGCTCAGAGGTCCCAACTGGATACAATGTGGGCAGAATTTACATGAGATGTAGAGGTTCTACAGTAAAATTTTAAATAGCACATCACTAACAGGAACAGCAACTTTTTGACACTTCTTACTGCTGCGCATACATTTCATATTTCCAGTGTAACACAGAACAAAAAAAAAAAAGTACGGGATTCAAGTACTTAGAAATTGTATTTGGCCCAGAAATAGACTGAGAGTTGTATCATTTATACGGTATAAGTAATACATGATCGTCATTTTAAAAGCAGATTTTCAAAAAGGCTCAGATATGTTTCAGTAAGACTTATTTTCTCGCCTGTGGAAAAATGCAATGTGTATTCTAACAATTATTACACCTTTATTCTGTGCATCAACTCTGTTTCTAAATGTCTGAACTGACAGCATGTCTGGTCACATGAGTCCAGTCGACAAATTTGGCTAACGGTAATGCTTTAGGACAAAATTATGAAAAAAATGACAAATTAGTAATGGCACCTAATCAATAAATGACACAATATGGAATCCATGAAGCTGATAATGCAACTTCACAATTCTCTCATTTCATAAGATAAATTTCTAGAGGTAAACATGTGCGAGAAGATGTCTCATTTACGTTGGCTTTCCTCCAGCAAATAATACATTTATCTGGAATTATATAGATTATGGTTCTTAAATGATCAGCAATACAGTACTTTCAGAACCTGGCTACTTTTAACCCTAAAACAGCCACTAATAACTAGTCTACAAAGTGCACTTGCCTTAAGATACCCTCTGATGCAATAGAGTGTGCTTCAGATAAAGTTCCCGTCTAGAATATTATCACTACACTAACATACCTGTTTGTCTTTTCTAAAGGAACTTCATAACTTCTCCACTTCATTGAGAAACTACCACCACAACACTGTCATTTTGGGAAGAACTCTTAAAATATTTCAAGATTAAACTGGCTTTTAGATCAATTTTCCTTCACTGCAGTCAAATGCTATGTTAAAGTACTTCAGTCATAATACTGGGAAATTTGAAATTTATTCTTATGATTAGCTTTGGTAACTTATCTAAACTTTCCAGGCCAACATTTCTTGTGATGTTGTTTGCACAAAAATGAATTCTTCTTTAAAAAAATGAAGAAAATTTGTTTTATGATTTTGAAACAATCAGAGAGGAAGCTGTTAATCACAGCAGAGAAATTATGGTTAGGACTCCCCCTTCTGCTGTTTTCTCATCATTCAGAGCAAATCTAGATGTAAAGAGCCCAAATCAGCTGTGTATGTGATGAGGTCAGGGAAATATTCTTTGTTAATTTACTTATCTGGAGAGGTACAGAAGGCACCCTCTGCTCCTATGAGCTGGCAGCAGCTGAAGGACTCTAAAATAAACTCCTCAAGCTTTCTTTTTATATTTCCATTGTGATACTGGTATGCTTAGAAGGACAGATGAGATAGACATTTTAAAATTACAGAATTGACTGTTAAGGACTCATTCAACTGACCACCGCTGTTATTTCCAGGAAATAAGAAAAACACGTTACACCAAAACACATGAACATTTTTTTTTTTTTAATTTGTTGGTTGAAGTGCACAAATAAGGGGAAAGCACTACGCAACAGGCAGATTTTTGCTGTCCTTCTCCTCTCTTCCCTGACACATATCTTCTCAGGCTTTTTCCTCCCTTAGAGATTGCAGCTATAGCCTAATTGTTGGGACAGGAGAGAGGGAACAGAGCTTTCAGCTCACGGAATAACTGAGTGCTGCCCACCAGTGCATTTTCTTGTGACTGTTCATGGGTATCAGAACATACACACAGTTGAACAAAAACAACTGCAAGAGCTGAGCTTCTTATTGCCAGCATACATTAATGTGTTCAACAAAAATTGTAAAGTCTTGCTGTTTAGAGCAATAAATATAAGTCTATACTTCTAAATGTTTTTAATGGAGGGAGGGAAAGTGTTTTAACTGGGGGAATAAGAAAACATATTTCATCATGGCAAAAAAAAAAAAAAAAAGTTGAAAAATAAATATATAAAAATTATTTCTTTAGATGTTTCTTCTCAAACCCAGAAGACTTTGAAAACAGAGGAGTCTATTAAAAGAAAAACAACAACAACAATAATAATAATAGAAAAGAATGCTTTAACCTCCTGAGAAGGAAAAATGAGGATATTGACTCACATAGCCAAGACTGACCTGTTCGCAGCAAGGATTGTACTTAACCCTGATCCCGCAAAGCTTAAGCACATGCCTACCTTGACTGCTAAGAGCACTCATATTCCACAGCAACAGAAAAGGGCACAGACAATAAAGGTAAACAAAACATACTCTTGCTTATCTTGAAAAACTGGCGAAACACACACAGACGTATTTTAACCAAATCTCTTAAGCACACAATTCTGACTATTACACGTAACCTTGAGGCAGAGAGCATCACAACTTCCTCAACCACACCTACAGGCACAATTTCATTGCTTTAAATCCATGCTACACTAAAAGAGCTCACAACACAATTCTTACTCACAACTGGTCTCTTCTTGCACTGATATTAGCAAGAGTTTAATCCATCTGGATTGAAACTGGATCTCAGGGCCTCCAAGCATGGGCACTGCCACAGCACAAATATTAAGTCAATAAAATACCATATATAATTAACAAAATGCCAGCCCAGCACTTGAGGGTGTTTGGCAGGAATAGATCATTCCTTCATGCTTGGATTCACACCACCCAACATGTGCAATGATGATCTTCAAGTTAAGTTGCTGTAATATATTTTGGGTCAATTTACATACACCTCTACACAGGATCTCGAAGAAATCAAATTTCTTCCAATAGCAATTTACTACTACCTATAAAAGGGGGGGGAGGTGGGAGGAGGAGGAAGTGCCTCTCATTTGCAGAAATACTGATTCAATATCAAAACTCAGAAAATCTTTATCCTTAGCAGTCAGATGGAAACTCTGACCAACGTCACCAAGAAAAGTTAGCTGTTACAGATACTGCAACGTCAGCTCTGCAAAATGCTCTATGAAATATTTCTTTTTTTTTCCTATATGCATCTGTTCAAGCAATGCCAAGTATCCAAACTGTTACTTTCTAAACAAATGTATATTTTTGTATATAGCATGAGGGGGAGAAGAAAAAGAGATTTCAAGTGTGATTACAGGTTCTTTGAAAATGAAAGCAGTTATTTTCCAAGCCCTTGGAGAAGGCTGTCTCCAGCCAAACATTTAGAACAAGAGGAGGTTGTATATACCCCTAATTTATATTCATTACAATGAAATGTGCCTCTATCGCCTCCCATCACCTTAATGAAGGGTTAATTTAAAAATCTAATTGGGAGCTAAAAGTGCTGATGTTATTAAGCTCTCTGACTGGAAGTAAACTTGCACAGAGACAAAATATCCGCTAAAAACCATGGCCAGATCTGCAACTCCTGATTGTGTTCAATGTCTTATATCTCTGCTAAAGTAATGCCTGTCACCTAAACAGTGCTTTCAACCCATAAACACTTTTTGAAGGAGGTTAGTAGTGCTGCATAACGCCAAAGATCTGGAAGCTAAGGCATACAATAAACAAATAAATAAAGTCATGTGCATAGCAGATGTAATGACTGATCCTCTAGAAAAGGTAAAAGAACTTGCAATTACCTTCTCATAGAAAAATTATATATATATATATATATATATATAGTAGTGCACACCAGTCTGGACGACTACACTAACCAATAAGTTGATATCATGGTTTTCCAGGTTAAAATTTTCTGTCAACCTTAAAAATAAACTTCTCTCTACCTCTAATATTATATGTAATGCATCAAGTCCTCTGCTCACTTACCTAGCAAACTGCAGCCCTATAGCTAGAGCTCAGAGAACAGGCCTTTGCTTCCATACAATCCTATAACCTCCATATCACTTTTAGAAATATTGATACAATTAGTAAAATAAATAAATAAATGAATAATTCTCATGTCTTGGACATTCATGCCAAACACATAATTTTAAAGAGGCTTGGATTTCTTCTTCTCATGAAAAGGTGATTTCACAGAGGCACATCACAGTACAACAGGAGGCACCACTATGTAAGATGCTGTCCCCTCTGCAAGGAGGTGCAGAAAGGGGAGTGAAGAGAGCTGCTGCTGAGAAGCCCTTTGGAGAAGTCTAGGTTATCATAAGAGGTCTCTTCTGATGTGTCTCAGGGCAACATTAATCAGCTGTGGTCGAGCCCTCGGCATCTTTTTCTTTTTCTTTTTTTTTTTTTTTCTCTATATTCCTAGTCATATCTTTATTAATCCTGAAGGGCTGGGGGAGTACGTTACAAGGTTACCTGGATATTGCATGCTCATCACCAGCACACGTGAAAGCAAACCTGCAGCTTCAGACTGGGCTCCACCCCAGGGTGGAAGGGAGCAGAGGAATGCAGTCCCCTCCCAGCAGCCAGCCCAGGATGGGCCTCAGCCTCCACCTCCAGCTCCTCCACCTCCAGCTCCTCCACCTCGCCTCCCACCTCCACTTCTTCCACCTCCACCTCCCTGGTCAGCACATTTCACAGGGACTTCACAGATGAGGGTGTCCCTGGCCATCACTGATAACAGTAACACCGAGTACACAAGAAGATGGCTTTAGGGCTCAGTAATGGGTTTATCACACTTTTGACTTAGAGGTCACAAGTTTGACACATCACCCAGGTTGGCAGTGTCCCAAACAATGAGTCAGTTGGGGAGAACAGCGAACACTACGGTCTCCAGCTCGTGGGCTTGGGGGAAGCCACCACTCCTGCTGGAATTGCTCTAACAAGGTTGATTATAAACACAAAATTCATGTGAAATTGTTCTCAGTACCTCTGAGTTTTCCAAAACACTTTCCAGCATGGAAGGCAACGCTACTAGAATGGCATTCATTACCTGCTTGCTTGTAAATGGCTCCTGGAAAAGCACTGCTTGTTTTTTAGGGCGGAACTTGACATCTTCAGGCACTGGCTGGAAAATAGGGATGGCACAGCATGGGTCAGCTAAAGCGGCACCCCCTGTGGCACTGCTGACCTCAGGTATCACACAACTTTTTCAGACAAGCCAAAATCAAACTGTTTCCTTCCGAACTGCCTCTCGACACAGCACGGTAACTCAGCAAGTGGCTGCTGAGCTGTCTGGGCGATGTGGGTGGGGTGGACAGCTGGGAGGGGTAAACTGGTCGTCACCTGCAGCTGTAGATCCCCATGTCAGTCCCTTCACTCAAACAGCCATCAACATGCATCTGGCCACCATTCAAATCCCGCCTCTAATTCCTTCTGAGTGCTGGAACATGTGTGTCCTGATCATAATGAAGCATGATTTGCACTTCCAGGTACAAGGATAAGGAAGAGATATTTAACAGCATCTTCCCTAGCCTTCACTAGTGCACTGAGTATGGAAGCCACAAGCCAGAAAAACTCCGTGTCTGCTGCAATTGTCACCGGGATAGGGGTATAGAGCCCCCCTCCTGGTAGTCTGCAGCATCCAAGATAATTTTCAAAAGCACCCGGGGCTGCACTGTCCTTGTAATGGGTCCTCAGGACCAAGTTTCCTAGTCTTTAAAACTGGAATTACAAGGCTAACTGCCTCCATAGTGTTCCTTGAAAAGCATTGCACAAAGCCCTGCAGTTTAACAGGATGAAGGTTGCACCCAGTGGCACCCCAGATGACAATTTCAAGTCCTCACATCCTCGAGCACCTTCTGGAATTGACTGCACTGCAGTGTGTGGATCAGTTCAAAGTTAGGTATTGAATAAAACAAGATCTGCACCCAACTTTCCTCTCCTGAATGATTTCAGAGCAACGCACCAATATTTGCATGCTAGGTGGTGCTACGATCTCCAAGAAGTTGCATTCTGCACTGTTCATTTGGGGATTAGAAAAGGTGCTGTACATCCCTGAGGGCCCTGAAGCACAACTCCCATCGGATTCAGCAGTGGAAGCCACAGAGATCGCTTCCCTCAACCACTATGTAAATATCCCGGGCTGTGAACAATAAAGAAGGATAATGGCGGTTTATGTTAACAAACCGAGCTGTGAATGGCAGCAGTTCTGGAGCACATCCCTGCTGCAGTTCAGCTTTAGGCAACTGGTAACCCCAGGCAAAGGAGCAGGAAAGACGGCTGAATTGTTCAGCATGTCCCCATGCTGTTGAAGAGGGTGTTCCCAATGCATGTATGTATGGCAGTATTTGCATAGGGTCAACATTTGTGAAATTAATTGTAATTATTCATCGCTTAAACTGTCGCAGTGTTATAATGCCTTAATATTTTTATTACAATATTTGAAATTCCACAGAAGTGTTCAGAAGTGTGCTCAGAGCACAGAAACCAGAAGAAAATAAAAACCTAACTTTAATGCTTTTTCTAAGTCCAATGGGTTTTGTTTATTTTACAGCAAGCTTCCTAACACCTTTTCTAGTACTTAAGACTACAGTGTATATCAGTGGTTGGTATCTAACAACTTAGCCACAGGTTGTGGGCTCCAGTATAAATGTAAACACAATCCTGCAATTCTGTCTGTTTTGATGTGTCAGAAAAGCTCACTGTATTTTAATTACATTGCTGTTAGACCTGCCATAGTGAGCTTGGAAGGCAAATTCCTCTGTGCCACAGGGAAAAGGAAAATTTACCACAGAAGGTTGAAAGCCATGGGGAACATGGTTTTGTTTTTGGGGGCAAGATAATAGAAGGCAGATGTGAAGACATTCGGCACCCACCAGATAAAAGAAAGCTAGAGAAAATATAAATATATTCATGTTAGAAATTAAGGGAAAGGATGGTGTAATAAAGGGAACTGAAAGTCTGGAAGCTAATAAATAACTTTTCTAATTCAACTCTGCCACAGGCTGTTTAGTTGGTTCGAGGTAGAGATTTTAGAAGATGAACATTTAAGGTACTTAAATCTATTCAGGTATGTCTCAATCAGTTGCCAAAATCTCAACAGGGAAAAATATACATAACATCTGTAGAAAGATAAGAAATTGGTGGCTGTCTTGGGGGGGGGGGGGACAGGGAGGGAATATAATCTATTAAGGAAGATGAGTAAAATGCAGTTTATCAAAAACTGTACTACTTCAGCTAAAGGCATGATCTTAAACTGAGTTATCTTCTGTGCATGAACACACCCTCTCTTTATGCATTCAGGTTCAAACATTTTGGCCTTATCATTTCTAAGGCTATGCGAAAGCTACATATTTCTAATCTCTAAGGATCTCTTATCCAGGGATGTTGTAAGACCACCAGGATTCTGGGCACCAGGGAATACAGGTACTTGTGGCTGAATTCACTGAAGTCTGCACAGTGATTTGAGATCATTCCTGGCTGGAATGTGATGTGGGAAAGGAAAGCTTGTTAAGATGTGAATGCAGATGCAGGATGCCATCTGACAGCTTCCAGTCCCTCGATGGCTCCTGCATTTACTGCCACTAATAGGGCACTCTGGCATCCATGAGGTTAACCCAGTGATAATAAGGGCATTTTGCATTTTCTATCACCATGCTGTATCTTCCATTTTAACTCTGAACTGTTCAACATTCATTTAAGGGTGAAAACAGCATACTCATTTGGCCTGTTGTGAGCCTGCTGCACATCACAACTATACTTTTCCATGCTGTACTGTGAACAAAACTGACCAGCAACTGAGGAAGTGTTAGAAAAAAAAGTCACTTAAAAGCAATGTCCTCAGTGTTCCCTTTAACTTAAGCTTTTTGCAGTGCCCAGCACTGGTAGTTTTTCCCTTGCAGCTATAGCTAACCCTCTCCCATTGTCTTTTTTTCCAGTTCTGCATTTGGTTGATGGACCATTTTGCTCTTTCTTCTAGCCTAAAGAGTCAGGAGGTGTAGAGTCATGGACTGAAATGAGCCCTTCTGCACAACACATTTTACAATATTTCAGTCTTCTCAGATAGGCTAGCACACCGAAGTGCTCACCATCACACACTGGCTGGAGAGCTGTGTTCTTTTCACTGAAGATTTGGGATCCACAATATCTGCAAGTGCAATAAATACAATGGATGGAGTAGCAAGTGGCAAACTCCATCCTAGTATTTTCTGATAGTCCTATTTGCAGCCAGAGGACTTAGTCCTATTTATCCTTTTACCAAAGACCTGTGAAAAGGTCTTCCTCGCCCCTCCATTCACATATGATGTAACAGTCCACCAAGACACTGACAATGCTTTTTAGCCGAGTAACTGGTATATTCATATTTCACCTCTTCCTCATCAAATCAGCAATATCTCTGGTAGAGGATAACCTTTACCAAGGAACAAAACAGTCAGACATAAATTAAGAGAAGAAACCTCACTTTCTTCTATTTCTATTTTTAATACAAAACATCAGCTTTTTAAGGCACCCCTTTTCCCCTTCTTTCCTGAAACAAACTGCCACAACTTTAATTCTCGCATTTAATTCCACGCATGTTAGGTGGTTTTGCAATGTTCTGCTGGATGATATTGCAGTTGTAATTCTGTCCCACCATAGGCCTTGGAAGAGGTATTGAAACCTACAGTAAATTTTGATTTTGGCCACACCTTTGTAAAACTAGTTGTTCCACACGACATCGTATAACAGAGATCAAAATCTTGACCATCAGTGCTAGAAGCAACAACTCGCACAGATGATAACCTCTGGGTAGATTCCCAGCTGGGACCCAATGCTTACATAAAACTGTCTTACTAAAGATGTACATCATACATGTGTAAATATGTAATTTTAGTTATACCATGTGTTTTTTGAAAGGGAAAAAAAAAAAAAAAAAAAAAGCTAGACCATGATATAAAAATTGTAGCTCCCATGTGTATTCCACCTCCATTCCTGCCAGTGTCTATCAGCGCAGTAGCTGACCTCTCCCAGCCAATCTCTTCCAGTCACATCACCACTCAAGTTAGCAACTCAAAACACAGCAGAGACGAGATGAAGAGATAAGCACCCAATTCTACATTCCTCCCACACCCACAGCTCCCAGCCAGAGGGCGGATAAAGAGAAGGGGGCCAGCTCCCAAGAGTAGTTATGTTTGAAATCACTCAAATGGTGTTGCTAAATGATATGGTCACAACATTTTAAGACTTTTGCAGGGGGTCTGAGTATGTGCTTGACTGTTGATCCCTCTGCCTGGGCTTGTGTCCATTCTTGATGTTCCATTTGGTAACTGGCTTGCAGAAATGCCTGATGTCAGTTGACTCCAGGCAGTACACAACACAGACAGAAAAAAAAAAAAATCCAATGCCTTTTCCTTACAAAGGCCCAGTTCGTTGTGTTTTAAAGCCAGGTTGTATACTTTAAACGTTAATGAGGCAAATGAGCAGGCAGCCAATATTAGAATATTTTGTCTGTCTGTATATGCAAAGAAAGTGGATTCTAAATCAGTAGCTGTTCATTCAGAACACACAGCATAAAGCCATAGAATTTAACCAGGACGTTTTGGTAGTATACAGTACGGATGGGTCACACAGAATGAAAAGGCTGAATAAATCCCATGGCCAATTACATGGTCACTGAATCATGAAAAGGCCAGGCTCCTGGAATTTTGCAGCTGCTAGTAGATTCAACGGATGCATCAAACCATCAGCAAACTCAGCTACAAGTTTCTCTGCCACAGAACTGATTTGAAACTAAATAAATTTGTAATCAAAACCCCATAGCTGAGAAATTTTGCAGGGGAATACCAATAGACTTTAATTCTCATTATATTTGATTGAGTTTAGGATTTATTTGTATATTTTACTGCAAACCACAGAGAGAGGAAAATGGCTTCTGTGTTGAATAGCATGATATACACTTCAGGAGAGCTTACTTTTAGTGAAATTAAGCCTAGAATTTAAGTGGGGTTGTTTACTCAGAGAAGGAAGGATGTCTTAAAATTAAAAGCACTTAGGTGAATTTGTGTTGATTGGTTTATGAAGTTGCACCTAGCTTGTAGCATGAAGCACCCCCTGCAGACTACAAATGCACACAGGGGGTTGTCAGCACCAAGTAGGGCATGCAGTACAGCCCTCACCATCTCCTTCAGATCTCCAAAGCCATTGCACAAAGCCTCCAAGGCTCAGGCAGTGCTGAGAGGCTGAGTCACCCTTTCTCAGTACTACTTTGGCAGTCCACAATAGGGGAAAAATAGGAGAAAAACACATATCTTAGCCTCTACACAGAGTGACGAAGCCCATATAACACAGTAAGGTTATCACCTCTCTAGCATAAATAGTCCAATGTATCCGAAAGCACAATTAGTTTAAGCTAGCACACATGGGCTGAAGAGCTGGTACATTTGCATTTCCCTCTCCAAAGCCAGTAACCTCAGCAGAGATGTAAAGAGCATACTGGGAGCAATTCCCTCTTGGTTGCTGAACCTCCTCTGGAAGTATCATTGATATAGAGAAATGCTGCAAACAGACCTAGGAAACCAATAAGTCCAGTTCTGACATTTCTCTTCCAAATGGTGTGTAGAGCATCAACCTGAGACAAGAAACTATTGCCACTACATGCTACTGCATATCCCTTCAGGCTGTCCCTGGACCATTTTGCAAATGTAATTGAGTTGCACTGATTTCCTTTGTAAAGTGATCTGAGATCCAGCAGAGGAAACAACCAAAAATAGGAATTATTATCCAGTCACGAGTTCTGTCCCAGTACAGAACTCCTGAGTTTCCATGACATTCAGGGATGCACCTGATCATTTACGTTTCGACCAGAGCAAATCAATTATTTTACAAATGACTGAGTGCTCTAATTCAGGCAAAACCCGAGTTCACAAACGAGAACAATACAGAGAAACTTACTGGAAACACAAGTCAAACCGACTGGCCTGTGTTAACTGCCAGTGCTGACTCAGAGAAATTACGTACACAGAACAGCCACGAAGCACTGATCTCTTCTTCTTCCAGCACAAGATTCTTCCATACATTTCACAATATTTTATTCAATCTTGATTTAACATTTGAAACATTTTCCTGGAAAGAAATTTGTATGCCAGAGTGTTTTGTTTTGTTTTTTTTTTTTTTTTTTTCCCCCCGACATTCCTTTGATAAAATCCTGCTTAAATCTAACCCATTTTCCTGGTTGTGCCACAGGGCACCACCCAGCAAAACTAGTTTTTCCTTCTTTATCCCTCAGGTATTATGCAGATTTCCTACTCCCTTCACTAGTCAGCACTTCGTCCCATAAATCCTCCTCTTCAAATCTTTCCTGAGAATGTCTTCTAGACATTCTTGCCCCAAAATATGTTTTCATCTGCAGTCTCAAACTTCTCCAGCTACTCTAAGTGATGATGTGGTGCAGCGACATGCACCTGGAATATATAATTCCAGGTACAGATACATTGGAAGACTCCATAAATATCCTGCTCACCTTCCATTTACCTTTTCATTGAAAGCCCATACTCTTTTTGTATGTCTGTACAGTGCGTCCAGCACAGCCATGACATTTGAGAGATTACTTAAAAGCAAACGACAAACGATTATTGTATTGAGAAATTGCCATCTTCTCTACCTGCCAGCAAAGATGCACAAATGCACAGATCCCAAGGATCTCTGGTATGCAGGGCTGTTTCTACATCATCTCAAGTTTCGCGATAAAAATAGTTTCCTAGCCTATTGGCTCTAAAGACACCTCGACAATGCAATCCTAACTCGTTCTTTGGTATTCAGCCATCAGAGTCATTAGCACTAGCTAGGCGTTATCTTCCCTTTCCCTCCGAACTCCGGAGCCTGTAAATGTTGAAGGTACTTAAGGCCACTTACACAGCAACATTGTCAAACATTTAGCAGCTGCTCCTACTGATATATATCCCGATCCGAAGATGATGCACTTCTCTGAACCGAGGGAATGAGAATGTATTGAGACACGTTTCAGGTGAAAAAGTTACTATTTTTGGTTTATGATTAGTCAGGTTTTACCAGAGAACTCTTACTAATGTCCTTCCTCAGGTTGCATTTAACAACGAATGCGAACAATGACATAAAATAAAGTAGTAGGAATATGGCAGCGCCATTTGAGGGATAGCATGGGGACCTGAGAGTTATGTATTTGGTTTTGGTATAACTTGAGTCAATTTAAGTAATGTCCTGTATTTTAACAATAATTTTTGTAGGATTGAAAGGGAATGTACATGTGTAGTATATTTATGCATAATCTACTGATACTTTACGTGCCAAAGGGTGTATGTTCATATATGTATGCCATATGACACCTTCAAGTAAGCATAGAACCTTCTTTTTGTAGTTTGTCTGTTCTCTCCTATCCTCTGTTGTGGTCATGCTGCTCCATGCTGTGTCTTTCTTAAGCTTTTAGACAGCAACTTGTCAGAGAAGACACCATAGGGGGAATCTGCTGACTTTATTCCTGAGGCCAGGATACCATCCTGTTATATACTCACATATTGTTATAAACTTATATATTTTAAGGTCAGAAGGAACCATTATGATCCTTTACCCTAGCCCCCTGTGGCACAGCTGAGACTATTAAATTTTACCCAACTGTTCCTGCAGAGGAGAGAATTACTCTCTCCTACTGCATAAGTGAACTCTACTGAGCCCAACAGCTTGCTATTCATACCGTAAGGCAAGCAGCACCTACCACAATTTGAGTGATGAAATAAATAATAATGCAGCCAACCAGAATGGGAGACAAACTAGAGAAATCCTCATCGAAATTCAGAAGATTTGGACTAGCTCCCTCCGAAAGCTCCCTGGCCTCCCCTTCACAGAGATTTTAGGGACAAATGCCAGTAGATCTCTATTGTTCCTGTTCAGTCATTAGCTACAACTGATTTTTATGTTGTGTTCCCATTTCAAGGTAAGGATAAACTAGATGCTGGTCACATTGCGCATATTGAAAAAGGAACTGTGAGACATGCAAAATACAGATGCATTTTAAATACGAAATAATATTGTGTTGTTTTCTTCATGGTTTTAAATAATCCTCAGCGGTGAAACATACATATTTCAAGGTGATAAACTCCTTTCATCCCATTATCTTTGGGCCTTCCGCTTCCATCTCCATTAGTTGTATCATTCTCCTTTTTTACATCTAACCTCCCTGCCCAGACTTCACTAAAAGGACTCAGAAAAAAAACTCCTGGTACTGTTTATCACACTGCCATTTTTCTACACGCATACTTCTCACGTCTGCAGCAAGAGAATGATTTGTGATTAAATCATAGAAGCCAAGTTTTAAACTGGTGCTCTGTCTCTAGTCCTCCCTTCCACTTGCATCACTGCAGATCACGAACACAGCCTTACAAGGCTTCAAAGAAAAGGAAAGGGTCTCAGTTTAGCTGGAACAATGCGTTTCACAGAGCCACTGCTTTCACTTACCTCCCATGCTGTGGGTTACTATTTGCTTTCCCACACTTCCCTCTGGGCTGCCAGTCTTTGGAGCTAGAATTAAGACAGGCACAAATGGTGATTAAACCTGCTTAGGTATATGAATGCGTGTGATCATCAAAATCACATCTAATGCTGTAGGAGTTGGGAGAAAACAAGTTCTGTTCCTCTGAAAAATTTGCAGTCAAAAACATGTTAAAGTCAAAAGTGCCAAAGGGTTATTTTTGCAACAAAACTTATGATGCAATTTATTAAAGTCACCTGCTTCCCCTTTGGAAGCCTTTTTTTTTTTTTTTCCTCATGAAGTGACAAAGTAGTACTAAATCCTCCCCCTGTCACCTGAGCTGCTGAGCTCTGCTGTTATAACCCTGACTTGCTTATGACTTGTTTCTCTCCCTGCTGAGGAAGGTCTGCTCCACTTGCTTCTCTCCCCAGTGCTTCTATGGGCAAACCAAGGCAGAAATCTTAAAACACACATCTGGCAGTGGTTCTCATCAGGGATTGTTCAGGAGCTTCCCATATGGGTTGGTAATGATCTCTGCAGTCTCCATTTTGAAAATCACCAAGAAGGTTATGCTACTGGCTGCTTCTCATTCCGGGATCACATTCACCTGCTTCCTTGTCACAAATCAGAGCACACAATCCAGTGCTATAACCACAAAGTACTTCAGAAACCATTACTGTGTACTTCGTTCAGGATTGAGTTGTCCTTCTGATACAGAAACCTCTGGTTGCACTTTCAAACCCAAAACGATTTGCCTGTAAGTGGCAACAGAAGGAAAATAAATAAATAAATAAATAAATAAAAGGACTTTTGCTATTCATCTACCTACTTTGCACTGAAAATGAAGCAGATAAAGCACCAAATGTCTGTCAGTGCCTTCCCAGCACCACTCCTGGGCAGTATTTGCACTTCCTCCTCTTGAGTCCTGCACTGAACCAGGCACTGAGGTGCTCAGCACCCACCTCCTGGAATATGATCATGTCAACAATCTCTTTACATTTGAATGGGTGACAGCATCTGAAAAAGCATTCTGCAGAAATGCCAGCAACAGGTTAGGGGCTACCAACACACTTCTGGTGGGAAGCTAGCTGAAACTAGCTTCTTAGTTCTCTGATGAAAACTAGAGATCAGGACTTCTCTTAGGAAAGAAGAGATTTTTTCCCATGGTGAAACCTTGTAGGAGAAATTCACTTTCTCAAGCCTGTGTGTAACAGAGCAGTATCCTGAAGTCACTGGCCTAAATTCTAGTCCTCTCTTGCCTAATTAAAGAGAAAATGATTGTAGGAGATGCTTCCATGTAACAGCAAACCCATATGATTGGCCAGATTTTGGCAGTGCCGTTCTCCTCCATGTAGTTCACCAGTCCCCTTCTATTGTTAATTGGCTTGTCAGTCATCAAAGAACAGAATAACTCCAATGCACAGATGGACAATTCTGCTAGAGGCCAAAACAATAGTGTTTCCTACTCCAGAATCTCGAGCAGGAGACCTTTCAATGCCAGCACAGCCTAAATTCTTAAGTGATCTTTTTGTTATACCGATGTCTAAAAAAATGTCAAAAGGATAGTCCTTATTTTCTCTCGATTCATCCAAAATTATCACTATTTGCTAACTGAGGACTTACAAATCAAAGCATCTTATTTTTGGCTAGGATTATTCCCACACAACACAAGTAGACTGAAATTTCTTGAGGAAAAAAAGAGCAGAAGAGTTATTGGAAAAGAAAGGAAAATACTTTCAAGAATTTAGTATCCTTACCTTGAAAATAGTTTTTTGTTGTTGTTGTTTTGTTTTGTTTTTAAATCTTTTGTTATAACATTGCTTGATCTCCACAAAATGGGCCTAGTCGGAAAAATCCCCTCAACCATATTTAGGATATTCCCTGAGAGAATGCAGATGGGGCTAATCCTTACTGCAGCAGCTCCTGCCGCCCCTGCTGAATGCCTGAAAGGCTACACAGAATTACCTTGACACATACGTTTGCCACTTCGCATATTCAACTCCTTTACTTCCTTTTACTTTAAGGGCATGACAATTAATTCATGTTACTATCCCAGCTCTGGAATGCTCTTAAAAAATTCACACCTGTTTCACAAATGTTCATCTATTTTGTAGACTAAAGTATAAAAGAAAGATACCTTTTGCTCAACAATGAATGTGCAACTTAGTGCTCATAAGAAACTGCTGCTATAACATGTGCTGTTTGCAAGCTATAAAACGAAAACTGCCCCGTGAATCTCAAAGGGAAGAAAAGAAAGAAAGAAAGACAGAAAAAAAAAAAAAAAAGAAAAGAAAAAAAAAAGATTTAGATTAAAATACCTTTTCTTAACTTTGTGGAAGAGAAGCTTTTCTGACTAGGCAGCATAGCACAATGAAATTGAAATCAATGCCAAGTGTGTTATCCTGAACTCTCAATGGGCAAAGTTCCCATTGACTTTCAAGATTTCTTCCCTTGCAAATGGTATTCAAGAACAGACATTACATGCACCTAAGCCACGTCCACCACTATGTTCTGTCTCTCCTCTTTGTGTCAAGTAGATGTATAGAATTTCTGAAATCAGCACAGCAAGCTGTGAATGATGATGCACGAAATGAATAAGCTGAGTCTAGTACAAAGGGGAAATCCTGAAGGCTGGGTGCAATCACTGCTATACTATTTCCTATGGCCTGTATAGAAATGATGCATAATATTCTTCAAGGAGACAAAGAAAAAAGCTCACCAAGGCCAGAAGTCTCAATCAGAAGCCCCAGAAGAGATAAATGACAGACAGAAGCTCACAAGTTATTAACATTGCTTAATTTCCCTCTTATTCCTAGCCATTCCCCACTCATGCCTGACTCTTTTCAAGCTGTGGGCTGCTCTGCACGTGGAGCATACACACAGCAATTTGGGGCTCTGAGAATCTGCTTCACTTTGCATTTCTTTGGAAGCAGCGCAGCTTATGCAGTAGTTTATGTTTCACACTTCTTTTCTCCCTGTCAGCCAAGGTGAGTTTGCACCAACCCACCAGCATGTGAACTGTGATGGCCAAAGCACTGACAAAGCCAGAGTGATTTCCAGGAGAGGAGCTGCGCAAACAGCTCTGGGGCAGTAATGTGTTAAAAACCCCCAACTGCTTCCTCGCGTGAACGTGGATCAGACACTTCAGTTACATGAGCACATGGGTTTTTAAGCCAGGCCAAATCGTGCTCGGGTTGATTTCCCTTTATCTGATGTACAACCAAAGAGAAGTAACCAGGCATAAATACGGTTTAATTGAATTTAGCAACAAGAATAAAAGAATTCTCATAAAGATGAGCATTCTGTGAATAACGCTGTCATAAATAGCATTTAAGTGGTATGTACTTTGCTTATCACAGAGGAGGGATGAATGCGTCTCTTTATGGACACGCTGTGACAAACCCCCATTCACTCACACACTCGCTCACTGCCAGGCAGTGCAACCTGCCCTGCTGCACGACGTAGGTACAGAGCTCATTTTAGAAACTGGAAGACTGAGGTATAAAATGAATAAAGAGCTTCTGAGGATGTCTTTGGAGGAGGCAAATCTGAAATCCTGTTTACTTGACTAGCAACACAAAGAAGTTGGCTGTGAATAGTATTCACAGCAAAGAATAATTAATTCCTCATCCTGAGGACATGCTGTTGTGAAATAAAAGTCACTGTGTTGCAATTATTGTTGCATCCAGTGGCATCAGTAAAAAGTCACAATAGAAAAGCATATGGGAAACTATTCTGGTAAACTTAATCTGCATTAATCACTAATTTACCCCATGCAAACAAGCCTGCAATAACAACTCTCCAATCCTTCCTGGAAAATCCTAGAAGTAATGAATTTAAATTTCATGTCTTTCTTTTTAAGATTTCTGCATTTTGTCACTCTGCGTTTATCACAGAAAGAATCTGAATCTGCACCATGTAAACTAACTAGAGTTGACTACAGTAAACATAGAAGGAAGCTCTAAATAAGTAGAAAAGAAATCATACCCAACTTCTCACTTTTACAGGCACTGCTGGTAACAGCAACTTTCCAGTCCTGAACATCACTTAACTTCACCTCTTCAGCTGTATTTGTTCCTTTGAAATAATTCTTTCCGTGAGCATTGGGAAATAGTTAGACATACTCTATGTTAGACTATCTTTCTAATGTTAATGAAAAGTATACTTTCTTAGTCTCACATTTGACATAGGAAAGCACTGATTTATAAATGCTTTCTTAAAGTGTTTGTGCTAATCACATGGCTTTTTCTTCATGTAACATCCATCTCTTTTAACAGTGAAAAAAATAGAAATGCAAAAAAGGAGGTTTAAAAATATTCGCAAAATGGCCACAATCAAAGATCTCTGCCAGGTCCAACCTAACCAGACTGTATCTAAAATTTAATTTAAAATATTTTCACTTATCAATTTTTGTGGAAATAAATTCTTTCTGCAGCTCTCTGGTAAAGGAAGGAACCACCTAAATGTAACCCGAGATGCTGTTTCTTGACAGACTAACATTAGCGACAACTGCGATCTCCACTCCTCCATTCAAAAAAGTGTTAACACGAAAGCCTAAATATTGTCATTACACTTAAATGCTAACATCGTTAACCCCTCCCCTGCCAAGCCTGTCTTTCTAGGGGTAATAGATGCACTTGCCTCTATTCTAGACGTTCCAGTATAAGGCTGTAGTTTTTCTATGGGGCAAACACTTATGATTTTGCACTCAGCATTTCACTTACAGTCCTGTCTGTGCTGAAGATTGCTGGAGTGAAGGATCCTCTGCAAAAACATCTTCCACAGAGCTAATACATCACACCTGTTTGCAACTTCACCTGTTCTCCGTCAGAATGTAGTGGCTTGATCCTGATCTCTTACACACAAGCAGGAGCATGAAATCCCTCACAGGCATTGCTCAAGAGACACTTGGATTTAAAAGCATGCAGGATGTGTCTGAGATTAACTGAAATTTTAAAAACGAAGAGTGGAACAAATAAAATACACCTTCGTTAATTCTCAAGGGCACGTGTTACTGCATTTGCTCTCCAGGCAAATTCCCTGAATCCAAGCAAAAGATGTAACAGTGATCTTAGGGGGAAAAAAAAAAAAAGAAAAAAAAAAAAAGTTGCCTTTTAGGCAATGGCTCCCTGATGGAAAATGTGTGTGGAGAAGAGGCCATTTCTGTACTTGTGCTTATGTGCAAGGCTGGGTTCATTACTTTCAGTTTGCAATGGGTCTCTCCCCATCCAGCTGTGTGCCTGTTCACAGGACTCTGCCCACAGGCAGCAGCCAGAGGCTTTTCAGCCTCGGGATAAAGTTCAGCTGCAGGAAGCTGAAAGCTCTGTCGAGGATTTTGTCTGGGTATCTTAAAAGCAATAGCTCAGTAAAAGCCCCCGCAAGCCAAACCACGGAGGTGAGCTTCCACAGAGAGCTCATCAGTTAATACAGAGGAAATCTTCTGATGTCGCCTCAGGGACTTGCTCACCAGCTACATTTAGGCCCTGACTTGTGGAAAATGAGGATAACTTGAATTCAAATGCAGCAAGCCTTCTGAAGAGTCGGGCTTCTCCCCTTTTACGGCAGAGAATCCATTTGTAGAGAACTCAGGTGAACAGAACAATCTCCTATAGTGATGCAGCTGCCATTCAACTCTGAAGACAGCAAACACAGTTCCAGTGCCGCAGGTCAGGAGCCCTCACTTTTGTCAGACTCACATCGCAACCCTTTCTTGGAAGGCTGGGGTTTCAGGACCTTCTTGCTTCCCCTCCCAGCATTGTCCCTGCATTGCCCGTGGGGAGTGCTGGGGGGAACTGCTTGACCCAGAGCTGAGCTGAAATGGGACCTCCTGCTGCCCCTGCATTTCCCTCAGGTAGCACCACCGATCTTTGGGGTACGGGGCCGCTTATCCTGCCAGGGCTGGCAGCAGGCCCTGTCCTACCTGAACGGTGGCAGTGCAAGCAGGGGAAAGCAACACCAGAGGTTTGCCAGAGGTGTCACCAGCAGTGTTACAGGAGTTGAGCTGAGTGTTAGACACACTGGGTTCAAGTGTGCAAAGTGGTTGCCCCAGCTCCTACTCGGCTGCTCCAGAGCAGAGGGGACCTGTGCGGTGCCAGGGCTCACCTGTGTGGGATGGAGAGCATGGCCCTGGGCTCACAACCCTGGGGCTCATCCGTGCAGTGTGAGCGGCCCGGGCAGGGACCCGTGGGCCTACAGCAGCCACTCCGGGTGCTCCCTTCTCCGGCTGGCTGAGAGCCTGGCCCTACACCGGAGAAAGGGACCGGTGGTGCAGTCTGCACAACACTTGCTTTTTCTTCTTGCAAGAGCCAGAGGAAGGACCTGGCTGAACTTGGATGCGCGTCCCAGTGGAGAACCAAGGCAGACGCTGCTGGGAGCAGGAAGCACTGCAGGACTGGGAGATGCTCCCACTGCCCCCAGCAGATCCCAGCTACTTTCAGTGGGCAGCGGAGGGCCACGAAGCCTTCCCAGCACCACATCTCACGGGGGGCAAACGAAGCAGGCCCCTCCATCCAAAACCAAGGCAAACAACATGAACAGCCTCTGTTTCCCATCCTTTCTGTGGGAAGACAACCAGCGAACCCATTAGCTGAAGCAAAAGAAAGGCAGAGACTTTGGGGGCTTTGCACTACAAGACACAGAGCCCTAAGGTGCTGCCCCCCCAACCGGGGGGTCCAAGACCATTTGCCACCAGGCTGCAGCAGACCCAGGGGAAGGATGTGGTCCGATCGGGTGCGGGGCTGCAGTGCCCCCAGAAAGCACTGAGAACAACGTGGGATCCTAAATGAAAAAAAATAAAGAAAAGTTGTCCAGACTCAAAACACACTCGTCAAACACACTGAAAAGATTGAATTATTTATTTCCTCTGGGGACTCCTGTAACCATTCATTTTTAATAGAGTCTAATTAAGAGTTCCCCAGCGGGTTTTACTTTTGTAAATATTTTAGATGAGGTCGGGTTTCTGGGCAAATCCTCCAAAGAAAAAAAAAAAAAAAAAAAAGAAAGAAAACGAGGCGCACACGCTTAACCCCCTTCCCTCCCCGCCGGCCGGAGCGGCAACAAGTGGTGGCGGCTCAGAGAGCGGCAGCACATCGCCTCTCGGCACCGAGCAAGGCGAGGGCTCCCAGGAGAACCCAAAACCGAGGCCGGGACGCGATGGCAGCAGGAACCCTGCCGAAATGCTGTGGTAGCCCCCGGCCGGGCGGCAGGAGCCGGGCAGGGAGCAAGCCCGCACCGCCGCCGTGCCCGGTACCAAACGCGTTGGTCGGGCTCTTCGTTTGGGAAGGGGAAGAAAACGAGGACTAGGAACAGGGAAGAAGTCTTTCGATTACTTTTTTTTTTTTTTTGGAAGAAATCCGGTAAACAAAAAACTAAAACGTTTCTTCATCTGATATGTCAAAACATGGTTCACAGTAAAATTCACAAACCAATTTACATAAGTTTACAGTTTAAGAAAAAAAACAAGACACACAACTTACTATAAATAAAAGAAATGCGTTTGCGACCCGCACAGCTCTTTCCCACCTCCCCCCCCTTTTTTTTTAAGGAGTAAATCCCTAAAGTTAAGACGTCGTGAACGCTACAGATTGCAGCTAGAAACCAAGCAATACTCGGCGAGGTGGGAAGAACAACACTTAAGTAACCACAACGAAAATGTAAACAACTGAACAACTGAGTTTAAAAACAAGAGCCCGCCGGGTTTTTGTTGCTTGTTTCATTTCGTTTCACGCTAGAAATCAAACTGTGAAAGATGCGAGACTTTTTTGAACCTTTGAAGCAAACAAAACAGTGCCCAACCTAGCAGAAACCAGAAGTTGCCGTGGTTTAAAAACTTCACAGGGGCTTCTAGGAGGCAGGAGTTGTGCTCTATTAAAATAACAGCTTGCTCAAATATGGTTTCTTTTTTGTACAAAAAAATAAAATGACACAGCTAACGGATTTCCTTCTTAAAATGTCTCCAAAGTTAGTATCAAGTCTGCTAAGCCGAGGAACACTGCCGTACGTCCCGGTGCGGTGCAGGAGCGGTGGGGGGGATGAGGGATGGATGCGGGGAGCCGTCCGCAGGGCCAAGTCTATATGTGGGTGAGTGGTACGGTGCCATTGACGGCAGTCCCGGCGCTCTGGTAGTGCTGGTGCACACTGTGTAACCTGCTGCCCTGCAGGGCCGAAGGGTCTGTGGCGTCCCCCCCCGGGGGCAGGTACATGCTGATCATATCCCGCAGGTCTCCCAGGCAGGCCCTCTGCGAGTGGGAGGTGATGGCCGGGGGCGGCGAGCTGGGCTCGGATTTCACCACGGAGCCCATGGAGCCCAGGCTCATGGCCGTGGAGGGCTGCTGGCCGTAGGCGGCGGGCGACATGCTGTAGGTGGAAGCGGCGTTCATGTAGGTCTGCGCCGTGGACATCATGGGGCTGTACTGCAGGCCCGTCATGTCGTAGCGGTGCATCTGCTGCAGCTGCGGGCTGTTCATGCCCGGGTGCTGGCTGTAGCCCAGCTGGTCTTGCATCAGGGAATAAGCCCCGTTGGTCCAGCCGTTCATGTGGGCATACGTATCAATCCTCTGGCCCACCCCGACGGGGCTGCTCACCGTGTTGCCCCCCCCGGGGGCCAGCAGGTTGCCGGGCAGCGAGTATTTGTCCTTCTTCAGCAAGGTCTTGGTCTTCCGTCGGGGCCGGTATTTGTAATCCGGATACTCCTTCATGTGCACAGCCCGCAGCCGCTTGGCCTCGTCGATGAAGGGTCGCTTCTCGGCGTCGCTCAGCAGCTTCCAGTCGGCCCCGAGGCGCTTGCTGATCTCCGAGTTGTGCATCTTGGGGTTCTCCTGGGCCATCTTCCGCCGCTGGCCCCGCGACCATACCATGAAGGCGTTCATGGGGCGCTTCACCCGGTCCTGGTCCGAGCCAGCCCCGGCTCCACCGCTGGCCCCGCCGCCGCCGCCGCCTTTGCCGGTGCTGCCCGGGGCCGGGTTGCCCCCGGCGCTGCCCGGGGTGGGCTGCGGCGTCTTGATCTCAGCCTCCAGCATGCTGTACATGGCCGGGGCCGGCAAGAGGTGCGCCAGGGCGGCGGGCAGGCGGGCACCGGCAGTTCGGGGAGAAATTAAAAAAAAATAAAATTAAAAAAAAAATCAAAAATAAAATAAATAACAAAAATTAAGCAAGAACCGGTCTGAGCGGCCGCGACGGGAAGGAGGAAGTTTCTTGCCGCCTGGCTGAGAGGTGCTGCTCCCCGAGGCGCTGCGGTGCCGGCGGGTGCGGAGCGGTTCCGCGGAGCGGATCCCGCGGGCAGCACCGAGCGACGCGCACACGGCGGCGGCCTTTGATTGACGGCGGCTATAAAGGGGCGGGCGGCAGCCAATCGGCGGGAGGCTCCCGGCAGCCCCGACGCCGGTAATGGACCGGGGGGGGGCAAAAAGTTGGTGTTTTGGGGATGCTGGGGCTGCCACCCCCCCTGCTGAGCCCCCCGCCGAGCTCTGCTCCCGGCTCTGGGATGGAGGAGAAAGCGCAGGGACCGGGCTGGGATGCGGGGTGCGGAGAGGGCGGCGGGGGTCCCGCAGCTGCCGGCGGGGCAAGGGGACAGGAGGAGGAGGAGGAGGAAGAGGAGGGGGGAGGAGGAAGAGGAGGAGGGATGGGGAGGGGCGCTGCGAGCGGGAGCCATGTGTCCGCCGGGCACAAAGGGATTTGGGGCTCCCCGGTGGAGCCGCAGCCCGGTGCCTGGAGACGGGGCGAGCCTGCACTGCGCGGACACCCCCCCCGCATCCCCCCTGCACCGCGGATGAAGGAGGGGGTGGGATTAAACTCTCCCCCCCTGTCCCGGAGCGCTCTCCGGGCACAGAGCCGTCCCTCTGCCGGTGCCAGGGCACGGCGGCTCCCTCGGGTACGGGCCGGGCTGGCTGCCGCCGGGCAATGCCCCCCCGGCCGCCCCTTCGCCACTTGAGTTTTTCCACTTGGCTGTCCCAACGGGAGGGGGAAGGGGCACGGTGCTCGCAAAAACCGTTTTCATGGCAACAGCAAAGTTCTCTCCGTGTGAAAGCAAACTTTGTAGGGTTGGGGTGACGGGAGTGGGGCTGCGCGGAGCTGTCAATCACGGCCCTCCCTTTCCGTCCCTGCCCTCCCTTCCCCTCCCTTTCCCTCTTCTTCCTCCCTTCCTCGCCCGGCACCTGCAGGGCCGGCAGCTCTGGCAAGACACCGCGGGCACGGAGCCGCCCAGCCCTGCCCCACTCTTCCTCCCTCATCCTCCCCCCGCCAGCTCCTCGATGGGGGTCCTGGAGCCGCGGTGCTGGAGGAGGTGGGCAGCGCCGCCGGGGGGGGCTCGGAACAAACCCCCCGAGTTTGGGGGGGCGAGGGGGGCCGTGCCTCGGCGTCCGGACCCCAACCGGGGGGAGGGGGGGCTCCCCCAGCTTGGTGCCCCTCGGAGAGAGAAGAGCGTGAGGATAACGGCGCTAATTGGCACGGGGTGGGACGGGACGCCTCCGGGCAGGACCCGCGGGCACAGCCCTGGTCGGTGCCAGCACTTCGGAGACACCCTGGTGTCGGGCGGGGGGGGTTGTGGTTCTGCAGTTCCGTAGCAGTTTTTCTGGCTAGATCATCTTCTGAGCAAAGCCGAAGGGGAAATAAATCCCGCTTGGGACTCGCTCGCAGTGAGTTTTGTCTTTGCTGTTGTTCGGTTTGCTGCCGTGTGGGTTTGGATGGGGTAAAAATTGTGCAGGGTGGCAGGAGGAGGTTGTACTTCAGGCACTATCACTAGAAGGCACGCTGCAGGAGGAACTGCGGGAGGAACTTTTGCAACATACTGGAAAAGCTTCAAAGAGCTTTATTTAAGCTCAAACCCCTCCAAATATTTTGACCGCTCCAGTTGAGGTTTGAGACGCGCCAGACTGGGATGGGAAACGGAGTGGTTAGGTCCGGACATTTCGTTTAGATGACTCGATCGCACGACTGTCGGAGCGGCTGAGCCCACTTACACGCAACGAAAAACGCGGCGGCACCACAGCGTTAGGACGGGCTGGAAGCCCTGTGAACGGCGCTCCTTTTGGTGTCTAAATTATCTAAATAAATATTAGCACGTTAAGTTTCAGACTCTTATTTAGCCCTTCAGTTTGTCTTCGCGCTGCCTGAGACTCCACTTACGTCGTGGTGTTTCGTTTTTCTTTTATTTTTTTCTCCAAAGGGCACACAATTTAACATCTTAAAATCCACGTTATTTCAACGCCAGGTGACAATTATCTTCAAACACCTCTCATCTCTTTACCTACGAACATAAACCCGGCTGAAAAAGCACAGGTTTGTATTTCCAGACTTCGCAGGTTCCCAGAGCACTCTCGCTGCATCAGGGATTTGGTGCCGCGCACGTTGTGCAGAATACTTAAGACTGGGGCTGGTTTCTGTTCCCAGAAGAAGGGACGAGCAGGGCACGCAGCTGGGAACCCTCTCTCAGCACTGCCTGTGGGTCCATCCCCAGGACTCCCAAGGGGATTTCTTCACCCGTTTGGGAGTGCAGGAGGAAAGAGTCCGGTGCCCAAGGGGCTGCATCCCAGCCCGCACGGCGCCGCCACCGCGGCTCCTGCCCAGCCGTGCACCCCCAGAGTCTGCGGGACAGCAGGATGGGAGGCTCGGAGCATCCCACCACGGGCACCCCAATGCAAGCGGAACCGGGGCGAGGAGGAGTAAGCAAGCCCTCCTCCACCAGCTGCTATTTCCTAAAGTCACCTTGCAGAGCACTTGCAAAAGTCTGACCCCCCGGCCAAACGGCTTGCAGCCACCAGCACCTGGTCCCTTGTTCCTTGTGCCCCACACCCGGAGCCATTTTCCTAAATTTGCTCCGTCAGGACTGGGGGAGAAGCTGTCCGGGGCTAGGAGAGCCCCCTGCGTCTGGGGGGGGGGTGAGACAGGGGCATGTGGGGGCGTGAAAATACGTGTGTCAAAGGCAGAGAAGCTCTCGTTGTTTTTCCTTTTCCTTTTTTTTTTTTTTTTTTTCTTTTTTGGTGACAAAGGAGCGTGAGGCGAAATCAGGAGTTTACAGCACAAGCCAAGTTGAACAGGAGAAACCTGACGGCTGAAAAGGCACGTTGGAAAAGGGACCGCCTGCTTCTCAAGCAATCAGCGCTTAATAAGCAATAGCCATTAATATCTGTTAATTGCAGGACCAGCAGAGCTAGGGGGAATCTTGGAACTGTGTCAGGGAAGATCGCCGGCTTGTGAAGAATAACGCTATGCACCAAACCAGCCCTGTTTAATCCTATTATTAAAACAATTCCCTTGGCCCCCAGCATAACTCCCGACGAGCGGTGGGGGCTTGTCCTCACAACTTGCCCCGTTCGTTTGGACCACTGTTAGGATGATCCCCCGAAAATGCCCATAAGATGCTTAAAATCAAAGTTCACCTGCTTTTTTGTTTAGACCTTGTTCTAGACCCCCCCGGCCCAGTGAGAGGGGCATACACCACCAGTTCCCACCAGCCTTGCTGCACGGCTGCGGCTGTCCCCGCTGCTCATCCATACAGGAAAGCGAGGGATCCTCTGGATGACATCATTAAACCCAGCAACATTTAGGAACAAAAATCTCAGGAGCATGGTAAAAGCCACGTCGTTTGGGTACAGATCGATCCCTTTGAGCCAAGCTTCCCGGTGCATTCAGGAGGCAGCGGCAAATGTTGTTTTTAATCACTTTTTCCCCCCAGCTGAACTTTTATTTGGCTTCTGACAACAATAGCGGGCTGCAAACAGACCTCTCGGAGCGCCCGCTGAATAGACTCTTTTCTAGCCCAGATTGTTTCCACCGGCACAGAAAACAACCAGTAGCTCCGTTTCTTAATTGGGTTGTTCCTGGCCCTCGTTCATTCAGGTGTTCTGGAGGAATTTGTTTATTAGCCTCTGACAAACAGCTCCTCCTGGTAATCGCCTCATGGGGCTGGCTTCTGCGGGGGAGCAGGGATGCGGGGGGGAGGGAGATTGCTAATAAGGACCCCCTCATCTCCAAGTTACCAATTAACAGGGTTGTAGAGGGGACCACCAGCACAGGACAACTCACCAGAGCTCGCTGCGGAGCCCCAAGGAAGAAATCAGCTTAACTCACGTGTTTCCACGCAGAAACACGGAGTCAAACCACCCGAAAACGAGCATGAGAACTGATGCTAAAGAGATGAGCGCTGCACTAGCAGCGGTTGCTGTGGGGCAGCCTGCGTTTTATCTGAGAGAAATCCCTTTTAAAAGAGAAGAGGCAGTAATGGGAACTTTGCGACTTCTCTCTGCTCCTCCAAGTCCCCACAACTCTCCTCCTGCGGGTCATTCCCATTGCCCACAGCTGCCACCAGCAGTGCGCTCCCTTCCATCCCCGCACTCCCCTGGCCCCAAACACCCCAGATGCACCCCCACACACACCACGTTGGGTGGCCCAGGGTCCTGTCCCCTGCGAGATGGGGTTTGGATGGGACACAGAGACAAGCGTGGGGAGAAACAGACCTGCCCCCAGCACACTTTAGCGGGGGTCTCTCAAAAAGCCCCGTCATGCTTGCCTCTGGCTACCCCAAGGGGCTGGAGCCATCCTGGGGGGCTTGCTGTGGGCCTTTGAGGACCCTTCCCCTCCCGCTGGAGAGGGCTGAGATATCACTGCTCTCATTCTTCAGAAAAAGAAAAAAAATCCTCAATCATCTCTGTTTTACCCATTTAAAAATTCGCAAATCTATCTTTCCTCTAATGTTTTCTATACAGTTTCAGTAACCCACCTTATTTGCTGGTACCGATGGCTAGGCTCCTTTTTATGAGTCATATTAGAAATCAGACATTAATTGTAAAACTGTAACTTGCTAATTAGCTGCAAATAAACTATTAATTACTGGCAAATTAAAATCAAAACACACCTTATTTCTACTCTCTGACATACAATTTTGAAGGCACATATTGTTTCAAACTACAGCCTGTATCACTGGCAGAGCAAATTGAGATCCTGAAAGGTTTCTCTCCAGGATAAATAATTAAAATATATTCTCCTTTAATTGACATTATAGAGGACACAAATGAGGTTTTCCTTTTAGAAAGAAATAGCAGTTTCTAAATAAAGCTTTGCAGGCTGCAGAATGGAGGTTTCAACCAAATGAATAGTCATTACTACCTTTTCAATGATGTGGGCCTTTTGATCAGAAAAGAAATTAGCTCTAAAGGACAGACAATAGGAAGCCTGCCCTGCAATAGGAAGAAAATTAGATGGCTAAGGCTCTTAACAACACCTATTTCTATAAACCATGGAGCTTCTTGCTTTTCAATTACAGCTGTTCATTTCATATAAGGAAAGTGGAAAAACACAGGGGGAATATAAACTCTGTTGCACCAAAAAGCCCAAGGCAGGGCAGGCAGTCTCCTCCTATTTCCCTTTATTTTTTTTTTTTTGTGTGTGTGTGTGTGTAAATAGTTAACTAATATTGTATGTTTTATAACACCAGCACTATCCAGTATAGTGTTCTTCAGGTCAATCAAGCATTAAGATGAACTACATTCAGTAAAGGAACTAGTAAAACAAGAGAAACTGTAAGTTAGGTAGTTGGGTGTTTCCACAGCACACCAAACAACGTCTTTTACACATGCATCACGTTCTTGCATGCATTTCCTGGAGAAAACAAAACAAGAGTGAAGAACTTGAGGAAAATAAATGGCTGAATAACGCTCTGCTGTGTTTTGGTTATAGTCAAAAGGAATTCCAGTTCTTCTGAACTGAAATGAATGTTCCTTCATTATGCTCACTGCTGAGAGATTATTTTAGATTTGTTCTCCTCACCTTTAACTCAAATATCTCAGCTATTTTAGCATATTCTTCCTTTACTTTTAAAACTTCAAAATAACTTACTGTGTAATAACTTTTAAATGTGATCTCTTTCAAATTATTTCGTTTGGACATTGTTTTCTGAACATCGTCATTTTTCCAGAATATAAAACTTACATAAGTTTTCCTGAGTCTTAGACATAACCATAAAAGAACACTTCTATTCCTCTAGCATTTCTCCCTAGTCATACCTTCATGATACAAACAGATGACAATTTGTCATTAACCATGCAACATACTGTAATTAAAATAATCTTTCAATGATTATTTGAATGTATAAGAGTCTCAAAGCTTTATCATAAACAACTCCTGTTCTCATATTAAATTAGCTGGAGACTATAAAAATCTCTTTTAGAAATAAAATACAAAATCACAGAGATTCTTCCTCCCTCTTTCTCCCTCTTTCTGCTTTTCTTCCTCCCTTCCCCTTTCTCCCCTTCACTCTCTTTCTCACTCTTTCTTTTCCTCTTCTCTCTTTTGCCCCCACTCCCCACACTACTTGCTTAAAAATAAGTCCACATGGTTAATTTGAAGAACAAATAAATACATTTATACAAAAAATCAAATATACACAAATTGTTTTTGCTGTGATGTCTTATAATTATCCTTCTCACCTACAAACAAGTAAATGTTCAACTAAAAATTGCTTTCCCTCTACAGAAAACTAAATTACATTAGAAGTGATTTTAATATGAAATATGAATGCCAGCTTTTCATTCAGTGCCTGTATCCCATTTTAACCCTGCTTTTTGCCTATGATCAGGAATATACATACGATAAGAAATAGTTTAATCTGTTAAGAATGATCTCCTAGGTCACAAATTGGAGGCACTGATATCAGTATTTGAAGCAATCTCCATTCTTTATAGTAGTTAGAAGACTATGATTAATGCAAGACTCTTCCTTACTTCTTACTAAGGCAAAATTTTCCATTTGTTTTGTAAGATCTTTGTTTAAATTTTATTTTATTTGAAATAACTTTGTCAGAGAAAACATATCTATGCTAGCTAGTGGGAAAGACTTCCCTCCATGAAAATAGGCAGCTCAAGTGTCATTGAGACTTCTGCAGCTCACAGCACAAAACCTGCATCAGTGAGATGAAAAACTACAGAAAATCCAGTAATGATTCTGCAATCCTCAGTCCAGACCACACAGTGATGTTTTACTTCTATACTATCTTCAATTCCCATGAACAACTGGAGAGCAAAGAACTTCCTTGACTCTCAAAATCTGTGTCTCACCTAACCCTGTCAAAGTTTCAGAGCAATGAGATTTTGGAGCAAAGTTCTACTAAGAATGAAGAAGTAGGGAACCAAAAGAGCTTTGAGAACAAGAGTGAACAAGAGTGAAGGTAAATGAGTCTACATTGGAGGTATTGGACATGATGGGATCTAAAAGAAACCAGTACATGCATATATAGCATATATATGCATACCAGTACATGATATAGATGCCTATACATATACAATAGGTATAAAATATCAGAAATAGAATTCACTGAAGAATCAGTTCTTCAGCCACGACTGTTTTCATGGCTCAAACCACATTTCTGATCAGAGCATGAGTCACAAATAACTACGCCATTTAAATTCATAACCAACACTCATCCTCTATTTCTACAGTAGCTCAAATCAGTTACCTGATATTGAAGGTATTGTCCAAGAGCCACTCAATCACCAGTTTCACTGAAGAATGCAAGGACTCATGACTAATCACTATCAAACTTCTCTGCCAATTACTGCTTCCTTATAGATACAATGACTGCTTGAAGCTATGAACAAATGAGAATATGCTCAGGGGTCGCTATTATCTGTGTTAGTAGTCAAGACTTCCACTGACTCTATAGGTAACACCTCTTCTAGTAGGGAAAACACTTGCAGAGGAAGAACTTACACAGTAATACATAAGTTGAGGACTTGGAAAGTTGGTATTTCAAGGCCATTTTGGAACAGGTGGGCCAGTCATACAATGTGTATGTGGAAGGACACCCTGGATCTTTCTGCTGGTGTAGAATCTGATCAAAGCCTAATTCTCTTTAGTTAAGAGGCTCTTTCAATTCCACTAGATTTCCTTCTTTCTGCATCTCCATGTGCCACTGTAAGAGGGAATAGTAATCACACATTGCTCTTCAGCAAAGGTCCCCCAGCTCCCGGGCAGTTTGGCTAATAGGATTATTTCCTAACCCAGGAGAGGGCACTCTGCACTTCCCATGGCATTCAGTACTTCTCCAGTGCTGCCACTGGATGCACAGCTACCAGGTTGTACATTGTCATGCAAGGGAAAAGTGTTACTATTTTTCCTATTCAAAACTAATCATGAGCCATAGAACATATTTAAATTTACACTGTTATTATTCCTTTGGATTCCCTTAATTTTAAGTGTCTGAGGAAATGAGAGAAAAGATGTCAGTGATGTTGTATAGCATGAAAATGCACAATCAGAATTAAGGGACAATCAAATTTCCCAGACTAATCATTTTCCATTGATAACTGTTGCACCATGACTGTAGATTAATCAAGTAAAGACACAATCTTGAACAAATTACACATTTTTACGGTTTACTACCTTATGCTAGAGAAACCTGCACAGTTCCAGATTGGAGACTGATGTGAGACCTATTGGGTTTACACGATTGATACTTACGCTGTTACACTTTGCTTAGAAAACTATGCTTTTAAGTATTAAGAGCAAAACCAAGTTCCATAGTTTGCTGATATGTGCTAACTTCCCACCACCAAAAAGGACAAGATGCCACAGAGGACAGAAAAATTAACAGGTAGGCATTGTTGGCTTATGTATCCTCAGTTCTTTTACTCTGAACTCCTTTTTGCATCATTAACTTTAAACCAACTTGAAATTATAACTCAGACATTATGAACTGAATGTGGTAAAAGGGATGTAAATAACTGTCCTGTACATAAAGAATCCTCCAAGTTAAATTGCCAGGAAAGTATGGATGAACAGGTCTACACTCCTGTTCATATCATTACAGTTGTGGGAAAATAGAAGACTTTTGAGTTGAAAATCTTGCCAGTAAGGCATTTTTCCTTGTTCCCATGTCAATATCACACACATAAAAAGTAACATTTTGACACTCAGAAATATATCTGAAAAATTGTTGCCACAAGGTAAAGTAGCATTCATTTTTTCCTTGCCTTTTATGGGCTTCTGGCCCTGCTGCTGCTCAATTTGTGGCAGCAACAAATTCCAGTGTTGCACTCCATATCATTGGAGGAACACATTTGATTGATTTGTCATTGGGTTAGCTAGACAACTAGCAACATGAACTATTTATCTAGAAACCTAAAGAAATATCTAACCCTGGGCTTATTGCCTAGAGTGAAGCTGAAACACTTGTACTAGTAAAACACCTGCCATTTTTGTCAGTCACGTGTTTGCAAACTGTGAAGAATATTTTTTTTTAATTCTGTTTTTTACTGATTGTGTGCTTGGCATCAGGCCAGGTCACACATTTTGCTCAATAACATGTTTCAGAACCGTGATGATTACAGCTTATGTATTTCATGGTCATGCAATATCTGAAAGATGGTGATGACACATACTGGTAACATGTTGATCAAACATAGACTGATTACACTGGTTGATAGTGTGACCAGTACTGCTTAGCTTTTCATGTTATGTCTGTTATGCTCTCAAAATTCTAGTGTTTACAGATTGATAGAAAAGTTACAAGCAGGAAAAATATGTGTGTGTACACACACACAACCTGGTAGTTGCAATCACTGAGCAACTCAGAGCAAGGAAAACAGTAAACTGAAAAATCTTTCCACTTTGTTTATGTGGCAGTTGAATCAGGATTCCCACTGCACTAATAGTGAAGTTGTAGGGTAGGCTGTATGTAGTGCTTATTAATAGCACTTGTAATTCCCACTAATTTGTTTTGTGAACAGTTTGCATTATAATTTCTGAGTTATTTGTAGGAGTGAGACAACATAATGTGTAATAGCTCCTTTCTAAAAAAACAGATGTGTCCATGTAAATGGACACCACATAAATTACTATCAAAAATGTAAATGGCTGAACAAGAAAAGGATTGCACATACGATAAAAACATTTTAGTACAAATAATAAAGTGACATTTCCACCCCGCAGGATTTATGGGTCTTCAAGACATGGGTACATATGTAACAATGCATGTAATCTGCATGCGAAATTACCATGACTGTGTATGCATATGCACTATTAGCAGGTGTGAATGGCCAAAAAGGTAGCTGTCTATTTGCATCATGGTAAACAGACACAAAAATTAAGCTCACATCTGCATATGCATTACGTAGCCAGGACAGTTTTAACTTTTGAGTACCAGATCTACAAGGTCCAACTGTAACATGGCTGAAGTCATATTACATTCTAAAATGAAAGAGTTGGTGTAAACATAACAATCACTAGGTTTTCAAAATGCATACTTGCATTTCTTTTATTACCGAAGTCAGCCTTCTACAGTGTTGCATACAATTCATGAGCAAATGGGGTATGATGTATACCTGCAAAGCTTGATACTAATATCAAGAAAACTCAAATACACATTTTGCCTAGACTCAGAATTTAATCTCATTTCTTAGATAAATTAAGCTTTTTTTTTTTTATTTTTTTTTCCTATTTTTTTCCTGTTGTTGTTCTTTGAGAGAAAATATTTTATTTTAGGACATTTATCACGTAGCCAAACAAAATCAATTGCATTGAAACTATTATGTTTGGAGTAGCATCACCCAGCTTTGTGGAAAAACATGGGCTGGAGCACAGCCACTTGACAAACAGAAGATTGACTGCTGGAGTAATATTAAGTAGCAAATGGTGACATCTGAAATCTAATGCTTGTATGTGTTATGTAGTTAAGGAATGAAAATATAAATAGAATTTCAGAAGTGTTTTGGGCAAATTTGCTACACAGCTTCTCTCAACTTCAGTCAATGTGGGAAAGTAGTACTAGGCACGGGGTATTTGCTTGTACTAGTAGACTAGATAAAGGAACTCGAGATAACTGGAATTGCACTCATTCAATTCTGAAAAAGTAAATAAAAATGCTATCTTGGATTTTTACTGCCTTTTAATTGCTTACTACTTCCTAATTAATTTCTCCCTTGAACTGATCATCTTTTATTGCATTTTCTGTTTTATAGCTACCACAGTTCAGTTTTCTTTTGCAAGTTAAATTTTACTAAGTTACTGGATGACAAATATGTTATTGTGGTAGTTGTCATGTCACCAGTAATTAATAAGCATTCACCTTAATTTTTATTATTTTTTTGGTTTCTGAGATTATTTCAAGGAAGCAGTTTCCCCTTCTGCTTGCTCACAGAACATGCAGCATATTCTTAATGTTCTCTCACATGTTAATTTAACATTCCTGGTCTCACAGCACCTGTTTTCTTAAAAAATATTTACTGATCTTTGGTTCTGATACCAGGATACTGAGTGTCGGATTAAGAGAGTTCTGATGTGAGTGTAAATCCAAAGACACAGCCTGGCGTCTGCTGAGTTACTTTGCATTTATCTCAGTAGCACTGAAATCCAACCAGAAACTGGAATCTATTTCTCTTTGCATAGGATCCTGATTTTCTCTAAGGATATCACTCAAAGCTAGAGAAGGATTTATGTCAGGCATTTTAGATTGGATTCTAGATTTCCTGAATCAACAGCAAAAAATTATGTAGTGAATTTGCAGACTGTTACGTATAGGTCTAGCTCAGGCAGTTCAGGGCTGTGAGCCTCGTACCCGAAGTAACCCTGCAGGCACATGCAGAGCACCACTCATCTCCCATCTCTGGTCCTGGCCCTGTCTGGAGCTCTGGTGAGGTCTACAAAAAGTGTGTTACTGAAGGATCAGACTCTACTATCCGTTAATATGTGTTAATAAAAAGAAATCTATTAACAAATTGCCTTTAAGCAAAAAAAAAAAAAAAAATTCTTAATCCTCCGTAATAGTCATGAAGCTGTAAATGGCACAAGGGAAAATGTAGTCACAATGCTGCAATCCTCAATTCAGACCACAAAGGACAACAAAAGTTATACTTCATTTTCCTCAGGAATTACTTACAGTCATTTTAAAGTCAGTACACTCTAGCTAAGTAGCTAAAACTACTAGCTATCTATATGAAAAGAGTAACTAAATTATAGGCATTTCTTTATTCCACCATAGACTGACATGTACTGACAAGACAGTTTGTTTGCTTTTATTGTTCAAAAGCCCCAAAGTCTTTACTGTCTGCTTCTCCACTTGTCTTAAATGTTTGATTAAGCACTGTGAGAATTGTCAGTATTGATAAACTTCTTTCCAGTACATTAAGCACTCTAATCCTTTACATTCCTACTCTATCTCCATTGCCAAGACAGCCAGCTTCCTTAGCACTTGATTTTGGGCCAGTATTTGTATTAGAAATGGGCTATAAATAAAAATGAATGAAATAGCAGGAAAAATTGTTTTTGTGCATCCGAAAAATTCTGACAGAAACCATATGCAAAGGGCTCTGCTGGTTCTGTAATCACAGGAATGAATTATTTCATGCTATCTAGTACACTAATTAAAACAGGTAATTAAACTCGGCACTTTTTTTCCCCTCATTTTCTAAAAATCTTAATTTTGATAAGTGGCAACACTATCCTTCCTTCACAAGCACGAAATAAGCAGAAGTCTTCTGGTGTCTGGATTAGAGCGCGTGTTTATTGTGATAATTTAATAGCAGGAGATTCAAATCAGGAAGTTCAGAACTCAGTATGAACTCCTGTCATTTTTTAAAACAGTTAGGCAGCATTTTGGTTTTATTTTTTATCACATTCCTTTCTCCCTACTGTTCTAACACTGAAATTTCTCTCTTAGACTAGGATGTGTCAAAAGCTATTATCAATGCATAAGATATTTAATTTAGAATGAAATTTGAGTACGTGTCACTTTATTTCCACTTTGTCTTTGAATTTCTCTTGGTTGAACTGTGAGAACAGGAGCACATTTCAGGGCAGCAGGGACATGCTGTAAATAATGTACATTTATCTCAGTATTACACAAACATAACTAAATTTGGAATTTGTTTCCATACAATTAATCAGGACAACAATGCGAACTATATAGCTGTGTTAGCTAACAAAGTTTGCATAGCATGTTTGTGAACATTTCCCAAATTCAGAATTGCATGATTTCATCAGAATCAGTAATTCTGATTATCATTTATCTCTGGCCATACCATGAGCTATGTGAAGCAGCTCATGTTGTTCTTTTATTGTTCTTCATGTTGTTCTGTTATTCTGTTGTCCTTGCTGGGTGCTTCACTGATTTCCACTGGCTAAAGGTTTGGCTATATGTCTATAGGATGCTAACAGAAAATGTTAATACCTTCTCTTCTATATTTTGTGAATGTAAAACTTCTGTAAACTTAAGTAAGGAATTTGTATTCAAAACTTGTTTAGTCTATCAACATCAGAATCTATTTGGAAAATAGTCTACATTCACACAAGCTTAACCTGCCTATTTATCAAAAATGCTACAGAACCATGCCATTTCTAAATAAATCCTGGTACACATATATTTGTTCTCAGCAAAGGCTGACCAAGTTCAGTGTATCATCTCCATGCTTCTCTCTCTAAAAGATGACTTGGGAATGCCATGTGCAACATGGCGAACAACAGTGGTTAGCCAGGGCTAAAGTGTAAATACCAGGTCCTAGCCCTGTAATCTTTACATGGATGTTTCTAAGGACCACAGTAGGTATTTTGCCAGAGTGAAGGCAGGAAGATCAGGCTCCACAGTGCAATTTTATATGAAAATGAAGTAGATGAGATACTTCTATCAGGCTCATTTAAAATAAAATAGGAGGGCTACCTTTTGTCTGCACTACTAATAAGAAAAATATGCTCGAATAGAAGGTAATCATAATAAGGTATGTCCCCATTTTCTCAATTTTGCCCAGTTTTCTTTGATATGATTATGGATTTCGGATATAAATGCTATTTCTTCAGGGTGGATTTATAAATTCTGGAGATATAGATCCTTCTAGTACATATGTAAGAATTAACCATTTATACATAGGGGAAGAGAAAGGGTAGAGAGACATACAGAAAACAGACCGTGTAGCAAGGAACATTGTGTCTGCAGCATTCTTCATAAATAACTTGAATCACACAGAATTGCTAGAGATTATTTTAATGGCTCGACCCTTATGCTGTTATGGTAATTATAGAAAGAGTTTTAAGCCCCTCCACCAGGGAAATTATGCATTGAAATAGTGAGATTTCGTAATGATTTTCAATTGTTATTCAAAATTCTTTATCAGAACTTTGGGGATTAATAGTTCCAGTACTTTTTTTCTTCTGAAGAACTATAAACAGTGCTTAAAAAAAAAAACAGCAGAAAACATGCAGTACATCTAAAATTGATGCAACTCTATTGATTTCAGTGAAATGGTGCTGATTTACCCCGAATGAATTCCTAGCTCATCTTTTCTACGTGTAGGAGAAAACTATTTTAGCATGAAAGGCTCCTGGATATGTAGGGAGGTACTTTAGGACAGTTAAGGCCATTTAAGTCCACTGTTTGCCTGCTGGGTTAGGGAATCAGTTAAGGTTACACATGTCCAAAGATTCTCAGCCTGGCCTTTTCTTTCTTTCCTTGTGGAAATTCTTTCCAGGAAGAATTTATGAAGTTAGCAGCTTTCTCTCTGATTTCTGCACATCCAGCAGTTAGGTCAGACCGGCAGCAGGTACCTGAGCACTCATGGTGTTTTGTACCTCTGCACTGACTTCAGTCTGGACAATAACAGACAGATCTTTGGCAACCCGTGGTGATTCACCATGCCACAGTACATTTTCTGTTTCGGAGTGAGGTACTGAGCAAGTTTACACAGTCATTTTGGCCTTTTTATTTTCTGCAGCAGGGTTGATGAAGTAGAATTAACGACTACCACCTCTGGTTTTGCTGCGGAGTAGCTGCTCCATCAGAATGGAGATTGCATTCACTACATTCAACAGCAAAGACTTTACTCCCTTAATTTTATTTACTTATTTGTGAATGAGTATTTAACTCTGCAACACATCCTATTAATTTCAAGTTAGAAATTCACATAGTGCTACTTATCACATGAGGATATAATCTGACTCTGTAAAGGTTAAATATATAGAAATAAAAGGTCTGTTTATAGAGCAAGAAAGCTATCATGAAAGGTGCTCCTGTGAATGATCTGATTGTAGGAGTAGATACTGCACAGTTGAGAGACAAAAAGGGTTTGTCTGCATATGGAGATGGTACTTTCCAGTTCTCTGTAAATTGACGTTGCAACTTAATGTTCACTTGCTGCCTCTTGTAGACAAGTCCTGAGATAACTGTTCATATTAAAGAAGCTGTTATTTCTTTAATAGGAATCTTCTATCTCACTGAAGCAGTACATTAAAGACAGATTAGAGGAAACCCTGCTAAAACCTGCTAAACCGATGTAAACAAAAATGCCAGGGTATTTTACACACATGAGAATAATGATACAAGACTTTTCCAAGTACGATAACATCACTCCTTGTATCACACTAAATTAATAACATCTCTCAAGCACCTGCCCAAACCAGAAGTCTTTCCAAGAGACTAAGCATAACCTCTCTCATTAAATCAGCATTCAGAGGGCTAACTAGCAGATGCTGCTGACATGAACCCAAATGTAATCTCTTTAACCTTGTCCTGTGGGGAGCAGACAAGTCATGACCGAGTAATTCCAACTAAATTAGATTTTATGTGAAAGTGTATAATCTAAATTAAATTTGATTAAAATGATTCACTGATTTGTGTTTGCTTTTAAAGGCTCTAATGTAGCCAAGGTGACCAGTTTTCAGTAATCTATGTAATCAGATCAATTTATTTTTACATGATTGGATCAAGATTTTTTTATCCAGTAGATTTTTCTATATTAATCATATTTCTCTTGAATATCTCTGGATAGATTAGGTGTTTTCTATTCAGACAGAGGCTCTTTGTAATTCAATTTTCATCATGTTAATGAAGAAAATGGAGAAATCTAACTGTGTGGTGAATATAAAAACGTGATGTAAAATATCGAGAAGTAATTGCAAGGAGAGAATCATCAGGTCATCATCTGATCAGAGGACAACATCAAATACAAAAGGTTGAATGAGACGGGTGAATCAGAAAGAGCTAGGGGAGAGATTTCTTCTGTTTTCCTATCCCAAAGACCTGTTTAGTGGGAGGTTTTGCTCAGCATAGACTCAGTGCAGCAATGGGAGTGGAATTCTGCAGCTGCCTGCTTGGGTAGTAATAAATTTCCTGGGCTTAACCCCTTCACATCCTCTTCCCATCCTGGGAACTTATACAAGTGGGGTGAATCTTGGTCACTGACTTTATTAACATTTAACATCTCAATTGAATACGGTGAGTACTAGTTAGTGGCTGTACTAGCAACACATAGTCTGCAATCAACAAAAAGCATATAGGTACTGATTATGTTTTACTAAATTAATTTATAAAATTAATGATAATTTTATTTAGTGTATAAAGTTGGGGGTTACTGTGTGCTGAATGTAACTGTTTAAATTTCAAAGGGAAGAACACAGATCCTATGCAAAAATTCTTGTAATCTATGAAAAGCAGCAGCTGTGACTACTTTTTCAGACACTGTTTGTCCTATGATGGCTCCAGTTTTTTCTTGGGCATCATATATTTCCACATATATTTCCAGTTTGAAGGCCCTGCTACAGATCCACAGCCCTACAGTAAACAGGAAGGCTCTAGGTCATTTTTAGAGACATATATTTAATAGATCTGTAACTGTGCCTAGTTATGATAGTATACTTGAAGTTTGTGCTAAGTTTTACACATATTAAAAAGTTGTAATTCAACGTGTGGAACATAAACATTAGTGAAGTCATTGGAGCCACTCTGATTTTGAAGGTGAGATACAAAAGCTCTTTGGGGAGTTAGGAAACAAGAATGGATGAGTGTTGTTCCAAGGAAGCTTATAATAACCCTTTGAGAAAGAGAATATCATCAAAATTGTGCGTACGACAAATGCTCTTTCACTGGATCTACACCAAAGGGTAACAAAAGTAATGACAAGAGAACCTGCAGGTCTTAAAAGCAAACACATAACTTTTGCACCAGACTAGTAATTTCAATTACATTCATTCAAATTCAAACTACAGGTTTATTTTGGTGAAGTTTGTGACCAGCAAAAATTAAGTCCTTTGCAGAACTGTCTTAAACAATTACTAGTCATTGTTACTATAAAGAATAGCCCCTTAGTTTTCATATCTAGAAGATTGAACCCTTCACCATGATTAATAAAGTCTGGTTGTTATCTACTTTTGTCATAAAAATTGATATACAAAAGAAACAGTCTGAGAAAAACAAAGGTAAAATGCTTGCATGAACATTTGTACTGACACTGCTAATTAAAAGACTTAAGTTATTAGTCTTTAAGAGAAAAAAAAAAGAAACAAACAAGTATAATTTGGTGGATTAATTTTATGTTCTGTACTATTTAATCAAACTATACCTTTTAGTGAAAATGACAAATCTGAGTTGTCAGGCTATGGTTGATAAGAAAGATAAAGGTCATATATTTTAATGTCATAGAAGGTCTTATTAAAGGAACCCTAATTACATTAGGTATCCATGAAACATTAATTAAATACTGTCTGAAATAATTAGGTCTAAGATACTGATGGTTTAATTAAACTCAGTTTTTTATTTTATAAGAAAACTACAGGTCCGGTATCAGTCTGTTGGCAGGATAATTGATAACGTGTCAGAAGAGCAAAATAGTAACCTTGACCAGCCACATTGGAAGGACAATACGGTGAGCAGGTTGTCCTGCTAGCCACACCTTGGGGCGATTAAAACACACAGTGTGATGGATTTATTTCAAAAGGTACAGAAAGCAGAAGAATAAGAAACAGAGAGTTTGGAGTTCTCAACTTGTATAAAATATCACAGCATATCAGATGGTAGTTCCTAACCTTTTAGCTCTGCTGAGATTCTTTGCAAATTTTGGTGAAGATTCTGTGTCTTATCAAGTAGGACTTCTACAACATATAGAAGATGCAAGCCTGAAAACCTGGTTTTATATGTCTAACACACGCCCACAAAAGTTGCAAACCCTTCTCCTATTCCCTTATATGAAGAAAAAATGACTGTATAAACAAGCTAACGATTCCATTGCATTCAGGAGGTCCTGACAACTGCATTGTTATATATATGTAGATAAAGCATGGCTGGTTGCAGATCAACTGGAAAAGTGCTTTCCTGATCTTTAAGAATGAAATGTCATCCCTTATCTAAATGAAGTTCATACAGAAAACAGTATCTGAGATTATCTGAAAAATGAGTACTGGGAAGGCAAGAAATATATATGGTAAATGTGTGCATGGACTAAGGCTGTGATGGCATTTTGAGGAAAAAGAGCCTCTTCCTGTCTCTGCCATGACTGGGAACATAGTCTATATGGCATTACAGAGATGGACTCTGTGTCTTGCTTCTGAACACCCATTTCCAATGGTAAGAGAGAACTGAGCTCTTCACTTCTCTTTGATTTGCCAAGCTGGTTGGCTGATCTCAGACAAGCAAACCTTCACACGTCAGTTATTCCTCTTGTAAAACGCAAAGGAACATCATAATTTGCCTCTTAATCGTAAGGAGGACTTCCTAATGTCTACAATGGATACTTCAGCAGAATTATTATAGAAATACATCATCGATCAGAGGCAGTCTCATGCCTGCAGTGAAGAACCAACTTCTTCAAGATCAGCAATCACCAAGAGTTACAAAGACAGTTTAAAAAAACACCATTTCTCGATATGTACACTGTCTAAATAAGAACAATGTTCCAATTAGCCTGGACAACTAACACTGGTGACATGTAGGGTACCAGATAAAGAGAATAGGATAATCTCTTTATAATTAAAACTCACATGCCTCCTAAACTTCACTTTCCACATTGAGGACTTTTTAGTTTTTAAAGGGAATGTACTTGTCACTATACAACTAAAGAGATTTAAACAGATAAAATATCAGACTAGAAACCTCTTCTAATTTGTATTATACAGAGTAAAGCTGAACCAACAAAGGAACAACTATCTTACCCTCTTGATAAAGTTGTACCAGTTCTAGTGTCCACTAAAATCAGATCATTGAAGAGATTATTATTTCAACATCAAAAATAATAAATGTTCAAAGAACCAAAATTCCATCTTAACTATAATTGGGAGGATGTCATCTTTTTGCTGACTGCAGTCATCATTATTATGGCACCTGATGAATACCCATATTTTACAACAGATTTGTGAATGGTTTCAAAGCGCTAAGGAAATGTTAAGCTATTGACTCAATAACTAGTCGATCTCTTAATTCATTTCAAAAAGATAGCTCTACAATAAATATAGCAATTGACTTGTCAGTTGTACACTTGTGCAAAGGCAGGGTGTTTTATATATTGTATATGAAAAATGCGACAGTTGTACTGGGCACTGTACCTTTCTGTTTACTGCTGCTTTCATGTCTTTCTCAAGATGTTCATCAAACATTTCTCTTAGTCTTTCTCAGTCTTGAATCTCCTTTCATTAAAGATGAAGACTGAAATATAAAGAAAATAAATTTTTAAAATCAAATGGAATTGTTGTTTTGTATGTTTTTTTAAAGAAAGCTTGTTCAAGTCATTCAAAAGACAAAAATGGTATTTAAAGTTTAATTATTTTCCTCTGCAAATTCTGGATGACATTTATTCCTAATTTGTGATGTAAAATAGTCCTACATATTATGCTACCTAATTGCTTGTGCCATCTGTGTAATGCTGTCTGTACAGGAATCTGTAACCCCTCCAGGTAGAAGTATAATTTTTTAATGAAGTTTTTCATTAAGTCCTATCCCTCTTACAGGTAGTGTTATAGTAACCAGTATAACAATGGTTAATGTGTAATGTTTCCAAACTATTAAAACTATAAGCATAATAAGCATATTAGGTACCAATGAGAAATGTAGAAAGAACACTTTTCTTATTAGTACACCATTCAAAAAAATTCCATCATTGCCCCAGTATCAGAGTATGGGTATAAAAATGACATTTTTTTATTCCCAAAGTTTTAATTTCCACTTAAATTGCCTTTTCAAATGTTTCTGAGATACTTTCTGAAACACAGAAATCTTTAATGTATTTGACAGGAATATAGTTGTGTAAATACCACTCAATAAGCATTACATGTCTACCAAAGAGGTTGCAATCTTATGCACGTACACTCACACGTATATTGAAGGTATTTAAAGGTCATTGTTTGTCTGCAGACAGGACACAGACAAAGCAGACAGAGGCACTGAAAAGAGTCCAGGATTTGGGACAAAGAAGCAAGCAGATGAATTAATGTGAAACTGATAATACTGCGTCAAACACAACCTTGTTAGATAGAACACTGATAGAATACCTAGATGTTCTGTCCAGAAGGGTACCCCACATCTCAGTTTTATTTGTTTGGTGTCTAATGCCAGTATTAGTACAGTACCCATTCTGGTATGTATGATCTTTTCCCATACTCAGCAGTATCTTTGGTTCATGAATATAGCTTCTCAAATCACGAGTCGGAATCAATACTTTTGAGTCCTTACTTATATTTGCTGCCCTTGTAAATGTCTACCTTTTTCTTTGACCGTGATGAAAAAACAACAACAACAACAACAAAAAAAAAAACAACTAAGTATTTTAAGTAAGGAATATTAAAGGTGATGCATGGTGAAGGCATTAATTAATTCATTATACAAGATGATGGGCCAGATACTGCTCTCCTAATTTAGCCAAAATACTGGCTGCAATGGAAATTTTGTTTCAGTTTCTCCAACAGGATCAGGTACTATATACAGTACTATCCCTTTACATCATTGTAGTAATCACATCGTTTAGAGAAATTATCTCTCTTAGTTCTTTTCAAAGTTAAATTAACTGTCAACAAATGAGATAGAGAATAAAAGGAAAAACAGCTGTGTTTTACCTGTTTTGCCACCTGTTAACTGAAATGCATGAATAAACTGAATAGTTTTGAGGAATCCTTAGATTTCCTGAAAATGGCATATAGAATATTAGCTTCCATTCAAAGATACATGGGTGACTGAGTTTATATAAGCTAAATTACAATTACCCCATACGCAAAATAAAATTATATCAGACTGTGAAGACAAGGAGTTTAAAGCAAAAATATTTTAAAAGCTTTTAATACCATAATTCCTGATAGAAACAAGCTTGAACATTAACAATAACACATCTTTTACTTGAAAATTCATAAGCTGTGCATACATTTGCTACAATTTTTCACAGATATTTCTGAATATTGCTTTTTGACTTTAAAAGCAATGCAGATCCAGTATGATTTTCTTTATGTGAGCAAAGATGTTTTGCTAGAGATGTCTCAGGGCACGCAGCTATCCACAAAACTGTAAAAGTCCGCAAAACAACCTAGCAGAAGCAGATCTACAATTAACAAACAAATCTGACAAGGCAGTTGCTGGATCTTTACTTATTTTTACATTACAAGCACTTACCTGATGTCTCGTGCAATATGCTATAAAGATATTTCCTAAAAGATTTTGGCAAATGAATTATGTAGCTGAAATGTAATAACGAAGGTAGAAATTTGTCCTGTTATCAGTCACACACATTCAAGCAGAAACCCAGTGCAGCACAGTAGATAGAACTATAAGCTCTGGGATCTTCTCATTCAACCAAGATTGCTTCATACAAAAGTTGACAATACACTACTGAAAGCCATTGTTGATATTCAACATTTTTTAAATAGCTGAACAGAATAGACAATAAGGCATGAAGGAAAACTTGGATAGGAGGCTGGCCTGGAGTCTGGGTTCAGATAGGAAAAAACATTAAAAATGGACAATAAATATGTGATTCTCATTTTTAATTGCTCTGTAAATGGCAATTAACTGATCTTCACCATGCTGAAATTCCACTCCTTTTACAGAAAGAACAAAATACAATCCATATTTTTTTTTTTCATCTATTAAAGTCTAGGTACAGTTTAAAATACTGGCACTGAGACAGATGCTTCCATGGTTCACAAACACCATTCGCTAATGTAAATTAAGGAATTTACAAAATCACTGGAAGATCCTCCCATCAATTGTTAGAGACCCATCTGCCCAGGCTGAGGAGATTATACATTTCAATCCTTACATCAGAAAAAGGATTCATCTGAAATACTTTTTAAAAATCTGAAAAAATATGTATTTTGTATTATCTCCTACCCCTCTATTTCCTCAATTAAAAGAGATCATACCACTATGTCTATTACAGTCCTTGAAGAATTTTACAAAACTTTAGAGACATTGGGGATCATGGTTTATTCAATCAGCTGTTTGTATTGTGTTTGTCTAAGGTTTTGGTGCTTTAGGGTAACATTCCCTGTTATACCCTATATAACTCTGAAATCTGAAACACTACAAGCAGATGTGTTCTTTCCTAAAGACACATCTGGAATACCCTGTGGAATACATGATGCTTAGCAGCTGCTAAAGGACGTATATGAGTTTAAATTATTTCATATCTAGATATTCCAGCAAAACTTTCTGTACTTTTTACTCCGTGGCTCACATGTATGCTTGCCTCTGGTTCCTCTTTGGATTTCATTGTGTTCTGCTTCATCCATGCTGTTTTCAGCCTGTCTCTGTCCATTTTTAATGGAGAACATTGTCAGATTATTTCAAGCCAAACCAAACAGTTAATGATGTATGTTGGTAGAGTAATTTAGCAGGGATTTTTGTTAAAACCTGTTGCACTAACTATAGCCTTAAATTTAGACTGTGAAAGGTAACTGCACTTTACAGTGCATCTTTCTCTTTTGTTTTCAGATAGTCTTACAAGGTTTACTGCTACAATCTAGACATTACCTAGGATACTTAGACTTCCTTGAAGAAAGGACATTGCTTGCTTTGTCTATATTATATCTGAGCTGCTTGTTCCAGGAAAAGTCTGAAAGCCAAGATGTGTCCAACTGGGCACCAAGTCCGCACATTGTCCTCTTCGTCAGTCTGAATTCAGTTTGAAATCGAGTTGCTTACAAATACTGTCTGTTCTGCAGCAAAACCCTTCCAGAACCATCTCATTTGCCACTGGTGTGACTAATGCAAGGACTGATCTACTGATGATTCTGAGCAGACTGCCAGGCAGCAGAGAAGAGTAGGCTTGAGTATGTTTTTAAAGGACCTTTGGCTGTGGTCCTCTTAAAATGCTTTCCCTAAAGGCAAAGACCAGCTGATGAATACTTTGCTCTCCTGCAAAGTCCAATGGACACAACCCTTCAATTTATGAGTCACATTCAAAGGTGACAGTCCTAGAAGACATTCCCCATTTTAGCTGTATTTGACAAATTGTCTATCCTGACATGTATTGAATTGAAGACACTTTAGTTCAAAGTCCATCGTATGAACTTTGTATAAACCAGAAGGTTTGCTGAAGAAGGTTTGCACACAGCAGCTGTGAATAGAAGTGCTCAAATCACTTTGTCAAGCACAGAATGCCAACAGAAGCACTGAGTGAGAATTACACCTATAGGGACTTTACGTCTCTACAGCTGAAAGTGTCTCATAAACTCACCTGCTAGATTTTTGCATGTTAGAATTTTAAAACTAAGAACACAGAATAGATAAAACTACACTGATCTTTGTAAAGCTAACACATTCTAAACAGTCAAATCCTGCAAGGTGTCCAGACTACCATGAGAAGTATTTTCTAAGTTAAAAAAAGAAAAAAAAAAAAAAAACAAAACATTTTTTTTTACATCAGAAAGAAATCAAACGCAAGCACAGTATGTTTTGCTTTACAACTGGCTTTCAAGTCTAAGTCACACAAAGGTACATAGAAATTAATTTAAATTAGTTCCATTGATTTCAATTAACTTATCTCACTGATGTCAGCGGAGATGTTCATGTGCTTGCAACAAGCCTACAGGATTGCCACTAGGAATATGACATCTGTATTGAACACTATTGCCTTTTCCCTTGTTCCTATGAGATTACTATAACAACTTCCAGCACGAAACCTAAACATAAGATGTCAATATATAATTTATATTATCTTATTACATTATCTTTCTTCCTTCTTGTTACTTAAAATGATTCCTTTTCATGGAGATTTGTGATCTAAACAATTACATAAATATCTAAATTTCTCTGGGGCACTGAACACTAACTGGCTGGGGCAAAAACTGTTTTTGAAATAGTGCTCATATGGAAACTGAGTTCTAAATGCACTATGTGCTACACTCCAAAGGTATGTGAGAAGAAATCAGAATATGAACCTGGGCTCTTTCTCTATCTTAACCAAAGTGATGAATCACAGCACACCTCAGCTTTCGCAAGAGGTAGAATATTTGAATAAGGAAAGGAAACTGCCACTTGTTTTCCAGGTCAGATTCCTCCTGTGTTATTGCATAGATGTTATAGATACATTGTCTGTTTAAAATTTGTCTGTTCTTAAAAGGATAAAAAATTCTGTTCTCAAACCCCCAGTGTTTCACACAGTGGAATTCTAAAATTGTCAGTAATAATTCTGTAAATTATGTCTACAAGAAAATTGCAGTTTTATCCTTCTGAAGGAAAGTATTATTTTACTTCATAGTTCAGTGTTCATCTCTGAAAATAACTTACTGGGTTGCTCTTGGCAAATTCACAAGCTGCAGTTGTCAGGACTATCATAAAGTTGTATGCAACATCAATTTAACGATAACATTACACTGGTTTTCTCTCTAGTCTTGCATGGAGCCTGTGAATTTGTGGGAAAGAGATATTCAATACCAATGTATTCATGAACAATGAAGAAAATGACAGATCTGTGTTCTGAGGACATAACATACACCTTGTCCACATTTCATTTGGATCCTTTCAAACAACTGCCAATCCTGCTTTCAGATAAGCATAGAACATTACATGTATTCAGTAACTGTTTAAATTATTTTAAAGTTTTAGGTTACCACTTTAATTGCAAAGTCTTAATTTTCCTCTCTTACTGAAGCCCTGATTTGAATTCTTCTCTCATTGTTATAATTTTCTGTGATATAAGCCTGCTATAATTTAGCACTCAACTGCATTGAATCTCATTATGAAGTCTCATCTTATATCACACAGAGTATATCTGAGTATAACACACAAAATGCTTAGCTTGTAAGGACAGGGAGCTTGTCATCTCTTTAATTTGATCACCACTGTGAAATTTGGGATAAAAAAAGTTGGACCATAATGGCAAGATAATGCAAAATATCCAGATTTTTTAAATGAGTGACACACTATGCATTTCAGAGATAGAGATATGTGTGACCTTCACAGAAGTTAATTAAATATAGAGAAAAGCAGTATGATTTTTTTTTTCTCTAAGAAGCTTGTATTTCAAATGTCCCTGACCCTAACTAATAGATGGGACAGTCCAATATGTCTGCTATTCCCCATACAAGGTCCTCTTGAATAATTTCCTACTAGAGATCATCAGAGTGAGGATGCCCTCTGTTGCTCAAATTTTTACACATTTAAAGGAAATTGTCTTTTGCTAGTCCACATGTGACATTACATTTTGTCTGTTTCCAAGACATCCTGGTTAGATGTTAACTCGGACGTTTGTGTTGGCCTTGAAATACTATCTAATTATTTATTCCCCTAATGCCACTATCTTAAATTAGCAGTAATAAGTATACAGACTTTGGTTTACTGAATTCTTTTAGAGCAGTCAGAACAACTGTTAGAAATAACAATGCACAGACCAGCATTTTTGTCTCCTTGGCGGAGTAACAGTAACTACAAGAAATCACAGACTGAAAATTCAGTTTATGTCTTACAGTAATACTAAATAAATGATTATGAATAAGCTAATATATCAGTGTTTGCTAGGCAGTCTTTTCAAACTTGAGGCAAGTTATTTCTTGTACATTAATTGCTTATGAAGTATGCAACAGCTAAAATAAGTTACTTGAAATGACACAGACCTATATGAAAGAAGGAAACTCTTAAGAGTTGGATGGGGGAATAACTTTCTCATTCTACTATGTGTTTCAGTATTTTCCCAGATTTCACATTCTAGACTGACGTAGAACAACTAATAAATGCCTACCTCTACCCCCCAAAAAACTTACAGAACAAACAACAGCAAGAAAAAATAAACCACTCCAGAACTCTGAAGCCTGCAGCAAAAGCAGCACTGGTATTAGGGTGCTTACCGATGCTATCAGAGACATGGTTCACATCCTTGTTTTCCTAGCCTGTTGCACAGCAGCTGAGTACCATAAGCACCATGCTTCTAGGCAGTCTGAGACAGCACCCTTTTGTCTTCCTTATTGGACCTCTTCTACTTTGCAAACTAATTAAAAAATATTTCCATAAGAACTAGAACACAGATCTACTACAGGTCAAGAGAATGATCTAAGCATGGTATGAAAGACTCTGCATCAAAAGACTATATATTTACACCTATAAATACTTTAAATACTTTATACTTCTATTTTGGAAATCACATTTATAAAAACAATTGCAAATACATTTTAGTTGAGGAAAGTTAGAAAATGCTAACAATAAGTGGCTAAATATTGCCACTTACACAGAGGCACACTTTTTTCTAGCACAGTTACGGGGCATTAAGATGTGGAGGTGGACTTTGGGGAAAAGATGCAATAAACAGTGGAGTCTTTTTTTTTTTTTTTCAATAATTTTTCATAAAAATATCTACGGAGAGGCCAAGTTACCAGTGTTGGATGTTACAATGTATTTGATTAATTTTTTCTTTTTTTAATATAAAATTGTCAGATAATCTTGTCCTGCAAAAATACTACATTTTAAAATTCACCGTAGAGCTGTCAGGCACCCACAGCCTCTCAGAGCTAGAGCTGGTACTGAGCTTGTGCTCCTTGTCAAAATTTAATGAGACGACCAGTTCTAAAATAATTGAATTTTCATATCAGAGCGAGCCAGGATTACTCAGACAATAAAAATGCTGAGTCCTGTACTGTTACTGGCAAATACCTTTTGCTTTGCTCATGAAATCAGTATGTAAATGTTCGGGGTTTGTATTTAAGGCATCTTATGCATTTAGAGTTGTAGTACTAGCAATAATTTCAAATGGTGCCGTTGATAAGTAGCTGGGTGGGTTTTTTTATAATGTTCAAACTGTAATTTGTTTGGTGAATCAGGATAAGCACTTGGTTTATATTTTATATAAATGTTAATGCAGTTGCAGTTTAATTATGTTTCTTAACTTTTAACATTTCAAAAGTAGAATTCGAAGAAGACCACTCCATCAGATTGTCTTGCTTTCATGGAATACTTGCATGAGTACAGCCTCACTGACTTAGGACTTTAAAAAGTAGAGCTGTCCAGAAAGTTAGTGCCTGCTACAGGCCAGGAATATATCCTGTGCTCTGTATATTCCTCAGCTTGCAGGTTGAAAAGTCAGAGACAAAAGGTCCCCATCAGAAGTAAAAAGGAATTTTAAAACAAAACAAAACAACAACAAAGGTACAGAATGGTTTAGATGACTTATATGAAAGTTTTGAGCAAAAATAAAACATACCTCTACAGCAATTGCTACTACAGAAATGGTGAATGGAAATGATTAAATGGATCCTCAATATATTGTAAAGCTGTTACTGACAACTATTTATCTTATTGTTTTCCAGAGGTTACTATGTAATTTGAAGTATAAAACTGTAGGAATAAGGGTATTCAAAGTTTTCAGACAGGCCAGATGTCTCTGAGTGTCTTAGCAAGAGGAGTTTTGCATGACTGCTCAGTTTTACTGAATTGTAAAACATGTATTTGGCCAACTATAATTCGCGTGGAAGAGCTACTGAAGATCTCATAGCATGTAAATGCCTCTGATCCATTATCACATCATACTTCCTAGTACATATCTACCCATGACACACACCAACCCATCATCATTATTTAAAGCAGAATTATTTAGCTGCACACATTGTTTTGTTTCCCAGCTCACTTAGTTTAACAGATATTCATGTGTAGGTGCCTGATACACTGGAAAAATCTATAAAGGAGGAAGGAGTACAGAAAATACATTACGAAGCTCAAAAAAGTTTGTGAAGCAAATTCCAGTGACTAATAAAAGATTAAATGGAAAAAAAAAAAAACAAACACCTCTTCTCCATGGTTGTTGTCCAGCATCCTTCCATTAGTCAGGGAGGAGACTGCATTGCTTGATGGGAGATGTAGTTCAGTCCTGAATGTCAAAATTGAACAGTGTAGAAATGTAGGAAAGATGTAATGTAAAATAATAAGAATCTAGCTGTTAATAAGAATCTATCAGTGTCGCTGTTTTTACTAACGAGGCATCACTACATCACTACACCTTCTACTCGCCTTTTGCATTTACATGGGATTAACTTCCCTTAAAAGCGGTTCTGTAATAATATATCTTTTATATGTACACTTGTGACCTTACCATGCTTTCAGTGAAAAAAAAAATGCTCATTTATATGTATCAACTGCAATATGCATTTTGTCCCATGGTGGAAAAAAGGCAATGAGTCACTAATATGGTCTTTTAGCCCTAAAAGACTTTAATACCCCTTTCCTTATCTTAGATCAACTTTATTATAATACAGTAATTACATAGAAAAAAAAAGTAATGATCCTAATGTCAGCCACATTTAACCTCCTTTGATCTCCCAGGATTCTTTGCACTAGGGGCTCAAGGAAAGGCCTTCTCTGACTTCTTGATAACTGAATGAGTGATTATCCTCCTTGTTAATGGGCAATGATATAGGAAACTCTTCCATATGTACCGAATATTCATGAGGGGCTGCACAAGCTGAGATAAGACTATAAGATGCCACAAGCAATCACTTATAAGAACACTAGGAAAAAATATTCACACTCGGGGACACTGCTAGACTTGGGGTTTCTGTGCTGAGGAAGATCGAGGGAGGAAGGGAGGAGGGCAGCTCCACTGCCATCCCCCTGACAGTTAATTTGGAGAGAGGACCAGCTTCCACCGATTGGCATTTCTATGGCTGACTTTTACTAGCGAAGTGCATATAGCAATGTGAACACCCTCACTACCATGTCAGAATGAGATTTAGTTTTACCTGGTAACTTAGCTCCAAACATGCACAACCAAGACAAAGCACAATTTGTTGAAGACGAAAACAAAACAAAACAACAACAACAAAAAACTGTTTAGTTTCTAACAGCCTCATATCCCACCTAAAAGAGGTTCCAAAGCTGAGGGTTGCAACTGTTCTCCCCTGATGATTCCCAAAAACCAATGCAAAGGCAAACCAATGAAACCAAACAAAACTTTGATTATTTTATTTTCCAATCTAAAGCTAAATCTGAACTGATGCCCTGAAGTTACTTGTGTTGAACTCAAACCAGACCTGAACCAAAACAACTTCAGCCACAGTAAATTCTGAAATTAACTGAAAGATGCACTGGTTTTACTTTTCAGCATTTACAGATTGATGGAAATTGATGAGGAACTTCAAGTGGACAGGCAAAGCAATCTATTTGCACAGTGTAAGCCTGAAACCCAGATTAAAAATACATAGTCACCAAATGGAGAGGCTCCTGCCTTTGCATCTGAGAGTCTCTGGGAGAGAACCTGCCTGTTGCAGAGAACTGAATGGGCCATGGTTGCTCCATCTTCATGCTTTATAGTTTGTAAGCATCTTTCTTTTATCACTGCCAACAGGAGTGAGCCACAAGTAAGTACAGAAATCTTACGCTCATTTTTGTGCATCATGTAGATATTCTGAATAGTATGATGCTGTAGTTCAGAGATACATATACATGTTGGGGCAAGGAAGAGGCTGAGGATTTCTCAGTATACCAACTACTGTACAGTGCACAAGCTGGGCTGAGCATGGACATTGCATCTGTTAAAGCATTTTTACAGAGGTTTCAACTACTCAGGTCAAGTGGAGCTGTGTTTAGGGGCTGCACACCAGTCTACACCGGCTGTATGCATGTGAATCAGGACATGCTCGCTTTTAGTGCAGCACCAAACAATATTTAGCCTTCTTTATGCATACGAAATACATTTTATTCTTTATTTCCCCTGTATCAATAGAAACATAATTTTTGTAATTTCTAAAAAAAATACTAGATTTGAAGACTATTTTTGCAAAAATCCTTTATCTGCCTCCCTTCAGAAGTGCTGCAAATCCTAACATGATTTATCGAATGTCCTTACTTCCGAAAGGCATTGTGGCTACTGAAATAATGAACTACTTGAAAGTCACATTTAATTTACTTCCAAAGAAACAAGCTAGCATTGCTCAAGGTTGCTGGGGAAACAGGAAAGCTGCTTTAGATCAGTTTGCAGCAGAGAAGACTTGCTGATATTTTGCAATTTGAACATGTTCATCATAACTTTAACAATCTCTTATTTTCAGAAACCTATTTCTGACTTTGAGTTAAATATTCATCTTCAGACCCACAGCGTTGCCTTGTTTTCAGTTGTGGATTCAGATTCATAAATCTGACTTAAAGATAAGCTGTTTATCAGAATTGTGTGCATATTTTCTTCTTTTAGGGCCTGTTTAATCAAAGAATGCATCCAATTTCAGCCCTAGAGAAGCCCACAGCAGGCACAAAATCTCATTTCTTGGGTTTCTACAGTACGAAAGTTGTATGCAATTTCAGCTGATCAGACCCTTTCCAAAATCTTTTATTGGTCACTCTTAGACTTCCCTGCTTTAAAGAAAAGTTCTAATAATTTCCAGAGTTGTAAAATGAAGTTACTGCATTCACTTACTGCTCTCCTATAAAGAAAGAGAGAACTGCGTTTGAAAGCAACATGCAAGTCTGTTGAATTCCGCTAATCCTTCTACTGGAGATAAATCAGAACATCTTTTTCCGTCAGTTGCAGCATACAGATATGATTTAATATGCACATATCCTCTGCTATCGAGTTTATTCCCAACTTACTGAAAGTTACAGTACTGACATCAATGGAGCAACAATGCCTCTCATCAGGTAGCCTGTCTTTGACAGTAAGGGAAGCTAATAGATGGAGGCATCAGTCAGCTTTTGATATAGATAACCTGACATAGTTCCTTTAGGTATAAAACTATGCCCTCCCTTGTGCAGCTGGGTTAACCATTTATAATGAGCTTGGATTTTACCAAGTAATTGGTGAGGCTAAGATTAGCTCTCAAGCTCTGCAATGCAATCAGACCTATGCTTATAGCTGGAAGAACATTTTCTCATAATACTCAGTTTTGTACAAGGGATCGATTCACTAAACTCATGTCAGTCATAAGAATTTCATGTGTAGGAATAAATGAGTTATCTGTGCATTATTGTTTAATTATTACATTATCTCCCTTTTAAAATCTCAGAATTATATCAAGCACAAATTAAGTTAAAAATGAACAAAGAAAACTATTAACCAAAATTAAAGTGCTTAAAATGATTGATGGTATTGAGTCCAGATTGCTTTAAATTAGTATCATAGGAACACAATTTAGAAAATAGCCTAAAACAAAAGATACATAATACCTACCTCTAATGGAGTTGCTGTACACATACGACTTTTTCTTTTTTTTCTCAGATACATAGCTAATAGATATATACCATCAGATAATTCTCCAGTTTTCCTGTCAATATACTTTTGGTTCAGATACTGGTAAAGAACACTACATTTTATCCCTATTGTTTGTTTTTTTGAAATAGGAATATTTTTGAAAGGGGAATAGCACATTAGAAATTTTGACCATGCCCCATTTGAACACAACGTAGATAATAAATAATAGAAACAGTGAGGGTTAAGCGGAAAAGTCTGTGCAATTGAGGTAAAGGGTTTGTTGCAGAAAGACTGATCTTAGAAGAGAGAGCTATACTTTCCAGAGGAGTCCTGCCTGTGACCTTAACAGAGGAATCCTGCTGTGCCTGGAGGGAACAAGGGATGGGGCGCAGCAGGAAATCTCTCCTTGCTGCGGGGCATGCATGCTTCTGGCCACTGCTGGGGAAGACAGGTAGACTGGCTGCCTCCCCGAAAATGTTCCAGCGATGGGGAGCTCTGGAAAAACTGTCGCATGATGCTCAGAGTTCATTGATCATTCTCTTGCAAATGTAAATGGTGCTGTCACCCAGCCTGGTGACAAAAGACATATTGCTGACATAATCAGCTACAAAAGTGGCACATAAAGGGGTAGCCAAGCCAAATTTCAGAAAGAAATCCTGATACCTATTTACTGAAATACTAACCAAAACGGGGAGGCATTGGAATCAACTCAGGAACGAGTCACCAGAATTTACTAACTAATATTTTACTACATCATTCAAACAATTCTGTTCTTAGTATTGTAGCCTCTCCAGGGCTAAAATCCCAGAGAAGGAAGTGGGTTGTAACAGAGACAGTATATTCCTATACTTTGATGCTACTCCTCATTGCTTGCAAATAAGTGAACTTTTACACCAAATTAATACATAAATTAATACAAGATTTTCTGAGGGAAAAAAAAAAAAAAAAAAAAAAAGTGAAGATTGGTCATTAAGGAGAATAAGGTCAGCAAATAAGGTCAGATCAGTTCCAGAGATGATGCACTGAGGATCAATGCTGGCATATCTAGGTTTATTTCACAGTAAAATGAGTGTATGCTATTTTGTTTTCTACCTCAAGGCATTACGGATTATAAACAACAAGTCTTGGGAACACAGCCTTTGGGAGCACCAACATCCAGCCTCTGGCACAGCCACACTTCATTCATTTATGGCCAGGCTAAGCAAGCTGCTCCTGAGACAGAGCAGTTTGGTCAGAAATATATGCTGGGCTTGTGGGTGCAATGCAGGCAACTAAAGTGAACTACTGTTATTTGACAGGTCCTCTCAGAACATCAGGTATAGCCTTACTAATATAGATAATTGGTTCAATTGTTTGCAGACACGCAAAAAATTACATACTAATACATCAGATGAGTGTAGGGTATTAGTGCTAATACACTGATTTTAGCCAGTGGGAGTCAGCTGCTTTGTCTGTGATGGATTGGAACATGACACATCACATCAGAAACACAAAATACAGGAAGTATTAGATGAAAACCAATTTTAAGAGTAGAAAGTTCTCGTTCAGGTCTGTTGGCCATCTTACATCTTTCATCTTCCTATTTGTATTGCATTTCCTTAATTCTCTATTGTTTCTGATTGAAAACTATGCTCTAATTTAAACGAGCAATTCAAACCTGTTTCATGTGTTTAAAAAAATCCGGTTACAAGTTCCAAGTATCTACTCATAATTTTTTAAGAGATCAAAAGCAGTCGTGTAAAAAATTGTTTGCTTTTTGCCTGTAGCAGCAAGCAGTTTCACTAAAAAAGTATTACTCCATTATCTTTAAGATAAACTATCACAAATATCTGGGAGATAACCTCCCTTTCTTGAAGAAAAACCTCCTTCAGCTGCCATTGCTCTGAAGGGCATATGTGTTTTTCATACAATACACCTGCGAACAGCGAGTTTGGATTCCTTACACAAAGAAAGACGGGTAACTAATCTTTTGCATTTTATCTGGAATACTAGATGAATTCAGATTGTATAACACTGAGGTCCAGCTGACCCTAGGCTCTATTATGGCTGGCTGTACAGATTGCAAGAGTTCCTGCTCCACAGGCCTTCCAGTGCAATATAACCTACAAAAAGAGACACTAGAGAAGGAAAAAAAAAAATTACGTAGATACACAGCAAAACTTACCTCATTGAAAGATTGCTATACAGATTACACAGCCTCACAAAATTACTTTGTATACTCAGAATAGCTTTCACCTAAAACTTTCAGATCTGAGTATGTCTTTTTCCAATTTTCATCTAGAGAAAAAGACACAGAATAAAGAAGTGGCACAATAAAGGTCATGGACAGATGAGAAAGACCTCACTAGTTGGTTTTTTTTTGGGTGCTCCTTTACTATAATGATCTTTATCATCCAGAGGGAGCTTTAAAAATGAAATAAAAATGGAGATGTGAAAGGATGTTCTAAGATGAAAAAATGCTAAGTACAACTTGGTTAGCTCACAGCTAATTTAGAGCATAATCATCTATCCTACCTGAAGCCTAACCTATAATTTGGTAAATGCTTTCTTTATCTACTGGAATAAATACAGGAACTTAGAACAATATCAAGAAGGAGAAATCAGAGTTTTATACCAGGAAAACTCCATTTATCTACAGAATGCAAATTTAATACTTTTGTGAAGTGCAGACTCCCTCAGGCCATGAAGCTAACTCTGCAATATCTCTAAGAATGATGCAACTATGAACAGTCACACTCATTATATGGTCAAAAATAGAGATTTCCACCTCTATTACGTTACAGTACAAATCACTATATGTAGCTCTCGAAAGTAAGCTAGGTATAGATTTTTTGGCTGGTGTAGAGTTAGCATACAGTAAACTGACAAATTATGAGAACATAACAACGCAAAATATTGCCTTATGACAAGAATATTAAAAAAATAAGGAAGAAAAAGGAAAAAATAATCAGGGAAAGTAAAAAGTCTTTTACTTCTATGGAAAGAAGAACAGTAATATGGACAACAGTGCTCTTCTGTGTAATTAGTATAGTATATTAGGGTGTAACAGAGAACCAAAACCAAAAAATAAACCATAAATTCTACTTGATAATGTCCGTTTAATTTAAAACGCTGCTAATTCTCCCAGTATATGTTAGTGTGTATGTTAAGATTGGTGTGTACATAAAGGCACTCCAACAGAACCACACAATGCAATGCTAATAGGGTTAGGTGCTCAGAATATAAGGTAACATAAGTGCCATTTGATGCAAGAGTTGCTAGGGAAGGCTATTTTTTCCTGTCTGTTAATTAAGTGAATTTAGGGCTTTTGAAAGGTGCCAGATTGACAGTCCTGAGACTGAAGTCCTCTATTCAGGGAGCAGCGAGACCCAGGCAGCAGCAGCAGAACTGCCTCACACCGCCCCTCAACCTTGACCCGCAGGGCTCACCTCTAGCGATGAGCCGGGCTGGCAGCTCAGTTTCCGAGCCTGTTCATTCTCTGGCCTCTCTGGGGAGGCTGCTGATAAAGGTGCTAATTAGGGCCAATTGTTATGGAGGGTTTTGTGCTGCGAACACCTGTCCATTAAGAACTGAACTGGGAACACCAGCTTTTTTTTTTTTTTTTTTTTTTTAATGTATACAGGGCGCACCGCAGACTCTAACAAGTGCGGATTTTTCAAGCACTACTGACCTAGGGCCAGAGCTGAGGTAATACGTTTGGGAAAGACAGCTTAAGGATTGCACCAAATTTCACTCCACTCATCATCATCATCATTATTATTATTTAAAAAAAGTTTTCAAAGATGATCCATCCAACTGATTCAGTAACTCCTTTTCTAGGCAGTTGAGTCTTGCCTTTTGCCTTTAAGATAGGTTGTCTTTCACATCTGTTGAAACATTTAAAGAAAATGTGAATGGTTCAGTGCAAAACCAAAGAAGGTGATAGCTAATTCAGCAGAGCAATTGATGTTGTCTAAGTCTTCTGTAAATCTGGAGTGCGAGTGCCTGCACATCCTCCGTTTCACTCTACCATGAAACGATCAGGAAGGGCTGCCAGTTGAAAAATGAAGCAATGGGAAGGGGCCGTCACTGAACAGAACACTTCAAATGACCAACCTGTCAATTTTATGGGTTGCTTGCAGGCAAAAGGGTAGGAACACTGAGATTCTCAGAGCCAAACGTGCTCTGAGCACCTAAGATAGTAGATGCGCATAATGACATTTAAGATAATTGCTTTTCATTCCACTGTTATGTATTTTTTCTTTCATACTGTTGGTAACTACTTCCAACGCAGAAGCAAAACTCCCCAAAACCTTGAGTCACTTAGCCCTTTGTAAGATCTTCACTTCACTTGATCTAGTGCAGGAAAGATAAATAGAAATTTTACTGTAAATAAATTGAAAGTTAAGTTGAAGCATCTACAGTGACTAAGACAGCACAGTCCAATTTAAAATAAAAGATTCTTGAAATGTGCTTTTTTTTTCCTTCTTTTGCTCCAGAAGAGGCTGACTTCAAGCCTTTATTGTCTTTCACCTCCTTCAAGGTGCAATAGAGAGATATAGCAGCTTAGTGTTCTTGACATCAGCAGAGAGGCTGAAAAAACATTATCAGGGAAGAACCAATCTCCTATAACAGCTGAATAGTACTCACACTGATGATAAAGGTTTGGGTGAAAGATGAAATGAAAAATGTGGCTTTAGCTGCTTGTAGCAAAACATGCTTTTCTGTAGCACTTTTGCCCCCTGTCTTAAGTGTTTATATTGAATGAATAGTCAGTGCTTTATATGACTTTGTTGTTGAATGGAGCAGTCTACTTAGCATGAACTTTTTGATGGCCTCACTTTCTGAAATGTTGTACAAAGGTTTCATGGATTATGCATTAGTTCCATTAACTTTCCACTTGAAGATAGCATGGGCAATGACAGGGCTGATAAGGACTGAACAGCACCAACCCCCTGAAATTTTTGCTCCTAAAGGAATAATTTCAAGTGTTACCTGCAGTGATGTGCCTCACCTAAGTGAAATACATGGCATCACATCTGATGAGGCAGCCATTAGATCATTTTGGTGACATTTCCTCAATTTTCTCAACTCTCCTGTGAAAACTGGGGAATCTCCTCTTGATTGCTCTCCAGTGTTTTAACCTGCAACAACTAACACCTGTATTTACACATTCAAATACTCCATCTCTTAGCTGATACAGCTCAAAGAAGGCTACCACATACAAGCAATACAGGACACAGGATTATGAGCCAAGACGTATAAAATTCTTCTGGTCTGCCATAGGCTTGTGGTCCACCAGTTTGGAGGTAACATTTAAATACTTGACCAGAGACAAATTCATATATAGTTACTGGAGGAATAAGGCCATAATTCCAAAAGATGAATGGTAGCTGAGAATGCTTTAACAATTACAACACCTACATTAAAATTGTTTTATAATATACTCTCTGCAGATGTGATTGGCGTAAGTATTAGCTTAACACCAGTTCTCTTCATTATTTCACACTGAGGTCATGCTGTGACATCATTCCTGGTTTTCTGTTTGTTTTCATTAAACAGCCCCATGGGAAGTGATGTGCAGCCAGTATGTTTGGCGTACCTTGGGAGTCTAACTTTCATAAGAAAAATCAAGCTACAATCTTTTCTGTCTTGTTCACACCCTTCTATTCTGGCACCCAAGCAAACATCATTAGTAAACTTCTATAAATAAATAAATATTAAGAAAGGCTGTGGAACAGAAAGCTGAGAAAAACTCAGTCTTTGTACAGAAGTTGAAATGTAGATAGGAATACTGGCACAAAAAGGTGCATCCTCTTCCCTTTGCACTAAGGCAGTCCAACTCTTACCAATGATGACCATCTCAGGAATCATCTCAGGGCATTTTCACCCACAGATGTCCTAGGCATTTTATTGGCATTCCTTGATCATGAATTAAATTTTAGAGGTAACTGACACACAATGCTTAGGACAGTGCCAGGAGATAATGAGGTGTTCGTCATAGTAAGTGGTCTCAGTACAAAAAGCTGAGTAATCTGGTCACAATTAACAGCTATAGTGAAAATTAAGGGAGGCATTAAAGGATATCAATCCTATGAACACTGACACTGATACTTCTGCTGTCAACTGACAAAAAAAAAAAAAAAAAAAAAAGAGTAATTAATTGTTCTAGTAGACAAGGTGATGAAGACATACACACTAACCCATAGACAGCCTGGAGTGAGAAAGCAACACATATAGGACAGGTCTCTTTTAAGAGCTCGAACTAAAGCTGATTGTTGAGGACAAAAGGAACAGCACAGATGAAGCAAGGTCAGAAAGGTGAATAAAAATAAGACAGTTATTATGTCTTTTCTGAAAGCAAAAGCAGATTAGAAAATAGGTCAGAGAGTGCAGGAAAAATGTTATTTGTATTCTGACAATTTGTAAAGGACATGTATATCCGAATGTACTGAATTTGTAGGAACCTCTTATTTTAGTCCCAGGGAGTGATGTATTCCATATTACTTCTTCTTATTAGTAGCATTACAATGGGCTTGTTTGTTGTCATTTGTTTTTCTAAAGATTTTTCTAACAAAATCTAAAACCTATTGTGATGGGTGCTGCACAAACAATATGAGAAAGACTCTGTCATGAAGAGCCTATGGGCTATGCAGGACAGGCAAAGTAGGGCATTGGCACGAGGAAGGGATGTGGTTTGTCAGCAGTCATGTACCAAAGCAGGTAACAGTCTGTCTCCACATCCGAAGCCAGTACGATACCCAAGAACCAGGTATGCATTTAACAGACTCATAATATTTTCCATTTTCTCCCAACGTCTCAAAATGACTACCTGATAACAGGAGCACCTTTAGCTGTTTGGAAAATGGAAATTCCTCATCTTGATCACTTCCTGCTATTTTGTTTTCAACCTGCTTTCCTTAAGTAATAAAACTTAAGGTCAAGGTGCACAAGAGGGAAAACCTTTCCTAGTCGTGAAGTTCAGACAAATCTGACATAATGGTAGAATTTTAAGATAGTCTACACTTCAAAACCTTCACTGATGAAATCAGACAGTGAAAACAGATGACACCCTCTTCCACTTAACAGACCAGTAATTATTACCTTAATCTTTTTCAGACATCGAAGATTTCCCACAGCATTCCACATTGGAAATGTACATAGACATTCTATTACTACTACTGGAACCTGGCGAGCAGCTGAGATGTGTAATATAATCAGGCTTCCCAAACAATGCTGGAACCCTCAAAAGAGACCCAAAAGCTTAGACCCACACCTTTTCCTTTCAACCCATTCTAATGTATAAAGGTGTTTTGATTTAGTTCTCTTTTCTACTCTAGTGTTCACACAGAAACTAAACAGACAAACAAAACTAACAACCAATTATAACAGGGAAATGAAAACTGGGTAGTGAAGAAGTTCTCAAAACCATGCATGAAAATATGTTTTTAGTACAAAAAACCTCTTATACACAAAGGCATAACTTAAAAAAGGCTGAGGAATTTTCATTGTTTTAAAAATTTAGTTTCATTTTCTCTCACCACCATATATCTTCTTTAAAATCAAGGAAATTATTTTTTGGTACATATACAATAAAATGACCAAAAAAGGGGTGAATTTCAAATATTTTTTCCCCAAAAAATAATCACAGTAAACAAAATATTACTTTAATATTTGTGTGTTGACATGAGAAAGTAATGTATTTCTGTAGTAAGAGACATGAATATTATCTGATTTTGAATGTAGTGCAAGGTTACTTTAAGACCGCATTTCCTATTTATTATATAAGAGAAAAATGTAAGTATTTTTTTTACATTCATACATAATGCAATAAAAGTCTTATAATTTCATTGTTTAGTTTTCAAAGAAATTCAAAGTAAGTTTTGCTTTTAAGAGCCCACTGCCTTTCCTGCATATTTCCTCTAAACTTCTGCATGTTGGGGAAATGTTTTCTAGAATGCAGATTTTCTTGTGGATGTGCAGATTACGCTTCCTTAGCCTCAAGTATCAATGACTGAAATCTTATCCTAAATAAGCAACTGACGTGTAACTGATTTTCAAAAGAAATTTCTTTAGCCTTATTATCAAAAAACTGCTTTTGCTCTTAAGATTTGAGCAATATAAGTAAAAGCAATTCAATTACTACCTTGTATACAAGCCAAAAATGTAAGTAACTTCTAACATCTTCACAAAAAATGCTTTACTGTTTTTGCACTGTATTTCTAATGGGTATTTACTGTGGAATAATGTAAGGAAGAGTTTCCAATGTGTTGCTATCTACCACTAGACACATTCAAATTAATCATTTCTATTTTCAGCAAAATAATTCACATACTGTTTAGTCAATAATAAAATATTTAGTGTAGTTAAAAACCTAAATTCTTGAGCTTTGGCTGTGTAGAATTTGGTTTTAATTTTTATTGCTATCCTTGACTTCTAACCTCTTCATGCAGGCTTTCAAAGGAAATAATCAAAGCAGCAGAAAACTAATCAAGATTGTAGCAGAACAAGTGTATAGGCACAGTGTCTAGAATTTAACAAGCTCAGTGATTAAAAAGTTGTGTTCATACAATGATTTGTTTCCATTGGAAATACAGCCCTCAGGATCATTTTTGAACACAATAATTTATAAGCTTAATATTTAACATAGTCTTGAAATTAATTTTGTTCCTCTCAATACTTGTTGGTGTTTAATTTTCATATGACTGTTTTATTGAACTGAGATATAACAATGACACTTTAGAAACTTTAAGGTGGCTGTCTTTCTCTGCACTGGTTTACCCATAAATACTGCAGAGAAATGGGAATAGAAAGTCCTCTAAAAAATAAACTGCTCCTGTACAATGAAGTTATTAAAATTGTAGATACACAGCCCTCAGGTTAAGCTGCTCTATAATAACTGTAGCTGTATTCAGCAGCTACAAAGGGACAGTATAATTTCTTTCGGAGGCAAAGACATTCCTGGGTAGAAATGAACGCAGACAAATTCTCTGGCATAACACAGGGCAGCGTATGAAGAGAATCCTAGCAGAACATTAATCTGAATAGGAAAATTAGTTTCAATACTTGAGGATATTTACTATTATTCTCTGCTCTCCCATTTTGGTTGGGAATAGCATTTTATGAAGGACAATGCGGACTGAATAGTTTTCTGGCAATGAGGCAATTCTGCAGATTGAAAGGAGACTATAATAGGTTTGACAGGACAGAGCAAACAAAACTGTGGTCTGACTGAAAAAATACTTTTCCTCAAAATTTTATCACCTTTCTTGAGGTGTCATCTGCAATACCATGTTTGAGTGCAACATGTTGCCGACACACTTCATACAATTTAGTCTGAGAACCTTTGCTTTTCCTGAGGAAGAAAAAAGCAAGAGGAAGAAAAGCAGACAACTTTGTGACTACGTATAGTTCTAACAATAGAAACAAATTACAATTATAAAAAATACAGAAACATACATACATATGTATCAGAAACATATATAAGTGTATTAATTAGGAGAAATGTTACACCCTTTGGTACATCTCAACATAAGGATTTTATTTCTTAAGGGGAACATCAGTGGGAAAAGGTTTCCTATGAAAAATAACAAATGAAAAATAAAGTAACAAGAAGAAATGAGCAACTAGAACAAGATTTGGACAGAAGAGAAGATGTAGATTAGGATAAATCTGGATGTTAGGGTTTAGGACAAAAAGGCAGGGGAGTTAAATACTGCTGTTAACTATTCTGCTATTCATGCCTTGAGCCCAAACAGGTGGAATAATGTACAAATGTTCTTCACTTGGTTTAACTGCTCAGCCATTTGACAGGAGTAGCTCTGTCTGCTTTTGGAACGAGGCAAGGTAAATGCTGATGATTACATATGACTGTGAAAGAGGTATAAGATAACCTGCCTTCTTTCCTTTCCTCTCAGGAACAGTCAGATTAGAGTTGTTTACAATTCGGGGCCGGACTATGAAAAGAAACATAGTGAAAGCAATTTCTGGAAACTTGATTAGTTAACGTGTGAAGTCCATTGCTTGGGGAAGTCCTACACAATGTTTCTTTCGGTCATCATCAAGGCAGGACCAGTCAAGTTAACACTGAGATTTATAAAGTATAGACAATCTTTTATTTTAAACTGTGGTATACTAAATTCAGCAGCTGAAACATATGGATGGTGGGAATCCCCATGACTGAAAATAACCTCAGAACTTTATCTACTGCTCACATCTGAGGGATTTGCCTGAAAACTTGCTCCATTGACCTTGGCAAACAGGGAGTTCCCCTTCCTCTTTACTTATTTGAGGATTTGCTACAGCACTTAGACACTGAATTACTGAAAACTCATAAAATGCCAGGAGATCCACTGGGCAAGCAGTTTACTAATGACTAGAAGAACACGCATCAGTGGTCGTGTTGTCTGAGGTAGACTCTTCTCATCCTCAACATTTATCCAAACAGTGCTCAAATCTGAACCCCTACTTTGTTGCTGGACCAGAGATCAGCCTGCTCCTGATTTAAAATGCATGGCTAAATTTAAAACTTTAGTAAGGGCCAATCTCTGAATAATCCTTTAGGGATTATTGTAATTAAGGGAGTAATCCTTAGATGCTTCTTAATTTGTGTCCATTTTAAAATCGAGTGCCACTTGTTGCATCACAAAAGAAAGAAGAGGAGGTGAAAATGGCAAAGGTTTAAACATTAACAGCCCTTCCTGTCACCTCATGCATCTGAGCAATACAATCAGGTGGAATATTTAAAAACAGAAGGCCACTAAAAGACAAACAAAAAACACAGAAACCCTACCCCCCACAAATAAATACACCAGTGGAAAACAAGGGAGATTTCAACCATGGAGGGAATGGTTGATCTTCAGAAACATTCTCTATACAGATGAAGTAAATACTTGAGGACATGCAACTTGTGGGCTCTCTTTGTGTGGGTCCTCATGTCCCTGTCAGCATAAACCCTCCCTGACAAGAAATCGTCATTCTCCCCTTGAGAAGCCCCTCCCGAGAAAGCATCAGTGACAGCAGATTTTTCAGTCACTAGCATTTATAGGGCCTCGTTTATGTTAACAGGGTAAGAATGAATTGGATAAAAGGGCCAACGGAATTTTTAAAATTCAGCAGGGAAGGAGATATTAAAGTCACTGAAGTAGTGATACACATGAATAAAGCCTTACTGATCTATTTAAACCTTTTGAGATTGGAGACAGATGCTGCAGCCACATGGTGCACAAACAGTGGAATGAAGCAACAAGGTAGTATGGCTGGGCTAAAACACCCTTCAGCAGTATACAGCCTATAACTTTTCATAAGCTATCACTATTTAGAAAGAGAGAACATTCTCTCTGCTCTAAGCAATCCTGTTCTAAGTGAGATGAAAAACACGGCAGGAAAACCAAAACAGTGCTCACTCGGACACAGCCTCTACCCGATGTTGCTGCTAGCAGTCAAGATGTTAGGCAAGACACAGAGCTGTATGCCTATGTTTCTGCGTCTGTTAAGTGAAAATATTTACAAATGTTTACAAAGAAGTTCAATAACACTTCTGAAAACAAAATAAAAATTAAAACAAAACAAAACACCATGAAACAACAACATGCTAGGGATTACTGTTATAAGTAGAAGAGTGAGAGTCAAACAACCTGTGCAGCTGGTGCTGCATTACATTTCTGTGAGCGCAGAACTCATACAATTCTGTATGAATTGCAACAGGGACATAGCAAGCTTTCAAAACAGGGTGAGAAATCATTAGAAAGCACAAGAAAAAAGGCTTTTCATAAATGATCCACTATTTAATGGGACAATCTTGTTTGTGGGAGTGTGACCTCCATGCTGGCGCAGATGCCACATGGGCATCTCAAGGCTGTAGGATACTTAGGCTGCACTATGTGTTGATACAGTTTTTTGGGGACAATATAGAATGTAAGAGAAAAGACGGAAATCTTTCTAATCTCTTGAAAGAAATTCCTATGAAGAACTAGTTAAGAAATCAAAGTGCATGCTGTTCTCTGGCTATGCTCTTTAAATCAAAACAGGATGAGACTAAGTTTGTGATACTGCATTCTGGTTCATATCCTTTCCAAATAACATATACTTTTTTTTTTATTCCCCCCTCCCTGAAACATGTAAGTGTTACAAAAATGCCATGCTGGATTATTTGGCAGGCCTTCAGAGGCAGGTGTTCAACATGTAATTATCTTACAGACTCCATAAGAATGATTGCTCCATGATACACACTTATCTTTAATCTAATATAGTTTACAGAGGTTTTTCCTCCCCCCCCCCCTTTTTTTTTCTTTTTTTTTTCCCAGTGACAAATTACACTCTGCTTTATGGAAATGTAACATTTTGTATGAATGGCTGGGTGCAGCCATATTGCATACTAATGAACAAGACAAAGTAGCTCCACTCCTATTTGCAACTGGCACAGACCTTTCCATTAGCAAATTAAAATCTGTTCAAATTTATTTACTAATATATTAGGAGAAGCTTCAAGCTAACCCTTGTTGACCCGTATTATATAGCAAACAACTGTAGCAGTGAAAATAATTAATAGAATGTATTGCACCTCCTGCTTGTTTCTCCATCACACCCTGGGGTCAGCTGGATAGTGGGTTTGCCATCTGCATTCTGTTACAAGGCCACATTTACTTAAAAATTATCAATTATATTTTGAAATGACTTCCTTTAATTGAACTCTCTTTATTCAATCTATCCTCTGTTTTTAAAGCTTCTGAAAGCAGGCACATGAAACCTTTTCCATCTGAAAACCAAAAAGTAACTTTCTGTATTACCTGCACATTGAAACTGAGCAAATACACAGCCACTTGTTACAGTAGTAAATCTCACATCAGTGCCTTTTTGAATGGGAAGCACTGCAAGAAACTTTCCTAAACCTTATGCTGGGCATATTGCTATGTAAATCAAACTAAGGATAGGTTTCCCTAAACATCCTTTTGTGTTCAGGGCTCTCCCTCTTTCCCTATGTAAATATACTACAAGGTACTGAGAAATTTAATCATAATTATTCTGCATTTTTATTCTTACTGCAAAGAAACATGAAAAAAACTCCAGCGAATTTAATGAAGTCAATGCAGTAACATTAGTTCAATGCTACTACTTTGAGCATGGAACATGACAGGTGCCCATTAAAAAGTTTGGTATATTACCAGAAGTTTGGTATATTCTCATTCAGAGAAAGCCTGGTAGCTAGTGAGAAGGCAATCTGCAATACATGAGAGTCCATTGTAGAAAAAAAAACAGGCAAGAATGCTGTACTTTGCTGACCACTTTAACAGGCCAATGAAATATATTTACATAAGGAGTCCCAGGGCTAAATGTTACTGAAGGTGTCAAATAGCTGGCACAAAAGGTGCACTCCACACATGCAGTTTGTGTTGGTTTAAGTCATCAGCAGGGACATAGAAAGCTGCAGTCTAAACCATGACTGGATGCATCTGGGGATCTGCAGATGTGTATATTCACTTAGAAAAAACACAAAGGTCAGTGCAGTGCCTGGGTATACAAACAAATTTGCAAGTTCCTCAATATATTAAAGTATTTCACACAATGAATGTAGGCCTAGTTTATTACGTGTCATTTAGGAAAACATGTTTCCAGACAATTTACTTAAATAGTTTTTGAAAACTTTTTTTTTTTTTTTAAAGGAAACAGCAAATCAACTTTCCAGAAGTAATACTGGATAAATATCTAATGTACAGAAAAAATTATTAATAATGTTATCCTATACAAGTAAAAAAAAAAAAAGCAAACAACAAAACTAACAAACAAACAAAAAACTCTAAAGTGACCAGAAAAACTAGTTTATGTATTTCAGCCAACGTCCAAAAAGGGGCTATTACAGGATTACGTATCACTGCTGACCTCTTGTGGTCACAGTGCAGGACTGCACACAAAAGCATCAGACCCACGGAAAAGCTCCCCCCACCTTAAAAGGGACAAAACCAACGTCACTTCTGATGCATAAAACTGGAATACAAACTATAGATACTTGACAGGTGTATTTAAACTAGTTTAAACAGTTCAATATTAAAAACAAATCAGCCATTCAGAGTAAAACTTTTGGATTAGGAGAGATTTGGAAGGGAACATCTAAGACCAGTGGTTCCCGAACTTTTTGGACCCATTTGTCAATCTTTAACATTTGTTGAAGATAACGGATGGACTACAATGAGCTCAATGTGTTTTCAAATAAGGAAAGAAAAAAAAAAAAAAAAGGCAAACAAGAACACCCTCATAAATGAGAAGTACAGAGACAGGAAGGGAGCAGAGGCAGGTGATAGGGAATAGATGCAGATATGCAAGGTTAAGTCCTGTCCAGCACTGCTCATACAGTATAGTATGAGTATAGTATACTGCTCTTACAGTATATTGCCAAGAGTTCACACGAGATGAGTATACTGTAGTGATGAAAATGAATTCCTACTTCCACATCCATGCAATCGAAGCCTGAGCACAGTTTTATATGTGAACCTAGTTTAACAAAGGTGTTCTCCTGCTACGGAGCAGTTTTGCCGTCAATACAGCTACACAGACAGAGCCCTCTTGTGGAAATACAGCACATATTTCCTCAGTTATATCCATGCAGCTGCAGAAAGCATTTATTCACATTACAGGAGCACATGGTTTCTTATACCATGCAAAAACACAGCTATGCCAGCAGACCTCATTAGTTTGGGTCTGATGTTCCAAACCCCACTGATGCCACCCAGGTCTTTCTTTTTCCCCTTCCAAAAATAAAATAAAAAAAAAAATAAAATTGAAAATGAGCACAATACAACACGGTGTTCTTCCGCTTTTCTATTAAAGTATTCAGCTATCCAAGAAGTAAAAATTAGCAGCAGCAGAAGAGACAGTCAGTTATGTGGTATGTAATTACTGTGCCAAGGTCTCTGGAGAGCAGTGAAAGCAGCTGTGTTGTGTCCACCATTTCAGCAGTTTAAGTTCTGTCATGTTTCCTTATTTACCTGGCAGTCTTCACCCTTCCAGAATGGCCAACACAGGTAATTATTTACTTATTGTTAGCTATTGTTATTGTATTTGAACTTGTTATTTTCTTGAGACAAAGTGTTTTGTTTTAAAGGGGAAAGGAGAAAAAAGAATATGAGAAAAAAAAGAAACTGATTACTTTTGGCACTGATGAATTCAGCATTTAGACTCCTCCACAGGGAAGATAACCACAGGAAGCTGTTAACAAGAAATCATTTTCTCTGGAAGCTCTACAAGCTTTAACTTTTTGTGCTAATGATCACTCAGAATGCTACCACCAAGATCATTTCCCTGTGTTAGGATTTGATCACAGAGTCCTTGAAGAGGAACACATTTTGGTTGCTCTTTGTAGGTGTTAAAACAAACCTCACCTTTCCATCACTTCAGATCAGGGTGTTCTAAGTTTCTGCTAGAGCTGTGCCATAAATAACAGTGTCCCATCACTCCCTTCATATCCTCAATGACCAGATTTTTTTTTTTTCCCCTCTCCTATGGCCACTTCCTGTACAACTTGGTTCACCTTACAATCCGTGAGGCACATCTTTGCAACACAGCAGTCTCCAATTAGGCAGCATTAAGCAGCACACATAGGGGTATGGATACTGAAGAAAAGAAACACTGAGAAGTTACATCATTTGCCCAACTTCATCACAGATTAAGGACTTGACAGGAGCCTCTATAATTTGGTATTTGAATGGTCACCTGCCCAGGAATCTTCCTGTTTGGTTCAGACAGGTTCTATTTATTTTCATTCTTGGAAAGCTTCCCTCTATTATCTTGTTTATTTTTAAATCTTTCCTCTAAATCTAACATCAGTTATGACCTGAAGAGGTATGATAATAAGGGTAAAAAAAACAGCAGTGTTTAATTGTCCTTCTCAAAAGTAGGAGGCCTTATTGGGTTCTTGGGCTACCTAGTAAACTGATGCTTATTGAATCATTTACTTTGATAAGGTTCAGGAAAGTGTAGTAACTATCTAGCAACACCCAATTTTTTTCTTTTTTTTTCTTTTTTTTTTTTTCCAGGACAGTATAAATGAAAAAAATTGAAAAAGAAAATTGCCCTGCTCAGAATTTACAGACCCCTTAGAGGCAGACAGTTGGTACCTGATCCTACAGTGCCAGTGCCAGTTATAATGATAAAAGTCATTCAGTTTTTATCTGCAATCCAATGAATACTTAAAACGCTACCATTTTTATACCAACATGCTGGTAGACTGATGAAGACATTATAATGACACCAAGAGGCAAAGATACACCTGTCTCTGATTGCATAAACCATTCCATTTTGAAAAAAATACATTGACATGAGCCTGTTGAAGGGAAAGTTTGCATGCATTTTTAGCAGTTCACAGATTATCATCCTACAGCAACCCATCCATAAAGCACACTCAGAGACTTAAATGAAAAAAGTGAACCTTCTGATCGATTAGGCACAAAATCACACCTGAGGGATAAATTGTTCAAGCTTTCCAAAAGTCTGACAATAAGCTTTGTGTTTCTCGTTGCCACTCCAGCTTCCAACCCTTCGACTCGTTTCCAAAATGGAGTCTTTTTAGAAGGGATTCTCAAACAAAATGTTAAACATCTGACTTTCTTAATCAGTGTGATAGCAAGAACTGAAATTCATCCCATGCAAATCAACAGCTAGCACTAATGAGAAAAAGAGGACATTTTAGGACTACAAGTCCTAAATTCCTACAAGTTTTTTTTGTTTGTTTGTTTGTTTTTGTTTTTTAAAAAAAGACCTCTCAAATTATTGTAATTTGAAATAAAAAATTGTAGTGTTATTAAATGAAGCATTATTCTATTATTCTATAAACTCACTGTCGCAGATTGCCAGAACAGAACATTTTGCATTTAGACATCGAAAGCACTTGGATTTTCAAAAAAGCTTAAAATACGGGCTACTTTTTGACGGTGAGTCCTGTTGAAAATTGACCATAAAAGCCACAATGAGACAAATGTATGGAGAGAGTTAGTAGCCATTAAGCATAAGAAAACAATGACTTTGTTACATGATCTTAATGACTCTGAATTGAATGGAATTTCTAATTAACAAGTGTGTATTCAAACGTTCACAAAGTCCTTACTGCGACATACAGTACTGGTTTTACATTAATGTCACATTACAAATATATATATATATATATATACACACGCATATATGTATATACACATTTAAAACAGGATATTTGAAAAAATTTCTTTAAGACAGTGGAACTTACAACTATAAATCTCTTACCTCCAAATATTTTTACACTGTCTTAAAACTTGCAGAAATCTGGTGGTTTTGATATGCAGGAGATGTTGTAAGATTTGTATGTTTTTGTTTCTTCTCCCCTCCCACCCATTCTTTAGAAGAATATCTATCTCCTTAATTGTTTCTGAGAAGCAAAATTTTATTTTCTTTAGTAAGCAAGTTTATCAGTGACGCCAAGAAGTGACGCAACTACAAGACTTTTTCCTTTTTCTTATTATTTATTTAAGGTGAATTTAAAATGTAGATGTGGAGAAACTTCCCTAAAGAATACTTTAAAACTTTATTGTGAAATGAAGGCTGGATAGATGTCATATTCTACCATCTGAAGACTTAATCACTTTCATTGACATGTATTCCATTTCCATTTGCATCCATCAGGATGCAAAAAAAGCTTGGAAACAAAATGCATTTTTGGATTCTGTTCTCAGATATTTTCATATATATATTAGGAGCCAGTGAAATGACCTAGGTTTAAAATAAATGTTAGCTGATGTGTCATCACACTCAATAAGTCATTTCAATGTTATTGAAAGAGTTTGTAGCTCTATATTTAAGTGAAAGCTATTTGAGAGTTCTAGAGTACAGTTTAAATAAGACTCCAGCAGAGCTCAGTGCTGAACAGACCTTTAGTAACTCATCTTGGCATATCATCTGATGCCTTACTAGGGAAGCCAAGAACTAAAATTTTAGTGAAAAAAAAAAAAAAAAAAAAAGCAGCAACAATGTTTAATTGTTATTAGAAAAAGATAAAATAAGAAGGTAACTCCATCTCAATAACAGCAATCAGAATATCATTGAGAAAGCAAAATTCAGTTAAGCTACACAGCTTAGGTAAAAAGCTCTAAATTTGCACTTCTGGGCCAAGCAGGAAAGAGCTGTCAGTGGCACCTCAGTGTAATTCTGCCCTGCAGCTGCGTGCTCCTGCTGCTTGAACCATTGTAAAGATAAAGCATTCTGGAGCATCTCTCCATTAGGGAGGTTGCTGTATCAGGTGTTACAGCAGCCTCTCTTATATGAGCAAGTCAGCCCAACGTTTCCTAATGTCATATTTTAAATAAGGCTCCCCAGGTGGTCATAACTTTGATCCAGGCTTTTCCAGGTACAGGATACCACTCTCCTCCTTGTCTATGCACTTTTTGCTTGACATGCATTAATACATTCCTTTCTTCATTAAAAAATAATAATAATATATATTTACTAACCACATTTAGAATGCTGATGCTGAATTTCTGTAACTAGACTCTTATACCTATGGAAAACCTGAGAAGAAAGCACAAGTGGCACCTGTGCTTAGGTCCATCTGTTCAGATCTGATTGCAAATAGCCCTATTAATATTCTGACAAGACTGTATAATTACACACTAGAATAAACAACACAAGCCAATTCCACGTAGCAGCACAAGAGTATTCACCATAAAGCCAATACCAAATATTTTCACTTAGGCTAGTTTTGGATCACTGTTGCATAAAAGGAAAAAGATTCTTACTGACTAAGTGAATAAAGCAGGAGCTTTCAGGAACAGTGAGATTTTTAATTAGACACTATTACTAAAAATAATAATAAAAAATCCATATGATTTGCTTTTAAGGAATTATTTTTCCTAAGACAGACTCTGACTCAGAAGACATCTACATATTTTAATTTTCTTAGCAGTTTTTTTTTCTGCTGCATTAACACAGAACCACATAACCACAGTGAACCACAAATTGAATTATACCTTTAAAAAACTATGTGTCATTTTCGCCTTTTGCCTTTTTTTCTTTTTCCTTTGCCCAGTGTTTTATTAAACAAAATTCTACATCTGTGACAAGTCTGTCTTACTGTTACCAGAATTGGATTAGCCTTACTGCTAGAAACTTTGGATGGAAATCAATATGGATTCATTCCAAGGAGACTCTTGAAATATTGATCAATTGGCAAATGGATCAGCATGTTTCATGTCTAAAATATTCAAAATATTCTAAATACCACCTTTCCACTTTTCTTTCCTGCAAAATAAGCAGCTGCTAAGTTCAACGTGATGTGTAATTGCCTTTTACCCCTTTCCTCAAACAGATGACAGGTGCCTTAATGACAATTTATCTGGGATTGATTATATGCCACCTTTGCTGAAAGCTTATTTGGAGAATATGACTTCATTTCATGACAGGTAACAAAAAACTGTGAACCTTTGCTCCAGTGGCCTAATCTCCTGAAGGAGAGATGAGGCTTTAAATTCTGAATGAGGCTTCTGCCAGCCCAGGAGCTGTCACTGCCTGAAAATTCTGCACTAGATGTCCATTAGAAAGTGGCATAATGACATAAATCTGGATTACCCCACTCATGACCCATGGGACATTTATCACTCCTAAAGTTCTAAAAAGATCAGGATGCACCTGTGATTTTGAGTTGCTAAAGCATTCCCTGCAATCTTTAAGTGAAAAAACTTTCTTTACAGGGGAGGCTTAGGACACTTAAATCAATTTCCCACTGTTTCTTGCAGTCCTAGGACTATCCCAGGTGTGTGCTAGAAACATTGTTGACAGTAGCTAGTGTTATCTCTTCTTACTGGTCTTTTCCAAATTCTTATGTGATTCTATTTTAGATGTCAGGAAGGATTTTTTTTTTTTTTTTTCCCACAGAAAGAGCGCTTAGGCACTGGAACAGGCTGGCATCCTTCTCCAGTTTTTAACAAGGGATCTTGACCTTAAAATGTCTCCCTTAGCCAGGACAGATGGCTCTGGCCAGTTATCAGTTGTATTCCCTTCCTATCCACTTTCCTACAATTAAAAATGATCTTTAATGTTTCCAGTACAGGATCAAGGTCACAATATCTCACTGTACAAGCAATCCAGAAGACAAGAATGACAGAACAGGCTAAACCCATACTGTAATTAAAATTCTTGATTTTTCACTGATTTCAGCTGAAAAGTAAAAATTAAATAGGAATTAGAAGCATGAACACTTTAATAGTGGCTGGACTGGGTGCATGCAAATTACAGTCAGTGGAGGACTTCACGTACAAGAACAGTACAAGCCCAGGACTCCTGCAAACTGTTAGAAGTAAACACACCGTATATACCCACATTTTTTCCATCACTTTTCTTCCTTACTAGCTGGTTTTATTTTCTTTGAAATGGAGATGAAGGAAAATAATGAACACCTACTGTGCTGTCTCTTTCCCTGTAGAGTATAACTCAGTAGTTAACCTGAACAGGAGCCTATTGTGGATAACTTTGATTTCAAGTCACACAGGTATAGGTATCTGAGGTGTATACTGTTCACTGAGGCTTGCTGCTCGATTTAGGCCTAGCATGTATTTGTTCATTATCCTAGGTTTCTTGTAGTTGACAATTCAAGATGTATCTGTGCACAAAATCCTAGTTAATACACACACTGAATCACACACTACAGTGAAGCCAGGTACAGGCAAGTTATTTTGCTCATAATCCGAAATGAAATTCCACACAATAAAAAAGAAACAGATGAAAAAGGAAAAAAGCCTTAGTTATATCAAATTATACTTTGGTCCATCTCTAACACTCCATATTAGATGGTTTGGTTTCATATTTCAAGGTACGTTTTCTTGGTTACGTTGTTTTTTTCCTGACCATGAGAAGCAGGTTCAAATTAGAAATTCAGGAAGTTTTAGCTCTAACTCAGGAGAATTGATTTTCCCCCCCTCCCCCCATGAAACTGTGCTTGTACCCTGGTGGGCCACTGCTGAGCTACCACGTATTTGACCACCACAGCTCAGAAAGTTTCTATCCTAATGAGCATGCATATCTCATCTGCAGCACAGATCTTAGGCCACAGGCACTTTATGGAGGCAGATCCAAACTCCATATACTTTTAAATGCTACTTTCACAACATGGATTTTAGACCAGTCAAAACCAGTTCTCAGCTGGACTCAAACAGGTATCAGTTTGTGGCTGACACATTACCATCTGATACAAACCTCCCATACATCCCCCCTTCCCAAAATGGGAAAAACAATTGTACTGATAGGACTTTTCTTAATGTGATATGGCAACTAGGAGTCCATAAATCACATGATTGCAAACATGTGCCACTATATCTATCTTTTAATAATACATAGTGCCTTTAAACATCTGAATATGAATCTGCATTAGTAAATATCTAAAGTTACCAATTCTAAAAAGTTAGGTGTTTTCAGTCTTACAAGAGTGCCCACTTATAAAAAAGCTTGCTGTGCACACTGAATTAGATTCAAATGATCATATCTCAAGGCTGCAATTTAATTTTTATTTTCTTTCAAAGAAGCTGCAACATAGTATAGTCATATGAACATTAACAGTACTGTCTTCTGGGCCTTATTAGAAATGCTGGCTTTGTATTCCTGGGAGAGTGCCTAACACTCTTGTAATTTCAGATCTCTAGCTGAGCAGTTTTGGCACTCCTGAGACCAGCTGTTTTCCATTTTCTGTAATAATGGCAGCAAGAAGATACAGAGTTCATATACCATAAAGAGCATATTGTATACACATCCAGGTTGGATGAGGTCCTTCTAGGTTGGATGAGACCCTGAGCAACCTGACCTAGTGGGTGGCATCCCTGCCCATGGCAGCGGGGTGGGAACTGTGTGGGCTTTAAGGTCCATGATCACTAATTAACAGTAGTGACACAAACAGCATTTAACTAGCACAGAAATCTATATTCACCTCACTTGACACTGACATAGCACTGCCTTTACTACCCGGACTTATTTTGGGCAAAGATGACACTGCTCCCAGCTCACCATCTTTAAATTCAAACACTTTGCTTGATATTTGTATCAGACTGTAAGCAGTTTCAGAATGTTTCTCCAAAGTAGCTTTCATCTTCTTGTTTGCAAGCTACCTGCTTTCAATGTTGTCACATGAACGTAAGATATAGAAGTAACAGAGGAATTTACAATGCCACCAGCATTGTTGCAGGTGTATAAGATAAGAATTATTTTAAATGAATATTCTATACGCTTTGGCAAAAAATATTACTAAAAATTAACAAAATTAAAAATGACTGCAATATATGAAGCTGTGTCTAATATTCCTCTTACCTATCATGTCTCACATTTTCTCTGGCTCACCACAAGCTCAGTAGCAATATATCACCTGTTTCAACCAAAAACGACCTCTCTGCTACATGCTATAGAAACAGTATCTAGCCACGGCTTAAAAAGCTGGGTTCCCATGTGGGAGAGCAAGCATGCACACAGGAATCCCCTAAAGTGAACACAACTCGATTGATTTTGAGACATGTGGTACTTCACACATATGCCACTAGATGGCAAGTTATGATTACATTAGGCATCTCATACTCAACTGTAGCAAGGCAGTCGATAGGAATGATCAAATTAAAAGCACTGGGATGGGGAAGGTGAATGTCAAAGAACCGTTTATGTGGTTCCAGTGCTCCTTTCTCAAGCCTGAAAATAGCTTTAAAACTATTATTTTCTTTGTCTTTAAGCTTTTTAGGGTTCTCTGTTTTAAGAAGCAAAATAAGCAAAATTGAGTGATTTTCCCCCCATTTATTAAAGATATTCTAAGTAATTTAGAAAATAAATAAATAAACATGCACTGCTTTCTTTCTGTGAAAGAAGCCATGAGTCAGAAGCTAGAGACTAACAACAACATTCAAGAGCAGGAACACAAGAATAAGACTGCCTCTCCATTGCTGCTCCTCGTCTGGCACAAGACTGGTTTTGATGGTTTTGGCCATTGCTGACACAATGGCCCACAAGGTAAAATATTAGAATTTAAGAGAAATGCACTATAAAACTACAAGGTAATATAATTGCTGATTTGTTTTTTAAACCTGTAGAACTAACATTTCAACAGGAAACCAGCTAGATTCTCTACACTGCATTAAGACAAGGATCAACTGACACAGTTAAAAGTCAGCTTCAGAGGCAGTGTAAACATTAAGCCAAAATTGCTTTGTAGGGAAGAAATAAATATAGGAAACAAATAGTAATTCCTAAAATTCACCTTTTCTTTAGAAAGGTATTTCTTCAACAACTGGCCTTTGAGACAGTTCTTAGCTTGCACCCAGTCAGCAAACACAGTCCTGGGTTTCTGAAGTTCTATTCTAAGCTATGTTCCACAACAGATATCATGGGAAATGCTAAGTGCTGCACACTTCCTCCCCATTCCCTCCACCCCCAAAAAAGGTTTATGCAGTATAGGCATAATGTTTCAAGAATTCTGGTGCTGAATTCCCTTGTTTAAAAAAAAAAAAAAAAAAAAAAAAAAACAACAACAAAAACTTAAAGGAAGGAATCCTTTCAACAGAATCTGAGAAAGAAAATGGTACTCTTTCAATCGAAAGATAACCTTTAAATGCACAAACTGTAAGGAAAACAAAATCCTTTTAGGAAGATGGAGCCTTTCTACCATTCTGACTGTCAGCAAAAAGGTAATGATTTTCATTCATTCTAAAACTTTATTTGCCTCTGTGAGAATGTTAAAAAAGGAAAGTACTGAAGGGTAAGGAGGAAGATGGATGATGAGAGGTGGCAATAAGTCAACCATTAGGTTTTCCAGCATGAAATAAATCCACATTAAGTGCTTTGGTATTACCTGCATGTTAAAATATCTGTTTTACTGAATTACATATAGCCACACTTACCTGTACAAAATAGCAATGCTACCGAATCATAATTATCTAATCATAATCACTTGATATCTACAGTGAGGCTATAGTCAGATTCAGAATACGTGACTTGTTCAGGCAGCTCATTTATTTTATTCATTACAAAAATCCTACCTGTAAGATGATACAATATTTTAAGCCATTGCTAGTGGTTTCTGACAGCAGTCAATCCAATTGCCAACAAGAGCATGAGGCAGAAGTCACCTCCATACAGTTCTCATTTAAGTCTGTAGGCAGTGAGGTTTCTGTTGTACATGCATGATGAAGACAAGTACATTAAATAAAGCCATTGCTCTTCTCCCCTTTATCTGCAAATTCAGAACAGTTCAGACAGTCTGACCTCTTCAGTGATCCCAGAGGTCAGCATAATACCATCCACGTTGTTGATCTCTTTCAGAGGTTACATATATATATATTTCTTTTTCTGTGATGTTTCTGAAATCTCTAGAAAAATACCTTTTTGGCCACTTTACACACTAACTTCAACAGCTTGACTGTCTGCTTGTCACAAGGACTAAGTCTGGCCAAGCTGAGTACACAAACCCATCTTTCTGTCATTACACAGCCTCTGAAAATTTCACTGAACTCGCAGAAATATATTTAGACACTGTTCAATGCATAGAGATGCACAGGAGATGCTCTGCTTTGCAGAAAATTATATACATGTCTGAGAATCATCCCTGAAAGCTACATGCCATAGAGCATAGACCACATTTCTCTATAACATGAAAAGTAGCTGTGCATGTCAAAAAGGCACATATGTGTGAGGTATGCATTCATTAAATGAATAATATTCAACCATGAAACCTTTCCACAAAAAGCACAATTACTAATGAAACAGAACAGAGCCATATTCAATAAAAACATAACAGTGAACTCAGCAAAGTTAAGACAAGACGTCTGTGAAGGAATTTAAGGATGAAGTGGAGAAAATTTCATGATTAAGGGTACTTGAATGGATGAAGGCTGTGAAGGAGAGTAATTTCTCATTGAAGCACTCACACCAGTATGGCAAATACTCCTTACAGAAAAAAACAAAAACAACAACAAAAACAGAAATGAAGCATGCTTACATACATCATTTCCTAGGCAACTCTAGAGAAAGTAATAAAAGGAAACATTACTTTTGTTTACTACAATGGCTATTAGTGACACCTGAGTGAAGTACCAAACTCCACAAAGAAGTCCTAAAAAGCTACGTTATATGATAACTGATGGTAAAAAAGATACTCAAATATATTTTAGCTGGAGGAGTTTGACTTCTCTTCAAGATTCAGACAGTTCACCATAACTATACTCTAATGTTTCTAACAAATTAGTCAGTCTGAAAGCTCATTTCAGTTTCTAATTATTCAAGAGCTTATTAAAAATAACATAATAAATTCCTACAAAAGAATCTTAATTTCACATTCAGTTTTCAGGTAATACAGGGCCAAATTACTCTCAAAAAACAAAATAGGTATGCTGGCAGCAAAATAGAGGAAGAAGGGGGCAGTCCAGTCATGAAGACATTAACTAATGTCTGTGAAATGCATTCAGGACGTTGTTCTGAGACTTTCACAGGCTGTTTCTACATCTCTTGTGACCAAATCCTTCAACCATGGCATGGAAGCAGCTGTATTGCTCTATCTCAATGATGCTTAAATAGCACTATTGAAAAGAAAGGCAGGAAAGAAGAGAGGACATAAAATTTGGAGGAAGCAAGCGTCAAGAGTAAGAATCCAGAGTGAAATCCAGTTTCATTAAAGCTAAAGGGAATTCTGCCATCAGCGCCAAGGCTCGTAAGATTTCATTTGCCCACAGTGTCAACAACCCCTGTCATGGCTTATCCCTGCCTATGTCTGCTGCTTCTTTGTCAGGTAACTTTGCCGTGTATCATGTCTGTTAGGATGCATTAGCATTTAATAGTGAGAAAGCCCCTCAAACAATGCTCCTCTAGCAAGGAATGACATTTTCTGCACCTGGATTTGAGTGACAGACAGTATCATGGTACAATGCATCTGTTCAGGAACATTTACACTGCTTACCTCCAACCTTCCTTCTTCCAGCAACACTTAACTGACTCAGTGACAAAACAGCAATACGTGACCCCTGCAAGGGAGACAAGTGGTGATAACCAGCCTGCTGAGATCCTTTGCTGCAGGCACTTGTGTGCTGGTTTAAAGAATATCATGAGTAATACACCTTCAATACAACTCCATTGCTGCCAGCTTATCTGGGATGAACCTTCAAGGCCAAACAGAAGCAAGTCAGATCCACGCAGGAATGTTGCCCTGGTTTTGGAAAAGTGGTGGTGATTTTCTGCCTTCACTAAAGTCCTTTATAACTGTCCATTCAACTTCAACAGAACCAAGATTTTGCTAAGTGCTTCACTTCAGCTGCCTTGAAACATCACCTGCTCACAGGAAGCTGAGTTGTCACTGGTCTGTTTAGCTTACTATGAAGAGACAGGACTGTTAAATCAGGAGAGCATGTGCTCTAAATCGCAGAAGATAAATTAACTTATTCATGCTTTGCCAACTCCTTCCTTCCTCAAATTTTGAGTTCTACCTAGAGCATGAAGTGCTGCATTTTTATGTGTATGAATTTATAATACTCCTTCACAGAAATTACCATAGGAAAACCTTTTTTCCTCCACCGAGATCTGAATAAGATGCAGTTATGTTTGGTTAGCCACTTCTCTCTACTCGAACACTATGTTCTAATGCATACCAAAAACTAACCCTGATCCTGACAACTGCCAGGACAGCAGGGCAAACCTGGTCCCAAAGGGTAGCTACCTGTGCTGTGCTATTCCAACACCAAAATTTACCATGAGCATTCTTCCCTCAAATAAACAGTGTATATTTGAAAACCTGACAGTGGCTGCACTGCAGTCAAACATCAGAAATTCAGTGCCTGTAAGTACAGCCTTGACTCAGGTCCTTGCTGCTTTTACTGTTGTCAGCACTAAGGATAAACCCCATCCAAATAAGTTGTCCCATATCCCAACTGGACTTGTACCATGTTCAAGTTAGTGCAGGCCTTCAGTTGACTACGACATACATATTTTATGGATGTATCTATTACAGTTGTCTTTTAAGATGTGACATTGACTCAGTAATTTATATAGCAAAAATAATGATAATTTTCAACACCGATCTATTTTGTTTAGATCACTTGAATCAAATATACAGTTCAAGCCCCAATTGCCTGTGCTTGCTTTAAAACAATCCATTAGAATAATGTGAAACCATCAAGAGCCAATATCTGAATCAGTAATAGCAAAATAAAAAATACCTGGAGCACAGCTATCTTGAACAATAAAGGGGTTTCTAGCAAGAACAGAATTATTTATCAATAAAATGAAATGCAAACTACAGTGAAGACTAGGACTCTACAAATGTCCCGTTTTGTAGGATTCACAGTGACCAGTTGAATTAACTAATAGGTAAGAGGGAGATTTTTTTGCTTTAGACAAATGCATTATTCTTTTTCATGCAAAATTAAAGGACATTTATTCTAGTATAGTTTCTTAGCAAATACCATTGTTTATCATTACAAAACAAATATACTGGAAATGTAAATATAAAAAATTCTGTGATAAGAATAGGAATCACAAAAATAAACCTGGAGTTTACATTTATATATTGAAAAGTTAAGAATATCATGACAGAATATTATATAAATAATATTACTCCCACACCTTCCTCAGTGTTAGAGTGAAAACTGCAAAACATGTCTTAGAAGTCATTGCCATACACCCATTTTTACATTAAGATGCTCTGTACTGTTCTAATGTCTGAATTATTCATTAGCTCCATTTAGCTATAAGAAACAAATATTTAAGTTTTATGTACAAGTAACAGTACATAAAATGTGCAGTTACATTTTAGCATCTTTCAATTAAAGACAGTTAATCCTAAATGCTAAGATTGATTTCGTCAAGACTGCTAACTTTAAAATTTGCTTACAACTGTTGAATAGAATTTGAAGACACTAAACTTTCAACCCTGAAAAACACCACTTTTTATTTAAATTAAACTTTCATGGATTTAAAATCCAATTTAAATATTCATGACAAATACACTTCTTATTTAGAAAGAAATGCATGCATTAGAAAGCATACTGATTAAATTCAATGCAGTTTTAATGGAAACAGGTAAACACTTGATTAGTGGGCAGCAAGAATCTGTTTTAATTTACATTAAAACCACCTCTTCTCTTTGAACTCAAGGTCTAGCTTGCTTAATTTTGTGTTGCTTGACATAAATAATTTTAGCATTGTTATGCTATTAGTAATGACATTCAGAATCTTATCACATATCCCCACACAGGGTTTATAACTTTAATGTTAAAAAAAGTTAAAGGCAAGACAGCAAAAGGAGTTTTTTGCTACATAATTCATTTTCAAGTCATTCACCCTAAACTATCAGTGACTGTTTACTTGGAGCTCTTGGTTCAGAAATACCTCGATTTTGTGGAAAGCCTGGTTTAACACATGAAATTTTGCAGTGATTTTGGGTTAATTTAGGAACAATGAATTTATGAACATGTTGCTTTTGGGTCCCAAACATGCAGTATGTGAACCACAATCAGGAATCTACCTGAGGATCTTAGAGATAAGGAGGAGGATGACAAATTTACGTGTTAGGAATGGACTGGAAATCCTCAGCATTTTGAACATATTCCTGAGATGGTTTTAACAGATTAATGCTAAAAAGTCCTCAAAACAGATAGCATCAGCCAGCATTAGTCACAGCTGTCATTAATTTATTGCACATCAGAAATAATCTGACAGCCTAAGAAAAGGCCTTGACAAAAAGGAAATTCAAGGCACGAAACAAACATTTCAGTCATCACCCAGCTACAAGAAGATGCTTCATCTTCTAAGCACTAATTTCTGTAAGGATTTTTGTCTCTACATATCCATAAACTGAAGTCTTCATAAAAGGCAATCTTAGTACCTGCTACTCAGATCTGTTTTTCCCCTAAGGGAAGAAATCATGACTAGTCAACCATTCAAGCTAATCACATCTTAGCATTTCAGGCTTCGAAGTGATTGGTATATACATTTTCTTTCCAGAACTTCTTTCTAGAAGTTGAAAAAGACTTCATTAAAAATAGCTCTACTTAGAAACAGAGCTAGTTCTATCCATCTATAATAGCTCAGATCTTTTTGTGATAATGGAAATATAATAAACCCAATTAACAGTCATCTAATGATAGTTTCTAAATGGTGTCAGTCAAGTACAAAAGGATATCGAGCTGGCTATCCCTTTTAGGAACATATAATGTAACCATCACAATCATGTCCACGTGCATAATTTACATGTCATTTCACAAAGACTAAAACTGCAGGAGGAGAATTATGTTCGGGGAATTTGGTGGTTGTTACAGTGCACTCCCCCAGCTCAGTGACGCAGGTGCCTGGGATAGCACTTCAGAGTCAGAAGTGATAATATCCATGCATAGGTATACAGACCTTCCAGGAGAAAATGAAATCAAGACCCTGTAATATCCAACTAATGCTTTATTAATACTTGGCAGCACATTTTCTTAAAGTTTAAATTGAACTTTTATTGTCTTTCCTAACTCTTGGGACTTACTTCATTTAAAAATACTCGCACCACACTGTAAAAACGAGTCGTACAGTAACGTGCCGAAGCCAGAAATCCCACCAGGCAGTTAGCTAATGTGATTGCTACTTTAGCTTTTAAAGGGGTGGAGTTAAAATAGAAGACAGAGGTTAAAAATAGTTGAGTAACCCTTGAAGAAAGCCTTTTTTAATGCAAACCTTATATGATTTTCATACCTATTATATTGTTCAGTCCTGAAATGTATTTTCAATTCCATCTAGAAATTTCTTATACAATATAGAAGGCTCCTTTGCTAGTCTTTTCCCATTTTGGGAATTAAGGCCTTTGTCAGAGGTCTACTGAAGAAAATCAGGCCAAGGAACAAAGCTCTACATTTTCAAACAAATCAGTCAACTGTGTGCCCAATGTCTGAAAAACATCTGAGAGATGATACATATGACATCTAGCTTACTTCCATGCTGATGCAAGTCTTCAGTGCAGTGCCATGGGATTATTACAATGGCAGTGCCTGAAACATCCAGTGAGAAAGGATCAGGCATTAGATGTCAGGTCCAGGGAATTTGCCTCTTAGATGACCATCAGATGCAGCACACCCCTGCATGGCACAATGTTTGCTGCACTGCCCTGCTTTACTGGGACCTCCTTACGCTGAGAAGAGACCGTTCCCACAGAAAAGTCACAACACTGATGTATGGCAGGCTGATTCTGGAGCAAGGAAAACTAGGTAGGGAGAAATGAGGTGAATAATGAGCTGATACTTCAGCTCAAAATGACTTACGTTGAATCTGGTCTGTTCTTTTTATTTTTTTTTCTTTCAGATTTTGGGTCAAAGAAAATATCACAAAAGTATTACTACCTCATAAGGACTGATAGGGAGGCCTCCTTTATGTTTTCAGGCTAAGAAACTGCATCAGAAATGATTACCGATTTGCTTGCAATTTTAAAAAAAGGCTTAAGTTCTTTTTTTAAGAAAAAATAAAATACTGAGATTACTCATTTTTAATGGCCACAGCCTACATGCACTACACATCACTGAGCAATGTATTACTTGCATGCCTTGCCGTTCACATCAAGCACTTTCCAAGGCCCTGGGGAAGATTTCTTTGGAGTGGCTTCCATTAGACTGATACACAGTGAGGCAGTATAGGGAAGATTAACTAGATCTTTCTTAATTTTAGTTGTTCACTTCAAACTTTTTCTTCACATACCTTGTTAATCACATGTAAAGAATAGATCCCCTAAAAGCAGAGACAACCACAGCCTATAGCTAGAAGGGAGAAAGATCTGCAGAGCATTGTGACAAATATTTGAATACGCAAATAGTCCTGTTTTATTTAGATAACAATTTGTGTAAATAAACATTCTGGAAAAATATTCAGCTTAACAGCTACTAACAGATTTAATAGACCAAGGGAAACAAACAAACAAACCCCTACAATTTCATTATTAAAACAACAAGTTGCCTCCCCCCTCCCTTCAAACTGTAAATTCAAATTAAACAATGAAAGTATCTTTGCCTTTACCCAGACATGGTAACACATTTCAATTTCTATTTATATCAGAATTTACTTTCAATAAGTAAATTTCAATTTCGTTTATCTTACCAGTCTGAAAACAGAGATGACACCATAATTTGATTTTGCAAAAGAAAGGCCTGATGAATGTTTTTAGAGGTGCAGTTTTACACATTTTTCAGCAAGTGAAAGGAAACAAAATTGTATACACAAATCACTTTGTCCCAATGAAAATTACTTAAAAAATCAACAATTCCTGTTTTGTTTTACATATGTTAAGAAAGCAAAGAAAATGCATCACACTTGCTATGTGTTAGGACCAAAATGAAGCATCACTTTTTAATAGTGTACTAATACTAAGTTATAAGAGGGAATTCAAAGTGAAGTAGCAGGGCTGGATTTCATTTATTTATTAGGTTTTGTTTTCAAAGGCACTATGTTAAGTAAAACGCAAAAAGGCTGAACTGGAATTGATGGCAGAGCCACCCAAACTCATGATGCATTTTAACATGTGTAGAAATAGTAATGGATCCCTGCAGAGTGCAGGGACAATGAAATAGGAGATATTTGCATCCAGCTGGGACTACTGGAGAGAAACACACAGACCTACATAACGTGTCAAGCTTTATCTCGTAGTTTTGATAGAACCCTTATGAATAATTTGACAGACGAATTGCATTCCCTGGTAAACTCACTACTGCAGGTCAAGCACAGTTTTCACTTCTGTGTATGCAGAAAAATATGAATAGCAAACTATTTTCAGGCACTTTTCACACATCTTCATGTTTTGAGAAGGTGATTGAACATATGTACATACATACCTGTATTTCAAATTACGGTCCATCCTTTGGTCAGTGATGATCCTTGATCTCTGCACCGAATGAGAGACAGTGATAAAAAGGTTAGACATTCAATTTCACTATTGTTTTAAACTATAACTCTGTTCCAGTTTTGCAAATAGTTAACTAACAATCCTGTAACAGCCACAGCAATTGCTGACACTGAAGAAAAATGTCTGATGTATTTCTAGGTTATCTGAAAGATAGAAAAACTAAGAGCTAGCATCCAACAATGAATGGATTCTCCACAATCAGCAGCAAGACGTCTTTGAGACCACTAACTATACCTCATTATTTAAACCACAGAATTATTCAGAGATATTGAAGAATATTTTCATCGTAAAAGAAATAAAAACATTAATCTCATTAGCTTTATTGCAATAAATATCTGGCACAGAACTTGTACCAGAGTTGAGCATAAGGAATGTTGACAATATGAGCTCGACTCAAGCTTCCTTACCTACTCTGAATACATGAACAATTATGTCATATTGGAATTCCTTCAAATTCCTTCAGGAATTTGGCACATTTAAGTTAAAATAGCATTAATGCCTGTCTGCAGCAAGCTAGGCTGCCTTTTAAGTAGCCCACCATGATTTTTTTTTTTTTCCCCCACAAGATATCAATGTCTCTCGTCTAAGATATACTGTTCCAAGCATTATATTATAAGCACTTCAAACAGGAATGAAGATACATACAGAACTGAGTTTTTAGAACGGAAGGAGCTGTAGTCAACGTACATCTTCTCATTGACTTAGTATTAGGTCAGACCTGACAACATCTGATCACATTTGTAACAGAACATAAACAGCATGTATCAACTAACCCGCAAAACCCAACATAATACTCAGGGATGACAGGGAAAACAGGGAAAACAGCACCAATAACCAGAAAGATACAGGCAAGCATAAAGAAAGAACACAGGAAGCTTCTGCACAGGATATGGAATTTGTAAAATGATATTACATGCAACATGATACTGATGTTAACAAAATATTTGCCGTGTGGGCAAACATGGTGATAACCTAGTAATACAAGAGTAAAATAGCCTAGGAGCAGAATTCTGTGTCACTTATGGAAACTGTAAAAGAGTGTCAGGGTTATGGAGGGCAATGAGAAAACAGTTGCAGTAATTAATCCTAGAAAGTAACTGTGTAATCGTGCCTGAAGGATTTGCAAATTACTTGTCTTCTGTCATGAAATCAGATCTTGTGCCTGGGTCAGACTCAATTAAAAAAAAAAAAAAAAACCACACAAAAAAAGCCAACAAAACATTACATGCTTTCTGACGAATTTTAGTGGACTTAAAAAACAGTGACACGTAATTATGAGGTTTTGACAGTTTCTCAATAATCAGACCATAAAAGATAGTATAAATATACATTTTTTTTTCCACGTTTAAAGGAGCCAGAGAATCTTAAGTAGAAAGAAATATTGAAGCAGGCAGAATATGATTAAGCATTTGAATGATCATCTCCAGAGAAAGCCAAGGTCATCTTTTTAGTTGCTTTTGCACAATCACAGTTGACCCAGGAAGTTTTAGCCTTTGGAGACAAAGATCCAAATGTTCTCACAAATCAAAGAATAGGTTTAATTCATGAAGCAGGTAGTTTTAGATTTCATTCCATTCTCTCTTTCTACTGGTGATTTTTTTTTTTAAATATATATTTAAAAAACATTTTTAATGTGTATTTGTTCAGTGGAACATTTCAATTTGGGATTCTGGATACCTCTGCAATATAAACAATAGGTTTAGCAACTGCTATCAAGTCTTCTTATTTAAAGTGTAAGATTCAAAATTCAGCAATGAGACGAGTTCTCCATTTTGTCAGAAATCAATATCTTTAATCAATACCTATTTCCTGTAGCAGTACTTCAAAAGCAGAATTCATTGGAGTTAACACTATAGTGGATACCTTTGCTAGCTAATTCATGGCTTGCAACTCAAAAATGTACTTTAGGGAGATGTTTTGAAGTAGAAAATATTACACATGAGTTTGTTTTAAGGAAAAGCATTGGGTGTTCATAGCAGAAATTTATTTTTTCTTTAGCAGCTCTTTTCTCATAAGAACCAACTTGTCTGTGTTATTACACTGATTACACTGCCCATTTTGCAACTGGGTATAGATCTCAAGCGCTTTGAGGCAGGGAGTACATGCATGGTTCCCTGTCCCAATATTTGGGTCAGTTACATGTCAGATAGGAAACTGAGTCATATTTCTGACCCCAGAAAGTGACACATTCCCAGTAGAAGAGAGTGGGCACAAAACTATCATAATTCCTGAAGTCCAAAATAACTCAGTCTGAGAACTACACTGGAGCAAAGAGAAAATTTTGCAAATCCTTAAGTAATTAAAATTGAAGTTGGATTGCTCTCATTTGGTACAGAAGCTGTAACGCTAGAGTTGTTGTAGAAGTAGAAACTCTAATTTCGTTCCTATGAATAAAATCATTTATTCTTTACATCTAAAAAAAAAAAAAAGGAAGAAACATGAAAAAATTACAAGTGCCTGAAAATAAAATGCTACATTTGAGGCCAAATGGACTGTATTGCATTTGAGCAAGATGAAATTTCATCTTGCTTGTTTGAAAACAGTTTTGGATACTGTACGATTTTGCAGGAAGCGTAAACGTCTTTGACAAGAAGAATCTCACAAATATGGAAAAAAACATAATCTAGGTGCTATAATACCAGTGAATGCTTTATATGCAAGTGTACAGAACAGACAGTTCTTATCTAAATGATTTAAAAAAGCAAATCACAGAGTCTGGCAAAGTTCTGAATTGGAATTAGGACAATTTTAAATTTATCAAAAAGGCTTACACTGTAAAAGCTAAATGTCAAAATTGTTTCTGTTCCTAGTAAATATATCAAAACAAAATAATTTAAAATAGCAACAAACTGCCATAGCAAAAATGTTGAGACAAATATTGCAACAGCCAAAGCTCCTCCCAACACCATTTTTCAAAGCTCCCAGAGGAAATCCCTCTAGAAGATTTGGATTCCTTTGCTTGATGCAAGATGCTGTAGGCTATTCAGTCTCAAAATACTCAAACTGGCTTTTTACTGCCCTCAGAAGGAACATCAGATTGACTGCATAGCTGAGCAAGCTGAGATGCTCTGTGCTAATTTAAGCCAGTTTATATTTGAGCTCTGTTACCCTGGGACCAGAGTGATAGTTTAATTATTTCAATTCTGATGATATTTCAATTCTGTTTGTTTCATTAAAGTTTGAAATTAAGATGTATTACATACCAACCCAATGAGCATTTTGAAGACCTAATAATTCATTACTACATTTTTTAATGCATCCTCACACCATATGAAGACATTTAACCACATAAAGTTTATCAGGACCTTCCAAATGAATTATGAACTTCTTAGTAAATTTTTGGTTTTACCTATCATTAGGTATTTCTAAAGTAAACCCACAATGATGCAGTCTCTTAAATCTCGACTCCCTAGTTTAACCTTCCTAATATCCAGGAGAACTTAGATTTCCTGGTTTTGGTGATTAGGTACATTTTCTCTTGATGATATAAAATCATAACCAGTACCAACCACAAGATGACACTTTAGGACTACTGGAAAGAGATTATCTCAGCAAAATAAAATCATTTTGACAATGGAATGAACTGAGCCTATTATTAAGTACACAGCAAGTTGGAAATCAGTCTGTCTTTTCTTAAGGGAATTGATTGCTTGGCTGCTAAAAGGCAAGCAGCCAAGTGGTGTATTGACCCATAGAAGAGGAAAGGAACTCAGCAAAATTTTATTGAGGGGTCTAGCTTCCTGTTATCAAAGCCATAAAGCAAATTTATTTATAGATATAAAAACAAAAAACAGTGTGCATAACTTGATAGGCTTACACAAGCAGACCATCCCCAAACTAGGCACTTAGAAGTGGCAATATGAAATAAATTTGTGTGGAGCTGTAAATTAACCACACATCCAACACGTCTGTAGAACGCTGACACCTGTTTCAGTAACTGTTCTCTAATAAGATGTTTCAAGTGAAAAATTAGGAGGGAGAACACCTTTTTACAGAGTGCTTACTGGTCAGTGTACAATCGATAATGGGTTTTAACAGCAGAATTTGACATTACAAAATTCTTAGATACTCAGTCTTTCTAGAAAGTCATCACATCTTAAGTAAATCTTTGATATCATAATTTAAATAAAACCCAACCTTTCTACAACAGAAATACTGCTATAAATATTCAGCACAAAAATGAAAATAAAAACCAAACATCTAAGGACACTCCTATGGCTTCTTTTCATGTCTCTTCCAGACCTTTGAATCCTTTCCCAAAATTATCTTCCCCAAGGATGCCAACAATTTACACCCTTGAAATGTTAAGATGCTATGCTCATTACATTTGCAAGAAGTGCATTAGGCTCCCCAGGCTGGCATAGGAAGCCATGCAAATCGAACTAGCATTCTCCTAGCTCTGCCACTCAGATGAGAAGTGATCCTGGAGCACTTCTCATCTGGAGCATATTTGGAGTATTTGTTTGCTCTAGTTGGAAAAGTCAGATACTGGGTGACATCATGTAGCTCCTACAGCATTGACTGCACTGCTGAGATAGGTAAAGAGATAAAAGGACTTAGGACTTCCTTGGATTTTATTGTACTGCATTAGAAAGATCAATGAAAACACTGAGTATTTTTGCTGAAGTCCCAGCACCCGTAAGCCAACAGTATGCAAAGCAAGAAAGAAGTGAGCAGTACTTTACTTTTTAAAAATCTGAACAGTCACTTAAAAAACAAAAAGCCAAACTCAGTAAGCTTCTTAGGTATGGAGAAAAACTAAAGCCATAGTGATACCATTTTTTCCTCTACAAATTTGATAGACTCCTGGATTTTAAGATACTAATTTTTTGCTGGTAATTTTAGTGAACTCAACTACTAGAAGAAAAATTTTCTTTCCATACTGACTTTATCTTTTTCCATTCAACAACTACCGACTTTTTTTCCCCCTCCTGTTTCCCATAGGGAATAGACTATCATGGCAGAGTTTTGTTGATTTGTTTATGTACCTTTGTATTATTAATAAGCGCTGGGAAGAGGGTTTCTTACTTAAGTTCCCTCTGCTGGCTTTCCAGCAGCAGAGAATGCAGTAAATAGAAGGTTCTCCCTTGTATTCCCTTTGTATTAGGCTTAGAGCTAGAAATCTGCTGCTGAAGTTAGAGAACAATTCCTCCACAAAGGAAGTGCAGAAGATCCAGAATACTAATGTAATAAAGAACCTACTTCAACTAGTGACAATATTATTATATATAAAATATTACTTAAGTCTGTACTTACTGCTTTCAGCTCTCAGCCTCAGGCACTGTACCTACCAGAAGCTGAGAAATGCATTCTCCCACCTTCCTTCTCACCAGCCTAGGGTTTAATGTTGTTTGTGTTATTTATCAGTCAGTATCTCTCTTGAATACCTCAGATTCAAATATTTCACCCTGACCTCTGAGAAATGTTAACACATGCACAATACATACTTTGAATGTGAGATCTTCACTAAGATTTTACAGGCATTGTAGTTTCTCAGATTTAAATAAGTACTACAGCTCAGGAATTGAGAGTATATCTTAACAGAAAACTACATATTCAGATGCACATCTTGTAATGCCTTCACTGTTTATGGCAAAATCTAATGAATGACCTCTTTTGGACTAAATACCATCAGAAAGTTAAGCATGTTTCCAAGTATTTTAAGTATTCACAGTCCCAATAAAATGTAGGGACTGTCCTGCCTGAAGTATCCAAGTACATTCTTCATCTTCCCACAAATTCAGTCCCATCAGTTAAACAGGCTCTGGCTGGGCACACAGTCACATTAAGCTCTATAACAGATGAACCCCTCCAAGAGGCTGTGTTAGATTTTCTCCCTCTAGTAATTCTAAAGGAATCCTGGCATGATTACTCTTTCATTTTAGGTATTTCATCAGGTTAGTTCAATCTCATTCCACTTGTCTGTTCAGCACCCAAGTGGATGGTAAAAATCACAAGTCTCTGATCTGGAAAAATTCCATTTTCAAAACTGTATCCAATGGATTAGTGCAGAAACTCAAAAAGGTTCCAAAACCTAGATACTTGCAGAATTAAGGACTAATGTCCTTCTCCATTCAGCTCCTTAGTAGAATGCCCATGTAACTTCAAAAAGATCAGAATTTTATCTTAATATGCACTTTGAAATTAATTTTTAAAATATATGCTTTATAATATTGGAAAGACAAATTAACAGATCCTCACTGCAATCTCAGAAGGCATAGCATTTGTTGTCTATATCCCTTTAACAATGTATAAAACACTTTTTTGGTTTCAAAACAGAGGCAAGTAAACAAACAACCCTCCCCTCACCAAAAGAGGGGAACAGTCTCATCACACTTGAGCTGCCTAATCATTAGTATAGCGTGTCACTACTTATACGTTTGCAGAAGTAATTTCTTTTCTACTGATGAAAGTTTTTTTCTCAAGCAATCGACAAAGGTTTTGCTGAAAATTATGATCGCTACCATCACATTCTAATTTCTGTATGTCCCACTTCTTGTGAAAAGGTCAGCTATTACAGCTTTTCCTTTACCGGATGTTGCTGAAACACATAGAAAAAAAAATCAATTTTCAAGTTGTTCCTTACATTTAGAGTAAAAGGGTGTTATGAAGGGTATTCTGTAAGAAGTAGTGTAATGGTCTGGAATACCTTTTAGGCCAAACCTTTATGAATTTTATATTTTGTAATGAATTAAGTTAATAATTAAAATACTAATCTCTCGAGTCATAATTCATTTTAGCTTGATGATAGCATAATTCCTTTTGTGAGAACTTCATTCAATAGCAACAACAACATTAATTTTATCTAAAAATCTGTCTTCTTCCCCAGTGAAAGTATGCTTTATTACCTACATGGTAGAACTCCTGCACCCATCAATTCAGCTGCCTTAGGATTATAGCAAGCTAATTGTGCTGAGCTCCCCCATACAAATAAATGCTTTAGAATAGAAAGTGAAGAATACGTGACAACTGGATAAGGAGGATGAAATTCTAGATAAGCTAGAATTTAGCCAAAATCTTGGGGATGAAGCTGCCAATCTATCAAAGGGTATGAGGACATCTTGACAGATCAGGTGACCAACGATCAAGACTCCAGCTAGAAAATAGCATATTTATTGCTAATCTCATCAGTCATGCTGGGGCACTAATTCAACTTCATCCACACCAACATAACTTTCTCTTTCACCATGTCTTTAGAGACCAAATTTTTAGTTAGGACAAGGCATGGCTACATTAAGCTTACGGAAAATGACATGTACTGAACTTAGTAAGTATTGATGATCTTCACTTTGATCAATGCATTGCCTAGGATTCTTCTGCTGAGAAAAGAAAATCTATAAATAGTGCGAAAAATATGAACAGGGTAGTTAAGCTAGCCAGCAAAATTAACTAGCAGTAGATTTAAAAACAAATACAGGTTGTAACTCAAAGCATTTTTCATAATAAGTATAAATTGTGGAGGTTGTGGAAGATGGAAGGACATTAATATGTTAAAAGAGAATGCCAAATTCATGGAATAATGTCCTTCAATTGCTATTATGCTCTGTAATCCCCCAACAGCTTCTAGATAAAGTCCCCATGCTTCCCACTGACAAAGACAAGGAATACTTCTCGGGTAAGTTGCCCAACTTGCTCTGTTTCTTATTACTCTTGTGCCACGACACCTTACTGGTTATTAGCACAGAAGGGTGTGGGATGAGATGAAATAGCAGTTTAATCGAGTTTATCTATTATTTTGCAATACATTCATTTTTTTTGCCTAGGAAAAAAAAATAAAAATCTATCTTCCTGCATACTATATACTCTTTGAAGAGAAGCATAACCTTCCAACCTTCCAAATCTATAAATAGTGGGTAGTATTTTGGGTCATTGCTCAGATCATTTTGATGGCTCAGTTCCTCATTAGATAATTAAATATTCAAAGACGACTGCTTTTATACCCACAGACAACTATCAGACAAATATCAGCACAATGCCTACAGTAATTTCTGTCAAAATTTAGAGGACAGAACACAGAAAGGGGAAACAAAAATAGTGTTTCATCTAAACGCACTAAATATACTTGAGACAGCCAGTCAGAAAAAACATTTTATATACCACATATACTGTGTCAAAGTATGTACTTTATCCATAAAAGCAAACTATTTCAGAGACACAGTAGGAGAAAACAATTACACTGCATTGTGTGAAACAGTTGTGTGAATCATTTCCCTCAGGGAAAGGAAACAAGCCTGCAAATTATCAAATGAAACTACTGGATTAAAGACAGTAGGTCAAGAGATAGGCATATGTTCACACTTCACCACAGATTCTGGAAAAACACTCTCCAAGCCTTCTAAAATATGCTAAGTGCATCTAGAGAAGTCATATTAAAACCAGTCGGTTTTAGGTGGAGAAACACACTGGAATAGAAAAAAGGGGGGGGATGAGGCAGGAGAAGGGAGAACAGAAATATTTATGTACCTTCATGGCTCATGTTTGTACCAAGAAAGCTCAAGTTTACTTTAAAAATGTAAAGTACACCTAGAAGTAAAACTGGGTTGTGGACAATAGTAATCCAGTCTGTAACCATCTTTATCATTTGTAGATGATAAATGATATTTATACAGCCCAAGCTAGTTATTTATTTTTTGAGAAGTCAAGAGAACACCTCTTCTTCCTCCTCCATAAACGTGCTCTAAAATTACATGCAATAATCTCAGTGTCCAGCCATGACTTCTAGTTGGCCCACAGTGTTTCAAAACTAACTGTAATAACAGATTAAAGCAGTCTTCACTGAATGTTTACACAAAAAAATAAACTTATTTTCCTGCAAACTTGTGGATTTTGCTCCAAGTGTTCTGCCAGGACTTGAAAGAAGTTGCTTTTGCATTCCCCACCCCCAAAATCTCTAGGATTCTATTTATTCTAAAATCTACAAATGAACAAAGAACATAATCTAATATTCCTTATGATCCACGATTTTATTAACCAATTTAGATGAGCTCTACAGATGTAGAGGGGATCTGGGATAACTCAGGGCATATCACCGAAGCTTGACTATTAAGGGCGTGACACAAAAGTACCCTGAAGAACACTGGAAAAGTCAGTATGTTGAATGCACAGATTGAAAAAATGGACTTATAAGATTAAAATCCATAAGAAATGAAGAATGATTATTTTGGTGTTTGGTTTACATTTCAAATAATTTAATCACAAACGCTGTCTGAATATTTATTCTCCTGGGGAAGAGAGAAATATTCCCAGTTCATTTCTGTTGTCAGTAAATACTTTAAGTCTTCTCTGAAATCTTCACTTTCTCTAGGAATTTAAAGATCTGACAACGCCACTCCCAATTGCTTTGCAGAAAGGATAAGGAACAGCCAGAAGGTTTACAGTGCTCTTCCCACAGTCTTCCTCCATCTTGACCTCTTCCCTCTTTCCCCCTTCTCTTAATGAGCTATTTATAGATTGCAAGCTATCTAGAGCTAGCTTCATCACCCTATCAAAATCAATACAAGTTTCCCCATTTACTTCAAATGTTGCCTAAAGGTTTAATTTTGTTAATGAACTGGTTCCTTCAAGTATGACGATCAGGCCTGGGTATACAATGAAGAGGACTAATGCCAGTTCCTAACCAGTTTCACGCACACTGATTTTTCATCATAACACTTGTACATAAAACAATCATATTAATATGCCTGGTTCAACAATCAGAATATAAATATATTTCAAAAACAACATGCAAAACATTATACAGATCTTCACAGAAGGTAGGGATGCACTGGGAAGAGCAAGATGGCCTTGGCTTTGGGGCCTTCCAACTTAAAAGCTCTGATCTTACTGCATTGCTTCTTAGAATTCCCATAGCCCTGTTTTTAACCACAGTAAACAGTTGCTGAAGCCTTAATGAACCATATGTTCAGGATGGCAAATGCTCCACTCCAAGAAAAGCTCCAAGTTCGTTTACATTTTTCAAAAACTCAACAATTTGCACTGAAGCATGAACTGACTGTAAAGTGTAAACATCTCTTTCCAAGAATATAAATTAAATTTGTGATTTATCGTACATTTCATGCTGAAGCACAGCCTCAGAATAGCATCACTTCAAACACCGGGGGTAAGAGCATTTCAAGATTCTCTGGGCTGGAATCGTGAATGGGTGACTCACAGCATTTCCAGATCAATGATTTAGTTCTTGGTACTTCCACAAAAGGCTCCTCCTGGCACACAAGCAGGACTGTCAGATTGTTTCCAGCAGAAACTCAATACTGAATCTCTTCCTGAACAGAAATTCTGCAAATGAACTTTTCATTTATTTATAATTGCAGAATCCTGGGGAGTCTATCTCCAAACCATGATTTTGGAGTTGTAGTCTTATCACATGTATAGCCACGTGCGTAAGCACACTGATTATTTATCAATACCTATTTCAGAGGTAGTGCAAGCAGTCCAAGAGGCGGACAGATTCTGTCTAGTCCTGCCACTGATGCCCTCTTTGGATTCATTTATATTTTTTATTTATCCTGTAAACTTCTCAGAGTAGGTACAATCTGTTAATCCATTTGTTCAGTGCCTAGCACATGCAGATTAGTGCCTGAAGTAACAATAATAATGCTGCTTCCAGTGGTTGTTGTCTATTAGAATCAATTTTAATGCTTCCAGCAGAGGTCACAATTGCTCTGCATTTTCCCGGATTACTTTCCTTACAAAAGCAATTTCTGAAATAAAAGCTATAAACTAGCATAACTAATACTTTTCTGCAACAAAACATGCAATAGATTATTTATCAATAAGGAAAAAAATGCATATAATTAATAGTTACCTCATTTTGGGAAACTAATGAAATAGCTTTGCTCTTATAAAAATAATTTGTCATAAAAGATGACAAAAAAAGATGTCTCCAAATTAAAGCAAACTACTTAATTAATAGGTTAACTGCATATCGGTAGTAATTTGTTTATGAAAAGGATACTTGTAATTATTTATTAGAGGGGATGGATTGTGGTTTTAAATAGTTAAAGAGTTTCCCTGCTGGTAACAAAAAACTTACTTGAAGTTTAAACTCTATGGACGTTTAAATTTGATAATAGCAGTTTCTCTGTTCTGACACTGTATTTATATCTGCTTTGGTTTATACACATAGTTTGGCTTATACAAACAGTTTCACTATTACGGGGGGGGGGGGGGAGGAGGGGGGGAGGTATTTTTTTCTGTAGTAGGAAGAACAACAATCACAAAACGAAGTTACACAAAATGGCATCAGACTTTGTTGAAGAAGCAAGAAAAACACATTGTGGTCAAAGGGATCCTACTTGATTTAGTGGAAAATATTGGGCTAAAGCAAGATGAGGAAGGAAAAACAGCTAGTTGAAGAACAGTTAAGACCTGTGGAAGAAAAATAAAGGACAAAAAATAAGTAGTATGACTCAAACTATTGAATACCATGTTCTACACCACAAACTCATACAGATCACAAGAGATCTACTGTGACAGTCTCCTCCAGTTATCTCTGCTTAACTTGACCCATGCTTCCTTTCATGTTGGCATCCTCAGAGTCACTGCAATGCAAGGCTCTTTGCATTTCCCACTCTGCAAACAAGTTTGTCCTTCTTATCTGATGCTTCTTTTGTTGCTGACTGTTATGACCTTGACTTCCTAGCACATCAGAATCTCCCACTCCAGGTTATCTAGTAGCTTTGCAATTCCCATCTCTTCCATCTTCTAGGGATCTGTTATGTCCTTACTGTACAATTTTAAATTGTATTTATGCATAATTCTAAAGAAAATGGCAATGCAGATGTTCTGGTTCTCATCGTGTGACAGCTCTCACAAACTAGCATTACAAAAGCAACAATAAGAGAAGGCTGCAATTCCAGAGTTCATCAGTGTAAGGTCAGTCAAAGGTAATGACAACTATGCAGGCTTCAAAAAGCCTTTTTCCTGCATTTTATTCTCAAAACAGTTACAGACTGAATGAAAAGAATTGAATAGCTAGGTGATGAAATTCTTACCTCAGAAATTAATTTCTGTCTTTCTATAACACACCACAAGGCAAAATTTAATTTTAATCCTGGCCAGCAACTTTTTTTTTTAGCATCTGCAAGGATGAGGAATAATTACGTGCATACCTGCCACAGCGAAGTTAAAGTACCTGCCAAGCTCTTTTTGATATTACAATACATGGGGGAAAAATAAAGTCTAACCACATTTTATTATTCATTTATTTATAAAAAAAATCTGTCATGTTCATCTACCTTACCAGATTGCAGACATGAAAAGGGAAGAACAAAAACTGTTTTGGGTAAAGTAGTCTGCAGACTAACTCTATTGCTGTACTTAACAAATGACTTACATCCTCTGCAAGGGCAAGAGGAAAAAAAAAGAACATCAACTGTGAGAGAATGAGATTTATTTTATCATTTTAAAGTTTCTTGAACCAAGTTTACAAAGTGATTTAGTCTACTATTATTTATTCAGTCCTCTCCCAAGGACTATCAGTTATAGTAAGCTGTATAAAACTGTTTGGATGTTTTTCCCATTTCCTTTATGGATTGGTATTTGAAGTCTGTAAAGAAACTTTACTTTTTTTCAGGTATTAGTTCAATGGAAACAGAGATAAGCCCAAATCAAACTAACCACTAGCAGGTTCCTGGGTCTACAAAATACCATTAAAAATTTAGTTAAGAGAAAATTCCAAAAAGACAGAAGACTTATGTCAGCCCTGCCATTAATTATTTATCAGATACTCTGCCTATTAATTTGCCTATTTGAATTCAAGGTCCAAGCATATTATCTTAGAAAACTTCAACTATACTAATCCCACGTACAGACCAGCCTGATTTTTTCCTGATAGGTGAGCCAGAAAACCAGCCAGAACTCATGTGGAACTAATAAGGGTTCTTACACAAGACTGTGAATGGCAGCATCATACAGGTCTGAAGAGTAACACACCATTTGGAGAAAGCCTTTCATCCACAAAAATCTATTCCCTAACTTTAAGGACAACAAAATGATGTGCAACAGAAGTTACTTACAAGAATGACTTTGCTTTATAAATGAAAAAATATTGTTTCTTTGGAATCTTTCCTACTGTTAACTTGAAAGCATCAGCCATAAACACACGTTTCAGTCTGTTTACACCTACTGATGGACTGAAGATACAGGAATCTGCTGGAACAGAAGGGTGTGTTCTGATAGTGTGACAGAATTCTGACTGGAGAATTACAGGTAAAAATAGAATTTTGACAAGATCTCATATCTTCTCCCTTGGGGTCTCCCTCTCCTTGTTGCTTCCCCCAGCAGCACAGCTTAACATCTATTCAGGCAGTGATTTAAAAGCATTAACTAGCCTTAGGCACAAAATGCCTAAGAATGAAGTCTGTTTTTTAGACTTCAGTGCAAAGCAGGTTTTTTTTTTTTTTAAGATGTTGGCCTCTACATCAATTACTCTAGGAAGAGATAAAGTTTGTTTCATGCAAGTGCAAGGATCTGTGATGTAAGATCTGGGGAGATAGGTAATAACAATAAAAGAGATAGGCATGCAACCTCCAACAACAGAATATCCATGTTTGGTAAATCAGAGAGATGATTCTGGCCCACTATATTTCTGTAAAGCTGCAGCTGAGGGAATCCGATCCTAGTCAGATTGTTGCAGACTGCTGTAATACATATTCCCAAACTTAGGCAAGGGAAGGGTACTTTTTTAGCAGCAACAGCAGAGTAAGAGCAAGCAACTGCACATTCACACATCAAGCATTTCTATGACCTTCAGATGCACAGATTTTGATCTGGAAAACAATGAAAGAAAATAAATGGGTAGAACACAGGTAGAACAGGTAGAACACTGCTGCTTATCTGTAAAACTTGGGAGAAAAACCTTGCTCTCAGGTGACTCCAGGCACTGCTGTCCCCATTATCTTTTGAGCTGCTAAACAAAACCCAACTGAATATGAGAATGAGATCTCAATAGAAATAAAAATCCAAAATAAAAATAAAGTGTAGAAGAATAAACAAATTTCTGCAACAGTCTGGGCACAGCCTAAAGAAAGAGATACCAACATGAAAGATTGTTCTGCAGAGAATATTCTTACCAGTACATACTCATTCTTCATAGCTATGTGGTTCACAATCCTATGGGAAAGACTGTTTCCAGCAAAAAATACAAATCCAGTAAAACAGGGGGCAAGGTAACAGAAGGACTCCTAAAACTCATAGCACATTCTGTGTGCAGACAGAAAAGCATGTGGATTTTTAGCACATCCTGTACAGAGCACAGTAATATCATAAGATTGAATCATGGACCTTTTAGTAGCCTGAATGCAGTTCAGCCAAGATGCTGAAATGCCTTAACCACAGGCAGAACTTAACCATCAGAGAATCAGATGAAACTCAAAAGGCTGGTTGTGCTTTTTCACAAAGAAAGAAGTTGTGTCAGACATCACTGCCAGTAGTCAGTACGTACTACATGTAAAGACAGTCAGAACTGCTCATATTTGTTCTTTGGCCTGAGAAACAGTTGACCACTGAGGCATCATTGAGCTGTACAAAAGTATGAAAGAGGTCCTGGTCAGTCTCTGATAAAGAAACTAGCTAGTCACCATTAGCCAAATTAACTACTCAAGCCTGTTGTCTGAAAATGTCTCTTATCCAAACTCAGTTTGCATGGAACCAGAGAGTATATTTCATAAACAGGAGTAGAAATGCAAGTGCATTTGTTGGGTGTATATTTGCAAGACAGGCTAGAAGCAGCCCTATTACTTATTACAAACAAAAAAATACAACCAATCAGAGGAAAGTCATTTCATCCCAGTCAAAGACAAAACCAAAATACACTCCTATTGATTTTTTCAAATGGTGAAACCTGGTTTGATTTCTTAATTAAAAAGGCAAAAGTCCATTTAAAATAGGAAATAAGTCACAGTAAGTGTGACTTTAAGACCAAATGTTGAAAAATAGCTTCTAATTTTCACCTGCAGTTTAACATTCATAATCAATTATGGTAAAAATGAGTGATTACACCTGGTAGCCAGGCAGCCCCATTTCACCCATTGCTTCTGGGGGTGAACTCCAGTTCTCTCCCGTGAATGATGAGGAGCTGGAACACTTACACCTAGGTATTTACTGTGCTTAAACACATCCTTGTGTAACGGTGCCTGTATATTCATGTTAATATGTATTTTGATTTATTTTGCACACAGTTATTGTAAATGTTATTCATTACATAAATTTTGTACATAATGCTGTTATGTACAATTTTCTATCTGTATGTGTATCTTCATATAAGTATACACACAGATCCATACACAATGTCATGCAGAGACACTGAAACAACATTTGTTCTCGTAGTGTCAAAGCTATGGGAAGCACATTTTAAATAGATTATACTCTTCACAGAAAGCTTGTAATGGAGTGACACCTCGATGTTGCAGAACAGAGCAAAGTACAATGATCTGCTCATAAAAGTCCTTTGTAAGATCTGATACTAAACCACAATATTATTTCAGTTTAAAACATGAAAAAAGACAAATGTAGATGGACAGTTTCATGTTATTTCTGGCTCCCATGTCACGATAAAATTTTCTCTGTTGAAGCAATTATCTACTCTGGAATAAGCCTAATAATGTTTTAAGAGGTAAGCTGGAGACTACATAGCAAGGTATACATAAACTTAATGACCACAGCTCCTGCAGCAGGTTATAAAAATAGTTTGGTCCAGCTGGAATAAGAGACAGAACAAGAATATTGCCAAGCAAAATATCTTCATTAGACTTTAGTTAAGAATACTTAAGCAATAAAAGGGTTCAGCTTGCTCTTCGTAAATATCCTATTTATACTGTAGCCAAAGAAAAGAAAACTTCCCATTTTAGACCACTTTAATGATTTTGTTTTTACTGCTTCAAAGGCAAAAAAAATAGTAAAATGAAAGAAAAACAAACAGCCATTGCTAAACACAACATCACATAACAAAAGAACCTTTTAGTAATTTAAGGAGTGTAATTTTAAAAGCCAGGGGAAGCTTTTAAGAACTTCATTTAAAAATATTAATATATATATATATAATTTGGAATACTTCAGTAATGACTCCACCTGAATACAAATAAGAAAAAACTAAAAGCTTGTACAAAAAGGCATGTTTACTAATGGATACACTGATCATTGAACTTTACACAGCATTAAATTTTAACGACCTTCAACGATATGAGAAGCTTTGGTTGTTTATGTAAAAATTCTAAAGAAAAGCATGGATTTACATTTACAGACTACTTATCTCTTTGTAAATGACAACATATTAAAAAGAAAATGAACAAAACCGGAAAAACTGCCTCCGATTAACACTAATAAGCTAGTAAAAGCAGAAAAACCCAGGCGGTAAGCTATTTCTCTCTTGCTCTGTTCAGAGAGGAGAGGGAAGGAACGGAAGCATAATTTTCAAGGGGTCTAGATCTGTTATTCTTACTTCATTTACAGCTTAAGTTAAAGGGCCTCATTAAGGCTTGCTATCTGAACACAGAGTAATGAGCAAGGCAAAACACAGAGCACTAGGATGCTCGTAGTTTAGGATTAGGACGAACCAGAGCAAACAGGCAGAGCATGACAAGAAAAACTGTTGAGGGTCAGAACAGTCATATCTCAACATAAGTCCAATTAGGAACTCAAAGCCAGCTCAAAGCTTGCTGTGGGGAAATGCAGGTTCTTGTTCTTTAGTGGGGTTACTCCCAGACTTTATTCATTCAAAAGGCTTTTTTTTTTCTTCTCACAGCCATCCTTGCAGTTCCCCCAAATCTCTCCTGTAGCCCCAAGGAATATTGAATAAGCTGCTCACCTACAATGGAGAAACGAAAACTAGTTTCCTGTCAGACTAATCCAAAAATCCCACTCTGACTGCTGGAGTGTGCTTTTTGACATTCTGCTAGAAAGCTCATTTTGTTGCTTGCACTTTTCATATTCAGAGGTGGTCCTGGTAAACCATACATGTATACTCCATGTGATGACCTCTCATCTAATCATCTGAAAAAGCCTATTCATGAAAAGTGTTGAACAGGAATACAGAAGAAAACAAGAATTGTGGTCTTTGTTTTTGAGAAGGAACAGTGGGGCAAGTAGAGACTCATTGTCCCAAACTGTTATGATGCTGGCTTTCATCTCAATCAGTGCAGTGACCTCCACTTCCCTCTGCTACCAATATCATGCTTAAGGCCACATCTGGGCCTTCTTGATATTTATTTGGAGCTTTACACTGACTGGCACTCTGAACAGAGATAGCAACACATACTCCTGGTACTTGGTTCATCCTTGTGGAATGTACCTTGAGGTGCAAATGGAAGAATGTTGTAAGATTTTATTGTAAAAGCTTATTTTCAGAATGCTATTGGCTGGAACACTAATTTTTTTTTTTTTTTCAGCCATGAAAATGCATGACTACAGACAACATAAAACAAGTGTAATTTCATTAAAATTACAACAGCTTCCATTCCTCTGGTGTGGCAGCTGAACTGCTTTTTCTTTCTGTTAAAGACAGATTTTGAAATTGCAATGCTTTTATTTATTTACCTTACCTGAAGATATTCCACAAGTTACAATTAAAATTACATCTATTGTTGCGGTTGCAGGTTCAAACTGCACAGGTTTTAAAATTATAGTTCAATAGTTTGTGTTTAAAATAGACTTTTGGAAAACAGATTTCTTCTGTACTGCAACAGAACTGCTCTTTTTTTAGAGAGCCATTGGTATATCTTGGAAAGAAGTCCATGAATTTAAAAGACGTTAGACTTTTAAATAAGCAAAGAACAAACAGATAAATTAGTAGTACTGTACCCTAGTTACTTGACACAGAAACACTTACCCAAGCAAACATACCACTGAATTCAAAGAGGTTCTTCGGGGAAAATGGCAATTTATATTGCCATTATATGTGAATATAATATACATTATATAATACTATATATTATATATATTTATAATGGAAAATACAATTTATATTAAAAAGGGGCTAGAGATACTTAGAGCAGATACATGCCATTTTGGAAGAGTTAGCATGCCCCAATTGCAGACACTAATGAATTTATATGGCTACTTCAGGTAATACTATGCAAATATAAAAAACTGTGTAGATGAATAAGTTTTATTATTTAAAATACAAATATTACAGTAAAAATAAAACAACTGTCTAATGAAAAATAAAATATTGATGTTTAGTAATTGAGCTCTAAGGCAAACATTGCTATTTGTGTCCCAACATGGTGCATTTTCTGGTGAAGTTATAAGCTTCCCACCTCACTTGAAATACTCTTATTTAAAAACCAGTTCTCATAGACACAGAGCCACAAATGCTTAAATGTGTTACTCACTAGCATTCCTTCTCTACTAGAAAGATGAAACTTTTATTTAACCGGTAACGAAAGCATACAATTTATTACCAAAAACCAATGCAACAACAATAACAGAAACAACCAACCCCAAAACTCTCAATTGATAATGTTCTCTTGAATTGACTGGACTCCAAATGACAAAACTTATTGGGAATTTGAAAGGTAGTCTTAAAAACCTCTAAGTAGATAAAAATATTGAAAGCCCTAAAGTAGCTGCAAAAGTAGGAATGATGTTGCTAAGATAGCCTAGTGAATAAATAGAAGCAATTTACTACAGATTCATTGAAAAAGATCTGTAATATTGCTATTACCACAAATCTCAATTCTTGAGTAAATTTTCTGAAAGCAGATCGCATAAGAACAGTGGCTCTAGGCTACATCCTGAGCTCTCGAGCACAGACAGTTTTTTCAACACAGGGTCAAAGATTAATTACTTGATATTAATATATTTCTTAAGCCAATATTAGATGAAACGGTAGGGTAACAAGGCTGGAAATTGGCTTTATATTGCTGGAAGTATATTACTTTATTCTACTACTGCACAAAACCCTCCTTTAATAAAACAAGGATTTTAGCTATAAAGTTCAGCACTTGATAGGAACTACCGCAAACTTCAGAGATGTTCAAACCTACATTTAACTGTTTTATTTAAAATATTATCAGGAAAAAGTAAATGTGCAGAGGATCTTGCAGGAAAGATAATATGAACGAGGTCTGGAGACAGCTACAGAATTTGGGACTTGGCTAAATACAGCTTGGGCAGCTATACAAAGGCAGAAGCACTTCATGCTTGCCTTAGCACAAATCTGAACTGCTTTGCTAACCCGGTACTCCCTTAGAGACTGCGCCACAATGAGCTGTTGACAATGTACAAAAGCATAACAGTACTCCTGACTATCTTTGTCAGATTCTAATGATATCTAGATATAGGAAAAAAATCAAAAGTAAAATATTTGTTGATGTAGTGAATCTAAAATTAGAATAATTACCATGGCAACCCATTTAGCCTTCTTTCAGGAAAGATTCCCAACATGTTTTATTTGCTCCTTATTTAAAAGGCAATCTGCTACTCATTAGCAACACGTATCACTTCTCATATCCTCGAAGAAAATCCAGCATCTTCAATAAGTTAAGTAAAAAATAAATAAGTGAAGTGCACAAGTCATATGAAATAACCATACATATAATAACTGCAAATATGTTTAGTGAAATTAGCATGTATAAAATATGCTCTGCTTTTTAAGTGGAATTTTGTTTGGGAGAGTTGAGCCATGTGCAAGAAAGGTACCACCATCGTTTCTAGTACATTATGTCTATGTTTTTGAATGTAATTAAAAGTCAATGATTCCTTTAGGAAAGCTATAAGGCTTGCTCTGTCACCTACTTTGTCACCTTCCGTATCTTTTTACCATCTGAAAAAGACTTGCTCCCTGATGAATACCCTAGCACCAAAACATCACCTGTTTAGGTCCCTTTCATCCACTGCATGTGTGATAGTACAATGAGAAGATGCCACATGGCTTCAAATGAATCTCTCTATTCTGTGAAAAAATTACAAAGATACTGAGTTGGAACTACTTTCTCACTAGTTATATAGAAGAGAAACTGTTCAAAAAGAAATTCTCATCTGAACTTTTATTCCCTAGTTCAAGGTCCATACAGGTTTCTAATAATGAAAACTTTGTATGACAAATTCCTGGCACCACTTACTGCCACAGAGCATTGCACATATCAGCAAGTGCATCCCTGAGTCAGGCATTCACTGCCACATGGCTAGAAATCCTCTGTCTTCAGCAGGAAAGAGCAGATAGCCCTGGAACTTGCATAGCACTCTGTTGCAACTGCATGCCTAATCTGAGCCAGCTGCACAGATGGTTAAATCTCTAGAAGCTGTCCTCAGGAGCAAGGACATAGCCCTGAACTCTTATTCTCTTCATATCCCTAGCTCTTATCAGAAAGTAAATAGATTCAAGTGTTCTCTCGCCTCCTTTACTGTATTACAAAATGCTTTGTTTTCACTGGAAAATTCCTGGTACTGCTAGAAAGGTACTTTCACCCCTTCAGCTATACAAATCATGACTCAAAACATGAGGGGTTATGGAAATGGTCAAATAAGAACCTACTTGATAATATAAAGTGATGCAAGGAGCTCTGAGCATTACAACTTGCCCTGTGTTGTGGTTTAACCCAGCGGGCAGCTAAGCACCACACAGCCAGTCACTCACCTCACCCCAGCATGACGGAGAAGAGAATCAAAAAGATAAAAGCATGAGAACTCCTGAGCTGAGATAAAGATGGTTTAATATGAAAAAACACACACACACAGATTAAAGTGATGCACAGTGTAATTGGTTGGGCATCACTTGGATGTTGGCAATCAGTCCCTGAGCAACAGCAGCCCCCCTGCCAGCTCCCCCCAGTTCTATTGTTCCACCTGACACTACACAGCATGGGACATTCCTTCTGCTGGTTTGAGCCAGCTGTCCTGGCTATGTCTCATCCCAGCTCCTTGTGCACCTCCAACCTCCTTGCTGGCAGGGCGGTGTGTGAACCCAAGGAGTCCTGGGCTTTGTGTAAGCACTGTTCATTAACACTAAAACATCGGTGTGTTATTGATATTTTCCTTCCTAAACACAAAACATAGCACCATACCAGCCCCTATGAAGAAAAACTATCCCAGCTGAAACCAGGACACCCTACAATGCCACAGACATTGTAAAATTGTGTTGTGATAATCTGTGACATGCTCACAGATTCTGCACAATCCTGCTTACTTCCAGTTTAGTAACCAGTTCCACACGGCTATACTGCTTCTGAAGAGAAGACTATATCACAGAGTTTGGTGAGCAAATGGTGCAGCAACCATTTACTTTAACCTAATTTCTTAAAGATTCCATGATTAATTCTGATTTAACCTTATGGCAAGGTATAAGGTTGCAAAAGCATCCAGGAGCTCACTGGGATTGCAAATGATTCCCTTCTCCCAGGATTAAAAGTTGGATAACCGCTGCAAAGACTCACTTAAGCATTAGATGATACACTAAACTTCCTTTGAGACTCAGTAGTTGTGTTAAGTGAGCAGACAAAATATCCAGCATTAAGACAGGGCCATTATGTATAAAATGTAATTACATTGCTAGCACTGTTTGAACAAGTGCATTGACTATCTCTGCAGGTGTAGATGGTGCTGGCTCCTACCCCAATATATGAAAAATGAACACAGTAAAATAATAGCTGTTGCTTAGAGATATTAACTTTTGAGAAAAAATAAGGGATCAAACCCAGCAGAATTCACCCCCAAGTCCTCTGGACCTCAAAGCAATGACCCATAATTGAAAGTGATCAAATATGCATGATTTGTCTTAGTTTCTGCTCTGCTAACATAATGGAACTTTACACTAAAGACAAAATGAATACCAAGAATGACATTTTTCTGATTGTATTGGTTCTCTGGTGAATTTTTCTTTGGGGGAAGTTGTAATTAAAGAAAATTAGAGAAAAGTTAAAGACAACTTTGTTACACAATAAGAAAACAAAGGCAGGATTCTTTTATTTCTAAGTGAATTCTTCCATACTTTTATTGAAAAGGCATGTTTCAAACTAAAGCTGATTAAAACCATTCTTGCTTAAGCTTTCCATGAAAAATTGCCACTCTAATTGGCCTGACTGGACTCTGTCCTGCCTGATACATGATGCCTTGAGAGCAGAGAATAGGAACAGAAGGCATCCAATTACATTCCGTAGAGAATATGGCAACATTTCCTGAGCAAAAGAGCATGTATCCTTTCTAGAGTAAATATTTTGGTTAATGATGAAAAAGTTGATGAAAACAGACACATCTAAAAAAGTTTGTTTCTAAGAAGACCTCACAATTCTTGTTAATAACTTCCTATTTGAACAATACTCTATAAAGTTTAGATGTATACAGCTACATGCTAAGTGGCCAAATACCTTTATTTTCTTGATTGTAAATATTTAACCATTATGAAACTTTCCTCACTTAAATTTTCATGCAAATATTTACTTTGAGAAAAATCTGTGGGCAGCATCCTAGCTGATAATGCAGTAAGATTCCACAGCTTTAACACAGGATCACATTAGGACAGAGGTCTTCCCATAAACATCCAGGTATGTCCTTGGTGACTCTTTCCTGTGTCAGTTTTGAGATACAACCCAGTAACTTTTAGAAACTTGTTCTTCATTAATACTAAAAACCTCTAGCAAGTGAAGTGAGGTTTCCAGTTTAAACACAGTTGGTCTGAGGTCACAAATTGGCTCTACAACCTTTAAGAAATATGTCAGAACAGTTACAAGAACTCTATATATGCATTACTACAGTTGTTGCCTGAGTTACAGCAGCATTTTGACATGACAACTGGTGATACACGCATGTTGTTTCAGCACTAGATCAAGTGCAGTCATGCTAGCTAAATATAGGAGGGAGAACAAACACTTCTAAGTTCTGACCTGGTCATTTTCATAATTGCTTTGCAGGTTACTCAGTGGCAGAGAACCAAGTACCACAATTAAAGAAATGCACAATTTTTACAGACCTAAATAGGACAGCGTGACGACCACCAGCACAAGTTAACTTCTATAAAGTTCCTAACTACACTATAAAGAAACAAAACCAGGAGGAATTTTTTATTAAAACACAGAAAGGAAGAAAACTCAGTAGTGGAAAATTTCAACTGCTTTTTCAATAGCATTTGTCACAGATACTTGTATATGCATTAATACATTTTAATAAGGATTTATTAATATTCTAGAATAATTGGACACATCAAGACAAGTATTTAATTGATTTGTAAATCTACCCATCTACCTGAAGATCTCAGAATACATCTGGTGTTGTTCCAAAACTAATTGCAGTCTACAAACTATAAGACTATTTATTTTTACAGAAAATTAGTCATTTGCACACACTATTGAGAGGCACGTGAGACAGCTTGGCATAATGAAAGCCAGAGGTCTGACAGTTTTATACTCGTATCTCTGAGCATATACATTATGTTCCAGATATATCTGAAACTGTTAATATTCTGTAGCTATTCATATTAATGTGCAGGTGAGATAAATCATGTCTTTTTTTTCTACGATTTTAATCTTTTGTCCTTGAGATAGAAAAAGCTCTCCTTTCTCTAGAATATAAGCATATTTTGTTTGCATTTAAAGAATTTTTCTAATGACTGTTTTCCCAAGTCATTTTTTCTTGCTCAAAGTGAAAGTCATGCAACCATAATTATCAATAGCAATAAAAAGTCAGATAATAAGCTTTCTATTAATATAACAAATAAGCTATATTTTTAGATCCAGCAGAAAAGATAAACCCTTTCTAACACTGTTTTTGTTTTCTGGCTGTAATAATTTCCTGTATTTACTTATGAATAGGGACAAAAAGAATGTGTATAATAGTTAGGTTGATGCCTATGAAATTAAGACAGAGAATAAATTTCCAGGAACACACTGTAAGAAACTCACCAAACCCCCCATCATAAACCCCTAAATACATCCTCTACCTTCTGTCCAGTTATAAAAAGTGGCTAGGAATTTTAGCTCAATTTTATAGTCTAGGAGCCAAAAGACTTTCACCCTTTGCATTGGTATTCTAGATTTCAGCTGCTGAACTTTTAAAAAAAGCATGCCTTGATGAAACCCAGAGGGCAATAAAAGCATCAGATCTTTGTCAAAAGAGGAAGGTAAATCAAAAAACAGTAGATCAAATTCCAATTTTGTTTATCGTGCATATAATCCATTGCCCAGGTAAAAGAAACAGGACAGGAGCAGAGATCTGCCAAACCTCCTCATAGCACTTTCCATGCCCACCCCGAGATTCAGATGCATGTCACAGTGCTGGCAGACTCAGCCTGGCTATCAGTAAGTTATGTACACTGGAGATAACCTATTTCATGAAAATATTATAGATAAGAGTTTCTACATATTATTTCCTTTCATAGATGCAATCACAAAGTAATTAGTAGCAACAGTTCTCAGATTAACAATATTTAGATAATGTTAAAATAAAACAGACATGCCTAATGCTCTCAGGAATTTATTTATTCACATAACATTGTTGCTAAATAAGTTAATTTACAGCACTTATATACTCCTAGGAGACAGTTCTGGAAACTAGAAGCAACAGCTGTAACCTTATGTTACACATTGCAAAGTCACCACCATCAGCTGCGTTCTAACAACTCAGACTAACACAGCTTTTAATCGATTAATTACTTATTTTGTCATGATTCCAGGTACAGCTGTGAGGCAACAAAGCCTCAGGTTCCCCATCAGAGGTGCTCCCACCACATGGGCCCAACTGTCTGTGGTGCAGGGCAGGCCTCGCACTTCTTGCCTCACTACAGCTGGAGGGAGAAGCTCCTGGGCTCCCACCGCACAGTAAAGAAAAAAACTGTAGAGCATTACCTTAAAAACAGGGGAAAGGAGGGCTTCTCCATCTCCTTATCCTGCTGCTGAAGCATGAAGACACTCTGAGAGTGACCTTCACCCTTCTAAGAGCTGATCGCCATTCTCTCCCCACCCTGATGAGGGCCAGGCTTGCCCTCCACCACAGGTGGCACTGGGCCTTCTGAACACGGATGCGGGGGATAAAGAGCCTGTTTTTCCTCCTCATAGGAAATAACATGACTCTACAGCTAGCAGGCTACTAAAGAGAGAGCTGTGTAGTAGTAAAGGAGCTGCTGGGCTATGGAGGTCTGCAAGCTGAATCTGCAGGATGATGGCAGTACGGCAGGAGCCTGGGGCGTACAGGTAGGTCCTGTGGCTGTCTTAGGAGTGGGCTGGTCGTCTCCATGTCTCCCTAGAGCACATAAAGGGGAAAAAAAGTAACTGTTTACTGCTCTGTTTGGCTTGGTGAGTTAGGTTAGGAGGTGAATAGTAAAGCAGGATGACTTGGAATGTAAATAACTTAATTAAGGACAGAAGCGTAGGGGGATTATGAGGTTTAATCTTGTTTTGCTCTGAGGACTCCCTAAAGTATCAAATGAGAAAGTTAAGGACATACATTTGAGAAATGGGCTCTCTGATATGCTTGCTATTAGCACTGGATAAGTTGCTTTCTCTCATTTTCTTATTTAGTGTGCAACTTCAAGTGGGGTCAAATTAAAATGATTAACTAATGCTTTGTAGACTTTATTAGGAACACCTGTTCTACACAACTTTCTGGTATAGGTATGTGCTTTTGAAACAAGCCAGTTTAATGTTGTAATTCATTATACGTTGTAGGCTATGTTGTCTATAATATCTACCAATAACTTTACAAAATGCGTATATATATATTTGAACTTATTCAAAGTTTATTATTTGGTGGTGCTCAATCTCCTTTGTTTGCTTTTGGAGACTACTTGAGTGACTACTTGAAGTACTTAAGTTTATTAGCGTAGATCTTTTAGAACGTGACTCTGTCTTAGACAGAAAAGAGTTTGCCAAAGCAAAATTTAAACAAACATTAATTCTGTAAGCATTTTTGCATATATCTAATTGGCTTGTAGACAACATACACTTTGAGACTAGTAACAATGAGGTAAGAAACCTGTATTTTCTAAAGGTTATAGGCAACTATGGCACTGTAGAGCTGTTAGTATGGTAAATGCAAATATCACGTATAGAAATAAATCTGTTTGTGCATTTGTAGCAAGTAAGGGAAAAAACCCTACATTTCAAATAAATTATTCATGGTGTGTGATTCATTCTAACTGATGTTAATTTGACCTTGACTTGCTTTTATTGTGATGTAGAGAAATTATTCCTGTGCTCCCTACAAACGTGTTAGGGCTTGGAAATGTCACTACTCCAGCTTCCTCTCTGAACTCTTCTCTGTCATTGCTATTTAAAGAGAGACTGTACAGGTATTCAGGAGAACATTTACATTTATTTTGCATAAAAACAAAATACCTTAATTCCCCCATTAGTATGGGAACCATGTTTCTTGTACTGGTTGTGATTTTTCTATTTTTGAAGCTAGTGGAAATTGTAATTTAGGAAGTAGTCTCATACACTACGTTGAATGTAGTTAAACTGTATCATTACCCTTATTCATTAAAGTGTCTATATTTTATCTTGTCTTTGACCCTCCACCCACATCTTATTTCTGAGATAAGCACTGTATGCTTTGCATAACACATCACATAAGCAAGAGGTCTTTCATTTTAAACAGCTTAATGCAGCTGTTGGTTTTACCATACAAATCAGAGCAAATATGCAAAAATGGTTATGTTGATCTTTTATTTTCTAGCTGCCTAATACTAATTTCATTTTTTCTTTATCAGGGCAACATTGTCTGCATTAAATGTTATTAGTATGATACCTGTGTTTTTTTTTAGAAGGGATTTCAGCAGTCAGCCATCTTGTTTATGATGTGCTGTTTAAAAGAGTCTTGTTTATAGTTGCTTGTATCAATAATGTGTCTTATACATGTTGATTTTCAGAACATACAATATATGTTATGTCTGAACTACATCTTGAACTAATATTTGACCTGTATTCATGCTGTATGGATAACTCCTGATGAAATTTTAATTAATTTTCTCCATGTTTTTGACATTGTACCCCGTTGTTACTGGAATGGATGATTGCAAAATATTCTGTTTTGGAATTCTGGAGTTCTGCCTTACAATTTTGTTATCTGATTGAGCTATTTATTTTTCAAAAATCTGATGGGTTTTCAAATACTAAATGCTATGTGAGTGCCAGAATAAATATCATACCTTCTTAAATGATTTCTGTAAAATGTGTAAATGTTAGTATATGTTATGCTACGTTATTTATATTCAGATAAAAGTTCTCTGTAATGAACAAAGCAATGCTTCATCTTTTATAAGATTTTCATAGTTACTAAAAAAACTATCAATTGCATCCCAATCACTTGTAACTCTAAGTACAGAATATGTAATTTAGGATAGTAGCTTTCGCTATTATACTTAAAATATTTATGTTGATTTCTTGGCATTATTATATATATGAAAAGGAAGCCATTATCTTTCTAATACTTTCCCTTAAGCTTTCCTCTTTAGTCTTCTGTTATTTTGTAGAATTTCTTATTTTGATCCAATTGGTGAGATTCCAGGTGCCAGACTATATGGAGGCATACAATCTTATTCTATTTGAGAATCACAATAAAGTTGAATTTCTGGGCTGCGTCATTCACTAGAGAACACAAACAAGAAATTATAAGGCTAACATTGCTTACATGCTCTTTCTTGTACTCAGTTTTGTGCGTCCATACCCTCAACTCAATTATGAAACAACAACTGAGTCTCATATGCCAACTACCCTCTGTTTCTCTGATGTGTCTCCAGCAGCTCTAGTTCTAAGTATTCATGGTGCAACTAATTGAATGAATTGCTTTAAGTTCAGGTAGTAAAAAATTTGTTCACTATTGTGCAGCTAAAACTCAAAAGTTTGGTCAGACTTTGCTCTTATCTTTTTCAATAACTAACACAGATGTTACTGAGGACAAAATTATCCTATCTGTGGGAGGCTTATTAATAGTAATGTTATGAGTAATTTTGAAATTTCTTATCAAACAAACTGGGTGTAGTGTTCTGTTATTAACATAAAAATAAATTGTATTATAGTATTTGAGTTATAAGTCTTCATTTATTCCTACTTAGCTTATAGTTGGAATGAACTCAGTAAAATTTCCTGTATTAATTTATTGCTACTGCTTAAACACAAAGTGAGTTACAGCTGAACATTACTAGAAAATTACTGATCTAATCAGACATACTGTGCAAGTTGCAGTCACTCGTGTTGAGGAGTAATGAATAGAGAATGAAATTGGAACACAGTTCAGGGGAATTCTGGGAGAAAGGAAACTTTGTCCTATTAAAAGTTTTGTCATAGCGAAAAGGTGTCAGTGAATGAAAGAGTTGTGTATGAACTGGATAGAAATTAGATTTTTTTTGCATATCTGAATAATAAGGCTTACTTTGGGGCAGCAGGGATGAGGGAGAAACTACTTCTTAAGACAGGTCTTTTTTTCAAAGTGAGGTTGTCCATGTCCAGCTATGATAGAGTAAGAGATTTTGTAATCCTAATAAAATGGCACCATTTGCAATCCTTGTAGTGTTTTGTAGTGAGAGTTAAAAAGATTGTCTTATAGTTGAAGTGGGCCTAGATAAATTCTGGATACTTTGCTCTGAATTGCTGATTAGCTTTCTATTGCTTAATATTACTTGACCTTCCTGTACTTTGCAAATACAGTGTAGGAAAATGTTGTAATAGTTCTAATTGCTTTGTAGAAAAAGTTATCTCCAGAAGATCTGAAACGTAGCCTATTGAGCATAACATCATAGGGTGCTCAATGATGACCATAACTGCAACAGAAATCCCTCTTTTTGGCAGAGGGCAGTGTGAGTAGGATGATTGTTATGTACAGGGTTAATAAATCCCTGATTTCTCAGGGCAGGTGTAATCTCAGGTGGGTACTGCCATTGCTGAAGAGTGAAAATAAACAGGGTTAGAGCAGGGTGAGTGGAAAGTGCTTTCTGACTTTGGATGCAAGTTTGCCGGTGTCTCGTGTCTCACATGTAATCCACAATATCATGCATTTGTACCTTACTAACAATGCATTTTTCTTCTGAACTCATGTCCTGGTATCCTGTATTGCATATTTTTCAGGTTGAAGACTTGGAAGAAATTAGTATTTTTTTTCATACCATGAAATTAGTATTTTTATACTGTTGAGGAGACTGATCTCCTTGTGTATGCATTTACTTCTGTTAGAGAATGAGAGCTGGGTAAATGTGTGTATGTCTCTCTCTCTCTCTCTATATATATATTTTATATATATATAAAAAAAACAACCTCCAAACAAGCTACAGCAGTAATCAAGAGAATGAATGTGTTTCTGCAAGTATTTGTGCCCTCTTGTAAAGAATGCCATTGACCAAGATGCACTTGAAAAGAACGCTCTGTGGGAAGTAGCATACAAATTAATTATTCATAGTAGTGTGGTCATTTAACAAATATAGTTTAGTTATTTGCACAACAGAAGTATCAAACTGTTTACAAAGTTTTGTCTTCCTTCGTCAGTTTCATTTCTTGCCTGAGTAGTACCACATGATATGAATACTTATAGCACAGATCATTAATAATATTAATAGCACAAATATTACAAGCTTATTTTGCAAAGTGTTATTTAATAAACTTTGGTGTTTAGCAAGCAGATTAATAAAACAACCTCTATGAAAAGTGGTTAAGCTGATCAGATAAATTGTTTCATAATATGCTATTTAACTAGTGCAACCTAAAACAAACCTGTTTGAATTGATATAAATGTTATAATTAAAGACTAATGCAGAACCATGGTCCCTTCCTTAGGAAGTGGAAAAGGGATGTTCTTGGGGCAAAGTATCAAAACTACATAGAAAGAAACTACAGTCATTTCTTTTCATTATAAGATGGTCTTCTTTGTACTACTTATCCCTCCATACTGTAAATCTTCACAACCCTTTTCTAGACAACTAGTAGAGAAAAAGCTTACAGTAGGATATAAGAATACATGTATATTTTTCTCTCAACCCAGTCAAATACAGGCATTCCCCTAAACATATCTTGTCTTTCTTACTCTGAATTTGAGACATTCCCCAGGGTTACATTACTAATTTAATTGTTAATTCCTTCTGTTAGATCCTGTTGCTTGTTGTGAGATTGTCCATTTGTGGAAGTTCACTTTCTTTGATAGTGCCAAGTTGGATGCACCTAATTTAGCCACCTTATGATTAGTTTTGCTGTTCTGAGAACAGCAGTAATGTAATCCAGCTGAAGCCACTCTGCTTTATTTAGTTACTATAAGATCACTTATTAAAAAAGCTGAAGCTTTTTTTTTAAAAAAGGTCATATTCCTGTAAAGTGTATTTCTGTACAGTTGTGACCCTGTTGCTATTCTACACTTTGAACAGCAAGTCCAGGTGGCCCTGTATCTTTGACTGTTAAATCTTGGGTGACATACATACTGTTACCCACTGAGATCTAGTTCTACTTGCTGCTCAATATATTTGAGAGACTCCTATTACTGTAATTTGGGGAGAGTTTAAGATTCTGAAGGCTTCTTTTAGAGTTTTTCTGTGTGATGGTCAGGCTCTTCTTAGCAACTTTTATAGAATTTCATATAATTCTTAGCCATGTGCTCTTTGTTCATTTTTAGAAAATAAACATTTGCTAGTTGCTATGTGATTTATCTCACTAGAGTTGTGTCCAAAATGACTGATGTATTTCTCAGTCAATTATTCCTTATGGCCCTATTTACTCTTGCTTTGCTTGCTTTAATTTAAAAAAAAAAAAAACACAAACACTAACTAGAGATAAATTCCAAAACAAATCTTGATGTATTTTTTAATTTCACCATTATTGATGGTGAGTCATAACTTACTCATTAAGTAGAAGTTTTTTTGACAAAGTTTTAAAGCAGTACATGGGTTGTTGGTATTACAGTTGTACATTACCTAGCAGAACATCCAAAAGCAAAATGTCTCATGTCTCCATTTAATGGGATGATGCCCATCTCAGTTGGTATAGTTTTTAGCTCAAGAAATAAGTGTATGTTCTGGGATTTGAAGTGTTTACATCCTCTTGTACCTCTGTAACAGCAAACTGTTGTATTAAATACCAAGACACCAAAGCACTGTACTGTTCTGGTCAGTATGAATGCAAAGCAATCTTTTTGTTGTCACTGCAGGAAAAAAAGATTACAAGGAAGCTCTGCAAGTAGGAAATTTGCCTAGTCATGTGTGGAAAAGAATTTGTGCTCAAGCAGTAACATTTTGTTCATGCCTTAGCTTTAAATTTGTGCTAAATGCATGTTAGGTGTAGTAGGCTGTAGGATTAAAATCTCACTGAGTTGCATTTCTGTTTCCTGATTGTTTCAGTATGCGAAATTACTGAAAACATTGTTATTACCTGTTGTTTTGGATTTGGATCATTTTCTTTAAATGTGGAGCTAACAACATATTCTTGCATTCAGGGTAATTTTTACATGCATATATAACCCAGACTACAGTATTCATTTCAGTTATGATATACTGATATACTAGGTAAAATGGGATAAACAGGCAATGAGAAGACAGTCATTATATGCTGCTTAGATTTTTCCAATCCCCCCCCTTTTTTTTCCTTGCATGATAAAATAAACTCCTGATGAGAGTGAAGATGACTTAAAGGGTGCAGAGTAGGAATTGCTTGGTCTCTGACCTCTTGTGATATTTTAGGAATATAGTGTCTGGGTTAATCTATCAAAGGACACTTTTTCAGGGCATCTGTTGTGACTCTAGTCTTACAGCATGAACACAAATGTGCTTAAAATGTTAATAGAATAAATCCAGCTTTGAGTGTTTGAGTCTATTCTGTAAGGTCCCAGGAGTATTTAACTTTTGCTCTGGTCAGGAAATGAGCATTTAATGCCTACAAAGAAACCTGTGACTTGCAGAGTCAGCCTCTTTTTATGTAATTAATAAGCTTCAGAGCTGTAACTCAAAATTACTGGCACCACTGGTAGTGGTAATGCTGTTGAAAGAAGATACCGCTATCCTGTTGATTAATGCTACTCAGTGGATAAATGTTCCTAAATACCATTTAACTTTGTCTTTGAAAGGTTGTATACCTAATGAAACTTCAAACCTGTAGCAGGTATTACAATGGAATTTACTAGTGTATCCTAATTCTAGAGGTTCAGATAGCACCAGTTCATAGCTTGCTTAAAGGCTTAAGTAGCAGAATAACAGAAATGATAAACCACACCCTTCCAATTTGATTCTGGTTTTGGATTACTTATTTGTATTAGATAACATTTAGTCCCAGTTGAGAGGTGCAAAGGGTAATTAGCCAGGCTGGGAGTCATTTAATCCAGAGATGTTCTCTAACTTGGATTCACAGAAACAGGCATTTCTATGGCAATGCTCTACTGCTGCAAGGCTTACCTAGATATCTAATATGCAGAGAGATGTGGATGCAGGCTGTGGGTGAGGTATATGGACTATAGAAACCTGTCTCGCAGTAAGGACCTCTATTTTTTTTTTTTGACATGGTTTTAGGTGGGTTTGTGTGCAGATGCTCAGGCAATGGTGAGGCCATCTTGCAGATAGCCCTGATGATGGATTTTAGACTCCAGCATTGGACTTCAAGGAGTAATGTGGCTTTCAGGTAGGACTGTCCAGAAAAAAACTTTGATACTAACTGCACCTAATTTCAGATTGAAAAATGTGTTCACTAATTGTGTGTGTGAACAACAGTGTGAATAAATGCACTGAAGGCTTGCATGTAGATCTGTAGGAAAGTAATGACATGCATGAGTATTCCAGATACTCACCTGCACTTGCTAATTGGACAACAAAAAGCAGTTACGCTGCTCTTGGTTTTATTGAACTAAAGGTTCTACACTTTGATGTTTCACTGAAGAACTCAGACTACATGCAATTTGCAGAAGAAAAAAAGATTCTAAAACAGTGTGTTTCATGAGCTATGAGAATATAGAATAATTTAAAGTAGCAGGTCAGGCCCTAGTTTGTGTTTTGAGCCATGACCTCCTCAGCTTATTTTAGGGTTTATTTTTTTGATAACACTTTGTCTCTGTTATTTCTAGTAACCTTCTGGCATTGCTAGAGGAAATAGACTTGACTGATTCCTGACTTCAGCATAACCTTTTCAATCCTGTAATCTTCCCCAATTACTCGTGCTGTGTCAGGTTATGAAGTGAAGCTTTGTTTTGCTTTTGGATTGTGTGGAGATGGGGGGGGGGAACACAAACTAAGAAACAACACAACAAAACTCTATTTTTTTCAGAAGCATTGCTGCCTTTTTCAGCCTCCATAAAGCACAGAGGTGCATGTAGTTTGTAAGCATCCAGTGAGACCTGGAGTGGGGACAGTGTTGCAACAGTTGGCTTTCATATATTTTGATGGATTTTTTTTTTTTTTTGGGTAACATAAGTAAATATTTAGGAAGTAAGTTATTCAGTTTCCAAGAGTGCATGGAGCTCCAAATCTGTCTGGAAAAAGCTTTCCATGAAGTGTCCTTATTGCTTTCTTATTCCTCCACCCATACATGAAATACTGAACTGTTGGGGAATGTTGGTTGTGCTGTCTGACTTTTATGTTTCTGTTAGGACTAGTAAGCATGACATACCCATCTGATGGTTCCCCATACTATAAGGGGTATTACTCAAATACCAGCATATTACTCAAGTTTATTAATGCTTCAAGGAAGCCTTGAAATAATAATTTGCTGTTAATACTGTTAGGATATAATGAATATTTCATACCAAGATGAACATAGGTTCTGAAACTAAAAGATCATGTAGTACCAACCTTTGAATTGGGAAACTAAATGTATTTAAATTAAATTGAAGGAGGTGCTGATTAACAGCTGTTAGCATTAAACTTGGCATTTTATGAAACACATACATGCTTGGTAAAAGTGCTGTATCTTCCTACGTGTATTTCTGTATATATTTGTTGTCTTCATGCAGTTCTCTTTTACAGAGAATTATCTGACTATCTGCATGTAGTCTTCATGTTGTCAGAGTGACAAATGTGCCTCTTAGTGACTGCTTCACCTGATGCAGCCATTGCTAAGTTTTGAAATACTTGAAGCTTGGTTCTGTGGGAATCCTCTTGCCAAGGCTGAGCATAATTTAGAATGTGCTGTCCAAATCCAATCTTTGTGCAACTCATCTTATATTTCTTAACTTTAGAGTAGGCTGATTGCCTTTGGAGGAAGAGCTGGCTTTATGCTAATGCCTGCTGTTGGGGCCAGTGAGAGCTATGACTCAGTCCCCCCGCACGCCCCGTGTTCAGTAACTCTGGGCAGAGAACCAGAGCATGCAGCATCTCTGAAGTCTTATCATTGTGGGCCTAGACCTGTGTGGTTACATGGACTGTGACCTACAAGTTAACCTGTGTCTTGCCATGCTTACAAGATGCACATTAAGACAACTATCTTTATATGTACATTTGTGAAGGATGAGAATAGAAGCCCTTTGAAATGGGAAAACAAATGGACAGTGTATGCCACTTAACAGAACTAGTTTTATTTAAGCTGCAGCTGGTCTACTAAATTTCTGACCAGACCCTCTTGATCATCTAAAACAATAACTTGGGAGAAAGTGGAATGCCTTATTTTTGAAACAAATGAATCTGAAAATGTAAAAGATATGTTTTATCTGTAGCTGTTTGTCTTTAGCACCAGATTAGTTTCCACTGTAAGCAGCTTTAAAGCTACTTACACAGCAGTAAAAAAAATTGAGTGATTTCAGTGTACTGGACAGGTTCACAAAGAAATATAGAGACCTAATATCCTGGGTATCAGAAATAGGGGGGGGGAGGGTGTCTTGATATGTCAATAGAAAATAAAAGCAAAAATCCTTGTATTGGATTAATTCAAAATTAAAATGGGAGATAGTCCTATTAAAGACATTATGTTTTAAAGAATATGCTGGTGAGAACTGCTTCTAAAGGTAAATGTTTGTCATTTTCTGTTGAGCTGTGATAAGTCACTGCTTCATGTAAGATGGGTAGATATTTCACCTTTACAAGTAATGTGACTTCTTACATACTCAGACAATTCTACTGAGTAAAGCTTCACCTTTAACTTTTTATTTGGCAATGTCTATTATCTGTAGGTATAAACTGTGTACAGGCATATAGATGAGTTTGTCTTGATTTTTATCAGTGGCCTGGGTTCAATGAAGAGAAAAGTAATGCAATCTCATCGCCAGAATTACTCACAAAATGGTTATAAAATTATCCGTTTGTAGAAGTTGACAAATACATTCCTTAGGTGAATGAACAAGGGGTGAAACCTATTTCAGGGATATACACTTTAAATGTTGCCTGTTACTCCTAGTGATGAGATTACTGAGTGTTGGAATAAGAGGCAACAAAGTAAATATTTCATATTCCAGGACACGAAGCATCTAGATGATAAATGAAAACTCAAATTAAACCTGTTAGCAATATTTTGACTTCAGAAAGTCTGCGTATAGTAAGGTGTTATATTGCTGCTTTGATAAGCTGTATGAAAAATAACATCCTTTGGAGATGAACTTGATATGTGTTTGGCTTATAACTAGAACTATTCAATAGGAATTGGCCTATTAAGCTTTGGTGGGGGATAGTTGGAGAAGATTACTGTCTATGATGATCTCATGCAACAACATAAATGAAGCAGTGCATATGAACTGATCAGTTTTTACATATATTAAAAGCAGTGCTGATCATTGTTAACAAAAACAAAAACTCACTTTTATTGTGAATATTATGTAGTTGTAAAAACTAGGCAGAGTCCCTAAGTAGGAAACTTGATGTTCTCATGAGGACCTCTGTATAGCATATGGATATACTGTATCTGATCTTAAAATAATAAGAATACAACAGGTTAAACAAAATCCCACAAAAGGAATGAGCCAACAGGAATGTTATTGCACAGACTGTTTGGAGATTACAATCACTTTTATCTATTGTAAGTTTTATAGATAGAGCATATTATAGTACATTCTATTGCAATGACAAAATGTGTGTTTAATGCATTCTCCAGGAAGAGCACTTCTGTGCATCATGATTTAGGAGGAGAGGCTCATCTGTTCCCATGAATTATGGAACTTTAAGTTGCTTCTCTTAAAATCTGGCTGCAAATAGAACTGCCAGTTTATTGAGGCCAGAGTGTAGCTTCTGCTCGCTGATGATAAGAGGTGGCTGGCAGCGCGTGCCATCTGATAGGGTGAGGACAGGCTGAATGTCAAGGCTGTAACACAAGGCATGGTAGCAAGTCACTGAAAGTAATGGCTTGGAGAAATCTCTCTTGGTTACCTCCAGTGTGGTTCATTGTCTGCCATCTGCTCAAAGACATCAAAATAGTAAGATAAAACATGAAATTATTGGCATACCTCATTTGCATAATGAGGATGTAGATATAGTTTTGCAGGCTAGCCTTTCAGCGTAGGCAAAAACAGGTTGTCATTGGCCACACATTGCTAAAATGTAAATCAAAACTAGGAACTTGGAATTAAGAGTGAGTAGTGTTGCAGGAGGTCAAGGGGAACAATTTCAAACATGCTTTGTTCAGATTCCTTTCGTATGTTCAAATAATTCACTTTATAAAAGCTTGATTCCCAATACTTCTAGGGAGGGCTAGTATATAGACAATGTGTGTTGTCAGTCTGAATGAGGTCATCTACAGGGGATTTCCACAGAGATTAGCTGGGAGCTGAGAGATTGTCAGAAAGCCCATTCAGTATCACTGGAAAATACAGCTCTGGAGCAAAGTAAAACTTGTTCAGCAGACTAGCAGGGGCCAGAATTGTCAGAGGCTGGTCCTAGAAGAGAAGAAATTAGCTCAAGTCAGTCAAACTTTCCTCCCACCTGGGGGTAAACTGGAGTAATGAGCATGGGGTATTTGGCTGGCTTGCTGCTTTCTTTAAAGAAAAATATCCAAGAGATCTTTATTCCTTAGTGGCTGTCCAGAAGGAGGAGTGAGGAATGGGAAGTCCTGTATTATGACTTAAACCCGTAGGTGCAGCTGTGGATCCAGACAGTCAAAGAACGAACGTGTTTTAACCCTTAGACTACTTTGTTCCAGCACCTGTGTGTTAAGCTGGATGCTATACTGCACACGCATTTCTTTCCCGAGGCTTCTGCAAACTGCCACTCCATTCTAACACCCCTGTACAAAGTTTAAAGTGCTTAAGATGCACTCAGTTGCTTTAAAAATAAAATGTTTGGCTTTGATAAGTAAGATTTTGCTGTTAATGTGTTTTTGAGACTATTTTTGTGGTAGGACAGAAATAGCCTGGTAAGCAATGCACCACAAGGTGGCACTGGTGTGTGATGATTGTCCCATCTGAGACCTGTTTTAGACATCTTTCTGGAGATCTGATCACATGCAGAAGGTCTGAACTAAATAATTCCCTTTGACCTACCTGGGAATTACCTGTATTGTGCAAATAGACTCTGAGGAGTGCATCCTTTATCACATAATGTATGAACCTACAGTGTGACAGATTCCAGCGCCGTCTTAACTGGTTATGTGACTTCAGGAATGTGAAGAGGCTAGTAGAATACCTGGAAAGGAGAGAGATCTGGACTTCAATCTCAGTAGATTTCAAATGTGCTTCTGTAGTAATGTTTTCTTCACTGATTATGAAGATGGCCTCATGAGCTTTTTTTTTTTTTTTAATAATGGTCCAAAGAAAATGAGAAAAATACTGACTCAGTTTGGATTAAGAGGCTGCTGCACAGGGTCTTGAGACTTGTCTGCTTTACTTAACTGAGCAGTCCTGCAATGTAGAAGTAACCTCATACCTTCAGATGTGTAGGGCACAATCTGTTTGAATTACTTTCCCCTTGTAATTGTATTTCATTTTATTGATTTGACTTCTCCTTATGAATTCATATGGGGAAAATACAAAATAGCCTTGTATTCTTCCTTAGTAATCTGATCTGACTTTCATTTCCAGGATGCTTCTTCCTTTACAATCAGAAGAGAGCTAATGTCAGAGCCAAGACTGCCTCTTCCTCCATGATGGAATTGTTTGTATGGCCTTTAAAAAGCGTTTCTTAAGGAGCTGCCAATATTCTGGCATAGCTTGCTTCCAATTCTCTTGTTTTCTGAGAACTGCTTTCCTGAGAGGCAAATTGTTTCTATTCTTGTGTATGCTTTTCTTGTGTCAGTTTTTAAATATGTAATGTATTGTTATATAATTGCTGTATGGGTTACATTCCACCTTGACGCCTTCAGCCTGTACCTTGAACACAGTGACAGCAAGAGAAGCTCTTTTTCACCATCACCTGTGTCAAAAACTAGACACCTGTGGGATTCAAGAACCTTCTGACTAGTCAATGTCCTGCTGTATTGCTTTTCCAATGGCTAGCTCACATAGTTAAAATTCTTTCTTTTCAGGTAAGAAAGACCCTACCCACCAGATTCTTCTGATATTGGGATCTACTATATATGCACACCACTGATCATTTCTGTGACCCTCTGACTTTTATACCCCCTCTAGTGAGTGATCTTCAACAGATAGAAATGATTCTATTTAAACTGAACCTCAGGGCAAATGTACCTCTGATGTGCTTTTTTTCCTTGCTTGTCCTTTCTGAACAAGCTGTTTTTATATTCTCTGCTAATATATATTATCCCAATCCTCTGTACTAATTATTTTAATTATGTATTAAGGTACCTAGTTCATACATATGAATACTAAATGCAGCAAGCATAAGACACTTCTGCCTTCCTACTTAATGGCCCTTCTGTAATCCTACTATTGTGAAGAACTATCCATCTTCTCTGTTTGTTTTGGTTCTTGTCCAAATAAGCATGACTTATTTAAACTGTATTTTTACTAAATGTACCTAAGGTAAGCCCACTTAGATTTTCAGATTCCCAAATTAGGGTGCACAGAAAACTAGAATCCATTAATATCTTCAAGGGAATACAGCTTGTCCTAGCCCTGCTAAACCTGCTGTATGTTATGTTAGTGTTGGGAAAGTTAATGCCTTACAGGACAGACCAAAAGCCTGCCAAGAAATAATTCACAGCTAGCCCATCTTATTTCCTATCAAAGCCAGTCCAAAATAGTTACATTGCTTTCTTCAACACAGAGCACAAGAAGTCATCTTAATCTGAAAAGATATTAGAGTAACCAGGATGATAGACTTTCAAAGGAGAATGAAATGATGGAATAAAGTGTTCTGCAGCCCTTAGCACTGACGGAGAGGTTAGGTTAGGAGAGGTTAGACAAACATTTGACAGAATTTTCAGAGCTTTTTCCCTTTGGATCATAGGGGTCTACTAGATGATGCTTCAGTTGTTGCCCTGCAATATAATTTAATACATCATTTTAATGATATGAGGTGACTAAGTGATGGATTTATGATGTTGCTGCTATTCAATTCCACTCTACCTGGTAGTTAATGCCAGCTGAATGTTTGTACTCTATCTGGGCTAGGAAGATCCACTTGGACTTCTGACTCAAGGAATTCCCTCTATTCTTGCTTATGAGCTACAGAAGTAAGCAAATACAAGTATGTTAATTCCTCTGAACAGACAGGCAGGGTTTGACACAGGCAAGTAACATAACTCATAGGGTGTTGCTTGGTATCATGTCAAAATCAAGCTATTTGTTGACTTAGCTGATTGGATTCAAAAGGTCTTGGCATTGTGTGCTGTACTGTATTTGTTGGGAACCTTGTTCATTTGTAACAAGTTTGCATACTTCCAACTTGCTACTCTGCTAATATTCTGGAAAAATAATGAAATTCTGGTTGGCTTTAGCTAATTAGGTCCTCCCCTGTGAAATGATTTCTGGTTCTGCTAATTTAATAAAAATTGTACCTACTGCATGAACTCTCTGCTTGCCACAGGATGGAGGTTGAGCATGTTTACTTTGATTTAGGAGGTAAGTGGAATAACTTGAGTCCATCTTGACCCATGAACTTTTACATCTGTCTGCTTTCCATGTGATAACCTTGCAGAAGTAGAAGGGTGGAATCCTACAGATGTGGGAACAATCCTGTATAATCTGCTGAGATTTTTGGACATAGTAATTAATGAGGAAAATACTGTACATTCTTGTCCTAGAAATACTCTACCTGGGCATCTTACAAATAACCTTAAAGCTGGCTAACCATTGTACACTGTTTTCTTTAGTGACAAGAATATCTTCAGAATTGCAGACAGAACATGTAAGACCTGTGTGATAAGAATTAATCTGAACTCTAAAGATTTAAAGCTTAATTATAATTCTGTTCCAAGGCAATGGACTGTGTGAACTGCTGTTACTAAACTGTACCATGTAAACACTGCATACTGATAGAGTTTGCTTGTCAACCCCAGTGGCATTTCTGTGCATTAAGCTTGTTGTTCTGTCAGCCAAATGCATCATGGGAAAAGATAAGTATCTCAAGGGAATGTGATCTGCATTTTTAATAGGAAGGCAACCTCTAAGGTGCCACAGAAGGACTCTAACACAGATTACTTTGAATAGACAGTTGGTTTATTGGCTGTAAAATTTTGCATGCTTATGTGAGGATGCTTATATTGCTAGAACTGACAATATATCTGTTTCATTGCTCATGTGCAATCAGTGAAAGTTCTTAATATAGTGTTAGAATTTAAGAAGTAATCACTAAATCCAAAGATTCCGAGAAGTTACACACTTGTTCCAATACTTGATGCACACAAAGGAAACCAAACTTTAGATTTGTAATATCTTCCCAAATGAAGAGTAACATGACTCCAGAAAGGTATTCTGGTACAATGAGTACAACAGCAAAAAGACCAAAATTATCTTATTAGAGGATATAAAAGACTTGGGAAAACTTCTAATTTGTTCTAACTTGTGAATGAAACAGAAGTCAGAACACCAGTAAATGCGGAAGGATGACGTGTTCCATGTTAGAAAACAAGGCTCTTCCAGATTAACTTTATGGTAAGTGAAAATGACTGAGCTTCTTCAACGTAATCTCAAGACTTCACTCAATAATGTGTTTTTCATGTAAGACGTTAGCACTTCAAAGAAGCATCAAAGATGTTCTGTCTCAGATACTGTTTTTGGTGAGGAGGGGCACTTAAACTGCGAGTGCTTGTCACAGTTTGCCGCGTTTACTGTAGCATACAGTGGTGTCTGATTTTGCTTCTTTCCAAGGTGATGGGAACTTTGCTATTGGGAACAAAACTGGGCCAAGCATTTTGAGTTATAAATATCATTGTTTTGAAAATGGAAGTATTATTAAATTGCAGTGCTGGCAATGGATTATCCCACATTAAACAGGCTTTATATAAGTTTTATTCTATGTAGGCTAGTCTTTGTGATTCAAAATTTGTGTATCTAGTATACTATTAAAGTTATGCATATATGTTAATAGAATTAAGAAGTCCCTTAATGCTTCAATATGCCAAATATCTGTAGCAACCTGCTGTTCACTGTACCCAGATTGCTTCTTTGAAAGTAGGTATCAATCTTCAGTACTTACTGCATTCAACCTTTCCTCATTTCTGATCAGGTTCCATCTGTTTGACTGTATTTGGTAGTGTGATTTTTTTTTTTTTTGATGTATGGCCTTCCAAAATGTTAATCTCCAAGTAGTGCCTGATCCCTACTGCGTTGTATTTGTCAGCATAACAATTTCAAACTGTGGAGAAGTCATACACTTCCAAGTAAGTGCTTTGTTTCTTGGTTCTCTTTGTATAGTCAGGATGGGCTGATTGTGATAGAAAGGGTAAGATTTTGTTCTCAGTTGTACCTTTATGAACCGTAGGAGAAAAAAATCAAGCCATTTCCTTATTTACAGTGGAATAAAGCCAATGCATTATTTCTTCTATGGCTATTGAATATTGAAATATGAGACAACACCCACTGAAAAACAGTGGGTTTGATTTGTTTGGCTTTTACTTCTAACAGTAATAAACTGTATCTGAGGAAATGTGAGAAGTGTGGGAGATCTCGTCTGCACATGTATTTATAACCCTAAATAACTGATTTGCAAATACAGTTAGTATAAGATGTATTGATAAGTTCAGATTTAAATAACAATATAAACAGGTGGATAAACATACTGGTTCTGCTGGAGTAGTTTGTATTGTGATGTACCACCTGCCACATTGACACAGTTATGTCCCTGATCAGAATTGCTTGCAATAATGAAGGACAGTGTCATCTGGAAAAAAAAAAAAGGCAAATGGTTTGTGATACTAGGAATTTGACATTAGTGTATTTGAACCAAAACTCAACCCACTAAAATACTGCAATTGATTAGTGAAACTGGATTGGCAGGTCCACAGATGTGACAGCTTGTAGTTGTATGGATTTCACCATAAGTGTTAGAGTGCCTAAGTGGAACCCACAGCATCCCCACTAAATAGCATGCTTGACACCTGGCCTGTTTTAAAACCAGTTTATAGGTAAAGCTTCTGTTGTGAAGAAGGACAGTAAAAATCAATATTTTTGAAATCCGTGTTGACAGTTAAAAAAAAAAATTGAAGACATTAAAAAAATGACATGAATGCATTTGAATGTGCAGTAAATTCTTACATACTGTAGGATTCAAGAACATGGCATTTAGTCCTTCAAATAAGCATTAAACTATCTTAAACATTCACTTTATGCTATGAATAGTCAACCACCTCATCTGGATATCCTTAGCAAGCCTGAAGTTAGAGATTAAGCATAAAGCTTTTAAATAACTATTTCACTGAGTTATGCAGATCAGCATAAAACTGAAATTCTAAATAGAATTTATTTTTCCACATTTTTATTTGCCTACTACTTTAGGGTTAAAAATGACTATTTCATATTCATTCTTTATAAGTAACAACTGAGACATTAGTTAATAGTGTACATAAAAGACTGTATGTAATACACTGCAGGACTGCTGTATCAATGGCATGAACTAACCATGAATTGTACTTCTTGCAGCTAGTGTTGTGTAACTTTGTAGAGGCATGGTTTCTTTTGCTATCCACAAAATGTATTATGAAAGGTGTAAATGCTCCCCTTCCTTAAAAAACAACAAAAAGTGTTACTACAGACATGCTGAAAAGAGGTGGACTTCATGATATTTGACTGGAAGCTCTTTCAGTCATGAATGGACAGTTCACTACAAATGTTCAGCACCTTGGGGCTGGAGAAGCAGCAACTCTGCTGTGTCCAGTTGCTTCCTGTGCTGGTGGAATTATTTGTCAAGCTAATGGTTGCACTGCTTTTCAGTTGTGGTATCTATTCAGATGAGGCATTTCAAGTGCTTTCAAGGGCTCTGACTAGTTATTCACATCACCAAGTTCTTATTTTTCTTATCAGTTACAACATCATTTAAGTACTTCTTTTGCTGTAACTTCTGTTTCAAGGTCTTATATCTGTTATAAATCTTTGTACAGTGCTAGTGTTCAAAATAGCTGCTTCAACCAATGGGTTCTGCTTCTGGAACAGTAATTCAGTGGATAATATTTCAATTTTTAGTTCAGTCGTAGACTTGACATCTTTGGCTTTTCTGAATTTGTCAGCAGTAGCATTATTATTTTAAATAAGATTTTTTTAAATGTCAAAATGTTAACGTTATTCAAGAAGAAATTGATTGGCACAATTCAGGCTTCTACAAATCATAAGTTAGATAAAAGGTAGGATTGATGTGAAAAAGAGAAGGATTTAAATAGAATACAAAAACAAAATGACAAAATAAACTTCTAAAAGGATGTTATTTTCTTAGTTTCAATTTGTCATTTTCAGTCTCTACCCTGCTTTGCACTGGAAAAAGTTTATAATTTTTTACATGCTTACCACAACTACAAGTTTAGACATAATAAATGCATATAAAGGTTAGAGGAAAATGATTTATTTCATCTTTCAGTGATGCTGACAAAATCTGTATATATACACACACAATATATGCAGTCTGGGACAAAACTTAGTTAACTCTTGCATTTTCTAACTTTTTGTTGTTAATGTCAACCTCACTCTTGACTTTCAATAATTCTATTTTTTTTTAAATATTGTTGTTTATAACAATTTATACCTATAACTACCTTGTTTAGGATGAGTAAATAGTATTTGGGATTAAGACTACATTATGGAGATAGGTGTAAGAGACCAGTTTTTCCAGAGTTGTTTCCTTTAAATACTTTGGTTTATAGATATATAGTTTATATGTAAACTGTAAGTAGTATCACAAACTTTGTTTTTCTTGCTCATATGACATGTTTGTTTTTCACATTATTCAGAAAAACCTCATGCCTTCCAATTTGAGTTGTAACGTGCTCTATTCAGAACTTCCCGTTAGTGGAAAAGGTTCTTTCTAAAAGATATACTCTAAATCTAGCAGAGGTAATGATGACATTTCTGCATGCCCTATATTATACATGGCATCAGGCTGATCATCTCTGGGTCTCAGGAGCCCATGAATCCAGTAAGCTATAGTAGAATAGTCCAGTCAATGAGAAGCTTAAATATAGCCTCATTAATGCTGGCATTAAAGTGTAATTGGGAACCACAGTGGGGAAAATGCAGGCCATTGGGTACTAGCAGGATGTACCTTCCTATCTGTAAATCTAATTACCTGCTAAGGAGAAAGTATTAGCAGGCACACAAGTAACAGAAAACAAGAAAAAAAAAAAAAAAAAAACACAAACAAAGAAAGGAAACCAAACAACCCACAGTATTAGTGCGCATAAAAACCAACAGACACAAGTATCTATTGTGACAAAAGGCAAAAGTGAGCAGGTAGAATCCTGGTCTAACATAAGCTGCTCAGTATTGTATTCAGTAGTGCAAGAGGATGATGCACTTAAGTGTAACAAGTGTGATGTATTTTCCAAGTGAGAATATCTAAGCTTTATCATGAAACAAACTTCTGTACTCTGGAATATCTTCTGTCAAGAACAGGTGCATGTAATGGAAGCAGGCACTTTCATTATGGTGGCATGCATCATGATCAGAAGCCCTTCGAAGAAGTGCTTGTGACAGTGGTGTGAGTTCCTGATGATGCATTCAGCATCCTGCCAGAGGGGGATGTATGACTGCAGCCCTCTGCAGCCAGCAACAATTACTAGTGTTCATACCCCGAACTGAAATTGTCGGTTTAACATTAGTGCTCAAACCAAAGAAGGGTTTCTTAAAGTAGCTAGAAATGGGTCAAATTCTTCTCAGTCAAGGTCAATAGTAAGCCTGCCTTTACTAATTAAATCATGATGATGCCTCTTATAGAAAGAAAATTAAATATGAGCCTGCTGCTCACGTATCTATTGCTTACTACCGTTGCTACCAGATATTCCTATTGCCTCTTCTTAAATTCCCTCTGTAAGGATGTGTGGCCTCTATCATGACAACATTTCTTGAACTTTCCTTTGAAAAGGGAGCTTCTTGGGAGGAATAGGATTCTTCCTGATACCTTCTTAATTCTTCCTAATACTGCAGTTCTTGCATCTTTTATTTTTTTAAACTGGGAATAGTGTAAAACTTTATAAATGAATTTGAGATTTTATCAGTCTTGACCAATGCATGCCTAACTGTCAAAAATATAAAGCTAGCATTAGGGAATATCTTTTAACAGACTTCCTGTAAAAGAACACCACAAATTATTAAAATATTAAAAAAAAGTATTTGTATGATTTAAGGATTTTAAACTAAAATGGCAAAATTACAGGTGCTTTTGTATATATAAAACATTTTAGAGATACCAGGATTAAAAAAAAATATGCTTAGAGGAAAGATGTTGAAGAATACACTGGAGATCATGCCCGATTCTCATGGGCTTTTTAATAACTATGTAAAAAGGCAAGTTTTTGTATGGGCTGACTGCTTAGGTAAGCAGTACTTGAAGCTTGCTTGAGATTCACTAAGGAATTATTTTTGCATGGAGAATTTCCATGAACACCACCTGGTAAATTCTCTGCAGTTTGTGATGTCTGCCTTAATTCTCCCTAGTGTAAGAGACGTTATACTGAAGAGCCTGTGAAGTTCAGTTCTGCTATGCCCATGCTGGGCTTGAGCTGCATTCTGTCAGGCTTGTGCTTGAGTGGAAGGAAAAGATTTTTGGGAGCTGTATCTTCTCTCTATCTTCAAGTGGAGCTCAAACAAAATGGAAATGAAGACCCAAGTTACAAAGCACCATATTCTTTGTAGTCTGGGAAAGAATGATATCTTGTTTTGTTAGTGAAATGAATTCTATATTTAATTACTTAAGGAAAAGAATCAGCAGATTTAAGTTCTATTGATTGTTTGTGGCTTTATTCTCTGAAAAGCCCTGCTGTGTCTCACGTGCCTGTAGAGAAGGCATTCACTAATATTAACTGTGTTTAAGAAAGAGTGGCACAATACATCAAAGGGAAACTGAGCTCATTTTCAGGCCCTAACTCAATCTGCTGCTAATAGCACATTATTTAGGTGTAAGCAGCATGTTCGGCAGGGTCTCACAGCTGGTATAACATAGCTGCAGGCTTTCTTTCTGAACAGACCTGTTCATGCCTCAGAACTGAGGATAAGTAATGTGAACTTAGTGTAGCTTATAGTTAACTTGGCTCTTTGTAGGCTTTAATGACTTAAAACTTGATGAACTTAATGGAGGGTCATGTAAGAGAAGGTGCCTGCAAAAGAAACAGTTGACTTATTACTAGTGAAACACTGAGACAATATAGTTTGTGGGTGTCTGGAATTGGAGTTTTTCTCCTCTTATGCTCAAAGCAAACAAAAAAAACACACAACTAAATATGGTAGCAACCATATTTGTGCAGTATATGAGTAAATACCAGAGTGGCATGAGGTGAAAAATGAACTAGTCTGGAATTGTCGTCCCATGTATCAGTGCTGTCAGAAAGTTGGTGGTGGCTGCTCCGTTTCATCTTGTTCAGTACCTCAGTCAGGTTTGTGGCATGCAGAAAAAAAAAAAAGAAATAAAAATAAAAATCAAGAGTCAAAGTAATTCTGAACTTCCCTTGGAATGAGAAAGCATAACTGCAGTAGCTACCTGTTATTTGATATTTCTTAATTGTTCCAGTTGATTTTTCATATTTACATAGGCAATGTCTTGTGATACTGCAAAATGAGAAATTTTCTGAGGGAAATTTGCTTATTTGGAGAAGTATGTACTATTTTTATATCCTGTACAAAATTTCTTTAATGGAAGCCTTTTTTTGTAACATGAAATTTCAATTCTAAAGCATAGTACTTAGATTTTGTAAACACTTTCCCTATTTTTTCCCTTTATTGCTTATAGGGCAATATATTTTATATTTTTAACAGTGATGGTTTTAACAATGATAGTTCTCTAGAACAGCTTTCAAAGATTAATTTTTGTATCAGTTTTCTAAATCTCCCCTTAAAGGCAAATGGTAAACCTATGTCGAGTAATTACAGAATATATTAATTTTTCCACTGGAAGGATGTTATAATAATATTCAGATGGACATTCATATTTACTTCATTGTGGAACACTGAAGTAGCTGCTCTTGTTCATGAGTTACTCTAACTCAATCTTTTCCAACTCCGTGTTTTCTTTTATTCAACACCACATTCTTTTAGTTTGTCTTTTTTCTCTGCTCTGGATTTGTCATCTTGGCTCTTTCTGTTCTTCTGAGTTTATTTGTCCTTCAGGACAGCAGAGCACTTCATGGGAGAGATCCTTTCCTTTACCAAATATTCTATGGTGACTTCTAACTTTCTCAGAGCAGCAGCAAATATCCTTTGTACTCTCCACTGCTCAGATATGATATATATAATGTATGAATCTTTTTTTCCACTGATTTTTAGAGAAGCAGCTTTTTAAACAAAACTCAGATTTAAATCAAAACACTTCCTGTAGCTAAAACCATTGAGTGTACCAGGATTTAATGTTTCAAAAAGTTCAGTTATGCTTCACTTAAGATATTTTAATATATGGGAAGATGCTCAGTCCTCTAGCTCATCTTAATCATTTGCTGGACTCCTTTAAGTTTATAAATGTCTGTCTTATCCTGGGAAGACCAGAACTGCATACAGTATTCCAGATGTGGTTTTGAGTGCCAAATCAGTTTTCTAGACCTGCTCACTGTTGTGGTAGTACAGCACAATTGCAGTTAGTCATGATCACCATCTGGGCCTACAGAATCCTTAGGTCCTTTCTCCAGACCTGCTTGCCAGCTTTTGGCACCCAGCTTATACTAATGTACATGGATTTTCCATCCGCAGTGTAGAAGGTGATGAAGAATTACGATCTTTTATTCAGTGGGGTTGAAAGCTTGTCACACAATTCAGGTGAGTAATGAGGTTACTGGTTGTATTGTTCATGTCATTTCACTGATTAAGACAAGGCTACCTTCATTAGGCTAGCTTGTAAAATCCAAAATTTAACAATAACTTTGTTCTCCTATCTCCTGCATTCAGGGGCTACTGGTATTTCTACAAGAAATACTGCTCCTCAGCCTTCAAAAGAAATCTACAATAGTGTGCTTGTCAACACTAAAAGTCTTAGTGTGAGTCACTGTACTTAAAATGTACTTAAAAGATACTGAGATGAGGAAGTAAAACAATAAACAGTGGAAATTAAAAGCTGTAGAAGTACACAATGACTCTTAATAGGTCTAAGGGATGATGTGGTTATGTAGCAATGAAAAGTTACAGCTTCACATTCTTTTTTACATGAGACAGTGAAACTACATCTGGAATTTCAGAGCAAGGAGTGGAGTGCTTCTGTTTCAGGGACAATGTACATACCTCCCTTTCATCTCAGTAGCTGCTTTTGTAGTAGGACTGGGCCACGTTTTTCAGAAAATAAAAATTTGTGTTAACACATACCTGATGCTAGAGCTTCCACACTTGAGTAAATCTGAGTTCATTCCATAATAACATTGTTAGCTCTAAATTTAGATAGCCTTGTTTTCTGTTTGATGGAAGAGGAGCAATAAAGGAGCTCTAGGAAATACAGGGGAATTCTCTTCTGTTACTACTGAAACACTGGATGCAGGCCTATATGTACACTTGGTGTATTACAAAGCTGGGAACAGGATTTAAAGCTTGCAGAGTGACAAGATGTAATCTGGCCCTGGACTCAAGTTCATTTGAGACTGGCAGTGGTGATTACCACACAAGAGAATGTCTTACAGTGAAGAACTCAAAAATAAATACTTTGGTCCTGAAAAAAACGTAAGGAGTCAATAAGAAAATAACAGAAGGCCTTCCAGGCATTTCAATTTGTGTTCTTCTTTAGTACTTTTCCACTGGGCCATCATTCATTCAGCTGTGACTGGATGTGAACCTCATTCCATTTGCCAATGGGTGTTATCTCTGACTACCACTGTAGTGTCCTATTGTCAGCCTCAACTGAGAGGCCACTTGGTTAAGGTAAGGCAGAAATCCCTTTTAATCCAGACAGGTTGCTCTTCCACAAACTAGCAGAACAGCATGGTGAAGCTTGAGTTGTCACTACCTGCAGCTGGAACACTTTGGTAGCCAGAGCTGTCAGTTGAGAATATTTTATGAGCTCTGAGTTAACTTTAGAATATAGAGAAAGGAAGCAAGGGCTTGTTATCTATGCTTTGAATTTTTATATGCAGCTTGAAATACCAGCCATTTCTGAATATGCATGTGTTTTATTTAAGTACCATATGGTTTTACTGAGCTATGCAATGTTGATATTTCCACCCTAATTTCTACGTGATCCTCTGTGCAGTGCCTGTTTTAGTTGTACAAAAATGGCTAGAGTACTGCTGAGTCAGTGCAGCTGGAATAATGAGTTGACCTATTTTTTGTCTCATTGGGACATCAATGCATTATTGGAAAAAACCTGCTAAAGATGATAATCCTTTCCACAGTGAAGTCCATGTGGAAAATAACTTCACCTAATACTTTTTTCCCTTTGCATGGTACTTGTCCCTAAACCCAGCCATAAAGCAGTCTACAGCAATAATGCTAGGAACAGCAGCAGCAGAGAAATATGAAAGTAGCTTTCATGTGTAACCACTGTGCAATCCAAGGTCATAAAGTAGAGCATCAAAATAGGGCCTGCTGCAAGCTGTGTCTTGTACATTTTGCTGTGTAACGGTGAAGGTGTGAAATCTTTTTCAAACTGTAATGTCTTATTAAAATAAAAGCTTTTCACTTCTAAAATGGGCTGTGGTGGTGTGGCTTATGGGGAGCAACAGCCCTTCCAGTTCCACTGGGTGTCTTCTAATGCTTTGACTCACAGCATTGTGGCTGCAGCATCCTACTTAGTTCAAGTGACACAAGGAGGGGCTGCTAACAATGGGTTTTCCCCACTGACCCTTGAGTTTTTGTGCTATATGAAAGAGAAGGAGCCTTCCTGCAGAGAGCAGAGTAAGGGCTAGTAGGGATAAATTCAATGAGGCGAGGTATAGAAGCTGTCTAAATCAATTTCTGTAAAATCCAAAAGGAAGGGCGAGAAGGAAGGGTATGTATCTGAGTGCTGTTGCAGGGTGCTGAGGTGGCCAGGGGGTGGCTTCCTCCTCTGGCCTGCCACATGGGCTGCACACTGACAGGTGCCAGGACAGGAGCTGCTGAGGGTGCTGTGGTGGGTGCTGTTTTCATCTCCAGTCTCACTGGGTGGCCTGATTTCTTCCCATGTCTGTGAGCCAGCAATAAGTACCTGGGGAAATGCTCCATTTCACCAGCTAGGATGTTGCTGCTCATAGCATGAATAGTCAGAAAATGGGTTTTCATTAGCTAAGAATGTGTACCTTCATTTGTAAAAGCAAGAGTTCTAGTCATTTTTATTATGACCTTTTGATGAAACCTGCTGTAAGAACATTCCCTGTAGTTAGAACTAGCTCTGCTGGGCTGTGCTAGCATCAAAATCTGGGCTCATTTATTAGGACTTTATCTGTACAAGGGCTGGAAGTTTTTGGCTTATTACTGTTAGCCAGAGTAGGGGAAAGCAGACAGTGCTATTCTAAATGGATTTTTATCAAGACAAAATAATATGAAAGTGCTCCTATAAATCTTTCACCACAAACAGCCTGAAACAAAGAAACACCACAATGATGTTCTGAAAGCAGTCAGACCTTGTTCTATTTGCAGTATAATGCCTCGTTGGTCAAGGACTTCCTACCTAAAATATCAGGCAATGACCCTAATTGGCATGGTCAAACATCAGTTGTCACTTCTTTTGAGCAGCAAAGGTAGATGCACAAGTACTAAAAGCTCTGCAGGCTGCACAACCCTTCTCAGAAATCCTTTATTGAAAGAACACTTTCCAGCTGAAATTCTATATGCAAGGTGTTAAGAGGGATTCCAAGAACAGCAGTGAGTTCCCCGTGATTACCTTTCAAGACCCCCATAAATAATCATCTTTAGTGTTTTGCTTTTGATAAGTAGCTGGGTGTGGGTAGAAGTCTGAGCTTTCTGGTTTCTTTTTGAGGAACAAGTCCTGAAGTGATAATCACTTCTGTGATAATTACTGCTGCATGTGTGATCTCTTGTTTTAAATAAACAAATAGAAATCATTGTTGGCCAGTAATCATAAAATAGATTCACTTCTGAGTAAGAAATCTTATCCTTTTCTCTCAAATAATAAATATTGCCTAGATTCTATATTCAGAGTCTGGAAAAATAAATAAAGGACATGGGCTAGGATGTCTTGAAAAGCCATTTGGTCCATTCACAGGCAAGAGCCACTGGATACATAAGCGAACATCTATCAGGAATTATTTAAGTTGTTCTTAAAGATACCAGTAATAGAAATTCAGCAGTGACCAACTGCTCTATTCCGGTGACTTACTAACCTTACCATCACTGGATAGCTTATCTTAATGTTTAGTATAAATCTTGTTTCAGTTTAAAAGCATTATTTTAGTCTGTTACTTCAAGTAAGAGAAGAACTTACCTTTTTTCAATAAGTTAATAAATTTATTAAGTATATATATGGCAATCTACTTTACTTCACTCATCTCTGAACTGTTTCTTTTAGGAAGATCATAATTTTAAGAAATATTTTCTGTTCTTTTGTGGTAATAAAACAAGTTTGGTTCATGCTGTTATCCTGACCACTTGCAGACTTGATATTGAATGGGGAATTCTGAGGCAATTTCCATCTTGAACCTGCAAAGCTCATTGAACCTGATGGGTGAGGTTGGAGGAACAGATGGTCCCACTGCAGTGGGACAAGACAGGTTCAGTTCCTTTGCCCAATAACTTCTATGTGGGCTTTAACAAAAAATAAACCCTATCCCTACCTTGGAAGAAAAAGTTGATATAGTCAAGGTGCTGAGACAGAATGGTTTAGGGACCCTCCCAAACATGATAGTTCAATTCAAAAAGCTGAAGCAGTCTGCTCTTGATATTGGCAGTCAGAGGTGATTATCTGCCTCTTTTTTAAAACGGAAAAAAATGTATGAGGGAAGTGTGTGTGGGGGGGATGGAGAAGGAATGGGAGGGGGAGAAGGAAAGGATCACAGTACTGGTAAGCTTAAAAATACAAAAGCAAAAAGGGCACTGTTGTGTAGCTCTTTTTAAGGTTGCTACACTTATAACAATCTGCATTTCTCAGCCCAAGAGCGATCAGTAAAAGATCATTAATACCTCGTGAAGAATTTGAGGGGGGAAAAAAGTTGTAGAAGTAAGGAGAAATAGTGCTATCTTACTCCAAATGAGTAAAACAGGCCAAGATCTTTTCCAAAAATCTTGTTTCTTATCTGCATTTCTTATACTTGTTTTAAGGTAATGCTGTGTGTGCCATTAATAATACATGTAGATGGGTTGCAACAAGTATGAGCTACTTTAGTAAAAATAGGTCTTGATATGGGAGGGTGTAACCACCAGACTTCATAAAGTTTGTGTCATATATTCTACCTGGGATACAGAATCTTGCCAGAATTTATCCCTTCAAGATTTTCACTGCTGGCTAGGTGGAGGTGATTCAGTAAAGTGACTCGCCTACTGTAGTGCAAGCAGGATAGTGCCAAAAACTAGCATGGCTTGGTGATGCCAATAGTCTTATCAGTTTGGGGATATCTATGCTGGGTGCTGCCTCGGATTCCTTCCAAAGCTAATGCTGGGAGAGCTGCCAGGTCTACATAGTGAAGTACGGTTTCCTGCAGATGCTGGCTCTGATCCTGGAAGTGGTACACAGCATTCGGTGCACCCAGCGTGCTAGCCCAAGGCAGTGCCATCCTGATGGTGTTATGCCACCTCCAGGTCTGGAATGAGGTTTGTGTTCAAATTAGCAGGGATCGTGGCATGGTGCATCCCTGCACAGCACTGAAGTATCCTTAACATGCAATCCTGGCTGACCATCTGTGTGTTAGATCCCTGCATCCTGAGCATACTGATCAGCCAGGGGAGCAAGCTTGTAAGCCAGTGGGGAATTTAGTGCTGTAGAAGAGATGACATCAGAACGGAAAAAGGAGCACCCAAAATGCAGGTTTTTATATGGAAATGTGGGCATGAAAATTAAATGGATAGCAGCCATTTTATTGGTTAAGTCACCCTGGTATCCTGTTTTTCTGGAGTTCATAAAACAGTATAAATTAATGATGCCAACTGCTTGCATGGAACATATTTCTGGTGTTTGCTATGCTAACACTAGCTTTCCTATGTAGCTACTAAATTTCTGAGGTTATGTGCAGAGCCCTGTGTTCCTGCCAGACCACCAAAATGCAGCATCTGCTCCTCTGCTGCCAGCAGAGTCTGGCAGCAAAGCCAGCATGTCTGGCACAGGAAGATCAGCCCAGATTTTCTTCCTGTTTTTAAGCAGGTTTACCTGCTAGTCTGGAGACTCCTAAGCAATGCTCCTTCATCCATTCAGACCCCAGAATGAAGGTAAAGGTTGCTGCTCATCTGTTTTTCTGGCAGATGTAATTTCATGGTCTTTATCAACTTAAAGCATCTCAGAGGCTGCCTGAATTTATGTCTATGTACAGTGGTCCCAGGACTGTAGTATTGAGTGCTGAGATTTATGAACTACCTTTCCTGGCTCTCTGTGACATTATATGAATCTTCCTCCTAAAAAGCTTTATTTGGGTAAGGGACCACAGTCTTTGCTGTTTCTATTGCTGGATCAGCTGGCCCCTTTTCACTGCATGTCCTGATTGGAAAGGAACAGATATGTCCTTATCTCTATGGACCATTTAGCTGCTGCTACGTTTCAATACGTTTCAACACTGAATATTAAAGTCACGGATGGTTTATGTAGCAAAACAATAAAACATTTATAATTCTTCTCCCTCACAGGAGAAATAACACAAGCATACAATTTAACATAAATCTTCAGCTAAATCTAGACATATGTAAAGTTACTCATTATTATTAGTTTTGCTCTTTAACAATCCAGTCACTTTCTTTATTCTCCTTTGAGATTTCTGCCTGTGATTTCATTCTAAACTCTGTATTAGATATTCTGTTTCAGTGCAGTTCTGGAAATTGTGCATTTTTATTCTAAACGGCGTGTTACATAGGTACTGACAACAAGCCATCGGACAGTGCTTCGTTGGGAAGATAAAAACATGTTATAAGTAAGCCATCTTTCCATGCTTGAGCTGAACAAATTTTGATCAGGAAGAAAAGCACTTGCTATTCATATTATAGAACGTATTTCCAATTTAAATACATGAATGTAGTAGAAAAACTGGACTTCAGCATTCATGGTCTGATTTTTTTTCCTCAGAAACAAACTTGATCTTATGAGCTGGGAGCTGCAAAGCTGTAATATTTATTAGTGTTTGGGAAATATTGTTGATATGTGGTGCTAAGTATTCACTTAGACTGTGAATTCATCCTGCATGCTAGTGGATTCATTCTGGTGGATTAACATGAAGATAAGAATATGGGCACATATAAAACGCATAAAGGGAATGACAGATATGTGGTAAGTACACCTTAAGTTTTGAGTGTGGATGGTTTGCATCTGAAAGTGTTAATGAACCTCCACAGACCTCTCTGAGGAAAGGCTTCCTTTTAGAAACAAACCCAGAGTTCTGCAGAAGAAAAAACACTGAATCTGCCCCATTTCTGCTGTGTGAGGGGAAGGATTTGGAGACATTTGGTCCTTTATGCTTGAAGAACTTTAATCCTATCAGGAACTAATCTATATTATAGATGCATATGAGGAAAGGAAAGATAATTTTGGAGAGTGAATGCTCACAGTAAACTATTGATAACTTCAGTTAGATTCAATCACCTTTTGTAAAGGCTAAATCTAATAGATCTATGTTTTCCCCTTATACATTTACAGATCTGTTTACAGCGTTTAAGGTCAATAAAGGTAAAATCATCCCACTTATATGTAAAATACTTGTAGTTCCCTTGCATTCATGCATTTGTAAGAGAAACGCGTTTCTTTAATAGCTTCTGAACTGTCTTTATTTCCGTGACACTTTTCCTATTTACAAACATCTATTTTTTTTCAAGTGATACTTTGTATTTGGATGCATTTGTGTTTTCAAGAACTGCAATGCAGTCCATTTAAATGCATTGAAAAGCATGCTTGATTGCATAATTACAAAGAAAACACAATATCATTGCAAGATGTATTTCACTTATTTTTAGTCAGAATATCAGTAATAGAGCTGTGGTGAAATGTAACTTGAGGTGCTCTGGTTGAAGTGTGTCACACAGTTTTTTCTCAGTGCAAAACTACAAAAGTTATCAACTAGTCACAGCAGTAGTCTCTGGGTGCTATAATAGTGCCCTTCCTGCTAAATCTAATTTAAGACAATTGAATATCAGACTTTTGTCTGATACATGTTTACCTAATGTTAATAAAGAGGGGAGGCGTTATTTTTTATTGCTTTTTATTTTGTTTCACTGTTTTCCATTAATATCAACACTTCACCCTCTTTGGGATTTCTTGAAAGGCCTACGTGAACATTTTAACATAATTCAATTACAGTTCCATGATAAAAACAACTTAAAGTATCTTCAACTGTACATGAAGCTGTCCATTTGTCCAAACAAAGGCCTCAGATTACGTATATGTTGCATATTTTGGTGTTGCAGTAGCTTTTTGTTACACCCTCATAAAAAGTGAGATCTGCTTAGCAAATGAGATTTCAGTAAAATGAAGAAAAAATGATTTAAATGACCTGACTTTAAACTTTGCTGCTTCAGAGGCATCCCATGACTTCTGCAGGAGAACTTCACTTTTTTTAGACAGGATCTGTTTGCAGAGAGATGGATAGTTCTGTGCAGTTGTCATGATGGTTCTTACAAATCATAATGTTAGAGGCATAAACTATTTATCACCTTAGCTATTAGAGCTATTCTTGCTGTAAAAACTTTGTGCTTCTGCTAGTCTTATTTCTGTCATCTTAGTGGGAAAGAAAAGCTTGAGGGTTTTTGACTGTCTTCCTTCTGCTGCAGACAGCTACACCATATGATCTTCCTGTGCCAGTTAAGTCCTGCCTTGCTGTGGAAAGGCTGTTCAAATACCTCTTCCCTGGGGGGTTGGAAGCCTTCTTATTAATGAAGGGATTTATAAGGGAGTATTACAGAAAAGGCTTCTGGGCTTATGAATCTCATCCTGATTACAAATTTGTTTTTGCTGGTTGATATATTCAGAACAGTATTATTCAAAAACTGTCTATTTAGGAATTGATAGAACTCACACCTTCTCTCCATGTTTTTAGTAGGTCAGGTAAAGAGCTAGAACTTTTAGATACAGAGACAGATAGGAAAAAAATGTGACATTGTTACAATGCATTATCAGAAATACACAGATGACTTCATGAATACAGACATCCCATTATATTGCCTGAAGTCCCACACTAAAGGACAGTGTTTATTCCGAAAGCACACAAAGCTATGCAGTTACTGCTAATAGTGGATTTGGCTAAACGTTTTGCAGTTGATCACAGAGCCAAATCTCAAGGCCTTTACTCTTACTTCAAGAAGTGTCTAGTTTAAATCTGTCTTTACAGATACTACTGTTCAATTTTTGCTTGCCTGGTGTTTGTGTGTGTAACCGTCTGCTTCTGTGACTGTTATTCTGACCTGCTTTGCCTCTTGTTCTTCGATCATTGTTATACCCAGTGAGTATGTCACCTCAATTTAGCTTCTGAGCTCCTTAGGGGTGATACTATATTAGGCTTTGTATTCAGTATCCAGTGTCATGCAGTAGAAATTAGGAGGTTAAGCGTGAGTCTGTATATGTGATCTGTGAAATGGTGAGGCAGAATTTGACTAGGAAATACTTAGTATTAAATAAGAAAGAATGCCTAGCAAGTGATAACAAACAAATGTTCAGCAGAGTGTAACCATTCCATCTGATGTTTCTGAAAATGCAGGTTGTGCACCTTTTCCTGTACAGCCAAACAAGCAATTTTGTATATAAGTTTCTGCAAGGGTTGATGCAACTTGTTTCTGGGAAGGAAAAATTTAAAACAATAATTAAAACTCTTATAAAAACATTTTCAAGAGCTTTGGTTTTGATATAAATGTGAATCTACTTTCACTTGAAGACTAACAACTTATTTTAACACTTATACATTTGTGAAAGAGGTACATTTTGAGTCTCTTTTCAAAAGATCACTTCTTTTGTTGTAGGCCCATTAGTCAGTATATGATGCTTTACAGTCTGTTTCTGGGAGAGCAGAACCTCACTTAAATGTCTGTATACAATTTGGGATGTGATACATAGTCTACCAGGGAGCCCACTCTTTTGAAGAAAATTGGGAACACAAGGTAGCAGACTAGTACATTCCAGATATTTTAGTATTTTCAAATGTCAGTTTTTTCTTTTTAACAGAAAGACAGTGTTCCAGAGAAATGCTGAATTTCAGTTGCTGTCAGGATGCCCTTAGCCTTATCAGTGTGAGTTCTGATGTTGGCCAGCACAGCTTGTTAACATAGCTGATAATGGCTGGGTCTCACTTAAGCAGCTCTGCCAGTGGAAGGCAATGATGGGCTGTGGTGTAGGGAGAGTAACTTCTCCAGCAGGCATGGCAACTACTGGAGGACAGCAGGCAAATAAAGCTCTATCAGTGCTCTGCTGCATTGCTGCCATTTCCTTTTCAAGGTGTTGATCATTACAATTAAGCACTTCTTTTAGTTGTTTTGCGTAGAGGTATTGTCTTAGTGATAGGTGTCTTTCAAACATGGTGTATTTAAATTTGATTACCATGTTTGACTGTGCTCCTTATGTGCAAGTGATGAATTGAAACTCAGCAAGTATTTATCCTTTTTGCTGTTTCATAAACTGTCAGCAGCAATTCAGAGGTCTTACAGTGTCACTGGGAAAATTGAAGGTGTTCAAGGACTAAGAAAGCAAGGATAACTTAGCTAGCAGTCTCCTTGAAAATACAGAGCAAATCTATAAGAAACAGCTATACAGATAGTGGGTTATACTGTATGAGAATAATGCTGCGGAAAATTGCATTCTAGAATAAAGAACCCATATGCTTAATAGTTTGTAACTCAGTGTGACTGTAGCTGCATCTAAATGTTAAAAATTGCTTTAACCGCTTAAAATATCAGTCTTTGAATTAGATAAATATGTAAGCAGATTGAATATGCTAGATCTATTTTACAAGAAAGATTGTTTTGCAGCTTAAAATTTGAGAAGCTTTATCTAGCTATGTACTGTGATTACTTCACTAATGGAGTTGTGAGGCTTTTAAGGTCATATCAGTATATTTTGTTATAAAATTTGTATTCAAATCTGATCTGTATATTCTAGAGCCTTAGCATAACTAGGCCGTGTTACAATACCTGGTATCCATTCACTTTTCTTCTTACTACTTTAGTGAAACCTGCTATCAGGATTAAGCTACTGAAGGTTTAATCTAAATTTTTTTCCTTTTTCTTAGGACATCATTTAAGTTCAGTAAAAGGATGTAATGTCATGACCTCAGCAACTATATTGTCTGTTCTTTATGCAATACTTTAATTTGAATAATCAGGATTTAAGTTGTATCTTAAAGGGATTCTTCAATTATGGTACTGTTAGCAATTTAAATTACCTTATCCCTGAATTTTCATCCAAAGTTATGTAATGTCTTAAATTACACAAAAAGCTATCAAGTAATAAATTCACTTTACGCACAATCTCTAGGTGAAATATTTGAATAAAAAATTTAGTAAAGTACAACGCTATGAGAAGCAGAACATTTAATTGAATAGTAAAAAGAAGTATAGCAATTTAAGGTATTTATGTAATAAGCAATATATTACACCAATGAAATAACTAAATGAAAAGGTATCTCCTTTATGTAGATCATCAGGGATTTGGTAGTATTTCTTTTTACTACGTACAGCTACTAACAGGAGAGGTTCTATTTTATTTTGTTGTTATACATTTTTTTAAACTCTGTAAACCTGATTTTATTTGATCAGGTTTTAGTTAACAAAATAGTTCAAAATTACAGGTGGATCATGGATCAGGGGAATATCTGCTGAAAATATATGTGGAACAGGAAAGCGTGAGCTGTTTCTTGTGGAAATTAGTAAGTCAGAGGAGTTAGAACCATCCAAACAAAAAGAACAGGCAAAGAGAAGCCATCTGATGTATTCATTTAGCCTGGAAAGCTCAGTTTGAAATTTTAAAGCCTTGGTCTGAGGTGGTTTGGTTCATAGCTGCCTGACAGCTGTACTGTCACTTATCTCCCTGCACCACTGGACTTTCTGGGCAGCAGAAGATCCAGCTCTGCCCTTACAGGGAGAGGAGGCACTAGGGTGAAAATGCTGCTTTGCAGCCCCTGGATGATGATCTGTCTCCAAATGAGAACGTCCTTCTTCCCAGACAATGTAGGTGCCTTTTAAAACATCATGAAATGCATGTGAAAAACTGTCAGGGAATGGTTGTCACAGGATGGATTTTTATAACCTTGGCCATTTAAGCCTTCTAAGCAGGAGGCTATTTGAACAGTTCTGGTCATCTTTCTTCTACTTTTTCTATGTATTAAGTACACTTTCACCCTGTTCTGTAAAAATGATTTTTTGAGTTAGAGCCAAAAGCCACCAGAGCAAAATCTACTGCTCCACTGTTGAATTCATGCCAGGCACAGTGCAAGTGGCTTTTAAAGTGGGAGCATCCTAATTACCTAGAGAAACTCTCAGCCTCTCTTATGGCTTCTGCTGGGTGGCAAAAGCAGGTACTTAAACATCCCCTGTCAACTGTTGCAGCCTGTGCTGTGCATGCTAGTGGGACTATTTTTTATAATTCTCTGAAGTCCTGTCCTTTCAGGAGCCTACAAGCATTTTGTTTCATGTCTGTACAGTAAAAAGGTTCTGGGATTGGTTTCAGTCACTGGTCCCTCTGTTAGCAACACCTCTGAAATTTTTGGGAGGTGGTGCAGTGCTCCATTTGCTTGGCCACATGAGATTTGTTTCTCTGTCAAGATAATGGGAGGGCAATCAACACCCCTTCTTCCATCCTTCAGTAAATCCACTTATTTTGTCTCTTTATTCTTGCAGTGGTCATATTCCTCCTATACAATACTGCAGTTCTACTTAGGAGTGCTGTTCATTTCGTCTAAATTTTTTTTATTGTTGCCTGCATGGGTTCTTCAGCTCTCCTTAGCTTGTAATTCCTTTTTCTTCTTGCTTATGTTGCTGCTTCTGTCTAATGATATGAATTTTTTAGTTCACAATAATACATTTCTTGCCTTTCAATTATTCCCTCCCAAGCTGTCGATTTGATGCTGAATGCTTTAGTCCTGGTACTTAGTATACTTAAGCAGGTGTTCAACTTTTAGCACAACTTGTACTTAAACAATTAACATTTAAACACTTTTCATAATTGAGTGGCAAGTACCTTTCATACTTTTCCTGAATGGGAGGCTAAAAGCCTGAATATGAAGGTTTATTAACTTAATTAAATCTTCAGTGGTTATTGAACACGCACCTAGGTTATCCTTGTACTTAGGTGTATCTCTATTTAGAGGTGTTTGACCCTGATTTGAAATTCTTTTCAACAAAAAACATTTTTGTTTTTCTAATTACCTGTGGCAAGTTACCAGGGAAAGAAGTACTGCTTTTACAGAAAATTAGGAGAGGGTTTTGTAGCAGTTTGCTTCTCTATTTTCTCATTAAGCAGGCTTCTATTTATCACTTCCAGATTCTGTAGCCAAGATGTTCCTGCTGAGTAGATACAAGTGTAAGCTATACTTACACAGAACTGTCATCTAGGCTTTAGTTATAACAGTATTTTTTTATTGGATGCTGTTCCAGAATTCCTCACATTAAAGTATGTGTACTCGCTTTCATCTTTCAATGATGGAGAACATCTGATCCTTCTTCTTCATAACTGTAAAACTAATATTTAACATGTGATTTTAAAGTAGTTCAATTAAACTTATTATTTTAGCCTCAATGATTTATTTTGCATACACTGTATGTAGATAATTAATATCCCACCCCCTATTTTTTTTGAATACTTTGCTTTAATTCACTGGAAGTATGCTTGTGGAGTGCAGAAAAAATCAGTAAGTTGGTACTATTGTGATAAAATTCTTAAAAACATAAGTTCCAAAATCCTCTCAAAATATTTCATGCTTGATTTGCTTTAAAAAAGTCGTCTGAGTAGAACGACTGAAAAATGGTATTGTACAGGAAAAAAACAAGTTATGAATGCCTAAAAATTTGCAAGTTATTTTTGAATAGATTGATTCATATTCAGATTAGCTTCCTGCCAGATGGAGGGAATTTACAGTAAATCAGTGTTTGGCAGGAGAGAAATAAATGAACAACATCTGCTTATTTATAAAGGGTATCCTATTCTTTCTCTTAGTTGGACGTGCATTACTTATCCAAAGAAAGTTTTATTACCAGTAAATTGTGGAGTCTTAAAGCCTACAAAGATGAGAAGTTATTTGTGTTTACAAAGAGGTTGACAACAGAGCATGTTTATATAATGTAGGCAGCACATTTGCATAATACAGCCACTGCTGTTCAGCACCTTTGTATGTATTTAATTTCTGTTTCAGCAGTGGGTCTTCGTGCAGGAAAAGCTTTTGAATTGCCTGAAGGTATTTTAAGGCTTGCAAGCCTATCTATGTAGGCAAACTCATCAAGGTCAAAGACTCCATATCCACAAGGAGAAAAAGGAGAAAAGTCAAAATCCTAACAGTCTCCTTTTCACCCGTACAAATCAAACTATTGTATGGTCCCATTAATATTTCTGCTCATAAATGCATACGTTGCTTTGTAAATGGAATATTCAGAGACTAGATCAACATATCTGGCTGCTACTTTGTACTGACCTTAATATGAAGGGTATACCTGAGTTCATAATGAGCAGTTCGTTTATTGTATTGATTGTTCCATTCTGACTGTATCAGAATATCCAGAGTTGAAAGGGACCCGCAAGGGTCGAGTCCCACTCCTTCACCACATATTAAAAGAGAAAGCTCAGGCCTTGTGATGTCCAAAGTGCCTTCTCAGAACTGTTTAGTCATCCAACCTTCGAGTTCAAGTGAGGGTTAAGAGCATACTTCTGGTGTTCATTGCTAACTCAACAATCCTTCAGTAACTGTAATTCAAGATCAACAGTAGCTGGAAGCTAAAGGTAATGAGGGCAGTCAAATGCTTACCATACATTGTTTACCATTCTGTGCTTGTATAACAAAGCATCTATAGGTAAATAGTGCTACAATGACTTTATTCCGTCCTTTGGAGATCAGAGAGAACCTACTTGGAATGTTGGTAACATTTCTTAAAATAGAAAGCTTTCTATTTGTTTCCTATAAGTAAACCCTACAGGCATCTACTAAGACCCAGGTTTATCTAGCTATGGAACAGGTACTTAAGGAAGTAGATGTCTAATTTGAAAAAACAAAACAACCTGCTGTAAGGAACTTTGTGCAATCACATGATGTACGGGTGTCAAACTAAATGATCTAGTAGTTCTAATGTGCAGTGTCAGTCACTTCAAAGCACTTTCTTTGCATTGTGCTTTTTAGTGTGTGTTCCTAGCAGTAACAGTAGAGACACTTAACCAATAGAAAAGAGCCACCACTAGAAGCAACAGAAACATGGTATAACAGAAAACTATGAATCTTGATGTAATCTCTGATTTAGTTCAGAGAAAGTCCACTTGTCTTCTAACTTTATCATGGTTCTGAAGGCTTTGTATACCCACAACAAAGGTTCACTGTGTTTTCTGCATTATTGTGAACTAAGAAAATTTTCTTCATGTCTTGTGGTTAAAATACAATAGAAGTGTAAAAATAAGTTGTGAACCATTTGTGATTTTTGCTCAGAAGAAATGATATCAATAAAATGTTTTTATCTAGCAGAATGACATGCATTTAAATGGGAGAGCTTTTGTAAAACTCAATCACTAGCTAGTTTCCCTGGTCTTTTTTTTTTTTTTTGCCATGAATACAGTATTGAATCTTTGAATGGTACTTTAATTTTGTCTTAGCAACAGTTTAAAATAATTCTATTTTCTATATTCAAAAGATAAGGCTAGAAGGCTAGTAATAGTATAGTCTCTGGTATATTTTACAGGAAAAAAATGTCTGAATTTAAGGCAGAATTTTTAGTATCTTTCTCCTGATCAAAGATTGATGAAAGGTGTGACAATAGTAAGTCACAGTGCCTCAGCTGAACCAAAAAGTCCTGTGAATGTCAGGACATACAAATATGTTACACATCTTATAACTATGCGATTTTGGGTCCTCTAATGCCTGGATTGAGGACCTTAGTGGTTGGCATTGTATAGTGCAGGGAAACAGTGAAACAAACAGACGTGTTTAATGTGAGCCTCTCAAACTGGAGACTTTATCAGTTTTTGATATGTAGAATTTCTCTCTAATATCTTAGCATTCAATATACAAGACCACACCATGGCTCCACCAAATTAAAGTGAAGTTATTCATGTCTAGTGATTTTGTATATCTGGGAAATATTTTTACTACATTTTAACAGCAATAGTAGAGGAGTTGCAAAATGTTAGAGGAACAAACCTACAGAAAGCACTACAGATTAGGTATTTAAGCAACTGTCCCTACTATTATTATTGAGCATTCTTCATCACCTTGGTGCAGTCAGGATTCAGTCAAAAATCATTACCATACATTCAAGGGAAGGCATGAAGGCATGTCTTGTTATAGAAGAATGAGACACTGAGGTACCAGTTCATTTTTGGAACAATGGTAACCATTCATATTGTTCTTCCAGCTGCAAAGACTCTAAATGTCTCAGACACATTTTCCCTCACCCAGGGAAACTGGAAAGGCCATTTGGCACTACTTTTCCCAAACCTCCTACTTATATGGCATTAGGATGGAGAACTTAAAGGATATTCTTAGCTAAAGGATATTCTTGGCTCTTTGGGTTTAGTGGGCACCTTAGAGGAGTCGTTTTGATGGTGGAATAGAGGTGAAGTTGAATATGAATGATATTAATGTCATGGATGGAGTCTTCAAATTAGACTGTTGGGGGTGGGAGGGGCATGAAAGTCATATTTTCTAGAGAAAAAGACCTTTCCCACAGTATATTCAGTTTTGTTATTTGTTTTTAAGATAAACCTTCTGGAATGTAAGTGGAAGAGATTTATTCCATAGCTCTATCAGATATGCAAACAACTTGTGGATCTTAACTGTTGCTCAAAATCTTTATGGAGTAGTTTTCTTTATTGTTGCTATGTTATTTGAGCATTGCAAAACACATTGCTGGTAATAAAATGGTAAATGTTTGCTAAAATCATTAGGTTCTATATGCTTATTATTAGACTAAATTCCTGTATGTTCATTGCCAGCTGCTTCTCCAAATGTAATAATGCACTATAGAGACAGTGCTGAATCCAGCAAGTGTGTTTAAATGATAATGTCACTTGTCTTGTGAAGAATCACAGACTGGAAGAAGCATCTTCAATTCAATTATGGGTTCCAACCTCAATTACTTTAAGAATTGTTCTTGATAACTCACAGAGTTGCTCACATGCAAATATTCTTAAACATAATTACTCTTCATTTGATAACAGAGGAAGCAAACACAATACTGTCCAAGTCTTGCATGCATATAAGTCAGCTGCTAAATACACATTATTCCCAGAATACCTGCTTATCCATGACTTTAGGAATGGTTTAACATCACTTCCAGAATAAGTTTCTCCTCACCCCCCTGGATAACTGGTTTGTAATTCTGCAGGAGTGCATCTCTGGGGACCAGCACTTCTAGATCTGACAGCTCAGTGATGGCAGCACTGTTCCTGTGTCAGCTAGGTAGAAAAGTGAACAGCAGAACTTCTACTTTACTGCTCATCCATCCGGGCCTCAATGCAATTGGTGAATGATGAATTTGCGCTCATTTCCTGCCTTGGGAGGAAAATTAAAGTGCAAGTTGTACTTGTACATATGCCAGTGCAGTAGGTAGTAGTGAGAAAGGTCAGGGAGAAAGGTCTCTTTTTCAGCAACAGGAGCAGGAAGGGAATTCTATGAAGTTGCCCTCTGAGAGTCCTTCTCTGATCAGCCTATTGCTAAATGGATCTTGTTCTGTCTGAGTGGATTTAAATGGCAATTGGATCTCCAAAGAACCATCTGGATCCCTGTGCTTTTTTACTGCCCCTTAGGCTGATGTCCCTATATCCAGGTCCAATAGGGTTTTTGTCTTTGCCTAGGAGTTAGGTTTCCTAATTCCAAAAGTAGCTACCTATGCAGGATCAAAGATGCTGGAACCTGTGATACTGATTCAGTAACATCTTCAGATTCTGGATAACCTGTTTCTGTAATGGGTTGGCTAAATTGTTTTACGTTTCTTAATTCATTTTTACAGCTTTCCAGAATCCTTCGCTGTTTTCCTCTTTCTATGTTTTTCCACCCTTATTAGTATTGTCCTTTCTATTTTTTTTCTGCTATTACTTACACTTTTCTGTGAGATTTATTCTTTGTGGCGGAGAAGTACTCTACAGATTATCTGAGCTAAAAAGTGCTTTAAAAAAGTGTACACTGTCAACATATTTTATTACTAGAACATTGTTTAAAACCCATTGGTTTGACATAATCAAAGAAACTTCACTGATAGCCATTTATGGAAGACATTCATAAATTAGGTGTTTAAACATAAAACTAAATATAAACCTTTTACACATTTTCTGTTTTGTTCCTCTCATTTATAGGAACAATTAAGCCCCTGAAAACTTGTGATAATTTACAGGAACACTTCAAATAGATAAAGTTCCAAGAGGAACTTAAGAAGCTGAAAATTTTCTGCATCTTTGTGTGCTTTTACTATGACTTTTTAAAACTGAAGTATTGAAATTACATATTCAATTGAAATTACATATTCATTTTCTTGTACTTTGTTGTCTAGCAAACTCTAAATCTGGCTCACAGCTGGAACCTCTGTTATCACCAGTATACAGATTAACAAGCATCATTCTCAGATACAGACTATACTGTAGAAGATTTGGTATCCACTGCTCAAAAGTTTGAGAACCCAGTATGTGATGCCTGTGCACTGCAGCATCCTTTCTGGTACTCCAGCCCACTTCCACACACAGGAGACATTAACCCTTACAGGAAAAGCTAGTTTCCCTCACAGGTGAGAGGCTTTCAGAAAAATTGCTGGGGTAAGTGTGCTTAGTGTCCCATTTGCAGAAAACCATAGCCATGCTTTGCAGTAAGCATTAATGACTCTGCTTCCAAGTTTGAAAGTCACTACTGAAGTCACAACATAGTGTTATAGGACAAGTGGCTTATCACATATGTTGTGAATAATGCACTTGCTGTGACTGAGTATCTGTAATGGCAGTGCTTATGTTTTTTAAAATATGTTTTTGAAACGGTGTGGTGATAAACAAAAGGTCTTAATCACCTCAGTGGTAAAGATTAGTGCTGCAGTATAATTGTGACACAAGCTGTATTTATCTACTTAGATCTATTAGGGTGAAGAAAACTTCAGAAAAACATAAGAGGCATGTTACTGGAGTAAAAGTTGTTGTTAATGCACATACTGCATCTCCAGTTGCATGGGCTGTGTTTACCTGCAAAAGGAACATGTTAGCTTTCTCTAAGCGATGCTGGAAGCAGCTGGCTTCTGCTGAGATGCCTTTTGTAACCCCATTCTTTTCAAGGAACACTTAGATGTTTTGGTGCATTTTTAGAAAAGGTTTACTTTCTTCACAGAAGTAGAGCTGCACGTTGATACAGCTTTCTGTATTTTCTCAACTTTCTTTGTAGATTTCAGAGAAAACTAACAAAACCCACCTAGAAAGCTAATGTATGTGGCAGAGAGTTGGAAAGGAAGAATTAAGGAGGCATCTGCAAGAACTGCTTGGAAAACAGCTTTGAAATCCTAAACAGAGGCTTAGTGGGATCAACAAAGAAAGAAATAACTGGATACAGGAGTACTAGCATGAGAAAATAATCCCATTTACAAAGTTCTTAGGAGAAGCTGTTCTGGGGTAGACTGAAAAAAGTCTGGTAAGCTGTGTGTGTAGCAGACATGAAGCACTCTGTGTTTCTGTCTCTGCTGCTGCAGTTCTCTCCGAGCTGAGTGGCAGGCTCCTGCCCTGGTTTCCCTTCTCTGCAGCTGAACTAATTACACTACTGGGAACATACTCAATGTTTGCTAGGTAGTATTTGGGCAGCCTTTTTAAAATGCAAAGACCAGCAGAATATTAGGGGGGTCTGATAAAATTCATACCCCTGGGCACTTAATGCTGGAGTCTTCATTTGCATTGGCATTATGGAATTTCAGTCTTGTACTTCCTGTAAGTCAACATGAGAAATTATTATTTCTTACCATTATGGTGGAAAGGTTGTTGTAAATTGTACCTTTATAATTTATTATATGTTATAAATTTACAATACATTATAAAGGTATACCACTATAAAGGTATAACCTTTTAAGTCACAGAGTTCCAGGTCAGAAGAGATATGGATGCTATTGCTTCTTCATTATTGGATTTCTGCCTGAGGAGTTTTTTGTCCTACATTGAAGCATATTCTGATTCATTCTAAACTGACTTTAAGGCATCTGTCATTGTAACTGTCAAATTAGTCCACTGTTAAATGTGAGATAGAAATAATGTTACAGAGTGAAGAATTAATTCAGGTATGAAATTGGTGGTCTTAGCAAAGAGACTGAATGGACATGTAAAATGAATGAATTCCTGGCTTTGATCCATTCCGTTTAAAGTTAGTTTATGGGTAACACTTTTGTAGGAATACTTTCTTGGTTATATCCTCTGAGATGTGTTGTCTCTGTTGATAAATGTGGTGCTTTCATTGTTGCCGGTGTTCTGTCATCTTTTGTATACAGCATATTCCCTCGAAATAAAAACAAAATAAAAGCAATCACCTAATGGTACATTTTACATTTTTTCTCTTTATTATTTGAGTTTGTCCCACAAGTAATTTTGTTTGGATTTGGATTTTAAATCCAAACCTATTTTTCTGAATGAAATCTTTCAAATATGAAGTAGCTTAAATGTGTACATTGTGTATTTATATCAATGTGTTTTTTGTATAGGTTGGTACTTCTATACTTAATAAATCAGGAGATGTGAAGTGGGTTTATAATAATGTGTTGTCATGCTAAGCAATCTAGTAACTCACTGTCTCTGTGACTCTGCTACAAATGTTTGCTTTTCTTTGAAAATAATTTGAATACTCCTGCAATAAAAAATGCAAGTGAGGATTTCTTCTTTTCTCTCAGTTCAGAGATCTGAACAGCTGCTTATTAAAACATGCAGTAATAAAATTAAAAAAACAGTAGTTAAAAATTATAAAGCTGAAGCTAATGTAATTCTCATAATCTTTAAGAGCTTCAGTTTCTTTATATCAGACAACCAAATTACTTTGTATGCATTCTCCTTGAATTGCTTTACAGCACTTAACTAATAGTTTGTAAGGAACAAAGAGCCCATGTGCTCTTCCTTGTGAATTGTAACCTTAAGATAAGAAAGTGCCAGGCAGTGTAACCTTGCAAACAGAATCTGTGATATATTGAATCTGTGATGTGTTACCTCCATCATGAAGATCCAGTGGTTAATTCAGCTGTACTAGCAAATGTCCATAAAGCAGCTGTAGCTGTCATTGCTTATGATGATCAGACAAGCCTGCTTGTAGTATCTCTAACACGAGTGCAATTTTAAAGTTTTATTTTAATAAGCTAGTATTCAGTTCCCTATGACCAGCTTCCATGTTTTTCTTTTGGTAACAGAATGGCAGTTACAAGGCTTCTAGCTGCAATGTTCAGAAATCTAATTTCAACCAACTCATCACAATCTTGTTAGCTCATTAGATCACCAAATCCATTTTTTATTTTAATTTAAGAAGATTCAGTGTTTGCAACTTCATTTTCTTCTGTGTGGCTTCTATTCGCTTGGGTATTCTGACTGTGCATGAAATAATATGCATGAATTTACAACACTTAAGCATGACTAAAACTTGAATAGTCAGAGGGATGAGATGTGAATCTTTTTTATAGTATAATAGCTGTCTTACTGAAATAATACACAGCAAGTTAAAATCATCAGGATCGAATAACCCATACAGATTTAAACTACAATAAAAATCTCATGGCTTCAAAGTTTGCCCCAATATGTGAATAAACCATGATGAACAGTTCTTAATATGCTGTGTCTCAGACATCTGCATAAAACTGGAAAGAGAATGAGTAGCAATTCATCAATCAGTTATCAGGGAAAATAAAAGATTAAATGGAAAGACTTAAAAAATATATTTCATCAGCTTTCATTCCGAGCCTAGAGTATAACAAATTATCATGGCATCTTAAACTCATTTACTGAGGAATTAAACTTGTAGCTTTGCTTTATAGGATCACAGAATCACAGAATCACAGAATTTTCTAGGTTGGAGGATGCATTCAAGAACCTTGTGTACCACATGTTTTACTACATGGAAGAGAACCTGTATTTTAATAACACAGTCTGTGTTCATCGCACCATGAGGTGACATTGTATTGGAAGCTTGGTATTCACTAACACCAAGTGAAGGGGCTAGGGCAGTTTGCTGCAAATAAATTAGTCCTTTGCAAGATAACTGTATATCCACACTCCTACTATGGAAGGTGTTCCAGGCTGGGAAACCTTTGACACTGTTCGTACCACCTGCTTTGGCTACTCTGAGTGTCTCTGGGTACTGTGGGCTGATTCCTACCTATGGAGGTTAGTGCGCCAGTACTAAAATGCTCTCCCTATGCTCACTTAGTAATTCCTCAGCTGTACTACTTAAGGCAGAACTGTGCTTTGTGTGCACAGAAGTACCAACAGATTATTTCAGGGCCACAGAGCCTGTTAAGGGCCACCCAGAAAATACTGTACAGCCATGCATAGCATGTGGCTGACAAATCATTTCAGTCACTTTAGCTGCATGTTTGCTATTGCAGATGCTGGTTTCCTTAATATATTACTGAGCTGTAAATAAAACATTATCTTTTTGAATTCTTGAATCTTGAGCATGCTATGTTTCTGTATAAATATCCCTGGCTCTCACCTCTGATCAAAAATTGCAGGTATGCTGTTTTGGGGTCACAAACCACTTTCTTCCAAATCGTCAGTAATCTGTCTACTGTTATAGAAATATTTTTTTTTCACTGCTGACTCTGTTTTTAATTATGGGCCTGTCAGTAGTCTTGCATTTATCTCAAAGGTCTGAAATGTCCCTTCTTGTCATGGTTTTCTCCTTTGATTAACTCTTACTTTAATAAGTGTCTGTCTGGATTTGAGCATGCATTCTGATCGCTCTACTGGAAGTCTGATAAATCACTTCTCAAGGTGTCCTGATTCAGGAAATATTAGGGATATTTTTTCTGAATTTGGTACTGTAAGTTCCTGTGATTTTAATTACATGTCTAAGTACCTATTTTGGTGAAAGGACAAGTGGGTACTCATAGATCATTCTATGTTCTCATTCTGTTTGATGATTTAGCCCTTATCTTGAAGTTGCTGCTTTAGTGCTTAGTTGTTAAATCCTTAGTGTAAGCTTGATAATATTTGGTGTAATTTCCCCTTAACATGACCATTTCTGCAGATTTTATGAAAAAATGGTAAATGTGTAGTTTTGCTTATGAAATCAGTTAAGGAAAGGCTTTGTCTATATTATGTTGTTCTGGAGAAAGAAGTTTTAAAACATACAGAAAATGGATAATCTCCATCAAACATAATAGACCATAATCAGAGGTATATTTGGACTTCTCTGAACAGATGCTCATGAACATTAGGTAAAGATTTAGTAATGGATGCTTCTAGTGGTGTCTATTGACTTTAGAATTGTTGTGCATGAGTACAGATATACTAGAGAACACAGACATAAATGAGTAAAAAGTGTTTGCCTTTTATTTGATAAAATTTGCTTATTTCAGAGCCACAAGGCTAAAATACGCTTGAATTTGAATACAGTGGTTTGTGTGTAGGTTGTTTTCTGCTTATGCAAGGTTGTTTGTTACAGTGATTTTCCTCCACCTCTTTCAAAGATGTTCTGATTAATGATGTTATCTCTTTACATGGAGACTACCATAATTTTATTTCACTCCCCCACACGTGTTTTACTAGCCAATAGAATAAGTTGTGGAATAACTATGGAAGTAGGAGTTATATTTTCAAGTTCATTTTTGCAAAAAGCTTCCAGAAAAACTAATGGAATTACTTGATTTTATTTGCGTTAACTACTTTTAATACTACTTTTAATTATTGACAATATAATTTACTAATATAATTCCCCAGAGTTTTCCTTTGTTTGGATGCATAGGGAGTTTTGCTATAGGATTTGTCGAGAACAAGTATAGTTTATAATTATGTACTAAAATATTTTTTTTTACTAAAAAAGGAGAAAGTCTCTGCCAGAAAAGAAAGTTGAAAAACTCCTAAACATGACCTTTCAATAACGATCAAGGAAACAAGTATCCCAATGTTACCCTAAGACAGGGTATTAGCTGACATAATTGTCAGGAAACATTACGATGGTTTGCTTACATGAGCTATGAAATACTGATCCTAAATCATAACAGAAACCTGTTAGTGCATGTTTATTATCATAGAGTGAAAGCAGGCTGAGTCTTTTGATGCTACAGGTTAAAGAAAATGGAAGCCAATTCTATTCTGCTTCCACCAAGTGAATTTGGGAAAGATTCTTGACTAAATTTACCTCCTTCATTGCAGATTTTTTTTTTTGTTGAATTTTAAAATTATTTCTTAACTTGATTTATTGATTTCTTCCTTTACATATGAAATAGTTATTACGAAATACTTACTATTCATGGAGTGAGGCTGTTAATTCTGTAAACTGTGATGGTCGGGAAAAACGCTATTGCATTTACAGGGTTGAATTGTATACTTGAATTGATACTGAGTAATGTTTTACTGAGACTTGCTCAACTTCCTGGTGTAGTGGGTTAACTTTTTACTGTTAAGACTTATCAATAATGAGAAATAATTACTTAGAGTTTAGTTCATCTAAACATATCCCTTACTGCTCATGGTTTTGCAGTTTTCCACAAGTATATCAGTGTCTCATGGAATACATGTACTACAGTCTTTCTGTAGGATGTCTGTTGCCCCCATAGCAAGTCTGCCAGTGCTGAAGTTGAGTGGTTGAGTGAGGTTGTGTCTAGGCTGATGTGGATGTTCACATTTATTTACTGCAGTCCAGAGAAAAAATTGCTGCACGGATAAGTTTTGCTAAGCATAGGATATACAGGCCAACTTACCTGCAAACAATCTACTAATGGTTTTATTTGAAGTGAAACAGTTCTTTATTTTCAGTTTTATGGCATAATTGGCTTAGAGATATGTCACGTCTGCTATCATAATTAAAATAAGGTAATATGTAAAATAATAAATAGTTTCCCTATTTTTATGACTCACTGATTACAGGATACAAACCTTATTCAGATGTGCTTTTGCTTGATAAGATTGCATGACTATAATTGACTTTTGTTTGATCCAGTGTTTCTCTAAATTAAAAAGAACAAAGTTATCAGATAAAAAGTAAATAGCACAGAAATGTATATTTCATAATCCTTTTTGAAATGCAAATATGTTGCAAAACATATTTTCTATATGTTCTCAAGTTATGTTTGATGCTTATAAAGATTGCCCATCATTGCCTTCAGTTATAAGTTCATTTATAAAGGATAACCTATCTTTGATATCATAATTGATAAATCTAAACCATTCATTAAGATGAGTGAAGACTTCCCTAAAAACAGTAACAGTGCCAGATGGTCTCTAAAATAAAGTGGTTTTGATTGTTACAATTTTAATGTAGACACAAAATACAAATTTTTAGCAAAATGTAAAACAAATATCCAGTTTGCTTTTCTCCTTCCCTAAAATACACTTTCTATTTGCTGCATGCATCTGAGGTAAAATAGTTGAGTAAATAAAAAAGTAAATAGTTTCTGATGTTGTACTTTGCTTCCAACAAAATTAGTCAATTTACTCGTGATTTCTATGGCAATAACTTTCTGTCTAGAGTAGAACGTTATAAAGAAATGTCACTAATTTAATTTTGATATGACAAAAAGACTACACTTCATTCTGCCCCTACTGAAATATGTGGGAATATTACCATAGTTTGAATAGCATCCACAGTGTGATCTGTCTTTACTTTTTTAATATACGTTTCTTTACGTGTGGGAAATAGCACGTAGTGGACAGCCACCATCAGTTGTAGCGCCTACTTCCCATGTTTGTTACAGAATGTCTGAACAACACAGGCACATTTGTAGTCCCCAGGGGCTATCACTGTCTGATCACTGTGTATTTTTGTGTGATAAATGAAAATCCACAAGAGGTAAGTTTGATTTGACATTTTGTGCTACATCTGAAAGAATCAGCCAGGGAATTTATATTGTAAGGAAAGAGCCTGTGGAAATGGAAAGTTGGTGGTAGAGAGAATAATCTCACAACAGTTTATAGTGTCATACATCTGTTAACCCAGGTGGACATACTTCTAACTCCAGAATTCCTGGCAAACAGAATGGTTCAAAACAGGAAAATGTCACATGGAAAATAACGTTACTGTTCTACCCATACTGGTCCAATATATCAGTTATAGTATTTACATATCAGCAAAAATGGTTAAAGCTAAATACACAGAAAAGAGCAGGGGTGTAATAGAATAGCTGCTGGCCTTCCTGCGGTGCTTTGTATATCCAAATTCTTACTTTCTCTTCTTTTGTTTCCCTGGAAATATCTTCCCACTTGTTAGCTATTCTGGTTCTTGTCCTCTGAAGCTTCCAGCAAGGTTTCTCAGCTTGGCTAAACTGCTAATGTTAACACAGTGATGCATCAGGCCAGCACTAGCCTAGGTTGGCATCCATGTAAGCAAATTCGTTTTGCTGCTTGCACTTGAAAAACGCATTCCCTCTGCTAATGAAATTTCAGTTGCATCTTTTATCTGCATGCTATTTCTCTCTTCACAGATACTAGCAAATTGTCTCTGAAATGCTAAAGCATGCACTACTTGGTGGTTCCTATCAAAAACAAGAATTTATTTTTCTCTCTGTAGTATGGGTTCTGTCTACACAATGCTTGGAAGCTTTGGTATGAAAATGGAGTGTTTACTTCTTGCCCATTCCTCTGTGCCTTCCCCTGAAAATGTAATCTTTTCAATGGTTTGGCAAATGAATGCAGAAATACAATTTTTTAGCAACTCAAAACAGCATTTCTTTCTCAGTCAGCAGTTTCCCATTGATTAGAAGGTAGATTTTCTAGATTAACTCCTGACCCCTAAAGCAGTTTTATTGTCTTCCATTCTGTTGGGATGGGGGATTTCTCTTATTGATTTAATTGAAGGAGTTTTTACTAGTTTTTCAGCTGTACATTTGTCTATTCCTCCTTAAGTTGCTCACTTTACTCTTTTTTTTATCATCTTGTGGGCTATGATGATTTTTCCCAGAGCTTATGAGTTAAAACAAAAGCTCAACTACTCTTCAAGGATCTACTTCTGATTAATCTGACTTTAACATACTTTTCACAATAGATCTATTTCGCCTATGCTACGTACGGAATTTCCCTGGGGATATATATGGATTAGTCAGAAAAATAGGAAGGTAATTTCACGTAAAGGAAAAAGAAATAAGACATTAAAATGACCTAATGGCAGCTTCGTGTCATATTTGCTTGTAACTTTGTATGACTTAAAGATTTTTTTTCAACTATTTCTTCAAATATTAATAAAGCACAAGTTAATAAAAATATTGAGATACAAAGATGGTATTGCACCAGTACAAAGCTCTTGATCCTTGCTTTCCTTTCTCTATGGGAGTGGTAGTAGGGACATAGTAAAAAAAACAAACAAACAAACAAAAAAAAAACCACAAACAACAAAAAAAACAGGGTTGTTTTGTGGTAGACCAGACAGTGCAATTGTTCAAAAGTTGTTTGTTTTTCCTCAATGTAATATTTTAGGTTTTGTGAAGTTATTGAAATGGGAATGCAGGATCTGCAGTAGCAGTAAAGAACTTGTTTCAGAATACAAATATTGTTTGTTAATTGTTCTGCACAACATATTAAATCATACTGGATAATTTTGAGACTCCACATTTTTGTTCTTATTATAGCAATCTTAAGTGATTTACAGTTAAGCAAAATTGCCAATTGCAACGATAAATAATAGCATATGGGTGTGTGCATATACAGAAAACAGCCAGGCGTTACGTATGCGTATAATACCATTCCTATCATCTCCATTATATTAGCATTGCAGAGTTACCGAAACTTGCTATGCTGCCAAGAGAGTTTACACATTTTTATTTAAATTAACAGAAACTGTGCATCTGAAGTTTTAAGAAATCCCTGTTTTTCTGCCTCAGATGTTTGTTTCTTCATGTTCCAAGTCAAAAGAGGACAATTGGGATTATAATGACAGAAGAATGATTTGTTCTTGTGACTACATGTTTGGTACATCAGACCACTTTTATTTCTGACTATAGATTTTTTTTAAATCTAATTCTTTTCACCTCTAACTGACAGAAATGCATAGTACAGAACAGTTTTCCCATTGTGTACATTTATGTAAAAGATAGGAAAAAAATCTAATGCAATAGAGTAGCAGAGGTAATAATTGACTGAAACAGTTGCAGACCCACCAAAGAAATCAAAATGGAAATTTTGGTGTTGCATTTTCATCTTTTAAGTTCCCACTGTTAAAGAAAAATAGAAAAATAAGACTCTTATGTAGATATACTATTTAGATGTTTTATTAAAGAATAAATTTGATTTAACAGGAAAATATGTGGAAATTTTCATCAAAGGAATACATTAGAGACCTCTGAATCTTTCTAGATCTTTTCTGTGCATGTGTAAAATGCATTAGTGACTTCAACAGAGAATTTGGGGTAAAAAAAAAAAAAAAAAGGTTGTTTAAAAAACTGAACTGCTATAGATTTTCCAGTTCCAATATGGTTTCTATTTAAAGAAAATCCAAACATAAACATAAATAAGGCTAACCTGTGGTAAGTCAGAATATTCATATAGCCCAGGATTATCTTGGACATTGTCAATGCTAAAAGTTAGTTTAAGATAGTTTGTTTTTAAGACCTATGGGTGCCTCAGATCTTACTGAGCTGGAAACAGTGAAAATGGTATGATTTGAAACTATGGATTTACCTTCTATGAATTTTATCAATTACTGAAGTTGTGTGAACATTTAGCATCTTTGGCATTCTGCAACAGAACATTTCAGTGCTTGAAGGCTTACATATGTTTGGAAGAGTTGTGGTTTTTTTTTTTTTTTTTTTTTAAGCTTCATATTTACTTGACCCTCTGATGTTTCTTAAATATGGCATTGTTAGCTATCAGCTCTGGTAGCAAAGGCAAGATTTATGTGAGAGGTTATATAGTGCAGTTTTTTAAATTTTCTGTAAGTTACTTTGGATCACTGGGTAACTGCCGTGTGGTTATGGCATTTTGTTACTTTTCATCTCTTCTGTAAATTCTGTAAACTCTTCATATTAATATTCCCATCTGAGGTAAATCCTTCAGTGTTTTACCTTGAAATTATTCAGTGTATTACCTTGAAGTTACTTTCTAAGTATGAGTACCTTCCCAGATACTGCATTGTTGAATAGACCTTGTCTATGAAGGACAGTTATCTAATCCTCTGATCATCAGATGACTATAGTCCCTGTTAGGTTTCCTGATCTCATATGTACATGTATATATCTATATGTGATGTGTGTATATACATGTATATAATATATATATACATAAAGTTTTATGTTTAGTTTTCACTCCTCCTCCAAGCTGCTGGTTGGTTTTACTGGGATTTTTCATTCAACTTGCTAGAATTTTTTTCTTGCTTGGAGAAGGCTTCAGCTTTTCCAGGGGGTCTTTATTACTTGTAAAATAAATAAATAAAATTTAAAAAAAAAACTTCATGTATTGCAGTGATTAATAGTTCCATTTTTTTTTCCCCTCTAATTTTCTTTTAGTATGTATGCATTCTGACCCATTAACATACATTTAAAAGATACCTTCTGGTACCTGCAGACAAGATGACTTGAAAGAACTTCTCACTGCTGAGTGTGAATCCTATAATAACTATGTTCATATTACCAATATTACAACTTTGTTCAGTGAGACACACTTCTGGTAGGTACAGAACCTTAAATTCAGCTTCTATAGTCATAGTTCTGTCTGTCAAACTCACTTTGTTACTTGGGCATGGAAATGCAAATGTCAAGCCTCTAATTTACAAGAAAAGCATTAAGGCCAATGGATGTCAGCATTCAAAATGTATCTGATTATCTAACTTTAAAGTAAGTGAGAAGCCCATCAGAATACACAAAAGCCTTGGAGAAACAGATTTTTGTATTTGTTTCCTAGTGTAAATGAAGTAAATGCACAACAGCATTATGTAACTTAATCTATAATCATTGTTAAAATTCCTGTCAACCTGCTTTTCTTTTCATTTTTCTTTAGGTGATAGCCAAAAAAGTAAGAGAGGGTGATTATATCTATTCTTTTTTCCAAGTCTGCAAATCATTGCGAATGCTATGCCTTACTCTAGAAAGGTTATAGTCCTATATCTTGCAGTTATGAAACTACTGTTTTATTTGCATTTTCAATTTGCTATGCTAATCATCCTTCATTTCAAATCTACCAGTTACAATTTGTTTCTCTTTGTACTGTAATGAGGCATATAATCAACAGAATTTTGTCTTTAAGATGTCCTTAACCTTGGTTTACTTTCCCACTCATTTAGTCATAGATTTTCTTGTCTCATCGTGTGCATCTGTTGCCTGCATTTTACTTTCCTCCATCCTCTATTGGTTTCTCCAGAGATATGTTAAAATAAAATGTATTTTAAAATAAATCAATCCTTTAAAAAGAAGGTAGTTCAAATTCTGACAAAATATTTATTTCACCTCATCTTTAACCAAAATCTTCTAACATAAGACCTTTATTTTTTTGTGATGTTGATATCTTGAATTATTATTGTTTAATGGGTCCAAAAAGGAACAGGTTTATGGTGTCATGGGTAAAAGTAGATATAAAACAAAGTGGAATTGACCTCTAGAAGTGATTAAAAATACCTGAAAGGACAAGAGAACTGAAACTGTTCAACTGTCATCTCACCTGGATGCAGTGAGATACCTAAGCCCAGAGTTATGAAGGAAGCACTAGGACTTCTGCGTTCTTAGCTCATAGCTTCCACTAGGGAGAGAAATGCAAAGAATAAGGGGTCCCTCTAAGGTTAGCATCTGACCAATACCTTGGTGGTCTCTTTAAATTAATAGAGGTGGGCTATGCTTATAAATTAAGAGGAATGTTTGTATACTGTAGCTTACAGCAGAATATATGTCACATGAAAAGAGTGTTTAAAGGACTTTTCATTGTTTTAAAATCAATTTCTCCATCTAGTTAACAAAACCCCACAAAATTTCATAACTTCAGAGCAAACAGTTTGTCATTATCCCTTGTCACGTGTTGCCAAAGTGACAAAAACCATGCGCCCAGGGCTCTTCATGGCTTCATCTTATGTGACTGTCGCGCAAGTAATCCCATGGCCCTTTCCAGTTTTATGGACTGGATTTCCCTGACTTTCACAGAGAACAGGTTAGGATATCACTGGGTGATTTCCTGTGAGCTGCATGCTGTCTGGAACATGTCATGATCTTCAGTGTCCATTGCTGTTTGTCGTTATTCCTGCCTTCAGCTTGGAAGGCAGAAATATGTGCACAATTGACATTTTGATCTAATTCTGTGAAAATGATACAGGTGATTTTAAATACTTTCAATTGCTTGGTTGCTCCATTTTTAGCTCAAGTATATCTGGAGGAATTAGTTTAGGGATCACTCTTTGCTATGCCAGTAGACTGGGGGAATACTAACCTGACATGGAGAAAAATATGAGATAATCAAAAAATGAACGGGAAAAATGAACGGGCCTGGGCTGGTTCTTTCCTACTCCTGAATAGCATGTAGGACCAAAACATTTAGACCTGTTTGAAGAATTAGATTGATTTATGCTTAATGCACCCCCACCATCACATCACATACCACATCAGATTGTGCTATTTTGTTAGGCTTGCAAGTGGTTCACAGGCTGAAGCCAAGAGATGGATGATTCCATTTCCCACAAGGCTTTATAAAACTTAAGAACTTGCTTTTGGATAGTGACTTTATCAACAAGGTTATTGCTGAGTAGTTCTAACAACTTGTTTGAAGACAGTCCTGACAGCAAGAAATTTGTACACCATAGCAAAAAAAGCTTTAGATGATTTAATGACAAGGGCAATATCCCACATATTTCTGGAGGTGTCAGCAAATAACTGATTGCAAGTTTCCTAAAGGTTGCTATATGCCATACTGAGTGTTTAAGTGGCTGCTAACTGACAGCAATTGCTCACTATGCTGTTGGTCAAAAGGGATTATGTGATGGAGTGACATCTTTAGTGCGGTTAGTGAAGTTTGTGAAAACATTCCCTTGAAGAAGCTCTTTTTTAATGACCATTAGTAGTGCACTGAAAGTGTTTTGTGACTTGTTTTTGTTCTGAAAGTGAAGTATCCAGTATCCAGGTTCACTGACTCTTTGCTAAGAGGCACTTTGTCTAAGAGACAGTAGCAAGGATTTGGAGAGTGTCCTGGAAACGGTTGCCAAAACTGTAAATTGGACTGTGGTCTGAGTGCTGAACTACTGCCAGCTCCAGGCACTCCTTGTTGAAGATCAGTCTCAGTACTTAACTTTGCTATTATACAATGTCATATGGTATAGCAGGAACCAGAATTTGCTGGGTTTGTAGCATGGCTTGATGAGATAAGGCTCTTTATTTTAAAGGTTAGAAATCATTATTAACTGAAAGAAATGGTAGGTTATTATTGGTTTTTGTTTTACCATAATGATATCATAATGCGTACAGTGATCAGAAATGTGAGCTTTAGGAGAATATACAAGAAGAAATTTTGCTAATATCACGCATGACATTCTTTAGAACCATGAATGCTGATGATTAAACAACCTCTACTGTGAATTTTGTGTTGCTGGACTCTTACTAGAAAGTGCTGGGAATAGAGAAGCCTGTCTAAAGAAGTCTTATTTACAAGATTGTGTATTTTGATTTTCCTCAAAGACTTCTTGTTATTAATATTTCTGTTTTGCACAAACTCAGTGAACTCCTTGCTGAGTCATAGAATCAGAATATTCAAGTTAGAAGGGACCCACAAGGATCATGGAGCACAACTCCTGGGTGCCTCTCATTTGTGAGAAAGAACGAATTAAATTTCTGAATGGTAGAAAGCAATTTCCTGTGCCTAGATATGTGATTCAGTACAGAACAGTTTAAAAGATGGAGCCATACAGCTTTCAGTTAAGTAAAATTGTTTTTTTCTTTGCTTGCTGTTCATGTGCTGTGAGGTGCCCTGTGGTTGTCAGGCTGCACTTCCCTTTGCTCTGTAAACACATGAGGACTGCTCTCCTCAGTGTTTAACTTCATCAGACTGAGCTTTCAGTAGTGTGTCAATAACATGCCAAGCACTAGGTGTGTGTATCAAAAAATCACAGAAGACTTTTTTCAAGCAAATCTCAGTGAAATGTGAACAGCCTGGAAGATGGTGGCTTCTGAATGTGCCACTGCTGTTTTACCACTGTCACCCTCCAAACCACAAAATTTATTGCTTAGAAAGTCTGTGTTCCTAGTGCTAAAGGTTCCTTGTTTCATTTGGACAGAGTTCTAAGCCAGCTTTCAAATAGCTGCTTTGTTCTGTGCTGCGTGCTCCCAATAAACTCCCCAGATAAAGAACTGGACTTGAATTCAAATTAGTGCTGTCATATGTGTCTTTGAAATTAGAAATATTTTCAGATGCAGATTATGATGGCAACCCATCATAATCAATATTATGGAACCCAATACTTAAGAATGATAATGTATTAATGACTGCACAGTAGACTGTCATTTCTTACATATGATAACATACAACTATTTAAGAAACATGCTCCAAAAGTTTACTTGCTTGTAATTTAATAACGATATTGTAAGATATAAATGTACTTTTTTTCTTATGAGTACCGGCAGTAGATAGAAAACACCATTAAACTTTTCTCAACATTGATATTTTAATTCATCAAATATCAACACAAAAAGGAGAGTGAGAATATATGCTACAAATGTCCATATATTGATTATTCTGTACCCAAAAGCTTCTTGCTCACTGGGCATTTTTAGGGAATATGGAAAAAGAATTATCACATGAACAGATTAAACCAATTCAGGTTTTGTAAACAGTTTTATTGACAGCTCTTTTATGTACTGACAGCCTCTTTTTTAATACTGACATAATGCTTTGATAACCGGCAGGGAATTTGCTACCCATGTAATTTATGGTGATTCAGGGGTGTTCGAAGTGGTAATTAGATTATGAACAGATTATAGAGAGACAGTAGCATCTAGTAGGTGTTGTTCTACTCTATGGTATACAGTAGGTAGCTTTTTCTGAAGTAGAGATGCTTTGCTTAACGTGGAAGTTTGCCAACATCACTCCCACTCACAAAGACAGATTTGGCAACTACCAGGCTTCTTGTGACCTGTTTTTTCTGCTTTTATAAAACTACTGAACAGCCAGCAAACAAACATACCTGTCCTTTCTACTGTGATTTACAGTGTAATACACTTTTAGCACTTTTGCCTGTGGTTAGTAAGCTAACCTGTATCCTGAGTTACCTGCAATAAAGGCATTGCAGATTAGATACTAGATTAGATTCACTAGATTAGATACTACTAATCTAGTGAAGGGGAGCACTGCTACTTCTAGTCTAGTTCCTGTTCTGCAAGTGCTTAAGTTATGAAATCTAGTGAGAGTTGTAGTTAGAAAAGCAGTTAGTGGCAGAGCAGACACCACGTCCTTTGTGTACACAGGTCATTTTACCTCTTTGCTTTTCCTCCAGACTCTGGCTGTCTTGGCACAACAGCTGTATCTTATTAAACTGTTAAATTTAGGAATGTATTGTGACACATATAATATGGTAGGGTATATTCTATCTAAAAAGGGGAATTTTTTAATCAAAGCTCTGCTTCTTGTCTTTAGTGGTTCTTCAGTGTTCCCCAGCCAGAGGCTTCTACCTCCTCACAGCTTGTTTTTAATAGTCCTTCCTTTTCCAAATGAACCAGAATGAGCCTGCTCAGCTGGTGGGGTGTGGCTTAGTCCAAGTGAGCTAAAGCAGCCTTTTGCACCTTCCCTGCTGAGAAACTGCAGCTCATGTGTTCCTGGTGCAGTGTATGTGATGCACCACGCTGTCTGGCTGCCCTGCTGTGCACGGGGGCCTAGAACTGGGTGCAGAGAATGAGAATCCTCTTGTAGTCTCCTCCTGCACAGGCATGTGTTTTTGTGCAGTTGGATGTTAGTTTCAATTCTTATTAATCAGGTATTTAACAATCAAGAAGTTAATATACTAAAATAAATGACAGATGACAAGATTTTAAGATTATATAGCTATTTGTAGGGGTACAGCTTTCAGTTTGACTAGTGTGCAGCACTACTGAATTGTTAACACTTAGCCTGAAAATGTATTATTCTGGCCTATGATATGTGAAAGAAGACAGTTCAGGAGGATCTGATTTCTCAGCAGCTTACATTCTTCCACCTAATAGTGAAAGTCAGTTAACCAAGTTGAAGAATTGTTTGCACATAGTGATAGCATTAAACAGAATCAGGGGAGGATTTTATGGGTAAAATTATACAATGATAACATTTTAAGAACAATAAGGCAGTTCTAGAAAACAGTCCAGGTTGCAATCTGTACTGTGAAAACAATCTATACTGTGAAGACAGATGATTCCTTAAAACATTTAATTTCCACTATAATATTTAAGTGGCCTTTATAGACAGGAAGTAAGATCTCTGAAAGTGTACATTGAAATTACACTTCTATAAAATCACTTTGTTTTGAGCTCACATCTTTGTATCTAAAAAAAAGTTCTAATGTAAGTACTCACAAAAAAGAATGGATGAAGAATTCAACTATTACTTCCTTAGGCAACTCATTTATTACCTAGATAATACAAATGAGTTTACTATTTGATTAGCAGAAATGTAAGCAAGAAACCGAGAACGGGTAGAATTTTATAATTATCTTGCTAAACTACATTATGTCAAATTGTATTCAGCAAACAGGCTATTCTTCTGCACTCTGTGCCCTTGAAAATAAACGCCAGATTTATCTGAAACATCTGAGCAAATCTGAAAGCTAATATGGATCTAATCCAAATGCTACTGAAGCAAATGGAAAGATTCCCACTGACTCCAATGAGCTTTGGCCAAGAGCCAATGAAAGTTGTGCTTAAGTTACCAAAGATGGAAGCTGCTGAAACCAAGTAAGAAATTTTTCTGGTTAATTCCGAAGCTTTGTGTGAGTGACATCAGCTGTCCGGATTCTTGCAACAGAAAGCATATTTTTGGGATGAGTGTCTACTGCTGTTCAGATTATTTATTATACGTGCAGAGAAATGGCCATCTATAATGCAGTTAGGTAGGCTATAGCTATTATTTGCAGCTCAGGAGAAATCAGTGGAATCTCAAAATTGATCTTTGCTATAGCAAAAAATAATAGAGATGTCAAAGGAACAGAACTACAGTTATTGATAAGTATTCATAAATGAGTCCAGACTCTACAGAGTGCAATTTTTAAAGCTAATGACACTAGACTATTTAGTCCTTTTTTTCTGTACCATAAAGTATCTTTTCTATAATGGTGCATGTTCGATATGTTGAAAACTTTGTTTTTCTGTCACTACATGTCTCCTGTGACAGTGGTAACTCCTGCAGGTGCTCATCACTAATATGAGACAAACATGCATATCTTCTTCATGGAGATTCTAGACAGTTGGTGCCTAATCAGGTCTATTTTATGTCAGGTGGTAAGGTTTCCAGTTTCATTGCTAGTTACACTTACCTGTATCATTGGCTGACTTTGACAATGATTTATAGAACTTTTTTGAAAATGCCAGCTCTTTGCTTAATACTAGGCTGTATTTGAAGTAGAAGTTAATTCCCTGTAGCTTCTGAAGTAGAGACTTTTACTAGACATTCAGAATTGGGACTCTTAAAGAGTAGCTGTATACAATAAACTGTTACTGAATTAATTATTTAACTGGGAGGGTAAGTTTTAATAAGCAATGCAACACTATGCTAAACAAACTCTGTTTAGGCTGTGGTGTAGATCTAGCTTGTCAATATGCTAAACAGAACTACAACCCTTATTTAACTTAAACTCAGACAAAATGCAGATCAAGTTTTATTCCATTTTTTTGATTTTCTGAAGTTTTTGCAAAATCCTTATTCATGGACAGCTATGATAAGACAGTACAAAAAATTATTTCAGAACAGGTTGTATGTAAAGCATTCTTGTACTCCGCCTAGGGAAAGATGGAAAAAGATTTCTTCAACAGCAATCAGGAAGGTGTTAGAAATAAGTAATAAAATTATTTGATAGCTCTTTAGAATTCTACTCCTTAAATTGTGCGTGTGGGGAGGGGTCATTATATTGGTCAAGATCATCTATTTTTTTTTCTGGAGATGTTTTTTTTGCTATATAAAATGGAGGGCCCTCTTCATATATTTATCAGTTTGATAAGCTGTAGATTTTCTTTCTAATATGCAGCTACTTTCAAATCCATGGATAACTCTTCTTTGCGAAAAGAAGTATATGCTGTTACATTATGTTCCTTCTAGTTCAATTGGAAAGGAAAATTATTTGCAAGTTCTGCCAACAGAGCAATCTCCAATCTCTTGGTGTGCTAAAAAAAAAAAAAAAGCAAATCTGAATATGTATCCACATATTAGTAGCTTGTGTGGAATACTGTCTAATAAATAAATCCTCATTCTAAAGGTATACCTGTTGCTTTGAAATTAGAAATACTCACTAAACAGTGTGGCAATTGTTAAATTTGTTCTTTTTTTGTGCATTGAGATACACCGACAAATCTGAAATCATCAACAAGCAGGGTACTTTCTGCATGTGGTTTGAGAAGTCAGTAATCAGGCCTGTTGCTAATCAAGAATGTTGATTCTGATGGCTCAGGGAGTAGGAAATCCCTGTGCTACCAGCAAATGTTATAAACAAGAACAGGTAAACAATGATGAAAACAGAGGGAATCAGATGATTTTGTAAGCTAGACTAATTGAAACAAAACAAAACAAAAAACACACCAGAGCCAAATGGTAAGTTCTATCCACAAAAACAGGGAATTCAAGTCAGACTTAAAGATGACGAGAAGCAGTAACTCTGAGAAGGATGTGAGTTCAATACCACTCGAACTCTCTTAAGGAAGAGCTGTCTGTACAAAAGGACAGTATGTACAGTAAAACAGGGGTTGGATGGTACTGGACTCCTGCCTCCAAACTGATGAATGGTTCCGCTAAAAGATGATGCTGAAAAGGTCAAGAAGGTACAAAGAACCACAGAATAACAAATCTTAAGAAAACATCTGGAAGGTTAGACTTAGAGCTTTATCTAGTCACATGAAAAAACCTCTCTAGTCATGTGAAAAAAAATGTGAAAAGAATAGGTTATTTAGTACAGTTGAAAAAAAATCCATTCTCCAATGTCTCTGAAACAAGTGGATGTCCTCCTGAGAAATGGTTTTAGACATAATTGTTTCTTTTTTGGAGGTCTCTGTATCAAAATCTGATGGTTTATAATCTGCGGGAAGCAAAGCCTAGGCTAGGTTTTTATAAGATACCTTTGCTGTTAATCACAGGTTAGTAAGGAATAGAAGTTACAAAATAACTTGCTATTTCTTTACTCATCAGTAAATCATAGAGAATATTAGAAAGCCAGACATGATGAGAGCATGTGGAAGTAAATTGGGCCAATCAAAATACTCAATTATTGTTTCAGGTTGGTCTCAGGATCAGTTTGGCCTTGCTGCATTTTGTACCAAGTTCTAGTTCTTGTGCTTAAACCCATGACAGCCAGAGATCTACTTTGTGTTTTTTTTTTTTTTTTTTTTTTTTAAATTAAAGATTTGAGGAACAATATCTTTCAGATGAAAATGGCAGTTCACATACTAGCCATTTTCAATTTCTGCCTATTCCTGAAAATATGGCCTTTGAAAAATCTCTTTAAAAAAAAAAAAAAAAACACACACACACAAAAAAAAACAACCAAACAAACAACAAAAAAAAATACAGAATACCCAAACCAGTCTCTGCATATGGATGCATTAAGTATATCTGGTTGAGAGGATCAACCTTGATCATATACATAAAGTTGTATACTAATGGGCTGAGAAGACTGTTTAAAAAAAAAAAAAAAAAAACCCACAAACAAAAATAAACAAAAATCTCCCTTTAGGTTGACTAAAAAAGTTGGTATGATTTATGGGTGATGGTTGCAAAATTAGGTGTTTTTATTTCTTTCCAAACTTTATTTCCAAACTACTTTTCAAGCATTTTACATAATGACATGACATACAGTGTTGGGCCTACCATGGATGATGCATCCCTTAAACACCTTTTTGAATTTATTTCTTTAAACACCTTCCTGATTTGAAACATTGAAATGTTGTTTCAGCCTTCAGTAAGCCCATCTTTTGCTGTAACTTTTTAGCTGTTATGTAACGGTTTAAACAGTGAAGTCTTATTTGTTAGCGAAGTCTTATTTATAATTTTATTTATTATAATTTTATGGAAATTATTTTTCCATGCCATTGACTTCTATTATACCTGAATCTAAGTAAATGTTGCAAGCACCAATTCCTTTTCAAAGCATTTTTTGTTTTTAATGTTTTGCAGAAACGATAGACAGCAGCATGTGCTACTACAGAAATGTACATTAAAAGTGCTAGTTTTAGTTAACATTATGATCCAGTTCAGTAATCAGTAGCCTAACAAAGACATTCTACATCAGTGTTTACACAGGGATCATGACATGTTTAGAAATCAATCCTGTTTTTTAATTTTCATGTTCCCCTCAAGCTTATACTCTCCTGGGTTATTGTTTGCCATTTTTAATTCCTTACTACATTCTGCTGGCCAGTTTCTCAATATCATTGTTGTTTTATATTTAATGAAGGCTTATTGGAAAATTCAAGTTATTGAAAGAATTCCAACCTTTCACCTGAGCACCTCTGAACCACTTGTACTACTTGTATATCACTTGTGTATTTGTGATTAAAATCTGTGTTCTAGGTAGCCACTTGTGGCGGTTGCTTAGTTGTACAACCATGCAATAATGCTTTATCATGCTGATAAAGCTGTATGTGCAGTTGATTTTGCTACGTACTTCTATTGTCACATTTCTGCGCTGATTGAGTGCGTGGTGTAATATTCCAGGTACAAATTTGGCTATTTTCTATGTAATTTATGAAATGTATGCCTTGATCCAATGTAGTATTTTACAGATTGAGCCACATAGTCTCCTCCTACACAGCTTATTAGCTGTACTATGCAAGTAAAGAAGTACTTAACTAACAATCAAGGTGTACAAATTACTAAATCTCCTTCCATTTGTGATACTAATGTACTTTATAAACACACTCCTTTTTAAAATTCAGCTTTGATACTCAATATTCTTTTACAGCTCCAGTCTGGTTGGGAAGATTACTTAGAAACATGTAGTGTAATATAAGACCATGTATTACTCCTATCATAACTTTGAATAAGCCAGCTGAAACATTGCTAAACAGTTTTTTTAAAAACAAAAAAAATTATTTTTGAATGCTTATGTTCATCTTAAAATATCTGTTTTTAATCTGTATTAAACTCCTCATTTCATGGTCTTGAGGTTTCTATCTTGTTTCTCCTAATTAACTGCAGTCCAGAATAAATTTTGTTAATAACTTGTTCCAAAGGTTCCGGTTCCATGATTTTTTCATGTTGGTCAGCTAAGATTCAAATGTAAAAAGTGAAACAACATTATTAAAAGAATTGAATGTATGTCCTAGAAAGTTGTACCCTGACAAGTAAGGTATGTGAGAGCACACTGAGAAATCTTGCAGCTTAATTGAACCTTTTGCCCAATTAATTGTTTCAGTATCTGAGTTGTCTATGGATAAAAAATGAACAAGCTCTCATTCATCTATTCTTGTGAACAATAGCATCTTTTATCTTTACTCAAAGCAAAGAAGTGTTTCATTTCCTTCTTTCATTTTTTCATACCCGAAAAGTGAAACACATTGCTGGATTAAGAGATGGATGTGCATTTGTTCATGTATTTTAGCAAAGCTGAAAACTCCTCAGCAGAACCTGGAATTGACTGCTGCTGTAACCTAACCATTGCAAGAATATTGACAATCTTATTGGTTAAAAATCTCATAAGAGACATCTCTATGTTCACAATATCTAAACCTAGATATCAGCATATCCCCCATAGCAAGATTATTTTGACATATTTACAGCACTGTGATCCTTGGGATATTAGAAATACAGAAAATAGCATTGAATTGAGAACACATTAAGTTCTTAAGAATGCTTCTGAGACCTACTCATCACAAATCAGAAAGATCACAAATGATCTTTCTCTTTTCTGTCTTATTTTGAGTGCATGGTAGAAGGATCTTGACATTAGTGTTATGGTCGTTGTCAATGTATTCATTCTCCCCTGGAAGTGCAACTTCAAAAAATAATTATGTTGAAGTAAAGAAGCTAGATCAAGTAGCCCTTGCTGTGATTTCAAGCGAAGTCGTGCCATCTTCAGACTGACTCTTCTACTATGACTTTACACATTGTACAACAACTCAGTAGTGTCCATGTGACAGAGAGAACATGGATATAGTAAAATTCCTCTGTATCTCTAGAGTTATTCTATGTATTTTGTCATTGCTAAGGCAAATCTAAGGTAAATGATCAGAGAGAAACTGTAAGGTATTAAAGCAAAGGATATTTAAACAAAGGGCATTTAAACTGCTTATCATATGCAGAAATAGCTTTAAGTTTGCTGTAGAAGTTAAGCAAGCTTGTAAGCAAGTATGGGATTTAACAAGGCAGATGTTTTACTGACATGTGCTAATTTGAAGCTGACATAGGCAGAAGACATAAGATATTGTTTGCCTCGAATTGAGTACAACATTTGTCATTCTTGTATTTGATTTATCGCCAGCAGATCTGCAATTACCACCCTCTAAAATACTTAAAACATTCTAGTCAATTCTATTGTCTAAAAATATGTCAACTTTTATGTCGAGTGTGAAGATTGAAGTTGTCACTTGAGCAACTGAAAAATCACTCTGCTAATTGCATATTTAAAGCAAAAGAAATATTTGAATTTATTTAACTTGGATTTAAGGAAAAAATGTGATTTAACAGCTTCTTGAGTTTGATATTAGTGCTTGATTTGACTAAAAAGTGAATCTACAGCCAAAAAATTCACAGGCCAAAGACCAGGCAGTTAAGATGACAAGTAATTCATCATGGCTCTTTTTACTTCCTGGGTGTCCGTAGAATCTTAGCAACCTTGTAAAAGCCTGAAAGTCATTCTGACTTCTGTCTCTCTGGAAATCAAAAGCAACTGACAGTCCTATGCCAGGCCTGGCAGTTGTGATCCCTTTCAAGAGGTCTATTGATTTCCTCTGGCAAATAAGTTATCAGCCAGAGCTAATTGTAAAATTCCAGATTTTAGTCATTAAGTGAAGACACAGGTTATAGACATTTATAGGTCAACCAGAGGTTCAGAGGGGACAAGAATTGAGGACAGCTTTAAAGACTCTTGCTGTCAAGGAATGCTTTTCTGTTACTTCTGGAGTGTGTTAAATCGGATCCTGAAATGAGGATGAAATGGGAGCTTCAGTTTTATCTGTGCAGTTGCGTGTCTGGACATAATTAGATCTAATCCGGGTTTGAACCTGGAACTGGAGCTGGATTGTGGAAGGACTTCTGCTGCTTGAAGTAATGCGAAGAGGATTGTAACCAAGTAGCTAGCCATGAAACTGGCTTTCTGTGGATCCAGTTCACAGTGAACTATAGATAAATAGGCAGTGAAATAACTTGCCTAGTTCTTTAAAGAGCGAGTCATTGTTTCCATACATACCTTTAAGTGTTTGAAGGAAGTTAGCTGTCTTGTAGCTGGTATGGTAGACTTGATGTTTTAGTCTCATAGTAAAAAAGAAATCAAAATAATAACACCAGCGAAATTATCAAGGAACAAAATGCAAGCTATTCTGAATTTGCGTTTGCCCATGTAATTGGATACTTTTGATGTTACTTTCATTTGAATTCCTTTCAGTATTACAGGACAGTAGGTATCAAAATATAAGCTGTAACAGTTCATACTGAGGTACTCCCTGAAGGGATTTATATTTAATCTAAACATTTTCCTTCACATGCAAATTTTAAATATCAAAGGATTAAGCATGCCCATTATAAAAGAGAAGCTTTATTCCATGTTTTGAGACTTTTATTTCCTTTTTATTTATTTTTTTTTAGAAGTTATCAAACACATGTTTTGCAGGGGTATGGATGCTGATTGCATAATCCCTGCTCTTTTGAAAGAGCTGAGTGGGAAATCAACGCAATTACAATGGATAGAAAAGTCAGACTGGATGGAATATTGACTGACTGGCACTTGCAACAAATTCTTGTCAAGCGCTTCTGTTCTAGTGCTACCAAGCTAAATATTAAAATGGGGGGATTAGAAAACTTGGTGTTAGATGGCAACCCTGATAGCACAAGCATCTCAGATATCAGATCCCTGTTAGAAGTAGGATAGTCAATGTGCTACAGTGTTGTCAGCTTACCTGTGATACAGGAAAGGTACAGTATGATATGCTGGTGGAGTAGCAACATTGTGTGAAGAATACAAGGAAGGGTAATAGTATTAAAAAAGAACTGTTAGAGTATCTTTGCAGAAGAGTTCTCATACTTTCACAAAATTAAGGTATTGGGAGGACTGCACTGCAAATCCATCAGGTAGGAGATTGACAGTGGTGCAGAAATATTAAGTGTATTAGAGAAGCTGCAAATAGAGGGCAAGGAGTAATAATGGAATATTTCAACTACCCACATGTAGACTGAATTAGTGACTTACGACATGTAGATGCAAATTTTGGGTGCAGTTAGTGGCTTATTCCTAAATTATTATTACTCCAGGTTATTTATTTACCAAAACTCAACAGAAAACAAAATCTTAAGAGAAATATTCCCCATATATACTAAAGGCTTAGTACTGAGACAGGAAGCAAATGTAGTGATAAAGCTGTAGAAGAGAATCTAAATAAACTCTGTATGTTGGTTTTTACTTCTGAAGATTTTGATTATGAAGGACATCACTATAGTCTTTGCAACCTATATGCTAGTGAAGTTGAGTCAAAGTGTGTATGTGGAATAAGTAAGATCAAATATTAATGTTCAATGCTAATGAATTACTAGAACATGATAGCATTCCCCTGAGGAATACAAGTATGAAATTGCAGAACTGATGGCCAAGGTGTGTAACCTACCATGACAAATAGTCATTGAACCAGAGGATAGATAGAGAGCCAAAGTAATTCTCATCTGCAAAAAGGACATGAGAAGTTATCCCGGGAACTACGAATTTATAAGCTTCATCCTGGATACATGTTTGAATTTATAAATCACCGAGGGCATGGATAAAAGCGGTCAATGAGGAGAAAAGCATTCCTTCCATAAAGGAAAATTGCTCCTCATGAACATGCTGTGTTTCTATGAGGATTTCAAAAAAAAAAAAAAAAGTGGATAAAGAAGATCCAGTGGACTTCATTTAGTTGGTTTTTCTATAAGCCTTTGATAAGTTTCCATTTCAAGAAGACAATGAACAGTAAGGTCCACAAATGATGTTAAGCCCTTTCATGATACAATCCTAATGGTATAGGGTTCCAGAAGGAACTTGCTAAACTTAGTGTACAAGATGAAAGATCAGTCAGATTCCATGTAGTCAGAAGTAAGGTGATATATCTAGGGGAAAAAAACTATGCCTACAGAGTGCTGAGCTTGGAATTGGCTGCTATAATTCAGTACGTAGATCTTGAAGACATGACTGACAGTTCTGTGAAATCAATGCTTAGTGTGCAGCAACAGCAAAAAAACAGAACAACTAACAATGTTTGGGGATATCTGGATTAAATTAGTGTTTGTAGATGAAGTTTAAGGTTCATGTTTACTTGTGTTTTCTCTGAATATAAAATTTACTGAATTTTTTCATCCTTTGAAGTAGGTAAAATTCAGTTTCACACAACTGAAAACTGAAGTTTTTTTTTTTCCAAATGGAATTTGGTGCCAGAAAAGATCCTTTTAATAAGAGCTTATGCATAAAATCAATTTTAGCACTTTTGTTCTTAGCTAAGAATTCTGAAGATGAAATACTAGAGCAAGGCCAACTGAGCTGTCCTTGCCTTACCACAGGCAAGGACAGTTAATTTGCCGTGAATAATTGGAAAACAAACAGCATATTTATATGCAAAATGAAAGTGCAAGCTGTGCTTACGTCAAGCAGTGGACCAAGTAAGAGATTGATGTTCAAGGTAGTGTGCTCTACCACTAGAATATTTTGTAAACTTTATTCTATTAAAGGGAAGCTGTTGAACTGTGGATGAGATGCCCAGCATTATCAGCATACAAAGTGAAAAGATGAACTGAGAAAGGGAAAGAGATGGCCATAGATAAATCCATAAACCTAATCTAATGTTTGTGCAGCCCAGTACTAATAAATTAAATAGAAAGAAATATCCCTGTATAGCCTAGTGAAGATCACTACTTGTACTAAAGGGTGAATTGATACTATGTCCCTTCACAGATTTTCAGTACACATCTGTAAGCGATAGTAGAATTGGGAGATGTCACGGATTCTAGTGAGAGTTAGAAGAGTCTAAGCAGTGTTCTTCTCTCTGGATTTGGGAACCCACTTGATCCTATTGCAAGAGTACTTTTTTGAGCGGATTAGTTCTCCTTCTGAAGTAAAACATGAGCTATTCCAGAGAAAGAGGAATAGTTCAAGTTAAGGAACCTTGAATAATACTGAGCAGAGTGCGTAGGACTCCTCTGCCTTGAGCCACTTGTACTGTTGCAGTAATGGGACGTGGTGGGTAAGACCTTTTTAAAGCAGGAGAAAAGGAAGCTCTGCAGTTTTCACTAGTCCAAAACTAGTCCAGTTTTCACTTAGCAGTCCAAAGACCAGTAGCAAAGAAGGGGTAGGGATGTGAAATCCTGCTTAATCTTCAAACTAATTCCACAAAATTTCCCTTGCAAATGCTTCTGCTGAAGTAGTTTGTACCATCTGATGCACCTGGTGCCCATGAGCTGTTTTCTCCAGTAGCAGGTGGTGGTATGTTTTAAAGGTTATGCCTTTTGATGAGGCTTCTGCGCATGTAGAGCCTGTTGTCCCTGACAAACAAAGTATCTCACTCTTGTTTGCTCCCAACTGAGGGTAGTCACCTGCTGTGCTTGTAACTTGTGACTGCATCTGCTCTTTTCTGCACAGATGCTTATCTCATTCAGTTGAATGCCTAATGATAAAATGGATTCTTGATGTGTATGTTCCCACATGGAAACTTTCTTGTTCTCCTATGATAGACTGTCTCCACCAGAAGCCATCTGTGTTTTGGATCAAAAGAGGTAAATACCACTCTATTTTTCTTTTCAGGCACTTGTCAATGTTACTGGCAGCACTAGAAACTTCCTTCTGTCTCTTATTCTGTCCACATTTGAGTGACAGTTTTGTCCCAGCTTTCCCAGCTGTTCTCCACCAAGCTAATAACATCTTGCTCAGATAGAGCAGAAAAGAAAATACCTTAGATCCTCATCCATTGATATTACTGCATGTTTTTTTGTAGCTGTATCTTTAGTATAGATAATAGCAACAGACTAGTATAGCTGCATTGTACTGTAACAGCATGAATTTTACTTCAATGCCATATCCCTGTTCCCACCATGTGTCCAAACTATCTCAGTACATATCAGAATTTCACTTCTGCCATTGGTAGCCAGTGCATGTTACTCATTCTGATACCATGAATTGGAGAAGGACTCAAAAAGAATGGCAATACATATTAAATATAGATGACAAAAATAATATTCTTCTGCCTTCTCTAATTCAGAACCTCTCTCTGCTGAGTATGGAAATAGAAGTTCCACCTCATCATGAATGTAATTCAATACATATTTATGATCATTGTTGCATTCTGTTTGCACATTTTGCATTTTGTTTGCATGGCGCTGTAGTAAGCTTTGTAATAAAGGGCTCAGATCTCTCTATCAAACATACAGGAAATTCTAAAAATGCTTTTTTTATATGTATCATTTAATGTTTACCTGCATTTAATGATTATGTAACTTACATTACATTATTTGTTGGCTCTTAAAAAGCCCATGAAATGGGAAATTGTTAAGACTAAATTGCCTTTTCATAATAAATATTTCACACTTAAAGTCTAAAGCATAAGAGTTTATATTTTTACATAGCTAGATATAGATATATACTGGGTTTAATGAAGGCCAGTAAAAAATGATTTGTCGAAGGCCTGTTGGACATAATCCAGGGAAAGTTTTTCAAAACTAACTGGGTTTTAATATGCAACCTTTTCTTCCTTTAGTCAGAAAATGGCCTCTATCCATTAATCCATTTGCTTTTTTGTTAGCAAGTTAGAATTAGTTCAGCTCATACAAGATTATTTCTGCTTAGATTCTAATACTTGAGCTAAATTTACGCCTATGAAAACTTGTAATTTTCCTTGTTTTGATCAATGTGTGCATTCTGAACCAATCCTTTCTAAAGCACCCTTTACTGAATAGCCTGTGAGCTGGAAATTATTTCACTTTGAAAAACATCTAGTATATTATTAAAACCATTTCCTTTGTCATATCCCTACTCTGTTACTCACTGTTCTCTCCACAGAGGCTAATTAAATGTTATGCTGCTAATCAGTGTTGATAGATACAAAGTGCTGTAATGTCTTCTAGCTTTATGGATTATGCTAATGGCCATCTGCCTATTATTGATAATTTGTTCTTCACTTACTGGAGGGGGAGGAAGAAGCTGTTTGGTTAACTATAAAGGGGAGCTATTTGGTTTATGATGCATTCAGCTGTACCACCAGTTGTCTTTAGCTATTAAAGTTACTGTAACTGCAAAGAATACAATTTCATCAAGGTCTGAACTTTGCTTGGTAGTTGCATATGAAATTTATAGGTTCAGATGTCTAGAATAAGTCATGAGTGATAAGAGCTTGATGACAATGAGCGTATTAAATACTCAATACGTTAAACCAAATGTAGATAGATACATGATTAAATTTCATAGTGAAGTTCTCTAAAATACTATGAAGAGTATTGAAATAAGTCTATGAACTTAGGCCATGAAATAAGTCTAAATTCTGTAATACGGGATTCTTTAAGCACATCTGTATGTATAGGGACTCCCTCAAATAACTGCAAATCACATAGTATTCCACTGGTAGCAGAAAAATGTCAATTAAAATAAATTGGATGCTCTGCTCAGAGGTAAAGTGTACACCTCCTTTTTATGTGCTGTGATAGCATCAGATTGTTTCCAGTATGAAATGTATCCAGTAACAGTCCTTTAGCAGCCTATTAAATTTTTGTAAAACTTTCTTGGATTTTACTAAAGACTCCAGTTTAACTTAGCAAGTTTGCCTGTCTTGCTGCTCATCCAGAGCAGACAGCTCTGAGACAGACAGTGAGAGCAGATGAATGCCAGATGTTGTCAGCTCTGGAGTTAGCTGAAAACTGCCAACAATTATTTCAAAAAGTGAGTTTGGAATTCAGTTTTCTGTAACCCTTTTTCTTGCTTCCTGATGAGGTACTGTCACCTCAGGAAAAGGTGAAACTAGAAATTTTGATATAGCTAAGAATTTTGATTAAAGGGAAGCAGAGCTTTTTCATTAAAGGTGTTTCTAGCACTATTTGGGAATCATGTGAACCTTTGAAAATAAAGGAAAAGTTCTAAGCAGTAATCACATTAAATGTCTTACTCATTTGCCTTTTTTTTAAGGAACAATGAAAGTGTGAAGCTTTTGTGCAGATAAATCTTGATCTTTTTCCAAGACCTTAAAATTATACTAATCTGGGAATACTCCATACTGAGAGAAATATTACTTCCACAAAAGTTGAAAATTCACTGAAAGAGATCTAGGATTGTTCCATGAAAATGTAGTCTGACTCATGGAATAGCATTTTTTGGCAAAAACACATTTAGTAGTGACTGTTGTACATTCTTTAGATACTGTTTCTTATTAGACTACTGTACAGGATTGTATATGAATAGTAGATTATGTTCATTTTGAACATAAACATAATGTTTTATGTTCATTAATGAACATAATTTTCCTTTGAGGTTACCAAAACTTCACAAAAGCAAGAGTTTGTATCATAATGACTGTCAGACAAAGGCAGTGTTGGAAGTTCTCTCAGGCAATCTGGACAAACTGTTTGAATTCTGTAAATGCTTTGAAGTGCCATTGAAATGCAGCATCTGTAAACTGGAATACTGAGCAGCGCAGTTTTATCTAAATAAAATTCTTGTTATATGCACCGGCAAAATCTGAACAGCTGGAGTTGTCATAAATGAAATTATTCCCATATATATATACAATCTCTTTAAAATTGACTATTTTTTCTTTCATGCAACAGCAATGCAGATTTCCTAGATATTTCTTACAAGCTTACACTTTCCTTATTGAACTGACCATAATATGTTGAGGATGCTGTATGTGGCTTCTCAGAGCCCTGTTGACATTGAGAGGCTGCTGGGGTGCTGATGAGCTACAGCTGGGGTCTAATGGGCCTCCAGCCCTCCCCACCCTCACTAATGGGTCCAGGGTCCTTGTATAAGGTCAGCCTTGGGCTTTTGTTTTCTATCCCTTGACTCCCTGTCCTTAAGGGAGCAGCTGGGCTTTACTGATCCCTGACAGTTTGGTGCAGAAAAGGCTGGGAGGAAAAGTTGTCCTCTAACAACTTATTTCCCCTTCCTGCTATATTCATGTTCTCATTTCAGCTGGTTGTAGGGTAGACCAAAGAAGCTGGTGCTTCACCCTATACTTGTCCTCTATTCTAGTTTTTTTGTCTTGGAGGTATCTAAGATTCCCTGTGTGTTTGAGGGTGGAATATTGTCTTTTTCAGGTATACCTCATATTTGTCTACCTGGGATAAAGACAAAAGAAAAACACAGTGATCAGGGATCCCCATGACTGATAACAGGTTTACACTTAATAGTGCTCCGGTTTGTTTCCCTCAGGCTCCTTGTTGAATCCAGCACACCGGTAGCTCTTCAGTGGGGAGAGAGGGCAGGGGAATTGAGGCTAATATTGCTGTACGTAGCTGTATGCTTAAAGATTGCCCTGAAAACTTTATCCACTTCCAGAGGTAGACCAGAATTAAGAAGTATTATATTGTTGTTGCTGGATAATACAAATTGCTTTTGGGAAGAACTGAGGTGTGAGATTTTTTTTTCTTTTAGGTATTTGTTTGAAGCAATCTTTCTACTCATGGGACTTCTTAAAAGTTGCTATTTGTTATAGATGCCCTGCTCTGGGTGGTGTAAACTGTTAGTTGCATTGCAAAAGAGTCACTCTGACTCAATGATGCTGTCAATTTTTGTCTTGCTTGCAAGAATGTGTATAAAAAAAATGAAACCTTACTAAAGGCAGAGTCATGCATGTTGTGTTTATGCTTGATCACAAAATTGCAAATAATTTCAGACAAAATCTTGCAGCCGGGGTAGGTGGGAGATTTTTGTTTTTAATACAAGAAGGTTGTAATTCATTATGCTAGTATTTATGAGTAAACACTTTCTTTTTTTCTTTTTTGATATTTTGAGGTTTGAACTGAGGTGAAAGGATGTCAGTTTTTGCATTAGGGAGGAAAGCAGTCTTTAAGAAAAAACGCTTCATTTTATGTTAGGAAAGCTTTCAAATGTGTTTCTAAGCTATAACTATTTGCAGTGATAGGTAATTACACTTTTTAGTCGGACTTTCATAGCAATCCCTTAAGGAACTTGCTAGGTAAAAAACTCTTCTCTTGCTTCTGCTTGTGCTTAGATTGCAAACATGGTTTACAGACCACCTGTCTGCATTCTTCACCCCACAGACATTAAACACCTTTTTTGTTCTTGGATGAGTGTGCTGAATAAAACCAAGGAAGTAACCTCTATGTTTGCGGAAAGGAGCATAATCAGAAGCGAGAGGCTTGTCAATAAGGGTAGACATCACTTCTATGAATCGCTTACTTAAAGAAAAGTGAAACACCTGCAGCAGATGAGAATAAGACTGATCAGAGCATCCAGGTTCTTGTGTATTGCTCAATATCAGCCTATGACCCTTTGTTTATTAAAAGCATCAGTCAACTGAAAATAAGCCGAACTGCAAAATGTGCTTGTGAAAGTATTGCACAGATTATTGGGTGGCTGCAGAAATTGTGTGTTTTCATGGGAGAAGTAAAAAAGACATGTTATACCCAGATGAATATTTTCAATGGCTCATGACTGAAGTGAGATGCATCTGTTTTCTATGCCAGTTTGAAGAGTTCAAAAGAAAGGCTCTAATTTTTTCAATCCCTTGTGCAAATGAACATGCTTGGGGATTGATTAAAGTAGTCAAGAAAAAGTCAATGCTTGAACTTAAATTCACAGGAGAATAGATGTGAAAACACTGTAGAAGGTAAACTGATCTTGATATGCAGCATCTCTTCTCCAGAGATGATCTGTGTCTCTGGACACTGATGATGAGCAATAAATGCTGAGTAACTGACCTGAGAGCAGTTTGTGATGGGAATGATTTTTATGAAACGGTTCTTTGAAAGGCCCTCACAACTTGTCAAAGAACAAGTTAAGCTTTAGTTGACCACCTAGCACTGCAGTTTAAAAGCAATTGAACAGAATGAAGCAAATTGTGTAGGTTTTTTTAGAAGCTGTTTGTTGGGATATTAGGCTCATGAGTTGTGTTTAGCGCAGAAACCAAGTTGGTGGCTCTTCAGTGAGACAGGTTAATATGACAGAGGTATGGCATCAGTGTACCTTTGCTATGGCTTAAACAGTCATGGATTGGTTAAGCCTAATGAGAAAAAAACGTATCCACACTTCTTATGGGCATGCTGCTGTCATGCCCTACTTCCATGGCAGCCAGCACTGTCCCTGTGAGAAACTGAACAGTTCTTTGGAACCATATCCCTGTGATTCACAGCTGTATATTTCTCATCCTGTACTTTTCACTCACATCATCTGTAGAATTTGTCTGCCCTCTTAGGGGACAACAGCAGGAAGCGTTCTTGTTCAGGAAATCCAAGAGGTGAATGCAATTCCACAGGGCAGGCTGCATTAGTGTGGGAGTCTGCCTTCTCACCACTGCTTAGGATGGAGCCTAATTAATCATAAACCAGACTGTCAGGCTACTGTGAATTTAAAAGTTCTCCTTTGGCACTGCAAAATATAACCTTGATGTTGATCAGTGATGGTCAGTGTAGGGCCTTGTGACTGACCAGCAGGTGCTGAGCAACAGTCTTGTGAGCATAGCGTTGAACCTTACTAGCAGTTTCTTGCATTTAATTGTTTCTCCTGAAGAGGAGAAAATCTGCAGAAACCACGAGCAATTTAGCATTGAGGGTGATGAACATGAAGATAAATAATTTTTGGTCAGAGCATATGTCATGTGTCAGTGTAGTTCACAAGTAGATTACAGGACCACCAGAAAACAAACTTAATTATATAAGTTTTAGGCTAGCTTACTGCTAGTAAGGAATAAGCTCTTCAAGGAGCACTCTTTACTTGACTGTTCCTTCCTTTTCACCAAGGCTTGAGGAAACTGTAAAACCTGGGCATGTTAGACTGGAAAGTAACATGAGTCTAAGTGAAGCTTTCTGTGAAGGTAAGGCTGAGTTGCCAAACCTTTTCAGCAATGAAACCTATTGATCCTAGTAGGATACAACCGTTTCCTACTGTCAGTATAACAGTTCACAAATTCCTGGATTCTTCTGAAATAGAATATATGAGTAAATCACACAGTGCAAATTTACACTACAAAGACAGTACTTTAGCAGGAAAGACAGCTCATTTGGTGATCAAGGGAGACAAACTGCTGTGTTAAATAGCGGCTACCAGGAAGGAAATAAATGATCTAAATATGGTAATGATGCAAATTTCCCAAAGGTATAAAGAATTCCTGGTGGACAGGTAGATTCTTGCCACTTTTTTTTCCATGTAGTTTTCTTCACTTCAGCAAGAGTTTCAAATATTACGTGACCTTTTTCCTTCATCACTCTTAGCACATAGAAGAGTGCTTGAGCTTAACTCTGATTTGGATGGGATTTTGACATGGCATGAAGTTAAGTGCATGTGCTTTAATGAAAGACCTGACCATCTCCATCATCCGTAATCAAGCTGCTAATCCAAAGAAGGCTGTGGCTATGCCTGTAGTGCAAGCAAAATAGGTGGCGAGACTGCAGAGAGCAGTGCTGGGAGTGAGTTGTTCAAGTGTTAGCCAGCATGTGGAAAGCCAGTCAAAGCAGATGAGAAAAGCATGTAGGAGCAAAAATCCCTTCAAAGCAGAGCTGGAGTCTGAGAGATGTTCAATGCCTTTTTTTTTTTTTTTTTTTTTTTTGCCTGACATTAACAGAAGTGGACATTGAAGAAGTGGAGATGAAGGTTGAGGAAGAGCAAAGCCAGGTGTGTGGCTCCCTGAAATTTAGGAATTAGGAACAAACTGAATAATTGTGTTCTAAGATGGTGAGTGACCAAGCTATACAGATGAAACTGGTCACAAAGTATCTCGTATATTAGCTATTGTGCTAAGACGAATGGAGCCATCTGACTAGTGAATTCAGAGTTTTGATAAAGGTAATGTAATGATTTCAGTTTTCAAATAGAAGTAGCTTTGGCTTGGGTTTGCTTTAGCAAAATATCTCAGCTCCTCTTGGGGACTTTTTTTTTTTTTTTTTTTTTTTTGGTAGAAGAGCATATCCTAGTCAGTACTCAGTACTAATCCATTAACAGTATGGAAAAAATTAGTTAAAATTTCTTTGCTTCTGTTCCTGATGAGGAAAAAACTTTTTTGCTGAGCTGTTGCAGCTGAAGGTTTCTGCAGAAAATTCTGTCCCTTTCAGTTCTTTCAGTTCTGTATGGGCTTTTTAAAGAGAAGTTCTGTTAAAAGCTTTGGACACAAACTGAAAATAGAATGATGTCCCCACAGTCTTCATTTCTAAATATACAGAGAGGAGAGACTTATGCAATAAGTCTCTGAGCCACAATGATGTCCCCTTTTAAAAGCCTTAAATACTGTTTTCTACAAAGTAGCTACATAAATCGTTGGGCAGAAAGGTGAAGAATAACCTATTCAGACTAGAACTGCAGGGGGCATGTTAGGCAGACTGAATATAATTAGCGAAAATGGGTTTTGGCTAGGACATTAGAGTTAATTAAAAAATATTACAGGATCCTAAATGACCAAAAGTAGTCAGGATCCTGGCATATGTCACACCTGAATGATGGCAGGTCAGTTAGAGCACTGATCTCTTGCTCTGTGGTGGGACACTGGTTCAGAACTGACTCAGAGGAGGCAGGACACTGTCTTGCCTGATTTATGCTGGAACTGGGGTGTGTGTGTGTGTGATAAGTGTTTTTTGGAGCATTGTGAGAATGATGGCTTTTCTGTATGCTTGTCCTATAGTATTACAGGAAGTATGCAGCCCAAAATGTGGCAATGTGTTTTCAGTCGATGAAATGAAAAAACAAAGTTCAGAAGAACACAAGTTTATTTTTAGACCTTGGAAAAAAAGTACTTAAACTTGGGGATTAACTTTGTCAATAAAATAAAAATCTGAAGCTTATTGCTTTGCAAAGTGGTGTGATATTTTGGAAAAAATTATTCGAAGATATAAATAATTCGAAGAAAACAGCACTATTCGAACTTGAGCATCTTACAGTAACACGCTGTAAGGTTGTAGTCTTCTCATAGAACTAAAGCTTGCCTATTAGGAAACTGCTGATCTATTTCCTTCAATTTATTTCTAGTTCTTGAAGTATTTGATGAGGGACCTACTGATGAACAGAGGGAAAAATGTCCAGGTCTCTGGTACATCACTTTTGCTGACCATAAAGTTAGAGAAAATATCCATGCTTCCATCTACCCTGTTTTTAAACTAACATCTTACAGCTAGAGCTAACTTCAGAAACAGATTTTTTTCTGATTTTCCCTCTCTTTCCTGAGAATGCAGGAGTCTGTAATTTGGGAACTGATACAAAAGATACATAGCTATACTATTTCTCTTTATTCTTTCAAAAATTCAGTCTAGATGAATGGAGTGAAGAACTATCCAACTATAATAAATGCACTTGTTCTGCAAGCCAAGTATTTTATAATCACTTTATATAATCTGGGCCTTATGTTATTGAAGATCTTTTTATGTTTTCTGCATATGGTTGGTGCATAGCTCTGTTGTAGTGTAGGGTTTGAGGCCAAAGACAAATGCCTTATTCCTTTTTTCTGAGCGTGGATCATAGATTTTTTTTCTTTTCTGTTCAGTGCATTAGCTCAAAGGGGTCTACTTTCCAGCTTCTGATCATCATCAGAGTTTGTCAAACTAACAGAGCATCTTTTATGTTCTGTGTACTTTCTACAATGCTTTAGTGGGAATGGTTAAAACATGCCTTTTTTAGTGAGATCTTTTATGTTCAAGACAAGGAAGAGAATTCTTGTCTTTAATCTCCTTCCTATAGATAATGGACCACACATTCAGCAAAATGACGTATATTTTGTTTCTGTGCAATGTCTATCAAATATGTGGTTGTGGTAATGCTTTTGTTCTGTAAAATATGCAGCAAATTTGATTAATTTAAAGTTAACAGTAATGACAACTTAAATCTTACCTCTAATTCGTCCTTACAGTATTTTCTGTTGGCCTCAGAACCTGTCCCTGGCAGGCAGTTACTTGTGGTTTTGAGATGTCCCCCCCTCCCCAGTAAGGATGATTTCCAAAATAACACTTCATCTTCTGTTGGTAGTTTTCTCCCTCCCTTCCTTTCTTCCTTCCTTCCTTTTTTGTAATGAGCTTCTTGTCAGAATATCTGCAGAAAAGCTTTTCTCCTCCTACGCCAATTCCTGCCACTACATAAGCCCAATTTAATCTGCTCCATGGACAATTTGTATTAAACTTGCTTAATTCAGTAGTTTATTTGCTTACAGTGAAAAGCTGGTATCAGTCCTTCTTATTTCCCCTTTGGGGGAGCATGATTCCATTTGTTTTACAAATTGAGAGATGTTTGGCTCCATTTTTTCTCAAAACCATTGGTTTTGTCTTGAATTTTTGTTGTTCAGTTTAAAAAGAGAGGACTTTTTATCCTTTCGACTATGTATTCCCCTTAAGAATAAACATTTAGCATTGAAAACTTGAACCCAAGTCCACTTGGACATTAGCACTGAATGAATTATGTTTTTTTCTTTTTTCCTGGAAATACATTAACTGTACAGCAAACATGAAGCAAATAATCACTGTCAGAACTATTCATCAGATAGTAATGAAGTACAAAAAGGTCATGGAAGTCATTCTGCTTAAGGAGTGCTGTCTCCTGTTATAAATCAATGATGGTTATAAGCATGTGTCAGATGGCTGCATTTGGCCTTAGAAGAAGGTTAGAAAAAAGTCTTCATAACACTGTTTCTTCTGTATCTTCTGTATTGGGAAACAGAAGACTGAGAAGTGGGACTGGCACATCGAGTCTGTTATTGGCTTGGCTAGAACAGCTGGGTAGCTTAGAGCTACATGGAAGAAATAAAAACTTAGGGGACTGGGTGTCCTGAAGACTAAGGATACAGGGCAGTTATACAGTTGCTGGGGATAAGAAAAGGAAAAAATGAACTCAGAATGTAGCTTAGGACAGATTAGAAAAAGACTGTATAAGCTGTGCATATAGGAGACCAAGCCAGCCCCTTGTTCAAGTATTGTCTTTGAAATGAATTTTCTTATGGAATGGTTTCCTTTCAGTGCAGAATCTGTGCAGAAAATAAGCATTTCAGCTCCCCTTTCACCTAAAACTCCTCAAAACACCTTGTGCGTTGGAAAAGAAACATTGTTGAACACTATTAAAGGGGAACATTATTAAAGGACTTGAAAATTCTCCTTGAACCGTCTGCACCACCTGGAAAGTGTTCTTCTACCTGGACATCTCCAAGCTAGGTCCAGAATACTGCATACTTAAAAATGAAAACCATGTCAAAAGAAAGCAATGAGCTATGCTTTCCATCTACACCTACCTTACATTACATTCTCAGCCTACACCTGTCTGTTCACCTCAATGTAACAACCAACTGTGAGACAGAAAATCCCATATGGCTATTATTAAAGTTGTTTTCTGTAGCACTGTTTGGGTGCCTAACAGCATCTGTGCCTGACAAAAACAAACCAACGTTTCAAACCACCACCACTACCGCCAACAAAACACACCAAACTTCAGCATACTTCCTATGCTCATCAGAGGATAGCAGAACCAGATCTTGAATTACCCGTGGCATTTTTTTTAAAGAGTTTTGAAAACATTATGGGACTGAGGAATTTTTCTAGTGTACATAAGGTGAAGAGGCTTTGCACTGAACTTTCATAAGTCCATATATAAAGGAAGCTATTTCCCATGGTTTAAGTATTGCTGTTTGCAAACATCTAGGGACAGAAATATGAGGTTTTGAGATGACACCTATTGTTTGATTTTGATAAATTCCTTGTAAGTGCTCTGAAGTAAAGAGAAATGTAGTAGTAAAGGGTTGTTGACAGAAAATACAAGCAGCAGTGAGAGGACGGATGAATTGAAATTGGAAAGCAGGCTACATAAGTATAAGGCAATACAAAGGAATTGAGAGCATGTGGCAAAATGGGCAAATGGCTGATAGGAGAAGCAAGAGGAAAAAAGGATTGAAGGTCAATGCTGGAAGAAGACATGGTATTGTGGAAGGGACAATAAAGGAAGAGCTTTGTACAAGGGAGGGAATGAATACACAGAAGGCTTATGAAAAGCCCAAACAAAGAAGACTGGTATAGTTTTCAATGAGGAAGCTTTCTGGCATCTCAGGGACACCTAATCTCAAAGGCAGCCTGTGTACTGCTGAGTCTGTACGGAGCACTGAGTATCAGAACAGCCTGTAAAAACTGCCTAAGTCAGAAAATTTGATGGGAAGTCTAAGGCAGCATGGGGTAGTTGAGCAAAGGTCTCAACAGAACTCAACTGAAAGATCATTACAGCAGCCAGTGAAGCTTAGAGATGTCTGCAGAACTGCTTTCAGGAGTCCCTCTGGGACTACAGGCTGCCTGGCAATGTCCCCTGGGCATCAGGCCTGTAGGGAGGAGCCTTCCTAAGTGAAAAAAGGCAACAGTCCCCAGAGGGTATATGTTGTCTTTCTTAGTTGATTCAAGGACTTGGAGCTGTTCTGAGGTGATTGGCTACAGAGATGAGTACTCAGTTTTAACAAAAGATATGGTATTCCTTATACTGCAGTCATGAAAGGCAAGTTTTAAAAATTCAGGAGCATGGCACAAATAGAAGCACATATCCAGGCTGCTTGGCTCTGTGATCTATTTCAAACATACTTGACAGAGAAGCACAGTATGAATGCTTCCAAGTTTTTCCCCTAATAATTTTTGATGTTGTCACCGTATTTCTACAGCTGAGGTTGGCAGCTCATATGTTTCCATTAAAATACTACAGGTTTGTGAAAGTGTCAGAAAAAATTGGGCATAATTCAGTTTAAAAAGGCAATCTACCAAGAGACTCAAATCTATTGGAAATGGGTCTTCATTAGTTCCAGTGCTCAGGCAACTGTTTGTTCCCTGAAGCAATCTACTAAGTTTTAAAATACAAAGCATGTTATATTAAAAATGGTAGAAAACAAGGAATATCACACTGAACTGCAATTGGATAACATTCTGAAAAGTCCTTTTCTTTTTACCTGGTAAATCCAATACAGCTGGAACAAAGAAGTGCTGTGTGGATGAACTTGAGGTTACCATGGTTATTCTATGCTGGGTTAAGAAACCAAGATATTGCCATTAGGATGAGGCTGTTTGGACCTTCCCAACAAACTCAGCTATTCATGAACCTATAAGAAAATTCCTATTTTTCAAGCATTCCACTCTCCTCTGAGGAGAGGCTGAGGACGTTTGTGTTGTCCAGCTTAGAGAAAAGGAGGCCGAGAGGCAATCTCATTGCTCTCTGCAGCTCCCTGAGGAGGGGCAGTGGGGAGGGAGGTAACCGTCACTTCCCCCTGGTCACAAATGACGGGACATGCAGGAATGGCACAAAGCTGTGCCAGGGGAAGTTCAGATGGGATATTAGGAAAAATATCTTCAGTATAAGGGTAGTCAAACACTGGAACAGGCTTCCTAGTGAGGTGGTTGATCCCTATGCTTGTCAGTGTTCAAGAGGCATTTGGATAATGCCCTTAATAATAAGCTTTAACTTTTGGTTAGCCCTGAAGCATTCAGGCAGTTGGATGATCTTTGTAGGTCCCTTCCAACTATACTATTCAGTTCTAAATGTCATTAACTTTTAGATTTTATATACAAGTGCTTTTTAGAAGAAAGAATTTAGAAGAAATGCTTTGGGCAGTGACAAATCAATTAAATGTTTTGAAGATAAGCAATACTGTTTGCATTTTGTGGTATATTTGTGCAGCACCTAAAACTGAGAGGCTCAGATCTGATTAGTCACAAACATAATAATTTGAATTTACATTTGTGTGTTGCTTAGCAGAGGAAGAGGAATCCTGTTAGACATACTAGCTGAAAAGAATACACTGATGCCTTAGAATAAACATGTATTTGGAGGAAGTGGCCTTGCATTCCATGTTAAGTGGATTGTGTGCAACAACCCAGTCTTCTCAGTCCAGTTCTGATAAAATTGACCTGATAGGCATTTTAAGGATGTTAAAGACAGACCACAGAAGAAGAACTTAGAAGCAAAGGATGTTTGAATGTAAATAAAGATTGAAGTCTTAGTTATTAAGTTTCTAACTTTTTGGTGGAAAGTACACTAAACATAAGTAAATGGGTGATATACTTTTAGCATCATGATTTACTGCCTTTAAATGGTAAATTGGGGAAAATAAAACATGCATGCATGAGTTCTTCATTTTTCAGTACTGGCCACCTTGTCTATTGCCAAGCTTTTTCTGCACAGGTTATAGAAGTGAGAATTCCTAATACACTTCTAAATTTTGAAGAATGTGCCTTTAGTCAAATTTAAAAACCTGTTTTGAAGAACTACAAAGAAGTCATCTTGATCCTTTTTCAGAAGATACCAAGTCTCCACGTACCTCTCTGTATGAAATTGAGAAGACTATCTACATCATGATTTGTTTTTGGTCAAAAAAACTTTGTCATAATTTTAAGGAAATTGTCATTTTGAAGTAGTTAATCATTCAAGGGGCTTCACTTGCAAGAACTTTTTAAGAATACTGTCTGCTCTGTTTTTGAAAGGATATTCTCAATGACGTGCTTGCATGGTGTGGATGTTTGCATGTGTGTACTTCGTAGAGCCAACTGATCCACACCATTTATTTCACATTTTCTGAAGGTTTCCTTTGTATCTGACGATGCAATTAAGTTTTTGATATCTCTAGCCTGACAGTGAGCAGCTCTATTCATTTAGGGCTAACTGTCAAGAGCGAGTGTCTGAAGTGTGATGACCTGCAACTGCATGACTCTTTGTGAATGCTGAGATCCTCAAAGCCAGTGTAGTTCGCAGTTACATAGCCCATGCTGTGCAACTGTTCTTGCTATGAAACTCATTCTCTAGAGCATATCATAAGAATACGATCCTATTAGTACAAACTGGAACAGATTTTACTCATTTGAAAATTCAAATAAATCCATTGTATGTAGTTCAGGTAGTTAAATCAGTATTGAACTAGAGAACACAGAGCAGCAGTGCTTATAGAACACAGTGTAAACACTCAGAATAGTTTTCTCATCTCTTCAATCTCAAATTTTCCAAAGCACTTCAGGATTTGTCATGCGGAGTTGGAAATATTCTTCCTCCTATGGGTTTTCCTGCAGCAAGACTAGCATTTCTTGCATGTCTTCTCAAAGTCTTCAAGCATTTTCAAAATTGCCCAGAGCATTACTTGCCATGTGCAGTTTAAATGGGTACCTTTTTTTTTACTTGCTGCCTGTCATCACTTCAAAAAGCCAGCTAGGAGGATACTATATTAAATTCAAGTATGCATGCTTTAGCAGATTAGCCAGGTTTGCCTCTTATCCTTAAACAGACAATATTACAAGTCTGTAATAACTTCAGAGACATTCAAATCAAGCAGTTTGTTTAATTGCCTTAAAGTATTTTGACTTACCATGAAATGAACAGATTAAGAAAGAAACAATTTTTCTTCTTTTTATTAAATTCAGTTGTCTCAAACAAAACCACCTACATGTAAGGTGCTATAAATTAGGTTCTCATTAAATCAGCAGTAGGGTGATCACAACTACTTTTGATCTGTTGTGGTTTATCACATCAGGAAGGGAATGTATCAAATTAGAAAACTATCAAAGGTTTTAATTGTTCCAAACAGAAGATAAACAGAATGGGAATGTCATATGTATCATGCCTTACTTCAGCCTTTTGATAGTTTACAACTCAGGAAAAAGTAACATAATATAGTTGTTGTCTTTATTTTAGAAGTGGCTATGCAGTTATGGATGAATGTACACCATAAATCCTATTTAGGTTGTCTCAGGAATATGCTACTTTCCCTGGGGTTAGTGCGAAGGTACACTCAAAACATCTTTCACCTTGAAGATTGCCTTAGTCTGGATGAGCAATGTAATAATCGTGTTATTAGGAATATTAATTGCATCCTTGTCACTACTGTTATAGGACTATTGTTACGGGTGGAGATGAGGTGTGTTAGTAAATATAATGGATTTTAAGAATATTTTGTTTCAGTAAATTTCATCTCTATTACTGTTGATCTCTCTTCTTTTGTGGTTGCTCAAGGATTAGGTCAAGAAGAAAACGTTATAGAATAGAAGGCTGAGAAAAGGAAGTACTTGAAAATAGTGTTTTTTAAATTACTCTGGGGTTTTGACCATGATCTTTCTGACCTTGAACAGTGGGTTTCTTGCTTGTAAAGAATCCAGTTCCAATGGCTTTCTGTTACTGCTTTCTGGTCACAGACTTCTGTGAAATAGGAAGGACTTCTGGAACAGCCCTTCACTGAAATGGGACCAAACTTCAAATTTACATCAGGTTGTTCACAGCTCTGTCCTTATTTCCAAAGACGGAGATCCCACAGCTTCTCCAGACATCCTGATCTGTGTTTGATTTGCAAAGAGTTTTCCCTTATATGTAACTGAAAATTCCTGTGCTCCAGTTTACAACTATTTTCTTTTGCTTTGCTAATGTTTTAATGGCTAGTAATGTTTCACATTATCACGCTTTTATGGAGAATTCTGATTTCTCGAAAGTTTTCTCCTTTTCTCTTTTGTGTGATGTATGATCTTCCCAGGATTGCTTGGTACACTGAAATATCTAAAGAAAATATTCAGTAGTTGCTCAGTAGGATCAGACAAATTTATCTGCTGTTGTGCTCATCTAGACTAGGCAGTACCTCAGCAATTCTAGGTTAGTAGTTTTAATTTTGTACCACTGCTATTAGAAATGAAAGAATCAAATTTCTAAAATATAAATTTAAGTGTTCATATTGCTTCCACTATCCTGAACTTACTTTCTAGCTTTTGAAAATCTATTGGATGAGCTGTGAGCAGGGCGGTATAAAGCTAGTGCTTTGAAGGCTAGTAGTAGAAGTGGTAAAAGCCAGTAGTTGAAATATGTCATGTTAAATAATCCTGCATTTCATTTGTTGTTTGTAGTAATGTTTGTCAAGTCTATTTTCTGTTTAATAAATCCCCTTGCTCTTTTTCAATCCTCTCCTACTTTATCAGGAGCTGTAATAGATAGGCCTGTTATTTGTAACAAGCTCATCTTGGTCTTTCATCATGATGAAAGACCCTGCTTGTGCATAATTAAGTGCAAAGTGTGGTTCTGAATTTCTTTTCTGGTAGACAGAAGTTGCAGAAGTAACCGAGGATGCTCAACTTTGTGTGTGTGCGTGTTACAAAATCAGTGACCATTCTGACATTTTTCGTAGCGGTGTATTAGGTTGATCTCCATTACTTTTTTTTCCTTCCCTAATATCTACTTCTGAAAAGTGTACCTATGCTATCAGACAAAATTTTGTAGTAGAGAAGAAGAAGAGGATAGACTAAATTTGATAGTGCAAACAATTTCCATTTGTAGTTAGAACATAGGGAGTTTATTCTCATCCATAAGAAGATAGAGTAGAAATAGAATTATTAAAATAAATATTGTAACAAGCATTCTTGTATGTTTTGTGCTCAATAACTGTTATATTGATTTGAAACCTGTCACTGGTAATGTGTTCTGTTCTTATAAATCCTGTATTTACAGAATGCTTGAATCTGTGTGTTTCTAATTTTTATAGAGATTTACAAATGTTTTTGTTAAATTTAACTTTCTTTAAAGGGATACTCTTTGTGTGTGTTTGTATCAGTATTATTAGGACATTAGTAGTTTTTACGTCTTCCCAGACTATGCTTAACCCTTACAGACTACAAACATGTGAGAGAAGTACATTGTTCTAAGGATGCTTTGGTCTAAATAAGATGGGAAAGAGATGGGCACAAAAGAAAGAGAAATGCATCCTCTAGCTTTTGGTGACAATCTGAGCCTTGTAGGTTTTAGAACCTGATAATAAAGAAACATGGCTGGGAAGGAAGAAATGCAGTGCTCTAGGGAGGCAATTAGTTAATTTCTCCTTTCCAGGATTTCATAATGAAAGAATACAGCGTTCACACTTCACTAGTTCTTCATTTAGATTCGCTCTTTTTCCATTTATTATTAAATTCTTATTTTCTTCTGAGGCCATGTCTTTTCTAGACTTAGCATGAAATAGCTGAGCTGTATTCAGAGGTCAGTTTTACGTACCTGAATTACTCAACTGCAAGAAAGTCCTGGAACCTTTAAAGCTTGCCAGCATTCTTCATGTGCCATCACTTCTGACCTGCTATGAAGCATTAGTTATCATATAACTAAGAAGATAGTTATATGATGTAAGATACAAGCTAATGGGGAGGATAAAGGTGGCCACTGAAGTAAAATATAAATATATATCAGAATGTATCATGTTGCTGCACAAACATCTTAAGCACTTCTATTGTTGAGAGTGCGAATGCATGCATTAATGTTTAGAATCCTAACCAAATTGGGATGATTTTTATGATCAGGGAATTTTAAATTGAACTGAATATGGTAGCTTTGCATAGACTTAAGTTCAAATTTAATGTGTTTGTTGCACAGTTGATTGTATTACACAGTATTCACAGGCAATTGAAGGAGTAAAATGTTGGTGAGTGTCACAGCAGATATTCTTGCATAATATTTTCAAAAGTTGGACTTTTTTTTCCCCTTTGCAGATGGCTTACGTTGTTTGAATGTTTTGTTTGCCTCTGTGTCAGCTTGGAAGATAATCAAATCAACGTGGAGAGTTAACAGGTAAGTCTAACAGTTGAATTATTAGATTAGTAAAAAGTTTTGATTTTTTTCTTGACCTAATTTTACATTTTCTGTGACAAAACAAATGGTAGAAACTTCCTTATTGCTGCTGAAAACATGTTAAAAACAAGCTTACTAAAAAAGTCTTGTGCGTATTTTGTTTTCTTATAATTCATCTGGTCCCTTAAAATATAGGTGTAATTCTTCTTGAAATTTGTTCTGTTCATTTTAAGATTCCTTGACTAGTAAATTAGATATACACAAAGTAAGAAAACAGGAATCATTTTCTCCCATTAGAATTTTCTGAGACCTCACTTCTGTTGTGATGTTTTGTTGTGGACAGAGGGTTCAACTTTCCTGATATCAAGCAAGTTCCAATACTGATATTCTGGAGTAAATCAGTTGCTTATCATGTAACTGACATGACATGCAAAAATACATTTCTGCATCCCCCAGGATGAAAAAATACACAATACATGAGAAAATACAGAAAAAGTAATCTGGTGCTCATGGGAGTGCATAGATAAAATAGAAGCCTGAGATATCGAGAAAACTGGATAGTCAGTAGAAGCTTTAGAAGTCTGCTTCTTCAGACTTACCTTTTCAGAAGATTTTTGTTGAAATGCTGTGGGACAGTGTGAAAGATGGAATACTATGTCTTTGGGGATGTTTTCAGATGTACCTTCATATTTTTTCTTTACCCATAATACAATAATGTCCTATTTCTTAGTAGTGTCTAGATAGTCATAGTTCTATATCTATTTTTAAAGACTCACCTTAGATTAGTAGCACTGCCCTGGGGCAAGTGGCCCATTCCTTTTTCTGTAGCTGTATTGAATCAATTCTGAATTGTTTCCATGTGTACTTTTTACTGGTCTCTCTGAATATTTGTAACAAATGTGGGTAATCTCTTAAAAATGTGGGTAATCTTTCAGTAGCATGCTATAGTTCAGTCTCAATCAGTACTTGCAGCTATCTAGAACAGAAAAGTTAATGATTAGGTGGTTTTTAGATCTGCAAGGAAGAAAAAACTGATTTTGATAATTACTTCTTTCATATTAGCAAAAGTAACAGGATAAATACATTAATGTTTCTTCACTTCGTTGAATAAATTTGTCCATCTTGGTTTCTTCTCTTTGACTCTTTAGTTTTAAGTTTGTGTGCTTGGAGCAGATAGGACTTGAGTACATCCTAGTACAAAAAAGTATATTATGTGGTCTGAAATGCTAGGGGAAACATGATTACTGATAGTATAATATTCTGTGAAATTGAAGTACTATTTAAGATACAGCTCATAGTTGCCTAACCTAAAATGGGGATGTGACAGGAGAGAGGCTGCAATATTTATGATTGTGGGGGGAAAACCTGCTTTCACATCGCTTTGATTTTTCTAAAAGCATGTTTTTAGTTTTATTTTTTTTTTTTCCACAGTGCATTTTATCCAAAATTTGACTACCCACGCATCTCCAGTTAATGCATTCCCTACCATACACAACAGTTACTTTAGTTCCTAGTCAGTGTAATGTGTGGATGATGCTAATTTCTTTCAGTGCTCTTGTACCTCTTCTAGAAAAGCATGTGTGATGGTTTCTAGTGTTCTCTCTTTGTACTTAAATGTAAACATAGATTTTTTTTTTTTTGCTTGGTTTTGTAGTGGTCCATGCATTCACTTTTTCCCTACAAGGTTCAAGAGATTTTACTAGCTTGTCACATGCATCAGGTAGCAGTTGGCATTGTTGATGTGTTCTCTGAAATGTGTACAGCATGGATATGTCTAAACTGTGATAATGCTATGCTCTTGTTGCACTTCTCTTACAAAAAATAGCCCAGGTATACAAAGCTGAACTGCCTTCAAATACATTTTCTCAGTACTTCAAATAACAGAAGAATAACACATTAGCATCTCAATAAGGCAATTGGATTTTTTTTTTCTTGGATTTTTTTAATGTCATTTTGTTATTTTTCACTAAAAATTTTGAAGAAACTAGAATTCATATTTCAATCTTCATGACATGCTTATACATTGTGTATTGCATACTTCTGGTTTTTCTTCTGCTTGATACAACAAAAGGTTTATTAGCTCAGTTCTGCTGTTTAGCTGCTGATTTCTTTTTTAAAATGCTTACTGCATTTGAAAAATTATTTTGAATTTTGTGGCAGTTATTTGAGAGCTCAAATTCGTTTCACAACTGACTGAATTCTGTAAGTTGGAGCCTGCATTCCCATACCTGAGCCACAGTATCTGTGTGTTGTTTGGGAGAAGCTTAAGGGCTTCAATAAGGACGTGAGTACTGCAAAGAAAGAATAAAAGGTAGTGCCACATCTTCTAGGCCTTCTTGAGATCTTAATTGTATCCACAGGTTTCAAGAGCTTTAGCATTCTAACTAGAGCTAATGTAATCTGAGTTCATAAATAGCAAAAGTAATCTACAACTGGTATCTGTTTATTTTGAGGGAAAGTATTGTGTTTCTGTAATAGACAATTCAGCAACAATTGTACGTGTTTACCACCTCTCTGTCTCCTCACTTTATTTTTTATTCACAAATTCCGTTTTTTTTTCCTAGGACCTTTGTGTTTGAGTGGTTTATGCCAATTAACTTTGAGTATTCTTAGGGGATCTTTGGTTTTGTATTTTTCTTTTCCTTCAACTAACTTCATAGATAGTGCTGTGAGCCAGTCTTCAAAGCTACTGAACAGGGAAAAAGCTAAAGAACAGAGAAACACCCAGGGAGTTTAGCACCCTTTGAAAAAAAGACTGTATGTTTATCTCCTCTATTTGATCAGCAAGCTTCTTATGTCAGGATTACACAATATCAACTGGTAACATTAGCTTGGCTCTGTACACAGCATAACTCAATTTGGCTAATTTTACTTTCCTGGGTTTGCATGCCTCCTTTTTTCTCTGTGCTCTCTCTGTGGATCAAACTCTTTTCTTGGAGTGAGAGCTAAAAAGCTGAGCTAGCTAAATCTCCACAGCAGTTTCATTCAGGATTTGATTGTGATTCACAGGACTTGGCAAAATGAAAAACAAACAAATAAATGAGCTTTTTCATGACTTGTTTCACCTCTCACAAAGAAGTGCAGAGATAAAGAAGTTAGGTGGACTATAAATTCAAAATCTGAAGGAAAAAAAAACAAGGAAAAAAAAAAACAAGGAAAAAAACAACACACTTTTTAAAATCCTGCTAACCCTTTTTCTCCCAAGACCTAACTGACTCTCTTAAAATGAATACCTTCATTTACACAGCAAAGATAACCACACTGAGTAACAAAATCATTTAATACTAAATTACAAGCAGCTTCTCAGTTTTACTTTGTTCAGCTGTGTATGGACATACCCTGTTTGGTTTGTGGATTTAGAGAGTTGTTCTTAGTCAGAGACACAGGTGCAACACATTCACATGTATTTTGCTTTAAAATGGCCAAATTGAGGAGTGGCCTATTGGAAGAATTGGCAGACCTGCTGGAGCTAAACCTGCTGGGAGAACAGAACTGCTGTACTGTGTTGAACATCTCCTGTATCATCTGTTGTGTAGGCAGAGCCCTTTCTGGCTGGGAGAAGGGAAGGTGGGCTGCTCCCAGCTGACTTCAGACATCAGAGGCCCAAGTGCATGCTGTTCTGATCCATCACAACTCCTGCCACAGCTAATACCCTCTTTTATCACTATGTCTCTTTTCTTTCGAATATGCTCCTTCTCAGTATGGTCTGTCTTATTGGGAGTGTGACCATGCCCATGGAGCAATTACAAAATAAAGAGCATTAGGGTCTGCAGTCCCCCTGCAAAGGCAGGAACAGAGCTGGACCTGCTTCATACAGTTTTATGTGAAATTACTCGTGAGCAGTGTATCAAAATTATATAAATAATAAATGTTGAAGCTTTCCTCCTTATTTCTCCCCACTGCCCCCATCTCCCCAGATCTAAGAGATGAAGAATCAGCAAACTGAACAATGGTAGCCTTAGGCAAAGTGCTGTGGAGATGACTGTAAAGGAACAGAAGAGCTTGCTGAAAACTTGCTTCACAGTCTGTCAGCCTTGGGCACTAAATATGAACCTAGCAGGCCTGGAAAGACTTCATCAGTGACTAACTGTTGTGTTCTTCCCTGCAAACCTTTTGTAATACCTGCTGTGAATTAAGTTTTGATGGTTAAATAAGCATATGGGGCAACTGAATGTGCTTTATGGTATCTCTTGTGTATATGTGTTGCCTGTATTTTTCAATGGATCACTTGTCTGTACTGTATTACAGCATTGGACAGGTTTGGCAGAGCTGTTAAGCAGCGTCCATGTGGGAGTTAATATAACCCACCCATTAGATACATTTTCCCCTTTAAAGAGACCTTATGTGCTGGCAAGCCTCCGGGTGAGCTATGAAAGAGAAGTGGAAAGAATTTAGAAGACTAACGAAAGTAGTATTTCAAACTAATGTCATTGTAATAAAATAATTATGTGGGGTACTGGAAGACTTAGACTGCTGACTAAAACTGTGCTGCATCAAAATGCTGTGATACCATTATATCAAACAATACTGCCTTTGAAGTAAGCATACTTTGAAGCTTCTGGGCCATATTCATTAGTATATTACTTCCATTTAAACTGGTATGAAATAATCAGAGTATGATAGGCAAAAAGTTTATTGCAGTATGGTAGAAAAAGAGGACTATGGTTTAGGGTTTTCTCTAAAGAAATAGGTCAAATATTGCTTAACAGAAGATTTGTCAGGAAGACCATAAATGCAACGCAATTCTTCCCTGGTGGAGATGGGCAGAAAGCAAAAACACACTGCAAATCTCTGAAAGGGTTCTTTCAGGTTTGAATGTGCTAAAAAGATATTAGATTTTTTCTCCTTCCTTTCTGTCCTTCCCTGGCAGATGATGCTGTATAATTGCAATATGAACCATCTGGAAAATATTGCTCTTTTGTGCCAGGTGCTCCACCACTATCCTCTCATTTGATTGCAGCACTTCAGCTTGCTTCTGTCTGCTTTAAGTATGTCTGTCTCAACAAGACAGCAAATAGATTTAAGTAGGTATGAAATACATAGCTAAAGAGATAATTAACACGCAATATTCTATGATTATTCATAGAATAATAAATTAACGTTATCAACCATGGACAGATAAGGCTTTTAAAATTTGTACTTATTTCTTGACTGATAGTTTTTACAAAGAATATTCAAAATTCAAAGTGCTTGCTTAGAGGCATGGGAATTCTTTTTTTAATTTTAATTTTTATTGTACCTGGGTCAGATATCTAGGGCAAAACATGAGATTTTAAAAACAGCCTATTTAGTCCAGTAACTTTGCATAGTAGGCATTCATAAACATTACCAGCCATTGAGAAAAGGAAACAAAAAGGCAAGTAAAGCACAGAATCAACATAAACTCATTAAAAACAGAAATATTCAACTGTTTCTTTCATCTGATTATATCTGAAGAATGATAATTTTTGGGAGGGAGTACTTGTTTATTATGAGTTTATCTTTGAAATCATTTCTGTTATCTCTTTGTCCAAATCTAATCCTTCATATCTAACCACATCAATCATACACATGAATAATTATTTTCAGTGTGTCATGATCCATTTTCTCTGTATGCATAATTTAGCTACTGCCCATGGCAAAAATAATCAGAAATAAGTATTTTGGGGGTTACTCAAGCTCTTGATGAAAATCTGATATAGATAGGTATAGAATGGAGACTGCTAATAGTGTCTGTACTCACAAACTTTTGTTCATTCTCCTCTCAAAATCTCTTGCAAAATGCCAAAATAATTATAGGAATAATAGAAAAGTTAGGGTAGTATTTCTCAGAACATCTGATGCTCTCCAAAAGTATCTGCAATATTCCCTTGATGTAGATTTAGGTCTAGTCTTCCTATGTTTATTGTACTCCTGGGAAATGATCACAGAAATGACTGGGGTCTCTACTTGTTCAGATTAAGATAGTCAAACCTAGCAACTTCAGTCCCAACTAAGAGCTAGAGAGTCCATTTGGGCAGATGTGAACATAGTTCAGCCCATTGCAGTAATGCCTTGAAGAAGCATCCTAGGGCCTAAACAAGTTATTCGGTCCCATTCCTTGTTTCTTATTTTTGCTTCTTATTTGCAATGGTTTTACTAGAATAGAGGAAAGAAGCTTGTTTTTTATCTAGTGATAATATGATTTGGCCAAATCTCAAGTGCAATATGCTTGAAAATCTGAAGGGCTTGAAACTACTTTTAGAATTATATCAGGAAGAACAACATAAAGGAACATGCCCATATTCATTGTATGTATTAGGAAATGTCTGAGAAACTTCCCCAGTGAAACCCAAATGAGATTTGTAAGGCAGTACAGGCAACAGAAACATCTCTGAAATCTACTTCTGAGAGACGTCTTGACATGCCAGTGTTAACAGCCAACTTCTGACTTCTTTCATTATAAATTTATAAATCTTAAATCTGTTGTATATTATGAATGTGTAAGTTGAAACTATGACCTCTTTAATTCAGAGCAACAAAAAACATACAACTGAAAGCAAATCCTTACAGAGCTGGTAACTGACATGAAGCATGTTGATGAAAATAGAAATAAGACATGTTTTTTCTTTTCCTTACCAAGGAAACCCTTGCTGTGTTTTAAACAAATATTTCTTTTTAGTTAATATCTAATGTCATTGTGTTGGTTTCCAACTTACATGACAGATGGCTGCCAGAAATGTCATATGAGGCTACGGATAATTACGAGAGCTCAATTGTAAGCTCAGATAAAATGCCAATAAGGCACTTACGTAGCCCATTTTTTCCTTAGAAGGGAAGTACTAAGTAGCTGTTCTCTGCCTCTCAAGATTTAATAGTCAGTTGCCAAGATTGACACCTGAGCTAGTTATTAGAACAACAGTTTTGCATGTTTTCAGGAAGACCTGTCTCCAGGTAGCATTGACATCTGCAAACACCCAGTAAACACCCACTGTATTTTTTTCTCTAAAGTTAGATTTGGGATTGGTTCATACACTGTATTTATAGAATTTCTGTGAGCTTTCTTTATAATTCATTACTCTAATATCCCTATCTAAAGGAAGAGTAAAGAGGGTTTTCTAATGTAGGACCAGATTGATCCTACTACAGATACCTTAAGAAAATAATGAAGAAATGTGGTTTTCTTTCTGTCTGCTGGTGGCAAAGACTTGGCATCTCTAGTCATTACAAATTTGGAAGCAAAAGTGCCCGTATCTTTATATACTGATCAAGAGATGTTGTGTAAATTGTAGGGTAGAATACAGAGGGAAACGCTGAAAAAAAATCTTGAGTAGGGGCTCCAACCAAGCATAATTATTGGTTGGTGTGAAAGGCAATTAAGCTCACAAACTATTTATTCTGTATGTGAGCATTTTTGTGGGGTGTGGAAAAAAAAAATAAATCCAATTTTTAGAAAGCCTTGAGTGTACCTTCATTTTGCAGTTGAGTGACTAAACTATATCTTAAAATCATGACCCATCTTAGAAGAAAGATTCCACCCAGCTCCATCAGACAAAGCCTCTGGGCAATATTGTAAAAAAGTTTGATGCTATTAATGGAAAAATAGTATGCAGAATTTTCTTTTTTTTTTTTTTTTTTTTTTTTTTAATTAGGCAAGTAACTGAGTGGTAGGTTTTTTTTTTCTTGTAAACAATAGTCTTTTTTTCTTTGTTTTAATAATATCCAATCACAATGTTTATTGCCTGATTTATATAAAGCTAATTACTAAAGAGTGAAGAGATGGTATTTATCTTGTTACCCAAAGGAGATTTAATGATAATGGATGATCTTTAATGACGTTAGCATATCTCTAAACTAAATAAAGGAGTTGAAGTCTCTACAAATCAGTTCTATGATCAAAGCTTATGAAGTGATCATTTAACCTGAATATTGGCTTTTCACCCAAAATGCTGCACTGAAATGAATCTCCTCTATCAAGTACATGTGATAAAATGGTAGCTATATAAACACATGTTTATTGAACGGGTCAGCACTGATTTGCACTAATTTTACAATGAATCTATTATTTTTATTTTTGGGTCCCCTGGACTTAAAGGGAAACTAGAGCCAATTGCTCTGAATTGACAATGGCTTGCAACGGTTGAGGAACAAAATGTTAGGTTTCCTGTCATCCATTGTAAGCTTTAAAAATTTAATGTGAGGGTATTTCAGTTAGTTAATTTGCAATTCAAAATACCAAAATATTTACATAAAGTATTTTTTTAAATGAAATAGTCTACAAAGTAAGTTTTGTGCCAATGCCAGCTTTCTCAAGCTGTAAGCAAGAATGCCGTATTTTAAAAGTTAAAGCTCTGTTCTGTAGTTCAGATATTCTGCTTATGAAAAATGCTGCTGTATAATGTATACATCAGAAACATTTTAAAATGTCACAGAAGCTTGAAACATTACAAAGGTTAATACTACAACTAATACAGTCCTTGCTTCCTTTTATTCTTACATACATACATAGCTCCCTTGACTTCCAAGGAGTTAGTGTGGGAGCGTTACAATCTGGATGGATAGGTCTGGAATGTGATGAAATTAGAGGCATCTGAGTTCCTCTGCATATTGTGTATCACGTGTGCAAGAGCTCTGAAACCAACAAAATGCTGCCGATTGTTCTTCTGCTGGTTCTCAGTTTGGAAAAAGTGGAAAAGTTGAGACAGGTTGAAAAAAATGGAAGATTTGTGCTAATAAGTGATGGCTCCCTTTTGATATAACAGAGGTGTTTAGATATTGAAACTTAATGCCAAGATCTCTTCTGATTTCCTACCTCTGACTTTGCGGTCATATTCCATAGCATGCCAAATTCTCTTGTGCTTTGGAATATAGCTGAGAGACATTTCAGAGCGGGCTGGTGTAATAAAGTGTATGCACATAATCAAATTCAAACCAAGACTTATATGTGGAAAATCACTGTTTCATGCTCTTGAGCGGTGTGAGGCTGAGGGTTAAAAAGAATAGTGTCTTCATAAAAACCTGCAGTAAAGCTGCATGTGTTTCACCGAGGCTGCGTTTCCATCCTGTAAATCTGCAGTAAAGTGCTGATTCTTGTATTCTGGATTGTTATATTTCCATTACATCTTTCATATAACCAAGCTGAAAGAGTCATGTTTACTTCATAGTTTCATCTGGTTGAAGGGAATTCAAGTTGTGGATATATTGTGGTTTCTCAATCCTTTAATATTTTCCAGAATGACTACTAAACTGTTGATTTAAACGTGTTTTCCTGTCTGACTGCTTGCTGCCTTGTTTTTACTTTAAATTGCAACTTTTGAGAGTACAAGAAATACATTTTTTTTGCACTGCATTTCACTGAATAGATTACTAAGAAATGGAGATGTGATCAAACTTGATTCTGGGGCTTGGAGAAATAGCTTACGCTGCTACAGAAAGAATTAGTAATTGAGGTAACATCGAAAGTGGAAAAATGAAGTTCCATGAAAAATCAGGTTAAAGGTGTAAGTAGAAAAAAAAAAAATAATAGAGAAAGGAAAACCTTAGGCAGAGTAGGTGATCTCCTAATGTGCTCCATGCAGTACCAAGTACACAGGTGCTGAAATGGTTGACATGACATACAGGAGAGCAAAATTAATGTAATAATTAAGCAAACCATGAAAAAAGTCATGTTTTAACCAGAGTTTGGTCCGTACATGTTATCTCAAATCCTCCTCCAGCCCTCCCAGACACAAGTAAGATTCCATATATTTTACCTGTGGAGGAAAGGGCATGGTTAAGTTCTATTAGTTTGAAAAACAAAGCACTAATTTATTCTTTTGGCATTAAGCTGTCTGAGCTCTGGTAATGATTTAACTTAATGTTGCTGTGGATGTAGTAACAAATCATATGGACTACCCATTTTATTTTTATGACATTTAAATATGCCCTTTAAAATCCTTTTACCCTGTTGTTCTGTAAGTGACAAAAATGGTATCTTTAAAGTACTGGAAAGAGTGAGATGAATTGTGTGTGCTTTCATTTAGGTAAACTGACTATTTCAATGCAAGTTAGCACCAAATAACAAGTATTCGATGTTTACTAAACCAAGTTCACTTAGAATATCACTTATTGCTTATTATTCTTCTAAATGCAATGCTAGTGCACTGCTATTACTGTAGCTATTATAAATAAAATGCTTACATGTATGGAATTACCCGAGTGTAGGTTTGTGTTTCTGAAGTCATTTTTTTTTTTACTTTAAAAAATAAATAAGATTACTTTTAGTATATTTTAGTTGGCAAAGTAGTGCCTTTGTACAAGGGGCTTTGAATATATAGTTGCTTTCTGAAAATGTCTTATTCTGAGATCTTGAGTTGAATAAGTTTTTCTTTCCAAAAGGATTAAATGAATTTGGAATATAGGATTTACTTTTGTTCCTTGGTAGGGATGCAGATTTTTATGATTAGTAGCAATTAGGTAATTTTGAGATGTATTGAATTAAAGGTCATTAAGCATGTCCCATAGTCCATGATGTACTTAGTTTAGCAGACCCTGGCTTCTCTAACAGTGTCACCTTTGTTACAAGAAACAGTTTGAAAATATGAATTCTGAATGTTCAAAATCAGAAAGTCGGTAAAGAAGACTAAGCCTTGTTAATCTGAGCCAAAATGTTTATTTTAAAGTCATTGCAAATACAAATGAAGATAATTGCTCTTATGGCACATTTCACTTCATTTTTGTCTCAGTGTGTTTGGCTCATTTATATTATGGAAGACAACATTAAAATGAGGGATGAACATGGAATTCTAATGAGAGCAAGCAAAGTACACTGCTGGAAGATGCTTCTAACCCTAACAGCAGATAACTTAGAAAGCTTTATAAGAGAATGTACACAATGTAAATTCCTTATGGCAGAAATCCTGTTTTCTGCAAAATATTCTGCATAGTCCTGAGTTGTGAATCTGTGCTACCTAAATATCAGTAGAGCCAATAGAAGTAACTAGAAAATCTTGTCTTGGGTAAGAATCCATCAGGGGAATCTAATGAAAATGGGAAGAAAATGGCATGACAACGACGATGAGTAATGCTTTTTGATGCATCACTGTTAAGTGAGGGACCTGCCAAGGCATTTCAAACAGTGGAAGAGAAGGGATAAAGAATGCTTAGAGAAGTGCAGTCTTGCTTTTAAGGAGGGTGGGAGCAGTAACAAATAGTCTGGTTCTCCAAATTGCCAGATACATTGTACAATTGTAAAGTATTTAATATCTGCTTCCTGCATGTCAGGTGGTGAAGAGGCTTATACACCTAAGAGCTGTGGAACTGCTGTGTGGGAGAGAGATTAGCAGGAAAAAGGGTATTGAAAACAACCCCTCCATGCTTTTCGGAGAGAGATATAGGTCAAATCATCAAGCCATGTGGGTGTGCAGCATCAAGCAGGGAATCAGAAACTGATTATATTGGACAGCACTACACTTTGATAGTGAATTTCTGCTGTGGAGAACAGGAAGGACACAGAACCTTAATCCTTGGGGCCTGTGAGAGTACCATGACTGCCAGGTTTTGTGGGATTCCTGTAATTAAAAAAAAAAAAAAAAAAAAAAGAATAGCCAATGAGAAGACAGACCAAGGTTTGACATCCCCCTTGTTATAGGCCTTTTTATATATTAATTTTCCAAAATCCTCCAGTGAGGAGAGAACCTTGCAATAGCTATCAGGATGAGTTTGTGCTGTCAGAATGGCACAGGGACAGAAGAATCCCATTCATCACTTTAATAGGCAAAATACATGTATGAAGTACATCAGATCTTGTAAGGAGCCCCATTCTCTATTTACCTACATACAAATTATTTTTTCTGTACTTCCCATTAACATTTTAAAGAAATTAGTTTTAATATCAGTTCTTTAAAATTTAACCCCCATAATATTAAATCTGTCCTACACTAAAGGAAATAATAGTCATTTAAGACCATTGTCTAGAGTTTCCTCTTATTAGAATACATGCATTCTAATTATAAATGCATAATATTTATACTATATAAGAAGGAACCAGTAATGTATGTATAAAGTTCTGTAAAGACCTTAATTTGAAAATGTAGTGTAGTAAGAGGAGGAAAAAGCATTGCTAAATGGTGATGCTTGGTGAAGAGAGTTCTGCAATTCTAAGCATAAGGATGAAGTAATTTTTTTTTAATGACATATTGGTAAAGACCTTGATTTTGTGTATATGCACGTCTGGGGATGACATATTTCATTAGATTAATTCTCCCCACTCCTGTAAATGCTGTGTACCCTCCTCCCTGTCCCCCCAGAACACTGGGCCAAATGAAGAGAAAGATAATAGGGCTGTAACTTCTTCATGGCTTCGACAGAATTTTGATTCTCCATAAACTCATGACAAGCTTCACATGTCAGTAGAAATAAGTGTGAGCTGGTGTTGTTTGGGCTTTCCTCTGAGCTCTCAAAATACTAGGAAATTTCCTGTGCTCATGAGACCTTTATTTCGGGTTATTTTTAATGTATTTTTTTAATGTTTCAAATGAAAAAAAAAAATCTGCTGGTGTCTTCTGAAGCTTAGTGCAGCAATTGTGTATAGGTTTGAAAAAGGCCATACAACTAGAATGCTGGCTTAACAGATGATGCACATTCATACGAATTACTCATTGAAATTCGTTTGAACTCAGAGGGATCCTGGAGCAGCAACTGCAAAATCAAGTAAACAGGCTATTGAATTCTAACAAAGCAAAATGCGAAAGACATGTGTTTGTGTGTTGGAAGTTGGACCTTGTGGAAGCAGGTGCATACTGAATAACTAATCAACAGAAGGTTTATTCGTCAAGGGCTGTTTGCCATTCGAGGTTTTCTGTATAAGCACTTACTGGTTGACCTCAAATAAAGCATTGAATCCTTCTGAAGTGATGGCATATTTTCAGGGTGTTTTATGCCTGGGTGACTGGTGTCATCACAACTGAATTAATCATGTATATTTACTTCTGCTACAGTGTTAAGTTTCTTTTTTCTTTAAAAAGATGTGAATGCTCCTCCTAATGTGCAAGGACTGTGTAGGAAAGGAGCTGAGATGGTAAACAAAAAGATGAGAAAGGACAGAATAATGTGGCTACTAAAAATGTATGTAGAAAAATGATCATGCCCATAACATCGTCATTTGTTCTTGTCTGCAGAGGTATGAAAATTATAGAGGTATGAAAATTATTTGTGTTTACAAAAGTAAGGATTACAAATAAATCAAAAGCCAGCACCCCCCTCCCCCCCCCCAAAAAAAAAAAAAAAAAATTGATTAGGATGTCATGTGGTGGCGTTTTTTGTTGTTGTTTTGTTTTAAAGCCTTTTAGGCATAGTCAGTTGGATTAAATTTATTTCAGTTTTGGGGTCAGTGAGAGATGAACGTCAGTCAAGGTGTCTCTGTCAGGTACTGCTGCTTCATCTTTGCTTTGAGCTGGCAGTAACAGCACAGATGGAAGGGGAGAGAAGAAATGAAGAGAAGTAAGCTATAGAATTGCTTCATGCCAAAAAGGACAGAATTACTTAGTTATGGTAGCACAGTAAAAGTTAAAAATGCTTCAATGTCAGTTTTTTTTGGAAGTAAACACACTGGCTGTCTTGGAACCTTGCATAACTGTGAGCAGAATAAAGGGAACCAACACGTTTATGAATAGAAGAAAAGTCAGACTAAAAAGTCTGTGATTCCACAGATGTGGAAAAAAGGTTAAAAACTCATAAACCAACACAATTTATATATAGTATGTGAATTTGGACACTAAGGTAAACAAACAAATTATGAAAACCTTATTCTAAAGCACCTCCGATTTTTAATGGAAACTCAGTTTGAGTTATGCTTATATTGGAGTGTGATATCAGAGTGGAAGCCCAATGTAAGACATTTTTCATGATCTTAGCCACAGTCATTGCATAACTGGTAGGTTTAACATTTTTCAAAGCAGTTTGATTTTTTTTTTTTCCCTTCCCCTTACATGACCTTTTAGTTCCTGAGCAGTGTGACATTTTTTCCAAGAAAGATGAATAAAGCCCACAGCAACCTGCTTTTAGAAGCTGATATAATGAATATACTTGATTGTGATAGGTTGTCTGAACTCTCAGCATCATAGGTGACAAAGCTGAGTTATTTCTCTGATTATACCGTGCTCTGTCCATAGAATGATTTGGTGGTCTTCCTTCTTAGATGATGACAAGCAGTCTCTAAGGGATTAGATGCAGTGGTAGCAGCAATTAGCAATGTCTCGAGAACTACGTGGTGTCACATGCACAGTACAGGACTGGTCAGTGCTGTGGAAGTTACGGTTAGCACAACTGAAGATGGAGCCGTGGCTCTGAGTGACAGTGACACCTTCCCACAGGCAGAAGGGGCAGCCTGGCGGGGAGTGTGATGAATCTTCTCAGGGGACCTGAACAGTGGGGGAGTGCATGGGAAGGAGTGACTTCAGGGCGTTTCATGTCTGCAGCACCCCAAGAGTGGTACTTGGCCTTAATGCACAGTTCAATCTCTATAACTATTTTAGAAGAGAAGTGTATTAATTATACTCTTCTATGTGGAATTTTTCTACCTGCAAGCCTTCTACCTCACTGAGAAGGATATAATTAAGTTGGTAAAAATAGCAGCACTTGAAATCCTTCTCTTTGAAACAATTTATTTTAAACAGATATTTTAATTTGTGTTACAACACAGATGCAAAAAAGCCAAGTTTATCTGCAGCTTTGCTAACTGGAGCCAGCCCATCATTATGCTAAGCGTTATGTAATGTTAACAAAATAGAGCTGGTGCCTACACATCTTATGCTAACTAATGCACTTTACAGAAATATAAATATCAATTTACCAAAGCAAATAACTGCAGAACAAACAATAAAGCATTAGTTCCCATATTGCCACACTAGCACATGGAGCAGCATGAGTATTTATGAACTTGCAGAGCAGTTCAAATGCCGGTGCTTATCCACAGCAATGTAAGCAGGCATGCAGGTGCTGGAAAATAGAGATGGCTCAGGGACTCCACCCAGGTAAGTGGCCTGAACAGCCTCTTAGCCTTGTTACCTGCAGACACAAACTGGAGCTGGCAGTGTGCTGCCCCTTAGGAATGGAACACTCAGGTTCCGCCATGGTTTCATGTTAGAAGGTGATTCCTGTACTGTTTTATATTTCGTTATAAAAACAGAAACTAATATCAGGATGTTACTGTTCTGCATGTGTTTTAGCCTTGGAAAGTGATTTTGGCCTTCTGTGGGTTTCAAGTTTAGTAACTTACCAGTTTCTTACCAGCGCTCTCATATTGCTTGGGCAGCATCAAAGAAGCAACAGAATTGGACAGGATCATACTGGTATGAAATAATTCTCTGCTTACTGCTGGAAGCACATAAGTATATTTCCTGAGATTCTGCTGCCTTCACCTCACCAGTCTCTCATGACTCTTCTTGGTATATTCTTACTTTCTGCAAGCTTTCTTGTATCTGACTTTGTGTCTTTGAAACACCGATCATTTTAATGTAATACATAGAAAATATAAAATTGCAGGGAAAAAAAAAGGAAGGACTTTGAAGTTTTTCTTACCTTTTTATGTGTTCCCAATGCACATAAGATAAAAGCAGTCAAAAATATTTCCACACCCAATTGCTTTGTAGTGTTTGCTTGATTCTGAAGAGGAAGAAATTAAATTGAAGTTCCTGTTCTAGTTCCCCTTAGCCTTTTTAGAAAGTGTAACTGGATTTTTCCAGAAACAGCAAATGGTCAGTATCTATGCAACTGAACATGGCAATAAGGTGTTCAAGCATGTTTTAAGAATGTGGGCCCCAAAATAGAGTACACAAATGGGCAATCCTGAGTATTAATTTCAGTCTACCTTCCTAGTCTTTCTTCCTTTGCACGTTCTGGACTTGTCCTGAAATGGTCCATTCAAGTAGAATTCTGGTAGATAAAACTTGGATCAGAATCTCCTATTTTCTGCTTTTTTTTTTTTTTTTTTTTTTAGCATACATACATGCATACTTGGATGAGGAGCTTGAAGGTGATATTGTTCTTGTATTTTGAAGTGCAGGAGGGAGCAAAAGGGTCTTTCTGCTGCTTCCTTCCATTGCCTGTAAGCAAGATGGGAAATGTCAGAAGTTATAAAAAGGCACATGAATAATTTAAGGAACTGAATTTATGTATGCTCTATGAATGTGCTCCTGTATGAGTTTTTGGGACCTAGATTGTAAAACAAAAGTAATATGTCAGATTCTGTGTTGTATTTTTTGGTCTCCCCACTTCCTAGCTGCTGATTGCAACTGCTACAGTTTCCTAGGACTTCCGTTAAGACTACTAGCGAGGCTTATTGTCATGAAGTTACTAATTTACCTGATATTTACCGAACATGAAATGTTATTGGCGCCTTAGTACCATATTTCATTTTTCAGAAGTGGTAATTAACAATTTGGATTATGTAGAAAAAGAAGATGCCAGAAGCTTTTCATAAATGCTAAATTCCTTTTAAGAAAAAACTGTTAAAACCCAGTTAGAAGTAATAGCAGTGCCTGAGTTTAATAGTCCAACAAATACAAATGATCATAGCCTGGCAATTAACAGGGGCTTCCCTTAGGTGACTTGGGATTTAGATAACAAATCTGTAACCATTTCACAGTTCGTATATACAAATTCTTAATGTGAGTCCTGAAATTTCATTAAGAATAACGCATGTGTTCTAGAGTAGAAGGTTACCCTTTCACCCCGTCAGGTGTGTGTACTGGAAATGCAGATGGTTCATGCAAACTTGCCAGCTGTCTAGTCACTAATAAATTCATCAAAATTCAATAGACAAAAGTTCAATTTCCATTTAATTAATAAGCTATGATACTCATAAATGTGTATCAGGAAATTTCTAGACTGTATTTGTCTATTTATTACTAAAGTTATAACAATGGATAAGTTTTCAGGAAACTAACTTTGATGTAAAAATCATTGAGTTTTTTAACTTTTTAATTTAATTTTTAGCCACTATTTCACTGTGCTTTAAAATAAAAACAAAACCAGAATGTTACTATTTTTTTTTTTTACCTGAAAAGTGAAATGTGAGTACTTATAGGCAGGATCTAATTACAGACTTCAAAAACCTGTGTTTTGAATTGAAATTTAATCAAATTACACTTTAAGTGTGTAAGTCCAAATAACAGAGAGGAAAGCTCTGACAATTAGCCTCTCTCCTCTTAACCCTTTCTCCTCTGACAAATGCTTTTTAACCTGAACAGTCTGACTGATATCAGTGGTTTTGGTCCTCATCTGCCTCAAATTATATAGCACAATTCACAAGGAAATTAGCCTTTTACATTTTGACAGACTGTTATGGCCACATAATGTGCCTGCATCAGTCTTTCCTCTCCATGAGACATAGGGAAAAGCTTCTGTACTGATGCAAAGATAACGGAGACTGTAGCACTCTGGAAAGATTGAAGGGGGGTTATTACATGCATTTGAGACCTCATACATCTGAGGTCTGATCAATGTATGTTTACTCTCTATATATTTGGAGCCACTTCTCTACAGCATGCTGGGGATTTCCAGGCTGGTAGCAGATGCTGTGGAAATACCTGATGATTCACAGCAGGTATTCAGCCATTATATGTGAATTTGTAGTGGTTTGGGAAACAGCCATTTTGGGGGCCAAGAAAAGCCCACAAAACCAAATTCAACAAACTAACTGCTCAAGAATTCAACAAATGCAGGTCCTCATAATCACACCAGAGAAGACTGCCAGGCAGAAAAAGAGAACGCGACTGGGGGGAAAAAAAGCAGATGTATGATAGAACTAGTCACAAATGCCAAGTATAAATAGGGATGGATTTGTTAAGAAGCAGTTATTGATTCTTGTGCCTTTCCTTTCTGCTTTGATTGATGCCTTCTATTCCCTCTTCCCACACACAATTATTCATTTCTTATTTTTCTTCTTATAACAGTATTCCCAGTTTCTTCTGCATGTAAAGAGTGGCTCCTTAGATTTCAGCAAGGCTTCCACTTACCCTTAAGACCTGGCTTTTCTGTATTGTGTTCAAGTAATTAGTTGACTAAAATCAATCAGGTGTGTGGGAGTGCTTACTGGTAATAAGGAAAAACTAGACAAGAATTGTATGTTTCATTCTCCATATGTTGCCTGTTTCTTCTTTGTATATTCCCTGTAGATGCTGTCTATTAGGAATGACTGTAACCCAGGTAAAAAATCTGGCAAGAAATTGATTAGCTCTGATTAGAGCTGGGGGATAAGTATCCAGATACTTATCTTACACATCTTAGCAGGAAAGCAGAGAAAAATAAATTTAAAAATAGGCCCAAATGGAAATTCTGCAAATACGTTGTGATTTAACCCAGCTGGCAGCTAAGCACCACACAGCCATGCACTCACTCTTGCCAGGTGGGATTGAGGAGAGAATAAGAAAGGTGCAAGAACTGATGGGTTGACATAAGGACACTTCATGAAGTAAAGCAAAAGCCGCATACACAAATAAAGCAAAATAGGGATTTAATTCTCTGCTTCCCATTGGCATGCAGGTGTTCAACCACTTCCAAGAAAGCAGGGCTCATCATATGTAATGGGAGGACAAACACCATTACTCTCAACATGTTGTCATTCTCCCCTTCCCCCCAGTCCCCTATTGTTTCTGCTTTTTGTTCTGGTGAAATAAGAAATTAAACTTAAGTTCACTCTGAAGCTCCTTGCTTTATATGTGAAACATGCAGCTTTGGGTTGTTTTGCTCTCTTAATTTTATTAAATTTAAATACTATTTCAGAAACTACTTCAGAAATTTCCTTCTCCATATGTTCAAGTGAGGTTATTCAATAATTTGGTCTGAATTTAAAATTTTCAAGTGCTAAATGCTCTTTTTAAAATGCTCATTATAGTGCTCAGTGTCAAAACACCCTAGTGTAGTAAAATAGGTAGTTTAAAATAACAAATAATTAATAGCTTATGGACTAAATACAATCCTAATGTTTGTGTTCTATTTCCTGCATACATAGTACATAGTACAAATGCCTAAATAAGATCAGTCAACCTGATAAAACTGAAACAAAAAATTGCTTTAACCTTTTTGAGACAATATGTTTTGACATTTTCAAAATGAAACAAGTCAAGATTTCATGTAGACTTTTCCCTCTGAAGCTGTCATAAAAATCAACAAGTTCTCATGACACATTCAGAAGGAGAAGGCATTATGTTTTGTGTTTTGAAAATGTTACTGTTGTTGATCAGTCTTTTTGTTATCTGACTCAACTGTTAAAGAGATTTAATATCTTTGAGCTGGGGCCTTTCTTGGCTTTTATTTGTTTTTAAGACTTGAATTTGCTTAAAACACTTCTTCACCTTTAGCAGTTGAAGTCATAAGATAGAGGACCGCTCTACAGCATGGATCCAGTTCTAATCCAGAGTTTAATTTCAGCTGGTTGGAAGAGCCACAACCCCAGCAAAATGCAGTGGCATAATGATTATAAAGAACAATGGTGTATCAGTCCTGTACATTTTAAAATTCTTCAGTGAGATGTATTTTAGCCAATAACGTGTTCAGTGAGTACTAAGGGATTTGTTAGAGGTAGACATCTCCTGAGTGAGCACCAATTCATTTGGAGTTTGAATATGCTGACAGTGGTACTGTGCTTCTGCACCACAGTCAGTGTTAGGTCCCCAGATGTCTTTTCATGGAGGGAGATGGAATGGATTTTTTTTTTTTTTTTTTTTAAGACAGCAAACTTCATTAAAAAATCTGCATTTGAGAGATTGTTACCTATGCCATTTATAACCATGAGTAAATGTTCAAGTTACAATCATGTGTTCCCTTGTTTTTTTTTTTTTTTTTTTTTTTTTTTTTTTTTAAAGTACTGTAAAGATTTTTCTTTTATTTCTTTTCTTTTTAATATCTCAATTTCCTAACGTTACAGTCAGGCAAAAGAAGCAAGTTTGACAGAACATTACTGAGCCTGATTCTTTCTGCTTTATTTGTCTAAAGCAGAAGTCGCTCCACTGCAGTAAATGGCATCACATTATAGCAAAACTGGTGTTGGAGCAGATTCAGACTGTTGGAATAGAAGCCTGCTGATAGGTTAAATCCCAAGGTGGCGTTGTACTGAGAGGAAAATGACATGTGGCTTGTCAGAGCTAAACCTGGATAATAAATCTGATATTGGCTAGATATGGTCAGAGGAATGAAAGTGGTTACAAAGTGAATGCTAATTAAAGACTGCCTGTTTTCATCTCTGAAGAGATTGTCTACTATTTCACATACATAAAGGAAATATTGCGTTTTTGTTCTGGTAGCTTTGATAGGAATAGTTTAAAAGAATAGTCACTAATTTCCCACAGGATTTCATAGTGTGACAAAGCCCCAACAACAAAAACAAAACCATCACCTATCATGTTTTATATCATGAAGTGGCATTTAAGGAAGGCAGTCTGCATCAGATCCATTTTTTTTTTTTTTAATAAATGCAACTCTTTCCCTTGAGCTCTTTTAAGTCTCAGAAGAAGCTCTTAGCTGAAGAAAGAACTTGAGTATACTTACCATTGTAGAAGACTTAGAATATTTCATATTTTTTTAAATTCTGTCGTACTGCTGTTTCTTGTTAAACTTTCTAACTATTTTAGGCTTAGTGTAGGAGCATCTGAGTCTGGCTTGAGAAGTCAAACTAGATGGTTTGGTCTGAAAAACTATTCAGCCTTGTTATTATTAAGAGCTCCAAGGAAATGATTAACTGCTGTTAAAATAAACTGATGCTCAAAATAAAGACATTCCTTAGTTTCCTAATTATAATCATTTTTCTTTTTGGTGTTCAAAATACACCAACAAGATAAATCTATTGTTAAGTAAGCCTATTGTGCTATCTAAAATAAGTAAAGCTATTATTTTACTTGCATCAGACCTCTCAGACATACCATTTTCATGTTGATATATGCCCTTGGAAGCCTGAAAATGCTGTATTTATAGGAATAAATTTAATCTGAACGAAATAAATTGCCTATTAATTTGTATTATGCCCAAATTGTTGTCTTAGTGGTGAATGCTTCATATTCATATAATTTTTCACCACAAGAGAGATGGCATGGTATAGTACAAGCCCAGTGGAATATTTAAGTTTCTTGTGCTCTATCATGCTTGTTGCTAAATGCAAAATGGGGTTAAAAATAATGTTTATATCTAGATAATGTTTTGATTGTGGTTTGAAACTCCATTTTGAGGTTGAGCTGCAAAGGACAGAGTTCGGTAGGAGGTGACAGAAGTCTTGTTCAGAAAGTTGTCTTGTTCTTATTTAGGTATTCAGCTTTAATCATTTTGTTTTTACAAAACCTTAAAGAGCATAAAATGGTTATACTCTTATTTTAGAGGGTCAGGAGTTCTATTTGGGTTTTATTTGACTATTTTTCTTCTCTCTCAACATTCCTGGAAAAAAGTTGAAATTCATTAGAAGGGGAGCAATTTCCTGAGATATAGTAATTGCCAGCTGAATGATCGTGTGAAGTTGTAAAAGATAAACTTCTTGCTCATTCCAGGACAAAGACAAATTAGGAAATTATGTCCAAAGCAATTAATATCCAAACTGACCGTGATTGAGATAAGGGAAAGATGATTGTTAGAATGTGACTAGGAACAAGAGTTTGTTTTAGACTGTGACGAGGAATGGTTTAGGTGTTAGTATCAGGTCCAGTGGTATATATAGCCTTATTTATTCAGTACATATGTGAAGACTTCGTGAGGTATCCTTTAATAAAAACAAAGTTCTTCAGAAGTGCAGTGATACATATTTTTAATTTATATAAAACATCTAAAATGCTTTTTTGATAAAGTTCACATGCTTTATGTTATCTAGGACAAAAAATATGTTCCTAAGGTCTTAGCATAACACAGAGCCCTGCATGTCATACATATCATATTTTGTCTTTCTTGAGAAAAGGTAATCTGTAATTACAAACAATGAAAACCTAATGAAAATCCTTTTTTTTTTTTTTTTTTTTTTTTTTTAAAAAAAAAAAAGCTTAAGACAAAGGAAAATACTTCATCGGAAGTGTGTAATCCATCTGACTATTGCCACTCCTTTAATGTCTTTCAGAGGCTGGCAAGATAAGTCGTCCTTTGACACTGGGAAAATTAGTTTCCAACTCAGTTCGTCCTGTTACCATGCCAAATGAGTGTATTCAATGCAATTAATTTTATGAAGATCATGGCTGGAATGCTTATTGGCATAACTTGAAAATGAAATAAAAATATTCAGATAATCTGGCTATACTTTTCTCCTTAACCAAGAAGTCTATTGTATTCTTAACTACCCTTGTATTTGGTATTCTGCCTGAGATGATGTAATTGCTTTTAGTCTCATATAAGGATAGTTTTGGTAGGTGAATTTTGCCATCTTTACATTTATAAGTTTATTAATTGCTTTAAACATGTAACAGGGCTGGCCTGTGGAAGGAAAGGTTATAATGTGTGAAGTTGTTTTCTGCCTTATATGTAATGTAGTCATCAAATTTAACTAAAGCTTCCTAAACCCGTCCTCACCCGTCCAATAATTCTGTCTTTGATTTGCTGCTATTCAGCTGTCTTTCTGCTCACTGTACAGGCTACTGCTTTTGTTTACTCTCTAAATACTAATAAGCTTAGAATTTTGCTTATAATACTAGGTCTGACTCAGTCTGCTGCATTTCTTCATTTTTTCTACTTTACCATCTTAATTAGATGATTTAGAACAAGGTTTAAGGGTGGCTTTCTTTCTTTGCTATTCCCTTGTTTTCCTTGAAAAAACAAAACCAAAAAACAAACAAAAAACAGCAAGAAAACAGTACATGACTTGCATCTCAGAATACAGTCTAATGTTTAAAAGCAAAAGATTAAATTTTAGGATGTATGTATCTTGGTATCCAGTCTTCTTCACTATTGTCTGGAAATGTCTCACACGTTACATTCTGTTAAGTTTGTTCTGAGTTTTTAGCTACTGCTGTCACAATAGCACACGCTGCCTTAGGTGCTGCTGACATTAGGCATGCCATTTCTAAATTACTCTCCAAAGTTAAATTTAAATCATGACGCTCTTTTGCTTTACAGAAAATTGTATGACAAATTCTGTCCTGCAATCTCTTTTTTTGCCCCCCATATATTTCTGCATTAAGCCTTTCTGCCATCCTGAGAGATGCCTTCATTTTAAGGTTAACATGGCCCAAACTGGAATGTTAATGTCACTCTACCTGAATCTTTGGAGAACTGTGTTTTATTACTGTTTCACCAAAATTGCATTTTTCAATTCAAGTTTATCAAGTATAAGCATCTCCCATAGAAACTTTCTCCAGTTTAACCTTTAAATACCCCTCTTTATTTGATTAGAGCAGGAGATTCTCTCTGTACCTTTCTACTAGGTATCTTTAGTGTGCCTCTTGTCACAGCTAAGAAGCTCCCACGTTCTATGTGTTACATATATTTGTATCATATTATATTTGCTCTGATGGTGGGAAAAAGTTAAGAACATAATATTTGTAGTGGGAATAATGAAAATGAGTAATAGAGTTTTAGCATCTATAAGAAATCAGTGATGATAAAAACAACAAGTTATATACACAGTACTGTGTGTGGAATACTAGCCACAGCCTCTATTCAAGTAATCTAACACCTGATCTTCATGAAAAATGAGTGACTGAGTCTGAAGGTAGCTGGTTGGAAGAAAGATGGCATAGATCTGTATGTGAGAATACAGCCAGATGCACAGAAAATGATTATAAATTTCTCTTTAGTTTCATACATCTTGCTACTGCTGTCTTTTTCTGTGCTTGGTAGGAAATTAAAAATCAGAAAAAAAGTATGGCTTTTAGCTTGGTTAGCTAATCAAAGTAGACCTGCAACAATTATTTCGCTGTTTCTGAGTTGAATGAAAACTGTAGTAAGTAGGATGTAGATATACTGACTTTCTAAAAGGAACTGTCACCAAGTTTAAATAAATAAATAAAAAATTGAAGAAGCAAGAGGTGTTTTGCAAGTGACAGTAAAGCAAGTATTTGTGCTAAGGTCAGATTCAAACTTTGAACTGAGCAGTCCAATATTTGGGAAGGGGGGGGGGATGACAGTTTTCATATCTTGTTAAACATATACACATTTTTCTTTCAGGAAAAACATCTCTTTGCAGGATTACATACATACATTGCACCTTCTCTGTGACTATCCTTTATGTGTATGGTGTCAATGTATAAAAAGTTGCATGAATTCAGTGATGCTGTAATACTATTAGACAAAAGTCTTCTGTCTTGTATATTTTTATTTTTTGTGTGTCCTAGAAGAAACAAATATTTCTTACTTCCATTCAGAATGTTGTAAGTGGAGAATACGTGGCCAGTCAATTCAACAAACAGAAAATCATCCCAGAAAATAAATACTCAAAGTACATGCATTGTGCAGGACACTTATAGTGTAATAGTGATGTAACTTATCAAATAATGATGCTGTGAGATGAAAATATATAGTAAAATGCTAAGAATTGATGACAATGTACTTCTCTTAAATATATAAAACTATACAAACGTATAACACATTCCACTTAGGTTTTCACTACTGATCTATAACATTTCATTTTCTTTTAATGACTAGGAGGTGCTGCAGTGTGCCTTTTTACATTCAATTTGTGAGCTGCAAAATTCCAAGACAGGTGCACAAATGTCATCCAAGTACTTTGTTTTTGTAGGCATTATGTGCCTATCTTAATTTTGTGCACCATGGTAGAAATGCCTGCCACAAGTACGTAGGCATTAAAAGAAATTTAAAAGAAATGAGAGTTATGATAATAATACAAATGCTTTGCATTTGCATAGATTTGAAAGCATTTCCCAAAGGTATTTTAAAAAGATCATGTCTGTTTCACCAATAAGGAAAATAAGGCAGTAGGGTTGGCCTAAAATCCAGCATGAATCTGTTATTCAAGAAAAAATATATGAATAAGATTCAAGAGCTTGGGAGACATAAATTTTCATAGCTCTGCTGAAGTCAGCTGTATCCATTTCTACTGACTGGAAGGATAATACTTATCTCCAGAGTCTTGATGCAGAATCCAGTTTTCTTTTTTTTTTTTTTTTTTCCTTTTTATCTTTTTAACAACCATAATACAGTTCTTTCACACTCTGTGGACTCTCTAGCTTTTAAACTTCTCTCAAGTTGTTTTATTTATTTATTTATTCCTCCCCTGAGTAATGACTTATGGTATTTGATATTGTCCTTTGGCAGAAAGCTAAAGTTGCATAAAAATAAAAGGTGAAAAGAACCAAAACTCTTGTTTCAATGATGAAGCAAGGAAAAAAGTGGCAATGTTTCATAAATCCAGCTCTCCTCTCCATCCATGTTTCAATGTGGAGTGTCTCTGCAGGATCATTTGGTTTTGGTTTGCAGCAAAGGCAATTAGTCCTAATCAGTGTTCTCTGTTTTATCAAGGATGCCAGTAGACAAAGTAAATAAGAGTTTTACATGTGGGTGTGATGATGGAAGCTGGTAATTTGGGGGAGAGGGAGTGGGTCCATGGATTTGGTGTTTATAACTAGGTATCATATATGTAAAGAACCAGAGTTGCAGCTCATCTTCTCTCAGCCTCTCTTAGAATGGATATGTCTAGTTTTAAGTATTTTACCTGAACATGCAGTGCAAGGAAACAGTCTCCACTTTGGAAAATGCATAGAAACAAGAGCCTTTTAATGCAGATCTGCTGTAGCTGTTACATTTATAAAAACTTTCCTAGAATCTATGCTGAAGAATGACTTCTGTCTGTGGATTGGCTGTGCTAGAAGATGGGAAAGGCTTTTTCTATATGCCTGTTTGGCTGATGTTTTTCTATTGTTGCCTTTCCTTCTTAATATCACTACTTTGCCTAGACTCATGGCAACATCACTCCCTGCTTTTTAGTTCTAAGGTTCAATTATAAAGGAAATGGAAATGATTAGGGATTACAGTATGGCTGTGCTAAATCTTTGTTCAACAGTCTATTCTTTGCCACATTCTTCTACCTGCTTTGGCACTTCACTCAGTTTGTTACTAACCTTCTTCTACTTTGGGGTATTTTCCTATCAGCTATTGCTGTTTAGATGGTAATAGTGTTTAATTTTATTTTCATTTACCAGTATTCCTACAGCAGATGGTAGAGACAGGTGGGCAGATATTTCCTGGGCACCCATCAGGGAACCACATATATCATTTATTTTGAGGAAATATAATGAATATACTAAAAACTTCATCTTGGTGAAAAAATGAATATCCTATGCTTTACCTGCTAGAAAACTTGCAATCTGATACGTGAAATGAGTGCTGTTGGACCCGTCCCTCTCAAACAACTAAATGCAGCAAGAAACATTCTCACCAGCTAACCTGGCAGTGAAAAAAACGCTTTCAGCTCCTGCTTCTCAGGTCTTCCTTGCTGAAGTTCAAGGTTTTTTTGAAGATCTTTGACCCTATGTCTAGAGCCTCTTTGCTTCCTGGTAGCTTCTAACTGCCTGGTTTCAGTTATAAGAAGCTGTTCAGACAGTTTCTTCCTTTTAATCTTTTTTTAACAACTGCTGAACCTGAATTCTGCCCTTTCTGCTTCTTGGCTCTGTCTAGCTGCCAAACACCAGCCCAGCTCCCTCAGCGATTCTTGGATCTGTTACAAGAAATCTTGGAGAGTTAGTTGGGATAACTTTCTTTTTTGGATGCTTTCCATGGAGCTTCTCTTAATTCAAGTCTTCAGAGGCTCACCTCAACACACACGCACAAAATTTAAAGTAAAATGTTCATGTATTTTACCTCAGTAGTTCTGTCCATGGGGTAGATGTTTTGCCTGTCCCCATTAGCATCATGCACTCAGTATTACTGAAGTGTTGGAGGTTTCTGAAGACTTCACTTTGTGTCCCTATAATGAATGATTGGTCCTCTGGGACAACTGGGGTTCATTACTCCCCAAAGTTTTCATAAAGCTTATCAAGGACACGGAAGGGTTAAGCTCTAGGTCTGTCCTTGTCCCACTTAACCTAGCACTGATCAGTTCCCTATGCAACCACAAATTTAATTACTTCACACAGACTGTTTTTACTTAGCTCTTTGCTCATATGTCCTGTTGACATCATTGGGGATTTGGCTGTAGGCTGTTGAGAGCAGACAGTCCCGCATCTATATTCTGGGGCACTGACCATAACTAAAAATGGAAACAGCCCTCTCACCTGAAGTGATTTTCCAAGCCTGATCTAGTTTCCGGAGACAGGGCTGAAAGTCAGTAATTGTACCTAGACTCCTGACACTGCCCTGTGATGCAACCACCAGAACATGCTTGTTTTCTCCCAGTGCCACTTGGCAATCGTTGGAGAATAAATCTAATAGAAGACCTTTTGAATATAAGAATTATCATTTTGCAAAACAGCGATCACTACAAACATTACCCTTTAGCTGCTGACAGCAAAGTTCAAAAATCTCATCATGTGCTGGTTTCACAGCAGCTGGTAAAGGTTAATAAAATGGATGTTTAAAAAGCAGTGTTTCTAAATTTTTTTATACTCAGAAAGGACGATTCTCATTATTTTGGGTTGACTTAGCCCACACGTTTGCTTCACGTTCAAACTGTATGACATCCATTCTTGCGTTACATGGAACAGTAAACTATAGGCCTTGCTGTTAGAGCTGGCAGAGAGAAGATTGCACTTTCTGAAGTGAGGTAGTGTCTGTAAATATCAGTGCAAGATAAGATTTGTGCAGTGGGCTCTAGAGAATGGAACACACCTGCCTCAGTGAATTATTGGCGTTAATTTATAGTTGGGTCCTGTACTGTATTTCTAAAAAGAATTGTTAACTGACTAGTGTTAAGATTTTGTATTTTACTTATATCATGTTCCTATGTCACTGGACATACTAATCTACAGTATAAGTCAATGGCATGTTCTGAGAGGGAGATTTTACTCAGTTTTCTAAAGTTCTGTAGTTCAAACTAAACTAACTGCAGTCTTTAAAGTTGCTTCTAGTTTTATGCCAATTTGAGTGAGTAAAGATGTGTACCTTTTGTCCCATATCTCCTTAGTCATACATGATGAGAGAGGTTGTGTGAATTTTTTCAGGATGTGGTAATTTGACATGCTCCTCTTAGATGTATCTTTAAATTATTATATGCTTTATGTAAAAAGATGTATGTATCCATCTGGAATTTATGGCACTACACTAGACGTCATGGTGTAAGGCCAAATTAATGAATTATTGAACTGGGCCCATTGCATTCAAAGTTTAGTCGCTGTCTTTTCAGATCTGTTGTTGGTAGAGATGAACCTAACCTGAATTACTAATCCAAAGACAGGTTAATAACAGCTTTTATTGAGGGCCACATCAGAACCCCCTTGAAGGTTAGGGTAACGGTACTGAAAATCCTGGTCTAAGTTCAGGGGAAATCAAGTTTCTGGTTATGGTTTTGTTCATTGTATTTGTAAAGACCTCTTATGTGACACAGACTATAAATAACAGGCTATAAGACTAAATTGATCCCGTGAGTACAGAAGTGATTATTAATACTAACTTCATAGTTGATAAGATACATGAGACGGTTTCAATTTTTCCAACAAGTTCCACTTGAAACGTCTTGATTAATATTTGTGTCAGGACAGAATTAGGACAGGGGTGAAATAGAATGTTAGGACTGGCCGCGGTATCTGTGCAGTTCTGTTGTGCACTATAATTATTACATGTTAATTATGTATATAGCATGGTTCATCCAAATCCACCCACCACTGCTAAAGCAGTAGCCCAAGATCTTAAGTGGTCCAATTAACCATCTTGAGAGTCTACAGGTGTCCACATATTATATTTAAAAAAAAAAAATAAAAAATGGTCTGGCCAATTTGCCAATGTTTTTGTTGGAATTAACTGTCTTTCACACTGACTAAAATGATCAAGGCACTTCCCACAAAACAGAATTGGTGTGGCACTGTAGAATAAGGTGAAGTAACTCAGCTGTCAGAGGTGGTTGGACTGGTAATTTCATTTCTATGGGAAATTCTTCAAATTGTTATGACATGTTGTTCTGTAGATCATATATGAGAAAACAGGAGTTTGAATCTAACCAATGGCTTTCATCTGTGCCCTCTTTAAAAGTACTGAAGATAACTGGCTGTAAAGTTATTAACATGCCCAATGTATAAGATAATTGCAGAAATCACACAACTTGCTGAGGGCTGTATAGCGAGTGGAAAAAAGCCTAGGGTACTGATGTCTGACCAATGGTCTTACAAGTAGACTAAAGTGGTCTGACGTAGTTACCATGAAAATAAATTCAATTTTTTTTTTCTTTTCTTTACTTGAAGTAACTGAGGGACTGCATAAGCTGAGAAGTTAATATATACAAAGGATCTTTTTAATATACAGCAACTTGATATCTAAATAAGATTAAAATAAGCAATAGAACTGCCAGATATTGTCACCAATAGCACATGAGGTTTCAAATAGTAGCAGCAAAAATGTAATAATAATAAAATGCAGTCAACACTTTAGCAATGAACAAATGCTCTTGTTGGTAACAATTTTAAAGAAAACTTACATTTTTAAGACCAGTTCCTTTATTATTTAGGCCTGTTTGCTGTAGCACGGCAGGAGGAGCTGACATTTCAGATAATTGCTGCTGTAACAAAGAATGTAAGCATTTATCACAATATGCCAATTAAGCTTTGAAGGCTATTCAGCACGTTTAATGAAGGCTGAAGATAACCACCCCAGTAATCTATTGTAATGTATTACGCATCCCTGCCCCAAATACTGTTTTGATCTTTAAGATTCCTTTTCTTTAATGTCATAGTTTTGATTTTACCAAAGTTAGAAATTTTTGATGCATAAATTATGTATCTAATCATGCAGGATCAGTTAATGCTTGGAGACAAACATGAATACAATCAGTGGTACTCAAAAGGGGAAAACTACTACCACATTGTTGTATAATTTGAGTGATTTATGTCTTGGTAGGATGACACTACACATACCGTTTTTTCTAATGCTGCCTTGAGTGCACAGCTTAATAACATTTGATCTTTTCAATTTATGGTATCTCACGTATCATTTATGTTTGCTATCAAAAGGATAATTTGTAAAGTGAATGTTCAGTTGATCTGAATTGTCAGAAGCATTTTTCAATTTAAACAAAAAAGAATTGAATTTATTAGCCTATATATATATATATATATTTTTCCATTATGGTGGGTTAGTCGTTCCACTTTGCTTTTGCTCAGACTGTGGAGTAATTCTTTAAGACCTGAACGTGAGTGAAAGAGTAAAATATTTACATCAGGTTTGAACCTGCTGTTGCTAAAGGAACTGTAAGTTAAGTTGGCTCTTCTTTTTGCTTATGGCTTTTCAGAGCAAGGGGAAGACTTTGCTGTTAACAAGGAAGGAGTTTGACTCACTTCAGATACATGCCAAAAGCCAACTGTAGCTGATCCAGCTAGGAATGGAAACTGTCTGTTTGGGTTGAGGAGTAAAGGATAGGTGAACACATGGCTTAGTGACATATTGCTCTCTTAACAAAAGCTGTTGTGCCTTAACTATGGTTGCTTATTTAAGCCTGAGTTAAGTAATTCCTGACAGAAGGAAAAGGTTGCTGGGAATAAGGCAACTAATGGCTTTTAATATATTTGTGAATTGATTCTTCAGAGAAGAGTATATTTTATAATAGTGCATGGCATACAGTCCACTGATAATAAATACAAGGGGTGAAAAGACACATTTTCTTGAATTCAAATGCTAACAAAAAGTCCTGTTGAAAGAAAGCTAACAAAGGTGACAAAGACTTTAACCAGAACTAAGACAGGCCCTGCAGCAGAGTGTTTCTGTTTGTGGAGATGGCTATATTTCTTTGTTTTTTAATGAAACGTCAAACATATTTTGAGTCAAGAGTAATAATCCTAAGGTGCAAAGGTAAAGGAACAGAAATATTGATATCTTGAAATGAACTAGATCCTTTGAGTGGTGGGCAATGGCGAATGATGCTAGGTGCCTCCAGCTTCTGTTGTCTCTTATTTGTGTCAGTAACTGTCTACCACCACCCTGCAAAACAGCTTAGCCAGCTTTGTCCCTATGTACTCTATTCTTTGCACGTCTTTCCAGAGGAGGCAAGCAGTGAAATTGCTTACATATTTCTCCTTCCACTCCCCTGCATCTACTGTGATATTTCCATGGCCTTATGATTTTGTATTTCTGTTTTGGACTGGCTTGATATACTCCAAGTTTTTCCAGATACATTCAGATATTCCAAGTGATATTCTCAGTCGTGCACTACAAGTCCTCACAGTGGATGAATACCAGGCAATGTCTGCTTAGCACAATTGCTGTTGCCAAGTCATCTGACAACTGTTTGCACGTCAGTACCTTGATAAGTAATGTTTCTTTCTCTTTCTTGAAAACTTCCAGATCTTTTTTTCCAGTGTTTTTTTTTTTTTTCTTCCTTTGCCTTTCTGCAGTATGCAGATAATAAGCGAGTGTAGTTACATCAGGATGCATACTGCGTATTTTCTCTTAAAATGGAAATCACCATCAAATTAAATATTTTTGATTACACATAAATTAGAATTAGCCTCTGGATTTTAGACTGAACTCAGCCCTGCTGAAAGTAGTCATAATTCTATTTAAATAAATTGAAACAGCAGTTGGATTTTGTTCTGTTTTTGACCTGCTACCCTATCCAAGCAGGAGTAGTACTAATAGTACAAATACAAGATGGTACACCTCTTTGGCTATGACAGGGCCATATCAAAAACACTTTTTGTGTATTGTATTCTGTTGAATCTGAAATTTTCCTGAAAATACCATAACAGAAAGTGTAGTATTTAAATAAACAAATCTATAGAGTTCTTAAAGAGAGACTAACAGAAAACCAGAAAGCAATATACAGCCCCAAAGGGGCTGGAAGAGAAGATTCTGCACTGGCTCAGCTCTCTTTCTAATGCTAGAACTTAAACAAATATAACATTTACAGCCTCATATTGCCAGAAACATTGTCACCCTAAAGAGACCCACAGCCACATGCTATAAATTGAGAGATCACAATGAGATAACAAAAACTACCAAAAGTTGCACTTCTTCAGTAAAACACTGATTGTGTATTCTTTACAGAGAAGATCCTCTTTTAAAGATTAGTGTATGAATTCCTAGGAAATCATACCTTAAATTCAAAACTCCATGATTTTGTTCATTTATGCTTCACATGTTCAAAAACAAATTATTCATATCTCCTTATTTAGCATGTGTGGTGATAGCACATATTTCTGTATAGGAAATAGGGTGCATTTGAGAAATTAAATAGTGTCACGCTACAAGCAGATTAACTCTATTCTTTTGTGTCATGCACTTTGTGTTCAGTCTATAAGAAGTCTTCAGAAGTTCTGATCACTCGAGTCACTAATAAAAAACCATGCACAGTATAACGCATTTTCAAAACAAAGTTATACAGAGTAACCAAAATCAAATGATTCAGTGATTAGAATAAATAGCAGCGTATAGTTCTAAGTTTTTTTTTGTTTTGTTTTGTTTTTTTGTTTTTTTTTTGTTATTCACACCTGGAATTCTGTCTACTTTTGCTCAGGTAAATGTGTCAAAACACTTTGCTTTTTGGTGCATATCTTATTTCCTTTTTTTTTCAGGTTAAAAACAGATTTCAGAGTGTAAAAATCAACCCCCTTTAAAAATATATCTAAAAAAATTAGCTGTCCTGCTTACATAAATATGTAAGCAAGTATCTATCCTTAAAAATAAATATATTAACACCCTGCTGGGACATAAAAACTCTTGATAAGCCATGGAGGTTTCTTGTATGAACACCCATTTAGAGCTTTTAAAAATGCTAGCTGTATACCTGGGAAATGATCTTTCTTGCCTTGGGGAACCTTTAGATCTACACGATAAATTTGCATTTAGGGACCTTTGTGAAGCACTTAAAATTGATATTACATTTGATCTGATTCAAGCTACTTTGCAGTGGGGAAAGTTAGTAACGGAGAAGATCAGTCATGTCTATTGCAACTTGAACCATTTCTGAGAAGAATCAGTCTTAAATTTGTTTGAATTTCAAGTGACAAAGTTTCCATCTAATTATGAAGTGCATGTGTAAGAGCCCATCAGATTTTAAGGTTAGAGATGAAAGTTATCCATAATTATTTATTTAACCATGGTGCTCAATGCTCTGAACACACTTGGGCTGAGTCATTTATTTGAAGCTTATTTTAAAACATCAAGAAAAAAAAACACCTTCCTTTTAAGCACAGCAATATATAACTGAATATTTTTATACAAAATCTTTTGAAGTAATTTTCTCTGCCTCTGTGAAAAGAACATAGGAATTATGTCTTTTGAAAAAGTTGGAGCATAGGTGACAAGTGTCTCAATGTGATCACAAACACATAACAAGAAATGGATCTGGAAGAAGCATGCTTACACAGCAGCAGTAGAAGGTAACACACTGATAAAAGGCTCTGTTGCAATGGGTTCTTCTTAGGGTATATGCTGCTTCCTATAATTCCTATTTTTCTTGCACCGAGGCACAGAAGAATTATGTTCCTGACTCAAGTGGCTTAGTTAGGTGCACAAGATGTGTCTGAAGATTCATCCTCTTGTTTTATGGCACTCTGTCAGAGTGGTCATTTCACTTCTCCTGTCATTAAGTATGCATGGCAGGTAAAAATGATACAGGTATGCTTTGACATTTCATTCCATTGCCCTGTTTGCTATCATCAAGAGAACATTTGGATATTATTCCTCTGGGCTGTTATATTCATTCATATTGGAACAGGATTCTTCCCCCTCCTGTTTGGTGATCAGCCTGAAACTCCTAGCCTACGGTAATGAAAAGTTATGGGAAGAAAAAGATGTGCATAAAGAACTGTAGGACTGCAGATTAAACTCCCTATTGCAATTCATGTTATGTTAATGAGGTACATAAGATCATTCAGAGCAGCGTAATACTCTGAATATTATCAAGAAACCTACATAATTTACTACAGGGAGCCTTTACTTAATACATCATATTTCAGCAAGAAACTTAATAAAAAGAAGCTTTATACATTAATACCACCAAGAATTATTGAAGATAATGCAGCATTTGATCAGACTAATCTATAAACACTATTGTGAAACCTAATTTCCAACAAGTTACTGGAGAATAAAAATATACATATTACTTATTGTTATTGCTGAAACAATAGCTTAATAACTAAGGATACCAGAAGTGAGGCATAATAAGCATTTCCTATTATTTATATTCTCCAATTGCCTATAGTGGCACCATAACTTAGTATTTGATTCAGAGATCTGGATGTGAAAGCTATTTTCCTTGCAAACTATTCCTAGCACTCAGCTGCAGCACAGCAAGAAGTGTTTCCATGGTACTGTCATGAGGCTTATCCCATGGTATTTTTTTCCTTGATTTTATTGACGCTTACATTTTTTAAAGCCATTTGGTTTCATTGAGTAGTATACATTTTGTGCTATAACGTGTTTTGACTTTTCTCCCATCAAGGGTCAAAAGAACATTATTCATTTGTTCAGATCAAGACAATGTTACTGGTTATTATTACCATTATAAAAGAGTTTAATACCTCTTTGAAAATCTGGGATATCCATTTGAACCTGAGACGTCATTTTATCTTTTACTGGTACCTACCCTGTAGAAGTGTCTTTCACAACCAGATCAAAAAAATGGTGCGAAGTGAAAAAGACTTGAGCAAAATTACAACTATATGATTTAAGAGTTGTGGACTCATTGTTTAGGGTTCATATTTTCCTTCTGCTTTCTGCCTGGAGATAGTGACCTTGCAAGTGAAAATATGGTTAACCTGAAGGTGTGAGAGAAATATAAAATCCCATTACTTTATCATAATTCAGCATCATTATTATTTCAGTCACAGGGATTCTTTTCCAATACTGTGTGCATAGGACATTCTTTGTTTATTTTTAGATTAATAAGTAAAAACTGATTTAGGAAAAAAACTCTTTTCAGCAGAGGCTAGTTGAAGCCCGGAGGATGCTTTGCAGTAGGTAACGTGAAATAAAGCTGAAATTTCTGCTAAGTTGATCCATCAGTGATGGATCTAAAGAAACTGTGATGGTTCTGAATTTGATCCCTAATTACACTGGATTAAATAAAAATGATTCCATAAAGGTCACTTTCATAAAAGAACTATCTGCTACAATGTAATGTGGCTCTTTATAAAAACAGGAGATAAAACTAGGTTAAGTGGAATGCTAATGGATCTACAAACTAACCTGCCATTTCAAGTCCTTGTTATTAGTACTTACATAATCAGAACATTTTCAAATTTTGAGTAGTACAGTGCTCAAGTCTTATAAACTCAATGTGGATTCTGTGCTATTAAAGTGTGTACGTAAAAGAATATAATTGACATTTCACATGATACATACATCATCTTCTAGACTACTTAACTTTACACAAAAAAGCCATTTTTATGAAAATGATCAACATTAGTTAAATGGCCTGAGAGTCTGGCCAAATATATTTAGGCTTCTTTCTCAATAAATGACAAAATGTTTGTGCTGTTGGCCATTTATACACAAGCAGACAGAAGATAGTATTAACTATTCTTCATAGTGTCCGCAGTATCTGGAAATTTAGCAAAAAAAAAAAAAAAAAAAATCACCCCCTCACAGAGAAGACACTTTCTCTTAAGTACCACTTGTCATCAAGAGCAAATTATTAGGTCTGATTCTACTTCCATAATTATATCTCACCAGACAGAGTTTTGCTTTATGCATATAAGCGACAATGTAGAAATAACCACTTTCCAGCTCGGCAACGTGAAATGTGATGTCTAATCATAAAGTTATCTCACTCAAAGATCACCTCACCCACATTTCTTCCATCAAGGGAGATATACATTGCCATTAACTTCATGCTCGCATTCCTTGCAGTGAAGTCTTACTTGCAGCAGTGTGCTGTGGGCTTTCTCCTGCTCTGGCTTTTTGTATGCCAGCTGCAGCTGGTCAATCCCATCCATTAGCCATGAGCCAGCTGCTGCTTTCACATCCCTGTCACTGCTGTCACACCCCTGTGCTCTAGAAGAGTGTTTCTCCAGTTGCTGTCGGCTACTATAATCTCTCCTCTGTCACTCAGCCCTGCTTGGTCATGTGCTCCCATATGAGCAATCTTGGGTGCTGAGACAGAAGGAACTCAGAAGATTTGGCACTGATGCAGGCTTGCTGGCAGATTCTTCAAGTGTTGTTCGAAAACCCATTGAAACTAATGGTTAAATCTCTGTCTCACTGAGTTTGAATCAGGTCCATGCACCCCTGTTGATAAATTTTCCAAGATCTGGCTCTGTGGGGAGTTAAGTATCCAACTGGTAGTTTTGAAACTCTGCTTAAATTAACCCTCTTATTCCACAGATGTATCTTATCCTTTACAACTCTATAGGGCTTTGCACTGAGCAAGGGATCTAACAGGCTGAAATGTGCCCAGACCCTCACCTTTGCCTGGCTACTAATTTCCACAAGAATCTGCCCAGCAATTAAAGGTCAGACCTGAACTAAGTGAGAGGATCATGGAGAAGAAAAGTAGTTGCAGGTTAGGTCATGCTGATGCCCCACTGGATGGAAGAATAATTGTCATCAATAGCAAGGGCTTCTCCTGTCACAGGACTAATACCTCTTTCCTTTAGTAGATGGACTATAACATGTTGCTGCAAATGAAGTAATTCAGCAGGCTCAGGTGAACAGAATTTGGTCCATTTTCAATGTTTGGCAATACTTTTTTTTTTTTTACTTCTTAAATGCTAGGCATGTAGTCGTATTTTGGTTAATTAGTTCCATATGTTTGGTCTTGCTTCAGCTTTCCCTTTACCAGTGGTTGTTTCACTTTCTCCTTCCTAAACTTTTTATTTTAATCTTACATATGATCCCTCTTTGCCTGTCTGTGTTTCCTATCCACATGCTAATCAGTCTGCCAGGCCATTCTCCCCAGGGCCAACATGCTTTTAGCTGCACTCCACAACCTCTGCCCTGTGTCTTTCTCAGTATTGCTCAGATGTCTTGCTTTGACTCTGTGTTGCACAGTCTTCAAGAAACCTGTTTGACTATGGAGAAAAAGGCATGCAATGAGGCATCAATAAAGGGACAAAGATCAGGTACCTTGAGGAGGTAGAACGTCAATAAAAGAGGAGGATAAAGCAGCATGATTCACAACTCTGGAGAATGCTAAGCAGGCATGAAATATTTGTAAGGTAAATAATGGTCTAAGATCAAAAAAGAAAACAAAAACAGATGATGCATAGTATCAAACAGAATTTAAATAAATTGTTAGCAGGAAAATCTTTCTTGAATCGTAAGATACAGAACAGTGTGCAATTAAAAATGTGTGTTTGATCATCTCATATGACTACTTTAATAATGTTTTGCCAATTTTGGTGATATTGAGGCCAGAGGAACTAGTATCCTGGGCTGAACAAGATTTAAATAACAAATGTGCTGAGGTCAGTAAATAAAAAAATAAATCTTTAATTTACTTTAGTGGAACTATTAAATTGCCTATTCTTGGAGCTGAAAAAGCAATTTTTAACTTGATATCTGCCATTTTATCTTCCTTGTCATTGTACTCTTGCATGGTATTGTAAACATGAGAACCAGAGCTCTGCATAATGCCTCTGCTGGGGAAATCTTTGAGTCCTTTTGTAGCCAGGCATGCTTTTGAGCAGTCAGGTTCAATCTATCCTATGTGACTGTTAAGAAATATTGCATAAAAGCTTGTCCACTGGGCATCTTTGCCTTGGGCTTCATTGGGTGCAAATTAGAGTAGCTCATTTTAGTGTACAGCTAGACTTTTAGTGTTCAGTTGAATAACTTTTGTCAGAAATATATGGTGATTGTTTAAAAACAGAGGTACATAGAATATTTTTTCCCTCTCTTTTAGTCTTCTAGATTACTTGTTCTGCAATAGTAGAGCAAGTAGAAAGGCCAGTAGAAAAGCAAGTAGAACTTGTAGAAAGGCCAAAGATCTTTCCATATGTAATTGTTATATGCCAACATTAATTCAGAGGTGTATCAACCATATTTTACCGAAGCGATGCTCCTCATTATTATTAAAGCATTGAATTGAAGTCTTATGTACCAATTGTAGGAATTGCTTTTCTGTATAGTAAATTCTTTACAAATATCAGTAACAATTTAACTTTAGGGTTTAGCTAGCATGTCATGGGTGAAAGAAAAAAGTAACTAAAAGAATGTACTCATGTTTATTCTATAAAGTCAAATAAGTGATTTAGTGATTGTTAGGACAATCACTATATATCACTGCAGACTGTTTTCAGCAAGCATCTGAAAATGAATCTGTAGTCCTGTTTAACATATCCAGGACTGCCAGAGCACTTCCCTCACATAAATCAATTCTGCTCATACCTTAACTGCTGTGAAATGTAAGTCTTGATTCTCAGATTGCCAAATACCTTATTTTAGGGAGGAAAAACCAAATACTGTGGAGAAGGTGTTCCACAACAACAGCACAAAACCTCTGGTTTGTAAAGCCCTTAGAATTAATAAGTCTTCCTTCACTAGTTCGTTCTATGTATTTTGCGGTGTACTTGGTGCTGATGGCACTTAAGAAAAAGGTGATGATAGGTCCTCAGTGAGTCATGGGTATATTTTTATGAGGCTTTTGATTATGTTTATGTAATTAAAAAATAAATAAAAATAGCTTAAGTATAGATAAGCAACAATGGAACTCTTGCAACAGAAGATACGAGACTTCAAATTCCAGTCTTGGGTCCTGCTTTTATAACATTACTACATTTTTTTGGGGTTGTTTTCTTGCATATTCACTGTATACCACAGGCCTTGTCCCAGCTGAGTGTGTCAGGGAGCAGAGGCTGGAAAGCAGCTAATTTCCTCCCCTGTCCCCCAAACTCCATGGTGTGAGTTGCTTTCTGAATAAAAATCTGTTGGAAGTCTCTGGGTATAATAGTTGTACAATACTCAGTGGCAGCCAATAATCTGTTAGTTTTAATACTGTTTCTGTAACTGTAACGGAGTATCTGTTTCTCAGTTTCTGTTACACTTGAGCAAGGTACATTATGCATAAAATTAAGCATGATTAAATGATAATTGTGGTCTTTTTGCAAAGTAATTCCATGGTTGTTTATGCTTTGCAGAAAATAGATGACATTTATTTTGCATGTGTCAAGGAAAAACTCAAAATGTTAAAGAAGTTGCTAAGGAATAATTGCCATAAATTTACAAAGGAATTACTTTGTTATGTATGCCTGGGATTGAATAAGGTACTACACAAATTTCTACCAAGATGCAATTTTATTTACAAAAAGGCATTATTTCTGTATTATTCCTGGAAAAAAAAACAAAAACAAAAAAAAAAAACACAACTCACATCAAGTGGAAAGATCTGTCTTTTCTTATGGCAGTATGTTATTAAAGTGTGCTACCATGTTCTTTTTATTTACAGAAATACTCTTTTGTCAGCACTACAAAAGACCATTTCTACACCTAATTCCAGAAGACATGCAAAGCATACACTGAGGCTATTTTGCTTTGATATCTCTTTTGAATGAATACGGGGGTAATACTGCAAGTGAATACTGCAAGGGTCAACCTCTGTACTAAACTTTGACATTTTATATGTTAGAAAAAATAGCCTTAAATATTGGCTGCTTTAATTTTTTAGATTTGATCAAGGGTGCATCTGTGAAGCAAATCCAGTTGTCCCCACTCACTGCTACTTGTTTTACGTCCCATATTCCAGTGCAGTCGTGGATCAAACATAATGGATTCAAATTAACTTCAAATGAAGTTAAACTGAAATAAGTGCTCCAGGAGTGCACCTAATTTTCTCCAACAAGAAGGTCCGAGATACAGGCCTAAGCTGAACTAAAACCTCAAAACATGTTTTGTGAAGGTGTCGAGTACTTGTCACCATCTTTCTGGCTCTACAGATCTACTTCTTTTGCCTGCTACTATTTCCTAAATAAAGTATACCCTACATAGCATTTTGGGCCAAATCCTGGATGATGTCAAAACCAGGTCTGAAAGTCTTCCTGGTGTGGAGGTTATAGAGTCCTGTTTTCATGCTTCACTTTTTTTTTTTTTTTTTTTTTTTTTTTTTTTTTTTTTTTGGAAGCTTCTGTGTTTCTCCCTTGATGTGATGTTTGGAACATGACTGTATATAGAGTTTTCAAAAATCTTGTTCCTCTCTGGAATATATTTCAAATTAAACCATATTTCTTCTAAATCTGAAGGAAATAGTCACAAGAATAATCTTGGAAACTGAATTTCTCTGAAATGATTTGGACACATATCATTGTCCCTGTTTACTTAGGGACATGGTTTAGCGGGTAGTGTTGGTGGTCGGGGAACAGTTGGACTAGCTATCTTGAAGGTTTTTTCCAATCTTAATCATTCTATGAGATTTATATTTTGTTTAGAATAGAATTTTGTGCAAATAAAAGAACAGAAGGCTTATGGCCTTTCCTTTCTAGTACTTTTGTCTAGTAAGTAGTGCTTTTTTTCTTAGAGTTGTCTCCTTGGGAGAAACGTCAAATAAGTTACAGAAACCAAGATAAGTATGTCAGGTGTATCCCAAGACAAATGCTATTAAATACAGAAGGTCTCTGGATGGGAGACATGCTGTGTATATCCTGCAACAACTGAGTAAAAAAAAATACCGCTCAGGTGCCTATTAATCCATACTACATTAATTATGATAATGAAAAACTAATCATAGCCTATTTGCCTAAAAATAATGCAAGTGAATGGGAGAATTTTTCAGGGCTGGCTGGTGGCCCCAATTCAGCTTTGAAAGTCTGCTGGAGGTACCAAGCAGAAATGAGCAGTGACTGGAGGCACAAACAAATCCTTTTTCTTTTTTTTTTTTTTCCCCCCTACTTTCAAAGGCAATGAAAAAAAAAGTCAGCATTCTCTTGATAACTAATTAAAGATTATGTCAGTCTTATGGAGCATTTATGTAAGCTTTTGTTCATTTCTGGCGTTGTGTGACATTTATGGCTTCTTCAGATATCCTTACAAATGTGTTTATCAGAAGAAAAATTACATTATTGGACAATGTGCTTTTATCTGGAATATTAAAAGTTTTAAATCTCCATTGAAGCACGTGTCTACAGCTTTAGACAAGACTAGCAATCTTTTAATGATTAAGAGAGATTTCTGTGTTGTTTTTGACTACCATGGTAGCAAATTATATCTGCAAATGACAGAGTCAAGTGTATCTCAGCCAGAACAGAAGGCATGATAAATCTGGGATGCCCTTGTTGGTTTGCATTTCCATTTTTCTGTTTATCATAGCAAATTACAGTCCTGCAGAGACTAGTTTGGATCTAAAGCTTAACCTACATTCCCTTAACATCTGCTCCTAAGGAGGAAAAGCATATGAATTTGTACATGCTGATTCATTTTCAAAGGGAGACACTTCCTATGAAAAACATTTCTGCTAGTTCTCTGAAACATACTCTAAACACTATCCAAGGGACAAGAATGAATAAAATAAACCAGGCTGAGATCAAAATAAAAATAGGAATTGGGTCAGGGATTTTCACGGGATTTTTTTTTTCCCCACCCCAAAGCCAGTGCAGGTAAACAAACAAAAGGATAAGCTGATGCACAAAACAGAAATGAAGAAGTTTATGAAAATAAAACTCAAAGGGAATAAAATGAATTGAGGAGCACAGCACTGTCATGTGACAATCAAAAATAATATGAAAGAACAATGTTGAGGTGCAAATTCTGAGAGATAAAGCAGCTCTTTAGGAAAAGAGAGACTATTAAGTCATAGTGGAAAGAAATCAAACTGAGGGCAGCAAAGAATGATCCTTGACTTAAGTCAGTATGAAAATAATACTGCTATACTTCATGTAGGTAAAAACAAGACTAGATAGGTTTGTGAAGAGGCACATTTTTCAAAGAAGTGAAAGCATTATCGCAGTTCATCAGCCAGGGACAATTTCAATTCTTATACTGTAGGGTATCACAGCATTAATGCAGTTGTGCAGAATCTAGCCTGGAAATTACATAGGCACTAATAATAAATGTAGAAGCTGTTTCTTCTTTATTGTTGTGGGTTATATCTTCCTTGTCACCAGCATGTAGAAACAAATGGCAAATATTTGTACACTGATTTTTTTTTTTTAACCTTTGTCCGATGTTGTCTTACACAAGGGATATCACCTTGCATCACTGGGAGAGAGTGTGTTTTCTTTCTGTTTTAAGTAGGAATAAAATCTCTGTTTTTAAGAAATGCAGTTTCTTTCACATCTGCTGCCTTTATAGTTGAGTTTCTGGTAGCTGGAAGCATTCGATCCTCGCGTTGCAGCTGGAGATAGAGACTGTGTTCAAAGTTGCTTTCTTTCTTTTGAATGTGAAAGAGAAATTATATCTCTTTCCAAAATGAGGGATGGAAGCCAGGCTGAAGAAGGGGTTACATTACTGTTTCTGTAAGTATCACTTTGTTAAGAGCCTCCAGATGGAGCACAGCAGTGTTGAGGCACTGAAAACACTATGCTCACAGACATGTAGATAATATAGTTCAGTATCCAAGACATCTGTTAATGTGCGTTACTTCTAAGGTTTCGAAGATATTTGGAAGGAAAATGCTAAATGGTAGAGGAAAGGTGGAAGGAGTCTGATACCACCAAGAAAATGTATATATAAATTTAATGGAGCAGGAGAAAAGCAAATGGCTTGATCTAAATGTGTTTTACTGTGAAGCATTATGTAATGTACTCTCCTTTTCCACTGAATTTTCCAGATGTGAAAATGAATACATTCTACAGTATATTGTAGAATGTAATTCCTACCTTGTAGGAATTAATAGGTTTGAATTCAGATGTTTTTTTGGAAGTTCTTAAGGACTTAATCAGGTTGGTCTGAATTCAGTGTTAACTATTTTGGGAGGAACGTTGGGTACTTGACTTCCTGAGATCTCTTGAGCCAGAATGATTCTGTCACTCTAAAACTGAAATCACTTTATGGAAAGGAAAACTACATTTGTAAAAAAACCTAACCATCTCTGTTTTAAATGCTGGGACTGTTTGCTTGAATTCACTGGCTCTTTACCAATGAAACTGCATTAAATATCTCGTTGCAAAACTAATAGAGCAAAATGGATAACTTGGCATTTTTTCCAAATTTTTGCCTTGGATTCAGGTCAAGGGAAGAATGATTAATTTTTAAAATTAATCATTAATTTTTGGCACAGTGACTCACTTTTATTGTACTTATATTTGAAAAAGCCTTCAGCTGGAAGCTAGGTATAGCCTAATTGTACAAATAGAACTATGGAAATATATTTTGCATAGCTGTAAATTGTTGTAGTTCCATTGAAGTAAGTGTACCTCAGCACTAAGACGCATAGCTTCATGAATATATATATGTCCAGGCAGCACAGGTCTATGAAGACAGCAACCTTTTCTGTCTGCTGGACTATTCCAGTTCCTTAAAGTCAACTGATGATTTTGGCTATGTAGCTGACTTGCCTTGGTTGTTGACTTAGGCAGAACAGCACTGTTTGTTGTTAGCAGCCAGAGACATTATCCTTGTTAGCAGCTGGAGACATTATCTTAATTGAAGTGAATTTTTCATTTGCTTCCTATCCATTTCAAGTATCTGGTTATCAATATTTTTATTGGCAAGTTACTTTATTTACTATCAATGTGTATATTACTTCACCTTGCTTCTGAAGGTCTTATTCAATGCCTTTTGGTAAGGTTAAACTTTCATTTAAGTATGTGTAATTTCTCTTAAGGAATTGATAGTATCAGTAAGGTTGAAAAAGACCTCTAAGATCATCTAGCCGAACCATCCACCTATCACTAATATTGCCCACTAAACCATGTCCCTAAGTACCACATCTACACTTTTCTTAAACATCTCCAGAGATGGTGACTCCACCACTTTCTCAGGCAGCCTGTTTTAATGCCTAACCACTCTTTCTGAGAAGAATTTTTTCCTAATATTCAACCTGAAACTTCTAGGACAAAGTTAGCTTTTATTAGAGGGTGGTATCCTTATTTTTCTATGTAACCTTGAGCAAATTTGTGAGCTACTTTCTTCCCTGGTGAAATGAGGATATAGAAACTTTATTTATGAAAGTAATTCAGGCTTCCAGCTGAAAATCACATAAGAAACAGGCACAGTTAGTTATCAGAATTCATGCAGAAGAATACACTCCATCTGTGGATCTTTATGCTGTATCAGGACAGTTTAATGATGTCATTCATTTCTCTAAAATGTAAGTCAGCTACTGTTTAGACCTTTCACAAATAATCCATATGCATATCTTAAAACTTCAGACAATTAGTTAACATGTTTGTTTTTCTGATCAGAAAACCTTACCAAAATAGAATTGAACATGAATACTTTGTGACCCTATTGTGATACAAAAATCATGGCATCTGGGCAGACTATAGTGAATGATTTGAGGTGATATATTTTCTTTTTCAGTTTTCATTTCTTCCTTGAAAATATACCCAGTAAATTATTTTATTTTCTCTAATATCCCCGCCCCCTCTTTTTTTTCTTTTGTTCAAGCAACATAAATCCAATTTTTATATGGTTATTTTTCATGACGTTTAGTTATTGCTACAATATAACACCCTGGAAGTTTAGGTATTATATACATCTCTGCCTAGTATGATACTGTATTGGATGCCTAGTGAATTTATCCTGGCAGCTGCAAGTGGTTTAGTTATTTGTCAGACCTCTCTCTATTTCAACAAAAGAAATAATGAGCATGAAGATTCCTTCATAGGCCGTGAATTTATTTGTTCAGAAAACTGTTTTTTATAGTGAAATTAGTGGAATATTAAAGGTCTCTCTGACTTTATGGCATATCAGTTGAATGAGCTAGTGTGACTTTATTAAGTACATTTTGATATTTTGCAGGCAATTTTATGTCCTAGCTCAAAGAAGGTAGGGTGCCTGTTCCTTACAGCAAGCATGAAAAATAATATAATTTTACAAGAAGTTATTTTAGGGTCAGCTTTTAGAAAACTAAATTAACTGGCAGTTGCAGTTCCCAACAGATGGCTGATAAAGTGACTAATATTACAAGATCTGTTGTAAAGATTCTGTTCATGTTTCCACTGGTTTGCAGATGTTCTGTGAAACAGAACAGTTTCACTTAAAACAACAGTATTAATCAAAATTGTAAAGTCTGATATTTTTAAGCATTATGTCTGAAATGTCTCCTCTTTTCAGTACTATACAATATCAACCAAACGTAAAGCATTCTGGTTCCATTCTCCCTCCTCACTAAACACCTCTATTATCTCTATTATACCTTGACTTTCTACTGCCTCTGTTGTGTTCTCCAGCAAGTCTGCCTTTGGACACACTGTCCTTTTCTCCTGTGCTTGCTGACTGATTGGTCTCTTTGGTAATACTTCACTTTTCCCTCACAGTCTTACGGCTGACCTTCTCTTCCACATCTTCTGATGGGAATCTTGTTGCACCACAAGTTTAATCAAGCTGATGTGGGCAACCGAGTTTTCTCTAGAAATATTGCCACCTCCTCTTTTTCTCCCTATGTCCAGCGTTACAAGCTATCATTTGAGTAGGTATTGATTCCTTCCATCCCTTTTATATTATCTGCAAATTGTCCTGCACCTCAGTCTCTTTATATTTTTCTTGTCCTTTTAGGAAACTCTTCTATTAATTATGCCCATTTTGGTTCATTTTTAAGGTCTAATCCTTGATTTTATTATAAAGTGTATTTTATTTTAAATGCATATATAGAAATACATTATTAAAGAGTAGGCTGCATTGTTAATTGTTCAGTTTCTCCAAAATCCAGTCCTTCTACCTCTGATTCTGTTTTCCTACCAGTGTTTCAAGGTCTCATGTGTGCCTTTCAGGCCTTCTCTCTATGCATTTATTTCACCCTTTTCCCATTGAAACAGCTCTAAGGTCTTTGTGCATTTTTTCTTTTGTTTTCTTACTTAAAGTTACTAATGTTTACCGTTTAAATAGACAAAAGTAGATGAAGCTTTTCTGTTTTGTACAGAGATGTACAAAATTACATTTTTTGGAATATTGGCATGGTGCTAACTTAGGTAAAATTAGAGAGAAAAGCATTGACAAAAATCTCTTTCATTTTCGTAGTAGTAAGCCTAGAACTTCTTGACTGTAAATAAGGACCTTGAATATGCACAGTAGCGTCCTTTCTTGTTCACACAATACACTTTAATTTGAAGGGAAGGCCTGAAAATCATGGTCTGAAGTGATGGTGGTGGAATAATATACAGTGAAAAGTGTTCAAATATTGGATGAAAGCAGGTGTGAAATAAAATTTTAAAGGGTTATCAGGGAATTGGGCTGACAAATCAGGACAGTACCTTTGAGTTTGTTTACATAGACCATTCCAGGAATATCATATAAATAATGGTAAAGTCATGAGCATGCTTGAAAAATATGCTTTAAAAGTCTTTTGTGGCCAAGTGTGAAATTCATTGTAGCTTAGTATTTTGTTTACTCACTGAACATTTTGTTTCTCATATTTTCATAAACTGCAACACAAACCGGTGCTCTGAGCTTTCAGTAATTTAATTATTTTACATATCTGTCGTCATCCTTACTTTCTGGGTGTTAAACATCAAGTTCATACTAGTTCTTCTTTTCTATTTAAATAGTCCCTCCATGAAATAGGCTTAATTATATGTATTCAAAAATCTTGTTGACTTCAGCAAAACTATTTTTAAGTTGAAAATCAATGTGTGTATATCTGGATTAGATGGTTAGTATGTGTTAAAGACACTTCCTGTTCAGTGTTAGAAGTATGAAGAATTCCAACCAGAGAAGTTTGTTTAGCTTTTGTTCATAGGAATAGAAAAAGTTATAACTTAAGAATAAACAAGGAGGAATAGAAAAAGTTATAACTTAAGAATAAACAAGGTTAGCACTGACAAAAAAAAAAAAAAAAAAAAAAAGGCAAACATATTGTCTCTCTTTTGAGAGCCAAATCATGCTGCTTTCTTCATACTGAAGATTGTTTGAAAGTAGAATCTTAAAGGTAAATTGTGATGTCCCATCTGTTTTGCTTACTCGTTTTAATTTTAAACAGCTTAATAGAAGTTGTTTTTCTTTTTTTTTTCAGTGTTTTCTTGAACCATTTCATCTGTTCTGACCAACATCTGCTGTTTCATTTTAAATCATAATACCCCAAACTTAACAGGCCTATCATTTCACTTATGCTAAATATTCTCAGTTGTTTTTGTTTGTCAGCAGAACCACATCTACAGAATCACGTTGAAGAATTTGATTTCTCTTGCATCCTTATGTGAAAATAAAGATGTTTAAAGTCTGATAATCTATAAAAATGTTATTTGATATAGATGTGAACTCAAACATAAAATCTCTTGCTGTCTCTAAGAGTAACTGTCTACAGATACTGTAAAGGTAGGGCACCGCTGGCAGCAGGCAAAAGAGCAAAACCACTTCAATTGCATTATTACTTTTAGTTTTGCATACAGTAGCTTTGGGTAAAAGCTGAGTGCTTCCTCAGGCTTTGAGAGTTGAAGGGAGATTTTGAGAGTTTCAGAAAATAACTGGGAATTCATGTTGTGGAGAGCTGTGTATTCTAAGCAATTTTCAGTATTAGATGTTCTGACAGCATGAATTGAGGGCTCTTCCCGTTCTCAACATTTTGAGCACTGCCCCAGCCTTACAGAGAATGGATTTTTGGAAGCCAAATATAGTATCTCAAGTTATATGGCCATGTACTCATATATATAATACCTCTAAAACTGAATGAGTATTTTTGTTCTTAAAGAAATTTGGCACAGTTCACAACTGGAGTTCTATCTGTTTTTCTATTTTGAGTTTGTATTCATAATGAGTTCTTAAAACTAAAGCAAGCAGTCTGCTATTGTCTGATCACCTTCAAAACTGTAATATTTAATAGGTTGTCAAATGACTTGGGGAGGCTCTGATTTTTGGCAGTTCCTACTACTTACCCACGGTGGGCTATTAAATTAAAGGCTAAGGCAAGTAAATTGCCTCTCAGTTTTTCTTCTGCCACGTATTTAATATGTACAATATTTGCATTTTTGCAATAAAACATTTTTCACAATATTCACTTAGGTTTAATGATTTATAACAGAGACTTAACTCATGTATGCTCAAAACAAAATTCCTCACAGCACAGAGGAAAATGAGTGGAAATTCACCTAACTTTTCACTGCTAGATAAAAGTGACATCTGTGAAAATCACTTCTTATATGAGGTAGAGCTTTTGAGATCTGAAAGAGATTGAGAAATGAAGGAGAATGAAAGCTGCTCAGATGAAAAGCACTGAAAGAGAAAAGAAAGCAGAGAATGTAAATAATAGTAATCATGTGATTGAAATCAGCAAAGAAGAAAGGGTGCCTATAATAATTCATTCAGGATTAATTGTAGATATGGTAGAGGTGGACAATACTAGAGTATTGTTTTTGCAGCATGTCTGTAACCTGTCAGCAAAGTAGAGAAATTACTTTGCCAGTTGGAAGGAGGTCCTGTGAAAGTGTCTGAAAAATTTCACCTGGCCTTAGGAGAGGAATGAGCTGCAGGTTCAACCTCCCTGTGCCAGAATACCAGGAAGGAACCTTGCTTTGTTATAATTTATTTTGAAGTGGAGGAAGCTTGATGTTGCAAGATGCAGAGTATACCTTCCTGGACCAGCTACCCTCTGCCCATGGGGAAAGGACATCAAGACCTGGTGACTTTATTAATGAGGGGAAGCAAGTGAGTGCATGTAAACATCATGTTGGGTAAGAGCTCTAATCTTCCTGGTTCCAAGGAAACAGCAGATCCACTCATCCCAAGCACCAAATGATAAGGTGAGGGAAAATGGCCTCAAGTTGTGCCAGGCGAGTTTTAGTTTGGATATTAGGAGAAATTTCTTTACTGAAAGGGTTGTGTGGCTTTGGAGTAGACTGCCCAGGGAAGTGGTTGAATCACCATCCCTGCAGGTCTTCAAGAAATGTATGGATGTAGAACTCAATAGCGTGGTTGAGTGGTGGAATTGTCAGTACTAGGTTAAAGGTTGGAGTAGATGATCTCAGAGATGTTTTCCAACCTTAATGGTTCTATGGTCATACACTTTCCCTGCTGTGATTAAAAACCTGATAAGTTTCACTTCCTAATAAAAAGGAAATGTTTTCAGCATGTGGGTGCCCTGAAACATACTGGTCTAGACACCCTGGGACATACTGCCCTGGGAAGTCTGATAATTAATAACAGAAAACACAGGGAAAAGTCTAAGATAACTGGAGTTTATTTGTTTAGCTCTGCACATATGAATTTGAAAGGGATGTGGAACAGTGGAGAATTGCTGGGGAAAACATGTGAAGAATTTAAATGGAGAAAGTAACAATTGAATATAACTCTTCTGGTAATAGGGGAAAAGTTGCTTGCAGTTCACATCTTTGTGTTTGACAGGTCATGTTACCCAGGAGAAGCTTTTTGCTTCAGAGTATCCGTGGGTGGAATCATGTGGTTTAGAAGTTGCTGCTGTAATCTTCTCCTCATCTCTTCCTGTGGCAGGTTTTAGGATATTCTTGGAAATAGAATAAATTAATGCTCTTCTATCAAAGTAATTCTTTCAACTTTGGAGAATTTAAGATAGGTTTGTGGAAAAAGTAAACAAGGCAAAGCTCAAGGAAAGGCTAAGATTTATGCTGCAAAAACACTCTGTGAGAGCAAACGAAAAGCAGGAGAAAGCAACAACGTGCTGTTCTTATGAGTCACTGGAGGGACTGAATAGTTAATGAAATAGAAGTAGAGGTTTCTGGTGTATTAATTAATAAATATTGTTAGTCAATCTGCTGAGAAAACACTGATTTTCTGTGGTGGCTAACAATTTATATAAGAATCTGAAACCTTTAACCTTTATTAAAAAAAAAAAAAAAAGCCTTTTTCTCACTGCTGTTATTTTTTGAGCTTTGTTGTATGCAAAAAGGAGAAAACGGCTGAACAACACGCACAAGACATTGCATTAATAAATGTATATAGTGAGCATTTGAAATAGATTAATGAGGAATGTACTGTGTGCAAATAACATTTCACAAAGGGCTTGATGTTCAGGTTTGACCTTGTCTGTCTTTGTTCCTTTAGAGTATAACACCCATATGGGTTTGAGCAATGAGTAGAAATGCTGCTGCTGTCTTGTTCTTGCTGCCTGAGATTTGTTGCTAATGGCTTGACTCATTAGAATCCACTCCTACAGAGATGGACTCGGAAAGTCTGCAAAATAAAATAGGCCTGCCAACAGCTACCCAGGTGTAAATAGATCAAAATACTAAGTAGCAACTTGCAGCTACTGTTTATTTTACCCACCAAGGTCTGTTAAAGCTGATTTTTCAATCTGCTGAAGTCACTTAAACTTACCTGCTTACATCAAAGGATCTGTCTTATTCCCCAGTACTTGTTGTCATTACAAAGCTTTACATTTCTTAATAATTGAATGATGCTGTATGCTCTTTATTCTCTATTTTGTATTAAACAAGGGATATTTCATGTATCATTAGCACAACTTTTTAACATTTGTTCCATAAAGTATATAGTACTGAAAATTACCTTGCACAGTTTTGTCATTTGTCTGCTCTATATGTTTTTTTTGTTGTTTGTCCACAAGAGTTGGATTAACCCAAGATGGAATATAAACTAGAAAAAGAGAATTCTTTTATTTTCATAATATGAAATGGTCACAAAAATGTAATTTGTACATTCCTGTGTGCTAGTCACTAATGTGTAGCCTAACTTTACTGATGTTCAACTGTTTGTACTGTTGTGCAGCAGCAGCAAAATTTTTTCAGGCTTCTCTAATTGTTGGTCTTCGAGGCCATCACTTTACATTATTTAGTTGCAAAACTGTTTAAATGCATTTACAGTATTTGCTATTGTATATGATTGCAGTGCAAAGGGGTCACCTGAACAGTAGGAGTTGTGATATAAATTTCAAAGAAAATGTTCACCATGATCATAAATAACAAGTTTTAACTGTGTTTACAGTGGTGATGCTTTCTGTGAAAATTTAAAAATGACAGGAACATTCAATAGACAGTAAATACTTAAAAAAAAAAAAAAAAATAATAATAATAATAATAATAATAAAAAAAAAATCACTGTTCCCATTTAAATCAATATAGGAATGTAGAACTAGTTTGTACATTAAAAATACCCTAAGTCTCTCAAAGGTTTTGTGAATACATGTATATATGACACATTCTATTCACTATAATTCATTGTATCTTTTAAAAACATAATTGGACATTCTACAGATCAGTGAAAACATTTGAAACTAGGATATATACATATATATATAGGTCACTCTGCTATTATTGTCTAACCTAAAATAGAGAGCAGTTTTTGTCAAAAATCAGATTGCTGAGTAATAAAATGTCCATAGACACAGTAAATTGAAAAGTCTTCTAATAGTAGGCCCTGTAAGAATTTATTGGAGATTTTTTCATTTTGTCAGAGCACCAGGCTTACACGTCTATCCATGCCTAGGTATGTGTATAACCAATCAAAGTGAGAAGAATTTTTTTGTAGTTATATCAACATCTGATTTATTTATAAAATTGTTAGGAAACTGGAGTTTTTTAATAATGAAAGGTGCTTATTGTTTGAACATGCAGGGCCCTTTTTTTAGGGTGATATGCTTTGAAGTAGAAGGAACATACGTTTGTCAATGTATAATCCCTCTCAAAGCTTTTCTACCCTCCTGGGTAAATAGAGGAGTTTAACAAGAATGCCTGACAATATAATTATCTGCCATTGGATAAATTTGGGTCTTTGTAAAGCAACATGAAAAGGGCTTCACAGTACAGGCAAACCAGTTATTTCTTATCTTTCTGGTGCTGCACTGTTTATCTGAAGCTGGTGTTCCTAAAGTTAAATTAAGATGGAGTATTGCAATTGCAAAAGAACATCATTGTCATGCACGTGAATGTATTATTTACCACTCATTCATCATCTGAAATCTTACTTCTGGCACTCTAATAATGGACATATTGGAAATGCCAAGCTCCCAGTAAAGCTACACAAAGTTTAATTAGTGACCATCTACTGTTGGCAGAAGAGTGGTCTGCATTAGAAGTGTGTTCTGTATTGATATATCAAAAGTAAAGAAAAAAAGAAAAAAAGATTAGTGATCTCTCAAACATGAAAAGTGAAGCTTAGGTGCTTTTTTATGTTTGTTTGGTTTTAGTCATGAGATCGTTAGCTCTGATTTGTTTTCCAATCTTGTTCTGAACTATTTATATTTATATAGCAATAGTTTATGCACAAATGTCAATTTTACCTGTTTGCAAGTGGTCTTAACAAATCCAAGAAATAAATAGTAAAAGTGAAAATTTCCCCGTTCATAGATGACATAGAACTGTAGACAGATCTAATCTGATTCACTTACATGGTAAAAATAATAAGTAGGTGGTGCATTTTCTGGTACATTTTTCTGCAAATTAGGCTCAGAATTGTCAGTCTGAGTCGCAAGTAGAAGGTGGAATAAAGCTGAGCTGCCTGCAGAGGAAGTGTTTGCATGCAGAGAAATGCTAATGTTCATTCAGGAACTTAAAACTAGATCAAGAATTAAACTAGATAAAACGTCTTGCCATTGTGTGCCTCATAAAAATAGAGTTCAGCAATTCTTGCTGTGGAGCCTCTGGAGTGCTGCAGAGTACATATGGAGTCTACTCATGACTCAGAAAACAACAACAAAACTAGTCTCCTTTGTCAGATATGGAGCTCACCCACTTATGGCGTTATAAACAAGGAATTAAATGACTGTCTTGCACCTGATATGCGGCCCCTTCTGCATTTTCTGCAATTACTCTTTAAAGAAAATTTTCAGATTATGCTCTGAAAACAATATATGCTTTAGTGCCAGTCTATTCTGGAGCCTTTAGAAAGACAGAGCTTGTCAAGTTTGTTTGCTTGACTTAAATAAGAAGGGAAAATTTGATTAACTCCCGTGACTGCAAATATGCTGTTAGGGAGTCAGTGGCGGAAGACTCCTTGTAAAGTTCACAAAAAATTGTTTAGCTTTTATTTATCTTGTAAAGTAATTCAGAAAACTAGGGAGGAAAAACTGCATAAAAATTAATTCATGGAAAAGACTTCACTAAGAGAGTGAACTGACTGGAGAATACAATTACATTTTCTGGTCAGAATATTGAGGGTGAAGAAACCAAAACTGAAAAGGAAGTACTTGACAGTCAATGAAACTTCAGCATAGAAAAGAGATACAAAAAAGAACAGCTGATATCAAGTGACAGGTAGTCCCAAATTGGGAAAAACAAAACAAAACAAACCATCTACTTAAGAGACAACAATTATTGGCAGTCACTGGAATAAGTAATCCAGTAATATGATAAAATGTCTGTAATTTAGACTCACTAAGATGTTCATAAGCTCGCTGTAAGAGTGGATGCAATAAAATTTATGGCTTATGTTCTGCAAAAGCATCACCATTTATATGATGAAATAATCCTAATTACATATTGTAAGTAAAGGCACCTTTTTCTTTTTTTCCTTTTGTTTTGGTCACATAACAGAAACCTGTGTGTTGTCTTACCAGACAAGATATCATGAGACTATACTGCAACATGTTCTCCTTTCTGAGAAATCAATGAAAATTTGTTCATGTAACAAATGTAAAAAATGGAGATGTTAAGTCATTCTTTCTATGTGAGGAAGGGTAAACGAGAGAAGTGCATTATTAACCACAAGATTAATGTTTAAAAGGAGTAAAAGATCCATAAGGTCTGTTTCTGATCAGATGGGGAATGTGGTAGTAAATGTTAGATAACTGTGAGAAGGGTGGTGTACCATTTGCAAGGATTTTGCAGCAGAAAGGAATTGGCTGTGCAGTAAAAAAGGAACATGTAGTTGATTTAACTGTGCTGCATTTCTAAAGGCTTGCAAATTAGGAGATTTTATATTGAAAACTCAAGAAACAACTCAGCAAAACATTGTTCAACCTTTAAGGATAACCTGTCATATGAATCAGGAAGGCTCTTCAGCATCTAATGTTGTCATTTTTCCTTTTGACAGTACCGAAACAGGTGGTAAATTTCCCTGACCATCTTCTTAATGGAAGCTTCCTCCTGAGCCTATGTCAAGATTGTGAGCTTACGTATTTGTCTACACATTCAATTCTAAAGCACCATACTGGGATGTTACAGACAGTTTACAATTTCAGGGAAGGATTAAGAAGATGGTCACAAAGTCACTATACTACCATCTCATATATATCCCCGTTGACTAAAGCAGTTGGAAAGTGCTGACTGTATTGAACTGAAATAATAGTAATGGGGAAGGACAGCTTGTATACTCAGTCTCAGATTCATCAGTAGTTATTTAATTTTTCATAAGAACCACCACACCAAGCCTGCACCACAAAACTTCATTCTGTTGCTGGTAGATTCATTGATCATGGTGTTCTGTTTCTGTGACAAGATAGATGCAGAAATGTGTTTTTAACCAGATTATCCCCATTAAGAATTTTTGGTTAATGTAGAAATACCTGATTAAGATATCACAAAAGAAATTATTGATATAATTGTAACTAAAGTGGGATTATTCAGGGAAAAATTTTTCCAAGAGAGTAGAAGAAAAGCATGAACATCTTATCTGCACTATTTGGAGAATTATGTGCTAAGAGAACAAGTGCCAAGTTACTTTCTTCTCAAACTTCTTAAGGAGATTTTATTTCTGATCTTCAGTCAAAATCACATGAATTAAAGATCATTGAAGTTTAGAGATGTGAAGTGAAACTGTATTACCAAGAACTTCAGTGGTAAATATTACCAGTATTCAAAGAATTACATGCATTTGAAGAAATTTTTGTGGTACATTTAATGGTGCGATTTTTCCATATTTATTTCTGTATATGAAGATTTTAACCTAAATAGATCAGAATAGATTGTGATTGTGCTGTAACAGCACTATCCATTCCTTTCCCACTGTCAAGGAAACATATAAAATAAAAATACCAATTTATCTGGTTACCCTAAAAGAATACAAGCTTTGGCTTTCTTTTCTTGACAGAAACATAGGTACTTCGAATCTATAATTTCACAAAGGGTTCTTCTGATGTAGTAGGATTCTGTTTGTACTTTCAGCCTTTCCTTACATTTCAGTTACTGTCTGAAATGTAAGGAAAGGATAAGAACAAACAACACGGGGAAGTATATTTCCTTAGGATTAATTCTCATTCTTAATCAGACTGTACTAATCTAAAAGTCGAGACCTAAAGTAGCTTGTGTCCAGCTCATGCACTGGGGAAGAGGGATTATGGCAGCGTGGGTCTGGAACCAGTGGCACACACAGCACTCCTGGGGCCTCTGAACACTCTTGGCCTCAGTGCTCCTTTAACAAGCTGCTTCTTTCCCTTGAATCACAGCTGGTATGACTGAACAAGACCTGAATCTGTGTTCATTAGTTAGTAACTGCCTTAACCATATTGCCACAGCACCTTGCATTAATGTAAGCAATGTATGTGTGTGTTTTTCCCCTCTTCTTTTTTTCCCCAGACATCGGTGGGATTTTAAAACATAAAATCCATTTGCACAGGTAGTAAGTAACTGGGGGCTGTGCAAATGGATGTCTTAATCATCTTTAACTTCATTTTCACATTTTCTGTTTTCATACTTGCCCCTCTCCTGATTTTGTTATAAAAATGCAAATAATTCCTTGGGAAAAAGAAGTAGTAAACAGTATCTAGTATCCCTTCTGTACCGAGTACCCCAGGTGGTAGTGTATTTTCATAATGGCCTGTTCAGGTTTCATATCCATAAACAGATCTTTAAATTACCAAACAAAAGCTCATTTCACAATTTACTATGAAGACTATGAACACCCACATTCTGATCTGACATTGGTAGGGATATCTTTTCTTTAGGTCTCTTAGCAGCAACAGAGTTGCAAATAATACATGCCAAAAAGAGAAAAAGAGAAGAAAACACATACGCAAACAACACAGTTACTATGGTAATCATTGTTTTAATGGAACCACTTGAATGATATTTATCCTTGACGTTTTGAAGGGGAAGTTCAGGCAATTGTGTAGAAGGCAATACAAATGTATACATTCATTCTTACTTCAAGGAATAAGTTTTGCTTTGATTTTTTTTAACCATGTACTACCATGAACTGAAATCCTTTATTTATTTTTTTTTTCCCCAGAATTTATTTACTCATCCATGATGCTTTTAAAATTAAACATGAAATTCATCTTCAACCATATGGAATTCCTGTCATTGCCCAAATCTGTACTGCAGATAATGACAAAACAAACAAAAATACCAACAAAAATCCCTACCTATGAAGTAGAGAAGACAATTTATCCAGCTCTGATTTTCATTTAATGCTTCTGTAATAGGATATAAATTTAACAAAAAGTTGTTTTTTTTTTTTTAAACTGGTTATAAATCATCTCAGAAGTTCACACCACTTAACCCATCCAAATCAGTATTAAGTTTCACTTAGCGCATCTGCAATGAACAGTATCTGTATTTTATAAATGTTTACAGACTCTTCTCTGAGAGCTCCCTGCCGAAAAGCAATAAATGCTGATGCAGGCAGATGCTGCAGTATCAACTACTTCATATATCAGAAGTCAGAATCAATTCCTGCAGACCTGGACAACTGCTTTAGCAATTACTGTGATTACTATAGCCATGCAGTAGTAATTGCAAGAATTTAATACATCACAGCATTGAAGCTTCATGTGTGAGAAGCAGAAAAACATGCAGAATAGGAAATATTCTTTGTCTTTTCATAGCATACTTCCTATGCTATGGTTTAGTGGTGTGGGCAAGGAAAGTGTTTGCAGCACTTAAAAAGGTTGGGGCAAAGAAAGCTCTCATTGGAATAATTAGCCCAGAGAGGGACCAAACCAGGAGAGCAGTGGGGTGACTGTGAAGAGTTATAAAATGAGAATACCAGATTGATCAAAAAAGATATTGATATGTGGCAAAAAGGTTGAAAAAATCCACAAAAAATCCACCACTGCTTAACTGCCATAAACCCAGGAATATGTCTAGGTACTGAAGTTGTTGGTACTTTGTCCACTTCCTCCTGAGAGCTATTTCAAATAGTGGAGGAAGTAAGGCTCCTCTGCAAGACGAGTGAAATCAATAGGGAATAAAAGGGAAGTTGATCAGATAAACATGATTAATTTATTTCTTGGAATTATTGGGAGAAAAATCTTTATATACATTGTGTTCAGATTTGTAGTAGTAACTGGTTCTCTTTAGAGGAAACATTTTGAAAATATTTTCTGTATAAGGGATAGAAAATCAGGACTTGAAAAACTCTTTGAACAATCCTCTTTCTCTAAATTCCTGCTGAGAACAATCAAAAGACAGTTCGTTCCATTGCATCTTTTTTAAGACCATAATTGTACTAGGTATTAAAAACAAATGCCATTACAAATTTGCTTCAATTTTGTTTTTACTTTAAAAAAAATTAATCATGTTGACAGTGGCAAAGATTTGCTTGAATGCTTTTTGAGTTATACAATATGAGGTTTGACTTCCAATAAAAAATTTTCAAAGGGGAGAAAATTTATTTAAAAAAAAAAAAGTCTTGAACACCACTGCTTCCATTTAAAGCATGAGTTAAAAAACATCAGAGCAGACAAAAAGTAATAATTTTCTATCTAAATCTGTAACAGTAGTTAACCTCTGGATGCTGAAAACTTTGGGCACTATTTTTATTTCATTTTATGTTTGTGCAGTGATTTGATATAATAGTTTGGGAGATTCATAGGTTATTAATAGCCAAATAAATATAATCATTTAATGAAATCTCGAAACAAAACAAAAAAAAAAAGACCACAACCAAAAGCCATAACCCACACTGCTGCATGTTTTCTCACACTGAAAACCAAGTAATTTTTAATATGTTCATCACTGCTTAATGTTGTCTACTAAAATTTAGAAGTAGACTGATAACACTGTAGTTTAGACTTGAGATGATCCTGCTCTCAGTAAACAAAACTCTCGGAGCACATGAACATTGGCACTGTGAAGGGGGCCCTCAGCAGTGTGGTTTCTTTGAAGAGAGAAAGCAAAGGCCAGAGTGTCATGGTGGAGGCTCGGTCCCAGTGAGGATAAGAAGCCTGTTTCCTCTTACAGCACCTGTTCTTTCTGCCTGATGTTACGCTCCCTATTTCCAACTCTTTCTTTTAAAAGAACTGTTTGTTTGTTTGTGTAATTCTTCTGCCTGGGGGAGACATAGAGAAGGGAAAGGAAGCCTATTCAGAAATTTAAAAGTGGTTACTGTTTTTTTTTTTTAACCCCACTGTCATGTTAGAAAACAGTTCGAGACCTCATTTCTGTTAGAAACTGCCTTTTGATTTTGTAGCTTGGAGTTACTCATGGTAAGTTCATCTGCCTTTTGTTCTGGTGAAAAGATTGCCCTTGAGCTTAAATAGACCTTTTTCTTCCTTAGTCCCTTTCTCTCTCTTACGTTTTAGTGAATGATCACAGCTTCTCTCAGTGTGAGGCTTGCTAACCTGAACCAGCAAACTGCTTGTCATGAACAGATGACTTTTTGCAGAGCATGTATTTTTGCTTCCAGTCACAATGAAGGACTATTTCGTTCCCTCAGTACCAAGGCCTGAGACACACATGATTTTCTTTCATTTTACAGCAGTTAAAGAATGGATCTGGGAGGAAAAAACTAATTAGAGGGCTAGTGACTGAATTTGGTTTTATTAGAGAAAATCCCTTCACAGCATTGACAAGAACTGCTGTTGGTCTATGAGGATGGCTCGACTTTGCATTTGCAACTTGTGGTCTCCTTTACAAAGTTCTGAAAATCAAAGTTCAAGCTGTGCTTGCTGCAAGTTACTGTCTTTTGCTGAAACTCACCCTCTGGCCAACAGATAGCAGTGTGCCCTGGAAAGAATACGAGCTGGGAAGCAGAACCGATTCCAGGGTGAAGTTCTGCAGAAATCCTGGCAAGATCTACCCATGGTTACTGTAGTCTTTTTTTCTCCTATCCTCAGCCATGTAGTGGGTGGAACTTTTAACTGGTGTGTTGCTGTATTGAATTTTGGGGGGAGTTTTTCCCAATCAGATTGGTTCCCTCTCTACTAGCCGTATAGAAGTTCCAGAGTCCTGTTTCAGTCATCATCAGTCGGGTGCCTGAAGTTGGGAAGTGCTCACGCTTCCCAAAGTAGCTGTACAAGCACTGGGTTCTGCAGTACATCCTTAGGGCTGTGTTCAACTTTTACTGCTTGACAGTAGCAGTGAATTTGGTATGGGCCAAAAGTGTTTAAAGCTTCTAGATATCAGACTGATTTGGTCCTCAAGTGGAGGGAAAAAAACAACCAACCAACAAACAAAACTACAAAAGCCTATACCTTTCAGATGTTGGATGGTTGAAGGTCTGTCATTGGCTTATTAATTATTGTATCCAGTAATAGGTTCTGCTGTGTTGAGGGAGATGAAGCCATGTGGTCTTTGTCTGCTTTGCTAAATGCTTCATTATTCTTCACAGCTGGAGCATTACTGTCCGTGTGTTTGTTTTTTGTACTGCATTATAAGAAGGATATGCTGCTGCGGGGCTATGGCAACAAGCAGGCTGTGCACTCACTGTAAGAGTGAGTCATTTTTGTCCAGAGACAAAATGTGTGTATAGTAGATTCATACTGAGTATATGATTGTCATTAACTTGTATTTGTAATGGATCATTCCTGTGGCTAAGTTCTAACAGCAGAAAGTACATACATCAGCCTGGCACGTATCAGCTACAGCATTTCATTTGTCTGTGCACACCTGTGCAATGTAACTCATCTGGTGTCTTGTACAAAAGTATACAAATCTGTGACTTTAGCATCCATTTGTAAAGACTCAAAAGGGGAGAGAAATTTGGACATGGAACTAGTTTTTCAAAAGCATTTAAGTAGGCAGTGGTGCATTAGATTGTTACTGAGGTTTTCATGGAGGCCCAAAGAGGCTGTGCAAGTAACTTATCCTGACTTTCTGGAAAACACAATGTGGGCCTCATTAGTGTTTCTGTAGGTCCAGCATTGCCTGCCCTAGGTTGAAGTATGGCCCATGCTAGTTAATGTGGTAAATTCTACCATCCCTGAAAATAAATGCTGACAGCCTTACTTGGTCTTCAGTTACCACAGAAATTTTTGTGTGCCAGAGAAAGCTAAATAATGTTACTTGGTCTGTACCGTTTCTTCTTTCCCTGTCACACAGGTTTCCCAATTCTCTCTAGTGCAGCATAATTATCAGCCCTCTTATTTGCAGAAGCTAAGTAATTTCTGCAGTGCCCTGTAGTAAGTCAGTGAAAAGCAGGGACTAGAGTGGCCTGTGACGCAAAGCAGGATGCGCTCCTGAGCTTTCTTTCAGCTGGAGCTTCTACATGGCTTTATTATGTTATATACAATGTTATAATAATTAAGTGCAGAAGCTAATTATGTGTAAGCTTGTTAGGCCAGTGTTTATGCTTGGGAGTATCCAAAAGCATGAAAATCTTCCATACCTGGGACTTAACGTGGTAGATGTACAGAAGATCATTATCTCTGATTGAAAACTGACAGGAAATCTTACAAACAGTTGACCTGACATCAGATAAGAGATTTACTGTAAATCAAAGTAACAGTTTCATATGTTGCACTTACTGAAGGCCAGTAGCCCAACTGACTGTCAGAGGGTGAAATGGAACAAGAGGAGAATCTCTTTTCAGGTAGCACAAGAATACATATACAGCATCCATGTTGATCTCAGTTACGTTCCAGTCTTTTAGTACTCTGATAGAGTATTAGGTTGGATAACCCTTATATTCCAATTTTAACAGTATGTGGGAAAAGGCAGAGTATCCATTTCACCTACCCTGTGCAATGTGTACACATTTCAGCCAATAAATTGCTAAGGGAGTCTAAGTTAAAAATAATACTATTTACAGTGTTTGTGGTTTCTGTTACATATCAAGCAGGTTTAAAGAGGTGTGAATTAAAGGTTAGTAATCTGTGTTGCTGAAGTGAGAGAATTCCTTGTAAGAAAGAGCACATACTATTTTTATAGTTATAAATTAAAAATACTTGATATAATTATATGCATCCAAAATCACAGCATCACAGCTTTGCCTTCTATTTAAGAGAAATATTTTTCATGAAGTACAAATTGCACCCAGACCATTCTAGATTTAAATTAATCTTACTGGAACATATACAAAGGATGAAATTCACTCTGAGATCTGTAGCTCCCTGATGGCAGTCATCCACGCTATTAAAGGACACAGTGACTACTTCAGATCAGACAGTCTGTATGGTGGAAATCTCCTCACACAGAGATTACGGTTCTGGTCTCAGAAACTGCAGTACTTTATTAACTTTTTATCAGACTCCGGCACATATGTGGCTAAACAAATTGTAATTTCTCAGAAGCAAGAAGTCTATATTGGTCATAACAAACAGGCTGGAAAGATGTGCTTTAAGACTTTCAATAGAATCCTTAAATGAAAAGAATCTCAGAAATCCCAGGAGATGGACGCTCCATTTAAAATTTTTATGACTTTATATATAAATATATAAATTGGAAATTGGCATTCTATTCTATTTCAGCCCTTTTATAAAACCACACCAAAAATTCTATTAAAGTGAAATCAAAACGTGATTATTTTTATTCTGAATCATATCCACGCTGAGTGAACTGACACAGCAAGTACTCGTGAATTTAAAACCTTGATAAGAAATATGATTAGCATATCATCTGGCTCCTGCCCGAGATCATCTTGCAAGAAGCAGACAGAAAGGAAACAAAGCAGAGGAAGAACTGCGAGGGTTTCTGGGCAAGTATAGCCTTTGGTTTGGTGTCGATTGCTCTAAGTATTACATTAGAAGCATTATGGAGACCAAACTAGTCTAGAATGCTCAAGCCATAGCCTTGAAATAAAGGCATTAGAAGTGAAACACTTTGTTATATGAATAATTTTTACTGCAGAGTCCAAGAAGGGAATGGTAATGTACAATGCCTTCAGTCATTCTTACAGTGCATTCATTTATTCTTATTACTGTAAGGAAGCAAAGGTGAAAGAGCAGATATACAGTGCAGGATGCATAAATGAGGAGCCCTACTGTGGCAGAGAATTTAAAAAGCCATTCCAGTGTATTGGCTATGCAGCCTGCATTGCAGCATCTCTTTCAATCAGCTGTGCTGGGACCAGACTTCGACAAATACCTATGCAAAGAGCTGGAGCTTTAAATTTCTGCCTCTCAGGAAGGCAGAGAGTGCAGCAGCACTATGCCGCTTTTTATTAAAGTAGGAACTCATGGATATCATCCCTCAGTGCAAGAAATTCTCCGTTGGAGGGAGGCTGCATTAAAAAGCTGCTACTGTGTCAAATATTAAACTTCTCATTCCCAGCTCCAGCTGAGGGCATTTAAAGCAGCCTGATGTATGTGAAAGTAGCTTTAAGGCACCTTTGCGTTCTTCTAATCCTGGGCCAGGCTTCCCTGGAGTGAATTCCAGTTTAAAGGCTACTGCGTCTTGGACAGGCTGTCAGCAACTTTGAGGGACCATTAAAGAGGTAGGGAAATGTAGTTTGGCCACAGCCCTGGCATTCTTATTTCTTCTTAAGTTACTAGAGAGCTGGTTATGTGTGTTGTTAAGCACAGGCACTTCTACAGAAGGTCTAACCCATATCAGGGCCTTGCTAATGAAAGATTTTCACATAAACATAAAAGGTAAGCAAATTGTGCAAGACTTCTTCACAGGTGAAAATCTCTCCAGATAGCTGATAAAGAGAATTTTTTTGTAAAGTGAATGTGAACTAAGTGGGGAAAGAAGCCGGCAAAACTTGAAGTGAAAACATATTGCTTATTCTTACTAAATTATTAGTATACCCTGACTGTTTTTAATAAAAGTTTTTGAAACAGTAATTTATCATAAACTGGCTCGTGTTGCTAGCCTTGGTACACTGAGCCTGAATTTTCTAGGAGTGCTATTAATAACTTCACTTCTTCTGTCTATTTATGGTTTACCATAAGATCTATTAAATGCCTCAGCTTTTTCCTAACTATTGTTTGTGATAGTTTATATTAAACAAGTATATTTGAAATCTCTTATAGTCCTTATGGTTTAAATCTCTGGTGTAACGGTGTAACATGCTGTTGGGCTCTTGTTCAAGTTAGATCACTTGCAAAACCTGGAAGCATTATAATAATTTGAAATGAGCTGGTGCTGCAGTTCGAAATTCTGATCACATCAGATTTGGACACCTTATGAAAAATGTAACAACGTGCCAACTGTGCCTTCTGCCATGGTGAGTGACCTTCTTTTCCTAGCATCTTTGTTGAACACAAATTAGTTTCACCTGGAGGTGCTAGTCAGCCATGCAACATGTGAACATCATCTGGTGACACTCGTGTTTACTGTGGGAGGGGGACACCTGCAGAACAGGGTTCTGCCTGCAGCAGCACAGTTCACTGCGCATTAATGTGACTGGGAGCAGCACAGGAATTTCCCAGTTTGCCTACAAGAGCAAAAAATTCTGAGTCTGTCAACATTTTAGGAGATAATTTAGAATGGAGTTGTAGAGACCTTCTCCTATCCTGTTTTGTCATTCTTCTCTCTTATCAAAACCACAAATTTGTTCTGATCATCTCTTTATCTCCTGATTTTACACTTAGGTGACAGTTTTGACTAAACCCTTCCAGGCTCTGTTAAAATATTGAAACAACCTTTGCAAGCAAGCTTTCAATTACAGAGTACCTTTAATTCAGCTAAATGGTTGTCTGCAGACATGTTATACTTGTATTTAGTGTGACTCTCAAGTATTTATGTATTTATTATTTTTTAATAAAAAACAAACAACGAAGTCTGAGGTAGAATGACTGCAGTTTGAAACATGCTGGTAACTGAGATGTGGTTGTATGAGTTAGGCAACTAGGTAGTAAACAAACCAGGTCAAATATGAAGCAAAGTAGAAACAGCAAAACCTAGGCAGATTCTTCAGTCTTCTGTGTTCACAAGGAATTTACAGGTTGCAGTTGTTTCTTAAGAATAATATTGGTCAGGTTAGAATAACAGTAACATTTGAGAATATGAAAAGGAGATAAAATAAAGGAGCACAGCATTTTGTAGAGCTCAAATAATGTGAGTGTACTTTTGTGATGAGATGCTCACTCTAACTTATTTTAAAACAAGGAAAAAAATGTTCATATATTCCTTTTTTCCTTGTTACTGAAAGATACCCCTGAAATAATTTGCATTGCCTTTACTGTTCTCTATCTCTCATCATCATCACCCTAATGTATACATGCAATGATATTTTAAGGCCCAATCATTTTTCTGTTTTTTTTTTTTTTTTTTTTTTCCTTGCTACAATAACCTCCCCCCAACCCAAAGTCTGAACATGTCAGCAACTGAATGAAGAGCAAAATGGGAGTTATTAGTCATGAAAAAAGCAAACAAACTGTAGTCCTTGCTTGAAGAAGCAATTACAATAATCTATTTCTATTGTCATAATTTTACTGGAAACAAGAAAACAAATGTGGCTACTTGAAATTGAATAATGCTGAAAGTAATTTATCAAGACAGTTATTGTTATTATAAAACCAGTACAGAGTAAGAAAAAATATATCTAGTAGAGAAGGAATGGATGCTTCGCAAAATAATTTATGTAATATGAAAGTGACAATATTCTCTGGTTTTCATCATTAGAAATGCTTTTCCCAACATCCCATTTTGCACCTAACTATTGTAGATATCTTGAGGTAACTATGCTGCTTGTATATATGTACATCTATGGGTGTGTGTCAAGATATGTGTGTCAACCATACTTGAAAATATTTTTCAACAGATTAGTGTTTTTTAATCTCTTTACAGGGCTGTGCAGTCTTTATATATTTTTGATAGAATATAATTCCATTATATAATATATAATGGATACAATAATCCAGTTTATGGAGACTGAAATGGCAAAAGTGTGCTACACATTTCTGTGCGTGCTACTTCCATCTAGAATGTACTTTCAAAATAATTTCTCCCAGTTGGCTTATGTCCAAATACCTTAGTTACTTGCTTTATATCAAACTACTTAAAATAATGGTTTCTTTAAGTGATTTTTTTTTTCAAGGAGGACTAGACATCCACATCTAAGATAATGTATGAACAAGATTTATTAAAAACTGCAGCAAAACCCACCAGATATCCCAAGTTGCATCCATTGGTATTTCTTTTAGAAGCGTGAAGCTGTGACAGGGAAAGGTCAGGATGGATGTTAGGAAAAGTTCTTCACCAAGAGGGTGGTTGGGCACTGGGACAGGCTCCCCCAGGGCAGTGGTCATGGCACTGAGCCTGCCGGAGTTAAGAAGCATTTGGACAGTGCTCTCAGACATATGGCTTGATTTCTGGGTGGTCCTGTGTGGAGCCAGGAGTTGGACTGGGTGATATTTGTAGGCCCCTTACAACTCAGGATAGTCCATGATACTGTGACGTCAGCTTTTGGCTTTTGTCCTCAAGCAGCTTTTGTACTTCTGGCAAAGCATGGTTTATTGCATTCCCTTATAGCTCAAACTCAGTTTGTGATGTCACGGTGAGTGATTTTCAAAACTGGTACAGTGTGGGTTCCTTGTCCATCATGTCATACGTGATGTTTCTGGTATTTTAAAGGCAAGACAAAAATGACTGAGTTGTTTTCTTTGCTTCAGCAAAAGAATTTTAGCTGTACAGACTTACCGAGCACTTCAAAACTGTTTACATATTTTTAGCTAGAGGACTAAGGCTGTGGAGGAGCTGGATTAGCATAAAAAGCCATCATGCTCCGAGCTCCCATTTAGTTTATCAAGTCAACAATAACTTGTTTTGTAAGAAATGAAGTGCAGTAGAAGAATGTTCAAGAGAAACATGTTTCAAGAGATTCTGCTTCAGAGTCTTTAGAGAAGAAAAGATTAAAGGACTGGGCTCTTTCTGCTTTAGAGAGAAGCTGCGTGTTTATGAATACTAACAATGCTCTGGGCCTGTAAGCATACCTGACTACTGCTCATGTCATGCACCCACTACTCAGCCAGCATAAATATGGAGTTTGAGCTACTCTCCTTTTTCTAGAGGGCTACAGTGCTTCTGAGACCTGCTGTTTGCTTATATATTGATGAGGCTACAGCACTACAGCATGACATCTTACGGCACTGCAAAAGGGTCCCTGCAGGTGACTAAAGCACATTCAAAGGGCTGCGGCCTCTCTCCACCACAGACAGGGAGGCCCACAGGTGTAAGATGGCACTTACTGACTGCAAGATTTTCCCTTGGTGTATGTTAGCTGGCCTAGTGCTGGTCCTGGACACGCTGCACCAGGTAAGCTGTCAGCTGATGTCAGACTTTGGCCTCTGACATGGTCACACAGCCACATCCTGTGTGATACATATGTCTGCCATTGTGGCTGGACCATAACGGTTTATAGGATTTCTTAAAGAGAAGAAAGGGATGAATGTGGAAAGGTGAAATGACTGAAAGAAAATGGGCCACACCTGCAGTGTTTCTGTTTCATCATAAATTCTGCTTCTTAGTCCCATATGTGGGAAATCAGATGCTACATTTGGTAAAAACATGCTAATGCTTGTAACAGGCCAGTGAAGAACTAATGATTCTATGATTCTACAAAGGGCAACTAAGAACAGATCTGTCAATATCTTCTTACATGTATAAGCCTTCTACAAAGGCTTTCATTAACAAAACCTGTCTCCTTGTGGTTTCAAGTATCAGAGCCATCCCTGGTATTCTTTGATCTAGCTGGTTTGTGATGAGGTCTATAAAGACTTCTCCAGACTTATTCAACATGCACTACCATGCATCTGGTATTTTTGAAGGCTCTAGCAAACGCATTCTAATGTGGTTGGTATGTCTCGTTTGGGAGTTAATCTGTTTCTGTGACACGATAGTTAAGCAGTAAAGACATGTATGATGTCCATATATGACATCTGATTCTGGGAATAGTGATTCTGGGAATCATTCCTTCCAGGGTGTATCATGTTGTACACTGTAGCTGAGAGGAGTTAAAAATGAATGAAGCACTGAAGAAAATAGTCACATGTAAAGTGAAAGGAAATTCCAAATGCCTTATAATATGCAGACAAATTATAAAAGTGACTAAGCCAGATTTTCTCCTTCCTGGTTTACTAGGCTAATTCTATTTTATTTGCTAACAAATGGGATTGGGTATTCAAAAATAGCAGTGGCAATTGCCAACTATTAGCATTGCAATTCTGAAATAATTGTGCAGGATCTGAGAATCATGACCTGAAAAGCTGTGCATCTTTGCATATTCACTTTTATACAAACAGTTATTACTAACAACCAAATATTTACTTTTAAATTAGCCTTACAGGGAATTTTACAGGGCATTTGCTGTAGGAAGGTGTCATTACCACATTGACTGCGCTCTCTATTATTTGATACCATGATGGAAGTTGCTTACGCCTGTATACATTGTTTCTGTAGAGTGCTCTAAGTGCACTTTGGCTTGTGTAAGCATAGAGTCAGAAAAATGGATATTGAATTTGTTTGGTGTATTTATTCGTACCCTTTAAAGTGTCTTTCCATCAAATAGCTCACATCTAATGTAGATAATGAAGTTTTAGGTGGGTAATAGCATTACATTTGAAACATATTTCACATTCAAATCTCTACTATTTTCTAATAATCTTAGCTGCATAGTAGTTTCTCTAACATGAGTTTGGTGCCTACTCAAGTTCATTTTATGTTAATTCAAAGTTTCATAAACGTTAGGATTTTTGAAATCATGTATTGTCACTTTTTATTATGAGCAGAAAATTTCCTTTCTTTGGTATTACCACTCACCTTGCACTTAAGCAGGCTGTTGTTTAAACACTTTGTAAACTCTGATTTTTGTTGTTGCAGTTGAAACTTCCTTCATTTCTTTTATCTCATATTTGTGCAGAGCAGACTTAACAATCATCCTCTTCTTTATTCTATAATTGAGAAACAGGTCCTTCTTGTTTTTACTAATGCCATAGCTTGTAAATGTTTCTGTTTTCATTTAGCCACTAACATAAGCTTAACAGGTCCAGAGGGATTAAACCCTATTTCCCTTATGGGTCATTGCCTCTCCTTGGGGATTAATAAAACCATGAACATTTCACTCTGAATAAACAGCAGTGCTATAGAGTGGCTGCACATTGCATGCTGCTAAGGTAGCACAAATCCTGTCAGATCAGTATACTAAAAGTTGGGCTCCTGATGTTGCAAAATAAATTAATATGGGAGCACTAATGTGAAATAAAACAGTTTTTCTAAGGCTGTGGAGCATTTCAAACCCCCTGAAACTTGAGTGGAATTTGGAAATCTTCACTGTTCTTGAAATTCAATGCTCTCATACTCAGATATGTAAAATTATGGCTACGGGCTGTGGATTGGACTGAGATAAACATATGAAGCATTAGAAAAGGTGGCTTATATGTCTTTAATGTAACCTGTAATGAGGGGCTTGCTTTACCTATCTTTAAATTTCTTCGTATAAAGACAGTTCTCAAGCTTCTTTGTTCTCACTTCGTTGTTTTTTTAATTTAATTCTTCAGCTGCTGCATTAACCACAGCTATGTACACTGCTTCTCTTTTCAGTATCTGTAAAGATATGAAGTGTATCAGTTTAGATACAGTTTAGATAGCAAGGACACTCACCACTGCTTGCTATCCATGAAAAACTTGTCCCTCAAAACATTTGTCTGGAAACAGAAGATGGCATAACATGGTATATAGTGAGAATGCTGGAAATCTGCAGCCTCTGCAGAGCAGCCCTTTTCTTGCTTGCCTCTCATTAGCGTTGATATGTAAGGACCAGCTAGCCTATTGCTATTAACTCTGACAGAATTATTCAGTTCTTAGAGTTTCTAACTGAGCACTTGTCTTGGAAAATAAAACTATTCTGCTCTTTTACTAGAATATGGGCTTTTTGTTGTTCTTATTTGCACTGTTATATCTTCTTAACAGGATGATAACTACTAGGAAAAACTTTGATCTGAGTAGTCATCTGATTCCAAAATCTGCTAATGTTGTTTACTGACTATTCATCACAGTCACAACAAAATTAGATATACAGTGATTCTACTTAGTAAGAAATTATTCAACTTTAATGAAAGTGAACCATAAGCTATCTTTAATGAACTGCATATTACATGTTGCTTTGCTTCATAAATAAATCCTTTTGCATTCAAAATTGTAAGTGAACATTTCTAAAATATATATTCAGATAATTAACAATTAAAGATTTCTCTTTTTTCCTTTCTTCTCTTTAGGAATATTTTAAACAAGAAGCCCTTGGCAAAAAGAGAGAAACATCAGTGCTCTAATTCTGTAATAACTCGCATGAACATTCAGTTTTATCCACTATGAAAATATCATGGTAAAATAAGGATTAAGTAAAGGACCTGATTCAAATCCCATTGAGGTCCCCAGAAATGCCTTTACTGGCAATGATGGCTTTGAATCAAAAATGCAAGTCTGCATTTATGTTTTAGGATTTATCCTGTCAGTTTGGTACTCAGACATATCCCAAATAAAATCTGCAATGACAGTGAAATGGTCACTAGAACTACTGTGTTTTCATAAATCCATTTTTTTCCTGGCCCTTCACAAAGATAGACTTTGGATGCAGGCACAAATTCTTTAGAAGATCATTACACTCTTGAATCATCTAGAAGCACCTTTGTTTTGTAAACAACTTCTCATAGCTGTGTGTATTAGCTTTCACTTGGGCTTGCATGTAGGTCCATATGCTATCCCCTGATTCTAACATCATTTTTTGCCTTTTCTCTTTTAAGTGTTTCATTGCTAAATAGCACATTAGACCAAAAAAAGGAGAATATAAACCTCTTGATTTGTGGAAGCTGTACTGTGCTAGAATCTAAATATTTATTTTAAGCAAGGGTATGAAGAGAAAGGAGAGCATGTTATTAGGATTATGATAGGGAAGATTTGGTAATTCACCCTCTGAGAATCATGTTTTATCAAATGATTGGAATTGTTTTCAGCTAATGTGTGTTATCTCTACATGGAACTGAACTGATGTCCTGAAAACAAAATGAGAATGTGTTTTTGCTTCCTTATTATTGACATATCTGATAGTCTTTCAAATTTCTCATGAGGAGAAATAGATGAATAAATTGGTTATTTTTACCACTTCTGCTATACCTATATCTCTAAATTTTCCAGTAATCCCAGCTGATGTTTTCAAGGTCATTTATGCTACTTTAGCAGCTAATCTGCTATGAAATGGGTTAAAAATCTCCTCCTTTAAATTCTAGAGCTAAAAAATTATGAATTTGTGACTATGAATTCACTCTTTAATCTCAGTCTGAGCTGGTGAAAACTGGTACCAGATTAATAGAACCTGGGCAACTTGCTCGTGGGATGTCTTCCTGCTATAAAAGTTATACAGGGGTCTTATGATAGTGTTTGGGTGGTGAAGAGATTTAACTTGATTTCTTTCTTATTTGTAGTCACAGAATCATAGAACAGTTTGTATTGGAAGGGACATTAAAGATCCTCTAGTTCCAACCTTCCTGTCATTGGTCAAATACAACCTTTTAGATTTAGTTTGTGACTGGCAGTAAATTCAGTCAGGATTGTTGAGAATTTTTCTTTGTTGTGGAGAAAAAACTGAGAGGAAGCTAACAGCTTCCCAATGAACCAGCTGGCACCTGTTGTGCTTCAGACTACTGTGGTTATGGTCCTTAGATATTTTATTTCTTATGCTTTATATTTCAATGAATGACACTTCTTTTTTTTTTTTTTTATGGTCTGCTGTCTTAATTTTGTAGAATTAGTAAGACTTCCATGGGTGTCATATGACTGGTATACATCTGTCTGGAGAAAAAGTTTAAAAAATGTAGCAAAGATTAATGGTCCAATTAAGTATGTCCTCTGTGGAACTGTTTAAGGAGGTTTAACTTGGAGTTTAGTCTAAATTCACAGAAACCCAGCAAGAAAAACAAACCAAAGTTGTTTTTGCTATGCTTTAATCAGTGCAAACTGAGCCATAAAGGCAGAATGTCATGCGTTATTTCAAAGTATGTTTACGTTCCTTAATACAAAGTATGCACATTTTCTAGTTCTCTTAAGAACAAATGAACTCCCAGCTTTGTTTTGTTTTCTGTTAAGTAATCAGGTGAAACAAATTTGGTTTTTACTTTTTCCAGGAATACTAACTACAAAGTAGTATAAATATTACCTATGAGGTTAATTTTCCTTTGTGAGAGAGATGTTTTAGAGGGAGATTGTCAAACTGAATTTATATTCTGTCTATAAGTATGCTTTAATCTTAAAAGCAACAGTTAAGAATGTAACTCCACCATGAATCTAGAACAATAGGATTTCATTTTTTTCTGTGTTAAATGGATTTTTTTTTATTGTTTCACCATTATATTCAGCTTATTTTTTCCCCACATGTGAGTTTTCTTCATCAAAGAGAATTTTAAAAAATAGAGAAGTATCATAGTGAAATCAAGAGTTGGAGAGGGTTTTTAAGGAAGGTGTAAGAGAACAGAAAACAAAGTGTCTTAAAAAGTTGAATATGAAGGAAGTAAGAAACATGAAGATGCATGCTGACAATCAACTTGTGCCAATTTCTGAGTCTATTGCAAGGAAAAGAAATTGAATGATTTCCATGTATTCTCTTCATCCTAGCGCTTAAGTGAAAAAACTTAAAATCCAGTCTGCTGGGTCAAATGGCTCAACCTTATCTGAGACTAGGAATAGCCTGTGTTTTTTTCTTCTGTCATTATACTGACTGCCATATGCATTTCAGTGATCTAAAGATCAGACAGGAATAGAATATGTAACAAGTGGCAACAGAATCTTTTAATTCAGTGGAAATATTATATGCCTATCTCTCTGACTCAATTTGTAATGATACTAAATTTCATCAAAGCATCATTTACATGGAAATAAATGCTTTGCGTTATTTGCCCAGACTGAACTAACAAGCATCTGCCTAGATGTAAGAGTTCCAATTTTAAAAGTCAAGTGTGTGAAACTCCAGGTACTGATATTAAGAGTCTTATATCATTGGCATTCAGTCCAAGCTCTCTACCCTAAATATGTTGCTGCTGTGCTTAATGCAGTATTTCATAGTAAAAATTATGTGTAATTGCCACAGCACAGCTCCATGGCTCCCATATTCATTCACAGAAGAAAAAAGTACCAAGGAGTCAAAAAAGTGAAAATGCATGGAAATGGAAGAGGCAGAGTGAAATATCAGTGAATATGCGCATTTCTGTCTTTTTTCCTTTCAGCATTTCCTTTCGGAGATCACAAATGTGCTAGCAGATAAGTTTTATGTGAGGCTATCATCTCTAAAACTGTTAGTTCTGTGCTGTTATTTCATATCTTCTTGCTGAGTGAGACAGGAAAAAAAATTCCTCATATGCATGGAAGTTTATTTTGCCTGCATTGGAATGCTTGACAACACATGTATATGTACTGAGAGACTTTGTGGATTGCCTGTCTTGAACAGAGAAGCTCTAGCCTAGCAGAACACTTGAGTGTATAGCTAGTTGCACACAGACAAGCTATTCTTTAAGCCTTGAATTCAGGGCCTGAAAGTACATGTTCTGCCACTTGTACAAAAGGACTAGCTTGATCATCTGTCATGAGTTTGTCTGTTATTGAGACAACGAAGCTACTAAAACCAGAAATCTTCATAATAGATTAAATCACCATTTTATTACACGGGCATCTGAGGACAGTACTTGAGCCATGTTTAGTTATGGCTGTGGTAAATAAACAGTTTCCCTCATTAGGTTGCATCTTGCTCAGTTATGCATCTTGTATTCATGTTGTTTCCAGACTGTTGCTGGTGGGTAACTGGGAGGGAAGTTAAATTCCTTGGTTGACACTGTGAACCTGCTGCCTTAGGGTTTTTGATTATAAAATGGTTTTAAAGGGCTATTCAATTGCTATGGCTATTTACTTAGAATCTATGGAGTTCCCTGTGCTGTGACAGATGTCACCAGGTTTCCATTTTAAGTTTTCAGGTAAGATATGATTCTAATATGTGATTTAAAAAGGAAAGAGGGGTCCATTAGCAGGGTTTGAAAGATCATCTTTAAGTATATGAATAAAACATATATGCATAATTTGAAGGGTTTTACTGTTGAATACCAACTAATGGAGACTGTCAGGTAAGAATAAGGAAAAATACAAAGCTGACATTGTAAAAAATCCATAATTAATATGCGAGAGTTTGAGAGAACTTAAAATGGGGCTTCCAAGCTATTTTCATTTTGGATGTTGTTTTTCATCTGGATAAGGTGATTAAATACATGTTAGAGGTTTTGCAAATAGTATACTGTGCCAGTAAATCCACTGGTTCAAGACAGCTTAGCTCTGAAGCTTGTGGGGTTTCAGACGTCTCAACTGGTTAACAAGAAAAAGGCCTGAGAAAATGCCATGTACTTAATGAGATAAAGGCAAGTGCTGTCCTGGGATGCATTCTGAGAAGGTAATGTGACAGATCTTGCACTTGTCCTCACTATGCAAATTCTTAAACATCATTTTGCGTCATAGTTCTTTAATCATTCACGTAAAAGCAGATGAAATGGAAATGCTGAAAGGAGCTGATTGTGGTCAGATTTTCTTTTGTGTCTCTTTCTGGATTGTATATTACAGCAGTCTGTTACACCTTTCGAAAGTAATTTATCCATTGTTTTTATATGTGGTTAGCTAGAACCATTCTGCCATAGCATATAATGGAGCCAGGTATGCTTTGCATTTAGCTTTGCATACAGAGAACAAATTTAAGACCGACATTTTACCAAAGCTAAAATTGCACCTAATAATGAAGTCCAACTAAAATGTGAATCAGCTTCTGACTGATTTACACCTGCAACTCAATACTATTTAATTAGAAGCATAAGTATCTGGAACTGCACCTGTGCTTGAATTAAAGTTGGAGAGACGCATTGCCTGCAGAACAGGAGACTAGCTTGTGAAATTATGGCATTTAGTTCTGAGACACATACAGTGATAACATTTAAGGGATCATAGAATTCCTTGAATCCAAATGGCTTGGGTTGGGAGGGGCCTTAAAACCACTCACTTCCAACTCCCCTCAACCACATCAAGTTGTCCAGGTCCTCATCTGACCTGGCCTTGAACACCTCCAGGGATGGGGCACCCACGCCCTCTAAATGGGATGTTCAAATGGCTTTCCCCAGTTCTCAAAACAAAATATTTTATATTATGAGCTTTGTGCACTTCGAACTGGATGAATGGCTACTTAGTCTTTAGGAAAATTTGAATAACATTTTTAGTTATTGTATACAGCAAGGTAAGCAGCTTTGTCTCCAGCTGCTGGTGTATGTTGTGTGTACCCCTTCACACATAGTCAGCTCGCACAAACAGAGAATTTCATGTAATTTAAAGAAGATCAGAGCAGTTTAACGATGCTCCTGTCTGTCTTTATACATAAAAATCTCTTATTTTTAATAGGAATTAGTTTCTTGGGTCTGTCTTTCAGCTATTATGTCAATGTTTTGTCTTTTCTCAAAACTTCAGACATTATCAACTTACATTATAAGCAGATTTTCTCAAATTCACCTCTAGTTATGAAGTTAAAATGTGAAACTGCTCTTCCATAGAAATTAGAATGAAAATGCATAACTTTGATGGTCACAAAGTTAAACTTTTGCACAATTATAAATTCCTTAAGGTTTTTGCTCAGTATAGCTATGACGGTAAAAATCAACATAATCTGATTGCACATAAAAATTCAGAGTAAACAAAGTCTTGATTTTTTTTTATTTTAGTTGCAGTGGTAAGACCCAATTTAGCAATCCACTGATCATTGAGATTCCTCTATAATTATCCGGGATAACTGACCATCTCTGCCTATTTATAACACAGAAATATATAACTGCAGTTTACCGGTCTGTTTTTTATTGACTATTGTATTTCATTATTTAGAACTTTTGCACATTGCTATAGGTGGTTTTCAGAGCTACTTTAGATTCTAATAGTTGGAAGTTTAGAAAGCTTGGAGTGATAGAAATTTTGCAATATGCTCTTTTTGAACTGGTTTGAAAAACAAATGAAAAATGCACATATACTGTGCAGCTTGAAATGTATAACTGCAGAGTCTTCTTCTATTGACTTTTGAGTCAGTGACTCTCACTAAGTAAATAACATGGCAAATGATGATTCCATGGCACTGTCTGTACACTTCTCAGTGCACTCAACAGGAATTTTTCATTTCATGCATCATTTATAATTTGTTGCGGTGGCTATGAGAAGTCTTTCTCTTCCTCTCTCAATGTATATATACATGCATGTGTACATATATAAATTTAAATATATATGTATATTTTAAGTTGAAGGGAATATGCCTTGTCAGCCTTCTTTAAGCTGTGAGTCTTTTCTTGTGTGTAAAATTCAATTGTATAAATTGTATCAATGCAAATTTCTGCATGCATTTTTCTTTGGAAAAGAACATTAAAATAGTTGATGAAATGTAGAAATTTAATTAGTAGTTTTGTTTTGGCATTTCTGTAACACCCCATCTGCTTCATGCAGAAAGAATTCAGACCAGAAAATAGAGAAGCCTTGAGAAAATGGAGATCATGAGGAGTGACACTGTTAGAAAGGTTCTCCTTTATCTTTAGAACTTTGTATTTGGTTCAGTTTCAGAAAGACTAAATTGATGATTCTGAAAGACTAAATAGATGACCCTTTGCCATAGTCTTGTACAAGAAGGTAACTGATGGTTTCTTTCTGATTATGCTTTAATTCATTAAATCAACGAAGTTTCAAACTTGCTTGCTTTCATCTCAAATTGTGTGAGACACTGTCCCTTTGATCTGTCTTTTATTGGGGCTGTTTCTATAATTCTTTAGATGTTTTGGTACACCACAGAAGATTTTACCTGCCATAATTGTTTGTGCATTTGGAAGACAAATACAATAGATTTCTATAACTTTATGTTGGTTCCACTACTGCAATGCAATGTGACGCTGAGTATTGATAAAAATGTAGCTATGCACTTGTTTAGGCTTCCCAGAATGTTAATTGAGAGATAACAGGAGGCATTTGTTTGTATTTGTTCTTTCAAAATTTAATGAAGTCCTTAAGTTCTTGTTGGAAGCTAAAGTACATTGCAGTTCTTACTGTGGATGAACGTGTGTCACTTTTACCAGTGAAAACAGTCCTTCATACTGACAAAAGCCAACATAAGAATTCTTGAGGTGCAAAACTAGTTATTAGCATGAAATATGGGTGTTTTTCACATTGACAAATGCAAATAAATCTAACTAAACAGGAAAAGATGTTGACAGACAGGAATGGTGGCTTGAACAGCCAGGTTAACCAAGACGCAAGTTTTTTTGACTGCATGCGGTGCTTAAGGTTTGCTAAGACACTCAGGGGAACCTTGAGGGGAGAATAAGGCCACATTAGACCACATTCTTGGTTTAATGAAATCTAAAATTACGTGTTCACAAATAAAACTTTATTTTTAAGGAAAAATCTCTCAGCTAGTGTACTGATTATTCCCTCCATTTACTTGCATATATATAAACACACACACACATATATATATATACATATGTATTTGATGAATGGTCTTTCCAGGACAGCCAGCTACTTCATTCTCTGGTCCTCTACACTTCCCCTGTCAGAAGCTTTTCAGTGCAGCATCTCCCTTTTTCTGGTTTTGTTCACCTGGTCTGAGATGTCACAACTCTTGTGACTGCCTAGCTTTGATTGATCTCTGGGTCTGCAGCCTTATGAACAAGTTTGCTAAAATTTACAGCATGAACTACTCTTTTATGCTCACCATTTTTTCTTATCTGGCTGATATATTTGATGGCATATCAGTAAAACTGGGCAGAAGCTGACCTGGGCAGAGGTGGTAGACCTGTAAGGTGAAGGTGCACAGATGTCTTAAAGATGTCATATTCTTGCCTGATCTGCTTTAGGTCAATCCAATCCCTCTGACACTGTGTGAGTGGAAATACATCCCATCTCTCGGTCCCAAAAAGAGCACTCAGAGAGCTTCAGATCTCCAACAAAGAGCAGCATTTTGTCATTGCTCTTTTTTCCTCCCTTTTTCTTTTTTTTCTTCTTACTTGTGTGAATATTCTAGTGTACTATTCTCAGGTAATGAAACCAAGACAGTAGCTTTTATGTATGCTGCCTGTGTTTGGCCAACTCTGTCTTTTTTCTCTCCTCTCAAACCCAGAGAAAGCAAAAAGGGAGGTTATTAGGGATTCCAGTGAAGAAAGGGCTGAAAACTCCCCTGTAATCTACGTGGAGAGAAAAAAAAATATTGACTATATGCCAAAAAGGCTTTGATCAGACAAAAGGAAAAAAAATAAATCCTACATCTAGTAAATCCACATTAAGACACAACTCCACAGGAAACCAGAACTCACAGAATCACCTTTTCTTAATCAAATCCTTCTTACCAGTCAAAATATGAAGGCAGTTTGTAGCTATGAGCACAGCATCTCTGTGGGCAAATGTTTCCTTTTGCCAGTTTAAATATATAACCCTGTGCTTACTCATCCCCAAATTTTCTGTTTTATTTCAGTTTTAATAGGACAGCCAAAATGTATAGACAACACATTCTAGTCAGCCATGCTTCATTATGGCTTTTGTTGAATGAGAAAAATAACCCATTTAATCCATTTTACTCTCAAAAGAAAGTGTACTGTAATCAATATCTCAGATGTTTCAAACTTAGAAGAGCTATGGTTCCTGTTTAGAAAACATAAGGCAGTATTGGAGAAATTAAATTAAATTGCTCAGCTATTTAGTTTGCTTATAATGGCAGCAGAACAAGTCAGGCTTAAAAAAGTTCTATAAAGAATGCTATGTTTTTCCAACACAATTATAATTAAGGTTGAAGGATTGCCAAGGAGGCAAATATAAGCAAATTTCCTGAATAATTTTTAGTGTTTAGTTCAGTGTCTTCTAGTTTCAGTTGGCAGAAGTATACCTACTGTTACACCATTAGCACCTACAGATGGGCAAAGCAGGCCGGATAGCACCAAAACAGCTCTAGCCTTTTCTCTAAATCAATTCCTACTTGACCTTTGGAAAGAAAAAAAAAAAAAGTAACTAAACCTCTAGAAACTTTTTATGTTATACTTCTCTAGGCTTCAGGTTGAGTGGTTGAGCCCTGCAGTTGCTTTAGCATGCCTATGACCTCTCAGGTGTTTTCATGTGTGCTTTAGCTATGTTTGAGGTTCTGCCTCTATTATCACAGCCTCTATATTCTAATATTCTGCCTCTATATTATCTATTATTATGGCAAGTGAAACCTACTGAGCTGTTGTCACATCAGTGTTAGAGGAATGTGGCTTTGGATACCTGTCAGTATATGGATGCTATTTACTCTGTAGTTAGTGGTTTCCCTAGACTAGGTAAATTTGCATGTATGGTCTCTCCTCTGCTGTTTTACAACTACAAAGAAACTTAAAGGGGTCTTCTGAATAAAGACAACAAGCACAAGGCAGGAAAAACATCGTATGCATGCATACATGCATATGTTTTTTGCAAGAAATTTGCTACTTTACTTCTCTGGAAAAAAAATACTCCTGCCAGTTTGTTTTAGCCGTATACATTTTAAACCCATTTGCTCTAGTTTCTGATGAGTCCTTGAGAACGTATACACTGACATCTGTGATATTTGGCTCATCTTGGTAGTTCTTCATTTCCCCAGGTGATTTTCAGCTTGTTCTGAGTTAACTTGTGTTATCCACATATTCATGGCCAGGGTTACCCTTGAGGAAGAGGAAAAACATTTTTTGTCTTTATAAAATAAAGTATATTCTTTCTCTTCTCTTCATCTGCAGTAGTAAAAATGGCTTTGTATAGGGTTTCAGGGTTAGTTTCATGGAAAAAGGCATTTATGTTAGCTTGTCTGTAGTGCCAGTACAAGACTCTTGAGAGGGATATAAATCAAATATGTATAAACATGCAGTATTTTAGTTTTTATAAATTATTCTATTCCATTGTGCTTAGATTTGTTATGAGTGTTATGGATCAGAGAATTGTAGAACTGCATGACTAAAAGAACCTAAAAATTGATGTATCCCAGTGTACTGAGATAGAAACACCTCATGGACATTTATTTTGTCTACTTAGCAAACAGCAACTTAAGTGAGACACTGCTGACTATGTAGAACTAGTAGATGTATTCACTGTCATTTTTCTGAGAGTAGACAAGACAGGTCTGACTTTACAAGTATGCAGATATATGTATCGATTGTCATATTCCGCAATAAAACTTGCTGAGAATGTAAAAAGCTATAGAGTGGAAGATGTTATTCAATATCTAGCGTCTGTAATATTGCTATGTTTTAGTAATGGGACTGTTTTGCTTTATATGAGATGAGGGTGCTCTTCTATGTTGAAAAATTCATAAATCAAATTATGTGCATATTAGGCAACTTTTAATAGAATTAACGTCAGTGCAATTCATCATTTCTGAGTTCCATGTATGCCAATTCATCAAAACAACAATCTTGTCGGGGACTGTCTCAAGAAATAATTATTTCTGCATCCAATCCTTCTAAAGGGCTTGTGAGGTTACTTGCTGATTCATCAGTACTAGTGTTGAGGTAAACCTCTTCTTCAACAGAATTGGACTTCATTGGGGTGATATGTATTTTCTTACCCTTCACAGAAACAAAAATGTGCACATTTGATACTATGGAAAGAAAATACTTGTACGAATATCTTGTGAACAACCTCTATGCACACATGCCATGGTATTCATCTGCAAACTCCTTTGTTTATAGGAACTCTTTGATCATCTTAGGAAGTATGTTGTAGCACAAAATTTTACTTCTATTGCTAGGTGAGCAGCATAGGATTGAGCAGCTGGAGGTTCAAGTTGTGCTCTCTCTTCAGTCAGAGACTTAAAATGCTGAAAAAAAATATATGTTGACACGCCTCTTTTTTTTTTTTTTTTTTTTTTCAAAAAATAAAACTAATTTTCCAAATTAAAACAAACAAACCAAGATTGCTAAAATATTCTGATCATCTCTGCATATAAACATCAGAATGGTAGTTTATGAAACAAAACAAAGCAAACAAAAAAAAACCAACAGATGTATTAGAATTATGTACTCAGCTCCCAGTGAGTTGGAATTAAATGAGCAAGCTAAGTATTACTACTTCTAGTTTATGTTTGAATAAACTACAAGTCTAATGAGGGTAGGTAATGTACTTGAGAGAGTACTCATCAGAGTGCAAGTGGTACCTTAAAATCCTGGAAAGCTATGAAAGTGAGCCATGTCTACGTAATGTAGAGACCTAATGAAAGAACAACTACATATACACGTATATATTTATTAATTGGTATTCTTCATTTTTTTAAAATAATTTGAGCATTTGAAGCAAACTGAAAAAAATGCTTAAGCTTTGAAATTCTGTAAAAACATTTTAAAACTTAATTATTCTACAAGGGCATTAAAAGAAAAGTGAAAAAGAAAAATCATGCTACATTTTTTAAAACAGATATTTTAGTTCTGAAATATTGAAAGATGTTCTCATGGCTCCTTTTGTTTCTAAACTCAGAGCTTGGTGAATTTGACTGGAATGTGTGAAAGATGTTGCCAAAGGTGTATTTATTTCTCTTTGTCAAAAACTAAACACACTGGTGTTGAGCCCTCGTGTACTGTTGGTACTGATTGCATTGCACAATATTTTGGGTCTGATGCAAAGCAATCAGCACCAACAGTACACAATTACACAAATTTGCTGTGTGCAGCAGGACTATTTTTGGCAATGTTTTAAATCTGTAGGTGCATGATTAGCAATTAACTCAGTTAGCCCTGAAAAGCCATTAACCAGCTTTACTCATTCTGATAGATGTCCTGACATATTGAAGAACTGGTGCGGTGTGTGGGGCTATTAACTACTGGCCACACATCTCATGCTTCTCTGCATCATTCCTCCAGTTATCAATGAGCCTGTACTCGAGAGGAAAATGAGATATTCTGCAGTCATTGAGAAAACACTGCAGTATGCATGATGACACCTAGGCAATCAAAACTACCTCCATCAAATTGCAGGTGACATTTTCATTAGCTCAACAACTTCTGGGCTTTGATTAGGAAATTACTCCTGGAAGAAAAAAAAAAAAAAAAAAAAAGAAGATAGAAAAAAAAAGAGAGAAAATAATGTCATCTCATAGTTATGTCACAGATGTGGCACTTTTTAAAAATATTTTTTTCAGCCTGCCTTAGTACTCATGTTCTGGCTCACAAAGAAGTTTTATAATGTGTGGGACATTATTGGGATAGGTGGTGAGGTACTTCTGCTAGCATCCAGGGAAGATTTTACTGTGGGACCATCTGTACACAAATATTCATGAATATTACAGGGCATTACCTAAAGTATTTCTAGGAAAAAAAGAGCATAACTAAAATTTTATATTTGTAATTCCTGTATGTGTTCAAAATACAGTTTCACTGAGCTTAAAGACATGCTAATTTGGGGTCTAGCAAGTCTTGAATATGAAAACAACACAAATAAGTCTAGACAGGTGCCAATGGATTATTTATTTTTAGCTCTGCTTGTATTTGTGAAAAACAGACTTGGTTATAATATATTATAACATTGACCAATATGAAATGGTGATGTTTCTTTTTCATGCATCTTTATACATCTGGAATCTTTTTGTCATTCCTGGGCCCATTTCTGATTGAAGATTTACAATGAGTGGCACACACGAACAGTTAGGAAATTTTGTTCAGAACAATATCCCTTCCTCCTCCTAAAAAGCATGCAATGTCAAAACACCATACAACTGCTAATTATTCAGCACATTTTTGTGAAGTAATTTAGTCTCATCCCTGCTTTTCATATGAGGCAACAGATCCGACTTTGATCTTGACACTGAGATGCTCAGCAGCAATTCAAAGTAGGTTGGCTGTGATTCTTCTCATCGCTGGGGAGGTGGTCATCGTTCTGCCTCTCAGACCCCCAGATTAAATAACCATAGGAGTTTGAACTTGGGGTACCTGCATGTTCTGTCCCCCAGCTTATTGGCTATTCTGGACTGGCACGGTCCCATAGAAGCTGCTCTAATTTGAATAAATAATTAAATATTAATTGGAGCAGAGACAGTCACAGTGAGCCTGACTTACAGTACAGCAAAAAGCATTTGGTTTGAATAAATAAGCATTTTCTTGTTAACTAAATGCATTCCAAGCAGGAAGCTTTCTGCTGCAATAAAAAGCAGTCTGATTACATAAATATAAAGCAAAATCTATATGAAATCTCTAAAAAAGACCACAGACAAATAAAAGATGAGGAAAATAATATTTGAGGTTTGTTTTTGATAGGCTGTAAAGCATCTGTAACTTTGGTTTCATGATTCTGCATTCCTCATGTAAATTTACAAAATTAAACACAAGACAGTTTGAGGAACAACAGCATAAATGACAACCTATTAAAAACTGGAACAGCTGAGGAACAATGTCCCAAAATGGACTTTGTAGGAATTCTGTATGATTTTTTGTAGCTCTCAAAGGGTCTTTAAACAAATTCTAATTTTTGATTCTTTTTGGTAGAGAGCAGCTTGAAGTAAATGAGAAAACATCTCTTTGGCAAAAAGAGAGGAGGAAGCATTGCTTTAGTAGAAATGCTCATTTCTTTGGTATGAAGGGGGCAGGAAGAGTGACTTCAGATTTGTCTGGGGAGGGCAGGAAATCCAGAGAGCATCCCCATCTGGGCTTCACCTCTGACAGCTTGCTGCTCTCTCCTCGCAGCAGGAGGGTGGGTGAGTGCTTGCAGCTCACAGATCCTCATGACTGAACTGTAACAGAAGTATCATTGGTTATACTCAGCTATCTAGTCCTTGTGAAATACCAATTCATCATTTTCATGGGGAAGTAGTAATTCTGATTCATTTTCCATTTTGCAAAAAGTTCTAGAGCTGTCACTCCTTTCTGTTTTGACATTCTCAAAATGGAAATGTTCCAGGATTTTGTTTCAAATAGGTTTTCTTTTAGAAAGCTAAGATAATTCTTAGTTGGAAATTGTGAAGGAATAACATTAAATGAAACACAAAATATTGAAACCAAACATTCCAGATGAGCCAGCGTAGATTTTCTTTTCTATTTTCAGCTTATAAAATATTTTTAGCTTTTTACTTTTTCTTTCCATTCTCACCTCAGTGAGATAGTTTTCCAGTCTATTTCAGTAACATACGAGTTCCTGATCTGATGATTAATTCAGTAGTAGGAACAGCCAAGGATTCATCTCTTATGGCTTTGAACTGAATTGTCCATTTGAAGTATGTAGAGGCAGTGCTTTGGGACACTGAGCTCCAATATGCAACCTTCGTCAAGTGTTTGATGTTTGATGGGGCCAGTCTGGTTTCTGCTAGTCCTCTTCCCCACAGTGGCAGGGATGCAGTCAGCACTTTCAAGTAGAGAAATCAAGCCTGTGTGGTACAAAACTGTTGAGGACAGTACAGCAAGGCAGGAGCTGAACATGCTTTGGGAGTGAAGAGTATGGTCATTAGGTTTCTTGGCCGAGGCTGAACTTAAAGGCTACAGCTATTTTTCTGCTTATTAATCCTGCATATTCACAGGCCTTTTACGCCTATCATGAAATGTTTCTCTAAAGTACTGATGCGCTTAAAGCAGATGAGTTCCTCAGACCTATAACAAAATGAGGCGTGATTAGATGCTGGAGCGATGCTTCATTTGCATGCTAACTATAATTGGAAATAATTCTCCGTGTGGCTGGTGCAACATTTCCCAGTTATTTTATACCCTGTTTAAAAAGAAAAAGTAGATTAACTACTCAGCAGAAATCTCAGAAAAGATGTCTGTATAAAAAAGAGTGCACAAAGGCAGCATATTTCTTCTCCCTTAATGCAAACACACATTCACATTCTTCTGTGTCTCATTGCAGTATAGCTTTTAAAATGTGCTGCTTATGTTCTTACACAACGTTAAGCATTTCCATGAAGACGGCAGGGAAGAAAAAATGTGTATTTTGTACATTAGATTACTACTGAAGTCCTCCATATTTACTTGGCTGATCCTGAGAAAGCACAAACTAGGAATGGTTAATGAAAACAAATAGTGTGGGTGTTTTCAAAGTTCTTCCTGAAGATTATGAAATTTTAGTAAAGCAGAACATTGGTTACTTCTTTTGCTTCAGCTGTGAGGTGTGTTTTTCAGCCTCTCTGTTTGTTTTTCTCATACCTGCAGTCTTTCTCCTGGCCAATGATTCTTTTTGCTCTGCAAATCTCATTAAAAACACCTTGTAGTTGTTGTTTCTCGAAAATTCATGTATTTTCCAGGATCTGGCAAAGCTTTTTTGGTCTCATTGTGCAGCATCTGTCAAGTTCTCTGCTTCTTTAACTCCAGTTCAACTCATAGTACTGTCTGAATAGTTTTGATGGATGACTCTGACAATCTCAGCTTTAGAGTACAATAGATTTGGGTCTGGATCTCTGGGTGAAATACTTTATCCTGGTATTGTAAGAAAACCTGGAGCAAACATACCTAATCTGGAAAGTAGCCTCGAACCCATCTGGAGATGAATAGTAAAATCTGGAGATGAATAGTGAAATCTGGGCCTGTTCTTTCAGAGGACTGGTTAGTTTGTAAGTGGATTTGGTCCAGTTGTCATTGTCTGTGGGTATTGTAACAGTGTATTTGTGGGGTTTATCCCAGATTTCTTTTTTTTTTTTTTGGTCTTTTTCTCTATTTGTGTAACTCTCTTTTGTAACAGATTACCATAATTCAGTTGGTTCAATACAGCAAGTGTTCAGCTCGCTCCTGTGAGTGCAACATAATCACCCAGTAAGACAAATGGGGATACTGACCTCTGGGCAAATACTCTATTTTTTATCCTCTGGTGCCAGTCTCTCTATAATAATATAATCATTTAATATCTGATGGCTTCAACCAGGGAGGCTTTTAACAGTCCATGAGTTTCTGGCATGAATTTGGCATTTTTATCTCTTTGCTTATAGTTTCATCCTCAGTGATGGGTCTTATCAACCCCTGGTCCTGTGGAGAGGACGGAAAGCTCTTCTGCTGAAGCTTTGATGGTCTTATTTGTCCAAATTTGCACTTCTGTCAAATCCTTGGCTGCAGCTCTACATTTCATATGTGAGGCTGTTATGATCCATTTAAATGCCTATGGGGATCTCAACAAGCTTTTTGAAAAGATTAATGACTTAGCTGTGGGTTTTATGATAGTGTTTCTAAAGAAAAGCCTGCATACCTAATAAGGTTATTTCTACAAGCCAAAATTTGCATTGCTTACCGTAAAAGATGTAGATGGACTTTAACTACAACATCTAAAGGTTTGTTGCCCATTTTTGTCTTTTGCTGATCAGTTTTGTGCAAGAAAAGGGAAATAAAGAAGGGAAAAGGGAAATAAATAAGTGCATCAGCTTTAGAATGACAGGAGAAGGGACTTATGGATGTGAAGAAATCTTAATTTTAGAATCATACCATATGGATATAAACCTTTGTTAGAATTTTACTTTATAGTCTTTTTGTTTGGGCATGACTATAAATAGGAGTAATTTAAAATAATGCTTGAACTTTCATAAGGTTTATCCAAGATTTATGAGGGTGGTTAGAAAAAGATTAACTGAATCATTAGCTAAATTGTCTTTCATAAGGCAACCACCAAACAGCAGCCTGGAAGGAGAGAGGTCACATTTGTGCTTTTGTTAAACTGTTAACCTAGACGAGTGTGAGTTTTTAAGTGCAGTTGAAGCTTGTTTGTTATAGTCTTTAGTAAGTGTTAGTTAAATATTAAATATCAGAGATCATCTCACATGCTACAACTGTTTTTGCCTAAAATCTGACTGATACCTATTGTGATTTTCAAAATGTGATGTGTTTGCCTAGCTTAAATCTTCATTTATTGTTGAGAGACATAGCGTGGCTTCATTTATGAGTGGTACCATGGTAATATGATCAGACTTCTGGTCCTTAATTTCTTTAGTTTTCTATTTCTTTTATTTTCCATATTACTAAAGTTAAGGACTTAAATAAGATTTTCATTTTCAAATTGTAGACAGTCTAAGCTCAATTGATAGTTTTTATTAGCACTTCTTTTAAGCACATTCTACCGGTGTATTCCCATAGGACTAGTAGACAAATCTGAAATTAGAAAATTAAATATTTAACTTGAAAGGAAACTTATGGGGAAAATAATAATTTTAGACACTGTCGTCAGGTATTACACTCACCTTAAGTGTCTGAAAACAGTAATTGAATCTCTATTCTCACAAATGAATTTATATTAAAAAGATTACCTGCATTTGTATTTTTTTTTAAAAGGATCCTGATTATTGAGATATAAAACAGAGCAAAATGGATACACAATTCAGTGTCATTTATTGCTGTTTTTCTGAAGTTGCATTTCTTTTTTTCTAAGCAGATAAACTTTTTGGTTTTGTTGTTTAAGCTATGTAGCCTGTTTAATTATCATATCCTGGTTGTTTTATAAGAAAAATGTAGAAATTATAGTATTAGCTGCTGAAAATATCTTCCAATATTTGCAGAGTAAATCTGTTTGGAACATAACACGTTTTCTGACTCTAGATGCTATACATCTGTTGTTTGATTTGCTGCTACAAACACTAGATGTAACAGAGAAAAGAAATATGGTTGCAGACTTGCTTATGATACTGCATGCCACTTTTCACAAATGCTGACTATGCCCGGGTTAAAACTTTGTCAGATGATGAACAGACTAACAGGAGAACACAGATGTCTGCCTGGAGCAAGCGACGAGGAGCTGTGGATTCCTGTCTCCTCAACCTGCTCCATCAAAGGACAGAACACATCTGGAGAGTGGTGCCGTTTGCCCAGGGCACTCTTCTGCAAGGCCAGAGTGGTGTCGCTGTGGGAAATGTAACTGAGGCTGCTCAGAGCCCCCGCCGGGTGACACACATAATCACATCTGCATCACACAGGGACATTGCAAACCTGGAATGCTAGCACAAGACCCAGGAATGGACCTTAATCCTATCAGTCATTCTCCAGCCTGCTTCCCACTGTGCTATGTCAACTGGGGCTACGTGCTGGGCACTTACTGGCTGCTGGCCCAATGTGAATGCATGATTCTGACAAGTTTTGTGGAAAATGGAGCAGCGTCAGTGTGACTTCTTTTCCTGACACTGTAAAGAGAAAAGACTTTCTCTCAAGTCCCCTGTGAGTTTTCACATAAACTGTCTGTGCCAAAGCAGTTAATGCTTGTGTGTGCAAAGCTGGGTTTTAAAGGCAGATATATTCTTGCTTTAGTCTTTCAGGGCTCATTTGATGGCCAGGAAGCTCTTTGTTTTTGTGTGTAGCTGTATGTACATAGTTTTCTGCTGAAGCTTCTCAGTGTTGTTTTTAATCTGAGTGCTAAGCTGAATGAAGTCAGGAAACCGTATTACTCATCGAGATGATGCCAAGGTCACAGAAGCTTTGCGTGAGTTTTACATTCGTCAAAGTCCTCAATTATTCCTGATTTGCAAGTCTGTCAAGAAAATCTCTTCCCTGAAGCACAGTGCAAATTTACAAAAGCAAAAGAAGGAGCACAACAGAATCGCCTCTTAAAGCATGGGGAGCAAATTAAGAGTCTTTGGTTTTGAATCTTTTGCATTATATACCTTTACAAAAAAAAAAATAAAAATAATAAAGAAAGAAAAGAACAAAACATGTTTTCCATACTGCTAACACTTAAAGGTTAGTTGTGTGTTTCTCCTTCAGTGTTACCATGGTGATAAGAGTACTGTTAAGGCAGGTACTAGATTAGACTAAAATCATTTATCCTTCTTTGCACCTGCAAAATGCATGGCCACAAGATGGATAGCATCATTTGGAGCACTCATTTCTCTGACAGGCTGCTGTAAGCTCAGTCCCAGAAGTTTACATTAAAACATGGATAGAAGTTTTGCAGGCCTAAATGCTACTGCAAAAGGAGGCTGGGTTTCAAAATACATCTAAAAGTACAAGCATATCTCTTCAATCAGTAGTAAAACCAAGCAACAATAAAGCCCCCAGCTCTACTCTGTCTGCTCAAGAAGAAAATAGACAGGGAAGAATATGCAGGCAGAGGAAGCTGAATGATTTCTTTTTTTAGTGATGCTGAAAATGTTACTTACCGCGATGCCTCATTAGCTGTCTCTGAGGCAGGGCTCTCCCAGCTGCATAGGCTGTTTTAGACTCTCAGTGCTAACTCTGATGCTGATGAAGTTGCCCGGTTGCTCAGGTGTCTCTCCCCAGCTTTCTCTGATCCATTCACTATTTAGAATAATGCTACTGATCTGTCAGAGGTGAACCACAACTACACACTCTTAGGAAAATTGGTCTCAAAAAGACTTCAAAATGCCTTTTTTTTTTATTGTTTTTCTTCTGTGCTTCTCTCTGCATCAAGCTCTCAAAGCCCTTCAGAAAGCTACAGCTACCTTACTGATCCTAGTTTTGAATGACTCTTCCTATGGTGGCTTTGTATTTGAATACAATTTTAATTTAATTTGCTTTACAATATGCATCTAAGTAATCAATCTTCATTTAATATCAAGTAAGTGTGTATGGTCTGTTTTCTTCCATCACCACCCCCTCTCTCCAGCATTTATATTAGTACTTCATTTCGTAATTTCCCTATCATACAAGCTGTGACATTTGTATTTGTACCTTAAAAATGTATTTAGATGCATAGAGTTATTTATGTAATTGTTGAGAAACTAACTGCATTGTGGCACATTCCTCTTAAGCAGAAGTGGAAAGATGTTAACGTCTCCTTCATAGGCTTGTTTATTTGTGGCATATGCAATTAATGGTTATTTCTAATGCCTCTTATGTAGTAAGTAGATTGCCTAATTCCATCTATTTCATTTCAAATATCTCACATTTTCTTATTTAGGATCATCAACATATTTTTACATTAATTATTTAACTGCCATTTCCAATCTTTTAGTCAGGCACACTTCTGCCTACTCAGGGCACAATTAGTCACTGCATTATTATAGATTTATACCAGTGTAAGTGAATAAAAAGCAATTTGCACATTTTGAACAGTTACATTTTGTTCTGAATTTTTTTTTTTTTTTTAACCCTGAAAATTGTCTTTCAACTTCACATTAAAATGTTGTTTTTCAGGATGGGATAACTAAGACTTATGCAGCTGTTTTCTTATTTTAGATCCTGAATTAATTACCTCCTCTTGACTATTGAACCCTTCTCATCCATCAGCAAGAAAACAATACAGTAAGTAAAATAAATCTGAATTAATGTAAAGGGGTTAATAAGCTGGTCAACACACAGAGATTATTTACTGTACTGGTTCTCATTGGAAGTACCATATGCATAGCTACCACTTTTCTATAAATGTAAATTCATAGCTACTCTGTGACACAATGTGTGGTGTACTACAGCCATCACTTCCAACCTCTTAGCCAAATTATTCTTTGTTCAAATAATGCTCATGGTTGTTCGATTCAGTAGTTGGTTGCACTGACATTGTCAGAAGTTGCGAGAATGAAACTCCATGTATGAGACAGAGTTAAGGTTTTGCTTTAGTTTAAGGTTTAGTTCTTGGGTCATAGGTATTACTATAATACTATTCATAAGAGAGTGTAAGTTCATAAACATATGTTAACTTGGTAACAAGTTATGCCCTGATGCAATGCGGAAATGAAAAATAAAACATGGACGTGGTATTTTCTAAGCATTTTCAGATGTTTTAAAGTTCAGAACTGCCATAGTGCTGAGTGTTCCTTGTCCATAAGTAGCACAGTAGAAGGACCTAGCTTAGACTTAGATACACTAGCTGATGAATTTTTCAGCCAAGTGTTGGAGATCTTCCTTCTTCTACGGACCCCTTTGCTCTTTCTTTCAGGCATGTAAGATGTGTATTAGTGGAGGGAGAACTTGGCATTGACACCTGTAGGGACTACCTAATTTGTAGAAGCCTCTGTGGACACTAGCCAGGGAGTCTTTACATGAGTCGGTATCAGCAATGATGCTTTTTGTGCAGGTGTTAGCGAAGTACAATAAAGTTAAGGCTCTCTTTGTAGCTTTAGTGCTAATAATTACCTGTATCAAAGAAAATAACCCAGCTCTTTAAAATCTCAAAATAATTTTACTGTTTGGAAAACTGCAATGTTCTCAGGACTTAATTAACCATTAGGTGTGTATTTGGACTGAAAATATGCGTGAGAGTAAATTAAAAATATTACAAGATCTCTAATCTGTTTTTTAGAAATGTTTATTTTATTATAATGGTTTCATTAAATGTAAGGATTTAAGAAGGATCTATAATAAGTATGAAATAATACTGTGCTAAGACATATGAAGATTTTGCACATTATTCCCAGTTGATTAAGTCTTTGAATAATGTCAAAAATAAATAATTCTGTCAGTGGACAAAGGTTAAATATTTTTCCAACTGGTGATGCTTAGAATATAAATAACCAAATGACACTTTGACACAAATTTCATAGTACATACAAATTTCTCTATTTTTTCCTTTGTCCTCATGCAAATTATGAGTCTTCCTTCATGAAGGTATATTATTTTATTAAGTCCTAGACAGCTGCTATTTGTCTCGATTTCAATCTGCCTTCTTTCACAAGGAAAGTCAGTGGAACTTCTGTCTGTAACCTCTATCATATTGTATTAAAGTTTCCTAAAGTAAGAGTCAGCAAAACAGCAGATAACAAACGCCAATGAAGTGTCTCTTGTGAGACTGCCAGCCCTTCAAGGCTTTCACATGCTTCATGAATTAAATGGAATCATCATTGAGTTATCAGGACTCTGAAAAAGGTCTAACGTTAAAACAGCACCATTTGTGCTAGCTGTGCTAGAATTCTGTTCATCAGTTTTATTCTGAAAACCTCATTTTAATGGTGTAACCTCTTTTGCACAGAACATGGGTGTGACTGGACACCTCACAAAACATCTTTTTTTTTTTTTTTTTGCTGCAATTGCAGGAGCTTCTTGCCTCTTTCGAAATTTAAAATTGTTCAGTCTCAACTAGCAACAACTTGACCTTGAAAAACATTACTAATGAATATAATCTGTCATAAATGCAGAGCTACTTGTGTGTATAATTATCCCTCATATGAATTGATATGTGCAGTACTGACCTTTCAAACATGCTCTCTGGGCTATCATAACTTCAGAAAAATAAATTTATTTTTCCTTTTTAAATCTTGGTGGCAAAGCTAGCAAATAATTTACAGTATGAACTAACTGATTTTCTTATTCGGAAAAACTAATAATTGACTTGTTTTATTTTGCCAAGATATTATTCAGAATATGGAACTTTTCATGCATTTTTTTATCAAAAATTTAGTGATGCTCTTTAATACCGTAAATGCATTTACTGTGTATCAGGAGCACCCACATTAACCCAGCAGACTGAGACAGCTCTATCCATTGACTCAATGGACTGTGAAATAAAAACGTTCTCTCTATAAGCATTGACACAGTATACCACAGTGGATTGAAGCTCTCAAGATGAGTTCTCAAGTTAATAGTATTCTAATAACCCCCTTTTTGGTCCCTGACACGACAGATGTACAGTACCAAAGAAATAAAACAAAATCTCATGTTTTTCAAAATCCTTCAGTTTAAGGTATATTTGATAGTTAACGTAGTTATATTTAGAGGTCATTTCAATGATGTTTAAGCTACATGTGAAATATCCAAAAATTTTCCAAAAATGCCTCTTTTTTTGCTTAGGAGGCTAAAGATAATTTTCTGTAGACATCTGGGGGACAGACATTTGCCATTGCAAATGGCTAGAGCAGATTTTATGTTACACACCTGTGCCAGCAAATAGTTACTATCTCTTTGCAGCATTAGAGTAGAACCAGGAATGGATTGAATGAGTCCTATTCAGACTTCAGTGTGTTTTGTCTGTCAGTCTACAGATCACTGAAAAATCTTTCAAAACCAGATTTTCACGTACCAACTTCAGATCTGCAATCGCGGCCTTCGCAGACTATGGTCAGGTAGACTAAAAAAGAATATAAGCTTAAGTGGGGTGAGGCAATCACTGCTGCACTGTTATTCTTAGGCATCCAAAATATGCATATAGCTACTAGTATGTATGAGAGCAGAAGTCTGCTCAGTTTTTCTTGACGTGACCTTCAGTCACTTGTTCTTGACTGAATTTCATTTTGATGGGACTGTTAGGATCACATTGGCTTAGCCACATAACCAGTTCTTGTGATCCCCAAAAGGAGCTGTTAGGATGGGGGCCTCTTCCCAGTATCTCTGAAGTTTGTTTTCTGCTACACCCCATTTCCTTTTGATGTCAGCCATAGTCTGCACAGCCAGACCTGCATCAAGTCTTTCTGTGCATCTGAGGAAGTAGCAAGGAACCTTGATGGGCTGTTCTGCTGCACCTCCACATCCTGGCACAGCTCACAGTGAGTCTGTTCCCACCAAGCGTGGCCAAGGAGTGTGAGGAATGTTGACCTGTGGAGGATCTTTCTGTGCGCATCCCACCCCTGGAAACATAGAGTAGTAAAAGTCCATCTCTACACAGAGCCTTATCACTTAATTTATATATTTAAAAAATATATGTTATTCCACAACCGTATGGGTCCCAAAGGCAAAATATCTTTAATCCATATATAATCATGAGATAAAATACTGCAGGAAGCTGGCCATCATAGATAATCAGGATGTGTATTTTTGTGTTAGTGGGTAATGCAGAAAAGTGACCATTCCCATGTATGCCTGCTGCTAACCTTGTACCCCAAGGGATAATTATTTGTAATTAGGTCAAAGAAGAAAAGAGATCTCTATTTCCTTGTCAATAAACAAGCTAGAGAAATATTCAAAAGGATGCCGTGATTGTGAGAATTTTGCTGTAAGCCAAGTTTATCTATACATAGTTAAAAATAATAAAAAACTTCATGAGATAGACCAGATAAGTATCTCTGGAGAGAGATGAGCACTGATTGCTAACTTCTGCACAGAATCTCCATACCCATGGAGACTAAAGCTTTATAAAATGAAAAGCAGCAGATAAAGAGTCAGCTTGCTGTGGAGATTGGGGATTATTTTATTAATTTAAAAATTATAATGTCTTAAATTTTATCTGCTATAAATTGAATGAATTGAACCATGATGCATAGAAGTATTAATAAGATTTCAATTAAACTTTGCCACGATGTTCTTACTCAGTTATTCTTTCCACTACCTGCTAGAAGGAGCCCTTTTTGTAATACAGCTGTAAATTCTGGACCCCAATGGCCACATTATAATGCAATGATAATATAATGTACATTCTGCAAAATATCTGTAATTACGTATTTGTGTGTGGCTTCACAATAGCTCCTCTAGTATTATGCAGTTTTAAATCTTTATTTACATGAAGGTTATTTCTTAGCATTTACATTATTCTAATGCTAATTTGTATTTAATATCATGCTGTGTCTGCTTTTGATTATATTTTATAATAAGATGCAGCAGGATTAGTTATCAGATGATACTTAATTTCCATAATGAGATAATTAAATCTTCTGAATTTGGAAGTAATCATCCCAGAACCTTGTTTTGGACAACCCGTAGTCTCCAATGCCAGGGACAAATGCCATGCAAAGGGAAGTATTTTCTAGAATGTAGGGCAATTCAAAGTAGAACTTTTCAAATCCCTTCTTATGGTTCATATGTCCCTTAGGTTCATTTGTCAGTTTTGAAAGAAATCAGACATTTAATAGGTGGAAAATAATGGTAAATTCCAGAACGCCATTTTTAAGATGATCATCAAAAGGTTTGTCTTTCTGAACTCTTGTTTTAATCAACCAGTGTCCCTGATTTCAAAGTGCGCTCCATGTCTGCATGTGAATTTCATTTTAGGTATCTTTCTCTTCTATATGTATACATATGCATGTATGTATGTTATGTATACATTTGTTTGTGTATATTAAATTATATGCATATTGCATATATTGTGTTTATGCATTAAATCCCTCAAAGTATATATAATTAACAACATTATAAATGTTTATGCAGGATGAGTTGTCTGATGTATAACAGCTGAGTTTCAGACCTTGAGAAATTGCCACCTCTCTCTCTGAAGCCTGAGCAACAGTTTGACACGGCTCACTTGGTAATTCTGGGGTGCCATCCTTGTCCTGAAGTAATTTATATAGGCTGGCAGTCATTCTAATATGTGGCACATCCTCCCAACTGCTGGACCTAAATCCACTGCAAATAGTGGTAACAAGGATAACTCTATCTAATGAACCTGTATCATTTGCTACGCAATATAATTAATGTAAGAAAAATATCTATTTGAAAGTTGTTATGCTTGCAGATTTCACTGTATCACAGGTGCTAGCAGGATTTAACTCAGTGTGCAGTGCTCCCTGTTGCTTATTTGGGTTTGATTTTGTGTGTGTGTAGGTGGTGTTACTATTCTCTTTTCTTTTTAGGAGACTAATATATATTATATGCAATATAATGTAAAAGATATATATATATATAGGTAATATAAGCATATTTACAATATGTACATTATATGTATATATCCACACACACATATATATATACATATATAGGCTTCATGCACCCCTCCTATGGATGGATAGCAATTCTGACTCATCTCACTTTGAAGTTTGCCCCACATGATCAGTTCAGGTCTCTCATGTGCAGTTGCGGGGCCAGTATGGCAACATAAAAAAACATAATTTTAAGTTCCACATGAACAAACATGACTCAGTCACCTTTTAAAAATGCTTTAAATAAGTGTTAACTCAGCAGTGGCTTCTGTGAATTTTATGTGGAGTATTAAAGTGTGCTTCTAAACAACTCTATATTAACCAAATACAGCAGTGCTCTGTTTTTCTATTACATGCAATCTTATAGCTACTTGTTTTTAAATGAAATTGCATTGAGGATCATCTGCCCTAGCATGTATGGATGGCACTATTCCTGTGAATATTCCTCTGTGCTAATCTTAGGGAGCTAGATCAAGGATTTCCATGGAAGAAGAATAACTAGGAGTTTAGGGAGGAATCAGAATCATGGCTATTTCCTACAATTGCTATCTTGAGGTCTCCCTGTCAGACTGTGTGTGAAATAGAGTGGGCCAAGGCGTTATTCTCCTGATTCAAGTCCCTCAGATCCTTTTAAGTTTTCATGAAGATACTGTCTCTCTTTCTCTGTTATATCTCCAAGTCACTGATCTAACCTGATGGAACCAAGTTTCTGCTAAGCAGTGGAAAAGAACAGCTACCAAATTCTCGCTTCTGAAAATCGAATCCCTGACTGTGCACAGTGAATTCAAAAGATGTAATCTAGTGGTTAGGGCACTGCATTAGGATGTGGAAAACTGAGTTTTGCTGGTCAGCTCTGTGCTCCTTTGAAAATGACTTTGGGTCAGACCTTAATGTACGTGAGCCTATTTCTTGCTGACAGGGGTGGAATGTATGCAGTCAAGATTCAGATTCTTGGAATCTTTTTCTTTCTTTTTTTTTTTTTTTTTTTCCCCACCAGTTAAATCATAATAATAGGAAATTATTCTGCTAGAAATAACTCTGCTGCTACCCTTGGAGAGGTATTATGAGCACAAGTATGTTCAAACAGGAAAGATCAACAGAGACAAAACCAACTCAGTCTGGGGAGAGTATGCATACAAATAGCTGCTAGATGATCTTGACTTGAATGACTGAAAGCACAGCAAACGACTACTAGCTAAACTTCACTGGGTTTCTTTATTTTAGATATATATAAAATGAAAATTCTTTATATTTTGTTTTAGTTCAAAATAAAAGGAACGCACCCCTAAAGAGACTGCTGTCGTGTTGCTAAACATGTATATTTTGTCATGTCAGGATTTCAAGAAAAGGGAATAGACAGACAAATCCATTGTTTAAAAAAAAAAAAAAAAAAAAAAAAAAAGGAAAAGAAGTACCTAAATGTCTGAGCTTGTTTTCTGGAAACTGGCTGTCACCAGAAAAATATTTTTGGTTTTTCATGCTTTTGGGGTTCTGGTGGTAGTTCGCTATCACATGAACTGAGCAATCTTGGGCAGTATTGAGAACCATTAGTACAAGTGGGTAAGTTAGGCACCTTGATCGGGCTTCTCTGTTGAGTGATAGGGAGGAAAAGCATCTGTAATGACTTCGAATTGCTCAAAGTTACTTTATTCACTCTCTTTAATTTAAAAGCCAGAGTTACTGGCTTCTGAGTTAGTTACTTTTGAGTTACTAGTGCTTCGTGCAGTTGATGTGTATGTTTAAAGACTTCCAGCTGGATAGCTAAAGGCCTTGACATTTTACAAGAAATCTCTAGTACAGTGGATTCCCCTCTAGAACAAGATGATAGAACAGATTTGGAAAGTTTAAATAAACATCTAGCCTTAAGAGTTTATTCTCCAAACCAGTGTTACAAAATTCTCTGCATTCATTAGTATTTTATAGTTAGTATTTAGTCATCCAGTGTTCAAATTAAGCATTTTTGTCACAGCAGAAGCTTGCAGTCTGAGAGCATGATCCCAAGGAAGCGAGGCATGACTGAGACACTAGCAGACAGATTATTGGGTAGTGTGCAGGAGGAAGTTTCTAAACTAAGAACCCTCAATCAATAGAGACAGTCTGTACACGGCTGGGACTGGGAGGCTGCATGCTTCTGAACCACAGCTGGTGGTGGGAGTTAGAGCCTAGAAGCTACAGCTAAAGATTTCTTTGCTCAGATCACAGATTTTGATTCTGAGACACATCAGCTAAAATGAATCCTAGGATGTGTGATCAGCTCTTGATTACATGTCTGCTGGATGTCTGAATCATATCTGTAGGAATCAGCCGATAGTGATGGATAGCAATATGCTCGCTGTGGGATCTAAACCACAGTGCCCTTAAATGACTTGCTTGATTCCCTGCCCCCCTTTCCTTCCCAAAACAGAGAACAGAGTATCCACCATGACAGCATTTGCCTTCTGGTCTGCAACAACTTGAAGGGATGCTGACAGTGGTTCTACCTCTGAAAAGAAGCAGAGGCCTGGAGAAATCCATTTCTTGTTTGTTGTCTTGTCTTGCTGGGAAGGGATGACACCAGATGACACCAAGCTATGCGCATGTGTCGATCTGCTTGAGGGTAGGAAAGCTCTGCAGGAGGATCTGGATAGGCTGCACCGATGGGCTGAGGTCAACTGCATGAAGTTTAACAAGGCCAAGTGCCGGGTCCTGCACCTGGTGTGCAATAACCCCAAGTGGAGCTATAGGCTGGGAGAGGAATGGTTGGAGAGCTGCCAGGCAGAGAAGGACCTGGGAGTGATGGTGGATAGTCGGCTGAATATGAGCCAGCAGTGTGCTCAGGTGGCCAAGAAGGCCAACGGCATCCTGGCTTGTATCAGGAACAGCGTGACCAGCAGGGCTAGGGAGGTGATCGTCCCCCTGTACTCAGCTCTGGTGAGGCCGCACCTCGAGTACTGTGTTCAGTTTTGGGCCCCTTGCTACAAGAAGGACATCGAGGTGCTTGAGCGGGTGCAGAGAAGGGTGACGAAGCTGGTGAGGGGCCTGGAGAACAAGTCCTACAAGGAGCGGCTGAGGGAGCTGGGCTTGTTCAGCCTGGAGAAGAGGAGGCTCAGGGGCGACCTTATCGCTCTCTATGGGTACCTCAAGGGAGGCTGTAGCGAGGTGGGGGTTGGTCTGTTCTCCCACGTGCCTGGTGACAGGACAAGGGGGAATGGGCTTAAGTTGAGCCAGGGGAGTTTTAGGTTAGATGTTAGGAAGAACTTCTTCACTGAAAGGGTTGTGAGGCATTGGAACAGGCTGCACAGGGAAGTGGTGGAGTCACCATCCCTGGAAGTCTTCAAAAGACGTTTAGATGTAGAGCTTAGGGATATGGTTTAGTGGGGACTGCTAGCGTTAGGTCAGAGGTTGGACTCGATGATCTTGAGGTCTCTTCCAACCTAGAAATTCTGTGATTCTGTGATTCTGTGACTCTGTGTGGATGGTGAGTGAAGCCGATGACCTTGAGGTCTCTTCCAACCTAGAAAATTCTGTGATTCTGTGATTCTGTGATATTCTGTGCTAAGCCAGTGCCATGGAAGTCCAAGGCTTCTGGTATGATGCATAAAAGCACACTTTAGCAATTTGTACAGATAAGCTATTCCATTTACTACTGTAAGGGCAGATGGGCCAGTGGATGCAACATCTGTGAAATTTCAGGGCTACGTTCTAGAAAGTTTACTTATCCTTCAGGCAGTTTTGAAATGTATATATTTCTTTTACTGTAGTTGATATGGGACAGAAGGGTGAAAGTTCTTCTTAGGCTTAGATATACAACCAAATTATCCTGGTTTAAAAAACTACAGAGAATCAGCTGTCTTAATTAACCAGCAGCTTGCTATCAGTCTGCAGGAATTACCACTTCAGCCTAATCTTTCTCTATAAACATTAAGCTGCTTCTCCCTACCTTGCATGCGATGTGCTCCAGGGACACCTCCACAGAGCCATCTGCCTCAGGTGATGGTGGCCACTGTGAATTGATTCTGTGCTCACAGAATATCCCAAGTTGGAAGGGATCCATGAGGATCATCGAGTCCAACTCATAGCAGTGGTTGATATCAAATATCAAAATGGTCGATAGCAAGTGCCCCTTGGCTCTGTAAGAACTTCACTGCTAGTCCTAATACAAACCAGAAAGTAAAATATCCTTCAGCTTCTTACTCAGAAAACGCTGCTGGTGACCTCATAGTCTCATGTGTAAGAAATCAATAGCAAGTTAATTTATTTGGAAATGGTTCTGTTTCGCCATTTCCTAAGGTCACTATGAAAGTTTTATGTAAAGAGAAGGTGGTGCTCTGCTTATAATTGAATTCAGAGTGAATTATTTCATTCAAAATATCTTAGGGTTAAACAGTCCGTAAGCTACAATATATTTTTCTAAATGATCTTTCGGTACAGAGCACAGGGTGTCTGTAGATCACTTTCATGCTGCTGAAATACAAATCTGCCTGCAGACCAACTCATAGCACTACCCATCATATGAATGCATCTTTCTAGACGTGCTGAAGAACTAATGCACAGGGAATTAAACAATAAATATAGACAGAGAGCAATCTTTCACATCATTAGTAATAGATTCTTACTGTTGCTTTGCTGTTTTAGTCAAATTATGAGCCTGCATAATTAGGTAGACATTTGCACAGATATAGAATAACCAGAATAAATTAGGTGAAGAAACAAAAATGCAAAAGCAACAGTCTTGATCTAAATAATATCCCTGCTCATAGCTTGGCTAATTTACTGTGGTAAATTACATGATAAACATATTATATTGATTTCTTCCGTACTAGAAATTTTTCCTCCAGGGCTTGCGAAATATTTGTGTATTCCTGTCCTGCTACAAACAAGAATATTTAGAAATATATTGCAGCACTATAAACTTTCCAGTTACTAGTATTTGTCATTTATATTGCAGTAATATCTATTGCCTACCCTCTGATACAGATGGAGGGAAAGTTTCAAGTCCAGCCTAACTGAAATACAGAAGCTTAGGAGAATCTCCAGTTTTATGAAAATTTAAATGGTTAGTGGCAAATAAGATCTCATAACCACGTATTTTATTATAAGTGGTTATATTTTATTTTATATATTATATAAGTATATAATATAATATATAAAAATATATTATATTTTATTATGTTTATTGCCATCCCTCTTTCCTTGGAAACTTACTATGGTGTTTTCAACTTGCAAAAATGTCATTGACAGCTGGTAGTGTGAAGGTTGCCTCCAGAAAGTCATGCTCAGGCTGGCTCAACTTCTTTGATGATGTGCTGCAGTCTTAGTTTACTCTGTGGTGGGATATGTTCAGTTTAGTTGAGTTTAAATGTTTTTCAGTAGTTTTTCTGCTTTTGTGGGTTGGGTGGGGGTGTCTTGAACTCAGAAGGTTTCTATCTGTGTCCGTGAGTCAGTCATTGCTTCTTTCCAGGCTGTATATGAAATAGGAATAAAGGTGGTTTTTCTACATAAGACTGAATTATCTGTGGCAGAGGTGGCTCCATGGATATTCATGGAGCCTAGTGTAACCCTGCTCAAGATTCACGTGGAGCAACTTAATACAAATAAACAGGAATGACCATAGTTTGCTTTTGTCATGCTTTATTATTTATTTATTTATTTATTTTGATGAGCATTTCTTGTGGTTTTTAGCAGGCTTTTCTTGCATTTTGGGGATTTTATTGCCTTTTTTTTTTTTTTTTTTTGGTCAGTTCTTGAATTTATGGTGTGGTTTCTTGCCATTTTGGGGGACGATTTTTTTTTACACTTTTGGAAGGTTTTTCTTTTTCATTTTTGCAATACAGCATGGGATTTTGTGGGGCCATGGGATTTTGGCATTTTTGGGTGTTTGAGTTCTTGGAAATGTTACTTTTTCTGAATTTTTGGTGGGTTTTGGCATTTATGGCATTTTGGCAGGTGTTCTGGCTTTTTTTTTTTTTTGTGCTTTTTTCACTCTGTCACAGTGGTGTTCTTTGATGAGTTGTTTTTTGTGTTTGTGTTCTTTGGCAGGTATTTTGCATTTTTTTGGCAGTTCTTTGCCTTTTTTTTTTTTTTTTGAGTTTCTTGGTTAGTTTTGTTCCTGCAAAACACACAGCTGTGTGTGTTAAGTATTATGGATCTGGCCACCACCTCATTAGCAATTCATCAATTTGAAGAGGGGAACTAAAACAATTATTATGAGAATAAGTCCCATTAGATTTTCTTATGGGTCAAAATATTGTTACATGATGCTGGGCAAACTGAATGGGATATCCAGAGCAACCTGCAAGAAAGGTACCTAGAAACCTGACAGTTTCTTCCAATTCACTTAAGTTCTTTTGAATGCCTCTGGCACACACATGATCTTTTGGAAATAAAAAATTCTCTGTTGGACATAAAGAAATTTCATATCTCATCCAGCTCTCAGAATAGCTCTGTCCCCTTTCTCTGTCACTCCATGTTGTGTCTGAGAGGATGCCTAAAATACCTGGAAAAACATTGTGGATTCTCTGAAATGGTCACACTCTTCCATTTTTTTTCTAGTGATTGGACTGGCTACTAAGTTGAAAAAAAAAAAAAGTGTAAAATTTCTCAGATCACACAAAGAGCTTTTTCCTTGCAAATGCATCTGCTTTAAATTTGTTCATTTCATTCCACAGATAATAGAGGGGAGGCACTGGTGTCTTCCTATAGATGGTATCTGTTTGACTGGGGGGCTGCCTGGGCAATTGTGTGCAATTTCTGTGGCAGTCACTGGTTCTTACTGAAAACCTTGGTCTGTCATACTGATAATAGCTTTTATAATTCATACAGCAGGAATGCCCAGAGGGCCATGAGCTGACTCGGGACTCTCTGCCATGAACTGCTTAAAGGTGGTGTAGCAACATTTACAATTAGATTAAGCCAGCTAAAAATGGGAACCTCTCTTGCGTGCATAGCAGGAGAGGGTGGAACTCCAAAGCCAGCTGGAATTGCCCGTCTGCTCATAAAGGCAATTTTCAATATCAATATGACAGTGATCACGAGAAGTGTTTCTCAAGACCCTGGGTGGGGGTGGCATTGTAAATTGAATTCATACTTAAAGCAGGACAGATGTGAAATGCTTTACGACCACAACCAGAGTCCCTGGTTTTAAATTTAAGTAAATGTGCCCAACAGGAGGTAGCCCTGGTGGTTGGAAGTCCATATCAACAAGTTGGACAAACTGAAATCATAGTTTCTCTGTTTAATATGGGGAAGTTAAAAATAGTGAGAGTGAATAGCTTGCGTTCGCAGAAGAGATGGGTGTCAAAGATGGGAGCCAAGCAGCCTAGACCCTGAGATACAGAGTCATGCTTTCTATGAGTGTATCTGCACTGTCCCATCTTGCTGATACAAATGTAGTGATCGCTGGAGTCCTGAGTAAGATACAAGCTCAGGTCCTGAGAGCAGCCCAGCCTGGTTGTTGCAGTGCGCTGCCTCAGAGTGGGCCAAGTGAGTCGAACCTCAGTGCTGATGGACTCCAAATCCAGATGTAATTAGTGACAGCCATTGCCTAAGTGCATTTTGCAGTGCTGACACGTCATTACTTCACGTAAGAAGAACCACCCTGTAATTCCTTTTGAGAAATGTATGCAGGCTTAACTCTCATATTGTGGAGGGATTGAGACTGGTGTTAATTTTGATGGAAAAAGGCAATGTTATTGCAGTATACTTCCAACCGGCATTTCCACTGAAACTATGGGGACTACAGAATGCAGACTGGATTTCCAAATCTTAATTAAATGCGCAGTGAACCAGAACAACAAAATAGCAACTGAAGATGACACAGGTTTATATATATTTTTTCTGTTTGTTTTAATCAGTGGTTATTTAAATGACAAATAATAATTCTATGAATGCATATGGTAACTAAATGACAACGTGAGACTTCTTTCTGTTATAGAATAGTTGTCTTCAAAAATTTATCCATATTTGCAGTGACTGTTTTGGAGAGATAGATGAACACATTAATAATGCTGAAATCATAGTTAGAATCATTTATGGCCCGCTGAGTTTAACTGCTGGGTGTTGCATTCATGCCCTAGCAATTTATTTAATAATGTTTTCCCACCTTGAAACATACTGTATCATCCCAGATCATCTGTTTGAAATGGTTGTTTCAATTGCTCAGTTGGCTCTTGCTAGTGTAATTTAACATTTTCATTAGCTCAGTAAAAGAAAGAATTTAAACTCTTTTATGTTTCAAAGGCATAATGTGTGTCATAGTGGGAATCAGGTAGGAATTACTATTGTTTAATGAATACTTTATGGATCCTGTAAAGTAATTATATAGTGTAATTAAATTATTTGAAATTCAGTTTCTAACTTTGTTTCCTGAATAGACTTAATTTGATCTTTGGGTAGGGAATAACTTTCTTTCAGTTAAATCCTCTGTAGGCAGAATAGAGAATGTGTCATTTGAACATAGGTGGCTTGGGACTTCATGAGTAGGAAAAACAAAGAGCTTCGTTGTTTTGATCTATTCTCTGTTTGAAAGCTTGTGTTCAGCATGGGGAAGTCACATAATTGCTATCAACTGCTCACTGAATTAGCTTATTTAAAATCTTTTTCAATAAATATATTATGCAGCTATTAACAATAGACTTTTAGGTGAAATAATACTCATGCTCAGTTTCTCAATGGGAGTTTCCATTTACTACAATAATGCATGCAAATCCTCCTCCAGAAATTGTTCTTCAAAATACAGCACATAGAGGGACTCAAATACAAACCAAATATTTTAAGGGCCTGATCAATTAACCCCTTCTGAGGCAAACCAATGTAGAACTCAGTGGAGGTGTAGCAGGTGTGCTTTGAGACATTTCTAGCTGTTTTTTCACCCCCTCTTTGGAAGAATCCTAGCTGCATGAATTAAAATAAAATAAAATAAAATAAATCCTATACTTTTGTTCCTTTACCTTGGAAAATATGGGAAGAATTTCAGAATTTCTGTCTTGGGTTAAGTCAGGGTTTTTTCCTGTTAGCTAGCAGGCCTTCCCAAAAACATCAGTTTTCTCTTGCACCTAACTCCATTGCAGTTCTTTGAAGAACCCCATTCTGCCACAGAACACAAACCAAGACCCACAGGTCACCAGGTATCACTGGTCCTCTGAACAGGTTCTATGAGTGTCATAAATGGGAATAAAAATTAACCATTTTATTTCTCATCTTTTGGGGTAAAAAGAGGACTATATTCAGGTACTCCAGAACAAAATTTTAGAAAAAGCTTTGCTGTCCATACATAGCCTCTGAATTAGAGCACAGGCACCACCTGGAGACATAAGTAAAAATACATTACAGTGATTAACAATGTACCTATTTTCTTGCATAGAAGTAAGGTTGAGCTCTGAATGTTTGATTAGAATGTGGAAAGCTTTTAACTTCAAGTGTTGGTTCGGGTCCATCTTTCACTGTGCTTAGCAGTAAATAAAAAGGTTTTCATGGCTGATTAGAACAGTTAGGTGGGCTGAGCCAGCAGCTAAACAGTCAAGGTCTGAGTATATCACAAATGGCAGGGAATGAACTATAGTGCTGAAGGAAGGAACCAGCTGCAGAGTGTGCACTGTCTTTGAGGCATTAATCACCTATTTACTGCAAAGTCTGCATCTTCACTTCCACAAAAATGGGTGCTTTTAAAACACACTTTAATATAAACAACACTACTTTTTTAAAGGCAGATTTTTTTTTTTTTTTTTGTTAGAGTTTTAAGTAGGCAGCCCAAATTAATTTCTTTGCTAATTCAAGTTTTAAAAATGTGACTGTGTTCAAGATGGACTATAAGAGAACGCAACCTGCCAGCTTAATTAAGTTTCTGGAATGCTTCTGGGCCAAATTAATGTATGTGGATGAACGCCAAAATCAGCCTGACTGAACAGATTTTAGCTAGCACATAGCAACTCTGAGAAACACAAGGACCTTAAAGTACCCAGCCTAGCAATATTAATTACAGTGGTTAGAGAACTGTCTATCCTTTTTGTGGAAGCCAATTTGCATTTATTGTTGTTTATATCCAAGCCAATATGGTTATCAGAACAATCTTGGACTAAAATTAAAAATTAGAAAATGATTTGCCATCATTTTCTGTTTCAAACTCTTAATAAACAGCAGCTGATGAAAATAGAAAGCTAGACTTGCTTGAATAGTCTGAATGTGAAACTAAATTAGTTCATAATGCAATAAAGGCCTCTGATACTAGTGTTCTTTGTGAACATGGCCTTTGCCTCTTCTTAGAAAGGAGACTCCAAGTTAAACACTTTCTTAGTCTTGTCACTACTCACTACTCCAGAGTCAGTTGGAGTCTTTGTCAGTGTTTCACGTAGGCTGCGTTCACTTGCCATGGGGAGATGAAATTCAATATAGCTTCCTGCTATTTGATTCCCTAATTCTTCATGTCTGTGCCTTGCCAAAATGATATCTCTACTGCAGTCCTATGGACCTCAGTGATTTGTTTTGCAGCAATAACGTGGACGTACTGTGGCAAGGATAGATCTTGTAGTTCAGCAAAACCAGAGAACTCATCCTGATGTCTTTAGTGAAACACAGGTCCCATTGGCAGTAGAGGAAGGATTACCCAAAAAGAAGTCCAGGACCACACCTTTTCAAACTTGTGTTATTGATCATCTCTGGTGAGCAACCATGGGACTTTCACATATTGAAAACGTAGCATGGCACTGTTATATGCATATGGTGGTAATTACAGAGAAACTGATTAACTGATGTCATTACAGAACACTTTCTGGTCTTTTAACACCCTCTTCCCCTCCCTACTCCCCAAACAAAGGCACACTACCAATCTCTCTTCTGTTAAACGAAAATCTCTACTCTTCTGTGAGCATGGTTTTTATAAAAGCTCTTCTCCTCAGTTTAAAGTGGCCTCAATATAAAGTGGTGAAGGCTTCTTATCAGAGAAATTTACAGTTACTGAAGATTCTGGAACCAGAAATTCTCTCCTCTGCTGCTCTTCCTTTGCTTTGTGGTTACCAGTAGGAACTTGATATTTATCAAGTTCAAAACAGTAACTTGTTCACTCAATTTTCATGTTTCATCAGTAGATATTGAGCTTTAAAAGATAACCACTGATTGATTAATGGCCTATTCCTGAGAACTGTCCTGTCATCCTGAAGTGACAAAAGCTTGTCCATCTGAATGAGGTAGTTTCAAAAGGAGGAGAAACACTGGAGCCTGCTTTCCTGTGCTTTGTAGTGCTTGTCTGGATTTTCTAACATCTAAGTTATGGGCTCTTAAGCACTCACCACCTGACAAACACACACCATATAATCACAAACATTTCCTTTCCTTAAAACACTATGCTGAAAGTATGGGTCCAGTTGACCACTATGGCAGTTCAACAAATTTAGTGATGCCAACTTGTTCTACAAGTGCTACAGTGAAATTGTGGTTAGATTTATAGCTGAACACTAAAAAGACTTCAAATAGGTTTTGAAACAACAAAGATACATATTTTCTTTTCAAAGCCTTGTATCATCTTCTAGAGTACAAAAATAATACTTGAACATCATGTCAGATCCCTCTTACTTTTTCCAGTCTTTAGTGCATCAAGTGTTGTGAATAATGTAGGAAGGAATGTAGGAATGTAATGTGGGAATTCTTTCCAAAGAAGTCTATAACAAAACTCCTACTGATTTCAATAGGCAAGTTTGCTCCCAAGGCTCTGATCAACGAAGTTACGGTGGTATATTGCATACAGAATTTATAAATACTTGCACAAAAATACACACACAAATACTGAGAACATGATATTATGTAATAATGTTAAAAATGAGTCTGATGTTTTTATCTCATAATTTCTAATCACATTTCATTAGGAGTAACAGCACCTTATTTCCCTTGTGTTCATGTCACAGTTGGTTTTAAGCCATGTCTATTATGTAGCCTGACAATTTTTTGTGCAATTACCTTTCAGGAAATAGTATAGCTGAGCAATAAACTATTAGCAAAATAGGCACTGGTCTACCTAGAATTAAACATAAAAACGCAGTCTAAATATGGTCATTTAAATGTTTGTCTTATGAGTTGAGGTTATTTTAAAACTGCAAGGTGTTTTAAACTTGAACTCAGTAGGCTATTCTTTTGAGGTTCTTTTGGATTACTGAAGGTTATATGTGGATTTTCATAAAAGCATGCGTAAAAGTATGTAACCTCCAGACATATGAGTAAATTAATTTAGACAAAATAGGACAATTTATCCCTGGGGTAACTGCATGGAAGCTGGTGGCAGTGCGCCAGACACTGATTTGGACCATCAAATATTATATTGTTTACTTAGAAGTTATTTCCAGTTGGAGCTGGTTTAGTCCAGTTTGGCCATGTTGAAGCTCATTTGAGAGAGCTGTTGTCTGCAGACTTTGTTGAGGGTCATGGTCCACAATTCTATTCCAATAACGTTGAGGATTACAGCCTTTGCATGGAGGATTTTACTAACTGGTTGAGACAGCTTCACTGTTCTTAATGCTTGTGAATATAAAGGGATATAAATATTGGGGAATACATTTTGCAGAAAGAAATAAGCTTCAGGCACAACAGGCACTGTTATAAAGTATTAGCTGTCTTCATAAGGAAAACATTCCTCATTTTTTACATATACTATTTGTGGCTGTTCCAGCTTCCTTTGAAGTCAGTTTTGCCTTTGATTTAAATGGGAAATCTATGGGGCACAGGAAATTTTAGTCATCACTTTTTCACATTTTCCCCACTTCATTCTAACAACTCATAGTGCTGACAGCTGCGTGGAAACAATATCCGGGCTCAGAAGCTTAGATTTAGGTTCATACCTTTCTCTAATGGTTCGAGTCAGAAAGTTTTGAATTTTGGACATCATTTAAATTCACTTCCATGTTTTTAGTCCCAGTATATCGGGGCATTGAAATTCAGAAAAGGCAGACATGATTCTAAATTCAGTTCTGAGGCGCTGATAGAGCTCATCGTTTCTCTGGAAAGCACTGGTATTTGTACTATATCAGAAAAAAAAAGTATAATTTAATGTTTGTAAAGTACTTTGAAGGTTAAATGTGCTATCTAAATGATACATTATCATTAGTTACAGCAATACTACAATATGCCTCAAGAAATAATCATGGAACTTAATAAGAAATTAATTTTCCATAGATTTTTTTTAAACATCCCATAAAAATTAATAGGAAATTACAGCCCTGTTCTAACAGTCTAACATAATGGTTCAAAAGACCTGTAGGAGGGTGTACTGGGTCTGGCTGGAATGTTAACTTTCCTGGCAGCAGCCCATACAGTGCTGTACTCTGCACTTGTAGCTGGAACAGCAGTGTTATCACACCAGTGTTGTGTCTACTGCTGAGCAGCACTGGCACAGCATCGGGCCTCTCTCTAACCCTCCTAGGGGGTGGGCAAAAAGTGAGAAGAGAAACATCACCAGGGCAGCTAACCTAAACCAACCAAAGGGATATTCCATACCATGTGATGTCACACTCAGCAATAAAAGGTGGAAACAGGAAGAAGAGGGGAGGGGTGGGCTCTCGTTGTGAAAACGTCGGTCCTCCTCCCAAACACTGGCTATGTGTGTTGAGGCCCTGCTTCAAGGACGTGGTCAATCATCACTCATTTGTGGGAAGTAGAGAGTAATTTCTTTCCTCTGTACTTCCACATAGCCTTCATTTATTTTATTTGTTTGTTTTCCTCCCTTCTTTTTATTTTCCCTTCCCCCCCTCCCTTTTCCCCTTTCCCTTTTTATTTCCCTTTAGTTAAATTGTTTAGTTCATAATAATCTTTATTCAATTATTATTTCCCTTTAATTAAATTATCCTTATCTCAACCAGTGAGTTGTTCTTTGCTTTACTTCTCCCCCTCCTCATCTAAAAAAGAGGGGGAGTGAGAGAGCGGTTGTGGGGTTTAGCTGCCCAGCACGGTAAAACCACCACAGAAAGGCATAATTCTGCCTTTGGAGAAGCTTCTTTGAAACTTCCCTACAGCATCTAACAAGTTTCATTTCTGTTAAATACTACAGGTGTTTTATTTATTTATTTATTTATTTTTTAAACGTTGCAGTAGAGTGAGAGACTGTTTATCCAGGAAACTGTTTTTCACATGCTTTACAAAATTGTAAATCAAAAAATTAAAGGCTTCTCTCAGAAGAAAGAGCAGCATTTGTGGTCAGATTTCTAGAGAGAAAAATAAAATGACATTTCTTTTTACCTGCATGTTTTAGCATATCTAGAGCAGTTACAACGTGTTTAAAATGCATTTATGTAGGGTTAGTTAACATCAGTTAAACTGCAGAATCTTTGAAACCAATGGAGCTAAGGGGAATTTTACTAGCCAGCACTAGTCTCACCCATTTCCACAAAGCATAGAAGCAAACACATCACTTTTATTTGCATGCTGCTTTTTCCTATAGTCGCCATTTTCCTCTGTGTTCTCTGTCTTTTTCTGCATTGCTCTCTGTATTTTTCAATTCCTTGTCTGTATTATTCCACTTCTCCTACTTGCTAATGAGAAAACATTTTACTGACAAACTGTAGTATTCCAGCAATATTTTATTACTTCTGGAAGAAACATTCAGAGAAATGAAATAAAATGTGGAAGTTATTGAAATGAGAAAAATGAGATCATCTATTAACTAGGTTCCATTTTCCGAACTGACTTTTGGCTTTTGTTGACAGTCCTTGCTTTTTAATAAATAAATAAAAACAACCTCACATTTTAAATTTAAAGAGTTTGATGACTAGAATTAGAAAGAACTACTCTACATTTCCTATGAAGTTGAGGATTGTTAAGGGGTACTTCATTAATTTCAGTCCTTTGTGAAATGTCACCAGCCTTGAGACTATTGGTGCAGCAAGGAATTTGAGAAGTACAAATGCTCAGAATACTCTGTGGAGAGTTTATCTGCATATTGTTTTTTGGTTTAATGGATATGTGGAGGTCTTTTGACACTCACTTTGCCTAGCTTCAAATTAATTGAACTTTGCCCCTGCTAACTGCCTCCTCAGAGTTGTGATGCTAGCAATCCGCTCCCTAAGGCCTGAGATACAAGAAAAGAGAAAACAAAAATAGTCAAAGCAGCTTTCCCTGAGATAAGAATAATCTTTTAGAAATGAGGAGCATATTGTGGAATTTACAGATTAACTAATCCCAGGATTTACTGCTCAGTACAAAGAACTCTGCCTCAAAAACGGGAAGAATGAGACTCTCACACTGCATTTCAAAAACCAGTTTAGCAGTAAAGGAGTCTGCAATGAAGGGGCATGGTGAAAGCAGAGCTCTGACTGGATTGGAGAGGTTTGGGTTGTGCTTGGTTTCTGATACAGGACAAGCTCTGCGCATGACAGAATGAGCAGTGTGAACTCACTTCCTTACATGAGTAAGCAAAAAGGATGTCCAGATTGTCCTCTGGTTCTTGAATGGTGCTTGGCCCATGAAGGCCAGGTGCAGTGGACTGTGACCCAACAGTTGGCTGTTGTAACCATGAGCCAAATGAAGCAGAGGAGCACTGGATGGTTATGCTTTGAGAAAGACATCATGTGCCAGAAGGGGTTTGTTGGCAGAGTTCAGAAAGGGGTGAGACGTGGTACTGTGGGATTTGGAAAGTGTCTTGTGCCACAGAGATCTGCCCAGAGGAGCAGCGTGTGGGAAGCCTGCTCATGCTGGTCATACTGCTGTTTGCCTCCCACACCGAGTCTTTGAGCAGTAAGGAAGAAAGAGACAGCTTTTTCTCTGACTGCCGAGTAAAGCCCCAATATGAAATACCTGATGATACTATGGCATTGTTGGAAAGCAGTAATATTAAGCACTCAGTAATGCAGCAGTCTTAGAGATGGAGTTGGGATTCTTTGTACCCCTATTCTCCACTATGAGGTCTGCTTTTCCACAAAAATTGTTTCCTGAATTTCTGTCAAAAACTTTTACTGAAAAAAGTCAGTTTTTGACCTGTCAAAACTATTGTTCCCTCATCTTTCCCTAGTTCATGTCATAAAATAACTACATTGTAAATATATTATTTTGTTTATAACATATTCCGGCCATTCCTTCAGCCTTATTTCATCTCTCATCTGTGTAATTTCTGAAAGACTCTTACATACAAATCTAACAAGTGCAAGACAAAACTTGACTCATGCCATTGTTTAAAGGGCTTGTCAGTCAAAAATTCATGTCGCTTTTTCTGAAAAGGCTGCACTACAACAACAATTTTGTCATTTTCAACAGGGAGAAATTTGTCTTTACAGAAGCAGCTGGGAAAACAGATGGAAAGTCTGTTTTTTTTTTTTTTTCCTTTTTTTTTTTTTTTCTTCTTCTTCTTCCCTTCTTGTTTTAACTAAGTTCTCTACTGTTGGTGTTAGTTTACAGACCCCTTTCTCAGGGTATAGATGTAACTGATATATACCCAGTATGAGGTTTGAACATCTCCTCCTCTTTAAGAAATTCTGCGTAGTGTAGCAGAATTGCCAGGTCAGTCTGAATTTATTCCCCTGTTGGAGCAAGTGCATACAGAGCAACCTGAGAGAGCCAGGAGGTCACAAAGAATGCATGTAGAAAGCAAGGGACAGTCAAATTCTGTCTCAAGACTTCTGTCTCTGAATTGACCTTGAATCATTTTTCCAGAGAGAGCTCCCTGTAAAAGCAGCATGTTGTAGACATTTACTTGAAATAAGGTGATTTCTCTCTTCTAAGAATTTTGTATCATAGAAGATAGAATCAGACTAGTTCAATTTGGTTCCTTAAGCTCTCTAACAAAATAGAGGGAATTCCAGCTCAAGAGTATACAATTTTTCAAACTGTTTCCAGAGGTTTGGAACTAGCTTTGGAAGTAGCACACCATTCTGGATCCACACCATGTGAGGTTTCTTTTTTTTTTTTTTTTTTTTTTTTTTTTTTTTTTTGATGGTACCAATTAAATCCTGAGCCTTTCATCCTTCCCACTGTGGTATGTCAGTGACAGTTTGGAAAACAAAAGCGTATGTATCCTTACCCTTCCTGAAAAAACTAAATAGTACTGAAGTCTGACATACCAAATGTTTATGTGTTACTTGTAGCTTTGGGTATTTTTGTCTCTGATATTTCTGACTTGGATGTGCTGAACCAGTCTTAAGTTTTAGTAAGCTACACACCTTAATATGCTGCTTCCTGATATGTCTAAGTATATCTACTGTCCTCCAGTGTAGTCAAAACAGAGCAAAAACTTCTAAATTTTAAAATTTGATAAAATTATTGAAAATTAAATTAGTTACTGTTTAAATAATTGTAACTGTATCCTCCTTCCATTCATTTAAATCTTAAACAGGCAGTTGTTTGCTATATTTTAGTGGCCAAAAGGCATTTCTGATTGTCTTTTTTAATATGTTTTACCTGGGGATTTCCTTATCATACAATTTGTTGTAAGTACCTAATTCTGCTGATTTTAGTTCAGCAGGTGGTAAATTTTTCTAAGAAGAATGTATCAGATCCTTTGTTCTTCATGTGACAGGAAGGATAACTCCTATAATTTTGAAAAAATGTTATAGAGCATCATCATTTTACATCTTTCAATGATATTCAACAGGGATTGTTCTTTTAGACTGTGTTCATTCTTCTTTGCCTGAGGTATCAAACTTAACAGTAAATGAATGAACTCTGATATTTATTGTCTATCAATAATTCATTGTCATAATTTTAATTACTATAATCACACAAATTCACATGCACCTTTACAAGTAATATTGTCACCTTTTCTAGCCTTTTAATTGCTACAATATTAATCTGTATCTTAACCCTTACAAATTATTCCAAGACCTCATTTGCTAATCTGTTCTTTTCTGACATCATCATGACACTGACACAAAATAGCTGCCTGCACAGATGTGAATTCAGCTGTGATCATCAGCAGATGGAGCAGATGTGGTCAGATTGTTGGCTGATTTTTGTCTCCCTGAAAAGGGATTTGGGAAAGCGGCCTTTCCATTTTGTCAAGCAGTTTCTTATTCCATCAACAAAATGTCATTTTGGAGTGATTTACATAGCGTGCAGACATACAGGCATGACTATGCCAGGTACTTTGTAAAATGAGTGAGCACTTGTGCTAAGCACCACTCGCTGTTTGTGGAGAGCTTATGTTTCCGTTTGTGCAGGGTAGCGTTGCAGGTGAGACAATACAGGAGCATTTGCAAAGTCCCCAGCATGCAGGACTTTCATGCGGAAATGGGACTGAGTGGCAGCACGTTCAGATCAGAGTGCAGGCTATCCTGTAGTACCTTGAAAAAGATGGAAAAACTCATTTTTAAACACTAGCAAGGGCATCACCCTATTAAGAGTCACAGAGCAATGCTTTTTCTTGAATCTTGCAGAATCGAATCCAGACCTGCTCATCCACTACAAATCAGTCTTGCCCACTGAAGTCTGTACCCTCCCTCCTCTTCCAGTGGCCATTGGCCATGTGCTAGAGATATGCCAGGCTGCCTGGGGTCTGCATTGATTTATTTTTTTCTATGTGGAAGGTGCAGATGACAGGATATTTATTTACCTTGACCGATTTAAAAGTGTGCAATACAGGACTTAGAGCTTTCAGCCTCTCTGTTTCAAAGGCAGAGAGTGAAACAGCAGAGATACTGTTCTGCTAGTCAAGGCAACTTACCAAATCGCATCTGAAGATAAAAGGTTCGTTGACATGTTTGAGCAGAACAATATGTCTTGGCTCCTTGGCTCCTTGACCCTTGTTTAAGAGCCAGATGGTAAATGTTCTCTTGCCAGGGTTCTATGTGGAAAACAGGCAAGTTGTTTTGTTAAGGAAATGGCAGGCATGTCAGAATCAATAGACTTGGAAAGCTCACAGTATGTGCCTCCTCCTGACAGATCAAGGGAAGCTGAGGATAGTGGTGAGCTGTAACGAGGCAGTCATAGTAAGAGGTGATTCTGTTCAGCAAGCAGGGTAATTTCTTAATGATATACTATGATACAGAATGGGATGATTCTATAATTTTAGCCTCTCCTATGGTGCTGTGCTGTTTACAGAACTGCTGATTGTTTCCATTATTTGTGAAGGTGTCATGGTTACAGATATGGATAGATATTCAGCCAATCCTGTCTGAACCTGATGATTTTCACTTGTGGTCAGTGACTCTGCTGCCTGTCAGGAGGAAGGTGTCATGGGCAGCCTAGCTTACAGGAACTTCCCTCTTGTACAAAAGGAAATGCAGGAGAGGAAGAAGAAAGTGAAGTGTAGAAGCTGACGTGATATTTAATGTGTCTAGAGGATGCCACTGAATTGGGAGTTTTCTATGTTTTGCCCAGTAATATAGGCATAGAATAGATTTATGTTGGCTCCAGTTTGAAGCTTCTTTAAGACAAATTGCTGAGAATAATGGATGAAAATGTTTCACACGTTCAAAGAGAAATGGGAGAGTACTTAAATACGATAAAACATTGTGGAATGATTTACAAGATTGTTTTGGGGTGGGAAGATCTTAAATTACTTGAATCCTAGCATAGCATTTTTAAGGTAACTGATATGACTACAAACCTCTATGATTGAATTTAGAAATATATTTAAATTCAATTCTTAGCCATGATGAAACATTTTTAAAAGCCTATGGAAGCAACTAAGATGTACTAGGTACCAGATTCTCAGACATGCTATCCAGGTTTGAAAGTAAAACAAACTTACAAACAGAAGTGTGGAATTAATTTTAAAAGATTTACAAACTCATGAAACGAGGCAGAGGGATTTAATTAAAGTCAGCTGAGATGAGAAGTAGCTCAGATTAATCTTGGAGGCTGGATTAGTTGGTGAGTGTAGCCCTCTTGCCTGTTATTAGTTGATACTAATTTCTAGTGCTGTATTCATTTTTCATAGAGATATGCTGGGTATTGTAAAGATTTTCCACTACTTGGGGTACTTAAACATTTTTCATTTTATTTTGTATTCTGCTGATGGTTTGCAATCATCATCTAAGTCATGAGATGACTTATCCAAATTCAGAAGATAGCCCTATCAATTCTTTACCTTACGTGACTGCCTTCAAAACAAACCATTTGTAAAAGCATCCACCAAATGGAGAATACCAAGCATCAAGTATAAAAGAATTTGTGATCCTCACTGCTGCCAAAAAATCAATTATTCAAAAAGAAAAAATTGAAATAATAAGCCACTCAATTATAAAATATACATGAAAGAAAGTTCAGTCACCTCAATGTTACGAGAGTAGCAAATATAAAGACTAAAACCACAGTTGGGTATAACAGTTTGGAATCCAACCAAATCCTTCGTAAGCAAGAACCAGGTTCCCTTGAAACAAGCCTTTAATGAGTGAAATGTGTTTAATGTTTCTCATGGAGTCAAATGTCATTGTCTGTCCTGGACAATGCAATTGCATGTTCAGACTAAAGTCAAAATTTGTTCTTATTGCTTTCAAGAGTGCTTCTATCTATGCTTTATGGTATTCGTCAATGTTATGATGAAAAACTATTTCGATGCCTGGACAACAATAGAAGCACTATCTCAATAACAGCTCTTTCATGAAAGCATGAATGCCAGTTTTTTAGGATTCAGAGTTGTTTGTAATGTAGGAAAAACACCAATTCTGAATGTTTTTTTTTATATTATTATTATTTTTTTTAATAGGTTCAAACTTTTTTTTCATTGACAGGTCATAACTTTCATTCAAAACCACCTCTCACACACACACATTAGTTTTTAACCCTCAACATCTTTTGTTCTCCTTGGAATAGATGGCTTTTGTTCATGACTTCAGCTAAAAAAAAAAGTCTTTTTCTTATATTTTTGAAAACAGCATTTTGTTGAAAGTTCAGTTCCCATATTTTTGCTGTTTGACATCATGAATGATGAGACCATAAGGTCTCAGCAAGGTTGACCTCTGCCATTTGTAAAACAGTTAGTCTGACCCACCTTGCTGATTTTAGCAATAATTTTCAAGGAGGAAGGCTACCTTTTGCATGTTTATGTAAATGATAAGCATTAAGGTAAGCATAAAAGATAAGCATAAATATTCTGTAACATATTTCAAGAAAATACATAAAACCAATAGGTTCTTTTGTTTCACAGACATCTCATCCTTGCTGAATCAATTTCAGCTTGGAGAAGGATATGGATAACTGAAAAAAATATAAATGAAAGATTTCTACAAGAGTTACGTAAAGCAATACAGTCATTCACTTGTTCTTCTCTAGTAACTCCTGCTTCCTTATTTTTTCTTATTTGGTTTGGTAGTGTGCATATAGAGGCTGACATCTAACAGGTATGTGGGCAGGTCTGGAAATTAATAAATGCCTTTAGTCCAGAAGCTGTCAGGAAAACAGCAAGAGGCAAACTGCTAGGGATAATTCAAGTTGTAAGTTTTCTGCTGCCTGAAGAACCAGAAATGCTCTATATTAGAACAAAGTTTATACCACAAACAGAACTATTAGACTAACTACCAATTTATATTAATTGCTTTGTCCTTGTCATAGTAGCTATATTGTTAACAAAGCTTTCTGAATATATTCTGTGTATGCTTCTGTCCAATACTAATTTTGTACTATTTTATTAATACTTCCATTGCTTCCCAAGGAATTAAGGTTCAAGGTGTTTTATTTATTTATTTATTTAATGGGGTGTTTCCAGATGGTGCTGAATTTCTGCATTTTTATGTTCATATTGTCACGGTTAAGCAGAAGGCAAATTTGGATTTCTGAAGCCAGTATATTAATTTTTCACTGTTGCTAGTCATATTTCAAACATACTTAGACATGCTTAAGCTATGTTAACATACGTGTGTATATGTACATTAATTATAGTGATTTCTCAAAGTTGCAAAGAGCTTGTGTATTTGGAATGATGTTTCCCGTTCTTCTGCCATCTCTGATTTTACCAGAGGGAATCAGCTAAAAGTAAGATGAAGGTCAGGCTTTTGTTAAAACTAACCAGTGCTGTTGGCATGTAATTGCATACAATGGAATATATTAGAAAATAGCCTTCCCTAATATTTCTAAATTTGTTGGTGGTGGCACAGCACAATCAGGTATATCAGTATTTGTTAGACTCCATTAACAAACTTCTCAGTGGCTGGTTACACTGAGATATAATAAATAGTAATAGGAGCGCCTGCCATTTTCTCAAATGATCTGCTTCCAGTGGGCATGTGAAGCACTGCTTAGCAAGATAGCCCACAGTCTATGACTTCCATTTCATGCTTCAGTGTTTTACTGTTATGTGCACACTTAAAGTGCAACGAATGCTGCTTGTTACCACTCAGATGGTGATACAGTATAAGAGTATCTGTTAAAGAAGATTTCATTTAAACTGTGTGCTCTTCACTAAGGCCATTATACGTGTGAGTTCATTATAAGTGATAAGAGATGTGCTAACCTTGCACTTATTTTATTTTGTTCTATTTTTGATGGTGCTAAAATGAGGTTTGGCAATGCCTTAGTATCTGGGTTTAGATTCTCTCTGCAGCTGGGCATTGGCCATACATGGCAACACTTTTCTTTGTTGCTCATTTGGCTACCAGACCATCTGTCTGAACTGCTGTTCTTGGGCAGCTCCATAGGGTGGGTAAAGACTTTATCTTTCTCCTGGGGTGCATTTGATAGCCCAAGTATATGTGCCAGGCAAATTTCATAGGTAACAGGCAAAAGGGTTTTGTTAGATTCAGTTATGTCTGTGAAAAAATCTTTTTTTTTTTTTCCTTCCTTTTTCTTTCCCCCTGCCTTCCTCCAGACACCCACTCTTTATTATAGAAGTAGCAACTTCCAATACAAAGGACAGATTAAGGACAGTTCTTTGAATTTTTACTAGATTTGTGTTTCTGCACTCAGGTAACTGTCCAAGAAGAAACTTTGTAATTTTAAATTTGTAAATAATTTCTCAAACTGTACTATGCCTGTCTAGGATATGATGCTAGTTCTTGTTTGCCTTTAAATTAATTTGTTTCTATTGCTGTGGTACAAGATACTATGCTTAATTGCCATCTAGACAGTATGAATGGTGTCGCTTTGCTTTTCATAAAGAGGCTATTTCTGCTTCATTTTATTCTGAGAATTGTCCTTACTTAGCCATTTTATTTATAATTGGAGAGTGAGATGATAAAAAGTGATATTACAAATATTGTAAAATCCTTTAAAAGAGAGACGGTGGTATAAATAGACATAATTGTATTGATTTGACCACAGCCCAATCTATCTGTACTACTTTACTGGTGCAGGGACCTGCACCAGCAGAAATCCCTATTCAGATGAGGCAGTAGCAATTTTACTATTAAAAATACTCCAAAAATCTAAGTGTAGAGTTCAAGAGCTATTGCGAGTACTCAGTATTATAAATTAAATTCAAATATAAGGCATGGAATGAAAAAAAATATTCTTCAGCCTTGTATCTTTGTCTCATTTGTCTGGCTCTGAAGCAGTGTGAGCTAAACTAGCTCTTTTAGTGAGCAGAAAGAAAAAGAAAGCAGTATTCTTTGAGAATGCAGGGAATAAAAATGTTACTGCTTTAGTTGATGTATTTAACACCAAGAACTTTTTTTAGTCTCCTGCCCTGTAGAACAGTGTTACAATTGCTGTCTTATATCCTGGAACTTATTTTGAGTTCTACCTTTTTGGTGGGCTAGAGAGGCTGTGACAGAACAACTTTTGCTGTGAACTTGAGACTCTGCATCCAGCAGAAACACAATCAGTGATTGAGGCTGGACATGAAGCAAATAACGAATGCTGCAATTAATGCTAGAAGGCATTTTGAAGTATATTAATACAGCCCTGTAATTCAACAAGTCTTGGGAACCGAGACCAGGAACTTCCCAAGGTGCAAGGCGAAAAGCAGAGTATTTTCGAAGTTATAAATTACTAAATACTAATTAGTATGCTAATGGCACACTATTCACTTTCCTACTTCTGGGTCTGATTTGCACAAAAAGGGATGTTCTTACACAAAAAGTGGGATGTGGACTGTACATGATCAATTAAAGATATTTACCCCAAATATTGTTGGTATGCCATTTGAATGTTATATGTATAATAGTCACCTTTTACTATGTATGCTTTGTCTCTACATCTGTCTATCTTCAATGTACATTTTTGAAAACATCTAGCCTCTTGGTGCATCTAGGAGCACGGAGGAAATGTATGGTGACTATCTAACATGGTATGATAACTCTAATGAGCTTATTTCTTAGATATCTGTCATTCTACACCCACATATGGAGACTCACACATAATACAGCAGCCTTTTATAGCATAAAAACATTAAATATACCGTCTAAGCCCATGCGAGAAAGAATATCACTCGTCATAATAAAGGCAGTATTTTTAATTCTAGGCAGGTATTTCACAGGATTGTTTAAATATTCATTACACGTATGCCTAAAATGTCAGTACATACTCTTAAAATTTCACTACTCAGGTTTTCAAGGTCCTAATTAAAATAACCATATGCAGTAGCTGATATCTTCTCATTCTATACTTAACATATTCCTATATTATATCTGCAGTAATCTGGATCAGGCTATAAGAAAGGTGAATGACTTTTATTTCTACCTGACAAAACCCACATTACTGCTGGATGAGAAATATGTACCAGTGCCAGCTTTCTTTTCCTCCTTAGGCATGTGATGTTTTTTCCTTCAGTAATTTGTTTCTTACTGCTATTAGCTTTTAAGGCCACTTTGGCTTGAAAAAGGAGCGTCACGCTTAACATTTAATTGTAAAAGTGCAAAAGAAGAAAGACATTCTGTTATTTCAACTGTGAATCCTCTCTACATTGATACTGAAGGAGATAGAGATGGCAAAAACATACACATATGAAGCATCTCATCCCTGCTAGGCAAAATGCAGAGCTTTGTAGTATCACAAAGGACCTGACTGCAATTTGAAGATTTTCCTCTGGGATGACTGTGTTTCAAAATAAACTCAAAGCATTGTAAACTTCAAAAAGAGCTTTACAGGCTTGGTCCATGTCAGTGAGCCCTATTTGGCAGCCACAAGAAACATTTGTGGGATTTGAGGACCTGCCGTGCCATCTTAAGGGAGTAGCAGAGCTTCCAGGGAATGGTGTAGGACAGGAGGGTGAGGGAACAGCTGAACCTGCTGCCATGGTCAAAATCTGTATTAGAAAAACAAGTAAATGGTTATGCCCCCAAATCCTCTTTGCAACTCTTAGAGAGAAAATGTTTGCTTTTGATTACCTCAGATTTAATTATTTTTCAGCCATATCTCAGGCAGTCTGTCATCTCGGCAGCTCCCAAGCTATTTGGAGCAGATATAATACTGTGCAGTGTGGCACTCTGCAGTCGTAACTCACTTGGCTCTGAGCAAGTTGCCCCCAGGACTGTGCAGTTATGGTGCAGGTCCTGGGCTAATTTGACCCCAGGGAAGTGGCTGTTCTCTTTCAAGGGCTACTTCTGCAACAATGAATGGTGTTAACTAATCTGGGTGTCTCAAATTTAGCATGGCTCTGTTAGGTGTACCTGCACCCCTGGGTGCTTCTGAGATTATAGCCCAAATCTGTAAGTCTACCTGGGGACCTATAGATGCCATCTGTAGCAAATCAATACTTTTTTTTTTTTTTTTTTAGTGTTATCCACATCTATTTAGGTCTTTGGACACTTTCAAATATTACCCAGATTATACATGTATATGTATATTTTAAGCATGTGAAAAAGATTGTTAGGATTCTATATCAGCTGAAAGCTGCTTAACACCTGTCTTCTGAAACCAGTGCTGCTTCTTGCCAAGTTCATCTCTGCTGGTTTTGTCCAACTGCAGATATTGAGACTGTTCAAATTTCTAGTCAGATAACAGCAACACTGAATTGGCTTTTATTAAAAAATAATAATGAAACCTAAATGAGGCACATAGCCAAATAGGTGACATTTTATTCAGCTAGTGACTAGCCTAGAAAAAACAATAGCTTGGGAGGTTTTAACTGCCCATTCATCTCAGTGGAGAAATCTATTTGGGAATCTGTAAAGCAGCGCTGATTTAATGTGTTTGTGCCCTTCTCCTTAGCCACCTTCCCTTTATCATCCAGAGGAAGCCTTTGTTTTCTGTGCCTCAGCGTCAGCAGTCCCAGTAGCTGTAAATGTGATTATGTATCCCAAATTTGTCCACTATAAATATTATAAGAAGTGAATTATAAGTGAAATCCATGCACACTGCAAAGCCATATTGCAGTCAGTGGAGATAGTGAAAAATAAAACTAATGCAGCTCACTGATCAATAAGTTCTGTGGTATCTTGCCAGAATATTTTTTCATTTTTATGGGAAATGTGCAGAATTTCCAAGCCAATATTCCAGTATATTACAGTCTGCAGTCTGTGTGTGTGAGGGGCATTGAATCCTACTGTTCTATTTAGTTTTCCTTTTTGACTGTTCCCTTCTAACCCCTTATGTAATTCTTATTCTTTTTTTTTTTTTTTTTTTAAACTGGTTATGACATGTTTTCCCACTTGCTCAGCATGCCCACATTTGCTATTTTTTTTTTCACCTAGGATGTATACATCTACTAGATGAATCTTACCACGAATGCAAATTTTCCAAATCTTTGATTATTCCAGCCACAGGACTCATGACCTTGTACCTTCCCCAGTGTGTTCACAGAATACACCAATAGTCTGTTGTCAGATGTGATTAATGTTACCTTTAAAAAAATGCCGAATGAGCCCTGCAGCATATTTTATGTCCAGCAGATTTATGTATAGACTGTTAACTTAGTTTTGGCCAGTCTCCCGCTGCTAATGAAGTGAAAAACAGCCTATGCTGAACAGCTTGCGTCCTGTATAGACATACCAGTCCACATATACTTTCACCATACCATGACGTAGTAAGCTATTAGTGGGGTGGTGGTCAGCAGTTGCTCAGTGTTTGGGTCTGACTCCATTCTCAATAAATCAGAAAAAAAAGGTTTGGATTCAAATCAGTGACATGAGAGGTCAGGATCATATGGTTTCCAAATTTAACTACAAAAAAATCTATCATGCCTCTCTTCAGTGTAGGGAAAACAAAGTAATGAGCAGGTGTAACTCAGAAGTCAGCAAACGTCACCATAAATCCTGTAGCAGCTGCTATTCCCAGGAGTCAGTGTAGTCACATACAGAAATTGTGCCTTTGCAAAGATAAATCGATTGGTCCCCTCTGTTTCAGTACTGTTACTTATTCAGCAAGGGGAATGTGTACTAGGCATCAGAGAGGTGAGTAATGCATTTAGTAGTTGGTGATTTAAATATTAGTCCAATTGTATGTTTTAAGCCATTTGGATTAAGTTGTCATTACTTGTTAATAGTAACTGGGCTGCTGTTGGAGGCCCTATTGTAAGGGTTGATTGCATTGTGCCTGCCAAGGAGTTTGCTGTCAGTTTGCGCCGTGGCCACCAGTTTTTTGAGCAAGCTGAGTTCTTCAAGAAATGGGCTGGATCAGTCCTATCATAATGTGAGCAACAAGGAATGAGCTTGGGTGAGACCCTCCTTTTTCTCCCTGTTCTGAGGACAGCAGGCAGAGGTGCAAGAATCTGAGAGACAGAGAAGAGTAAAATTCACTCTGCGCCTCTTTTCTCTCAGAGCACCAGAACTGCATGCCACTTTGTGATGTCTGATTTATTAACTGGGTTTGACCTGCCTTTATTGAGTTAGTACAAGCAAAATCACGTCTGCCAGCTTCTGCCACTCTGGATGAAAGTTAATGTTTTAATGTGGGTACCTTAACCACAAACCTCCTGAATGTTTCTCTTTCATGACCTGTCCATTCACACAAATGACTCTATTACTTATTATACAGAGATTGGTTTTGCCTAATGTTTCTTTAAATATATTTGTTCATAAATGTTGTATCCAGTTCTATATCTAGTTCTCTCTCTATATATATTTATATACACAGCCTGGTACAGAATCAGAGAGCTGTTGATAGCAAGCAGTACAAATATTTACAATCCAAAAAGGCAGACAAAACATGTTGTTCTGCTGTGCTAACTTACCATTGGAAGTATGTCATGCATAGCTAAACAACAGAGTGTTAAAAGCTGAGAAAATGCTAAATGGTGTTAATAAACAGAAAGGTGCTTGAAGGCCAAAGATTCAAACAGATTTAGTCCATGAAAAATACAATCTGCATCCAGACCTCTTTACAAAAGGAGCTTTAATCCGTTAATCAGTAAGACTTAAATAATTATTTTTATTTATAAGAGCACCCAAAATGTTTAGGCTGTGTTCAGCCATATGGAGGCACAGTTTTTAAAGACGTCACTGACTTTGTAGATTCCACATGGGAAGAGGAGAGTACAAAGCAAAGCAGCCAAACATAGCCAAAAATGTGTGAGAAGGATGACTGTTAGTATGCATCATGTGCTAAGCTGGCTGCTTAGAGTAAGAGTTGGTTCTAGAAAATGCACTGGATTGTGTGAACAGATCTGAATTTCATTCCCTTCTCTCCTAGCAGTATGACTGAGTCCCCTGATTTTCTGCAGCTTGCTTTCTTCCTAATTCCTCTCTATTTTGTAAGCTTTCTGTAGCAAAGCCTGTTTCACACCATGTGTGTGCTTTGCTAAGTCGAATAGAAACCAGATTTCCAGTGGGGCTGTTGGTGCTCCTGTATTTCCAGTGGGAGAGCTGTCTACTTGCAGGAGCAGCGTGTGTTCTGGAAATTATATTCTGTTGAAATACTGCTGGTCTAGTGTTCCCAGCCTTAATGAAAACTCTGCAAATTGGTATTTAGTGAGCACCATTTGTAGTCAGAATGAAAAATGAGTTTGGTTTGGAGTACTACAGATAGAACTAATCATAACACCACCCCACAGGGAAACCAAAACACATAAAAGTTTTAGTAAACATTCCCAACTAAAAGTTGCAAATTTGCAGACGGCAGGTAGCTGAGATTTCATATCTGCCCTGACTGTATAATACAAGTTTTCTGTTTATTGTAATCCTAAATCCCTAGACTGCTTTGCAGAAGTCAGGCTGGTTTCTGAGTACCAGGGCCCTATCCCCCCTGGGCACTGAAGGAGAAACGGTTACATTTTAAAAGGAAAGGCAATGAAGTTTCTCATCATATGCTTGGCAAATGAAGGTGGGAGGCAGCTGGGAGTGTTGCTTTACTTTGTAAATTGAATAGAATGTAAATCTATAATAAATCAGAGAGATTTTAACCTCTTAAGTAAGGGTTGGAATTTGCATGTTCTGTGCCTCAATAATATTAGAAAGCTCCTTTTCTAGAACCTGGGAACAAGACTGAAACGAACTAGTCACGTACTGCTGGATTGGAAAATGTAAAACATCCTTCCTTCAGTTTGGCAGAGTTTTCTAGAGATGCAACAAAAGGCAAAGCATTTTTCTCAAGACTGATATCCCTTCTCAACTCTAGATATGATTTTTTTTTTTTTTTTTTGTGAGTTTAACTGAAAGACCTCATTGGAAGTCATTCCATAGTTAGGAACTGAAAAATCCAATTCACCTGTTCATTGAAAAATCAAATTCGTTCTGTTACTTCCTGAATGATTGTTAAGTCATTGCAAAGTGCTGGGATTTCACCTTTCATGTTAACAGCACCATTACTTTTCCCTTGTTGCCAAATTCTAAGAAGCTGTCATTCTCTGATCGTAGCTGGGACTTTCTGGCATCCAGTGTTATGTTTTATCATGTGATAAATCTGCCATTTCTGCATAAAGACTGATTAAGGTTGCTGTATGTCATTTCAAGTGTTTAAATGTAAACTCAAATGTGGTAGAATTTATTTTAAAAGAAAACAGATCCTTAAGGTACAAGGCAAAGAGGATTAACACAGGGATGGTATGAGGTGAAGTGCTGTGTAGACAGAATGAAAAAGAGCCTGGAAAACAGAGCTCAGAAAGGTTAAGGTAAAAGCCAATAACACATTGCACATACTTTTTCTGTCTACAGGAATGTTTTCTTTAACTAGAAAAAACTGAGTGTGTTTCCTTTAAATCCCTTTAGAAGAATCGAAGTTCAAATTACATGAGATAAGCATTATCATGAATCGGTGCTTTGTAATAAAAAAGTAAGCAATTTTTTTTGAAGAAGAAAATGTCAACCTCTGAAGCCTCACCTCCTTCAGCAGCACTCCACCCACTGGTACTAGCGATGGCTGGGTCACTGTGGGCACTGAACTTCAGAGGAGGAAACAGTACAGAAAAATGAGAACTGGCCAAGATCTTCAAACTGCCTCTGCCTCTTTGAGTCACAGGTTCAAATCAGCAACCAAAAGTTTACACAAAGGCTAATCACATTTTGGACTCTCTCCTTAAAGCCAAAGAAGTATTTTTACTTTTATTTGAATCTTTAAGGTGCGGTTGTTTTCATGTGTCCCATAGAGCGAATAAGTGCCTCCTGTTCACATGGCTTATCAGATTTAATTAGTGTTGGTCTGTATGGATGATTTAATTAGAAAGTATGCCATGTGTGTTCCAGTCAGCGTCAGTGAACTCTAAGCCTATTACTATTGTGTTTATGACTACTAATACATTATGTTGTAAATAGCAATAAACTGTCTTCTGCAGAGGGTACAGGTGCGATGTGCCTGACTATGCTCGAAGAAAACTGAAGTCAGTTTTATTGCCAGATAAAATAATTTCAAGTTCCATCCCCTGAGCAGGGTAGATATGTTGTGTTATCAAGTTGTCAGAACTCCTATATGGCTTCATTTATTTTCTTTATGGAATCTGAAAGTTGTGTCTGTGTTTGCTATTGTGGCTTAGTTTCTGCATAGATCTTTAATGTATTTGTGGAGGTCTCATTGACAACAATAAAAATTAATACTGGAGTCAGTGGAATGCAAAATACCTACCTGCAAAACAGTGACTAACCCCATTCTAACTTCCATTCCATTCAAACAAGGAATGGAAAGTGTTTGACTGAAAAGAGTTGTGAGGGGATGGTAGCGGTGGGGGAAACTGTAATTTTGCAGGATAATAAACTAGAGGAAAAAATAGAGAACAAAAATGTTCATGGTAAAACAAGAACAGCAAGTATCTTGAATTAGTTACCCTCAATGCTACAATATAGTTTCATATAAACTTTGTGATAAAACTGCAGGAGAAAGTTGGATGTATATAGGTACTTACGTATTTAAAGTCTGTTTGATTAAGTTTGAAATGTGTATGCAGGAACCTGATAAATGTGAGTCCCTTGTGACTGAAGGGAAGGAAGGAGGGACAGTGCCAGGAAAAAAAAAGCGAAACAGTATAATAAAGGAAAAGTAAAATGGATAAATTCTGAGATGAATAGCATTGTGCAATGAAGAAGTAAAAAAGATGAAAAAAAAATCAGTGAAAGGGCTCTCGAAAGTGGATTGCACTGTTGTGATATTTCCTTCAAGGCAGACAGGAAAAAATAGGGTTTGAAATTGCAGTGATCAGGTTCAGCAGATGTTTGCCAGAGTATTGCAATATTTATATAACACTGGCTATGTGGTGATTAGGAAGGTCTTCCCAACGAACTCTTACATTAACCCCTTCATGATCTTTTTGAAAGGATGGATAAACAGTCATACAGTAAATAAAAAACTTGACCATGACTCCTGAAAATGTAAGTGAAGGAACAGAGACCACAAGTGCTATTACTTGCTTTGGAGTTTGTATTCTAGTGTTTGGCAGCCCCTGGACATCTGTAAGCAGAACAATTCAAAGTGGACTGTAAAAAGAGTTGGGGTGAGGCATTTTTACAAATCACTTATTAGGGATCTGAGAATTCTAATTATATTTTTTACATGGGAGGATTTCTTTAACCTTATTCTGTGTCAGGTAATGATGGCTTCTGTTGACAGAGCACTAGAATAACTGGATTAAGAATGTGAACCGCTATACTTCTTCTCATGTTCCATTGAATAAATATTTCCAAAGCCTGCCCAAGGTATTGCCCGCTCTGGTTCCACCTGGCGTTTTGAAACACGTTTCATTTAATGTGGTTAGTATAGAATTACAATTATAAGGCCAAATGCAGAAGTGAGACTAAACTGGTGCGTAATTCACACCTCTTTCTACCATGTATGCTATGCCCTTCGGCTCAGTGCTGAGTTTGGCGTGGAGAATTTGAACAGTGTATGTGCTAGATGTTGCAATGTGTGGAGAAACCCAAATGTTGCTTGAAAATGTGCACAAATCAAAGAAAGCTGGGAATTACCTAAGAAGACCAAGTAGGCACTAATATTATTGGGGTTATTTTTAATTTCTCACTTATTTCTTTAATTTAAAAACCAATGTGACTCACTGTATTCAGATCAGTTTGCCTCAAAGTCTGCATTCAAGAATAATATATTTCTAAATAATGTTTAGAATGATTTCATAGTTCTCCCACTTGGTTTATTTGCTAAAGAAAATAAAAATGAAAATGACTCTCTTCTCAGCTGCAAGAGTTTTAACTGCACTCCATAACCTGTCTCCCTTTAGTACTATATTACAACTGCATGCATATAGTAAAAATATTTATCAGTATTTATAGTAAAAATATTTATCATAGCAATTCTCATTCAGAAAGATCCAAAAGTACTTCATAACCTTGAAAAATTATAATAGAAACGACTTCAAGGCATACTTTCCCCCATCATTGAAATGCAGGCAGGATGCTGGATTTGATAGAGCCATCAGCTGCTCTGATATGGCACATCCTGTGTTCCTGTGTTCTTGTAGCTGCTCTGGGGAGTGTATGCATAGAATTAGAAATGATGTATTGTACTTCCTATGTAACTTTTTGTTTGGGGGTTGTTAAATATAAATCTTGCAAAGCCAATTCTGTCATAAGCTTTCTATACTATAATTGTTTCTTCTAGTTGACTAGAATATTAAGTGTTTGGCTGGAAGTATTATGGGTCATTTGCAGCTGCTGGACGAGTCACACCTGCAGTCCTGACCTTCATCTAGCAATTCCCTCTTTCAACCACAAGCAAACATTTGTGGAGAGTAAAGAGATTAATGAAAACTGTCCATCACCTTTCTCTAAAGTACTAAATAATTGTTTTATAGAGTGAAATGCATTACTGGCTTTAGGTGAAGCACCTTGTCATTTTACTGACTGCTAGGATTAGGCCTCTGGTGTGAAACTGAAGGGTTCTTATTAATACATATTTCAGTGCAGCTGTGGGTGCTGATGAGACACCGAATTTGCTGTAGTAGTTACTGTACAGTTTCAGAATGGGGGTTTGTCCATGTCCTGAGAAGATTATAATCCAAATAGTTGAGACAGTTAAGGAGATGTTAGTGTTTTGATAGGTTGCATACAGATGAGTTAACTCTTCTTGATACTCGCTTGTGGTTTATTTTTTATTTTTTACTTCCTCTGTCTCTGTAATCTCTGTGTGATTGTGGGGTTAACTTTCCCAACACTTACTCCAGGAAAAAAGTAATGTAAGAGAAGATATGAAAACTGCTAAGAAAGGCATCAATTACAGACAGTGTCAATTCATTCTTGCCGATATCAATCATCTACTCCAGGCACCTCAGAGACAGTATGCTTTGGATGTGTAGTTGTACCTCATTATTTTCCTCACTTTCCATGGAGTTTCCTTCTGGTACAAAAAAGCTGATGCAGAAATAGCAGAATACAAATGGACACTTACACCCTTCCTGATGGCGTGACCTGCCTCTCCGTGGTATAGTTGAGCTGTAAGGGCTCAACTCATGACAATCAACAAATATAAAAATGTATCGAAACTCTGCCTGTGCTCTGAGGCACTCTATATTTTCCTGGGGGCAATTCAGAGCAGAAACAATGGATTATTGCAATTGCTCCCTATGGGAGTTTTTTAGGAAGTAGATGTATACTTGGGATTCTCAGCATGTGTAGATTTTACCCAACTGTAGCTTCATTTAGTCAAGGATATTTCTAAATTCGGTTTTATGTACTTTTGATTTTGCTAATGGTATTAGAGATGACTCAGGACCAACAAAGTGGTCCAAGATTCCCAAGTTTTGGGTTCAATTCTTTGTTGTGCCAAGTCACCCTTTCTAACTTTGGGCAAGTCTTCTAACCTCTCTGGCTTGGATTTATCCAACCTAACTTCCGAAATTTAATGAGACACAAAGTAGTCACACTGCTGCCTGCGGCTCCCTGAATAGTTAGTAGGCAAAGTGTGGCATTTCTTCATAGCTAATCAGCCCTCCTAAGATCTGCAGTGTACCGATCTCTTCCCCTTGAGTATACAAAAAGCCTCAAGCTTCTGTATTCTTAACTGAGGCATTTCAATTAGTTTGACTGTATTTAGGTGGTATGAAACTACTGGATTCCTTGCCTTTGCTGCTGTCTCTAAAGTGAAGAATGCTTGCCTTTTCTCATCTATTTTCCCTTGTTGTTACTATCTCAGGCAAGCATTGTGTGCAACAGTGTAGGTTTTGTAATAAATGGAGCCTAAATTTCCATTCTCTAAATACAGTAGTGGTGCCCTTTAATAGCTGTGATAATATAAATAATAACAGAAGCTCTTGCTATTTGTTTGGCATCAAATGGATTACATTTCCATGGCAAAAGTATGGGGCTGTTGAATTTGCTTTAACACAAGGGAAGCTGTTAATTATGATTTTGGAATTAAATATAGCACCTTAGTCCAGTTTTAAGCTAATATATAATGGTGGCAGAGCTTCAGGTGATAGGAATCTGTCCAAGGGAATGACTGGCATGTGCACTCCATGAAAGCGGTCCTATTCGGTGGGTATTGTTTCCTTGCCTATTAAGTAGCCTTCAGTCTCTGTTCAAACTAAGTCTCTATTCCTGCTGACGATTAATTCTTGTTACTGGGTGCTGTGTCAAGCACTTTCAAAAGATCTAAGTTCCTGAGAACATATCACCTGCCACTTTGTATATGCTTTGGTCTCATGGAGATACACGGAATAGGTGAAGCAGGTTACCTGTAGAGTTCATAAGTTTGCTGGATTTCAAGCAGTTGCATATTTCCAAGGTATCTTCTGAACATGCAAATTAAGAATCATGTTCTTTTGAACAGTTTTCAGTCCCCTTCTCTCTATTCAAGCTAGGATTCATTCAAGTAGTAGTGCTTTATTTTTCAGAGTCCCAATTCTGAAATTTCCTGATTTCTAATTAACTCCGATTACTTAGATTTTTCTGTATCAATTTAAGTGCAAGAGTCTCTGCAATTTTCACACAATCTCATCATGCCTAAAAGCCAAAAAAAAAAAAAAAAAACCAAACAAAAAAAAAACACAGAAAACCCAACCCCCTAACCACAATAGAAATAACAGCACTTAGACAGGTTGACACAACAAACTATTTCCTTTTCAAATGTCAGTTTCCTTCTAGAAAATGATCCTAACTATGTTATTCTAAATGTTTTGTTATTGGCACTTTGCACTGATCTTTTCTACTAGTTTTTGTGGGGAGAACATAATGCCATGGCTCTCTGTGGATGCACAATGTAGAAAATGACCATTGTACCTACAGCTTTTGTCTTCAGACAAGGCTGACTTCTAGACTGTTGTCAGGAATAAATAATATGGTGGCATTTTTGCAGACTGAGCCAGAGTGATTCTCTTATTTTAACACAAAGGAGAATGACAGCTACTGCTCTCAGAAGAAAAGCTTAATCAAAGCTTAATTCACTCTTATAATTAAGTCTTCAAAATTGATACATGACACATTCAAGCATGGCATTTTTAATTTAATTAATTATCTATGAACTAAAAGAGTAACTCATAAAAAAAAAATAAAAATAAAATAAAAGTACATTATGTTGAGCAAAACTTTCAGAACCATACAAAGAATTATCTGCCTGTGATGCTGCAAGAGCCCTGTACGCCCTGGAAGTTATGGCAGCACCAGAGCAGGAACAAGAATACAACCTTGTGAATGCCAGGCTGGTTTCCCTCTCTGCACTTTCTTGCAGAGGGATGTGGGGCACCCAGCTGAAGGTTGCATGGAGGAGGACTGGAATGAGATCTTGAGTAACTGTATCACGTTGAATTATCCCTGTTTGAAAAGGGCTTATGCTAGGGTTGCATCAGATATCCTTGCATGAGGGTGAATGGACCTCAGTGAGAATAATTCCTGGGGATGCATTTATCTATATTTTCTCATTGGCATAGTTAAACCACACATTTTATTCCTATTGCTCTGATGCTTGCCTTGCTTCCCTTTCTTACATCTTTAATATCTGTTCAAACCACGAAGTGAGTATCCAGTTAAAAAATCAAAGGTACAAATGAGCATGTGCTGTTCAGAACTGTTACTGCCTAGCATTTGTGTCCATAAATTCTCTATCTACTTTCAAGTGCCTTCTATCCTGCCCCACAGCTACACTGAATATTTTAGTGCTTGTCACATCATGAAGATTATACAAGGTGGATAGTGATGGAGAGAGTATTTTAAACCAGACTAAATTTTTGATTTTCTTAGTGAAGCTTATAAAACTTCATCCTTGTAAGACAAACAGACAGACTTTGAAGTGGAGAACACTGTATGGGGTCATACTGAAACTGTACCTTTTTGAGAGTCATTTGGAAGCTCTTTTAGCTTACACCTCTCCAGTATAACAACTTTTGTACATCTCCAGTAGGTGTCTCCATGTGATAATTGCCAAAATCAAAAATGACCTGGCATAGATGTTGCTCTACTGAATTCGGTAGAGCTAATGCATGCTTGTTCAAAGTAAATGTAGGGAGTAAGCTGTTAGGGATCAAACTGCTTCCAGTTCTCCATGTGTTGCCAATTTCAAATGCATTATTTCATGAGAAACTGAGAGAACAGCCGACAGCTGTCTGAGAAAATTGTTTTCTTCTAGATTTTGGCAAATTTCAAAAGTAACTGTGCTTCTTTTGAGAACGCTAACAGTATTTGGTGTTTCCTTGAATCATGTTTTCTATATTATTTAGAAGTAGAAGCTATGTGTAATATTGATACTTGTCTTCATAATACATTCCAGGAAAGGAATGTACTGTGCCTAAAGCTCAGTATTCAGCCTTTAATAATCATTCTTTGATGAACAGATACCATGTGCATATCCTCACAAGAGCTGTTTGAAGGATGTCTTCTGTTTACCCTGCAAACTGCTTTGAAAAGTTCCTGCTGCAGAACTAGACCATACAGATAGATGACAGTGCTGAAATGAACCAGAATGCTTTCCCAAAGTTTCTCTAAGATGATTCATGCTATAAGAGCTATAGTTTGTTCTTAAATAAGAAAAATAAGAGCATTTGGGTCACAATTTATTGGCAAGGACTGAAGAATTAGGAATCCAGCATGAAGCATTCATTGCTGCTTGTTCTTGACAAGCCCAAATATCTGTTCATACACTTGTCTCACTTTTTGTGATGCCTGGACTTCTATTTCTTGAGTTGCAGGCAATTGAGCATCTCTGGCTTTATCAGCTCCTTTCAGCAGAGATAATTTGTGTCTTGGCGCTATACCCACAGAACAACAGCAGATTCTGTTAAATTGCTGGGAAAAAAACTGTTTTAACTAAGTGATATTTTCCAGTTCCAGTAGTCCCTTTCAATTTAAGCCATCCTTCATATTTCTCAGGATTTGTGTGAGATGATATCTCTTAAGTAAAGCTATATGCTGTTTGTTTTCTTGGATACACAAGAATCAATTTCAGATGATAAGGATGATAACTTCAGAGGAGAACAGACCAGTTTCACATAAAGGAACAAGAATACTTTGTCTTGAGTCATATTTGCATAAGGGTATGCTCAAATCAAAAAGTATTAGCTATGTCCTTCCTGGCTAAATGGTGTCTGTATGGTTGTAATACCACACTACGATTTACATCTATCCTCATTCTTTGTAAGAGCAGCAGCTGGTGTAAGCTGATGGCCATAATTAGACAGGTTTGCTGATGTTGACAGTGTGGATGCTGCATTATGCTTGAAAGGCCTGCCACTGCTGGTGAGTGATAAGGGATGCAAATAGCTAGTGATCAGTCACAGAAGAGAAGTTAGATTCTGTACAGCCATCTTGTAATACTGTAAGTCAGTTGAAATTATGACTTGTTAAAATTAAGCAAATTTTTGGAGGGAGGCCTCTTATTTCTGGCACTTCTTCTTACTTAGTAACTATTTTCACACTACGTTTCTTGGGACGTGACCTTTTATTTTTGAAGCATCTGATCCCAAGTTCTTTACTACTAGAAAAAATAAACCTTGTTATAACTACTCAGATTAAAAAATAAAAATAAAAATGGTGGCAAGAAATCGTTGTCTTTGTTTTGATTCAGTTGTATGCTGAGTAGTACATGATTCTTGGTGATGTTATTTAGAAACAGAACAGGAATAAAGATCAAACTCTGAAACTCCAACCAAAGTCTTTGTTTCAGACCTCTCAACTCAGAAAGATGTGCCAGCAGATCTCCTTTCTTCTGTCATACTTGTACCCGACTTTTCTGATAATCATTGCTAAATATCGCCCAAATTCTTCACTTACAATGAACTAGGCAGGTAAATATTTTATGTACTTTTTTGAACAATATCAACATTGTAGAAAGTTAAAATATTGAATAGATGTTGCGCCATTCCATCTCACCTAGCTGGGATCTCTGCAAAAGGAATATCTTTTATTTTACCCTATTAAAGTAATTCTAATTCTTGCTGACAGTATGCATTCACTTTCCTCCAGAAGAGTAGCTCTGGGCCAAATCAGTTCATAGCTGCAAAGAGCATGTACTGTTGCATGTGTTGAATGGCTGGAAAAGCTCCATGTAGCAGAAAGCAAACTCAGTCTGGATCTAATAGCCACACTACCAGCAGAGTGCAGATTTAAAGTAATATTTATTAATTCTGAGCTCATAATAGAGTAGTGGCATAAAAACATAATTCATTTAAGTGCCAGTATATATTGGTGATAGTAGTTTCATTAGATGACGCATGTATCACTCAATTTTGCTCAGAAGTCCAAAAGAATTCTTTTAACTCTGACATGCTTTAATGTGAAAGAAATTAAGAAAGAAATACTTCGCTAAAAATACTACTGAAATTTGACACCTTTTATTAACTAAAAATTGATGCTACAGTTAATAGAGGTTAAAATCAGATGCAGAAACATGAATGCAAAACCCCATTAAAGAGAAGATATAATATTAGATATTTGCTGGGATTTCCTGTGACAAAATATATTTGGACAACAAAGATCATGAACTGCTTCTGGCATTTGTAGAAGTTAAAATGAATGAATCAGCTGCTAATCCAGTGCTTGAGGCAATCTGCTTGTGCTGATGACATTTTGAATAAGTGACACTCAAATGTTTAAACTGTGTGGACAGTAGTGGACTTCCTACGGGATCTTTTTCCAAATATTTTGCTCACCTTGCTGTAATGTGTTGTCATCTTGAATATAGCTCCCTTTCAGCAAGTCCCAGACAACTGAAATATTGTTGGTAAACATTTTCTTAATTGTTATTTCTAAGCAGTTCTGATAACCATGAGATTGCAAAAGAAAAGCTTCTGAAACAGCATTATATAGCTCCACTGAATTCTAATGCTGGGCAGCCATGTCTTTTTAATATGTAACCACAGTTATGTGAAAGATTGTTGCACTTAAATACATGGAAGGTCAAGGGAAGAGAAATGGAAATAATTCCATAATAGTAATATCAGTTGAAAAGAATGGATTTTTAGGAAGTTTATATACATACCAGTTTAACACTAGCTGCCCTTTCAGTTAATCTCAGTTAAAAACTGCTATATAAAAACGCAATTAGTAGCTGATGTGAAAGTCTGGATATTATTTACTATCTTCCAGTGAAAATAGGAGTCATTCTTTAAAAAGAGGAATGTACCAGGGTAGAGCATGGGAAAAACTCTCATTTCAGATTTCACAATTTCCGAAAAACTAAAAATTTGAAAAAAATCTCTCCGTGTTTAAGAAAACCAAGTTGAAAAAAATATTTATTAAACAATGTCTTTACTAAATTTATTCTTAAGGCATGGATTGTTTTAATGGAAGTGATATAGTCTGCCAATGAGAGAATGAATTGAGGGGCAGTCAGCTTGTGCTGGTTTACTCTCTGTATTCACTATATATTTTAGACAATAGTCCATTAGCCTTCCTTATTAATGCACATTTTTGAGTTGTGCATGACAATGGAAAATTGTGGCCACAGTAAGTTGATAGCAAAACTAGCAGTGAAATCAAGACTTCATTCTGCAAGTAGTAAAAGTAGTCGAGGGAACTACTGCTCGGACTGAGTGAATGTCTAGCTCTTTGTGGAAACTTGATCATTGCTAAAATGTGTTTGTGGAAGTTTGTTTGCTCACTGTTGAGCTTAGATAATTACACTGTTTCTGTAAATATTGTATCGGGACTTTTAAGTGTTTTTTCCGCTTAATCCTTGTTGGTAGAGAAGAGGCTAAACAATGGAACACTAACTCTTCTGTATGAAAGGATGTAATTGAAATACTGGGGTCTAATTATTAGTCTTTTACAGGAAAAAACATACGGGGGGTAGCTATTAATGCATGTATAACTACACATACATTCATGCACAAGCTCCTTTTAATATCAGCTTTACCCCAGTGTCAACTATAGCTTTTATGGTTTCAGTAAGTGCTAGGCTAATCTAAGTGTTTTAGCACCAGGTTTTTGAGAAGTGATTCATGTTGAAAAATCTTGCCAATGAACCAATGGCAAAATGTTCATTAATTTAATTAGGGAAAATCTGCCCCCCCCCCCCCTTTTTCCCCCCTTTTTTTTTTTTTTTTCAGATAGGAGTAAGGATTGCATCATTTATTTGAGGAGCAAAAAAATCGTAAATCAAAAACTCATGTTTACTTGCAAGAGTTTCCACTTAGAATTAACTTCAGATAAAAACAGAGAAACTTATAATGTGGTCAATCATTAATAATGTTCTATAGTGATAATATCTCTTTCATACATCTTTTATTATTTTTGTTGTTGTTGAATTACAGTGCTTTTCAGAAAGACTTTAACTTTTCTTACTTTTCAAATGAAAGTTAAGAATTAAAAGAACACACTTGCTTGAAATTGTTAAGGTTTATATAAAGGATTTCTGAATTCTTAGAACTTTTGAAACAGTTCAGTAAGAAAACCTTGAAGTAGGCTTGAAATATGTTTTAAATTAAAAGTTTCTAAGTCAAAAGGAGGTCAGTTTTGTGCTTACTGAACAACATTTTTTATGGATAAAAGAATAACCAATTAGGGAAAATTTATATCTCCTTTGTAAATACTAAATTCTTTCATATTCCTAAATTCCCGTGTCTCTGTTTGTTGTATCTCAAAGAATGCATTTGTATACAAAGACAAAACAAGTGTAACATAATCAGATTATAAAGATGAAATAAAATACAAACTTTTCTGTTTTATTAACTTTAAATAGTGTAACTCAAGAGATAAAAATGTTCTTCTAGTCTTATATTAAAACGATATTGCTTGCTATTCAATATTGTTTTGAAGGTCAGCTTGAAAATGCAGACTAAATTTTTAACTTGTATACTACCTTTAATAGACTGCAGAATAGACTTTGCTTCCACGCTTTCAGTGCTGAAAAAGACTCCTCCAATTTAAAAAAAAATGCTGCTATCTCAGTGGTTGGCAGGCTTTTGTGGTTGTAAGTTGGCTAAATACTACATCAAACAGCAGAGCATGTAAGTGATTGCAAAGCACTGTCTGTAAATTCTTTTTCCACTGGGTGGGCAGGGATTTCTCATTTCATACATCATTCACAACTTGCCGCAGTGATTCCACAAAGTCACCCAGGAGGCTTAAAAGAGTTAATGGAAAAGAAAAACTTCCTTTTAGTTTGGGATGCTTTTTTCCTCTTCTTTTAGCTCTGCAAGGTGGCTCTGTTCTTTGCCTGTCTCTATTGGCAACACTGGTAGAGCTTCAAGTGATTGTTTATGGCCAAGGTGTTTGATGGAAATCTTTGCAGGCCTTGTAGTAGGAAGTGGTTACAGAAAGAGGCTGGAGCATCAGCAAGCAGGAATAGCTTTTTCGCCATAAAGAAAGACAACCCAAACAGTATTTGGTTTGATAAGAAAGTTAAGTGAGTGATTTGGACAACTAACTCCAAGCCTGTCTCCGTGGCCCAGGACAGCCAACACTTTCCATCACTGAAAAAGGGGCTGCCTCTGCAACAACAGTGTTTTTAGAGTTAGTAAACAACAGAAGTAAGTCATGTAGCGCATGTCTTCTCACAGAAATAACTGAATTTGTTGGAGACTGAAGGCATTTTACAAGGATTCAAGGTGTATTAGCAGTCTGTATGCATTAATGTTATAGGCGCAGATTTGAAAACTAGGCCTTCACAAATTAGTACACATAAACAGCTGACTGTCATTTAAAAGTAACTTCACCTGCTTGGTATAGTGTTTCCCATTTCTATTTCAGGTTTATTGGAAATAACATTCAGCTGTTTATGTGCTATATTTTAATTTTGCTAATGTAAGTGATAAACAAGCAGCTGAATACCTGTCTTTCTTTAAAAAGAATATACAGCATCAGGAGTTCCACGTAACATAACTGATGGATTTGTTACCACATGTCTGTGAAAATGCTTTGTGTAATATGGATTAAAGTAGGACTCTGAATTTGACCTAAATTATGGCAGTATAAAAGTGGAATGATTTCACTGAAGCTAATGGGCTTTTCTGGAATTATACTTCTATAAATGAATTCAATATTGCTAGGTAGGCAGTTAACTTAGAGCCTTTTTGCTCTTAAAACAAACAAACAAACAAAAACCACACACACACACACACACACACAAATCTGAACCTTGATTCTGTACTGCTGTGCCATCTTTTTTCTTCCCAAAGATTAGTATAAAGTGGCACGCATTTTATAATCTCAGTTCAACCAAAGGACTCTAACAGCAATGCTACTAGTAGTGTTTGTAACAATCATGGCACAAACAATGTCAGATGTATGTCTGTTCACCTCAGTCATTACAGGACTTAGGTCCGTAGGTCTCTATAGCTGATAGCAATTGAAATGTCCAAGAAACTTCATTTATGTCAGAGGATCATACCTAGGTGTTCCTGCAAACCTATGATATCTCTGTATGCTTAGATACTGTAAAGTAATGCAGTCATTACACATTAGCTAGCACTGTGTTTTCAGTAGTGTCTGGTTTACGTTCTCTCTTTCTCAAGCTAGTCCACTAGATCTTCTCTGTTGTGGATAGTAAATAGTTGATAAATTTTTATAGGTTGCAGTAAGGGTTGATAGGTGGCTGACAGACAGAAGCCATCCTTATCATCCTCTGACTGTATATTTATAATCATCAGAAATGCATACTAGTCACACCTTGCATGACCTGTTATCAGCTATTAATCATTTATAATTCCCTCCAAAAGATATGTTAATTGAGCATGAGATGTTACTGTATCATACTTTGTTATGCATAAACAAAGCAGGATATATATATTTTTTTCCTTTCAGTCTGACGTGTTAGTATAGTGATTGCTTTTAGTCTTATTTTTATCTGTCTGGAGAATCTTGGCTGTTAACTTGAGAGGCTAAAAGCCAAGTGGTTTAATTTAGTTGATGGTTAAGATCATTGAGCTTCTCTCATAGATTTTGTTCATGAATGTGTCCAGGAGTTGGACTCAATGATCCTTGTGGTTTCCTTCCAACTCAGAATATTCTGTGGTTCTATGTTCACATCCAATGTGCTTTACTTTATTTTCCTTGCCTTGTTGGAGTTTCAAGTAGTGCATCACTCTGATGTTTAGCACTGTGAAGTTACTGCCTCATTGAACTCAGCTGACAGATATTCATTTGTAAGCCAATGAAACACCAGTGCTAAATTCAGAAGCAGTAATGCTACTGTGTCCTTATTTCATCTTTTCTTATTCCCAAAATAATTAAGGTTAAAATACCAATCCATAGTATATAGCATAAACACCTTTGTGTCAAACTTTCTATTCTGCAGAACAACAGTCATATTTATTTTATGAATGTATTTTTTCTGTGTGTGAATTTGCACCATTTACAGATATACCTTGTTTGCATTCTGTCTTTTTGTACAGCTGTATTAGGATCGTGCGTATGGAACATAGTAAGAGTCAGGCACAGGATTCTGTGCCTGTATGCTGCAGAAAATTGCCAGAATTAAAAAAATAAAATAAAATAAAAATAATTCTGGAATTTATGATTTTATTTTGGAAACTTATTTTACAGCAGTTAATTATTCATATACATGAGGCAGAACTATTGTGAAAAATCCCATAAAAAAGTTCAATTAAAAACCTAAATTATAAGTTTAATCAGTATCTTCGACAGCACAAATACTGATTTGCATATAGTCTCATTGAAGAACACTGTGTAAGATGAACGTTACACTTTTGTGCAGTCTCAGCTCTATTAGTTATTTCTGCTGCATAAATGATCATATATCATTTTATTGATGGCAATTTTCTCTGCGGCTGCAATTTCTTAAAAAAAAATCATCTCTTCATCTCCATACTGAAAATTCAGAGGGTTGTTCTTTTTTGTATATGAGCAGTATTGGTATCTAAATCAACACGAGTTAAAAAATCCAGAGAGTGTTCCAAAGGAAAGCTGTGCCTACCCAACTGTTTTGTTTCATTCTACTGAATTGTTGGCCTGCCATCATAAAAATTACATCAATACATGAATAGCAGGCTTCAGAAAAGCTTTCTTGTTTTGACTAAAAGCACATAAATCTCTGAGAGTATCAAACAACTGATTGGGAGGATTAGTTTATCCAGGCTACCAGTATAGAAGCGAGAGCTCCCATGAAAATTGATATTATGAACTATAGAGGAAAATTACTTTAAAAAAAAAACACCTTATTTGTGCTCTCATGCCTCCTTCTCTTTGTTTGAAAGGAGGTATGAGATCATGCAAGAGCAGATTCTAACTCAGAGTGTTTGCAGAGTTAGCATTGGCTAAACTCTGCAAGTAAAGAAGCATTTAGCACAACAGGTTGTTCCTCTGATAGAATACATTTATTATGTAGGTTCAGATTTAGATGCATTTATTTTTTTTTCCTTTCCATCTTTCTTCCCATGCAGTATCCTCAAGCTTAATGTTTTGATCTCAGTTATGTAAATATGTTTGTCAAGGGGGGATTTGATGGAGATTTTGTTACACAGAGTGCTGTGGATGACTTTTTAGCTATACTTATGATTGGAAAATGTTCTATTTAAGAAAAGCATATGACTAATAATAATAATTTGTGAACAGAATAAGCATAATGCAATAACTGGAAAGAAAAGCATATATATTTGTTGGTATATATGTGAGAGGTTGCTTATTTCAGGATGAAAAATTGTTTCCTCTACAGTCATTGTGGTTTTGTGTGGCAGAACTCACTGCATTCATTCTCTAAGGCAAAGTTGCCAAGGAACAGTGATCACTACAGGCTCCATTTTTTGTACAGCCCTATCAGTCAAATAATTCCATAGCTCCCATAGATAAGTTGCTGAGCAGGAGAGATAATATCACTCTCATCTCTTTTCATCTAGCAGCAATGCAGAAGGCTTGGATGATCAACGTCTGTAATGAGGGCTGTAAGAGTGCACAGATATTTGGATCAAAGGGCAATCTCTCTCTTTTATGTAACTGTGGAGCCTCACATATCACTAGATTATTCTCTGCACTCGCTGTAAATAATTCTCCCCATCAGAGCTAAGCACTTTGCAACCATTGCCTCTAAATTATAAGATGATCTATACTACCTCCACCTATGTGCAGTTCCCTGACCTGAAGCTGCTTATTTTCACTCAGTTCCAGTTGCAGATTTATGGCCACAGTAGTACATTTTATCTCAAGTGGACGATACATTTTTCATATCAAACACAATTTGTTTGTAATGTAACATTTTGTCATCACCTGTTATTGTTATGCTTCAGAAAGCATGGTGCCCAGCTGAAGGCACGAATTTACCTCTATTCATTAAATAGCTTAGAGCTATGGCAGGGATGGAAGCAAGGTGTGGTTTCCTCTGAAGGATTTTCAGAGAATGGGCATGACCATGCTGTGAGTGTGCTCAATTGCCTCTTTGGGTGGCTTCCGTTGGTGCATAAAGTGAAGGATGGAGGCTTAACCTCAAAATCTTTTATTTGCAGCTGGATGCTGTGGTACAGAATCTGCAGACATTCAAGGTTGGATGGAAAACCCTCATCACCTTTGTATCTGAAGAAATATGCAAGGTTGTGCATTACTCCGTGACCCTGACTTAGATCCCTCCTGGGTAGCTGTATAACTATGAGGTCTGAAATTAGTACTGTGCAGTGGTTTTGCATCATTGTGATGTTGCCCATTGAGGAAAAATAATGTATTACAATATGGATCTATCAAAGGACTCTGAGAGCTGTGGGCTAAGGTCCATGAGGTTGTTGTCAGAAGATCTAGAAATCTATTTTAACCTACCCAAGTGGCAGCATAATACTCCTTTGAGACACAACTTGGAGAAAGGATTCAATTCATTAGGAAAAATCAAGCATAAAACAGCTGCTGTGTGGCGAGTGTCAGAAATAATCTCATCTGTCCAAAAAACAAGAGGCATAGTACTCCTTAACTATAGTTCCTGTTTGAGGTTCAGCATGCATCAGTCATGTATGAGATAGTTTTAATAACTAAGTTTTTACTTATCTCATGCCTTAGAAGCAGGTGATCAAGAGAGGAAGAGTTCTCATTATTCCACCTGCTTGGTAGAAATGGGGCCTTTTCCAAAGTAGTGGAGTATAATAAGCTTTCAAGAGCAATAGCACGTGCATGGTATCCTATTCAAGGTTAACAAGCTCTTCTGTTTGATTTATATATACCTCTGAAAAGAACAGAATTGCAAGTAATATAACATCAGCGGCTTGCTTGCCAAGCATGATTTTAAAAATAAGATACTATAAAAGTAGCAAAGGCATCTTATTTCCAGTTGCAAAGCTTAAAAACAATGAAAAAAAAAAAAAAACTCGTTCTTACATGTGAAAAAGTTTATTAATTTTAGAAGTTGTATGCTTCAAAATGGAGTTGACAGAAGAGTCTTCCTACTGCTTCAAGTCATTCCCTTTTCACCAGCTTCCCATTCATGCTTCCCTTCACATCCCCATCTCTGTTTGGAGGCAAGATTCAGTCTAATGTTTCATTTAAAAGACATAATTTGCCCTACTGCATATCCTTTTTCCACAGCATATTACTTTTTGCTCTGGATTTAACTCCAGCAATCTGTTACCATTCTGCTACCTCTGCCTGTTATGGCCTCCTGTTTGGCAGCTCCTCTGTCAGCACCACCCTGCTCTTTTTGTAGGAGGGGGATACGAATTGGTCTGAATGGCATTTCACCTGCCTTCTTCCCAGTGCTGAAAGGCTGTAAAAATGCATGAACTTCACTGCATCAATAAATCACTCACTGATAGCTGGAGAAAACACCCGATCACAGCCTGTTCCTGGTACGAAGCTCCCTGTCCTGCTGACCTCGTGTTGGGGAAGCTGGCGGCAGGTTGGTGTGCACGATCCGGGGCCGAGGAGCCCAACAGTGTCAGGAGGATGCACTGCTCGGGCGCGTGTCAGGTGGCTGTCATAGAGACAGCGTGTAAGCACAGGGTGCCATATTTAACACCTCGGAGATGACAGTTTTGTAATGTGCCTTTTCACAGCAAGTGCTGGAGGTGAGAATGAAGACAGTGGCGCTGAATGTGGCGGCTGTCTTTTCTTTGGTTAAAAGCACTTAGCACTGCTTCATGCACGCAGCATTATCACTTACACCGAACAGTCCACCTCTGCCATGCCCTGGCCATCATGCCAGTTTTCAATCAGCTGCATTATGATAGTCACCTGCTGTGGTGAATTACCTCTGAATACACCTTTATGTGTCAGTTTTTGTTACGCAGTTTCAGATGTCATCAGCCTCTTGTGATAGGTGCTGTGGTAATGAGACAGATAAAGGGTAGAATAGAGCATTCAAAGGGTAATGAAAAGAGTGAAATACAGAGCGTACACTTTGTCAAAGGAGCAAGGCAGTTGCTGTTATGATAGAAGAAATTTACTGACAGGCAAAATAGAGATGAACCTCTTAATGCTTCAATTCTAGTGGAGCTGAATGCTTGTGATTGCTACTGTTCTGTTAACTTCCTCTTTCAGAAAATAGGTGCACTTAGTACTCCTGCTTGTGTCAGTGTGGGGGTTCCTGAAAGACGCTTACCCAGAAATGGTGCACAGTCCTTTATACAAGAATCTGGCTACCAGAAAGTAGCAGGGACTTAACTGGCACAGTGATACCAAAGCTACGCATGACAAAATGTCAGAACAGAAATAAATTCAGGAGAAACATAAAGAACTGAAAAATACGTAAACTGGAAACTAATGAAGCATCTGACTAGTTGTAATGAAAAATAGAATTTTTGTGGTGAACAGAAGTTCAGCTGAGGTAAAACTGGAGATGCTCTTCTCGTGCAATCGGTTAAGGATATGTAAGAAATGAACATAAGAGCTTACTCAGCAAAATGCTAGTTAGGATAGATGAAAAAGGGCTAGACAAAAATCTATGGAGAGTTACATAATGCTTACTTAGGGCATCTTATCTGGCGCTTTAAAGAACCTAAAAAGCTTAGCTGTGCACATCATTAGCAGTGCTAGAAACTACAGTGGCCTTTCCTGGAAGTAAGGACAACTGCTAGTAGTGCATGAGCTGTGCATGAATTATCAGATCTGATGAAATCTCCTACTGTATTAAAAAATTCTGTAAGGAATTTAAGATGTTGGAATTTAAGTCCCATGAGCTGAAAGGAGAAAGAAAGACAAAGTCTGTAGCTGATAAACATTCTCAAGGTATATTTTTTCTCTATATATTTTTTCCCTTTGCATCTAAAAACTATTCCTAGTCACTGCACTCACCTATGATAAAATGCTGCGTGTTTAGAGTAACTTATAATTATGGATGGTCAGTAATTTTTTTCACAATTTTTTAAAGAAAATTTGAGTTGCAACTCTTTCTTTAAATTTATGGTGCGGTAAAAGCAGAAACTGAAAGCAGGATTAAACTGTAAGTTTAAAATAATGTCCAGCTTTTGAAAATTAAATTCAGTTTTTTGAACAGAAAATATGAGAAAAATCAAATTATTTGATATTGGAATAATTTTGAAAATTTCTGGGGCCAATTGACATTTTTGGGAAAGCTTCTTTTTCCTATTAGTTTGGTTTTCTTTGTAGTTTCTCAATATCTCTTCTTCTCTTCCATATTTTTCTCTTTTACTTTAATTCAAGGAGCATGATATTCCAAGATTATTGTCTATAAGATGGTTTCTTTAATAACAACTGCTGTTGAATTGTATATTTTACTGTATGCTTTGCTTCCATCTGTATAGAATGAATAGGCTTGTGGCTAAAACCTAACATTAAAAATCAAAAAATTCGGAAAGACAGATCAGAAGTGTAGCTTTTGAAGTTAACTAAAGCTGACAACATTCATTTACATAGTTCAAATGGCAAATGAAAAACATCTACAGTGAAGCAAAAGTAAGAGACCCATCTTTCATATGTAATTGGAATATCTGAAGGTTTAATGCTCAGACAGGAGGAAATAAAACAAAATGCCAAATGTAAGGGATATTACTGGTGACTTTACACCACCAGCTGAAGAACCAAGATGAACAAGAGAAGAAATTAAGTCATGGACAAATTTAGTTTGTTGTTTCCATATGTATCAATTATAGTGAATTTCAGTGATCGAGGTTGTGATGTCATGTATTTTTTGCTTTATTTTATTTGATATAATGCTTATTTTGTGATGCAATGCATGTTTTATAAGTTTTTAGCTAGTAGAGTATTCTAAGCACATGTAGCTTTAGACACGGACTCCAGATCTTAATGAGAAACAACATCAAGGGTAGAGCAATGCATTTGTTTCTGAATTTGGAGCCTTTATTCCTGCACCCCAACAGACCAACTTTATTTTTATTTATTTATTTATTTTGGGTCCAAGTTTTGTAACATAGGAATGAGCCTGTGATGCTACCAAAGGCCTCACCAAGGGCCGTCAGCCACCAAGACCTGTAATTTCAAAAGAATACTCTAGTTTTCATAACCTCATTTTCAAGTGTTTGGTTTTGCCCTTTGGGGTATTGACCATCAGAGATGTCAGATTGGCAGCACAGCATCACTCAGGAGCTCAGAGCCATTCTGCTAGGGAACAGCTTAGGCTAAGCCTAAACAACCCAGAGCAGTGAAGGGGAGCAGGAAGATCCAATTCAGCCTCCTGCAGCATTTTCTGACTTGTTGCACTGATGTTGCTGGCTCAGAGCCCTTCACACCGAGTGCTGTGACTGCAGGATTGGCACAAACACAGCTCTCCACCACAAAGGGCTCTCCATGCAATAGGGGAGGATTGCACAGGCTGGTTTCTGAGGGCCTTTCCACGTGGCTCAAGTGGGGGATTTAAACACAGAAGCCAGATCCTGTTGTCATTTACACATTGCACATCCTGTGAGTTTTTCATGGAAGCATAAAAGAAAGAGCTTGATGTCTGACTAACAAGTACTTTCTCAGGACTGTCTGTGCTATTCCTATTGCCTGATGGTTGATGCCACCTGATTCAAAGCATCTGAAAGGTTTAAATGATACAGAAACTGCAAGTGCAAAATCATAGACCAGACAGGCTCTCTAATTGAAGTGGTGAATGTCATATTTTAATATTTTGAAATATTAATGAAGAGTGGAAAGGGGAAGGGAAAAAGGACACATGAAACATTGTCTGGCTAAAGGTCACCCCCAAATAGGTGAAAAATACAGCTATTAAAATAGGAAACATTCTGCTGCCTCTTGGTATGGGCATTTTGTATCATGTCACCTGAGTAAAAGAGGTGATCTTTACCTTTCACCTTATTCAGCGTATGTCCAAACATGATGGCCTAGCTTGTGGAAGACACCAACGTACAGCAAGTCTGTCTTAAGTTCTCCTTTCTTTTCAGCACAGAAACAGGTTGGATGATTTTGAAAGTCTTCATTGAATGTCTTTCTTCATTTAGTATATGCAACAAAAATTTATGTCGTACAAGTCACTCCTTAAGACATGATTTAAACTTAGACATTCTTAAATTACTTACAGCCAAATTGATTTTATCTGTCAGTCAGGAATACTTTATAATTGGTAGCTGGTTCATATTTTTTAGCAAATATCATGTAGAATCAGGACTTCTTCCCTTCAGAGATTAGTCCAATATGTCTTTGATAATTCTGATTGCAGAACTTTCTGTTGTTAATTAGTATGCAAATTCACATTTCAGTACTCTGCAGTCCGCCACTGAATTTTAATGGGATAGCTAACTATTCATAATATAGTACTAAATGAATGAAGGTATGTGTAAGAGGAAGAATTTTCATATGCTTTCACAGGTGCCTGGAGTTTTTTTTTTTTTTTTTTTTTTTTTTTACCCTGTATCCTAGTGTTTCTGTGTATTATGAATGTTGCACAGATGATTTGACTGGATTTACTGTTTGTCCCTTGGAGGGGACTGAGAGGAAGACCTAAGTGTGCTTTAACAGCACAATAGTCAGAATATTTCATGGCAGCCATCAATTGTAGACTCTTCCCCATAAAAACACTGTGTCTGTCAGTATAGATGCTGACATTGCATCCTGTATGACCAGACATTGCTATCTTGCCTTCTGTGCATTTTTCAAGAGTATTTATAGCATTGCTACAAATGCTTGAGAGGTATCATGATAGGTATGTATTTTGTTCGCCAGAAATATTCAGTAATTTCTATCTGGCTGAGATGGACAGAGGTTAATCCTTGCATAGAAGAGTCTGGCTAGCGCATAAACCTGTCAACAAAACACAGAGGAAAATATTTTATATGTTTTGGTGTGATCTAAATCAAATTTCAAACAAAGAATATTTACATATGGGTGTCCTGCAGGTTTCCAGTTGAAAGACCAAAAGGGATCTGTGCTCATAGATTATGAATTATGAAGTTTTGGTGCGTATGGACTGCAAAAGTTGTATGCTAGACTTTAGGCAAGCCAATATTTGGCTTGGTTGAAAAGCTCTGTAAGACTGTTAATAACTTTTAAGGGTAAGAGAGAGGCTGTATAAAATGGATTGCAGTTGCTTGAGAACAAAAGATGGAACACGCTAATGATAAATGAATGGATTTGTAGCCAAACAATCATTTGTGGGGTGAGGGGGGGAGAAATCTGAAGTTTTATATTGTAGCCTCAGAGACTCACTCAATTTGTTTCTGAGAGGTTTGTGTGTCTCATAACTGATATAATTCCAGTTTCAGGTTGCAAAGGTTTACAGGAAAAGTCTAGCAAACTGCATTGTGAAATACCTGCCAGGTAGAGAGGGGAAGGTTGTATGCAGGACCAACCACTTGCCTTTAGGCAAAAGTACTGGTTACTTGGAGGAGAAATGCAGCATTCTGGTAAAGAAGGCAGGTCATGCACTGCTGGTATGGGAAAAAAAATGATTCAGAAGTGCGTAAATGACCATGGCCCAAATGTAGCAATGCTGGAAGTCAGTAACCTCACACCTGTCTGCACAAGAGCTGGATTTGACTTCATAACTCATAGAAAGCTGAAGAAATTACCTTTGTGCAGACAGTAAGTGAGGCCTAAGCTCATTTGTGATGTATTATGAGGATATATCTTACAGTTGTCAGTAACAAAAGTGAAGTGAAATGAAGATTGTTTATCTAACCGAGCTTTCTAAGATCTGTGCTAAGTCCTTAACAAATAGCCTTAGTTGAGAGGGTTCTGAGAATTTCCAGGAACTTTCTTTTTATATTTCAAGCTCAGATTCTCAATAGTACACATTCTTCAAGAGAAAGAACAGCATGTTTTGAAGATTTGTAATAAAGATGTTGGCTGTGTATTTTTCAGTGTTTAATACAATGAGCTTATGACTGGAGCCACCCTGTCCTTTTTTTCCTTAAAGGATATAAAGACAAAATGTTCATATTTTCCACATACTATTCTCTTATTTCTACTTTTGGCTGTGTCTGTCTATGTACACGTCCTTTAAGAACAGACTTTTGGGCAAGCAGGGGGAGGTTCTGGATACTATTATCACCTTTTGAAAATTAGATGTTATGACCGCAGCAATAACATCCAGGAGGAAGCAATTATAAGTATTTGTCCCACTTCTGTATTAAGAGACGTGGTTAAACAAGCACAGTGCAGTGCAGTGGCGATACTCTAGCTTGCTTCACGTGAGATAATGCATAGAATCATTTTAGCATGCCTCCACCTATGCTAATTTGGAAATGGGGAAAAGTAGGGGGTCATTTCCCTTGGTCCTCAGTATTACCCACCTAACAAAGAACTTCAAATAGCTCTTCCCTGTTCACCCCTTTGCTGCCCATCCTCCCTTCACTACCATAACAAGACTTCTCTTTCTCTAACGTGGGGTCCTGGAGCTTCAAAAGTCCCTCTGTAAGAACTGGCAGAATGTCCTTTAGTTTTTTTCCTCCTATTTAATGAAACATTACAGTTAAGTGAGACTGAAGAGGAGGAGGAGTTGTACCTGTCTGTTGTAGTTTTACATTCCTGGCCAGTGTAAGAAAGTTTCAAGCCTTTTGATGATAAAACCCACAGCATTCCGAGTCACTTGGGAATACGCACGGAGCACAGATATAATGTGCTTTCATGAGGAGCACCATTAAGTCAGTGGGCTGCTTTATTGCACATTAAAAGTTTGACACTGCTCATTAAGGCTAATAGCAACGTTCCCAGTACATTCAGTGGAGCACACCTCAGATCAACTTTCTGAAGTGACTTTAGGTGTGGTTCCTTGGAAAAACGTGTAAAAGATTTCTGCCCTGGGTAGATTTTATTGTACCTGCAGTGATGTAACTTCAAAGGGAGGAAAGAACTTGGGAATAATAGCTTGGACTATACAGAAGTGCCAATTTTTAATTTTTGGGGGGGAATTTTTATTTCCACTTGAAATGCTCTGCAAAGTCTTGAGAGTCTACTTACAGAATAAGATATTAGTCTCTTTTGTTCATCTTTTGTTCTCTCAAAAGCATTTCTATTATCCATTCACCTATGTGCTCACCCTCTACTTCCGTTTTCCTGCAGGGACAGGGCCTTTCACAGCAATGTTCCAGAATCTTTCTCAGGGAGCAACACAATTCACTCGTACAGCACAAGGTGAAAACTGATCTTTACATTTTCATATGCCTCTCATGCTTTCATGCTTGGACTGAATTAAGACTACAGAAGGAGAATTAATGCATATTAATATTTGTTTTCATTTATAGTGGTCTGATGGGACAGATCAATACGTTTTGTGTTTGAAGCCTCTAGCAGAATAAGGTGCTAAGAGCATCTTGCTCTTATTGTCTCAGCCCCACATTTCGATGGTTGTTTGGGAACGGTCATTTTTTTCTCTGCTTTGTGACAGAGTCATTATGTTATTATTTAGCTTAATAATAATTGTCAGAATTTAAATTTAATAAAAACCACAGGACATGGTTCTGCTGCACATTTTAAGCTACCTCTCCATCCTTGTTTACTGAGTTCTGGGGTTGCAGTACAGTATGTTGGATGATGCCTGCAGCTTACATATCATCTCTTTCTGTTTTTTAAATCAAACCCTTCAGTAGCACGGATCTCAGCATTTTAGCAGAAGTTCACTGAAAGCTCTGTTTGCCCAGGGGGGTTCTTTCACTGGTGCACACTACATTCTTCAGTAGAAATATAGAGCTGTCATTGCAATTTGTCTTATGTATATTTGTATGCATCCTGTGTCAGTGAAGGCTTGTCTCCTATATCTCTTGCCCCTAAGTGCTGTGCTGGTCTGAATCAATCCCAGTTCCATACACGTGCTGTACTGTGTAACACTTCCTAATAAGCAGTTTAGGAAGTGACATAAGATAGCCATGCTAGGTTTCACTATACTAACTTCCTCCCAGTCTTCATGGGAGATCTACTCCAGTGTTTATGCTGTTATTGATGGTCTCTGTTTGTGCTCTCTTCCCAATTCTCTTTCCTTTGTTCTTCATGCTTTTCTCATTTTCTTGTTTCCTCCCTCTCTTCATCTGACATCCTCTTTCAGTTTGAAGTGCCTGTAGAACCCTGATACATCTTTGACTCATTATATATGGCTTTAGGGCCAGCCTGTGAGGATGTGGGGTGAGAAGCCAAATGTATGACAGATTTGGACAAGGCTGGAAAACTAATGAGTGCTTTACCTATACATTTGATTATTACCCATTATTGGTTTAGAACCACATCACACTTCTAACTTGCCTCTTCTTACTCTGTAAAATATTACCTTTTATGTGTATTGATAAAGGGTAAGCTATAGGTTTAGAAAGTGTGGGATTCACATCATTATGCTTAAGTTGCCTGAACGTTAAGTATTTTGTCTCTGATGGCTGTCTTGAGCCTTCTGATTTCCAGTGCATGTCCCATCCTTAGACTGGTGCTCAAAGAACCAAAATGAACTGCCCCGCAAATATGTTTTGATGTTAACAGAGTCAAACACATTTGCTAGGATTATTTCATATACTCTGAAATATAAATGACTGTTCGCCTCCTTATCTTCCTGACTCAAATACATTTTGATATCTGTTTCAGTGTGTTGTATTGTTTGCATTCTGCTGGCAGGTAATGCAATTATTTAAATAAAGCAAACAAATGTGTTTTATGCAGGTTTCTTGCCGGTATGACCATGAACATATGACAGGTACTAGACACTTCATTTTCTTTGATTGCAATGAAAGGAAAAGCTGTACAAATATTTTCTCTCACCAAGAAAAAATGCTAAGCAAAAATATTGTATTGCAATATTTTAGAAACATGTAAACAAATTACTCTCTGAATATTATAGGTTTGACATTTTTTTTTTCCAAAGATAACTTGGTTTGCTTTCACTGAAACATCTGAGGACCCGGAGAGATGAAAATCCAAGCCAACTTCCATTTGCTCCTGCATGTTTTCATATTAGCTGGAAGGTCAAGCTTGTGAGGAAACATGTAGTTACCTAGGAGTTCAAAAAGCGATTTGGTGGGCAATTTAACAGCCATTGTTTGAGAAATTGATGACAAGGCTATCAGAGGCTAGGAAGATATTGCTACCTTTATTTGGCAGTACCTATGTTTATCCATTGTTTGTAAGATGTAAAAATAGTTAAAAGAAAGTAGTGAGTATTGCAAGGGGATATGCTAAAAGCTGTGATTGCAAAGAGTGACACAAACAGTGGTTTACAGAACCACTTATTTAAGAAAAGGTGGCTCTGAACAATCTGTGATTGGTGTAATAAGGAGGGAAGGTCGGAAGATTCATTCTGCAAGTTTTTTTATTTTCATTTTTTCATACTGAAAAAGTCAGTGCAGGAAGAGGAAACGAATGGTTCTGTTAAAGAAGGACAAGGAAGGAGAGAAATAAATACAAAGCCAAAGCACTGTCTTTTTGCTGTATCTTCTGTGGCTGAATTGCCGTAAGGGGAAGCTCAGACAGTGCGTCAGCAAGACCCGAAGGCACAATCTGATGGCACTAAGTGGCAATGAAACATGATGAAACATGAGAGAAGCAGCCATGTCAGTTCAGGGAGTTTTTGTCTATTTCTGATCTCATTCACTTCAGTGTATGATAGAAACCACTCCACAGGAATCAAAAGAATTGCACTGGGTTAAAACTGGTGTGGGTTAAGTCAGAATCAGGACTTTAGCCTCCTGCCTAAAAACAAATGTTCTGACTCAAATCTCTGTAAACAGATTTAAACAGGAACGGTGGCTCACGCTTTGTAACAGCACTGTGGATGCTGCAGGGGTATTGACAAGTGGCTATACAATATCCTTTTTCTTATTATGGCCATGATGGTCTAAAAGCTGCCACAAACCCATTATGCATGCTATTGATAATTAATCAGGTTATGCTTTATGAGGTAGGAAAGTTTTACTGATATCAGTATGTGGAGTGCAGGGGGACTGCAGCTGAAGCGGGGTGGCCAGGTAATCATTAGAGCTGCTGTTCTTCACAGTGTCAGCTCTGACATTCTTGAGGCTGCATGGGCAGCTCCTATCGCACTTGGATAGGAATGCCACTGAAAGAGGAAATTATCCCAGACAGATCTGTAAGTTACAGGACAACAGCTCATCTGGGAATTAGAGACATTCATTTTCTCTAATGCTATCATTATTACATTGCTATCCCAGGTAATTTCTACTGGAGGAACTAGTAGCAATTCTTATACTTCTGCAGCTTGCCGCTTCCTATTATGGAGGGTTCTTGTAACCTTTATTTGAACAGTTTCAACACCTCAACTGCTTGTAAAAGACCTTTGAAATTCAGTAGGGTGGAAGCCCTCAGGGTAATGAGTGTTTTCAACGAGATTCATCTGGGAACTTTCTGTAAAAGATTTAGAGGGTTCCTGTTTGAAAAATGCTGATTCCCCTTTCCCAGTCCCAAACTTCAGGCAGATGCAGGATGGAAGGTCTGGTCAAAATGGGAGGTAAAGACATACATGAAATGTCCAGTGTCCACAATGAAAATGAAACAGAAAATCACCTTCTTGAGAAGTGCATTAGATGCTTAAAATACTTAGAATCTGTCATATGGGAGGCTCAGATTTTAATTACTGCTCTAAATTAATAGCTTGAACATGTACTTTTAATGCACTAGATCTACCATAATGTCTGAGCCTTGGGATTTGTAGTTATTCTTTCCCTCCCTCATTACAGACAAGAATTCTCTCTTTGATATGTATTAAGTTGCTAGCAGCACATAAACTGTGCTAGGCAGCTGCAGTCCACTGTGTGGGTATAAAAACATTGGCAGAGGAAGACAGGCCTCACTGAGACCAGCAGAAAAGTTTAGCCTCACCAATAAAAACACTGAGTTACGTAGGAGTGAACCATGTCATCTCAGCAGAACCAATTTAAAATGAGGGAGACACTAGGGTAAGAGTTATTGCAGGACTATATAAAGACCACAACTTGTAATGCCTGTGGTGTGATCATCCCCAGACTGGTAGGTCTATTTTCAGCAGAGATAGCATAGCTTCTTCTGTGACAAGATGTTTTCAAAACATGTTCTTCTGAAAGATGAATCTATTCTGTAACTCAACACCAGCAGGGAAAGGTTTGTCAGTTCATAAAAGGTGTTACTTCTAAACTCCAGTTTATATGGTCTTTAAGGTGGCTGAGTCTATTTGTTATTAATTATAAAGTGTCCTCCTCTACAAGTACTTGGATAGTTACACTTTAGTAGTGTGTCTCATATAACAAATGAAATGGACGTTTCTCCAATTGCTCGTTTGCAGCAGGTAAAATCATTAATCACCTGCAGTACTCTTGCACTGCAGCATGCCAAGGGATAATAAACGCCCATTAGAGACCAGCAGTAAGAGACAATTCTTTTCTGAGCTGTATTGTGCTACATAATGAAAATGTTAGTCAATAGAAGCTATTTTACGCCCATCAAATTTCTTTTCTATTTGAGAAGTGAGTTAAATTGTCATGGAAAGTGTTCAGATGATGCCTCTATGAACTTGCATCCTCTGTTATTCCACAGTAGTGATATAACAAGGATTTTTATTACTTCTGGCCAGGTAGACCAGCTTTATAAGTCAATTTTTGGTGCAGCTGCCACATCTCCTCTGCGCTGAGAAAAAAGACAAAGGAATGTAACTAAGAGGAGAGGGGACATTTGTCTGTTGAGAACAGACCATGGTCTTTCAAATTATGCAACAAGCAAATGGGAAACTGAAAGGAAATTAGTTGTGAATTTTATTTCTATCATTTACTTTATCTTGGGAGTCATGGGTTTAAGTCAGTGATATTGATACTTCCAAGTAATTTTTCCATGTAGTCTTCAGTTCCTCCTCTATGAAATGGAAGAAGCATCATTTCCTTACTTTTCTAAGGCTGGAAAAATTTGCTACAACAATTTGCAGCTGAGGAGCAGCATATTTCTTCCATTCTGAAAACTGCTTTTTCCCTAATTTATTCCATTTAATCCTACTCTTTATTTCTATCCCTTCCCAGTCAGATCCTTGCTTTTCTGAACAGTTCTCAGTGAAACATTGTGTGGTTGTTTCACCCTGATGGGCAGCTGAACTCCACTACGGCTGCTCTTTCATGCCTCTCATCAAAGGAAGAGGTGGAGAAAATTCAATGGGAAGCACTCAGAGGTTGAGATAAGGACTGGGAAATGGCTCACCAATTACCATTATGGGCAAACCAGACTCAAAGATAAGGAGGTTAATGTAATTTATTGCTTATCACAAGCAGACTAGAGCAGTGATAAACTAAAAGCAAACCAAACCCACCTTCAGCCATCCACCTTCTTCTGCATCCTCCCCCCGAGTGGTGCAAGGGAATGGGCTCTCCACGGACCACAGCCCCCTCCAGGCCACATCTGCCTGCTCCACAGGGGCTCCTCCACGGGCTGCAGCGTGGAGATCTGCTCCATGTGGGACCCATGGGCTGCAGGGGGACAGTCTGCTCCACCAGGGGCCTCTTCACAGGCTGCAGGGGAACTGCTTCTGCGTGCCTGGAGCACCTCCTGCCCTCCTTCTGCGCTGACCTTGGGGGCTGCAGGGCTGCTTCTCACTCCTCTCTCCCAGCTGCTGTTGTGCAGCAGGTTTTTCCCTTCCTTAAATGTGCTCTTCCAGAGGCACAACCAGCGTCACTCATGGCTCAGCTCTGGCCAGCGGCAGGTCCCTTTTGGATTCAGCTGGAGCTGGCTCTGATCTGCCATGGGGCAGCTGCTGGGCTTTGCTCACAGAGGCCACCCCTGCAGCCCCCTGCTACCACAACCTTCCCACATAAACCCAGTACACAGGGGCCTGAGAGCAAAGTAAGTGAGGAAAACTCACTTACTTTAACAATATGCGACTACAACATTTACAAACCAACCCATATTTACAATAAAGTGCTGATAGTTTCAAGATGATTGTAATGAACAGATGATTGCTAGCTATTAAGTTAGTACTGTGCATGCATATTACAAGTATATCTGTCTGTATTTAGTCCATCTCATATAAGAAGAAAAAAATCTCAAGACAAATAACACCTTAAATTGCAACAGCTTGGTTTCTTGACATCCTCTGCCTGTAACATTCAACTATTGCTTGTTTTTTTGGAAGCAGAAGGCTACAAGGGAGTCTTCGCAATAAACACTCTGTGCTGAGTGCAAAGCAATTTTCTCATTATCCTTTCAGTAAAGGTCTCTCTTGCTATTGTCTTTTAAATGGCTCACTGCAGACATATTTTAATATCTCAACCAATTTCCTCTCCTCCTTAATTTCTTTTAGAGGACAGAGTTTCCTCTGTTTTCAGAAAATGATAATGCTGCTTTGATGACATATTAGGTTACCTTTAAAGGCCATAGCTTTGATGAAAGTTGGTGAATTCTTTTTGCAGTAGATGTAAGTGTAGCTAAAAGAATTTAGCAGAAAAAAAAAAAAAAAAGATAAAAAGACAAAATATAGAAAAATATAGACATGATTTTTTTTAATGGAGTAATCATTGGCTAGTAATCATAGCTAGTTCCCCAAGTAAGTTAAGGTAACAAAATTTCTATCTGGATGACAGTTAGGTGGGTGCTGGCAAAAGTTAGATGCTTACAGTTCTAGCATCTGCATTTTAAACTTGGAGGTACTGGAAATTCCCAGGCACCTAATGTATGTCTGTGGCTCCAGTCTGGGACATGTCCAGTATGTGACGCTGAGTGGCGCTGAGTCATTCCAAAGCAGATGTGGCTGCCACAGCACTGGGCACTGTGGTACTCAGCTATAAGTGTCTCCAGTGCAGAGTGAGAATTGAAGTCCTACAGTCTTTATACAACACATAGAAAGATTTATGTATCTTAGGCAGGCGTTCCTAGCACTTAGTAGCCTTTCTGGGATTGTACCTTAGGTAACCATAGGTATACATTAAGGATAGGGAAAAATGAAACCCTCTTGTGAATCAAGCAAGGCTGAACTTCTTTGGAATATAAGCAACATGAAATGGAAGCAGAAGCCTGAACATGGAATTTTTTTTAGGTGTAGGAATGATCTCAAACTTCTTAAGTGTTTATTTTTTTCTCAAATATGTAAGAGCTTCAACTTATTCATGAAATCACCTGTGTCGATAATTTTGTACATATACATTCTGAAGCCTTCAAACAGTAGTTTACAAGCTTGTTTATATAAATTTCTTTTGACTCTGCAAATTGTTCACCTTTTTGTAGACTCACTGGCATAAATTAAATGAAGTGTGTATTAAATCTGCAAGCAGATTTAAAAATCATATTAATGATACTTTTGTAGGAAAGCATTAAGGTCTAGGAATAAATTACAGTTTTCAATGATCTTTGAAAATCAATTAGTAAGTTACTTTAGAGTATTATATAATGTACTTTCTCTTTTATCTAATTGCTTTTAATATGCTTACTTAAACAGTAGAAAACATGAATCAGACAGTATCGAGATTGCATTACAGGCAGAACTAAACACAGTTTTTAAAAACTTACAATTTATTACAGATACCTTTCAGCTGAAAGTTATTATGCTCTTCCTCCAATATTATGCATTCCAGTTTCCCAGTTCTTCTATTTTGTCTTCGCTTTTTTTTTTTCATCCAGTAACAAAATGAAATGCAGATAAAACATACAGTAGAAAGCAGATTTTTGCTCCCATCTCCTAGTTCACTAGCTATGTGCAGAGTATTAGAAAATTTCTGTCTGTGCCTTGATTTACCAAGCTAGATTGTATTTGTTAGAATCTTTATTTTTGCTAGTTCTTGTTTTCTTTCAATTAAGTTCTGTCTATAAATGAAAAACCTCCAGAACAGCACTGCATTGGAATTGTTTTAGGAGCTCAAATGTAGACTACAGGTAGATTTCAGCTGACATAAATCTTTGTTTAGCTACATGGAAGTGATAGGTGAGTTTATTTCAACAGGGTATCAGGCAGAGAACAATTTGGATGGGGAAAAGAAATGATTTGTTATCTACTTAAAATTTTGTATGTATAAGCTATTTGTTTAGGAAGACTGTCTGTCTTAATCCATTAGTTTAAAAGAAGGTTACTGGATAAAAGAATCAATAATGGTTGCTTAAAATGTAGAGACATTCAGGAAATATGCAGCCCAGATAACTGTGTCACTTTCTAAACCCCTGATACCTTTAAGAAGGTGGTGGAGGCTCCTAACTCCAGTGGGCTCAGCAGCAGCACTTGTTTCTCACAGCGTACAAAGTGACCTGAGGAGTTCCTGAAGTCTTTGCTGTGGGACTAAGGTGTTCATGCATGAAACGGGTGCATTTTTCAAGGCAAAAAATTCCTCTTCCCATCCTCTTGGTGTCTACCAGGAGGGAGCTGACACCTCTTACTAGCGAAGGAGACTGCTCTCTGCAGGAGAGCATTTTGCCAGGGCCCTAAGCACATCAATACGCCTTGATTGCCCTGAGCAGTCAAGCAAACTTGCCTCATCACTATTGGAAACTGGACTCATAATCACTGACCTTTGTCTTTACTCTGGAGAGCTTTTGGCCTTTAGATACCTCAAAGAATTTTAACACGTTCTTAACTATTAACTTGTTTGTGAAGCAGTTTCATTTAATGAGCTATTGATCATCAGAGGAAAATTTAAACATACTCCAATCTGTCATCAATTACAGGCAACACATAGTTGTTTCTTTCTTGAAGGATGATAGAACAGTAGAGGAAATGATTATTGATACCAGATGTTCACAAGACTACGTGATAGGAGATGTTTACCTTGTTAGGTCTTGGCTTAGAAAACATTGCCATTCATAAAACCACAGGCTTTTAGTAGGAGCTAAAACTGACAGTGATTTCCAGATTGCTTTCATTTTGGTACTTCAACCTATAAAGAACACTGTGTTTGGGTGTTTGGTTCCTTTTTTTTTTTTTTTTTTTGCTAAGGAGGGTCATTTATAATGATAGCTCATGAATGATGGCCAAAATAGCTTGTGGAACTATGAGCTTGATCCTCCTAATGGTTTGAGCTTAGGGCATATCAAAGGGTGACATTATGTAAACTTTCCTATGCAATTCTTTCAGTCTTTCTAAATGACTCACTTAATCTTTCCTCTCCAGCATTAAATCTCTGTCAGAAGCTCTCCTATACCACAGAGAAGTATGCCACTGGAGGTGCTAGCTATAGAAGAAGAGACATTGTTTGTATGGATAACTACTCAGCATGCATATTTCAAGTGATGTTTGCTGCACGTGATAGATTCTGAACTGGCTGAAATTATTATAATATCATGTCAGTAAATGGATCGCTTGCTTCTGCCCCTGCTGATGTTCTCTCCCTTAGTATGTATTACACAGAATTAAGTTAACAATAGCTTCATGGTTATTTTCAGTGTCTACTATGAGAAAAGTGTGTTTCTCTTTTGTTATATAGCATAACAGTCTGCCTAAAGAGTTTTGTGACCCTAATTTATGTCTGTTTTCACTGGAACCATAAATCAAAGAATTAATTTATATACCTGTTTTTATGAAGTGTTTGTGATATTGAAAGAAAAGTTTTACAGCTTCATCTAGATTCTGCTTTTAACTGTTAGCTATCAACAGTCTGAAATGCTGCCTTTGTTAAACAGGGATCCGTATCCAAACAATGCTTTTGGTGTTCTGTGGAAAGGTGATTGAAAACTGTTTCAGTCTTAGTTTGTTAGTGTTTTGCTTAGTGATTACAAAATAGCTGTTGTTTTTATGATGGCAGGTTTAATTGCGTACTTTTCATGATCATGATATTACCTCCAATAAGTGTTCAAAATCCACTGTATTTTAATGTTTTAAATTTGATTAGTTCTATTTTTTCCTCTCCTGACACTACAGTTTTATTAGGAATTGCAGGAGGCAAAATAAGTATTCCAGGCTATAGTCTACTGCCATTAACAGCATTATTCCACTGCAGTTACCTAACAGCATGGTGCCCTTGACAAGAGATAATCCTGACAGGTTTGTTCAATCCATCAAAAGAAACAACAATATAGGGATGTTTATGGGCAATAAATTACACAGGTATGTGATGACCTGAGAACACAGAGCGAAATCTTATGTGTACCTGTATTCTGAATTAAATCCATCAATAAAGCAGAAAAAGTTTGCTTTCCTGAAAACATTAATATGTATGGAAAAGCAGCACTTATCTAGTTACGCTGTAGGCATTGTCTTGAATATATGACAAGCTAGCAGTAAAACTTTTATTCTTCTATTAATTTATTGTTATGCGGTAGGAAATTTCGTTAAACATTTTCCATTTTGCTAACTTACTCTCTTCCAATGACACAGTGCTGCCTTTTATAACAAGAGAAAAGAACAAAGTTTTTGTTCCTATCTTCTTGCATGTCACTTCTTGTACTCAGATTGCCAGGAAAGCCACCATTTTCTTTTGTAAACTGTACAAACGCTGAGCTCTCTCACATCTGCTGAAGTATTAGTGATTAATTAATAAATAATAATTAAGTTCTTCCAGTAAGTTTTGTTGTTGTTTTGTTGAATTTTGAAATGGTCAGCTGAAGTCCAGCTTTGTGAAATTTTACAAGTCCATGTATTTTATCAAAGTAAATTTATCTGCTGAAGATCAGAGGCGGTTTAATACAAATAATTGTGTTAGTATCTGTATGAGTTAATTTCCCAGAGGATTTACCAAGAAGAGTAGATCGCACCAAAATTAATTACAAAGTCTGCTATAACTTATTTAGCAAAGCCTCTGCTTATTTGCATATAACAATTGGGGTACTATCAATAATAGCACAACCTGAAGTTGTTGAAAAAAACTAATTAAAAAATTGTTTACATTTAGTGAAACATCAGTTCAGATCAAAATTGCCTTCCCAAGTGATAATTCATTGTCAAGCTTTTTTCTTTCATACACTAGCTAATGTATGCAATGAATGATTCGAGCTAATTCTAGCTTCGTTTGAAATTCATCAGTAGCTGTAACCAGGGTAACCTGTAATTCTAATCTTAGTTCACTATAAAGTCTTATGCTGTTTTTATGAGACATTATGTTGAACTCTTCATTTATACATCAGACATTCATTAAATTGAGTTTGTATGCCTCTGTCCATGGAACTGACAATTTTCTGCAACGTTCAGTGGTGCTGGCTCTGGACTGCAATTGCTGGGGCTCTTGGGCTGTGTGTGTGTGTGGCATTTCTAGTTAGCATTTCATTACATGCAAGTAATGCTTTCCAATATATTAGCTTGGTAAAAACTGAATTTTAAAATATATTTTCCCGTTTTCTCCATTTGTAAAAGTGAATGCCAGAAGCTACTGTATTTAAGAATGGGAGCTGAGGCACAATAAATTATAGATTTAGAAATGTAAATAGTGCTCCCATGCTCTTTGTTGCTGGTGTTACTGTGTGGAGCCATGTTGGTGATTCCTTTTGTCAGTTCAGTTAAGGGATAGTTGTTGCATATCAGTGGTATACGTGTCTTTGCAAGTGTCAACCCTAAGTGTGCAGGGCCCTATGCACTTGTTATGAGTCAATACATCTTATGAATGCATAAACAGACATACAGTGGAGAAACAGATGTGCTAGTGTGCACAGATATGGTTAATGTCTCAGAAGTGTTAAAGCTAGTAGAATGATTGTGTGTTGAGAGTGCATTAGATAGAAATTAATTGTTTATCTTCTAGCAAGAAAGGTGTGCACAGGCATAGAGGAACTATCAAAAGTTCGTTTGTATAATATCTTCGTCTTTTGGGAAAGTGTCAGTCTTCTATTATTAATCCCTCGGAGGGGAGACTTGCTTATGAGCATCCTGATAATTAGATGGTTGTCAGTATGATTTAAGATAGATTTTTTTTTTTTCAGAAGGGATGATTACCGTGTGTTTTCAATATTTATTTTTAGCTAAATGAAAAAAAGTAGTCTTGATTATCCAGAGTTGTTATACTGTTCACACATGATGGATATGCTGTAGAGAACACAGTTAATTTTCTTTCTAACTGCATATTGTACTTCCCGCAGTATCAGTTGTACTGGATGATAGTTAGATTCACTTTGGGATTTCATCTTTTTTTATTAAAACTATCAGCTTCACCAAAGGGAACAACCAAAACCCCATCAGTATCAGTAGGACCAGCACTGGTCCCCAGTGAATGTTATATGTGTCCTTCTCTGGCTCTTCATGCGTATCACTGAGCAGATCTACATGAGGTCATGCATGTGAAATCTCTCTAAATATCAAGAGAGACTCCTCCTGCCAGAACTGTTCACTGAATTCTGTGTAATAGTCAGCTAAATAGAACAGGAAAACTGAGAGAGTCACTCTAACATTTACACAGAATATGCACTGCAGTACTAGCTTGCTTTCCATATTCCTAATCAGCTGTTCTGGTTTCTTCTTATTCATATTAGGTGACATTTTTTTTTTTCTTCCTTTGAGAAAATAGCTCAAATGATTTCTCTTCATTTAAAATGTGTGTTTAAAACTTTCATTGGTGGTGTCACTGTAGAAGTTAAAAATGAAGCAGCCCATTGTGGACTACTGTGTAAGACTGGGATAACTATAAGTTCTTCACTGTCTTGAATTCAAGGGCTAGAGCTTCTGGTTGTGACAGCATCTAGCAGGGCTGAGATGCTGACTTGAAGTCAGTCTCCTTATGCTGGAGCACAATGAAAGCCGTGGAGACCCAGAGTCAGCCAGCAGACTCTCTCTCCTGCAGGGGGGATATTAAATATGTGCACATGGCCAAAAAATGGCCTTACTTCTTAGGTGGTGATTGCTTAATCTCTCTCTCTGCTTGTGAGCTGCTGTGCTGTTCACAAATACCAGAATCCCTTCCTCCAGTGAAATTCATTCACTCTTGTACAAATATGCTGTATTTATTTTAGACAATGCACAGATCTGAATGACATCAGAGTAAGACTGCAGTAACCCCAATTAATTTCAGAAAGCTTATTCTGGATTTATCCTACTCAGAGATAAAAATGTGTATTTATCTTTCAATTGCATACCACAGAGGATAATGATAAGACGTGTTGAGCTTCATTCTCAGTTAGCAAAAATTAGTCCAGGGTAGTCAGTGAAATAATATTGGTATACACAAGATTGACAAGCTAGATGTTCCATTATCACTTTAGTCAAGCAAAATATGAATTCTAATGAATCTGTTTTGTTCTATCATGGCTTCCGAGAATGAAAATAGACTTCTAAAACAATCCTCCCCCCCCCCCCCCCCCCCCTTCTTTAATTGTTTAGTGAACATTGAGGATACTTACTGGCATTTGTATGAAAGAGAAATAGGATTCTAGACAGTTGGACAGTTCTCTTATGGATTAGTATTTGGTTAATGGGAATTGGGTTCTTTCAAGAGAATCTTTTTGTATTCATTTAAAAATGGGAAACTCATAAATGTGCTTTTATGGGTCCTCATCTATAAATTTTCAGAAGAAAATGATAGTAGAGAAATCAGGTTCATCCCTCTGCATTCAAGTATATTGAACAGATTCTTTACTGATGTTGTGTGTTACTTTACCATCACAACCCTCACTAATGCAAAAACATTGTGGTCCAACTAGAGTGGAAGCATGTGTATCCCTTGAGCATGTTGTGATGCAGTGATAATGACTTCTGAATTAAAAAAAAAAAAAAAATCTGGAGAAAATTGGCAGGGTTTAGGTGAAAGAATGTTGTTTTATTTTTTTTTCTGTTCCTCTGTGCATTCATATAGCAATTAAAAAGAACTTTCTTGATCCTCCTTGCCCTGTGATCTTTTCCATCATGCATCTCTCATGTCATGGGAACTCTGACTTGAGTGACAGTTCTCCAAGAGCATGGAAAGGATTCATTGTGCACACTGCAGACCGTATAGTTGAGTTACTTTGTAGTGTAAAGTTTCTTCTACTGGATCTTTCCTGCACTGTCCCTTCTCTCCTGTATCGGATCAGGAAAATGTATTTGAGAAAACACACAAAAAGCATTTGCAGTTTATAAAGGCAAATATCCTGACTTCAGTTGGTATGTTGAGAGTTTTTTATATGAAAATCTATGAAATTATTTCACTCACTCCTTTTATTTTTAAACTCTAATTTTTATTTTCAACCATCTTTTATTTTGAATTTCATCATGTTTCATTTCTCACATTTAGAATATGTGTCTGTTATAGGTGTTCTGTTTTAGGCTTGGCAAAGTACCACATAAAGTTATGGAGCTATATAACTGTGTATTGTCTCATTTTAATAATAATATTGCCTTTGGTTCAGATCATTTTATTATTTCAATAAATATGCATTATATGGAATTGGTGCCTTCTTGTCTGTGGATACTATTTTATCACCATTGAATATTCAGCAGTTTTAGAAAGTAAAATAAAACTGCAATGCAGTACAATAGCCTTTCTCACCTCTGTTTTACTCCATGATTTGTTAATGTAATGTTTGGAAATTCAACTGTTGGTAAAATATTTCTTCAGAAACATCCTTTGGTGTTCAGGGGAATTTGGGACAGAAAAGAATTTGACATTTTAATAAAGAAGTGTGGCTTTATGCTGCAGTCAGCATGCTTGACTAGAAAACAGCAAGCCATGCAGAGATGATAAAGATTTTTTTTTGGTCCTTTGACTTGAATCCAGTAATCAGAAGAATGTTGTAGTTCTATGACCTAATTTGAAGGTAAAAATGTGTTGAAGACTTTTTTAGGTGCCTATTTTAAACTATAGGGTTCTGTCTGCTATCAGAATGGCATTCTCATTGCTCTGTTATGCCTGAATATTGCAGTTGTTGGAACAAACTTTGACTTTAGGACTGAATTATGACCTTAGGAACACCCTTCCAACTGCCCTACTCCCACCCATAATCCAAAGCACCACCACCTTGTTGCATGTATTGTAGTCCAATCACATTCAGTATTCAAGATATCTTCATCCTTCAGATACAGAAGGTTTTAAGCGTTAGGATAATAAATAGGTTCTGCTCTTGGAATACTCTCTGGAACACAAAATGAAAACTCAGTTTTAAACCAAACTCTTTAGTAAGGTAAACATACTAAAAATAAAGCTCTTTACATCTGTTCTATCAAAAACACATCCTCTTATATCAGAACTTTACTTAGCTCTTTCTATTACACTGATCTGCATCGGCTCAAAAAGCTTCATGAGAACATTGCAAGTTTGCATGAATACAATCCTACTAAAATGTTTTCAAGCTGGAAATCATATTTTTTAAAAGAGCAACCGTTTACAATCATTATTCAACATCTGTGTAGGTCACTGGGGTAATATTTTCAGGTGTTGATGCTTAACATATATAAGCCCTATAATTTAAAGGATGTAAATCTTGTAAATCTGACTCTGAGGTCAGAGGGAGTCTTCTATGTTCAATATATGCAGGTGTTTGGCAAATCAAATTACTTTAAAGTGTGGAATGATATTCAGTGATCTTAAGAATCAGCAGCTTTCCTTGTAGGTTCTGTCTGTTACTACAAGAAGGTATGAGAAGTGAAGTGATGATGGCTGCTCATTGTCTAAACAAATTGGTCTTATTTTAATAATGATCTAAATGTGGGTATCATCGCTAAGCCTCAGTGACCTAGTTCAATACTTTCTGAAGATGAATAGACTTGCTGCTGGCATTTGGGGCCTTCATTTGTTCCAAGGAATCATAATTTTTTCCCCTGCCTTTTGTTTTTGATTTTTTCTCCCCCCCTCTCTCTTTTTTTTTTTCTTTTTTTTTTTCTTTTTTTTTTTTCCCCCCTACTACCAGTTCTTCAGTTCTTAAATGCTTTTTGGATGCTTCCTTCACAGTGACCATTAGTTTCAACTCTGCACTAGCAAGAGCTGTTGCTTAGATCAGGGAGCTGGACAATAAATTTTCTCAAACTTATACTTAAAACTGAAACAAAGGTCAGATGTCAGACTAGTCCACTTGATCATGCAGTGATTTTGAAATGCTCAGCATATAGTACCATAATGTAATAATGCTGATATTATTTTACACTTCATAAATGGCTTCAGAGTGATTGTATGCATTTGTTAGACAGATGAGAAGATGAGAAAGCCTTCAAAACATGGTGAATCGAAGTTGGCAAGCAGTTCTTATGTCTGAATGCTCTTGAATTCGAGCTTTACTGTATATTTGTTCAAGTATTATGAAAATACTGTTCCTAAGGAATTTAATATATACTTTTTTTTTTTTTTTTGAGAGGGGATTTTTGACACTTTTTCGGGAAGAACAGAAGGTGATGTTTGACTTGAAGCACTTTCAATCATGTTTCAAATTAATGTGAAAATGTTACCAATTAAAATCAGGTTTTGATTAATTAGTAGTTGACTTACTAGGAAGGAGACAAGAAAGTCACAAATGCTGTTAGGATGCATTCAATGCAAATCATGGGAGGAAAGTGTCACAGAAACGAAGCCATCAGTGTCTCAAAGGACACTGATCATTTTGCTACAGGACATCCTACAGCAGCCTGTTCAAATTGGTTTAAATGAACTGACACAGAAACCAGCTGTAATTTATAAGTAGTTTGAGGCTAGTAAGAATAGCCCTCCTTGAGCATGAATGGTCCAGTTGCACAGAACATTTTGCAAATGCCAGACTACCACACCAAAGTAAATGTCAAGAACGTGCACATCCTCAATCACTCTGAGTACCAAGTAAATTAATTTTCTCCTCTTATTTCAAGAGATGTGTGGTGTCTGCTGCACCGAAGGAGAGACTTACTTTTGGAAGTAAAGAAAGGGTATTTATTGACTGTATCTCTAGTTCCTACTTGTTTCAATAGATTGGTAGTGCTAGCATTTTCTTTGTCACGGTGACACTTATGCAAAGACCTTGGTGCTATCATCATACAGAGTTTGAAGATCAGTATCTGTGCTTTGTGTGTCACCCTGAAGATGAAGCTTGCAAACGGTGTTACTGTAGCATTGGGAGAATATTGCTATGGCCGCAGTCCTGGAGGTCAGTGGTGTGGCTGCCTGTAGGATCAGGGAAAAATCCTCTTGACAAAGAGCAAGACGCTGATAGAAAATTCTTTCTAGCGCTCATTGGAAATGGAACTAGAAACTTTAGAAAATCCAGGAGATCCCTTCTGAGTGCTAACTTTAGCCTTCCTGGTGTGTAATGTGTTGGCAGTGCATGACCTATCTGTGTAAGTTCCTACCAGCTTGCCCTTTGTCTGAAATAAAACCACCAGATTATGTTCTAGTTTACAGTAATATGAACTTAAGGGAACTCTGTTTTAAATGTGAGCATATCCTGGCTTTGATTTTTTTTTGTTTTGTTTTGTTTTAATTGACAGGTGCCTCTCAGCTCTTTTTGGGAGACTGCTGTTTCATGTCATTGGTCTCTTTTTAATGCTTATGTTCAGTGCAGAATTTTAAGGAAGGTCTTGAACATGCGGAGAAATCCACTGGTGAAATCAGGATGTCATTGGTCATGTGAAACCACAGACAAATCACAAGACTGTAATTTTCCAAGTTAGCAACTTGGAGGTAAAACACATTTGAAGTTGTAGAACATCTGTGGTCTTAAAAGGGTTTATTCAATAGACAAAGATTATTTTAAAATATCAAACTTAAGATGCATCATTCAGTAGTCTTTCTAGTAGATAGTTTTAATTACCCGCCTTATCACAAAATAAATTTCTTATTTGTGAGATAGTGAACAGAGGTTGAATAACTTGTTCAACAAATAGGAGTATCTAACAGGTCTTGGAATATCCATGCTTATTATGCTTTTATTTAGTTAGCTTTTGGAAAAATATCTTTATTTAACCATCTTTGTTGCAGATGTTCAGCTGTAGTTGCAGACTATTTGATGTACTTGAAAGTTGGAGCAGGAACTAAGAGCCTACTTCTAGAAACCCACATAAAACTTTCTGTCTGGACATTTTGATCTAGAAAGAATATATCAATTACAAACTTTTCTGCCAGCTACTATATGGAAGCAGAAGACTTATTTTTAAAGGAAGGAGTTCTGATGTTTTCTGAGCAGAAAACTATTGCAAGTGACAATGATGAAAGATGGCAAAAATCTAAAGCTGGTGAAGCCCATCTAAGAGTGATTTTAATGGTACAGACAATGAAAAAATACCATCTTTGATACAGAAAGAAGTATCAGATTAAGTTTTAAAACTTTTGTATCATGAAAACACTCTTATAAAAGGCTACAATACTACTGTTTATTTTTTTTCTTCATGTGAAAGTTGTAGCCTTGATAAGCAAATATCGTTCAGCAAAGTGAAATTCATCTTTCATAAAACTTGGGTGAATTTGGCCCCACAATACATTCATTTTTTACATTTTTTCCAGTCCAGATCACAACTCCAACACAAAGCCATCATTGATCATTTTTTTCCCCACAATATTTTAACATGTAGTCTGCATGCCTTCTTCCTTCTATTTCCCATGCAAACCAATTGCTTCTTGCCTGTTACTGCTTAAGATGATCACAGAATCACAGAATTTCTAGGTTGGAAGAGACCTCAAGATGATCGAGTCCAACCTCTGACCTAACGCTAACAGTCCCCACTAAACCATATCCCTAAGCTCTACATCTAAACGTCTTTTAAAGACTTCCAGGGATGATTTCCCAATGATGAATTGCATTTATTTCTACTCGATTTCTTTATCTGTCAGACAGCAGTAGAAGCAGTCAAAAACCTTACATTCAGTGTATCATTTGCTCATTTACTTGCCCTACTCTAATGTCATTGTCTTAGTGGGACTAACAGCATGCATAACGCACCGCAACATTATGCCTTCTATTCTACCTGAAATATCAATATAAAATGGTCTTGGCTTTAAGGGAAGCAAATGATTGACTGCTTGGTTGTTTCTGGTTATTTAAATTAAAAATTTCAAGTGGAAGTAACAAAGACTGCTGATATATTATCCAGAATTCAGAGGAAATCAATACAAACCTTAATGACCTCCCTGCACTGCTCTTTAGCTTGCGTTAGTCACATCTTAGGAGAGTACTGTGGCAATCAATCAAGCAAACAAATTACTTTATTTTCATATTGTGAACTTAATGGCAGCTCTTGCTTAATCTTTCCAAGCTAGTTCTGAAATTCTTCATGAAAAATAGAACAGAAGAAAGCTTCTGAAAGGATGATAAACTTTAAAGAATATACATCCAGTAATTCAGATACAAGATGAACTTTAGAAAACCAAAATTTTTTTTTTCAAGAATAAAATGATCTAGGCATGTGACCCTGTGCATTATTGTGTTAAACCAGGACAACAAATATAATGGGAAGAGAGATGTAGCAACCGTACAACAGTAGATGAAGTAGAACTGCTGCCTAATCTCTAGGATCCCTGTGGGTTATAATACAAATAAAATACTTGGTCAGAATAACAAATATATCTTTAATCCAAACTTCTGATGTAATTCACAGTTACTAGTGACCTTTCACAAACTGCTAACTTTCCTGAGTAAAAACTCAGTTTGAAGTTGTTCTCATGACTATTAATATACATGTATACATCCTGACAAAGTTTTGTTCATTCATTTGCCCAGATTCCTACAATATTTGTAGGGCAGTTGAAGACTTGAGTCCACAGTCCCTACAATGCTGGTAATGATTAGAACAGGAATAAAGAAGCAGGACAACAAACACAACATTTAGTAAATGTTTAGTAAATTTGTAGTAAATTTAGTAAATTTGTGCATTGAATTTTGAGTAACTCACTAGCAATGAAATCATAGAATCATAGAATGGTTTGGGTTTGAAGAGACCGTAAAGGTCATCTAGATCCAACCCTGCTGCCATGGGCAGGGACACCTCCCACTAAATCAGGTTGCTCAAAGCCTCATCCAACCTGGCCTTGGACACTTCCAGGGATGGGGAATCTACAGCTTCTCAGGGAAGCATGATTAGCAGCAGGTTTAAAACAAATGAAATGAACTGTACTGCACAGGTTAAGTTGAGTTAGAGGCTGCAATTTTAAGTTATTAGAAAAGGGATGATTAGACAAATTTATGGATACCGGGTCCATCAGTGGTCATTAAACACAATGGTTTAATGTGTATATGATTTATCTATATATGTACAGACAGTAAAACCTCTGGATTTGAGAGGCCAAGACCTGATTTCCAGATTTAAAGGAGATTGTATTTATGCTTTGTGGCTAGTTTCTACATAAACACACAAATATTTGTTAAGTAAGACAGCAGTATTCTGATTTGTGTTTGTATTCTTTTCAAAGAAAACTGTGTTTTTATTTGCTGCCAAACCAGAAAAGTCCAAATAAACACTGCATATTTAGGATCCTATCCACCTTTTGCTAAAGTAAACAAACTTGTCTCTTTCCTCTCTGAGGGGATGCTGATGTGCCAATTTGTTACTCTGGGATCAAATTAAAGATATTTTCTTTGATCCCAGGGGACTGATTACTTAAATTTCATTGCACAAAAAGTTCAGTTTCTAACAAGACTTGTTCATTAAGGTCACAATCCAAACTCCTGATTTAGCTGAGTAACTGTTTCTTCTTATTTACCAGTGTAAGGTTGTTCTGCAATTGCAATGTTTTTCATGGCTGGTTTAATGAAGGAAGAAGTTATATTGCAGGCAAACAAACAAAACTATTGTACCATAGTTTTCTTCTGCTTTCTGGACTGTTTTGGGTTATTAAATATGTCATTCTATTTTGTTGTCAAAGCTGTTATGACTCTGCTGGGTAAAATCTTTCTATTTGTTTATTTAAGCTCAACAAATCTGAAGGTGAGGAAAATATTTTTTTCTGGTAGTTTCCCAGATCAGTCTTAGATAATCATCTGTGTCTCCAGCCTTCCCTGCACCTTCACTGTTCTGATAATCAATGCTTTAGCCTATCATACGTGGGACAACTGATGCTGAACTAATGAATTGCAGCAATTTCATTGTTAGTTTGTACTAGAGTAGTTTCCTGTCATAGCAGTTGATGCAGTTGGCAGAAATTCTTCAGAGTCTTTTTGTGGTGTCTGAAGAGTAGTTTATGCTGTGCTCTGTTCTCTTGATGCTACTCCAGAACAAATAATAGCATTAATATTAATTGTATCCAGCATAACAACTTCGTTTTACTGAATTTGTTCTCCATATTCTATTGAAGGGTCTCATATAATTAATTTTCTCCAACGTTATTCCAGGAGATTTTTAATATGATCTAAGAAAGGAAGCCTTACCCTTCTTACCAAGCCAGCCAGAATCCTTAGATTGCAAAGAAAGTTTTATTTGGCTATAATGATTAATGGCTATACTTTTGCAGCTCCCAAATGTTCCAATGACCTTCAGCCATGCCTGAACCTGTTCTTGGAGATTTCCTGTATGTATGTGAAATGATTTGGGTCTTGAGGACAGTTTTAGAAATATTTTTATCTTTCAATGTAAAATACCACCTTAGTTCTCCATTTGTACATGTACAAATTAACACATGTACATGTACATGTACATTTAACACATTAAAAATCTTTTCTTTTTCATATGTGTATTTAAATTCAACAGATAAAAACAACAACAACAAAGACCGCAAGATAAAAGCTTTGCCATTGCAGTCATAACAAAGAGAATGTTCACCACAACTACAGTCTGTTCTTCGTAAATTTGGCTTATTTTCCTTTAGGCTTTCGTAGATTGGTCTGTAGTTAAGAATTTCATCTCTAATTATGAAAGACCTGACTCAGCTATTTAGAAAACTTTTTTATTTTATTTATTTTTGGACTTTCTTTATCTACTTGTTTCACCTGCAACACCTGCAAGAAGAGTAACATGGAAAGTCTGAAGACTAACATTTTTGTTACAATTCCTTACACTTTTTTTTTTTTTTTTTTTCCCCCCCACAAGAGGAATGCAGTAGCTTGTCACCAGTCATCTGAAGAGTCCAATTTCATGTCATAATGTGGGTAAAGTGGATGGGATGAGAATCCTAGAGGAGACTGGTGAACTGAAGAGATGATGAAGCAAGTGATGAGGAATGGGTATGAGAAGATAGAAACCCTCCTGCTTTGGAGTTCTTAACTGTAAGAGAAGTCACACTTACAGAAAACTGACAATTAAGCTATTCAAGGCAGAGGGCACAGGGCATTTCTGTTTTGGGAATAAGTCAGTGTTGAACAAAACACAAGACTGTTATGCATGTTGATCCTATGCTAGATAAAGCTGGAAGATAAGTTTTCTGCTTCGTTAAGTACATGAAGTGAAAGATAGGCTTCTGATTAAAGCAATTGTAAGCAGCTGAGACTACAGCCTTCATAGGGCCTCTGACGGGATTTGGATGATGCTAGAAAGTCACTTGAACACCTGTATCCTCTTTATTTTTGGAGTTGTTATCTTGAGGCATTGGTGGACATGCCAAGTGGCAGCAGGAGCTAGTGGGTTATGGATCTATGTAATAAGTAGTCAGTATAACTGAAAAACTGGGGGAGGCATGGAGAAAACATACTGCCTAATTTAATTTCTTCGGTGGTAAGGCACATCTCTCTCGGTTCACAATAGACCCAAATGGGGGGATGAAAGAGAGATTCTCACAAAGCAGCTCAGAATAGAGGCAAACTGAAAGATGACAGCAGCAATGATGGCAAAAATCATCATGGATTTTTGTGTTGATATTCTGCCCTGTATGACTTCCTCTTTGTGAACTCTTCTTGTTTACTGGGGGGTCTGACAGATTGTACACTGGAAAATGTCTGTCATTCTTGCAAGTTGGATCCCTTGGACACATTACTACGGAGGTAGCTTTCATTTATCACAGAAATATCATGATCAAATTGATAGTCTTTTCTTCCACATCACTTGAAAGTATCACTGTAGTTTCTCATCCTTGGGATAACATTAAAGGAGTTAAGTTTTTCACAAGAAGCTGAGAAAAATGTGTTAGTGACTTAGTTCTAATTTGCACAGTGGCACATATTTTTAAAATACAAGCTTTCCAAGCTAAATACTTGAATAAGGCTCCATGAACTATGTAGACTTTTTCCCAAGCAAATTTAAATCTAGTAATTAGAAAGCAACTGGAAGACAGCTTGTGAAAATATTGTTAACAGAAAGCTGAGAGTAATAGTTTTCCATGCTTGGGTTCCTGAATTGATTTTTGTATTTAGAGAGGTAAGATATTTGCATGTTTATTTTCACTACCATTTGATTCACAAATAAAACATTTTAGAGTGTTCTTCCAGAAGCACTTACACTTCCAAGTCAGTATCAGACAGCATGAGGACCCCATGCAGCCAGGAAAAAGCTGAGATTCTCGGGGCCAGTAGAGTATAGTTATACATTGCAGAAAGCATTTGTTACCTCCTCAGGGTTTGTAATCTTAATGTCACTCCACCGAAGTGAAGCACTTCTGCTAAAGATTTTTTAGTGAACTCCAGTTTGTATTTCTGGACATCTCTGCTGGCTTTCATGGGTAATGCTTACTTCTTTCCATGCTATAAATAATTGGCCTCTTAATGACTCACACTAGGAAAACAAAATAAAAGAAAATAGAATCAATTGATTTCTTAAGAATATCTTTGTATCCTGAATGATAAAAGAACAATGCTCCCTGTTCACTGCATCCAGCTCTAAAGCAAAAACCAATTTAGCCTGAGTTTAGTGCTTTGACCTGATAGATAGCAGTATACAAATATATTACAAATGAAAAATGATATGCTCTTCTTTTAAGCATCATTGGGTATACCTATACATCGAATACCTAGGGACTTGGATAATAAACTCAGTTTCCTGCCTTCAGAAGTAGAGTTAACCGAGTGGGACCCAAGCACATGAGCTTCTCAGCTGACCTTACTTTGAACTCTAAATGCATGGCAGGTTTAGAACATGGCAGGATAAGCTAGTCGACCACGACTGTTCCTCTTCAGTGCCAGTCTGCAGACATTAAAAGTATATCAAGCAGTCCACTGCTAATTCAGAAAGTCAGGTCAAGTTGGAAACAATTCTACGTTTGAATGCAATTCAGACTGAAGGTTAAGTATTTTTACAGCTCTAAATGAAATACCAAACTTTAAAAACTCAGTCATCAGACGAGATAATACCATGAATACCAGGAGTCTTTCATGGACTTAATTTCTCTTTGAGATTTTTACCATAAGAGCATTTTGTAAATTCAGCTGCATGTCAGGATGTTCCACTCTTGCTTAGATGAATACCTGTCCCTGTAGTTACAGGACTGGTTCTGGACCAAAGAAGTTTCATTCCAAGTCCTGTGGCTCCACAGGAAGTATGATTTCTGTGAGCTGACTCAGACTTTTCTATATTCTCAGTGACTGTTTAGTTGCCAGATTTTGACAGGTATTCTACATAATACATACATAGCCCCCATGAACCTATCACATAAAAATTACAAATGGTTGCACTGTGGCTACTTCCAGATTTACAGCTTTCTCTGAATGCTAGCAAATTCAGTAAGACTTTTTTTCTTACTGATGTCAACTGACTCTGAATTAAGTGCAGAAAGTTATGCCACATAAAAAGGTACATACTGGTTTGTTTGAGTCCAGGTTATGATATTGTGATAGTGATTTTGTTTTGTATTTATATCCTTTCATTCCCACCACCTCAGTCATTCTATAAGAAAAGAATTTCCTCCTGGATTTCGTAACATTTCTCCTTACTCATAGAATTTTCCTGGGGTGATACATAGTTAAAATGTAAGTTGCCTTTACTATCAAAAAATTAACTGTGTTTTTATAGCTACCATGGCCACGTATTACCATTATTACTATTCAAGTATATTATGTTTGCACAAAAGAAAGTACATTGACTGATTTAGGGTTGGGTCAAATGTAATCTCATTCCCATTAAACAACTGTTATGGGAGAAAGATGAAAATAACTGCAGAAACATGAGGAACAACAAAGATGAAAAGGAAGATGTGAGAATAGGATAAAAATACTTCCTTATTTGTAGGATGGACTTAACAGGTATCCTTTTCAACCCATCTGGCATATATGTTCAGATCTGTAAATTAATGAGTGGCTATATGTATATATTTGGCACGGGGTAGGCGTCAACAGGCAGACTTTAAGACTATTTAGCAGCTGTTCCACAGAGACACCTTTTCCCACAAATACTACTCTACAGCATCTGAATCTGAGCTGTTGCCCTTATTCTTCCTCTTGACTCTGACATATGAACATATTCTTCGCTCTCTCGCTCTCTTGCTTCCTCAAAGTCTGAAGTAATCATTCCTTTTATATTTGAATTTGTTTAAAATCTTTTGCACTTCATGTGCTTTTCTCTGAGGCACATATGTCTCATATTGATCATATCTGTTTTCTTCCGACTTCTAAGATTAAAAGCTGAAAGAGTCAAAGGCAAAATCATCCAATCAAAATTCAGTTTGGTCAAGCAGATTTTTTTTTATTGCAGTGGTTTATCAGCCAGTTTGTATCTTTCTTTACCTTGATTCAACTTCTGTTTGGTCCTTTTATGAACTAGAAACTTGCCTAATGTTGCTACATCAGTCAATGTGATGCCATTATCTCAAACATCCTCATAGCTATTCCAAAATATGCAGGTTCTTTGTTGCTTCCAGGGCTTTGTAGATGGGAAAAAAGTTTGAATATTTCTCCCAGATTGGAGAAAATCCAAATAGTGTGGAAGCTGAAAAATTGCTTATTGTTTTCACATTTGCTATAATCTAAACAGTCTCAGACTAGATTCAGGAAGGGTCTTTGTCTTTTCAGGTTGGATTACTTTTTGAAGTGCTTAATTTTGAAGAGTCAATGCAAACAAATATCCTACTGATTTCTCATGGATATTAACTTGCAGAAGAATGGAAGAGAGATTACTCCAGTGGGATCCCTTAAAATTTCATCTGCAGTTGCTGCCATTTTGCTTTGACTTCTTCATGATCTCAGTCATATTCTGATACAGTCTCATTCTGATTAAAGGAAAGTTAAGGTATATAAATCAAAGGACCAGTGGTCAACTGCTATATGTTGGAATGTTACCAAGCAAAAGATGTTGTCTCTCTCTCAAACAAGCCAAGTTTTTCATGGCAGGGTATTTTCTATATTAGCCTCTGCTAGTCTGATCCAACTCTCATTATGAACACAAGTAATCCTTCTACTGACATTAAGAAGATTTGGGCTAGAACTCAAAGAACAGTCTTTATAATTTGTTTGGATTTGAGCACATTATTTATATGACAACTGAATAACTTCAATTGCTAGTTTACACTGGGTATACATTTAGTTTAGGTCAAACTTACTGTTTATTACACTACAGTTGAAGAGCTCAGTTCAGCTCATCCTAATTAATTGTAGGGGTCTACTTGAAGTAGGAGGATTAAGGAAAAAAAACAGCTTTTCTTACAGCTTTATTGAATGTTTTACCTTTAATGCATAATTCATTAAATGACATTCCTGCTTGGCAAAAAGCTTAAACTGTGTAAACTTTCATAACTATTGATCTGTTTTTAAAGCATGGAAATCCTGCTGTGATGATGTTATGCACACAAAAAATTGTGTCATGATCTTTATTCCATTACAAACTATATATATATATACATGTATATATAAATGTAATTTTGAATATCTAGCTTTTGAGTTGTTCATAATGTTTGTCTCTGTTTACCTTGAATAATTTAAATATAATTTTCTATATTGTAGAGAAACAGTAACTAAGAGAAACACTTAATAGAGAAATGTAGCTGTATGGTATTACATCTGACTTGTCTTGCTCATTTACTTGAGCTCATTTAATGCAGTTCTGGTGGTTTTGTTCAGCATTGTACACATATTCTCTTAAACATGCAAGTGAAACTTTTTTTCTTAATATTTAATCTGAATCAGTTAAAGGGACATCATAAATACTTTCAAATCATATTAAGTGAGTGTAGAAAATCTGTGCCATAATATGCAAGGGAGAAATTCATTTGTAGGGACTGACTGATCTGTTGCAGGTACTCTACAGTGTTATATTGTCTCTCTAAGCTATACAGGACAATCCAGACTTGATAACATTCATGAAGTAGTAGTTAGACTCACTGTTTACCAGTATGTAGTCTTTGTTTTGATTTTTCCTTGTGGTAGCTGCTGTGTGGTACGTTACTGAATAACTCACTAATATTCAATAATATTGAATACTTAGAAATCATCCAGGTAATGCTCAATGCAATTCGAAAACAGACAGGAAAGTGTGAGGGAGCACTTTGCTCAGGGAGAAAAAGATCAAACTAATGTGCATTGAACGTTCATATCTTAAAAGTGATTAGATTCATAGATACCTAGATACCTTAGGTCTGACTTTCATGGAAGCCTTCTGTTTTTTGTGTGTAAAAAGCTTGTACAAAGCCTTCACTTTGGAGCTGAAATTTCCAAGATGCTAAGGGGTTTTAGATATCTTTTATTCATTTTCAAGGAACAGATATAAATCCTGTTGACTGCTTTGTATATTTCAGTTTAGATGTCCAGTTCATATCTGCTCTTTGCTGTCTAAAGTAAAGGCGAAATGTCCCGAAATGTCCTTGAATTTATAAAGTGATTAGGGATAAAGTTGTAAATCAGATGTTCAGAGACATGTAATGTTTCTGGGAAGAGTATTAAGACAAATTCTTCTCTGTACTCTATTTGATTATTTTTTAAAATATAAGAAGTTTTTCTTCCACCTTTTTCTAAAATACAAGTGAGGGATTGAAATGATGAAGAGCCAGCAGAAAAATGTTATGCCACCTTGAACAATGGACATTGTTATCTGTGGCTGTTTGGATGGTGTGAAGGAAATACTAGAATTTTTTTTTTCAATGCAATATGACTTATGGATCCTTGACAGCCTCTCAGTTGTGCAGCCACTGAATATTCTCTTTTTATAAATAGTGAAGCTGTGCTGGAAAGAATTGCCTTTTTCATTCAGAAGAATAATGTGGTTTGAGAATACTTACTGTGCTTCCAGATGTATCAAAGGTAATACATTCCTTCTTGGCTAATAAATCACTGCTTTGAATTTCAGAAGATATCTGTAATATTAAGGAGACCAGGTTTTTGTTCTCAATATCTCAAGTTTGGATTAAGTGCTTAAGCGGTTACAGTGAACAGTGTGTTTGCTGAGCTGGAGGATGCATACCAGCTGTAGTTTTCTTGACCAGCGTCATGTTCCACCTCAAGGACACAACTTTTGTGTCCACAGAATAGGCCTTAGTTAAGGACTTATTGTCTTTCTCTATTTCCCTCTTTGGCAGCTCAATTTCACTTCTCTTTTTCCTCCGTTCAACAACTTACTTCCCAAAATGTCCTGTCTTGGAGATTATGAACCTACATCAGTCAATTGAGAAGATGCTTTTTTCTCAACCAGTACTCTTCTGAAGTTCACACCAGCTGTAAAAAGTCCATTATAAGGAGAGTATTTGTCATTTCTGAGTAAATTCCTTCATGCCAAATAAGAAATATTTAAATAGGGAAAATGGATTGGTTTTGGTATTTGACTACCTCATGTTTTTAAAATGTCAGGTCATTTTTCTGTCTTGGATCACTGAGTATTTATAACATCTAAATATAAAACAAAAAAAAAAAACAAGCTTCTAAACTTGTATGTGTGTGCATTTGTGTGTCTGTACTTGTGTGTATGCGGTAGCTTATGCTGTTGTCACATAAACTGACTATTCAGCTATAATATTATGCAGTTGAATGATAATTGCAATGCCAAGAATTAGGGGTTATTTAAAAGGTGAACGATAAATGGTGAAATGGCTTAGAAGAGCATCTTAAATTCATAATGGTCATTCACATAAATAACACTTTACCATTTCCCATCTGTCATCCTCTGTGAAGATTTGTGGTACCCTTTGATCAGATGACTTGTCCTTGAAGTACAGTTAGCATTCTAGTGTGAAATATCAACTGTTCTGCTGACAGAATGAGTTCAGTCAGCAAGCATCAAACACTTTGTATGGTACTCATCATGGGAACTGAGAATAAAATTGTTTCAGCCCCCAGGCAGAGCAACCTGCACTAATAAGTGTTGTATTAGGATTATAAAAGCCTTAATTTTTAAAAGTGAATTAATTCTGCTGGCAACAATATTTATAGTTAATATGCTTTAACAACCAAAGCAATGAAGTATGGTTGTCTGATAATGTTGCCGAAGTAGTCACCTCTTTATTTCAGCAGCTACTTTATTACTTTTTCACCCTTTTTATTTATTGATTTTTTTGAAAGTAATCCTTGACTTTAGTTCTAAATGTATTATTCTCCCCAACTTTACATTTTTGTATAGTTTGGTCTGTATTATTATAAAAGGAAGAGCTGACTAATCATGCTGATAGGTAGTGTGGCAAACAAAGCTAGATGATTTCTAATGAAAGAAAAAAAATCTCTCCTAACAGAATATATGAGTAAGTTAGGTGATATACGTTCAGGTTTTTGAGTTCTTTTGATGACTTGATACTTGAAAGAAATGAATATTTACTAACTCATTAGTCAGAAAATATAGAAGTTAACCAGTCCCAACATGTTGGTTGGTTGGTATAAATTTGATTGAATTCACTGACTTCTGGATGAACAGTTGTCATGATACATGTAGGCCCTGACTATGCTCTGGGACAGTTGAACCCTGTAAAGTATCTCATAGCTTTCATGCTTTTGTCATCCACAGCTTCCTTCTGGCTCAAATACTGAGCTGCCTTTGTGTGAAAATAAGGGCATGTGCATGGTGTACTTCTGGCTTTTGCTTCCCACATGGAGATAAAAGTAGCTTCTAGAGACATTTGGAGCCAGCAAACACTTCCACTGCCTACAGTGTAGCTCTATCTTTAAAGTTTGTTCTGACCCCTTAAATTTTCTAAAATAGCTTTTACACTGATGGTGATTAAAGCCATCTATGGAGTTTACCTTGATATGCCTTATGATGCTTCTTGTGTGGAGCAGGGAATACTTAGAACATGCAGAATGAAAAGTAAGGGTGATTTTCTTTCAAGGAGAGAGTCAGCTGCTTCCACAATGGGATTGGAAGACTTTTATCCATGCCCCTGCTACAAGCATTAAAAATAAAGATTTCTTAACTGTGAAATACTTCATATGAATGCATATCATGTGTCAAAGCAAAAGCACCTCAATGGGAGCTATGGTGCTTTTGACTGATGAGAATGCTGCCATGCCACTGTGGACTACCTTTTATTTTTCCATCACTGTGTAGTCTAACACAAAATGAGAAACAATTCTCTTGATATTATAGTGCTGAAATCATTACTCTGTTGTATGCAATGAACTTTTATCCTGATATTAACTCCAGTTTTCATTTTGCCTGTTTGAGGAAAATTAAATAATGACTATAAATTATCTCTTACAAATTACAAACATAACATTAACATTGTAGATTAAAATTTGCCTTTTAGTTTGTTCATTCAATACACCTTTACTTATGTTATTTTGATACAGATACATACACTGCGAACTAGCTCTAAATATCTGAGGTTGTGCTTCTTTGCTACAAAGTATGAAATTGATGTAGTGGTTACAAATGTACTGTCTTCCAGCATCAAATTTAGCTAATGAGTAGATTTAGGATGAGCTCTCTATGAATTTTGCCACCAGCAAATAAATCTTTCCCTAGATGTCTGGATGACCCAGAGCAGAAAGGTATTTTAATAAAGTATTCAATGTTTACGATAGACTCATAAACTTACACATAAGGAAAATAAAATAATCAATTTTGTGCAATATAAGTGTAGTCTTTGTTCCTTTTTCAGAAAACCAAAAGACTGTTTAGTTTACTCAGTAGGGAACCGGTATACTGTTTCCACTGAGACTATGATTTTAAAGACCAACAGGTATATCAATGACATTACTCGGATATCTGGAGCCCATTCAATCCTCTTCATAATTCCTAGATGGCATGAAACATTGTGTTGGTATTGATTTTCAATTTTTTTTTTTCCTCTTTCCACAGTAGCAATTGAAGTGAGGAATAATTCAAAGATCCGTCAGTTTCCCATAAAAATTCATTGCCTTCCTTTCCTAGTGGGCTCTTCCCCCCAAAGCCTCTAGAGAGGCAAAAGAATAACTAGGATGAGTATGCTTAGCCCCCTGTGATGCTAATCACCGTTGTCATGTCTTTTAAAGGATGGTTACGGGACTGAAGGGATGTGTCAATCCCTACTCAGATACAATAGCTATGAAATTAACAATGGTTAGAATTTTTTTCTTGAATCATAATGTATTCATTATTCATGATATTCATCTTGGTGAGATGAATGAAAGTAACAATTTATTGTTGGAATAATTTTCTGTGGAGGCAAGATATAACTTTAGCCACTCTTCTATGTGACGTTTTTTTCTTTAGTGATCACTAATAGCTGAGTTGCTGAAACTTCCATTCCTCGTAGTTTGAAACAACCCATATCTGTGAAACTTTTCAGGAATGAAGCAAGACTTCTGTTTTATAGGTAGTTTTCCACATGATTAAGGGGCAACAGAAGGTGTTCTTTCTTCTAAAAGGATAATTGTATCGCAGTAGGGCTGATTATTTTAATACCGTTAAAACACTTAACACATATTAAATATTAAGAATTGAGAGCCTGAAGTATGTGTCGTTTTAGCTAGATTTTATATGCATAAATAAATCTTCTTACTACAATAATTATAATCATATATTGGGTCTGATTCTGCCTTTGTTCAGGCAGAGCTCCCACTGACTTAGTGGCATAAGTTCAAGACACTGTGTATGGTATGTATATTAAATGAATACCTGTATAGTTTTTCAGACAAAAGCTGTGTTAAATTTTCCTGGTGTGACTTAAGCTCACAAAAGGTTGAAAATTCTCAATGTTAAGCTTACAATACTTCGCTGCAAAAGGGTGCCTTGAAATAAAGTTAAAGTGGTTCCCTGTTGTGCTGTGATCCTGCTTGTGAATGTCTGTGCTTCTGTCGGTGCAGACAGAAGTCATCAAACTGAGGTCCTTTTAGAAGTTGGAGGAGGGGAAGAAAAGAGTCCCTAAACCCTTATAGGATTATAGAAGTAGAAAGGTCCACACTGGCTGGGTTTCTCAGACTCAGAAAATTTCCTTTTTATGTCAATCTCAAAGGAATACATGGAGCTGAACAATCACAGTTGTCTTGAAGATACAAGTTTATTAACAATTATACTGTATATCAGGAACCACATAAGATAATTGTCCCGGTTGCCTGCTATAGCACCTCAAGGAATCTCCATTGTGAAATGGCTATTATTTGGTGATTTACCAGTGTCTTCTCATTAATTAACTAAGCCTAATAACTTACAAGGGCCAGTCTGTGACTGTACTGATAGTTTACTGTCAGAACAAAACTGTGCCTTTGCCTTTTTTCTTTCCAAAGGCATTTGTTGGGGGGGGGGGAGGGGGGGGAGTTGGGGGGGAGGAAGAACAAAAAAAAATAATCCTGTAAAGTTATTAGCCAAAGCTCTGTGACAGATTCTGCTATGCAAACTAGAAAGCTGACAGATCAAATCAAGTCAAAATTTTAAGGATTTGTGTTGTGTGGTCTCAGTAACCACAATTTTAGTACAATGGAAGGAGCAAGTTTATCAGTTGCTGACCTTGCATAGAACGAAACTGTATTTATGTGAACTTTACAGTGGTTTACTTGAAGACCTTGATACAATCCTAGCTTGCAGACCACGTAGACGATGTAGAGAAATTGCAGGATTCTTCTCCTTGGGGCTAGAGTAATGGTTCTGAACTTGGTAACTACTGATGAAACAGTAGTTTGCTCCTAGGTCCATGCTATAAATACTTACACTCTCACCATCAGTTCAGAGGAAGTTACCGTAGAGGCAATCAGTAGAAATTGATAAAGGTAAGAATTTTTAATGCAACCCACTTAAGTGAAGCTTCTCTACCACAGCAAAGGTTAGGGAATAGGACCTCTTCCTAAATCAGACTGATTTATATTTTATCAGTTTGGCTGTGCAGCTAAGACTGTGTTGAGTTATTGATAAAATCAGTTATTGATTGAAACTCATCCTCACATTCAAACCAAGTTAGCATTTTATTTGGTTTTATACTTTTTTCCCCATTGTCTTATTAGAAACATACCCTGTTAGCTAACAATTGAGCAGATGAAATGTGCTTTAGCAACCTGAGTGAAACTAAAGGGATGCTTATTCTATTTCACATGAAAAACTGTACTTAATATACATGTATTTTTTCATCAAGAAAACCTAAATGACAACTGTGACTCAACTTTAAAAGCAGGAGCAGAGAGAATATAGGTGCAAAATAAATAAACAAACAAATAAAAAAAAGTACAAAATGCTCATTCACACTGCTGGAAATAACTTTTTCATTTGTTTCATTTTAAAATAGTGCATCTGTTAGAAAGATCAGCTTGAATATTCAACCTTTTAACAGATGAAAGGACCTTTTTACATAGAAGCAATCCATTGATGGACTACTTTAATTTAGAGCTATTAACTGGTTAAGGGTCATTCGCATTTTATGTTGTATAATATTATTTTCATATTTTAAAACAGATTGGAATGGACTGCTGTATCAAGAGGAATTTATTTTAGTGTCAGTTCATCCAATTGACTTAAAATGCCTATGGTGGATTGACACCTTGTCTCCAAAAACTATTTTATATATCTGATGACATTACTTTTTAATTTGTACTAGAGGAAAAATCAGAAAATAGATTCTAGATCTAAGATTCTAAAGATCTCAGAGATGCTTTGGAGACCAAATAAGTCTCAGGTGTTGCAGGGAAATGCAATTTCAAATGGACACAACTGTTTTACAAACTGTAGAACATGACTAATCAGATGCTTTTTACTTTGCTTCTTCAATAAAACCTGAGAAATGGAGAAGAACTTTGGCATTCAGCAGCTTAGTGAATATGATGTTAAAATCACTGTTTATATGCAGTGGTAATCATAGTGAAATTTCATTTTTTTTCCACAAAAGCAATGAGGAGCCTGGATTTAGGTCCATTGCATCAGTAACCTGAACTACCATTAGATATGCTTCTTTATGCACAGTAACAGTAGAGGTATCTCTCAAACTGATCATTATTACTGACTATTCAATTTCAGCGAGTCTTCCAAATGCTAGAAATGGTAACTGACTTCATAAACCATGTGTTTTACAGGAATTAATGACTGCCATTTTTCCCTGGTTACACTTGAAGTCTTGAACATATGGGTTGAATTAATGTATAATAATAAGTAATGATGCTCATACTTTAAACTATATAAATTTAGCTATAACTAAAGTAAATCATACCATGTCTATGTTTACTATTTACTACCATTGATTGCTATAAAATAAAGTACAATTTCTGGAGATGAAAATATTGTGTCCTGGAAGATTTCATTGGCCAGTATTTGTCAAACATCAGGATGATGCATCAGACTAGATGGATATTTCTTTCCTTCATGAAAACTAAATTTCCTTGATATTTACAAGGACTTTAATACATTTTCTCAGGATCCGTCCCCCAGTTTTTCATACTTCATAAACTTCAGCTTAAAAATCAAAAGGTTTTAGACTTGCTAAGTGAAGTCCTTCAGAATGATCTGCCTGGTTGAAAGATTTAATAGAAAGATCCTTATGGTACAAGAGAAATCCTTGTGGTGTTGCCTTTTTTTTTATAAATATGCTTTTTAAAATGAGACAAAGAGCACTTGTTGGCAAAGTTTGGAAGTTTTCATTATGGAATAATTCCTCTTTGAGCCACTGGGGCTACTAATTTTAATAAAGGCTATTTTGTGTTTAATGTTAAAGGTTTTCCATGTCTGGAATATATTTGGAAGCATGATAGGTTGAGAAATATTTTTACCAAATTACTGTCTAGGGAGAAACAAAATTAAAGTCTCAGATACAGTGACTTTAGTACAGGAGTAGGGTAAGTGTGACTATCATATTTAGATGCATTCCTGGCAATGACAAAATTAAAAGTAAGAGCTTGCACAATAAAGCACGTGTCTGTGTTTTGGCTACAAAAAAATAGATAAATGCAGTTTGTGAAACGGTTTGATTCATTTATATATTTAAAAAAGAAAGGTTTTTTTTTTTACCCTTTTGTTTAAGTTGAACTTAATTGTATTGGCGTCAGAAAATTAGCATGTTTAAAAATTATGTGGCTAATGAGACCCTCACAAATCTATCATAATGATCGATAACCAGCCCAGAGAGGCATTTAAGCAGGGGTTACAGCAGAAGTTGTGGCCAGACCTCTGATCTGCTGATTGACAATTCTGCGGTAGAAAACAGTTACGTTATTTAGACATAGAATAAAGTAAATCCACTGATCAATGTCTGTGTAATCATATATTTAACCTTAAGAGAAGAATAGGAACAGAAATTTCATGTCACATCTCACAAAGTCATCTATTGAGTATTTACAAAATTTGAAATTAAAACTGCTTTAAATAAAGTGATGAAGATGGACAAAAGACAAAAAAAAAAAAAAAATAAATTGGTTTATACAGATGCAGACTTCACTGTAATAAGACTCTCTGTGGAAATATCCATTATATATTGGACCCTTCCTGGTTTCTGTCTATGTAGATGGCATCACAAAGAATGCTGCCCTCATTTCTAGGCAGCCTGGGTAAAAGGCACCTATATTGATATGCCTGAAGCTATAAATGCATAATAAGTATTCTAAAATACAAGCTCATTTCTGAGCTCTATGGAGTTATTCACAGTCTACGTAATTAGTGTCCCTTTGACTGTAAATAGTATGCCCTCAAGTAGTATTTGAGACTGAATTTCACCATGTAAGTAGGCCTATGTAAATTATCATTGTTATCTATTTTGTTCATGCTGTTTCCTTGTTCAATTCCTCAGAGCTTCAGTAAGACAGTGCATGTTTATGGAGCTACCATACACATAAATCGAGTACAGAAAGTGGTTTGTATCCCAAAATAGTGTTAACCATTTTCTTTAAAATGTTTTCAGATACACATGCTGAAGGAATAGTCATTCTTTTATAATCAATAAGTAATTTTAAAATAACATTTAGATTCTGATGACGTGCACAAATGAATTATTACCTTTTGCCCTTTGTGTACTAAAATTCATAGCTCTAGATTTTTTTTACCAGTGATCTACCATTTTTGAAACTGTCAATTTTGCTTCTATAGCCAAGCGTGTGGCTCTGAGCGTTAGGGTTTCACAGGCCATGACTTTTATCTGTGGTTATGAAATTCAAATCCTACAATTTCCATCATAGAAAATGCTAGCTGACTAAACATGGATCTAGTGCAGTTTCATTTGTAACAGTGAAAGAATACTGTAAGGATACCAAAACCCAAGTGTATCTCATGTTGATATGTGCTGTTGCACTAAAGGAGAAGTAAGTATGTTCTTGGGATATAATATGCACTTCATACTGAATATTGGATTTTAAAATTAAATTTTACTTTTATCAATTTATTTTCATTTTAGTTATTGCTTTCAGATGTTTCTGATTAAAGTTTAATTCTAACTGCAATTCAAGAATTGTCTCTAAGTACTTAGTATGTTAATTACTAAATCCCTTCAATATTAATATGGGTGTAATATATTTCTATTATGAGTTCCTTGGGTAGCACACATATTTTGTGCTGGATTGTGCTTCATACAGTCCTGATATGGGTATTGTAGCAACAGAGAAATATGTTCCCAAAGTAAAATAAACAAAGACATGGAATTTTGGTTAAGTCATATATTCTAACAAAGTTAGCTGTGGTGAGCAGGACAAAAAGAGTTTTTCCCCTTCTCATGGCTATTTGGTATTTTTAAAAGTCCAGCCTTCCCCTCAACAAATTTTAAATTAAAAACATTGTGAAATCTGTTTTCAACATTTTTTTTTTGGTCTTTTTCTCTTCCCCCTGTGAAATACCTTATAGCTTTGTGGGTGTAAACAGTGTACAGGCTGGGAGGACTGGGACTGCTGGACAGGCTTTCTGACAGAGCTGGTGGTGTAGATAACTACTGACTCTACTTGTATTCTCAGGCAGGTTTGTACTCAAGCAGCATGCTGTAGTCTGGAAGCTGAAGAGCTCGTGTTCCTTGCCATGCTGAGACAGTATTTTGAGATTCAGTTATGATGAAACTGAAAACCAAACCAACCAACCAACCAAAAAACACACAAAAAACCCTCTCTGGTCTTGCTAAAGCAAGTCATCCTAAATCAGAAAAGATAATTTTGACAGTTTCCTATAATTGCAATTTTTAGTTATGCTACTTTTCTTGGCTCAGACAGAATAGAGGGAGCATAGTTTAAAAAAAAAAAAAAAAAAAAAAAACAGCTTGAAAGTGGGCTGCCAATGTCCTTCTCTGTCAGAACATGGTGAAGTGTCCTTGAAGGTATTTTCATTAGTGCTCTTTTCTCCTTTATGCATTTAAACAAGCTGACACCTTACAAAGTTCTGCTCTCAACAGTGTTTAGAATGGCTCCCAGACTCCACATTTTCTCTGCAATCCTCCTGCAGCTGAAATGTTTGCCACATCTTTTACCAGCCATCAGGAGAAAAGCCACAGCCAGTAATCAAAGGGACAGACTGTCAGTGACACAAAAAAAGCAAGCCTGATTCAGAGATCATTAAGTCTTTTTACTGCATTCAGCCTCCACTAAATCCTGTTGGAGAGGGTATGGTTTCATGCCAGAGGAAATCAGACACTGGGGGTTCTCTTCCCAACACCCTTAGACTTTTTACAAAGCTATGGGCACATTATTATCATCTGAAGAGAAATGACATCTTGAAATTTTTTCTCTCATTTCACTTGTTATGAAACTGTTCTTTTTGTGTCTCACATTGACTTAGCACATACGCTATTACCATTTCCTAAGCTGCACTATTTAGGATATAAATAGAAAATACTTCTACAGTGTGCATTGATCATTAATAAGTTGATTAATGATTAACCAGCTTTCATTCTCTTAGTATAATGGAGTAGCATCCAGATATCTACCTTTGTTGTTGTGAGCCACCCCAAATAAGTTCATGACGTGTTTATTTATTACATCACAGCTGATAGTGTAATAAGACCTTGCTATGTTTTGCTGCATTAGTCCACTGATCTGTCAGTTCTCAAGCCTCACACCATTTCTTGGCAGCTGAACAGTGCATAGTTATATGAGCAATGCTCCATTTACTTTTATCAAATCTACTGCAGTGCATGTATGATGTACTGTGGAGTATTACGGGCAGCAGAGCTCTCAGAATAGCTCAGGTTTCATGTCACATGTGTCTGTTCATCTCTCTGAATTTTCATTAAACTGTGGAGTTTTGCTGTAGACTTCCATGGGTTTAACTAACTATTTATTTCATAATCTGTGGTGTAAAAGAGGTTCCTATAATTTCCCTAGGATAATGAAACAGCACCCACAGGAGGGGTCTCGCAGAAGGTCAGGCGGTTGTGGTGGTCTGCCTCAGGCCAACAAAGCCCGAAAAAGCTGTAACTTCACGAGTGTGTTAGCAAGGGTCCTGACCTCGCCTATTTACTGCACTTGGCAGGTATTAAGATCTGCTTCAAACCTAGCGAATTAAAAAAAAAAAAAAAAAAAAAAAAAAAGAGGAATTGGGGTGAAAAATTCAGGTGTCCAAAGCACAAGTGTTAGAGGAAATCGGTTGTTATCCACAAAACAAATCTGGTGATAACTTTTAATCTTCTCTTCATGTTTCTTTGCTTTCTTTACTGCCACCCCTGAAGCGCAGCAAGGCGATGATGGCAGCGCAAGGCGCCATCTTGGCCTTTGTTGATGGATGGGCTGCAGCGGGTGTTGCAGCGAGCTGGGTGCTGTGGGCAGGAGGCAGCCCAGCTCCCTCAGCAAGAGCTGCCCAGGGACAGTACGGAGAGCAGGACCCTCTGCAAGGAGGGTGGCAGCCCAAGCAGTTGGGCCCTAGCGGTTGTTTGCAGGCCCTTGTGCTAGTTGAAAGGCAGAAGGAGTCTAGAAGAGTCTAGATTCCTGGTGGGAGTCTACAAGAGTCCATGTGGTTCTGGAAGCCTTTACAAGTCTGGGCTGGGGAGCAGGCCCACGCTGCAGGGGGTGGCATCTTTGGAAACTTTTTATTCGTCTGGACTCACACATTGGGTCTTATTTATCTTATTGTAATCTGCTGTTTTGTGTTCTGTTAAAACAGGTCTTTCATGATAAACAGACTATGCGTGCTTTTGGCTTATAGTTTAAACAGGTTTTTCCTCAGGGAGGCTGGTGGGGTCACCGGGTGCTTGGTGATCCTGTCATGAAGAGAGTCCTAAAGTAAATATTCTTCCTTTCTTCTTCTCTTTAATAATAGTGATAATAGAGCTGCTCTTTTCTGTGATTTTAGGTCTGTTATCTAAGGAATCTCTCTGTGAAGTAGTCTGTTACCAGACAGAAATCTTTTGATCAATTTATTTTTTTAATCAGAAGATAGTTATTCTGAGGAAGGCTGTCTATCTTTTAATTAGCAGAAGAACATCAAAGGTTTTGGACTTCATCCAGTGTAAAATAAGGGCATTCTGAAATCTCAGAAACTTTAGTGAGAAAACTGTCTCAGTCCAAAGGGAAATTTGTGGCGGAACAAAGTCCTCAAGAGGGGTGATCTAGGGGAAGGGGAGGGAGGATAGTGTGAGTTAGAGCATATATCTTTTCCATGGCAGAAGTCTTGCTCACTGAGCTGAACTTCAAAGGCGTTTCCTGCAGATAGCCTTCCAAGTTAGGCAGTGGCTGAGGAAAAATTCTGGGAGGAAGTTAAAAGGAAATACTCTTTTTCAGTGGTAGTAGAGTCAATGGCATCTCTGGCTCTGTTTTTATTTGCTTGTAAAGGATAGCTCCCATAATGATGGAATTGATTTTGTGTCATTTTCTTTGGGCCTCTGGCATTTCAGGCAGTAGATGTTCAGATTGTAAGAAAATCACACATTTTTCCAAGAATTAATAATTATAGCTGCCCAAGTGATGGGGAGGATGCAAGTTGTTTTGGAACATCTTGTTTATTCTGAGAAAAATGGCAAGTTAATCATTGGATTTTTTTTGCAAATAAAGAAAAAATAAATCCTGTTAGTGGCCCAGGGAAATTGAATTAGTAACTCAGTTTAATAATGGAAAGAGAGTGATTTAGGCAAAAAGTTAAAAAGTCAATTAGCAATGGTTAATGGAACCAGCAAGCTGAGAATGAAACAAGGAATTTGCAGGAAATGTATAAAGTATTCATTTTGTTTGTTTAAAGATAGTGCCTGACCTGGAAATATGATGCATACTGAGAACAGCACTAAGGATGATTAGAAGACTGATGGAAACAACAAAAATGAGCAACTGCAGAAATCTCAGGAAACATTACGAAGTTATTTAGAAATGAAATTGCCATCTATAAGGATTACTGAATGAGCCCATTTTTCCAGCGTTATAGATAGAATTAGAATTGATGAGTTCAGATAGGGGCTTGAGGACATGCTTGTGTAGACAACACTTACAACTCAAAATGGACAAAGTTGGTTTTTTGTTAGTTCTGATTTTATTGTCAACACAAGGAAGATGAGGAAAAAGCTAGTAGAGTTATAAGAAAAAGGGGCTTGTTCGATTAGTGAATAAGGATACTGAAAGAAGCAGAAAAATGAAATGATGGGGAGAAAATGTAACTCCTCAAAAGTAATAGGAAGCAACTGTGATAGTAAAAATGTATACAGGAAGATTGAAAGCCTCTGGGAAATAGTCTCTTAAAGTTTGTATTGGGATTTTATCATTATTATATGGGATTTTATCATAAGAACATACGATAAAATTTAACATAACATTCTTGTGATTTAACATAAGAACATATGCAAACCTGATAATTAAAAAAACACCCTACATGTTTCTCTGTCTAGATCATTGGTTAGGTGCTTCACTTGCAGTCTGATGTGATGTGACCTTGCTGATGTAATGACTGAGTAGAAATCCAGTCTGATCTGCATTGGTTCATATTAAGAATCAGTTTGTGGGATGTGGGGCTTTAAAGCCTTACCCAAACTCTCTAGAATAAACAGGAGTTAATGAGGTGTTTCAGTGCTTACCCACCTGTATAAATAGATTTCATGTCACTAACCGGCACTGTAGAACAAGGTATATATTTACTAAGAGTGATTTCACTGTTTAGCATCTGTTACGCTAAAGAGAGCCATGAAAGAATATCAATGCCAGCATCCTAAGGAGAAGAATTCAGAGCATTTTATTTGTGTATGGAAGATCTGGCATTTAATGACTTGGAACCTTCTCACTTGAAGCAGAGAATATTTTATAACCTCCCCTTCCCCCAGGCACTGCAGAGTTATGGAAAGTACCGATGTGCAAGAGCTTATAGTTACCTGCAGTTGCAGCAGGTATTTTGTTACTTTCAGATGCTTGTTAGAAGTTTAAGAAGAGCACTTTTGTTTCAGCTTTTGTTGCATCAAAAGATATAATCAGCCATGGCATTGCATGGCGTTGCCTAATAAGAAATGACAAATCTTGTCATGTCAGCAATTTAGCAAGGAACCACTTTTCTCCTCCCCGTATTCCACCCATTAAACATGTATACATTACGTATTAAGGACTTTAAGCACTCGTGTCTAGTTAAAAGGTACAAGAGTGTGCAATATCACTTTAGGATTGCCTTTCTATGCAAATTACAATCATAATCAAAGATGTACATGGAATATTTGGTGTAAAGAAAATGGAAACAGTTAAGTGAACTTGCTATGCTTCTATCCCTTGCTGTATAGGTTTTTTATTTGTCTTCCTTTATACCAGCATTTTGTCTTGATGGAGAAATGACAGTTTGCTTTGAGAAGCTAAAATGAAGATATATTTCTGACTGAGTGGGTTGCTTTCTATTAAACTAGCACAATTCATTAGCCAAGAGAAAAAGTAAGAGGCATAAATCAGACCTTAATATTTGGAAGCTTGGTTGCCACTAAGAGGTCTGTATGAAGAAAGTCTGCTAAGAGTAAGAGTAAATTTTTATTTCCTGTAAGTAGCTCTCTTTGGTATATTAGGAGTTATAAGCGCCTATACTTTGGGCCTTTTAACAAACTCCTGGGTATTTTTTGGCACTTTGTTGCCAATGACTTGCAAGGTTTTTGCTCTTGTCTCACCATTCTTTCTGAGTACCACTTAAACTCAACCCTAGGTCTAGCAGCTTTATAAAGGCATGACTCATATCTACTTTGAGACTGTCCTTTACCTTTTAGAAGCCCTTTCTTTGTGGCAAAGGAAACAATGAGACTTGCTAAGTCTATCCATCAGTGCAGTTTTTGAAATTAATTTGTCAAGCCAGCATTTATTTGTTTAATAAAATTCCCAGTATAGAGCTATCAATGAGTGTTTCCAAACAATACAAGGCTGCTGTGGTGGGATTCATTTCATGCAACTTAAGATGGTTGAAATGTGCTCTAAGCCTAGCTGTCTGGGCTCTATTTATAATCATCAAAGGAGGAGCAGAATGATTCCATTCAATTACACTTAGGTATATTGAGGATATGCTGTCTGATGACAAGCTCTTGCAAAACATCACAATGGAAGCCACTGCAGATTCCCAGTAACCAGTTAAATAACTTGCTTTTGAGTCTGCAGATTTGTGGTGGGAGGATAAAGCATTGCCTTAGGTAATTGCTTTTAATGATAAATAAACTGAGGTGGATATATCTTCCAAAGTATATAACAGATGGAACTCAAAGATAGTACACATCAGCTTGTTATACTGCATTTGTGTCTTTAAATGAGGTATTTTAATCAATCGCTGCAGTGAATAGCATAGGGTATTACAAACAATAAAATAATTCAAATTTGAAAGCTGGTCACAGTAAATGACCGGTTGTGTATAGTCTTCATATCAAGAGATGAGTAATCTCTGGTTATAGGATAGGATGTAGTATAAACAGGATAACAGTAGATTTAAGAGCTCATCATGGGGAAATACACATTTCACAGCTGGTCAGGACTAAAGTGAATCAGGGAGTATATCTTTTAGGTAGCTGTGAATCCCTAAGGGCATGCATAAAACATTACAAGTCATGTAAAATTACAGACTGATAGTGGAAAGGGATTGTCTGATCCCATAAAATTCTGTCCTAACTCTGAGTCCAATCTTTTTCCTCTTTGTTCTCTTTAATGATGGAAACTATGTTTTGGAACATTACTTCTCCCGTTTCTGGAAGATGAATTGTCACTCAGACAAGTGCTATGATTAGAAAACTGAAAGTGTGTATTGCAGAAAAAAAAGGTAGCTGACACTGACTATTTAGACAATGATGTACAGTTCACTGAAGCAGAATTTAAATGATTCAGCACCAATGTGGAGGTAGGATGACTTCCTCCAAGTACCCACAAAGCAATGGGAAGAGAGAGTTGTCTGCAAAAAGAACCAGAGAGCAGGCAGAAATGGCAAAATAGAAGGAAAGGCCTTGTTGGACCACCCCATTTGTCCTCAGATCTCTGAAATCTGAATCTGGAGAATGATAGAAACTAGTAAGCAGATGTATGAGTGAGGCCTACTCAGAGGAGCAGACTGATTTAGCTTGAATCTCTGGCCATCACAGCTGGGAAAGAAAGTTCAGGTTAAATACTCAATCTGGGACATAAAACAGCAGCAAAGGTTATGTGCAGGAAGACCTGGACAATAAGAGGCACCTGTGAACTCAGGACTGCAATGGACATAAAAATTTAGGTGACTGTGATACGTTGTTGGACTGCTGTTACACACAGATAAACAGAATTGTTGCCGGGACCAGAATAACTCAGCCTTCAGTGTGTTTAAAGCAAAATGGTACCAAAGACTTGCACAAGCAGTAATGATGGAAACTAGAAATAAATGGATTCTAAAACACTGTGTTTTAGAGACTGTGATGCCTACTGAGGCACACTAAGGATTGTACAATTCAAATATGCCTTGTAATTATAATTGCTGACCATCACCCTCAATATGCAAAGCAGCTTTTTCATTAGCTGCAGTTTGCCGTGCTGAAAGATGCGGGTACCTGAAACAGCAGAGAAAGGAAGAGTATGGAGGAGCAGTCAGGACTTCTGTTGACATGCACATTCCTTATCCAGTACCCGTGCTTTTTTTTTATTAGTTGCTCCTGTAATGTGCGGGCAGTTAAATTTTATAAGCAAGGGATTCTTTCTCATGACTAGCAACACGTGTAGTAGAGCCTTGCTTTGAGTTTAGTTTTGGGAAGAGTTTCAGTAACCCAGCCTATAGTTTAAAAGAAAAAAAAGTTTTTTTCCTCTAGCCTATTTGTGTATATTTTTGAGAGAAAAGACAGCTATACTCCATATTTCTATAGGGAAGGAATATCTTTTTGTGATAGTACTCTGAAGTATTCAGTTATAATTCATGCAGAATACAGTGTATATTTAAATGTACACATAATGTAATTTGCAAATTCTAATCAAGAATGTAAATTCCAGATAATTGTTCAAGTCAGATGTCATCTGAATTTTAAGTGGGATTCCTATTTATGATGTTGTAATATTGAACTTAAAATAATGAAGTGGAACAGAACAATTTTTATTTTATTAAACATGGGCAAATTGTCAACAGTTATGCAAACAGAGAAGTCATTACAGTATGTATATGTCACATACATGGAATTACTATAGGAACAGTCTTACAATGCCTATACTGGTCAGATAACACCACTAATATGTTGTGATATTGATAATCCAGTAGTAAATAATAGTATAATTATATATTTTTTCTTCTGAATTTATTCTCTCTCTGATCTTCTGTTTGCAGAGCATAAGAACAGCAAATGTGGCAGAAAAATGTGAGAAGACAACTGATAAGATTCTTTTTTCAGTGTGTACATGTACATACACGCATACATACACGCACAAGCTGAATTAAAAAAAAAAAAAAGTATAATTTGTTTCTGATCTCACAACAGTAGCCTGTTAACCTGTTAACAACAGTTAACCTGTGACAACCTTTGACTGATGTAAATAAGAATATAGTCTTATAAAGCTGAATTTAATTCCTTCCCCTTTGGATTGTCACTCCAAATCCATAGTTTTGGAAAAAACTTGACAGATTCATATGCACCCTTATTTTTATAAAAGGTCTTTTCTTTTTGTTTAATTTGGTAATACAGTTTCCATGGTGGAAACATAACCATTTCGTCACTATCTGTTCTTGCAGTGTTCAGTCTAGAATAAAGATGATAGCTGTAATAAAAAGGGCTGAAATGATTGTTCAGTTTTCTCTTTCCAGGCCTGGTATTAAAGACTATCCATTTCCAAATTTCAAGCAAAGATATCTCTGTGTTCCACAGTATTGTTATATTTGAATCACTAAGGTAATATATAGATTTCAGTGTGATTTACATGTGTTGTAAGGCCGACCAATACCACAAACATCTTTAGTTTGGAGAGATGAGGAAAAGCTATGGTGAAAAATAATAATAATAAAAAAAAAAGGTAATAAAAGAACATTTATCTTAATATTTCTATTTGTAAAAGCTGAAAACTGTTTCTTACTCACATAAAGCTGATGAAAGCTGCCTTAAATTAAAAAAAAAAAAAAAAAAAGAAGCATTGATATGCTTTGAATATATCCTTAAAGGTGGCTATGAATTATGCATTGTTTATTTTTATTAAAATTGTTATTTCTATAACTGTAATGTGAATTAACAGATTGTGTTTTGTGCTAGCTTTCAGCCATTTCTGTATAAAAGAATGAAATTGTGTTTATATAAAATACACACACATAAATATTTATATAATATGTAAATACACAAGTACTTGTATAAATGTATAAATATATTTTAACAAACTGAACAGGAACTTGTTCTTTATATAGCCTTGTTACATCACCAGAGCTATTTGTAGATGTGTGTCACAATTTGACTTCTTCTGTGATTCTTAAGCACAATATATGATTGAACACAGTTAAAATTAAATTAGGAGGTAAGATTCTAGCATTTTTTAGCAAGTATCAAAGCAGAATCTAGGCATCTTACAAGCCTTTCCATGGATAGGCTGCACAACTCCTATCTGTGCAAGGGACCCAGGCAAGCTCAGTGAAGAGTCCTGGGAGAAAAAGCCAGTGGCTTTGCACTGGATCAAGGCCTTTAAATTCTCTTGGAACTCATGGTTGCACTCTGTAACAGCCCTGCAAAACTTACTGCAGCAGGATTCTTTTGCTCTTGCAAAAGGGATCTGTGCCTGATGATTTATTTTTAAGCTCCGGTTAAACAAGTTAGTGAAATGTAAAATTCCTGACATGCTCGGTCCCATAGATGCTTCTGTCCTGACTGTGTGACTGTATTATCTTCTGATAACTGCCTTTTTGGCTAGGTGATAAAATACATTTCTTCTGCTCTGGCTTTCTGAAAGGAAGTATGACAGCAGTGCAGAACAGAAAATGCAGCAGAAAAAGCTATGAAAGTGCAGCAGTGTAGCAACAAATATCATGGTGTGCTACCAAGAATAGTTTGGAAGAAGAAACATAGGGAATAATGTAAGACCAAGAATTTGCATGCTTGAGCTCTGATGCTCGTATTATTTCTTGAGCAAGGAGATTTACTTAGCAAAATCATTTCGTTTCAAAGCTGTTTGTGTTTGAGAGTCATCAAAGAAATTTTTGGTGCCATCTTCATATCATTGCATACTCAGAGATTTCTAAAAGTTCTTCAGGAGTAATTTAATGAAAACTAAAGTGGGTTTCTTTTATTTCTGTAAGAGTGAAATAGTAGTGCAATATCTTTGCAATAGATAGCTGCTGATACTTGTTTATCCAATTAATTGTTAGACTTTGCCCACTGTCCCATCTTTTTTGGAGATAGAGGTGGAGAAAGATAACCTTTCTTGTGTTTAATTTACATATGCTATAAAACAGTTTTTTATTTTTAAGATACTGATGATGCCATCTGTGTTTCCCTTGACTAAATTTGTCTCTGGGTGAAAAATGAAGGAAAAAAGTAATAGTATGCAGTTCTTTATTTTGTGTATTTATATTTGCAAATCAAATGCTCTCATATAACTCTAGGTGAATCCAATCAACTCTAACAATTATCTGACTTTTTGCCTTTGTCTTTGGAAATAGATGAATTACTACAGCTGTTTTTCTACCTTAATTCCATATGCTGTTCTGTGTAAAAGGTCATATGCATTTTGTTGTTTGCAAGTACTAGATTTTTGTGATGGATATCTTTCAGGTATGTTAAATACCTTCTAGTAAACTAGAGTTCATAAATATTGTTCATAAATATCTGTCATACGAGGAAATAATGAGTTATTGCTCAGTTGAAAAATGAGATGTATTCTAGTTTAATACAGGACCTCCCTTAGACTCAGAAGATAACCAGCAACTTTTGGCAACAAATTCTGGTAATTTTACACAGACTTAATTTTTCTCTTTTCCCCTCTTCTTCAACCTCCAGTGCAGTACAAATGTACAATGCAGTGTAATATGATGATTTTTTCAATATCACATTTTAAATAAATGCATACACAGATCTCTAATATCAGTCATCAACTAAGTATATTTAATCTCACTCTTAAATAGTTGCTGAAAATGGCTTGTGTATTTCTTTTTACGTCTTTTCTTGTTAGAGTGCTCTCCCCTTGCCCCCCTGTTATGTGTAAGTGGAAAAACTGGTGTATTACTTAGCAGTGAGTTGAGCATCAGTACCATCCTTAGCAAGAGAATGAAGCTTAGCAGACATGAATGAAAAACAAGTATCTAAGTGCTTTGAGACCATACACTAAACATATTCTAGCCTTTAGGCTGCAAGTTTTGAGACTTAGAAGTTTTTTTTTTTTTTTTTTTATAATTATATTTCTTTTAAAAATGTTTAAGCAAAAGAGAACCTGAACTTAATAGAACTAATGACCTAACAGGTGGAAAATCTGGAAATCACCTGTTTTGGTAACACGTCAGTGCTGACTCTGTAGGTGTTTCTCTCTGATGTGTGTCTTATAGTAAAAGTACATCTCAGACTGGAAGTTAAGTGAAACCATTGGCAGCCTCTTCCATCTATCAGACCTATTACACCCTAAATCAGCATGGTTTGATTTGGAAAATATAAGTGATTCCAGCATGTGTGTCAGTTCCTGCATCCAATAGCTTATGAACATATTTACCTCAGTGCTACATATTAAAATCAAGAAACTCTAGTTTCCATTTCTAAATTAAAGTAACAAAGCTTACAATTGTTGTGGGACAGGGCAGTTAAGGAGTGTTTTTGGCTTAACCAGATAATGTCTTATATTGTAAGGCCTAGGTATTTTATCATAAATGCTTTGCATTTCCATGTCTTAAATGGTGATGGGTCACCTTATTTTACCAAAAGGAATAATTGCTTTGCTTATGGTAACAGAAACTAACCTAACCTCAAATATTATGTTGAAATCTGTCAGAATGACTCAGGTGAATACACACACAAAAGAGAAGTATTTCTAGCAAACAGTTGTTTTCTGCTCATCATTAAAGTTTATCAGAAATCAGAAGAAAAACACAGAGTTGCAAACCTGTCAGGTTTTGTCATGGTTCTGTGATGTTTCTTTTCACACTTTGTTTTCTGTGGTCAACAGATTTCATGAGAATCTATTTTCATTTTCAGTGAAATTGCTTCTAACTGTTGTTTGCAGAAAGTCTTGAAAATATGGAACAAGGACACCTGTTTAGGCTAGGCTTAGAAAAGCAAGGGGCAGGGAAGAAGCTTTACATTTATTCTTCAAGTGAAGTCTCGTGGCTTCTAAGGCAATATTAGGATTCTTGCAGGGCATTGAAATGGGTGTTTTTTTCAGTGTTTGTGCTTGGAAAAGCACTTCCTGGGAATAAATCATGAGGAGATTTTGGAGCTGAAACAGTGTGCAACTCTTGGCACTTTTGGTCTGTCTGGGAGAACATTACCTTTTTATAAAGCAATGGTGATTTTGTATACCCTGCAAAAACAGACCCATGATTTTAAAAGTAATACAGTGTGCATGTAGAATTATTCTGTTGCTCAGTAGTGGAGCAACTATCACATAGGTCTAGTGGACATCAGCATTAATATTTTCCTATATAAAAAGCGTGATCTTGATTAAAAATGAACTTCATTTTATAGTTTATGTGCCCTGAAGTATGTAACCAAGTTTCAGCAGCCAAACTTTGCCCTTAGGTTGATTGCACTGTTTGGTTTTAATTTTTAGTGTTCCAAAGAGCAACTGTGATCCTTGTCACGGGTTTGTTTTGGCAATTTTTGCAGAGAGTTGTGCTTTCTCTTATGAGGATGTCAAGATTTATCTCACTAGAAACCAGTAAACTTGTACTAGCTGTAATATAAATGAATGGAAAACCCAGATGTGTTGTTTGTCTTTGCAATTCATTATACTTTAGCATTGTGTAAGCTTTTAGTAAATCCACATTGGAACTACTTCATATCGTTAATAAATCACTTCTTCCCAGCTGTATGTTTGCCAACTAGTTATTGCAAGATAAACATGCAGCACAAAGAGCATCTGAATAGCATGAGATGTCCTTTCAGCTGAGGGATGTGTTAGCTGTAAACAGGCAATTTTCTGCAGATTTCAAGCATTTCATTCATGGAAGTTAAGAGTTATTTGGTGTTGTATAATATATTTTCGAGCATGATATTGCAGGAAAAAAGCAGGAGAGGGGAGGAAACTGTACACTCTTGTTGTTTTACAGTTATGCATTTGGATTTAATGTACAGTACCTCCCTATAACTGAGATCAAGTGAATCTTATCTATACTTGTGAATGATTTTTCAGTAACAGGGAAAATAGGCTTGAAATTTTCAAGATCAGCATGGAGTTATTGAAGAGTTGTTATAGTGCCTGACTAGTGAACGCTTTATCCCACTGGCATAAAACAGATTTTTTTTTTTTTTTCCGGTGTTTGCAAGCTGAATAATCATATTGAAACAGCCTAGGAAAAGTATTTTTAATGACTGAGGAAAGTTATTCATTGTGGCTGAGTAGGAACACTGCACAATATAATTCTAAAAAGTCGAATTTGTAGCAGGACAGAAATGCTTGATTTCAGTCACAGCCCTGGCTCTGTTTTTTCCATATACATTGGATGGCTTTTTCTAACTGGGGAATCATCTATTGGCAAGAGGTATCAGAATAAAGTGGAATTATATTCCTATGGGTTAAATGCACACTTTGAGGTAATTTTTTTTAAACAATAGTTTAAACCATATTTCATTTTGGATGTCTTGCTTACAGTCTGCATTCTGATTCCTGAACAGATTATTTTATTATCATACTGGCAGATTACTAGCACAGATGCATTTAATGGGATTTTGCTTGTTTCACAGAGTGAATCTTCCAAACCTGTGAGGCACCAAGTACTGTTCACTGTATTAAACATCAGTAGAACACGTGCAGCAGTAGTGTGCATCGTATTAATGAGATGCATTGTTTTCTTTTCCCTGTCTTGCCTAAAAAATAAGGTACTCACAGCTTCCCAGTTGTTTTATTAGCTTAGCCCCAAAAACTTTGCTCATTCAATTCAAGTCAACACCAGCTCACATGCCCTCATGCAAACAGTAGTAATTAGGGTGCTTTAAGGATATGTTGCAATGACATTATCATTTGTCAGCAGGGTACTATGGTTGTCATGGAAAATGTACATTGGCAACATTAGGTAGGATGTTTACTGGTTTCTTAGTGAAGTGCAACAAACTATGCCACTGTACCTTGTCTGCTTTTTAATAGAGAACATAGCATTAGTGAGGCGTTGCAGTGTACCATGAAAAAAAGCCACCCAACAGCATTGTTCTATCTCTTATGACTTTCAGCCATTTTCTTTGATATTATAGGTGCATGCATTTACATCTGCTAAGTATCCATAAAAATACAATTTCATAAGTTTGAGTCATAACTGTACCATGCATGTCAATATTAACTTTATCTCAAACATTCTGAAGACAGAAAAGAAAACAAGCAAACATACAAACAAACAAAAAACCACAAGGTGTTTAGAGGATGTGCAATGGATTCTCATTTCACTTGAGTAAAAAGCTGTGGCTGAGATCTAGGTGCTCAGATGTGCCAAATAGGCCTGATGCACATCAGTCTGAATCAAAGGTCCTGCAGAGTCCTTTTCATAAAGAAAATACACTTTCCAAAGCCAAGTGGTAGCTCCTATGAAAATCAGTGCAAGTATCTGAGTTCAAGGGACTGTATCAAATCATAGAAAGAGCTGATAGTGTACACTAAAAGCATAGCTTTCAAAAGAAAAAGATCCACCTTTTCACATTTTAAAATTGCTAATATTGCTGGGAGATTTTGAATGCTTTCACTCTCATCAGGAGTTGAGAATGACTTTAACAGAAGTTAAGAACTAAAATGTAAGTTGGAGAGAGATGGTGGGAACAGGAAGAAAGAAACAAAATTGTATTTAGAGAAATTATGCATCCATTCCTAAGAAGAACTCATAAGCAGCTTGTACACATGGACCCACCTGACACTGGTAATGGGATAGTGTTTATATATTGGTTGATTAAGAACAGCAAAGGAGGGGAGTGAGTGGTTGGAAATCAGTAGTAAGTCCTGACAAGGAGAAACAGCAGATACACAAGTAAAGTCTTCCATGGCAATTACAGTCCTTGGCAAATACAGTCAATGAGAGTAGGCTGGATAAAACTGAGGTCATTCAGAAGTGAAAAAACACTGGACAGATCTGCTGCTACAAGTGAATACCACATCTCCATTTATCTCTTGAAGACATAATAATTTGGAAAGCAGTAAAGAGGCTGAGCGAGAAGGTTTGTAAATGGTGGCTGCAAGAGCACCGTTCCTCCTTGTGGAATAACGGTGGAACTGACGCCGAGTTCAGCCACAGGAGCTGTAGTGTGCTCGTGGTTGATTTGCAGAGCAACCATTTTGTGCCCTGAAAGTCCACTGAACTGCCAGGTTAGTATTTACTGAAATATGTGTGTGTATATATATATATATATATATATGTGTGTGTACATATGTGTGTACATATATATACATGTATATAAAGATAAGCACAGACCTTAGACTGTTGAGAACTTGTAATTGTCACAATACCCTAACATCCATTGAAATGTAAGAAACCTTGGAGTCAAGCTGAGAAAGACAGGACTTTGATTAATTATTTTCAACTTAGAAAGGTTTAAAATATGGATATTGGAAATCAAATATTGTAGTAATTACAAAGGGGAGAGTTTAGCACTGCATATTCCTTGTAAAGTTAGGTAAGTATTGGAAGGATAATGTGAGCTGTGCATTAGTAAGAATTTGGAAGAAAGTCTGTCACTCAGTTCTCCTTTTTTTAAATTGGGAAGTGATCAGCTATAATTTACTCATTATTTTAGTGTTGTGAATCATTTATGATGTATGAAGCATCAGGCACAAAGTGTTAGTTTAAAATAACATTAGTATTGTGATTCATGGTTAATATAATTTCTGTATTTGTTGCAGTTATAATATTTTAACAAAAGTTCAGCAGATTTAATTATACTTAAGTCACGTACAGTGTGTAAGAGGAAATAATGAAGTGTTATAACAATCCATTAAAATAAACATAAAATGGAGCAGTGGTTCTTTTTGAGGTGTTTTTAGTTGTTGATGTTAAACAGGGTTATTAAATTTACCATCAGTGGCAAGGGCTATGGGAGCAGACCATCTAAATGGTGTTTGTGTATTACTGTGTTTCTAGACTTTTTTTCATTTTTTTCTTTTTCTCCATTATTTACCTGATGGGCATCCAGTTTCTAATCTTGGATTAAAACATAAGGATATGAAAACCAATTAATGTATATTACTTTTTATTTGCCTTCCCGTTTTTGAGTCTTTAGGTCCAACTGATGTTAAGAAACATATTCATTAAATAAAAGGTGGAAACGAACAAACAAACAAACAAAAAGCTCAGACTTAGGAATTCAGGAACCAGGGAAGTGACTGGGTAGCATGGAATCTATCATTATTTTACGAAACATTTATTTATGACTTGATAAACTTGATCACTTCATTATGTTTCCAGGAGCCCCCAAGGAATTTTGAAGATCAATGTTTCTCAAATTTGATTTTCATTATTTGCATCTACCATTCATATAGAAAGTTTGTTTAATGCTTTCACAAAATTGTACTATTAAAAAATGGGCAGATCTAGTTCAAGAAATAAAAACTTTTTTTGAAAGCTATTCTCTATCTGAAACTCTAGTTGTGATGTGAAGTGGTAGGATGAGCTGTCACATTATCCTTTTATTGTTTCAAGGAGTCTGTACTGACATAAATTCAGTGAAAGATTCTACTTTCAGTTCTTGCTCCACTAAAATCAAAAAGTAAAGCGTTTCTTTCAAAGTTTGCTGAACTCTTTTGTGGATGCCCCATCCCAGGAAGTGTTCAAGGCTAGGCCGTATGAGGCTTTGAGCAATGTGGTCTAGTGCAGGGTGATTCTGCCCATGGCAGGGGGGCTGGAACTAGAAGGTCTTTAAGGTCCTTTCCAACCCAAACCATTCTATTATTCTTTTGAATATGGTCAGAGGTATTCCCTCAGATCAAGACTGGCTGACCACTTGATTAATTTCTGTACTACTCTCGTCCCATGTTATAGTTATGTCACACAATGAAACTAAAAGACAGTAATAACAAAGAAACAAACAAAAAAAAAAACAACACAACTTTCCAGAAAGGCTGGGTGATCGTTCTAATGTAAACCCCCAATTCCTCCTCATACTGTAAAATGAGAAGCAGGAATAAAGTATGAAAAGTGTCTTACTGCAGCAGTTCTAATACAGTCTTTATTGCTGATCGCTTCAGTCTAATATTCCTGCCTAATATTAGGCACCAGCTGCATTGTGACCAGCTTTTAAGTCAATAGAGACAAAAGTCTCTATTTTACTTCCTCTATTTTAATTTAATTTGGAAAAATCAAATACATGGTTGGTGATGTAGCATTCCAGTGCACTAGTCAGCTAAAACATTGGGTTGAAGAAACCTAATGGCTTTGGAGTCCGGAAGAAAATATTTATGAAGCTTTAAGCAGTGTTTTAAAAGACAAAACTGTTAAATATGCCAATTCATAAAAGTAAAATGATTCTTGGATACAATGCCTTAGTGTCTAGTACTTGTTTGGTAGTGTTTAGGTTGTGCTGTCGCTAATTATGAGTCAAGAAAGTAGTAGCAGATAATTGGAGAAATGTTTGAAGACATGGTGCTTATCACAGGTTAAATTCTGTCTCAAGGTATGCAAGATCAATATGAGGCTCATTTATTTGTTTGACAATCTAATCTTCTGTAAGTGTTCTGCCTCTTCAAGGAGGATGCTATTGAGTTAGTAAATATTTATCAGTGCTCTTTTTTTTTTTTTTTTTTTTTAAACCGTGTTCTTATCTTCATTGTTTAAAGATAACATTTACTGGCCTGGGGGAGGAGGACATGAGGGAACTGATTGTGTTCTTTTATTTCTTCCAATACTCAAGCAAAAATTATTTATAATGTATTCCTAGCTTTTGCTGTTATAGAGAGAACTTTTGGCCTCTTAAAAAGAATGATTTTTGGATGTGTAATTATATTTGGTGTAGTTACAATGTTCTTCCAAAGTTTGCAAAATAGTCCTTCAGCACCTTGATGCACGTTATATTATATAGCTATTAAACATGGATTATCTTTTGGAGGAGAGGCAAAGATTAATGACTCAAACTAAAATGATAAATTAGATGTGTGTGATGAGATGCAGTCTCACAATGATGTAGGAAATGGAACCAGAGAAGGCAAAAACATTAAAATGAGATTAATAGAGCCACAAGTTTAAGTAAAAAAAATTAGCTACCAATTCTGCATAGAGGGAAAAAAAAAAAAAAAAAAAAAAAGAAATGCTTGTCTTGCACATATTAAATGGGCATATAATGACTTTTTAGAGAAGTCTGGCTGGCAATTACAGTTTTTCTTACTTTGCAGCAAGCCTGCCTGCAACTTTGGCAAAACAAAGCCTTCCTGGGAGGAGAAGAGACTCTGCAAAGACTGTTGATCTACAAAGTATTCCTGAGAATTCTTAGAAGTGAGTGTAGACAGAAATAGATTTTTTTGGTAAAGCTTACCTATACAAAGCTAAATCAGATGCCGGATGTGATTTCAGTTTTCATTGCTATATGGATTAAGTTTCAGTTGACTTTCAGAGATCACCTTGGCATTTTGTTCTACAGAGTTCCAACCTTACAAGTAATGCAGGTAGGATAATCCCACCTCTGTGGCTGTGGAAGCTGGAGCCCATTTGGGGGTTCTGCCTAGCAGCCTGTGGTGTTACAGGAAAAGCAGCAGCTGTTCTCAGCTGTTCATACCAGGCAGAGAAGTTCAGGAGGAGACAGGTCCCCGGCTTCATTTTGCATGATCAGAGCCATATCTTAGGTTTCAAAGATGAGGTGACAGGTGCTGGGAGAGGCTTATGCTTCTGCACTGGCTCCATCACTTGAGTAGCTGTTTCCAGTCTCCTTGTGTGATGGGGCAGCAGACCAGCCCTGGACCACCAGTTGGCCTGCTGAGTGAAACGCTTGCAGTGCATGATGCAAAGTGACAACTTTTTCAGAAGTTGTTAGCATCTGATTTACCTGCAGACTTAGAAATCTGGACTTGTGTTGGTGTCCTGTTGGTTAACCTTCTCTAAAGGCTGGTGTTTGCACTCTCACTGACAGCAGTGTTGTTGATACCAATTCTTTTATATCTCAGCACTACAGAAGATGCTTTGTCTTCAATGTGATGTCTATAGTTATCTGATTGTTTTCTCTGCTCAGATGAAACATCTTTTTTGTTGGTAGTGTTTAAGGAAGAGCTAAAGGAAGGTAAGTAGTTTTTATCTGTAACTGCCAAGTAGACAAGTACTGCAGCTTCTTCCACTGAATTAGCTAGATCTAAAACGGGATATATCTGAAACCTTTTTTTTTTCTTTTTTTTTTCCCACTTCTGTTGGGAAGTTTGTCCTTATAATTAGATATATACTCTATTTTTTCTTCAAAATGGGAATTAATTGAATGAATGGAGTTCTCTTGAATTCTGTTATCAGTGGTGGACCTAATTCAGAGATAGTGTGTAATGGGTCATGTTATAATTGTTATGCCTGAAGAAAGTTCAGAAAGGTGGGTTTAAATATATATTGTCTGATTAAGCTTGTGGTTAATATAGGAAAATGTAACTACAGTTATTTAAAAACAAAACAAACAAAAACAAAAAAAACCCTCTATACTTGTTTTACTTCTAAGGCAAGATTCTCAAGCCAGTAGGTCAAGTCCACCCTTCCCTATTAAATACATGGTTTACTGTTGGCACGTTGAGTATGTCTGACTGGAGAATATTCTGTACACTATACAGTGATTCAGTGACTAATGACTACTCAATTCTTTCTTGCCAATTGTTTCATACTCATTTTCTGAATGTATTCCTAAAATCAAAGTAATTGATTTCTGGTATATATTATTCAGTTTAGTTCCTTTTTCATTGTGGGTAACAGGTATATCAAGAGAGAAGATCGATTAGATGGCTCACTGCCTAGCATCTCCCTGTCTTACTGTAGATTTAAAATGGCATTAAAGTGTATTCCAAGTTATTTATGTTTTAATGACCATTCGTTTGACTTTCTGCTGAAGTTGGGGGACAATTTTCTTAACTACCACTTCCCGGATATCTAAGACAGAGTCTGAATTACTTCAGAAATGTTGTGCCTATCTCCTATACTTAGTATGCCTACCTCCTCATTCCTTTTGGTAACTTGTCTTGTCAGCACAAACCAGTTTGCTTACTCTGCTCCAGAGAATGAACCTTCCCTACTTTTCTACTCCCCGTTTCACCCACCTACACATGCACACAGACCATACTCAAATATATACTGAAGTTTGCAGTAAAGTATAACTAACGTTGCCTGAACACACCTAAAGGGAAAATTCTGAACAATATGTTTTTCTACTGTAGATTTGTTTTCTGCTTGGCTCCAACAGCAAAATCAAGGTCTGCTTATTTCAGGCAGTGGGGTTACTGGTCCAAGTAAGAGGCATGCAAACATGTATTTTTACAATGGTATTCCATCAAAAATGAAGTTTTTTTACGCAGCAGTCTAATAGTATTTGAACGTTAGTGGTGTGTCTCTCTTCAAATAGTGTATGGGCTGTTCCTACTCAAATGCTTCTTCCTTGCACTGTCTGCATGGCCTGTGTGCAGTAGTGGCATTACAATAAATGTTAGAGTCCTGTACATATAAAAGCTGCAATGGTAGTAAAGATAAGTTTCCAAATATTTTTGTTTATCTTGGCACAGAGGTAACTGTGCCAAACTGGGATGTTTGGAGACTGTGTTGTTTATTAAATCAGTATGTTTTTTTTTCAGCTGAGTATTGAGACCTATTTTAGGGATGTGGAAAGATCAGCAGTTCAGTTCCATTAAGATGTGGGAGTGAGTAAATACTTGCAGACAGTAATTACAGCCTGTTTTTGTTCCCCTGCTGAGGAGAAATGGAGGTGCTGATGCCTGGGGAGGAGGAAGGCTGGAGGGAATGGAAGGGTGGCAGGAAGACTGATGAGGCAAAAGTGGCTGCATCTTAAAAATGTTTGAAAAACACTGTCATAAGTGATTATACAAAGTTTAATGTTAGCTTGCGATAGAGGAAAAACAGCATGGAACTGCTCAGTGATTGATGACTCACTCAAGATTCAGTTAGGAAAAAAATCATCTTTAAATAAACTGTATGGCACTTGAGATGCTCTGATACTGAACTACTTCAGGTATAAAGAAAATACTGTGCAGCATTCCAGTTTGGGATATGACTGCTCTGAAAATTTTGTCACTGCTGCCAGTTTGTTTCTAGCCAGAACTGTCTGGTCCAAATAATCATGTTGTTCATATATTCTCATTCCAGAACTTTATATGTAGCCAGAAGGGTGCTTAGCTTTTCTGTTTGAGAGTAATGCATTGGCCATCTGCACTATCTGCTCCTGCAGATTGAATACAGCTTTTGCCTAATGGTTTCCTCTCTGGAAGAACTTAATAAAATCTGCAGTAGATGAAACAGCAGCTCACAGTTGCATAGTTTAGCACATACTGTGCTTATCTCACAAAAAATAGGATGCTTTGGTCTGAGTTAGGATATGACTGAATATGACTCTCATCCATTATTTTTTAATACAGACCTCGGTTTGCCTGCAGTGGGACTTCCCCTTACAGAATGATAGCAGAACACATACAATACTCTAAAACATCCTTAAAACACCTGCATGCCAAGTGCTTTGTTTCATATTAAATGCTCACTTCTGAAAAGAGGGCACTGGACCCACTCCAGCAAAGCACTCAAACATGGACTGAAGTGTAGGCGCACAAGTAGCTTCTGTTGACTTGGCACAAACCCCAAAATTAAGTACCTGCCCACGAAGGGACTAGGTTGGAACTACAGAAGTCAGTAGGAACATGTAAGTGTGCTTAACGATAAACACATGGATGAGGTTTAACCCAAAGTATTTGGCATCTTCAGAAGAGATTTTTCTGTTGTTAACTGAACCGTCTGTATTTTTGCCAAGAGAATGGTCACCTGTGTAGAAGTTCAGCATACTGTCTTCACATGGCCCTTTCTTTGAGAGCTGGAAAGACAGCCTCAATTATAGCAGCAATGTCATCTTAATCAGCTGGGTTATAACTATGTTTTTCAGTTTTAATTCGTGACTTAAACCTTAATGGGAAGATGTCTGATAAAAAGTATTTGCATGAGCTTGTGCATATGTATATTGTGAAGCCTAGTGAATAAAAAGGGGCTGAAAAAAACACAGTTCTGTTGCTGGTTTTCCTTATGACCTGTACATGAATTTAAGGACAAGGTGATTCAGCTCCTTTATGGATTGGTGCTACTTGGGATACAATTAGGATTATGAAACGTACCTTCTGAGTAGTATAGACCTGTTTGCACATCTGCCTCTACTGGTAAGCTATAACACCTTCGGACAATGATGACTTGCTCAGATGTCTTACAGTTGGGACTGAACAGGAGGGACATGGCTGTCTATTTGAAGACGAATGTTACAAAATACTGACAAAAAAGCACAAATTCTTCATGGTTTTTGGCAGAAAAAAGAGGAAGGAAGGCGATTTTTGCAGATGTAACAACACACACACACACTGCACAAAACTCCACACAATCTGCTAAAACTGTATCTGATCTAATTTCACAGATCTGCCAGGATGTCTGAGATGACTTGAAGTTTTGGGAAGAAAATCTCTTGTAGCAACAGTTAGAGCTGGGATATTGTTATGGAGGGTGCTTTGAATACAGATCTCTCTTCATAGTTAATGATTCAAAATCTATATGGCGTTTGAGAGTATATATGTATATATATTTTTTTTTTTTCTTCTGCTCTTGGTCTGTGCCTTACAGACAAGTTCTGAGCTATACTGTACTGTAGACAAAGAATGAGAAAATTTCCACTCAAGATGCTTACAAATTAAGTAGAAAAGGTGCACCAAAAGAAAAAAAAAAATGCTATCTCCATTTTACAGGTGAAGTTATGAAGCTGAGGAAGCTTCTTTAGAACTACACAGAATGTCAGTGGTCCTGCTGAGAACTGAACCAAGTCTGAGATCCATTTCTCTTTTAGTACTTTTAGTATCCTACAGGTTATGCAACCAGGTCATGATATATTTTCAGATCCCTTCAGAAAGCCAAATCAAAACCTTTTGCTACAGGATATAACCTGTTTCCTGCCTGACATTGTGGTGGTATTACAGCTCATTAGAGTAAATCATCAGTCTAAATTGCTTCACTACTTAATCCCAGAGAGTGTCACCTCCAGGATGCAGGCTTCTGAATCTGTTTCCCTCATGTTTTCCTGCTGTGACTTTTAGAGAGTTCTCCTCAAGGTTTATTGGCGGACTAAATGATTCCTGTGGTGCATCAAATCAAATGTTCAAGATTGCTACACTTTGTGTGAATGCTTTTTCCAGAACCTCTCAGCAAAACCTCTTTGAGGGTATACCAGCTTCAGGAACATGAAGTGGAGAAGAGACAGCAGTTTGCCATCACTGTTTCGTTATCTGCCAGGTTCTGAAGAAAGGGGGAATCCTTTCAGGGGCCTGAATCACAAACTTGCCAAAACTGAAAAATGCAAAGCCCTGTTGCACAGTTTCAGAGTTTGAGACATTCCTGTCTCTCTTGAATTCTGCCATAGGTTGCTGCTGACTCAGACCTTGTAGTGGAGCTGGTTTTCACCTGCTTCTTGTAGAAAACATTTTTTTTTTTTTTTTTAGGTTTAAATAGTTGTTGTAACATGCAAATGCTTACACAAATACATTAATAAGACACAAGTTATTCCAGCTCTCAGAGTATCAGAATTAAGCACAGGACTGAGAGAGCAGTATGGAAATGGTCGGAAACTTCAGAATTGTTTGTACGGAGGCACACAGGGTGGGTTTCTGGTCTATGGCTATTAAAACAAGTAATGCATAAATGTGTTTCTTGGAGAGATGTAATGATTTCAAAGATGTGTCTCAACAGGGATCAACACTCTACAAACACTGCTTATTAGCAGTTCGTTATGTTCTATATATTTTCTGTTTCATTTATAGCAGAAACAGATCACAGAAATAGTCAATGTATAATGAGAGTGATTCCCACAGCATTTTCAATTTTTATGAAAAGTTTATTAGCATATACTTCTTAAGAGGTCAATATGGCACATGCCATGTTATACCCAGAGTACAAATGCAAGTCTGCTGACATTGCTGGAACTTGCTTCTAATTTGCTTAGTTTGTGTTTGTTCTAATCTCAGGGTGGAGTTGAGATTAGTCAGCTGTCCACAGAAACACTTTATCTTAAAATTTAAGAAAAATAATTAAACCATTCTTTTAAAATAAAAGTTAGGTTTCTAGAGTACTACAGAGAATACTTTGCTGTAGTTCAGTGTTAGAGTTCACTAGAGGGTAGATTTGGTTTCAGATCTCTGTCTGTCCCATGCCAGAAGGTCCCATAATCTCAATTACTGTTAGTAAAATAGTTGCTTCTGCTTCGTCTACCTTTTTGGTAAATGATTCTACACAATTTTTAATTGGAATAATTAACAGGCTAATGTGGAAATACAGCCTTACATAACTGAGGGCACAGTAACTTATTGTCAAGACAAGCAGCTGGAGGACAAGCAACACGTGTTTTTGATGGATAGCACCTCTTAAAATGGAGGTGCTGCCGAAGCAACCCGACTATGGCAACATAGCTGTAGAGCCTGTTGGTTATAATGGGATAACTGCCTGTTTACATACTCTTACTGTGCAGTGAATACAGGCATTTTATCTCATACTGAAGACAAATGAGTTAGCTTGTAGGTGGATATTTTCATTTGGGGCAGTTTTAATTTGATTTAATGTTCCAGGGTCTACAAGCATAGCTATTTGAGTTTAAATGCTTTAGGTATTTAACTGATTTGTCCAGGACCACATCTGTCAGGCTTGACTTGGATCTTAGGTATATTTCTCATTTCAGGCTGCATAAAGACGTTTATATGTTCTTAATAACTGGTAGAATGATTTCACTGTTAGATTCTCTGCCTTGTATTCTGGCAAAGAGAAAGCAGAATTCTGGACCTGTTTCTTCTGCTACTTATGTAGAATATTAACGTATGTTGCTTTGTTTAAAGTGGCAATATGTGAACTAAAATTAAAAACAATTGAACAAGAGTTATTTTCAAAGCTATAGGAAGTAGAGATGAGAGCAATATCTTACTGCTTATATTCTCTTCCAATGTTCTTTTATTAATGGATTTTAGGAGTAAAATATGTGATACAATCACTTAATAAACAACCCAGTTATGTTTTTACGTATCAATATTGTGATAGCTTTTCTTACACTGGCTGAATTTTCCAAGAACAACAACAGACATTATGATCAAGCGTATTTCTTCAAAAACCAACCAACCAAAACTCAAACCCTGAACCATTCTTCTACTTAGTTCTTCAGGAAGGTTTCTGTTATATACTTGTACCCATCTCTAACATCCTGAAGTTGTGGCGAAGTTATGAGGGAGGTTGCTAATGTTCTGATCACTCAGCACATTATTCAGATATAGAAGCAGTTATAGACACTGCAAGGTCACCTTGAGTATAATGAAAATTTAAGTTTAGACCTATGATGTATTTGTGGTTCAGACCCTACAGTGCTTTACTGTATCCAGCATCTTTGGGAGAGTTCTTAAATCTCACTAGCTTCTTAATGGTTGAATAATTTTCCACATTGTCATAAAAGCACCAGTCCAGAAAAGCACTTAAACTGTTTTATAACTTCAGGTGACCAGGTTGTTTGTTGAGGTTCTCATGCTCTTAATTTTGTGCATAATTAAGATGGAATGAGCCTTAATTTGGGTTCTTTGAGAGTGTCCTTTAAAGTGAACTATAACCTGTCTGAGCTAACAGCAATATAATCAGCAACGTTGCGACACTAATGAGTGCCATGTCTTGCATCTAATGTTTTAAAAGTGAGAGACAAATATTTATGATCCCTCACTGAGGATAGGATGGAAGTGAAAGAAAATCCTTCAAACTTTTTCAAAAGATTTCACTATTTGGTTGAAGGAGAAACTGGGAGATGGGTGGAGGGAGAGTGTCATTAGGATGCATTCAGCTTTGGTTTGTTTTTCTCTGCACAGTGACTGGAATGATAAAGCTTACAGTGCTTATGCATGCCAACTGAAATCTCATATGCTAGAATGGCCTTTTTTTACTCCACCTTTTAAAACAAAACAGCAAACAAACAAAAAACCCCTCTGACTTGGTATCTGTCATTCACAAAGACAGATAAAAAAGTCACATACAAGGTAGCCTGCTGTCAATAATAATTCTTGCAAATAACAAAATAAAATAAAATAAAAAAGAGAAGCAGTTAATTTTGGAAAAGAATAAGTACTGAGTATTTGCAACCACTGTTTAAAACTAATTGGAGCTGTGTGTCTCTGCCTGTTAATAGGGACAAAACCTGCTTGGAACAAAGGTAGTTACAAGTCACTCATTGACTTCAATTGTGTAGGATACAAGTGTAAAATAGTAAGTAGCCATGACTGTATGTGAATAATGCAGAGAGATAATTGAGGAATATGGCTAAATTGAAATAAAGCAATGAAGGAGGTCTTCTAGTTATCCTTCCTGAATACTTTTAGATATCTTTGTGCAAAAAAAACCACAAAAATAATGCGGTATATCTGAAGATCGTGTCCTTCAAGTACCTCTCATCTCTCTCCTTTGGTTTTGTAATGAGTAGGAAAAAAAACAACAGTGTTTTCCTATGAAGTGTTTAGTGAGCTGGTTCTGATTCACCTAATAATGTTTTTTTTTCTTTTATTTTCTTTTTCTCTCCTTTGAAGTGCTAGTGCTTTTTGCACTTGACAAACAGCAACAGAGTTATCCTGCTCTGTTTTTAAAACATTTTAGTTCCATTAAAGAATAATGTTGTTCTGCTTTTCCAGAATGTTGTATCTGCACAAAGATGTAAGGTATTATCTTGGAGCAAGAGAAAAATGGAAGGGTTGTGTCAAAGAACTTAAAGAAAACATTTGTAAAGGTATCTGCTCATGCCATCTTGGATTTGGTCAATTTATAGTTCTGCTAGGAACCTGAAAGTCACTTCCTGCCCCTTCAAATTAAATATTTTAAATTTATAAATATAATTTTGTTTTCAAATCTTTTTTTTTTTTTTTTTTTTTTTTTTTTTTTTTTTTTGCTCCCAATGAATTCCTGAATGGTCTTTTAAATAAAAATGAGTCACATGCTTTTAAGTAGTCTTGTTAAGGCACTAATCTTTTGATTACATTAAGCAGATGGATCGGAGCAAGAAGACATTCATTTCAGTGTGTGTGGGGGTTTAGGATCAATATCAGGTTTTCAAAAATCTACAAAAACTAGTCTATGGAAAGAAAGGAAATTGGTATCTGAATTTAGACCAATTAATGCCATTTTATATATATAGACACTGTTTTGATTAATGGTCAAGCCACAGCACTGAAATAGTCTGGGTTGTTAGGATTTAGTGCTTCTCTGCCTGTATTTTTGATCTATCAAAGTCATAGAGGCTAACAAGAAAGGGCTGTGAATTTCAAAAGAACTGTGTGAGGGAATAAAATGTTTTTTGCCTTTATATTTTTTTTAGGGTTTCTCTCCTCCTCCCTTCCTTCCTCCTCCCCCCCACCCCTCCCCCCCCGTTAATTTCCAGCACTATCCAATAGTAACAGCCTTCCTCATAAGAAAAAAAATAATAATTAAATCAATAATATCCTCAATTAAATTGTCAGATTACTTGGAACAAATATCTCTGAGTGAAAGAAAGATACTAATTAATACAATAAATTGTTTTAATTTCTCTCTTAAATAGATTACCACATTGTTACCATTGTGAAGAACATGTGAATTATTGGAAAACTATTGTTTGAAATATATAAAGCAAGCTTAATGAGCTCACTAAGAGACTCTATACTGAACCCATAATTGAAGATTCATATTGCACATTATAGGGATGAACAATTTTCACTGTCATTGCAAGAAGCCCAGCCTTATTGTGCAGTGCCTCTCCTTGGATGTTTTTGATGGTTTTAAGCTGACATCCATTTTGCATGTGCAGAAGCTACATTTATGTGTATCTGTGCTTACAAATAACCAAGAAAATATGCCTGAAATCCTAAGGTATTGTGCCTGCAGTGCCAGCACTGGCAGAAGTTGGTGTGCACGCATTTTTTCTGTGCTGAACTGAACTGTCGTCATCATTGTTCCCCCTGTCCCCTTCTTGATTTCTTGCCTAGCTTGACAAACTTTCCTCAGACAGCCAAAATTTCTGTAATAGGTGAGAACATCCTAGATACTGCGTGTAACAGATTTTTGCCTTTGGGGCATGTAACATTAACCTTCCTCTGCCATTCAGATGAGTTAGGACACTGTCCTGCTTTAATTGGGCCAGATGTTTCAAAGTAGCAATAGAGGCTCTGCCTAAACAGCATGATTTAGATGACAAAGCAGTCCTATGCTCTGTACTTCTGTACTGCCAAGTCAATTAAGAAGATGCTACTCTTCCATCACACCAGGCTGTAATCTGTCAGCCAAGTAAAAGAATGACTACAAACAGGAAATACAAAAGATTATGGAGTTTGTGCTTGGGGTTTTACTCAGAAGGGAGAAGGGGCTGGAAAGTTGTTTGTACAAAGCCCAAAGTGTGTCTTGTTCTTCTAGATTGGGCAGCAGGGGGGACATCCTCAGTTTGGACAGTTGCCATATGTATATTTCAGGCTCATATGAATGAAGAGCTAGCATCTTTTTGCTTCTATTCACACCTTAATGTCTTAACAATACGGTGCCAAGGTATTTTAGTACAAATATTACTTGATTTTTCTGGTTCAGACCTTGTAAATCAGAACAGCATTTATGTTAATCATGTACAATTAAAGAAAGTTGGGTATTTCTTTCTGTTTATTTTTGGAGTAATCTAAAGAAGGGGTAAAGAAATTTCTATGTTTACATGTCTGTGCATAACTATACGTATTATAAATATAGCTGAAATCCCCCAAACATATGGGCCTTAAGAAAATATCATCTGGGAAAGAATACAAAGCCAAGGTATGGGTACAGACGCAGATTTTCTATATCCAAGGTAGAATTATTGCTGGGTTCAGAGGTTGTTAAGGACACTGTGTTAACTCCAACTAGTAACTTAATTTTGGTAGCATTTCATGCCAAATTCGCTCTGACATTAAAATAAATAAATAAATAAATTTGAAGTGCAGTGTTCATTTGCTTTGAGCTGTTTTCATGCTGCCCCTTACAACAGGCATTCTCTCTCCCATGTACAAAATACAGTACTTTTTTAACAAAGGTTTGAGTAAGAGTAATTGCAACATTCACTAATGAAGATTTAATTTCTAAGATTCTAATGAAAAACAGTAGCAATGAAATGAATGCTTTGATCTTTTAAACCACTAAGGCTGCTCAGCATCTAACTTGATAGAGGTAATCCAAAGCATATGTTTGGGGATCATTTGGTCTTTCCATCTTGGTCTTTCCGTTTTGGTCTATATTTTATGGAAGCAAAGCACGGAAGTCTTATGTGCACAGACAGCTTTCATCTCAGGAGACTTATTTTGGACAGTCCTTTTGATACCTCCAGCCTTCTTCCTCATAGACTGTGTCATTGTTAGAAAAAATAACATTTTAATTCTGTTTTGTGTGCCAAGTACAGCTTTATGCATTCAGATGGTAATTCAGTGCAGAATCAAGATATCCAGGAGTGCCTGATTAGCAACAGAAATACTTAGTTTCTGAGACATTTCTTTCCAAATCCCCTATTTTTACTGACTACCGATTTACTGAATTTTCATTTGTTAGGTCTAAACTCCAAATTTGTTTTGGATAGTTCCATCACAAACATTCAGCTAGGTCCATGATTTACAGCATAAGAATGTGAGGAGAAGGGTATTTTCTGCTCTTCAGAAAATGTTGGCACTTTTTTTGTGTTACATAAGTCTAAAAGCCTCTCTTTTAAAGCATCAAGCTCAGCAGGAGGCATGAGTAATATACGCTTTGCCTTGTTTGAAGCAATTGGTTTTGAAATAACAAAGCTATGCAAACTTGAAAATACTCGTTTGTGGGAGCCTGGCAATATGTTCATTTCCTTCACATCAGAGAGGGAACCAAGCACAGAGATGCTGTTAACTTTCCTTAAGTGCTGAAACGGTGATGAGGAATGAAGCCTTTTTCCTTATGGGATTATATATATATATATATATATATATATAATATATATAAATATATGTATGTTTAGAAGTTAGACCAACACATTTGATTTTCCTGTTCATAAGTTTTGCTAAAATACCATTTTTTTTGATAAGACAAGAATTTTTTGATGCAAGTCAGTTTTTCCATCAGTTCATTAACGTATATGTCTAATATACTATACATTTATGCAGGAGATAATCTGTTCCAGAGCTAGGGAATGATGAGAGGGTATAAAAAGTAATGCAAGGACAAAGAATATGTTTCTCGGCAGGAGACTGGGGTAGCTTCACAAGTGGGTGTGCTGAATGCCTGTTAACGTGGTTATGTATCTGTTAGGCTGCTGGATTCATATAATATTTTTTAATGGAAAACTACAGTGAACTCGATGAAGCAAGACCATTATGGAGAAGTAGTATCTTTTTTTTTTTTTTTTTTTTTCAGTAAGAGGTGAAAGATGTCCCTCTAAATGTTTCAGAATGTTTTTAGGGAAGAAGAAAAGAAAAGTTGAAAAAGAGGGTACTGGGTACTCTAAGGTGTCAACTCATGGATTTTGACATTGTGCTGAGGCATGTTCTGAGGATCTCTCTCTATTATATATATAGTATATATTAAAGCGTAGAGCAAGAGAGCAACACATCTGTTTATATTTGCTAAAATTGATTCTATCATGCCACAGGATGGGAGGCAAAAACAATAATGCTGAGAAAGAAACAGTTACATAATGCTGTTTTGCCAAACTCGGACCCATTGTATGTCCTCAACAAGATATAGGGTCATGGATCTTTGTCTTTTGTTGCTGTCATTCCTGAAAGTGTTAATTCTAGAAATTTGTCTTCCTAAAACAGATTCTTTGATACTATTAACAATGCAGTGTTGATTGGTCACTGCCTGGATACTGTTTTTTCAATGCCTTCCAGGGCTTCTTTCTTTTTTCTTATTTCAAAGGTTAAAACCTATGGAGTAGGAATAGTGAGAACTCAGAGTACATATAAGTCAAACTTCAGTATCACAAAAGACAAATAGAAATAAATGAGGACTCATTGCAAACTATTCTGTTTCTGAGTGAATGCAGAGAAGAAGCTCCATCTAGTTTTCATGAGACTTGATGGGGTTCTCAATTTTCCTTCTGCCTTCCAAAGCTCTGAATGTGGTGGAATCTGGGTTTTTACTACAGCAAAAGAAATATCTTGGTTAAACATTATACCATGTGTGTTCTAGTATTCTTTTTCAAGCAATGTCCAGAGTCAAATCTATTCAAGATGAGTAGAGGTAGTCTTGCAGATAAACTGCCCCCAGTGTGTTACTTTTTTTGGCTGTAATATCTTCTGGTTTGACTTCTGCTTTGAAATTGGAGATTTTGAATGACAGGTGCCAGCTTTATATGGAAATAGGAAGGAAGGCATAAAAAGCACTAATGAGAATTTGCAACACAATTTAGGAGAACCATCTAACATCACTGCAATAACAAAATTAAGGAAATTCTTCATACCATTACTGCTTCCCATTTTGGGCTTTCACCATGATCCACTGGAGCTGAACTGGGACATAGCAGCTCAAGTAACAGCATGTCTGCACTGTGAACAATCGACTATCTAGTCAAATCTGACTGTTAAAGAAGATGGAGGATGTCCAGTAAAATGGAAAACTCAGTAATTCACAGAATAACTGAGTCAGAATAACTGAAAAACAGGAAACCCTAAGGCAAGGAAGCAGCATAAAAGATGATCAGCAAAGATGCTCATGGCAGAAGTAATGAAAAGTAGTATTATTTTGATGATTCATCACCAACTTTAGTACAGTATGATTTATAAATGCATATTGTAGTATGTGTAGATGGCAGCTAATAGAGAAGGAAATACAACATAAGAAATAAGTCCCAATCATATTTTCGAGATACCAGTATGCAAGAAGCTTTTTCTGACACCATATACTCTTCTAGTAGTCTGAATGGCTAAAGAACTAGAATCAAGCTGGAAAACTGAATAGTTTTTAAGGGACTTCTTGCTGCCTGTTGCTTGCAAGAAGCTGAAAGGCAGATTAGATGAAAGATTTTTGTACTATAAACAGAGCTAGCTGAAACTTGAATATTTGAGGCTTTTGTTTTGGAATCCTTGCAGTCCCACACCATCTGGTGTTTAGGGCACAAAGAAAGTGCTGTTATCCCTGCTGGACCAAATGTGCATGCAGTCGTGTTTGTTGTATCTCCTGTGTTTCCTTCCCTAATTACTGCTTATTTATTTATTTATTTATTTATTTATTTTGGCTATCCTTTGTACATTTCTTTAAGCTGCTTGGTGTAAAGCTAACCATTCTGATTTCATTGTTAACACATCATAGGTAGAATTCAAGTAACCTCTGGATAAAAATTCTCCAGGAAAAAGCACCAAAGTGTCTGTTTCAGTACTTTTCAGTCCCAGTTTAAAAATAAAATAAAGAATATAAAATAAAAAGAGAGAGAGTATTGTTAAGTCTCAAATTGACAAAAGACCACTTGTGATTTAATAACTAAGCCAATAACTTTTGGCATTACTGCAGTATTTCCTTAAGACATAAATACTGTGGAGAAGAAAAACACTTGTTTTTCACTTGAAGCTTCTTTTTCCCTTTAGAAGTCAATACAAGCTAATTACAAACGAGGATTAGCTTTTTCAGTAGGTTATTCTTACAGTGTGTCATTTTGAGCTGAACTCTGACTTTGAACAAATGCAATCATCTGAAAGAGAAAGCAGAGATTAATCAGCTAATATTGAAAGAAACTTGATTACACAGAAGTGGCAAAGCATAAAAACCTTGCATTTGCAACCAAAAAAAAAATTAATTAAAATAATTAAGACTAAGAAGTTGTGACTGTGAAGAGCTTTGTTTCCTTTTTTTTTAGAAATGTCTTCATTTGCTTTACTTTAAGAGGCTCTTGAAATATGTGATTGAGTTTATGACAATCTTATTTCTGTTCTTAGCCCCCATAAGTTATTCCTTGGAGGACATCATCCAGGACTTGTTTGGTTTTTATCCTTTTCAGTTATGCAGAGGTTTTAGTGTTAATGCTGTAAGGAGATGAGAACTGTGCCAGGTGAGGGCACGGATCTCATATGGATCAGGGCTGTGAGACAATTATGTGCAATTAAAAAAAAATATCCCTCTTCACACCTATGTTTTGTAATCTGTTCCTTCTCCCCTCTTCATGTAAGGAACAGGTGGAACGTAGATTTTCTAGCAAACAGAAACAGGATCCAATCTTATGTTCCTGGGGTGCAGAAATACCTGTTAAAAAGTGATGCCCGAGAAATGGAAATCAGAAAGAGGAGAAAGCCCTGGGTAACAGAAAGAGAATGGAATCAAGGCAGTCAGAGACCAGTCTTTCCAAATGTCATCTAGATTGCTGTCTGAACTCTGTAGTTCTCTTTGTCAGTGCTCTAGTGCCTAAGAATGAGGAGCAAACCCATCTTAGCACCCATCAGCTCAGGAAGGCCAAGGAGCTAAGTAGCATAAATCCATGTGGAATGTAAACTTGGTAAGGTCAAAGAGGCAGAAAGGATAGATATGAACTCCTCCAATTCATGGATGTTTTCTGAATGAAAGTTTTTTAAATTGGGAGTATTTCTTAGGGGGTCTAAGGATCATTATGAAGACATTAAATCAGATTCCAGTGAAGTTCACAGCAATGGAAAATAAAATCCTGAATTCTTCTTAAGAAGGAAACAATGTTTTATGCATTATCCTCTAATTCTTTTGTGTAAACCAGTATTTTCTTTCTTGGTAATCACATAATTTAGATTTGATTTTATTATTTTAGATGGAAAAAACAAACTGTACATTCCCATAGGTACTCTGGAAGAGCAAGAGATAAAGGAAAGGACAGTAAAAATGTTATAGGTGTATAATAGAAAGGAGAGAAGTGGAAACACTGTCATAAAAAAGAAGAACCAAGAAAAAAGACATGATAGTTTCACAGGAGTGATGGCACAGAGGCTCTTCTGCTGTAACAGCTTAAAATATATTCACAGTTTTTAAAAAGAGATGTATTCCAAAGTCCATTTTTTTTTAATTTCTCTATATTAAAAATAAATAAATAAAAGTACCACTTCTTCTATATTACCAAGTGAATCTCAAAATATGGGAGAGTCTGTCTATTCAAAGTCCATTGGCATTAGTTCAGACACTCCTATTATCTGAAGACATAAAACTTTTACTTTCAAACTCTAAAATAGCTTTATTTTTGCTACATGCATTAGAGCTTTATACTTCACTGACACAACATGATAACCAGCAGATGTGCTGAACTAGAGCCACAACAGAGCTGAGAGAACCAGCTTCTTCCCCCTTCTCCCTTCCCTTTTATTCTCGTATTTTTTAATAATAAAATGCTATGCATTGGAAAAATTGCTCTAAAATGAAGTTATATAACATATCTCTATTTTTTGAAACACACAGGAGAAAAAGTCTATTTTTTCTCATATGCATTAATCTGTAATTAAATGTAACAGATTGTTACATATGCTGTGTGTATTGTTATGTTTTTACCATGGGAGGCTAGGTAAACTACCAAGTGGCAGTTTCAAAACAAGAAAAGAAAATGTTAGTTTCTTACTGTATGAAATTGGGGAATTCTTTTCCATATAATCCTGTGGATGAGAAAAAAATTCAGAGGCTCAGAGAAAGGTGTATTGAAAAGAAATTGCTTAACAGGTACCAAATCCATGGGAACTACTTTTAGGTCAGAACATCCCTGAACTTCAAGCAGAGATTTGAGGATACTTAGAGAAACTATTGCATATGCCAGCACTAGTCTTACATTCCCGTTCCATACCTGTTTTGGAACATGGGCAGTGGACTAGACTGAGGCACTAAATATCCTTCTCCTCATAAGAAATCTGCAGGTTTACAGCATTGGTCCATTTGTAATGTTTGTAATTACATCTACAGAAATTCTCATGAGTTTATCACCACTTGGAAAATTGATCTTATTAGTTTCTGTAGACTCTTATGGTACAATGAGATTCCTATGACCTATCTGACCCACTGATTTTGGCCAGTCAGCAGTACATTTTATGTCAAAGGCTTGTCTTATTTTTAGGCATTCTATTTTTGCTTTTTAGGCATCACATAAAAGTACACTGACTTTATTTTTGGCTTTGTGCCTTTTTCTGCTCAACTCTCTTCCTCCTGATTTCTTGGAGGAATTTAAATCAGTGATAAAGTTGGTCATTTCTTGCACTGGGTCAGGTATGCATTCTACCTTTTCTTTTACTGAATGCAGGAATATTGCTTTTATTTCAGTGTTGTCAACAGATATCTTCACCCTGAGTGATTCTCATCATCAATTAATTCCTGTTATAGCCACAATAATTCATTACTTATTTTTTGAGGGGAAATTAATTCCAGTTAGACACTATCCCAAGGAGGATTTTCAGCAAATAACAGTGTGTAGAATTTAGCATACACATATATTTTTTGCACTGAAAAGTTTTTTTGTTTTTGTTTTTACATTATGATTTTTTAAATTGAAGTCTTTGAGTTAAGTTGGATAGAGATGAGGATGACCACTGTACTATAGAGTGCTTTCATAGACCTGTGGTCAGGGAACTAAAAGCTGACTTTTTTTTTATGTGTCGGAAAGGATTAGAGTTTTGGTCACGGAGGCTTTACTTTCTGAAGTCTGCTGGGTTGTTTAGCCCAGGAATTAGAAATGAAATGGTGGGCTCTGAAGAGAGCTAAAGCCAAGGCAACCATGCTCTGAATAAAATACTACATGTTAGCAGAAGTGATAGTGAAAGTATTTTTCATAACTAATCAGGTAGCAAGAAGAAAGCCAAGTTTTTGCTCACCTTGGGGGATGCTGTAGATAAAAACAGATTGGTATTTGAATGCATAGTTTATACTGCAGGGATGGGAAGAAGATAATTTACACCTGTAGCCTGTACTAACCTCATAATTTCTTACACAGAATTTCTTTTCTGGAGAGAATTGTCTTTTGCTTGAGCAATAAGCAAAGGATAAACCTATGTCTCTTCTCACATGCTTACACAGCTAAAGATTGCTCAGATAACAGTTCTGCTCAATACTTCATAATGGGATGAAAGGTGGGAAAGGACAAAGTTAGTCACCAGGAGAAGGAAAAGCAGAAATGCAAAACCCCATTTTGTAGATGTTCAAACCCCAAATCTATGTTTCAATACTCATTATCTTTGCCTGTTGGAGCCTTAGCCTGGGTTGAACTGGGTTGAATATAGTGTGCATGTATCTGAATATGCTAGCTGATGGTTGATTTTGGGTTACCCACAGGCCCTTACTCAGCTGTTTGTTTTTTTTTTTTTTCCTAAATCTCGACTTCTGTCACTCATGCTTGCTCTTGGAGAACTCTTGAAAGAGTTCCAAGAGCTCTTGGAAGGATTTTTCAACCTTACCAATACTGATTTTCCCCACACAAGTTGTCAAATTGATGATTCAAGCAGTGAAGAACCTACAAAATCTCTATAGAAATTTTAACTGTGCATTATTAGCAAATAACTTACAATTAGTTTCACTTTTGTGAAGAAAAATACAAGCACTAGTATTTTATTGCCTGCAAAACTAAACAGGGAATTGTAACTAAGGGTTAAAAAAAAAAAAAAAAGTTTAATGCAGTGTAACCTCTAAATGCACATCCTCTTTTGATGATTGACCATCCCTCATCTCATGGCTGGCTGAGCAATTACAGGTCTTTTTAACTCTGTCAGCAATGCGGTTCTTTGCCATATCTGAGGCCATAAGACTTAGTAGCAGAACATATAAGCACGCCTTTGTAAATCAAAAACCGTCCTTGAATGCAGAGGACCTAGGTTTGTAGTGGCATTATGGAAAAAGAACGTCTGTACCAAAAACCATTGGGCCTGCATATGCAGTGTACGCTGATAGAAGTCACCATTCACCCTCTGATATGCTTCAGTAGCAGCATACTGGCATGTCATCTTTAATGCAAAGAGATTTTAAATTGTCATTTAATTTGCCTTTCTTTCTCCCTCTCTTGCTATTCACCTTTGACAGTGAAATGTAAAGAATGAGGCAAGATAGATGGCCTGTTGGACATTATAAAGAGTCATGTTATCTTGCAGAACTGCATTTTTTTTTTTAACCCTTAAACTATGGGATATGGGTTTTTGCTTTTACACTTTGCATAGGTCTTATCCCCCTCATTCAACTCTGCAGCAGTTTCCAGAGGAATCTCTGCGGTTCTGCAAATTCCACACTTTTATCAAAATTCTTACTTGCTACAAATTGCTAAAGATTGTGGGTTTAGGGATTTCCCGTTTAAATGAATGACTGAAATCACTCTGAACATTTGTTAGAAGTTTTGATCTATTTCCAGCTGAGCTTTGCTTGGAGGTGTGGCTGTCTGGCTGACTGGGTCACGCGTACTTTCCCCTCTGTCCTGACAAGCTGTTCTGTGTTGATATCTCTATTTGGTCTCTTTCTTGTTTCTTTTTTTTAGAATGCATTCAGCATTTTTTTTTAATTTTTTTTTTTTTTTTGCACAGCAAGGCATAACAATTGGGTATGATAGGATATATGCAACAGTATTTTTTCTGTATCCTACCCAGCTTGGGTTATGCTAATAATAACATTTAGCATTTTTATACAGGTTGAAGTCATTGCATAAAGATTAACTAATTATTCACCACAGGGAGGTAAATAGAGAAATAATTATCCTTTGTCTTTTAAATAGAATGAGAGCTGAAACAACTCACTCAAGCATTATAATGAGTTGGGATCAAAGTAGGAAGAAGATCTGCATTTTTTTTTTTTTTTTGAGAAGTATGGTTATAATGCCTTCCATGACAAAATATATTTTAGTTACCTAACATATCAAGATAGACTTGGTAAATATATTTGCCTTTAAAGTGTCTTTTCATCTGAGCATCAAAATGTTTTCTATAAAAATCTATGAACACCTAATGCAAAATACTGGATAGATCTGAAAAATCCACTGTGATTTGAAGGAAGGTCAGGTTGTTTCCATACTGATTGATTGTATAAATAAAATAACAAGTTAATGATTGGTCCTATTTTCTACTACTTGTTGTCTGGAAAATCAGGAAAAGTTTTCAGCTTTATGCTTTTAACATGGCACAGCCACTACTTCAAAACTTAAAATCAAATTAAAAATACACACTTTAGACAAACAGAAATACCTTTCAATCTAGGGTGTTGCTGAAGGAAGTCAAAAAATGGAGGGAAGTTGTATAAGTGTTCTAAAATAATACTAGCTTTCCTGAGTCCATTTCCTGTGGCTACTACTTCAGGACAGTAGAAACAATTAATAAACACTGAACAAAACTTAATGTGAACATATAAGAAAAAGTGCAGAGTTTTATATAGACTTTTGCTTGATGGCATAAGGCAAACACTTCTGAATTTTCTACAACTGATTAACTTATTTTATTTTTATTTTATTTTTTATATCCATTTGGGACTCTATCCTTTTTCTCAGCTATTTGTAAACTCTGTATAAGTTAACATTTGAAGTGTTTTCTCTATCCTATCATTCCAGTGTTGATTGAAAAGATGCCTAGAACTGGGTCCAGGACAGACTCCTCTGGAACTCAGCTGAAAATGCACTTCCAATTGGCAGCAAACTGTTGCTTACTGCTCTTATGTGAAGTTTTGTGCCCATCTTCTGTTGTCTTCATTGGAACCAAATTTCCTAGTTTACTCATGGGAGTGTCCTGAGGGACAGCATCAAGTGCGTTACTAAAGTCAAGACAGATTGTCTCTAATGCCTTCCCCTTATCTGCTAGGCCCATTAGCCTGTCACAGAAGGAAATTGGATCATTTTGATGTGATTTGTTCTTGACAGATCCATGTTGGCTGCTTTTTATCACCTTTATTATCCTGTAGGTGCTTTTAAATTGACTCTTAAGTGATTTGTTCTAGTATCTTTTTGAACATTGAAGTAAGATTGGCTATCTATAATTTTCCAGGACCTTTTTCTCATTTTGGAAATACTCATAAAGTTCGCCCTTCACCAGTCCTTTAGAGCTTCTCTTTATATCTTCAACAAATTCTCAAAAAAGTAATCATTAATGACTCACAGATTACATTGGCTGATTTCCTGTATACCCTAGGGTGAATTGAATCAGGTCCTGTCAACTTGGATGCATATAATTAATCCAAATATTTTTTCACCACACCTTTTTTTTTCCTTTTCATTTTGTTTTCCAGCACTGTGGACTCATCATCACCTATTCTGCTCTAATGCACAACTTTTTAAACAAATGACGGATAAACTCTTTAGAGATCTACATGCATGTATTTTAAACATGCATTCTATTTTAGATGTATATCCCCTTTTATGCAAGTTATTAACATACATCCCATCGAAACTCTCGAGCTGAGCTTCACAAGGAACTTGAATGGTATTCAAATCTTAGTTATGCTCTGAAACAAAGAAACAAAACAGAACAAAACAAAAAACAAACAAACAAAACAAAACAACAACAAAAATAAAAAACAGCATTACTGGGGAAATATCAGTTCCTGAAATTCATCTGTGATATACTAGTAGCTGACAATACATTTTAAGAAGTGCAAGTGGAAAGGTGATAAACCTTCCATCCCCAAAGCCTTTTAATGAATAACTGAGAAGCAAGTTTAATCCTTTAGCATGATATTTTTTAATAATCCCACCCAAGTATATGGCTTTTTTTATATCTGATTTTTTTTTCTATCAGTTGTAAGGATGGGTTCTCCATGAATCTCTGATTTTATTTTATTTTATTTTATTTTATTTTATTTTATTTTATTATTTTTTTAATTATTATTTTTTTCCTCAGGCAATATTTACAGTGATTTTAAAATTTTGGTACTGTTTTTACTTAGAAGAGCAAATAGTTGTAATGTGTTATTTTGTTTTGGTTATTTTTGCTTTATTTTCTATATACATAAGGTATTTTTGTATCTGTGTGGGTCTTTAGTTCAGATGCATTCTATATTGCTTAGTTTAGGCAAACTGTTTGTTGCTATGGATTTTCAAGATTGTTCAATTTTCTAGGCTTGTACAAGAATCTTCCCCTCAACCCAAGCCAATTTTTCAGCCTTTTCCATCCAGTATGCTATGCATCATTTCATTTAATAGTAGCAAGGGGAGTGTGCAGTGTTCCTAACAGTCCCAGAGACACTTTATGGAACAATCAAAATCCTCAAGGACAATTTGCATGAAGTCAATACTGACTCAGTGGAGTTCAAGGTATCTTTTAAAAATATATGTAACCATTGCCTATTTTGAGCACATTTGCTTGTATAGTGGCTTGCAGAGAAACTTCTCTTTGTATTTGAGGTGTTATCAAAAGTTTTCAAAACACATACATAATCTGGGATGCGGAATTCATTTAAGCCCTGTTACTCTGAGAACTGATACAAAAGTTAGGCTTTTGTATGTTTATGTTTATGGGTGAAAGAGGTTTTTACTCTGAACTGACTCTGGAGTTTCAAACTGAAATGATATTTGGAGTTTGAAAAAGAAGAATTCAGTGCAGCTGATAAAGGTCCATGAGAAGAGAAACAATGCAACCATCTCTCCCCTTGCTGCATGTTGTCTTTGAGTTGCAAACTCAACAGCACAATGTTGTCCAAGGAATGCACAATGTTTTCCAAACTGTGTACAGATTAACCATGGCATCAGTAGTTGTGGAGGAAATATTTTAGAAGGGAAATTCCCTCAGGCCTTCTGAAGGCCAGTTTTGGGTTAGCAGCTATTTAGATGCAAATAATGATATGGAGCATCACACTTGAATATCTTTAGTGCCTATTTATATTTTTTCTGGACTACATACCCTTGACCATGAATACACACCTTGCGCTTTTTGCCACATCTTTTGTGTTCTGTAGCTCAATAAAGCAAAGGCTTAAACTGAACCCTCTGTGCTGTGAATCAAAGTCATTCATCTGCTTCATCTATTTCACATTTAGATTGTTAGCTGGTTATGTCAGGATGGGGTCTTCTTGAGAAAGCTGAGTTATTCTGCTCTGCAGCGTGTTCTTGAGCTTTGTAGTTTTGTTTTTGTTAGAACTTAACTGGAAAAAAAAATCTGAATGTTTTGCTGTGAAAATGGTGGCAGACTGAAGAAAGCTATGGGTACCAACTGGCTGCAGATGTGAGAAGGAGATTTAAGTCCTGACTTGGAAAGATCTGCAGTAGAATACTCTAGCTGAAATACAGCAAAGTATTTCATCCATATCACTCTAAATAAGGGACTTGAACCGGGCTTTCATCCAGTCTAGACTATGTTTTATCTTATATAGTGTCTTTCTTCCATTTTTGCCCAGCAGTCCACATGTGCTACTGAAATAGAAATGTTTTTAGCTTCAGTGAAATTTCACTGCAGCAGAAACAGTTCTGTCAGTATTTCCTCTTTATCTGTCAGCAGTCCTGCATTCTGTGGGGGATCCTAGCTTTGAACAACATCCTAGCTTTGAACAACAAGCATTGAACAACAGTCTTTGTTGGCTGTTACTGCAGTCTTAGTTTTACATTACTGAAAAGTCTCGCAGTCAATTGTGTATGCTCAAGTCATGAATTAAAGACCTCTAAAATTGAACATTACAAATGTATAGAGAGATGTGTTTGCAGAGTGAAACTATGAATATGTGAATTTCTGTTGAAAAGTCTTTTAGCCTACCTTTAGCCTAACTATTATTTCATTTAAATACTGATATTTTAAAAAATATATATTTCATATTATACTTAAATTTTCTTGCTAGCTTGTAAATGGTGCAGTTGTATTAAGTGATATATCACGAAAGGGATTTTTTGTATTACTTCATATGCAGTAGTTTCCTTCCCTTCTTTTCTAGATGGGAAAGAGGCTGTCTGGGAAAACAATTTCTAGCATACACTTTTCTGTCTGCATACTTCTAAAGATCAATTCCCTTATGTTCTGTGTACTGGGAGTGCAGATCCAAACTAAAGCATGGCAGGTCTGAACGTAGTAGGTCCTTCACCGTGATGTATATCAAAGCAGACCTCATTGCATTGCAGTCAGTAAGAAAATTGCTGTCCTGACCACTTACACAGTGTTTGGGAAATTGTATGGTTAGTACAAGTTTAAATCCGTGAATCCAGGAAACTCACAGTGTGTATGATATCTTCACTTAATTCTGTAATACAGAACATGAAAGTGACATGCTTCTGTAAGAAGTCTTTGGTTAAATGTACTTAGGAAAATTGTACCCTTAGTGCTCAATATGTTGTTATTTAGTTACCACCAATTGCAATTTGTTGATTTTTTTCTTACTGGATGTAAATCCTTCCACATCCACCCATTTAGTCTCTGAAAAAATGAGGAGAAACTTGTGTTTGAAAGTGAGTTATCCCTCTGTTGTCCATTAGAGAATTCAGTTTTACTTACTGTTGCCATGCTGTTCATTTCCAATTGTACCAGTAGTCAAAATTACAGGTTTACCTTGTCTCCTATGTGCAAAACATAAATTGTGTATCAAATACCCATGACTCAGTGATGGGTAATGAGTAGCAGGGGAATGAAACAGCCAAAGTAGCATTCAGAAAACTCAAAGAGATTTGGTAATCAGGATGTAAAGGCAAACAGATCTGGGAGTGAAGATAATTACCTAAATCATGCATTATTTGATTGGATCTTCAGTGTATTTTATTTTATTTTACTTTACTTTTTACTTTATTTTTATCTTTGAACCTTGAGAAAGACAGTTTGTGTTATTGTTGGTTCATGTGCAATATTGAGACAGTTATCTAACATTGAGACACTCAAAAAATCCAACCAGCCTAAATTGTACCTTTATTGACTTTCCATGAGATTAGTGATTTTTAGTTTGTTTGTTTTTCACCTCATGGAAGGGGAGAACTTTAATTTATGAAAACTTTGTTTTATGCCAAGACAAAAGGGAATGTTCACCTTTCTCATCTAATTAGAAGTTAATTCTGGGATATGTAACATGAGTGACTGTTGAGTGTTGGACTCATTCTGCCACACTGATTATGTAGAGAATTGTTGGATAAGATGTCAGAAGACAGGGCCGCTGTGCCTTTTTGTAAGGGTTAACAAAGAGTAAAAGCTTGTGTAAGCTAGCTGTTAAACAGAACAGAACTCCAAGTTGAGATACTGTAACTTTATAATGCATTTTATAAATGAAAATATTTTGAATTGAAATTTATCAGTTAATATTTTATTAATGTTTAGTATCTGCCACATAATGGACATTACAGTAAGAAAATAGCTGAAAACTTCACTCACAAAGCAAAATTTCATGGACATGGAGCTATGGAAAACTCCCTTTCCTTCCTGAAAATATGAATGTTCTTTTTATTGGGTTGGAACATAAAGAGGAGCAGCTTCTAGGCTGTATAGCTTTTCTAGCCCATGTCTCTTACATAGAGACAACTTGAGAGTCTTGTACTTGTGCAGAACAAGAAATAGCCCAAACTAAAAGAGATATAGCCTAAACTATAATAAAAGTAATTGAGTATTTCTCAGTAAACTGAGAGGCTTATGTGCCTGAAGTTGTTTTTAACTAAACACTTTGTTCCCATCTCCTCTATCTGCTTACTCCTGTGTTCTTAGCAAGCTCCTTAGGCAAGAAATTTTCTGACAACCAACAACCTCATAAACACAGATTAAATGTCATTAACCTCTTTGTCTTTAATTGCAGCCCTTTATACACTATGCAACTTCAGGCTCTCTAAGTGATTTCTACTTCTTTCAATCCTATCACATTTTCAAAAGTGAGTAAGTCCTTGGGCAACATTTTTCCAATACCGGTTTCAAAGAGAGGAAAGTCTACACGGTTTTGCAAAATGTGGCTATATCTTTAGATGAAAAAGTATTTGGAAACATTAATTAATGCATATCTATTTTTAAAAGTTAATTCAGAGATCCTAAATCACTTGGTGCTTTTAAAAAAATGTTTCTTTCATTTTAGTATTTGAACAATATTCTTTCTTTTGAAATGAAACTAATTACCTCATTTTGCAATTTATATATTTTTACTTTTTAAATAGCAAATATTTTAACGTAATGGTACTTGATTTTTGTTTTAAATGTATTTTAATTATGAATATGACTGTTAGGAAGTCAACTATTGAAAATAGGATAGTGTTACAAAAATAGGGCTAAAAAAACACTATTAACTGTGAAAGACTGCAGGAATATCAATGGGACAAGTTTGTGTTAGGTAACAGAAGCCCAAAGGCAAAAGCTGATATATTATAAAAGACAGTATTTATGGCTCATTAGATAAAGTCACAATTCAACGCAGTGTTCAAACACATGATGCTGATGGGGAAAAAAGGCATGTCATTAATCAGGTTATGTAGGAGAAAGAAGGCAATTAAAGGAAAACTCAGCTCTAAAGTCGAATGTGTAAAAGTTTGGCAATAGAAGCACTGTCTAGTTCCTATTCTGTTTTAAGAGGAATTTGGTATGCGGAAAACACGGGATAAATGAGTAATTTCAAAACACTTCAACGCACTAATGGTAAAGAAACAGTTTTGCAGAAGACTTGTTATATATTGTTTTTATAGACTTTCTGCCTCAGGTCCCTTAGGCCCTATTGGGCTAGGTACTTTTTATTGTTGTGTGTTTGTGAAATACTTAGTCCAAGAACTTCCCATCTAAACAGTCAAGAAGTTGAAGGGGCACAAGGGGCCAAGGGATGCAGCAACAGTGGCAAAGCAAGTTGTAAACTTCAGGCGGCAGTTCCTCATATCAGTTATCTTGGCAACTAGTATATAGTGCCTCATTTATCTTGTTCCCCTACTGACAGACACAGGCTGCCCGATACAGCTGCCCTTGCTCTCTGTGCACTGCTTGGGAATTCAAAAGTGATGGGTTCTTTGAGCTTTGAACCTTTGCCTGGGATGTTTAGTATCCATTCAAAAGAAGGGAGGGAAAATACATTGTTCAATGTAGAAATTCCTGGGGAAGAACCTACTTTCCAGTAGCTGCACTTTGTATCAAGTATTTAAAATAACACCCCAGCCTTATTCTTTTTCATGACTGTCATGTTTGTGCTTGTTGCAGAGGATATTTTTGAACATTAATTGGCAGTTAAAGTAACCTTGTCCAATGCACTTTTGCTGTTGCTTTTCCCTTGGTTGCTTTTCTCTTTTCATTCTCTACAGTTCTAATAAATATTTTAAATTCAGTTGTTGCGTTTTATTGCACTTTGGTCACAGAAGACAGAGAGCTTGCCTTAATCTGCACTCTAGAAGATAGATAAGCAGAAAAAACAAGAACAGAGAATTCCTGGGGAATAATGGCACAAATATAATGCCACAAAAACTCTTCTATAACTCTAGTTTCAGTGAAGCTACAATTGTAAATTTTGATTTCTTTGGTGATGTATACATTTATATATTTATATTTAAAAAGACTTGCAGCAGAGATATCAGAGAAAGGGTGAAGGGAATTGTGATGGAATGCAAAGGAGACTATAATGAAGCTTACTTTTCTTTTCAGTGTACCTATTTTTTTATGTGTCTGTTCAATCATTTCAATCACTTTTGGCCTTTTAGTGATTGGCACATTGTTAAATAATTAAGAAATTATTTAAATTTATTTTAGAAAAAGATAAAAATAGATTCATGAAGAGGTGGGATTGGGAACATGGGTGGATTCAGTGGTTGGTGCTCCAGCCTAGGATTCATGTTCAGATGTACAGGGGTATTACATATAATTAATACTAGGTGCAGAGAATGATCCTATAGCAACAGAGCTGCTGTGCTGCCAGCAATGCAAAACAACATTGAAACACCCTTATTCCATAACTTCCTGACCTTTCTTTTAATCTTCGTAAATAAGTACCTCTACATGCTCCCACACAACCTCTCTTTTTAGTAATAGAAACACAATTCCTTGGTTAGCCTTAGTGTACAAAGTGGTTTTTTTTCCTTTGCTCTTCTGTTGACATTCCTGTTTCCTTAGATGCATTTTTAGATGAAGAGCACAAAATAAACATTACACTCTCAAAATCTCTAGACCAATGGTCGATCCTTTTGATTTTTTATTTCTCAGTTTTATTTTTTGCATGTTTTTAAATTATGTATTTGTGATTTAATGTCTAAATAAAGTGATTTGAAACCAAAATTGTATACGTAATTTCATACAAGTTCCGTAATGATGCAACCTTTTTGCATGCTGACTTTCAGAAACTCATGAAAATACTTAGATGTGATTTGTATATAATTACATGCAAGAATAATTATGACTTGCTTGGAATGCACAGTAAGCTAAAGAGTGATGCAATAAATCACTAAATAGTTCATGATGTATTTAATAAGGTGATATCACTATGGTTGTTATCTATTATATTACACCTCAAAGCACCAAATGCATCTGCCCCAGACAGAAACCCTGATTGTGTTTGGTTCCTGTGTGAAGGAAAAGCAGTCCCTCCTGTTACAGAAGTTCTACAATATGTTACTAAATAGACTCATGTAGTATTCAAGAAATGGTAATGAAATATGCAGATTAATACAAAGCAGAAGAAAAGATAATTGCAGGTGTTCAAGAGGTGTATGGAGACTCATTCAGTTTACAATGGAATAGGGGAATTTTTTTTTCTGACGTCACTTGAATCTTGTATTACTCCACTCTACATTTCACAGCCTCAAAGGACCTTCTTTTGAAAGACTCTCAAAGGAGTCTTTTTTAATGTGGCATTGATACTCAGATACTCTTGATGCTATTGTCCTGTCCTTCTCTCTTCCACAGATAAATTGTAGAGTATTGAACTTAATCAAACTGGTTTAGCCAGGTTAGTGGTAGAGAGGCTAGTACTGGATGAATACTCGAGCTCCCTTAAGAATGACAAAATTAAAAAGATATATGTATATATAAATTTGCATTCCATTTTGACAAGAAACTTCATAGGCTGAAAGCCTGCTGGCATAAAAGCATGTGTTAACTGAGATGTGCATTTTTCAGCACAATGTTTGGCTTCATTTTTACATAGACTTCTCTTCAGAAAGGGAAGACACAAAACCAGTCATATGTTCACTGACTATGCCAAAGGTGCCCGAATCTCTGCAAGAATTCTGAAAGGTTTTCCTAATGCAGGCAGTTGAACGGACTCCTAGATGGAAGTGGTACTTGGTACAGTTTTCCTGACAGGTAGACTACAGCTTTCTTTGAATGGATTTTATTATGTATACTCTACCCTAAAAGGTGAGGAAAGAGAGGTATGTGTATGAGCTATAGGTACACACACAGAGTTAATTTGCTCTTGATCGAGTACCTTAATTTGCGTTGCATCTATATACCTGCATCCTAGCTTCCAAAATACATGAATCCTGAAGATGAATCCATGGCTCCTCTGGAAGACTAAACCAAATCCAGGTCTGAGTGCTTTTGTCACATCAGTCTGTGTGGATAGGCTTCATCTGTAGTAAGATATATGCCACAATTTTTCATGGCTAAAAATGGAGAGCAGCCATTTATTTCTTTTATAAAGCTTTTACCATGTTTCCTTACTGATCCTCAAGATACAAGATTGGAGAGTAGCTTTCTGTTGGCTCACACATTTCTTCTTTAGTCACCTCTGAAGCTTATACTTTTATTTCCTATTCTCTAACTATTCACTCCTAGATGAAATACATTATCTCACTTGCTGCATATTCCTGGAACCATATAGCCCACAGAGGAGTGTGTGCTGGGAAAGTTAACCTACAGAGTGGATCTGTAGTCTAAGTGAGTTTAATTTTTACATATTTTCTGTTATCCTACTGGGCACTGTGTTGTGATGACCCTGTTCTGTGAACTCCAAATGAGCTGGGTCTCTCCTATCAACTATTCAAACTCCAAACCCTTGCTGTGGGTTTTTTATGTTGCTAGCACAACTTTGTACAGTCAGAGTAGCATTTAATCTCGTCTGATGTAGAGGTGCTGTTCAATTCAGACTACCAATTTTCCAGAAGTGGTTTTGTGAGTCATCTCTCATCATACTGTTCTGTGAATTAAACGAATAAAACAAAAAAGAAACCCTTATCCAAGTCAGTGGTCTAGCTGTGGTTGTAGGACTCTTTAAGATCCTTGTGTTATGATGCAAGTCATTTCCTGGGGATCATCTGATACTTACCATTTTCAAGCAAAGTAATAGACTGTATTTCCAGCACAATCTCTTGTAAGTCAGTTGCTAGCACCTCATGGTGTTAGGTTGCGCATAGACAAGATTTTCTTTCAGGCTTTGATGAGAAGGGCATTTAAGACACTGCTTGTGTCTGAGGCAGAAACCTTGGTATTACCTTGAATGGCTGCAAAGTTGCAAAAAGGAATTTTGTGCTGTGAAATGGGGAAAGCCCTCTGGATGTCATTAATATCAAACAAATCTCAACTGTGTGTAATTCAAATGAGATGACCTATGTAGTATAATGGAAAGTTTGGTATGGTTCATTTATGTTAAAATAAACTTGAAATTCTATGACATGAATGATGATGACAGAGTGTCATAGCTATAACTAGGAAATTACTAGGCTGCTTTGCAATTGTGAACAAAGACTGACAAATGCTGTGAGAATGAAAACAAAGGCACTGAGTGTGAAAGAAAACAGTTCAAACATAAGAAAATACCAAGATACAGTAAAAACAATTTTACTGCACAGGAAACATTTAAAAATAATTGCTGCAGTTCAGCATGATTAACGAAACCACAGCATTCTATAGAATCATAAGTGATGCTGGAATAGCAGGAACTTACTTGACTTAGCATCATCTGAGATGTACAACACTATCATGAGTTTAGTTACATTAATTACAAGATAAAATATTCTCTATGTAGAGATCTTCTTCCTGAACCTTTTAATTTAGTTTGAAAGAAATTTTTGCCTAAAGAGTTATTGAAAAATACTGGAATAAAAACAATTGATGGCCTTAAGATAAGAAATTTTGCCTCTTCTACAATGGCTTTTTTTTTTCTCTTTTTTTCTTACATGCAAATTGGAAAAATATTTAAAAACTATATGCTATTATTTATGCTTTCTGTTTAATAACATACCAACACTGTAAGGAGTAAATAGGAACTTCTGTAAATGTGTAAGCAACTCTTTAAGAGACTAGGAAGGAAATGAGACTAGGAATAAACTCCTTGTGAAGATGGAGCTTGGAACTACATGGTTCTTAAGATCCCTTCCAACGCAAGCCATTCTATGATTTTATGCTTGGATAAATTTGTGTTAAATCCAAGACAGAGGCAGGGTCCTTCTCATTTTCTATCTATGTTCTGATTTTTACTGTGTAATTGTTGATGTTAAAGTCTGATGTTTTATAAATAAATTCAGTTCAGACTTGGAATTCTCCCTCACCGACTAAACAACACAGTTTACTTATATAGCAAATCACTTCATTTTACCTAGGTTTAATTCCAGTTGAGAGTTGGAGAAGAAGATTCATTAATGTAGACCCTCTGAAACTGAAATACTGTGCCATCTTTTACAGATTCTACCCCTAAGTGTTTAGCTGCATTGGTAAATCATGATAATCTGACTGGATACCAAGAAAGCTTTAGTCAAACACGTCTCAAATTATTTCCTCTTTGCTTCTAATCACAATTCTGCCTTTTCTCTCTGCATTTTTGTTTTAACATTTGAAAATTCCAGATTTTAATTTTACCATGTCACTTGTAGTCTGTAGCAACACAGTTCCTAAACAAATATACAAAAGAGTGTTAAGGATACTGCCACAAACTGAGTTTTAAGAACACTGTTGATCTAGTAAACTTTTAATTTTCAATATATATACTCAGGGCAAGAGAGTCACTTATTTTATTTTTTATTTTTGTCTCTTCTGAGGGCTGCAATAGTTTGATACTACAATTAGGGGAAAAGGACAGTTTGAAACGATGAAAGCATTTTAAACTCTACTGAAAGAGAAAAGAACAATGACATGCTTTGAAAAGTAAAATTTCCCTGAGTAGGATTATGTCTTCCAGGTGGAAAAATTCACAGAAGTATGTGAGAATGAAGGCAGTCTGTTAGCCACTTGTTCTGAGTTTCCAAAGTAACAGGCCAAGTGCAGCAGGCTGATCTGGCTGTCAGTGTCTGGAAAAGATTGTCTGTATTCTGTGCCTCTTATTTGAAGAGGACAGTGTTTCATAGTGATGAACAGGAGAAAGGTGCTTTCAAGTCACCCTTACAACCCAAAAGGAGCTTCTGAGCATTAGTTTCTTAAGCATATCTGAATGAAATGGGACAGGAATCATTTCTTATTCCTAATGTACCTATACAGGTAGTAAGCTCTTTCTGCTTATATTTTGACATCATTTGATGATTTTTTTCCTTTTGTTTTCTTTTCTTTTTCCAGGACTTGACATGACTATTTTTCTCTATTCTACAGTTCCCTGATCTAAGAAGTTAATGGTAGTTGTTATCCAAAATTTTCAAGTACATATGTCACCTTTCTTCATTTTTTAATCCAGGCTTTATTCTAAAGGGTGTTCGAAATGTTTACTTAACTGGTTGAATAAAAGCCTTGCAGTTATTACACTCTAATCATCTCCTTCTCAGGCAACAAGACTTGAATTGTAAAATAGTAATTTATAGCTAATATGGTTTAAGCATGAGGCCAAATCCAAGTGCCATTGACAGTATTATGCCTGAATTATTTACATCATCATTCAAAACCTGAAGCAAATTCTGTGCTCATAATATGATTTATAAAAAAGAATGAAAAGCATTTTCATTGATGCAGTTAGTTTTCTTTAAAAAAAAATAATTAATGGAATAATGCATTCTACTACATCCTCTCGCACTATAAAAATAAGGTTTATTTCTATTTCTGAAGATTATATTACACGATGCTTGAGGAATTCCTGCATTTTTGGAGGTCTTCACCTCTCATGGGTTTCTGTTTAGATAACATTTGTTCAGCTATTCCTAACAATAATTAATTAGCAGAAAAAGATTTGGAATTTGAATAAGGTGAAAGTATTATTACTCACATTTTAGTAGTTTCTCAGTAATAAGTAGTAGTTAGGCCCAAGTAAAATAAAACAACAAGATGCGGGGTTTAATATCAGGCAAGTATCTAAGAAAATATGTATGAATGCCTATGAATAGGCATGAACCTCTACACTACAATTTTTTATTTTTATTTTTTAACTGCTGTCCTGAAAGAGGCGTCTGTATGTGTAAGTTTAACTAGGGATTACTTGGAAGTTTGTGTCCTTCTTGGTGACCCTGTGCAATTCCGTCTTGCTTCACTGTACCTCAATTTCTCTAAGTATAAAACAACACTGATTTTAAAGTGTTTTGAATTCTGATGAAAAATTACGCATGTTATGAAAAGTCTTTTATCTCCAAGGCTAGCAAAACAAGTTTTCTTACTTTTTTCTGCTTAATGTTTAGGACTTGGTACATTTTATTCCTAAGGCTTGTATTGGGATGTTGTATCTTTGCAAGAAGGGAAATTGTCCATATTTGCAGATTACCTTTATGCAATGCAGCTACATTTTTAAGAGTATACTGTATACTGTATACTTATTATAATATAATATACAGTATACTGTATACTTATTTTTAAAAGCCCCAGAAACAAATCTGGACTTTTAACTAGCAATCTGCTTTTTTTTTTTCTTTCTTGGTATGAATAATGGCATGACTTGAAACTCAAAAAGGTGTTATTAAATGACAAACACTAAAAGTACACAGAAGTATCACTTGCTCTGTGAGTTAATTTCTATGCAACAAGAAAAAAAAATCAGTGGAAACTTTTGTTATGGATTGTACATAACTGTAACCTACTGACTAATTTATCTGTCAGGTCTTTTAAAGATAATTTTTGCACTCAGCAAAACTCAGCAGCTTTTAAAGAATAAAGCTGTCTTTTGGTCAACCAAGTGTATCACAGTGATATAAGCAGGTCAGAAAGAAAAGTTGTGCACAAAGAAACAGAAGTCAGTAAGAATGACAAAAAGAATATCATCATGCTGAGTATACCTTTCTACATCATTCTAGTATACATTTCTACTTCATGGTCTTTGGTTCTACAATCTTCTTTCCCAAAAGCATGCTTAGTTTTTACTTCACCAGTAAATTCCCTAGATTTACGTCCTAAATCTAGGAGACAGTAATGATTACCTTTAATCCTTTTGAGTTTTTATAATAATCACCTTATAATATAAAAATGAATATAGTCTGGACTGAGATAAATATTATTCATTTTATATACCTTAATAAACCCCTCAACATCTGAGTAATGAGTAAGCTTAATTTTTCAATTAAATTTATACTCTAAAAATGCCTTTGTCAATTTGTTGTGTTCTGCAAATTTTACACAACAGAGCCATTTTCTATGTGAATTAAAAAAATAAGGGATTAAATTTACTGAAAATCTTTTGAAATTTGAGGAAATTGCAGACAGTAGCTCATGATCATTAAGCACATTCTATATGCTGCTTTTCAGATTATTCTGATAATGTCTGAGTTCTCCTTTCAAAACTCCAGTATTTCTGACATCCAGAAAATGCTCTTCTATAAGAAGAAATTATGTAGGAAGCTTTCTCCAAGTTAAAAGCTTTTAGTGGAACAGTTAAAATTAATAATGCTCAAAAGCCTGTATTGCAAGTAAGTTTTCTAATTGCCACAGGGATTTGTGGAAGGTTTGGTCTTTTGGAACTGGAGGTGCAGAATATTTTGATGGCAGTTTACTGAGATGTAATTTAGAGTGTGGAGGCCTGTAGCACTTCATTTGCACCTCTTCAATAAGGATGGCATTGCTAAAATAGTCAATTCGCTTCTCATTTCAAATCTCTCACTGCATGAGATTTAAGATTTCAATTGCATCAATTATTGGAGGACCTGTAGTTTGTCCAGTAGTCACATAGAAATAAAATGGTGTGACTGTAGCTGATACCTTTCACATACCTTCACCATACTGTACCATCAGCAATTGGAGAGAAATGTAGACTTCTAGAGGTACGTTTATGACTGTTGATATAACAAAGAAATGCTTTAAATCCTATGCTTTTCTTGTCATCAGCCAGGAGGCAAAACAGCTTTACTAATTAGCTTTACTAATGATTTAGTTTTGGCATGTTTAAGACTTTTTTTTTTTTTTTTAAACCTGTTGCATGGCTTCTGTATTTGGGACAGTTGCTCTTTTATTTGGAACTGGGAACACGGAAGTGAGTAAGTGAGCACCTGATTAAAAATGCCTCAGTGGTTCTTACTAGAGCTGTTCAATAAGCTATTCCTTTGTAGGGCTTGGAAAATAGAAAAAAAATCCTATTTGCCTCAGCCTATACTTTATCCCCTTTGTCAATAACTTGAACAGAACCTATAGATTTTGCTTTGAAATGCCTGAGGCTATGGCATCTGTTCTATTGTATCGCTTATTCTGTGAAAGCAAATGCCTTTTTCTACAAAGACATTTAGACATTTCAGAGAAGTTTATTAAAGCATGTTGGGTATTTTCTTCATCCCAATATGTTTTCTTCTGTCTCTTTCTTGATTAGTTTAGAAACATTCTTCTGTTGGCATGACTTCTCTTTCTGGCTCTGAAGTGTTCCTTTGATTCACTGGTCCAGGTGCTAATAAATTTAATAAGTTGCTTTGAGTTGTTGCATCTTCCTTCTTTTTGCATCCTGAGCTAGATTCTCTTTCCTTATAGTTGACTGAAAAGTCAGTCCTTCTCCCTTTGATTTGAGTTGCGAGTTTGACTTGTTGAGTTTGAGTATAAAGTAAGTACTAGCTCAGTCCTTCTTCAGGAAGAGTCTGAAAAGTAACCATAGGAAATATCAGCAAATTTTCATTTTCTCTTGGTAGAATAACTCTCAGGTGTCAACTTCAAGCTGACCTCTGTAACAATAAGGGTGTGTCTAACGGAGATTTTAAAACTACTAAAAGGAAGATTAACTGTAAACTCCAGAAAATGTCAAGGAAAAATGGTCTCCAGCAAATCTATGCTTTATCTTAAAGCATCTGATAATAGCCATTGGTGCATGTGACCTTGCACATCCTTTAAAATAAGAGATGATGGAAGATATTAACTAAGCATGTTAGAGAAGAGAAGAGAAGAAAAAAAGAGAAAAAGAGAAAGAGATGATGAAAGAGAGTGTAGATGAGAGGCTAGAAAAGGAGTTCTTGAAGTAGGAGATCTCTATTGTGGTCAAGACTACTCATGAAACTAATCTGTGATATATGACTTTGATCAGAAGTTTTCTTTTTGTGACATGTTTGCTTCTTGTAAAAATTTCCATCCCTTTATAGATGTGTCAAGAGGTAAATATTACCAGTCTAGGTTATTAATTTTAATTTTAAGCAAAAAAGATAAAGCAGGAGGAAAAAAACGCACAAACTGACTGAATGTAAAATTATACGAGACTCTAAATTTGAAACATGGCAATAGCATAATCACAATGCAACTCTACCAAAATAGAAAATAATGTTCATCTTTCATTTAAGCAGTGTACTGTACAAAGTACCTCTCTTTGATCTGATGGCCTTTTGACAATGAAGTGATGAAATACAGAATGCCAGTATCAGAAACGTGTTAGGAGTGTTAGGAGTTGAAGATTTTATATCCTTCCGAAGGCTCCATTTATGCTCCATCTTCTTCCTATCTCACCAGCACTACCATCCTTTCTTATTAATAGATATTTCCTAAAACAGTCAGGGTACATAAGCTGCGTTGAATTGCATACCCTTAGCTTGCTCACAAGATCTGGGGATTTTTGAGGAAGAAAGGAAAAAAGTTAGGTTTAATGGTTACACTAGCATCAGACTGATCCTCTGTGGACCATCTGAGAAGTTCCTAGAGCATAGCATACACCCAAAATGTATTTGACATAGGAAGAAAGTTGTGAAATATGTTGATTAATAATGTGTGGTTTAGCCAGATGCAACAGAAGCTTTTTACTATGGATTTCTTATGTAGGTGTAAGAGGGCAGACCCCAAAAGTTTTCAGGAAACAGAACAGATAACCTCTAACATGAGAATAGACATTTCCTGTTATGTAAATTAAAAAAGTACCCAGTTCTAAGAGGATAGTGCAGTGTCAGGGTGAAGTAGATCTAAGATGAAACTGCTAACTGTTGTGAAGAAAAATAATGTTGCTTTATGAATTTTTACTTTGTATTCCCTGAGGATTTGGCTTTTGAAGATCTGTATCTTAACAACCCAGTTCTTCAGATATGTAGTGACTTAGAAAAAAAAGCAACAGAAACCAACACAAAATCTAAGTAAAATTGCATGATCTTTTTCTTCAGAGGCATAACAGCCGTTACGTTTGAGACAGTTAGAAATGTAGGGTTTAAATTGATTTGCACTTGCCAAATTCTAGTCCACATGGAGTTCACATGATCTTTATCAACACAAAGTTGTGCAGAGTGCGTTGCAAGTAATGATAGCTTGATCTAAAAAAATAAAAATTATAAAAAAAAAAAAGAAAATTGGAACTAAAAGACATGATGTATATGCAAAACAAATCCCTCTGAGAAGGCCACTTCGATAGAGCTATCTAATTACCCTATCTTTTTATTCCTTTATTTTTGATGCTGTGAGTGTCAGCAGCTTAATGTACAGATGAGTATCCAGCACTTTTTCTGCTTTGTTTTGCACATGGCAATCGGACAGATAGTCCCAAAGGGTTCCTTTTTATTATGGATTATACTCAATGAAGGCCCTGGCTGTAAGCACTCTATGACAGCAAGGTTATTGTAAAATGGCTTTTTTTGCCCTTTGAAGTAGAGCTATAACACCGAGAATAACTTTTATGAGGTCTTGTGGGAATCTTGTTCTTTATGAAACTCAGTGATTATGTTCAGAGGCTGGAATAAATGTTCCTGTGAACTTTTAAAAATAAAATAAAGGAGGAAAAGAAATGAGAGCATTTGTAACTTTAAGGGCCAGGTACTCTACCACATGCAGTTTACCGGATTTCCTGCTCTAGCTTTCACCCTAAACTGAGGTTAGACACACCTAGGGAGCAGAAGTTAACTGATACTCTGTACCAGCAGGAAATTAGCAAGTAGTTCCAGCCATTTTATCTCTCCTGTTGTGGAGGCAGAACAACAAGGATCTAAAAAGAGGATCCTTTTCAAGGTATTCAGAAGAGAAAGATCAGTATTTCCTCCCCCCCCCCCCCCCCCCTTTTTTTTTTAATTAGAAAGAGTGGGATGAGTGCCATAATCCTGCGCTAACTGTTTTCAGTATGTAAGATAATGCCGAACAGCTGAGCAGCAAATAAAAGGCTGGGAAATCAGCCTCTTATCATTTTAAACTATATCTTCCTTTAGCTTTTGCAGTTTTTAGGCATAACTTTCCTCTTGCCCAGACCTTTATGCCTACAAAGACTCAGAAGCAGAGAACCTAAGACACCATGCTTCTTGTGGGTCTGGTTTGAAGTAGCTTCAGGAAAGCCTGTGGTCCCAAATATGTGGAATACATGAGGGAATGCAAGTCCTTAGTTGAGTTCCTGTCAGCAGTCATGAACTGCAGTTCTGGTCCTTCCACGTCCTATCCAACCTATCCCCCAAATCCACCTAGAGAGAATTTTTAGCTTTTCCCAAAACTGAACGGATACTTGTTTTCTGTGATGTGCTGAAATGGCTTCTCTCACCTTACACATCTGAGCCACTAACAAGCCTTCTCATAGCAATGAAGAATTACCTCTGATGGTAGGTAGTGCAAATGAATCTGAGTCCTGTACCATCTGCTGTACCATCCCTGTCATTTACCAAAAGGAGAATCCAAAGAAATGTCAGAAAGGAAAGCTATATGTTAGATAAGAGCAGTGCAGGAAGAGCCTTTCAGATCATTGTGGCAGAGGAAAGGATGTGCAGGGAAGATGCAGTGAATTCATTGTCATAATCAGCCATCCTTCACTGCTCTCTGCCTAAATGGAGTTTTATCCTCTTTGTATATGTGAACAAATGGAAGCCTTAAATAAGTTAAAGACAACACGGACCTTAAAAGAAATCTCAAGAACATCTCAAACATAGTTTCAAATTTCTCCACCATTCACAGAAATTAGTTGATAGGACATAAACCCACCAAAAACAGTGTGAAACCCTGAAAAGCAATCTTCAGAAAAATGAATGCTGAAATTGTTAGTTATAGGGTTATAAGACTTCATCTCCTGACTAAACAACACATAGAAAAACAAAAACAAAGGAAGAGGTGAAAGAAAGAAAGCAACTTATACTGAAAATCTTTTAAGCTTCTTGTCATGCACCCATATTTCTTTGGCATTGGTGAAAAATGAAATATTGCTGAGCTGAGAAACATCACTGAGTTCAACCCTGAAATAATATGCTGACGAATCACACAGTTACAGGGCTGCAAAGGTAGGATAGTTGAACACCCAGTGGAGCATGTTTTCAGAATCCACAGCTATACATGGATTTGCATTTTCATGGGAGATCTTAGAATGGAGAGAATGTTAACACTACCAGAATATTTAAAGTTTGTTGTTGTTGTTGTTGTTTGTTTGTTTGTTTTTTTTTTTACTTTTTAAGAGAAGGATTTATTTCATTTTTAAACAGAACACAAATAGCAGGTATTTTCTGTCTGTGAAAGACACTGCATCACTTATTCAGATGTTGAGAATTAGCCATGATATCTCTAAAATATATTTCCCTGTGCAGAGAGGAACTTATTATAGGGGTCAGTGCAGAAGGTGTGCAATATAGAATTTGTGTTTTAATATGAAGGGAACAGGTTATGTGATGAAAGACTAAAATATTGATCTGTTAGTTGATTCTGGAATTCATTCTTTCAAAGCTTGAAACCTAAGAATTTCTGTCCTTCATCATCTTTAACCCTTTTCCTCTGATGACTGGAAAGAAAATTCATTTGCATTTCTATGCTTCTAACTGAGATTATACTGGAACAACAGCAGGACTCCAAAATGTTCCTGATACTGGAGTCTTCCTTCTAGTATGGTGGATGAAATCCCATTAGAGAACTATTGCTTTTCAGTGAGGCACAGATTTCCTTTGAAGTTTCCATAGTGAAGAGCACTGTTCTCTGAAGCTTTGCAACCCTTGTATTTTTCTCCATCTAGAAATTCTGCCTTACAAATTTTGTCCTGAGAAAGAGGACACTTCTCCCTCATCTGATTTTTACAAGCCAGTTAAGAAGGAAGTTAATAGCTAGAGAGGACAATGAAGTTTGTGCTATGTTCATGCTGGTGCATGTTGTTGCACTGATCACTTTTGGAGTGATTCCCTCTGTTCCCTCAGAGATGTACAGCAGCAAGGCAGTTTTCCTTGCTACAGCCTTGGTTATGTCACACAGAAGTTGATGTATTTTAGTGTCACACCGAAAGTTAAGCATGTGCATAAAAGTCTTAGGATCAATGAGTTTCAATCCATCAGTTTTGAGAGACTGAGGCCCTTAAATCAGACTTAATTTCTTTGTCAGCTTGTTCACAGGATGTAAGACTAAGAATGGGGATTTTACTAGTTAGTTCAAGCATGTGCTGCTGAGGAGCTGGTATTTGTGCCATGCATTAACAATGTAAGAGCAGCTCCCTGTCTGGAAGTTGCTGTATCATTAGCTTTTGAAAGGAAAATTGTGCTTTGCATTCTGTGCATTGACACACACATATGAGAGAGAAGTTTGGCTATGAAGCTTTGCACAGGAGACAAACTGGAGTCTAATCCTGTATATTTCATTACTGCTGTGATAAGGCAAAACTATTCTCTATGTCAGCTGCTAATAAATGCTGCTGCGGGCCTTTATGTGATGCATCATTGGTCACCCTCTGTATCTTTGTATTTGTGAGTTGATGAGGCCCTAATTCGTGGAGTCCTCAAGAGCGGGAGCCACTGGTGCAGAAAGAGACTAAATTCTGCTGCTTGCTTGACAGCACCAATCTTGTTAGAATATGCTGTTGTTGGAGAAGGAGAAAGGAAACAGAGGAACAGTGAAGGAAGGTCATAAACTAGAACTTCTCTTATTCGTGAAACAAAATTTTGGGCATTATAATCGTGGCATATTTTTGCAGTTTCTAACAAAAGAGATTGAAACACAATTTTCTTAATAGAAGTTACACTTCGTAAGAGTGAATCAGTCTTGTGTGTGTATTTTCTCAGTGAGTAAGGCAATGTTTGAGAGATTTCAAGTTCAAGCTGTTTTAATGGTAGACTTCTGAGACAGATGTTTCTGTACATTTATACAGAGAATCTTCCAATATTTTTGTTTATGGCCCATAATTATTTGCTATGCTCCTTTATATATATAAATATATAAATAACACAAATTTTAATGCAAATTCTATTGATATTTAAGCCACAGAGAAGTACTCATACAGAGCTCTACACTGTTATTCACTGTTGCTCTATACTATCACAGTATGTGATTGAGGAATGCAAGTGAGTACAGTATTGAATGTGTGAGTGTGAGTTTACTGTTACTCTCAGTAACATTGTCCAACTCTACAATTTATAAAACTTTTCTAAAAAAGTCTATATTGGTATTCTTTTTGCTTCTTTCAAACTTTGAGGCAATGTTTATGGAACAACCATCTCAATACAGGTTTACGTATTGAAATTTCACTCTCTGCTTCTATTGGATATGAAACATGAAGCTATAGGAGTTAACTGAGATCATATTGAGGAGCTTTTGCTTTTAATGGGAATGTTGTTGGCCTTTAACCTCAATTTGAGTATTCAGATTTGGAAGTCAATTTCTAGTGAAGCATTGTAATTATTACTGTACATAGGGTTTTCACTGAAACACTGTTAATGACAATAATATTATCAGAAAGATATAATGTATGCTTTATTAGAAATTCCATTTGTTTGCACTACAGAGATCATGGCAGTTTGTGTTAAAAATGTGTCTTAATAATCTCTTCATCACAACAAGGAGCCTCTTTCATAAACTGTAACTTTTTAAAAATGCCCTTTTTCTGCTCAGCTTCCAGATACTCTGTGATATAAAATTGTTCTTCATTTTCATTAAGTGCAAACATAATATTCTCTTTTGGTAAACTATTACTACAATTGAAACAATTTTTTTAATCAGTTGGTGCATTTGATTTACCAAAGGTTGTGTGCTTAGAATTACTTTACATTTTAATTAGAGCTGCAGTAATTTGTTAGCTAGCTCTGAACTCTGATGAACACGAGTCTCTAGGCATGTTTGGAAAAGCTCATGAATTCTCTGCCATTCGCCTAATGAGCTGTCGGAAAGGTTCCATCAATAGTGTCGAAAAATTTGTTTAAGGACCCTCCAGACGTGTTCAAGAAGCTTGAATGAGCAAGGGCTAATACAAAATGTGTGCCATTGGGCTAAATATTTCTGGAAAGGTCCTTTGCTGCTAATATAAGGAGAATTAAAGGTCATCGTGAACGTTTGCTTTGGAGAGGGTGTTTTTGAAATGTGGATTGTAAAACATAGCTATTAATAGCTTCAACTCTTGAAAAGGACAGTGTGAAGGTGTATCTATCTGACAATCTCCTTCCCTGCCACAATGCAAGGGTGTATATGGCCTTTTCTATTCTCCACTAACCACAGCACAGGGATTTGAGGAATACATATAAAAAAAAAAACACCTCCCTGTGAGGATAATAATCTTTTAATAGGCTAGCAAGTCAATGGAAATCTAGTACCATCAGTGTTGCCACAGTGTCACACAAATGCTTTGTAGAAGAGGAAGAGTTTTTGACAGTTCCTGCTTGAAAGAAGCTGAAAGGCACAAGGTGGTGATCTCTTCTCATGTCATTGGCCTACTCAGATCACTGTGCTTCTGGGAATTCACAGAGACACAATAAATCCTCCGTACTATTCACAGCACAAGGGTTATGGTGCAATATCCTCTTGGAGCTTAAAGGATATGTGAATGTCACTCTTCAGGATGAATTCTGAGGAATATGTTGTGGAATAGTCTACAGTTACTAATAGTCCTGTAAGTCATTTCTAAATGAAACTTGTTAACTACCTAATACCTTGAGTTAAAAAAGTAGGCATCTGTTCTATAACCATATGTCAGTAGTCTCACTGCTGTCATTAACAGAAGTTTCTAAGAAGAAACGTGTAAATATTTTAAAAAGTAAGAGCATACACAGGAATATTTACTTCAGACTGAGGCAGTGAAGAAAATACCAGCTTCTTATAAGCCAAGATACAGAGCCCAAAAAGATTCCAGGAAAACGTCAAATCACACTAAAGCTCCAAGGTTCTAAGATAATTTAAGATATTTTTTTTTCCTTCTTCTTTAGTATTAGCAATAGTGTCTTAGTCTGTAACTCCCTAAACAGGCCATTGACTGTTCTTGATTAGAGAAATAAAAGATTATTTGTTAAAACTACCTCTTTTAAGTCTTGCTCCCCTAGCTAACAATACAGACATAGTTTCAGAGAAACAGACAATAGCTTAGGTTTTTTTCTTATGTGCAACATCCAATGCTGTTAAAATTCTTTTCTTATATTGATTCAAAGATCGAAGCCGTAATTCCTTTAAGTGGTATATTCTTTATTGCAGCGCTGGATGCACGGGGGATCTCTCCACCTATCGTGCATACCCAAAGCAAAAAGCAGTCTTGAATTTATACAATCAATCTATCAATATTCTACAAGCACCTATACATATGCATTACCTATCCCCGCCTTCCCTCGCTTCTCATGCTAATTAGCCTTTTGGCACCTTGCGCCTGCGTAGAGCCTTCCAAGAATTGTGGGCAGGGGTCTTTGGGACGTGGGCAGGGGTCTCTGGGAGGAAGACCCCGAGTCTTCCTCACAGTGTACTTTTCACCTTTGGTCAGGAATCTGCTGAATTGGCATGTTTTGCCAATTCTTCCGTTTGTTGTATCTTTATAATGAATTCCAATGTCCAGTTTTGAGATTTATAGTCCTTACATTTGTTTCTCTGTCCGTCTGCCGCTTCCTTATCATGAGTTTCAGTGTCTTGTTTCGAGATATACAGTCCATGTCTGGGGATTGTCCTTGCCTCCCCAATGCCTCCCCAATACCTCCTTAATCAATCCCCCCTTTTCTTTTCTCATGCAAATTCTTTTGCATCAGATACTTTCATTATTTACAGTAACACAACAAAGCAGGCATCTAAACAACATGCACACAAATATTCCTAATACTACTAATGCGATTAGAGCAATGAACACTTGTTTCAACCATTGAAAATTGGGCAACCAGGAGGTTAACTTATTCCATATTTCACTAAAACTCCACGAAAGATCATCTTTACTGATCTCATGTAGGACCCTTGTCTGCTTCCATATTTCTTTCAGGTCGGTAGAGATCCTTCCACTCTGATCTACATACACACAACAACTTGTATCTATTACTGTACAGACTCCCCCTTTTCTGGAAAATCTAGTAAATTCTTTTACTTAATACGGAAATTTTCTTTCCCAATCATTATGATATGTACCCCTCAATACCTTACCATGCACATTTGTCAAGGAGGCTAACATGGACATTCGTTGTAACAATTTCCAATTCCAAACAAGTAATACAAAAGACAATATTAAACTTATACCAACTAATATCAATTGTTCAATTACAAGATGTCTGATTTCCCACATAAGTAGTATCCGTATTTATACAATGCTGTTTTCCCATACCCCTAGGTGGGTTACACCTTTGTACACATACATAGTAAGATTCCAACAGCACAAAGCTACTCACTTCTAGTTCCAAAACTTCTTCATATTTTTGACCCCAAGATGTGTTTTCCCACAAATTAGTCCAAGATAAGTTTGCAGGCAACGGAATCCCGATTAACGATACACCCTTATTCCCATGCTGTGGCAGATGGGTGCATACCCAACAGTTCGTCTTATTAGTTACTTGAGAAATTGTTTGTATTAAGGTCAGGTGTAAGTTCTCATCCCAAGTTGCCCACCCCGAATCCGAGAACCGCACCCCTGCAATCATTAGGATCTGGAAAACCGTAATTTTGTTGGTCCAATTGGAGTGGTGGTTTATATCCTCGCCGGGACCTTCTTCACTCTTGAATTGTGGATCCAAGCTGCTTGCTTCTTAATCTTAATGGCGGTATGTGTTGTCAGTAATACTTGGTATGGTCCCATCCACTTTCCTTCCATTTTTCCTGTAGGGGTTGTCCTGAAAAAGTCTTTATATATATATAATCCCCGAGCTTAAAGGGGTGGATTGGTTGATCCAACCCTCTAGCCCTGGTCCCTAAAACAAATTTATGTACTTTATTTAATTGTTTCTGAAGTTCAGTTATATAAGCATATAAATATTCTGATCCTAACTGCGTTAGGTCCTCTCCACTAAATAGAAATTGCTATGGCCTTCCATATAAGATTTTGAAGGGACTCAAATTCCCTTTTATTCTAGGTTTAACTCTAATTCCAAGTAATGCTAAAGGGAGGGATTGAGGCCATGACAAATTAGCTTCTTATCCAATTTTAGCTATTTATTGTTTAATTAAATGGTTCATTTTTTCTACCTGTCCACTTGCCTGTGGTCTATAAGGAGTATGCAGTTGCCAATCTATCTTTAGAATCTTACTTATCTGTTCTACCACTTGTGCACAAAAATGTGAAACTCTATCAGAAGACATTGCTACTAGAATCCCAAAGCATGGTATTATTTCATTTAACAAGACTTTAACCACTTCTCTTGCTTTGTTTGTTCGACAGGGAAAGGCTTCAGGCCTTCCTGAAAACGTGTCAGTCAGAACCAGTAAATAATGATACCCCCTTTTCTAGGGAGTTCTGAAAAATCAATTTGCCACTGTTGCCCCGAATAATTTCCTTTACCGATTATTCCAAATTTTATTCTATTCTTGGTATTGGGGTTATTGTGTAACCAAATGCTACATTGTTGAGTTACTTGTTTTATCATATCGTCCCACTAATGTCTGACTCAGGCTCTTATGCAGTGTGCCAGCTCCCCAGTGCGTTTGATTGTGTTCTGTAAGAACTATGGGCCATGTCAAACTAGAGGGTATTACTATGTGGTTATCTTTTAAATATACTCATCCATCTGGTTTCATTTTACCTTTCAAATCTTCAATTAATTTTAAGTCTTCTTTTGTATAATTTGGATATAGTTTGGATTTTACCGTCTGGTATCAAAGACAATGCCTTCACCTCAGTTATTTCAGCTGCCTGCTTAGCCTCTGCCAATCGATTTCCAATTTCAAAATCGGTGTTCCCCTTTTGGTGTCCCTGACAATGCATGATAGCTACCTTTTCTGGTTGTTTTACAGCCTCTAACAATTTTAAAATTTCTTCAGCATACTTTGTGTTTTCACTGAGCGGTCAGCAATCCATGTTCTTTCCAAATTGCTCCATGAGCATGTACCACGCCGAATGTATATTTAGAATCTGTCCAAATATTTACCCTTTTTCCCGCTGCCAGTTCCAATGCTCTCGAGAGAGCAACTATCTCCGCCTTTTGAGCTGATGTTTCAGGGGGTAAAGGCTTAGACTCGATTACCTGCTGAGTAGTTGTTATAGCATATCCAGCTTTACGTTGTCTTTGCATAACAAAACTGCTCCCATCCGTGAACCAAGTTTCTTCCGCATCTTCCATGGGCTCCTCCTTAAGGTCTGGTCAGCTGGAATACACAGTCTCTATAGTTTCTAAACAATCGTGAATCACAGGCTGTGCCGGAGCATCACTAAGAAAAGAGGCTAGATTCACAATATTAGTTATCACAATTTCCACGTTGTCCTGTTCTACCAATATTGCTTGATATTTCAAAATCATCAATTCTTGTTTAAGTTGTTTAAAGACTTTTTGTGCTTCTCCAGTCCAGACTAACTTTGACTGGTTAATCTTTATCAATTCACATAGAGGCTTTACCAATAGTCCATAATTATAAATCCAAAGGCGACACCAACCTGTCATTCATAAAAAGGTTTGTAGCTCCTTTACCATTTGAGGTTCTGGAGTCTGGCAAATGACTTCCTTATGTTCAGTTCCTAGTTCTCGTTGTCCTTCCGAAATTTCAAATCCCAGATAGGTCACACTTTGTTGAGCCAGCTGGACTTTCTGTCAAGAGACTTGATATCCATTTAAACCCAGAAAATTAAGACGACTTATAGTCCATTGAATACAACTCCCTTTAGTCTCAGTAGCTATTAAGAGATCATCTACATATTGTAACAAAGCACCTTCAGTGTCCGGAGGCATCCATGTTTCGAGTTCCCTTGCTAATTGGTTTCCAAAAATAGTGGGGCTATTCTTGAATCCTTGAGGTAGTAATGTCCACGTAAGCTGCGTCTTTCTGCCTGAATCGGGATTTTCCCATTCAAAGGCAAATAGGTTTTGGCTTTCTGTGGCTAAGCCTAGGCAGAAGAAGGCGTCTTTTAAATCCAGTACGGTAAACCAGACTTGACTATTCTTTAATTTAGTCAGCAAAGTATAAGGGTTTGCCATTACTGGATGTATATCCTCAGTGATTTTATTTATGGCCCTCAAATCCTGAACTAGCCTATAGCTTTTTCATCTGCCTTTTTAATTGGCGATATGGGTGTATTGTATTCTGATTCGCATTCAATCAATAATCCATACTGTAAAAATTTATTATCTCTTTAATTCCTTTCCTATCTTCTATCCTCAAAGGATATTACTTAACCTTAACGGGTTTCTCTCCTGGCTTTAATTTAATAATTATTAAGGTCACATTTTTACCTCTTTCAGGGGTTTCAGTAGCCCAAACTCCTGGACATACTTGATCTGTGATCTCTAAAGGTATTTCACTTTTAGGGCCAGTTTGTATTAGTGCCAAGCTTAACACATTTGTTAGTTGTTCTTCTCCTATACTTAATTCCATTTTCCCTTTTTCAAAGACAATTTCTGCTCCTACTTGCTCTAATAAATCTCTACCTAAGAGTGCCCATGAGGAGCTAGGCATATATAAAAATCTGTGTATGCCCCATTGTTTCCCTAACTTGTACTTCAAAGGTTCACAAAAATAAGCCTTTTCGGTTACACCTTGTCCTGGTTTCAGTTAGAACAGAGTTAATTTTCTTCCTAGTAGCTGGTGGAATGCTGTGTTTTGGCTTAGGATGAGAAGAGTGCTGATAACACCCTGATGTTTTAATTGTTAAAGAGCAGTGCCCATACCAAGCCAAGGACACCTCAGCCCCCCCCCCGCCCCGTCCTGCCAACAGGCAGGCTGGGGGCGCAGCAAGAGCCGGGAGGGGACAGACCCAGGACAGGCGACCCAAACCAGCCAGAGGGGCATTCCATACCATCCGACGCCAGGCCAAACAATACATAGGGGTGGCTAGCCGGGGGGAGGGGGCCGGACCGCTCGGGGCCAGGCCGGGCATCGGTCAGCGGGCGGCGAGCAACCGCACCGTGCATCACTTGTTTGTACACATTATTAGTAGTGGTACTATTATCATCATTGTATTATTATTATTATTATTATTATTATTATTATTATTATTATTATTTTGTCTTATTAAACTGTCTTTATCTCAACTCACGGGCTTCACTTTCCATTTCTCTCCCCCGTCCCAGAGAGGGAGGGGGAGGGTGAGCAAACGGCTGTGTGGTGTTTAGCTGCCGGCCGGGTTAAACCACGACACATCTTTTACCCTAACATAATAATTCTGTGAAGGCATTAATGCTTGATTTAGAACTGAATACGTTGCCCCATATCAATAAGAAATTTCACTTCCATTCCTCCCCTAGCTTCATTATAACCAGTGGAGGATCCTCTAGGGTAGATTCCCCAAGTCCCCATTATTCCTGTTGAAATCAGGGGTCGATTACCCTAGGAAAAGGCTAGTCAATTTGTCCTCCGAAGCCAGGTCCAAACCGTTTTGTTTTATTTATTTATTTATTTATTTATTTTCATTACATTTCAGAGTTGGTCCAAAAATTCCATAGGGGTTTCTTTTAGACCTTGTTGGAAGCATATTCTCAATTCCCAATTCATCCAGGTTTTAGTATTTACTTAACTGTTCATAATTTTCAGGATGATTCGGGTCTTAGTGGGGGTCGGTCAGGGGAATGCAATTGTCCACAGTTCCCTGAGCGGTCCCATCGGCAATCTGAGCTCGCACATGAACTCAGGTTGTTTTAAGAGTTAACTGGTTTTCTGTTTCTGTGACAACTCTCTAGGACCCATCATGGTCCCTTTGCCCCAAAGGGCTAACACCCATGATTTTAAGATCTCTGCCTCGGGCAGAGGCAGAACTATTATCATTCCTACATCCTCTTTCCCTGCTCATTCAACTTCAAACACCTTTAACACTTTCAACAACCCTTTTAACACTTCCTTTATCTTTCTCCAGCCTGTACTTCTCTAATGCCATCATCAAAGGCTCAGTCAGGGGCCAACTTAATTCCGTACCTTTTCCCACCAAGATGCTGAAACATCAGTATACAACATTTCATCCTGTTCTGCTTCTCCAAAAACAACACTAACTGTAGCAAAATATTATAGTTTAAAGTTCCATTTAGGGGCCACTTTTCTCCACATTCCAGCTTATAAAGTGGCCACCACTGATTACGATATTTTATCAATGTTTTCCTGTTCACACTTCGACCGGCAGATCCTCCAATATCCTTCCAGTGACTTAAAACACATTCTAACACACTTTTCTTTAAAATTTCACTGCTTGTTTGCCCCCCCATTTTCCAGTTTACACTTTCAGAATACACATGTTACTTACAAAAGCATATCACAAAACGTATCACTCACAAAAATACGGGCATGCATTATCTTTCAGTAGCGATGTCACAAAACTACTATTACCAGCAATATTGCCAAAATCACAATAACAATAGTCAGAGTCAAATTCCACATGCGATAAGTCAGAAAACCGAACTGTGTAACACCGTAACGATATCTCTCTTATAACAATGCCACGAACCTACTATTACCACCAGAAAAATAGCCAAAATCACAGTAACAATAACCAAAGTTAAATACCATACTCCATGAGTCAGAAAACCGAAATAGACAACACAATTCCAGATGGACCTTAAAGCGAGCTCTTTCCTTAAGGTCCCCAAATATACTTATGGTGCTTACCACAAAGTATATACCAAACACTGCCTCGCAGAAGATCACCTTCTGACTTACAGACAGTTCCAGATACAGATGGACCCCAAGGTCCCCAGATATACTTGTGGTACTAACCACAAAGTATATACCAAATACTGTCCTGCAGAAGTCACCTTCCGACTTACTGGACAGTCCCAGATGACCGGTCTACCAGAAAACCAAACCAGAATAAAGAATATACTCACTTACAATGATGGGGTCCTTGTCTGCCTCCGCAGTGATCCGGTGAGTCGAGGAGTCCCTCCGGGAAATCCCGGGGGTACCCTAGGGAGTCCTGTCCCCAGCGGGTCCTGCGGTCCGGCAGAGAGGTCGTCCCATCTGGGTCGCCAGATTGATTCAAAGATCGAAGCCGTAATTCCTTTAAGTGGTATATTCTTTATTGCAGCGCTGGATGCACGGGGGATCTCTCCACCTATCGTGCATACCCAAAGCAAAAAGCAGTCTTGAATTTATACAATCAATCTATCAATATTCTACAAGCACCTATACATATGCATTACCTATCCCCGCCTTCCCTCGCTTCTCATGCTAATTAGCCTTTTGGCACCTTGCGCCTGCGTAGAGCCTTCCAAGAATTGTGGGCAGGGGTCTTTGGGACGTGGGCAGGGGACTCTGGGAGGAAGACCCCGAGTCTTCCTCACAGTGTACTTTTCACCTTTGGTCAGGAATCTGCTGAATTGGCATGTTTTGCCAATTCTTCCGTTTGTTGTATCTTTATAATGAATTCCAATGTCCAGTTTTGAGATTTATAGTCCTTACATTTGTTTCTCTGTCCGTCTGCCGCTTCCTTATCATGAGTTTCAGTGTCTTGTTTCGAGATATACAGTCCATGTCTGGGGATTGTCCTTGCCTCCCCAATGCCTCCCCAATACCTCCTTAATCAATATAACCTGCTAATCTTATAGGCCATTCTGAAACCATAACATCAGACTTAAGGCTGAAAGGAGAGACTAGATGTTGCAGAATCTTTAATATTATGTGTATTGCTGACATAATTTTTCCCTAGATCATGCACAAACATTTTCCTTCCAGATAACATGTTATTTGCAATAATGGAAAAATGAAAGTGTGGTCTTTTTTTTTTTTTTTTGATTGTTTCAAGTTTTCCTATTAAATCAAAACCAAAACAAAATTGCTTATTGAGAAGTATTGTGTGAAGCTTCCCCACTTCTTATAGACAGTAATGCAGAGATTCTGATAACAAGGCTTATCCTCAAAGTTTGGAAATTCCTATGTAAATCTGCATCAAAATTCTAGTAGGTGATTTGGAAGTATTAAAAGTGCTTTGGATGGGAAGTAGGTATGATTGAAACATCTTAGTTGGTACTGAGAGTTTATCTGGGAGAAACACAGAGGTTACCATTTACATATTGAATGTTTGCAACACTAACACAGATCTGGATTCAAATTAGGTATGTGATTAAATCTCTAACTTATGGAAGTTAATATATTAACAATTAAAGATTTTTTTTTTTTTTTTTTTTTGGTTGTGTATGCGTATACTGAACTGTGAATATCTCAGAAGATGCTTAATGGAAGGCTTACAGAGAAGAGATTTTCATGAGCATTTCTCAGGTGTCGACATTCTATCTGTGCCAATGCAAAAGCTCCCAGCAGTATACATCTCTGATCAGTTAAAAATGCCAAAGTATGTAACAGCCGCATTTGAAGAAGGTTCTTCAGACATTTGTGTGATTTACTTTATTGTCTTATGGATGATGCACTAATGCATCTGATTATGAGTTATATGGGCATGTATAAATTATCTGTTTAATTTCTAAATATAAATGGTTAATAACTCTAAATGAGATTTCATTTACAGTAAAAAAGGATTTATTTTCTTCATTCTTTTAAAATGCAATACATAGTACCAAGTAGTTGCTAGCACAACTATCTTCTGTGTTGATAGCATTGTTTGCATTGGGCAGAAGAAATGAGTATTTCATTAGATATGTCATGTACATATAAAATGACCTGCCCAAAATCTATAACAAATAATTGCCTCCCTTTTAATTAAAAATGTGGGAATTCCAGTGAACATTTTTTACACATTTGCTGAAAGTCTACTGACAGCTAGTGATTATGGCTATTGGTGTCAAAATTTTTTGTCTTTAATACATATGGAAATACAGACTGAAAAGATATACTAACCTTCTACTGAACTATACTTTATCATGGAACAGTAATTTCTGTTTTCCTTTGTTGCATTTTCTAGGAAGATGTAAAGTTTTTTTTTTTTTTTTCTTTTATCTGAATGACAGTGATGCATCAATGTGATGAATGACATTAATTTCAGTAAGTGTATGCATTTGGACCTGTTGCAGACCACCAGATTATGTAACTGTATTTTGATTGTGAAAATCATTTTTACCACTGGATAATGTCACTGCCCAACCCCATCAATTAAGAAAATCCATGTATAAGTTCTTTTTAATTCTCTGTCTCATACATGTATATACACAAATGTGTATATATACTTTTATATATACAGATATAAAGTGTATATATACTAGTATATATTCATATATAAATCTTCAACTCCAGTGTTGCTTTCAGTAAAAGCTACAAAACTTCAGGTTATGTTGCTATGTTTGTGTCGGTACCTGCAAGAGGCAGTGGATAGCAAGAGTACATGCTTTTGATTTTGTGGTGATTTAGAAAGTAGTTAAGTGTGATGTACATAAGCATGGAGGACACTTGAGTGACAGCCCCATAGACTCTGTATCCTTTGCACAGTCTGCTGTGTTCAGTTTACACTGCATATGATGTTTCTAAAGTGTTTGCCAATTTTACTAATGAATGTTCATCAGCACTCATGTTGTGGCACTGATTAATCTTCCCCCATTTTTATATTTTAAACTGGAAAAGAGCATCACCTGCTGACTTAAAGGGCCTGAACATCCTCTCAAATTAAATTACCTTACATGGATTATCTGGTACAGTTTCACTGCCTATAACAGATACAGAAGGGTTTTAAAGGTGATTTAAAGCCAAGGAGTAGAAGAAGGGAAATGTAATGTTTAAATCATCTGCAAATGTAATGTTTAATCATCTGCAGGGACACTAGGATACTTAAACTACAAACTGTTTTTAAGGAAAATAAAAGCTGTATTCCCCTGCCCTTTTTTCTGACTTCAGAATATGAGTACCTGTGCTGGATTAAGCCAAAGAACAGCCCAATTCAGTGTCTCTCAGAGTGGCCCAAACTAGTTACCTTAGAAGATGTAAAAGACTAGTGAATAATTTGTGGTGTAATAGTTATGAAGAGTATGTGTGGTAGTAATGTGGTGAAGGGACAAAATGGGGAGTGTGTGTAAATGGTCTGCTTTGTCCACGATGTGATGATATGTTGATTTTGATGTGGGGAATTTTATTTATTTATCTATTTTTGATGTAAATGAAGTTTGTGGAGGCTGTTGGTTGTGCCAGTTGGTTGATTGACACATTGGTTGTCAGCCATCACTTTGCTATAAGCATGAAGAAAGGATTTCACTCTTATATTTAAAAGGGGAAGGGAATTATAGATGGCAGATGGCGGTTTACAATTTAGATATGTCAGACATGTTATCCATTGTACAGAACAAGCATGGTTTGCTAAAAATGAAGAAATACCAACTCAAGATTATTTAGGTACCAACTTTCTCCCAGGCTTAAAGAATGTAATATTTGGTTTTCATTGACTACTGTAAAGTGTTCATCTCAGAGAGTGTTCAGATAACCTTCATGGATTGATGAATGCAACTGATAGCTATTCCTGGGGAACTTAAAGGCTTAAATGAGTAGGAAATGATAAAATGATCTATTCAAACAGCTTTCTCTTAAATTCTTGACATTCATCTGTAACTATTGTTTACTTATTTCATAGAATTAAATAGTATAATCTATGCTTTATTACATTGTTGCAGCAGTTGTAATTTGCAAAGCACAGCAAATTAATTTAGTGAATAAGATAGCTAAATACTACTAAAAGCTTTCCTTGGAAAACAAAGCAACTTTCTTGACAGAGTTGATCATCTTGAAAACATACTGAGTCTGAATATGCCTCTTGGTAACAATGTCTTTAGTTACATTTTCATATGTTTTGTAGACATTGATTATCTCAAAACATATGCTGATGTGTTAGCATCCTCAATTTTTCTCGAATTTCTTTGGACTGTAATCCCATTAAGATTATAGCTCTTATTTTTTTTTTGCATAGTTTTTAAACTTTTTTTCTGAGGTATCATTATCATATTCTCTAGTGTTCCTCAGGCAAATGGGATTCTGATGGAAACTTCATTAAAGGAATTTTCTCAATCAAATGTGTTATGTTTGAGCTTTACTGACTCAATGAACTCTTGGTATCTGCACCACTCTTGAAGCAGTTAATCCCAATGTTTCACTACAGTGTGTGTGATTAAGCTCCACCATTTCTTTATTCTGAACCTGCCACCTGAGATTTTCATTTAAGAATTCCAAATTGTTACTCATGAAGACATCTATTAAATACCTCCATGGTCATTTCTTTTTCACAGCACAAAGTCCAAGTCTGTTCTCCATTCTGTAGCTTTGATTGCCCTTGCTGCCCTTTTCTTACTTTTTATTTATTTATTTTTTTTTTCAGATTCCTGTATTTAGTTTTGAAAGGAAAGAGTAGAACTGAACATAGAATCAGGCACGCAGATGTACTGCAAGTCAGTACAAAACCAACATGTGGTTTCTGTTTGGTTTTGCTGTTTCTTTCCGGAAATACAGCATTCTTGGCTTTTTAACACTACTGGGTGTTTTCAGAGTTACAAATATTCTTTCCTGTCTATGTGCAGATAGGACTCGGGTTCACTTGTTATTTTGTAACCTGATTGCTCAGTACTTTGAGGTCTTCTGCATTTTTTTTTCCCCATCAGCCTTAATTTTTAAAACCCTGAATACCTTAGGATCATCAGTGAATGCTAGCACTTTTTTATTTACCCCTTTTTCTAGAACTGTCAAGTTTGATGTTTTCTCTATATGAAGCATAGATTTGTTTAAACAATTTTAAATTTTATGAAACGAATGTCAGTAGTGATAAAGTTGCTGGAACAAAACCAATCTGATCATGGCAAAAGCTCTCTCTTACTCAAGTACAGCATGGTTATATAATGTTGGACAACCTTTGCTGAGGGTCATATCAAGCATTTAGGCTCACATTCTCAAGGTTCCCAACTCTTACTCAGTTCATTAGCTGCATAATGGAGAAAAGTGAAGCATTTATAAATACAGTTCTAGTTGTTGCCAATTCCTAACTACTGCTGGGTATGGAGAATAGTTACTGATCAGTGAAAATGGAAACACCACAGCCTCAATGCTGGAAGATATTTAGCTATTTAATGCCCATAAGGCTTTGCTGATTAGGCCTTCTGGTTTCTTCTTCCTTTGTGTATGTTGCTGTGAAGCTAATGAGTATCATCAAAGTTTCTTGATTTCTGCTTGATAGCACACATAAATGTAGCTAAATAGCTCCCAAATAAGTAGTGCTTACTACTTAAATAGAGTATTTGAGTTGCCATCACTGAGGAATTTTATTTAATTCTTCACTGACAAGTCTAGCAAATTTTGTTTTACACTTTTGACAGTAGGTTATGTGTAGGCAATGTGTGCTGTGTTTATAAGAGATGCGCTTCATCACCTGAAATATTGGCTGTCATTAGAGCTTCCATCAGTCACATCTGACTGACATAAATCAAATAGAACTAATTCCCATATTTGGAATAGTAATTGTTTCAGCAAGTGTACTATCACATAAAAACATTGTCTTGAAAATAATAGAAATACATCTAACTTTTGAAGCTACATCCATAAAACTGCAAATAAAACTGACAATAAATGTCAATGTAACAAACTGTATGTGTATGGCCTATGTTCTGGCAGAAACCCATAATATGAGGTGGTGTAACTTACAGTGAAAAACTGTTACTGTTCATAAATATGAATAGTGTGACTGAAGAGACGTCAGTGACAGAACTTTTTTTTTTTTTTTTTTTTTTTTTTTTTTTTTTTTTTTTAACCACAAAACCGAACACCAAAGAGTGGAGCTAATTTGACAGCTGATGTAAAGGTGATACTTCTTATGTAATAGTTTGTGGTGCACAAGTATGAATCTCCTCTTTTTGGCAATATGGTGATTCCCATGAGTAAGGTAAACAGCTTTTTCTTTTCCTGGCTTTTCAGATGATACACTGCAGATGTCAGCTGTACTGCAAATATCAGATTGTGATATTTGTGAGAAGTACTACTTCAATAGCAGCTCCAGCTAACGAAGCATAAGTATTTTTTATGTGATTCAAACATTTTTTTTCTCAGAAAGCTATGAATGTTGATATGACATGACTGTATGCCATGTTACCTGAGCCCTGTCAGCATCGAGTTTTGAATTTTCTTATAGCTACAAAATTCACCAACCTAGAATTTGTTTAAAACTAAATGGGTGATCCTACTTTTCATGGACAACCATTAATGGCTTTTGAGAGCAGAGAACTGCACTCTTACTTGTGCTAGCACCTATAGACATTTTTCATCTCTAGATAACAATTCAAACTGTTTCATAATGAGCAGTTGCTGATATTACTCATCTGTATTTTGTGTGGAGCTAGCCAATAATTGAAATCCTCATAAATCTTTCTCTGTCATGACCATTTTGATGTTGTGAATATAATTAAATGCAAGTTACTGGTATTTCAGTGTTTTTCCAAAGAAGGTATCTCAGTGCAATAGTTGATCCAAGAATGAATGAAATTATTATTGAACTATTTTCACATGTGGCAAAAATAACTTTTCTTGCAAAGACTGAAGTTCAGCGTCATTTATGCAGAATGTGAAATAACATGAAACACCTTTGTGTTGGTGCAAGTGGTTTTTAAAAAACTTCTTAGGGGAATGATTTTCTTCTGTAGGGGGATCCAGCCATAACAGTAATCAGCCTATATGAAAAGCTTTCCTATAAGGCTAGAATTCAAAAAGGATTGGTATGTTTACTGTAAATGTAAATAACATGGCAGGCATTTACATGTTTATTGAGCTATTCATTAACAAGTTCAAATGAAAATGTGGAAGCACTGACAGATGATTTATTATTGCAATGAATTTATGAATATGGAAGTCAAAATCAACTGAAAATTATCGTAATGGAGATGACACTTAATACAATATAAAAACATTTGTAAGAACAACTTTATAAAGAGAAAACATGAACTGAAGTTGCTGATATCATTAAAAAAAGCAGCATTTAAAAATAGGTGCTATTTTGTACACTAAATAACTTATGTTATCAATGAAAAAGGCCACTTTTTTCCATTAAATTGGGGTCATAACTAGTGAATACTCACTTTTGAAAAACTGTTCTAAAGCTTATGAAATTCCAATACTTCCAACCACAGCAGAAGCATAATTAAAAAAAAAAAAAGGCAGGGTATAGCATGTCATGTTATTGAGCCATTAATTTTGAGAATATAATAAGAGGCCTGGTAGCATTTATTAAAATGTTATTATTAACTGTACTGTTTTATAGTCTCTGCTATGTGTAAAATAAAATATTGGTAGGTTTTCTTCTAACTCATTCTACTGAGTTAGAAGATGGTAACAGGGAGCACGATGAAATACCTATAATCCGATAGAAAACTGTAGGTGACCTAGTACATCATCTGAACTTTCAAAAGTCTCTGAGACTGGATGGGACTCATCCAAGGGTACTGAAGGAGCTGGTGGAAGTGTTCACCAAACCACTTTCAATAATTTATCAGCAGTTGTCCAGGATGCCTGTCAATCTGACTTGGGTACCAGGGAAAGTCATGGAGTAGATCATCTTCAATGGCATCTCGTGACACATATGGGATAATGAAGTGATCACATTCAGTCAGCATGGGCTTATGAAAGGCAAGTCCAGCTTGACTAACCTGATCTCCTTCTATGACACAATAACCTACTTCGTAAATGAGGGAAAGGCCGTGGATGTTGCTTACCTGGATTTTAGTAAAGCTTTTGATACATATGGTGCCACTAGTTCCATTCAGTTTAATGAGCATTCTAATTTACTGAGTCCAGCTGCAAAATAAACTGAAAACACCATGAAATAAATTGAGTCTGAAATCCTCTTTCACAGGGTTTAAATTCAACATGACAAAACATTATTCAGTGTTTCCTTTGTAATGAAAAGAGAAAAAAAAAAAAGGCACAAAGATACAGCTATTTTAAATGGCCTGTATAAGAAAAACACCCTTCTTTTTGTTTGTAGGTGTTTTATTATTATTATGTAAATTAATTTAACTGAATGAATACTTAATGTGCAGCAGGTAGGTAATAAATTGACTCCATAATATAATCTTTTATAAAATATTCTATGCATATGTAATATCAGTGGCAGTTAAAAAAACACACAAAACTTTTAATCAATTTCAATATATTAGCATAAAATATTAATACGCTTATGATTCCCCTTAATTGTTGATCATTGCCTACCATCAACTTATGAATATTTTGGGAATTTAGTGGGATTTGACTTCATAGCAGAGTTGACGTTATGTTATAATTTTGGAGTTTCTGCCCTACATGTCTAATGAAATTGCCTCACTGGATTTTTCTGTCTTCAAGCAGCATACAGTTAGAACTCATTTCCCTTATAATGACAATGTGAAAGATTGCTAAAGTGGCTGCTTTTAATCCACATACAATCAGAGTAACTGATATTTTACTATTATTATCATTAGTAGATTTTGCCAAGCTAATGCATTTGCCATAAACCCTATGTGCTTAGACCTAATAAAAATCATATACGGAGCAGTCTTTCACGTGTGAACCATACACCTGGCCGCACATGATGCTTTGATTGTCTAAAAAATAACTTTATATCTGGTAGCATTTCCCTTCATTCCAGTGTGAAACAGAAGGGTCTAGAAATAGCATGATGGATTTGGCTGCTGAATGACAAGACAACATGAAAGTGATTAGTCTGTAAAGCTCAGTCTTTTTATGGCAAGTTAAAGTAGGAAAGCAGATCAGAGGAGGCTGAAGATCTCTGTACTCTTCAGAAGCCAGGTGAGCTTTTGACCCCAAGATAGAGATTAAATAGTTGTTAGAGAACACACAGTAGATCCACATCATTCAGCACAGACAGATGTGAGATCTGAAAATGGTACGATAAATGTGATCACGTAGGGGTGCATGTCAGTCAACCAACTGCAGAACAGTACTCTGTTGCCATGTAGTGGGAATCAAAGACTGTTGCTCAAACAGTTTTACATCTCAGGTGGCTCTGGAACACTCGCCAGGTTGATTGTTAGACCCCTTCATATTTTCAAGCAGCACTATCAAATGGTCATACCAAGCCATAAATAAATATTGCTGATTTTGATGAAATGGTATCTTATATTGTTTTGTTACAGAGATAAGGATATGGAAAATGGACAAAAGCAATTTTGGATTGTTTCACAAAAAGGGATGGTACTGTTATGGTACTGGTACGGTTGATAGCAAAGGCCTTCAGAGTTAAGAAAGTTAAGAAATCTCAGTTACTTGAGATAAAGTAACTGAAATGCTATGTATTTGTCCATTTATGAGATCCTTGCAGAACAGAGTTTCAGCCAGGTCACTACTAAAAATGTTTAAAAAATATTTTTGTTTGTTTGTTTGAATAAAAGGTTCTAACACAGAGCACTGCAGTAAATCCTTAATTTGGAGTTCCCAGAAAGATGTGCTTTCAGTATGAATTCTGAAGCAGAGCTTGTGTAAGAGAAATTTCACAAAGTGAATTAAACTGATGTGTTGTGTTCTAGACATATCTTCACTTATAAGATGATGTGTCTCACAGTTTCGTAGCAGAAAATTTGAGGTGACACTAACAACAGGATTTTTGAGTGCCATTTTTATTATATATATATTTTAATTATATCACAGATACTAAATCTGTAATGAATATTATCTTGGTGTTAGATTACTCTACTATTCATTGCTTGTGATATCTGTCAGACATGAGTTGGTTGTAATGGTTCATGCAAACACTGAAAGTGCTGTCATATGGTGGGCAGTTGCCTGGCATGAAAATTTACTTGGTTTTATATGTAATGATATTCACAGTGACCACAAATTAGCAAGTCTTTGCGTGTAGTAAAGATAACAGTTTTATTACATCCTTTTTCAGATGGAAATTTTAAAGCTACAGTTCTCCTCCATAGTTTAGAATATATCTATATTCATGTTTTGTAAATATGATAGAAGCAATCAATTTAAGATTGTTTTAAATATCATCCAAATAATTTTAAATGTAATCAAAATATTTTTTTTCATTTATTTAAACAAAGTCTCATTAAACTTTCATTTTATGACTTGTATGCTACTAAAAGGAGTAACTACAGGGTATGTAAATCAAACGAGCTATAGTTTGTTATATTAGTCTTTCATATATCTGGACACATTTGTTTGTTTAACTAATAAATGATAGTATTCACTCCATTAGCTCTACTGTCTATATTAGCTAAAAATAATTCTAAACCACATACATTTCAAAAAGTTATGATCTTGCTTCTAAAATAGCTTAAAGATCAATGTCTGTGACAGTGCCTTAAGTGGAAATAATAAATGGACTCCTCAATCCATGTTTTCTTCTAGCACATCTGTGCATTTGATTTCAGATGAAGGTAAAGGTCATTTTTGTGTGAAAGTGCTGTTAGTTCATTGATCAATGTCATTAAGCAATCAGAGCATGCCTCCATCTGATGTTGTATGAGTGTCAGGCCTCTAAAAAGGGATGTGTTACTTCATAAGGTTTTATAACCTAATTTAAGATTCACAAACATTAAAATAAGCAAAAAATTATTTTGGTGAGATAACAATAGTAGCATTGTTACAAGGCTCAGAATCCATTTTCTGTGCGTTTTCTATGCATCCTCTGGAATATTAACATCTTCCATTCCAAGTAAGGTACACTGATACAAATAAGAATTAGTTTCTTTTTCCTGGAGGTTGAGGTAAAAAGACAACATATTTTTCTATTTTTGATGCTTTTTTTTCTTGCAAAATGTCTGAAGTAGATGTAGCTGTGTTTCTAAGTCCGTTACAATTTCATGATCTTGTCCAGCATCCAGTTTTCTTTGTGTTAATGACGCAGTTTGAGTTTGGCAGGCTGTCTACGCTATGCTGTTTTGATATTAAAGAGATGTGATAGTAACTCTCATTTTTTTTGCCCCAAATTGTTGTTCTTGCTGAGGATTGTACCTGCTGCTTAGCTCTTAAATGGAGGTTGATGGGCATATTTTGAATATTTTGTGCTAATTTGGCAGATGCAATCTGATTCTAGTTTGCCATTCTCTTGCTTTCAGTCATTCCTGGTATTATAACTTGTCTGTATGACAGCCTCATCTCCCTAATAAATCCTCATTCTCAACTGAGACATCTTCACACATTTTTATTTAGTTGTGAATTTTGTTTCCATGTTCCATTCTTTCCTAGGTGGTGAGTCTCTGTACTGTAGCTGGGAATTTCAATGTGAGCAAACTCATCATTACCATAGGCACTTTGATTTTATTGATTGGTGGGAAGAGATGTGGGTAAACACCTGATTGTTCTTTTCTTCTCAACTTCAGGTGTGTGAATAATCCTGTTATCAATATAGCTAAAGTACAGATTACATATTGTCTCTATAACGATTATTTTAAAAGCTTGAAAATGTGGCACCATTGTGGAAAGTGTGGATAAATAGGTCAAGTAACCAGCAGTGCAATAAAGCAGGTCATGTAAAGCATATCTGTGGAGGTGGATGGAATAGTTCTTCCCATATTTACTCGGGATGTCCTCAAAAACTGCTGTATAGTAAGATCCCCAAAGCCTTTAGTTAGTAACAAAATTACTTATTATGACAGATTGAGTCTGACTTGCTTATTGTATATCAGACATAAAAATTATGTTTTGTCATCACATCCGTCTGTCTATTGACTGCTTGTCCTGGTTTTGGCTAGGATAGAGTTAATTTTCCTCCTAGCAGCTGGTATAGTGCTGTGTTTTGGAATTAGAATAATGTTGCTAACATGCTGATGTTTTAATTGTTGCAGAGCAGTGCTTATCCTAAGCCAAGGACTTTTCAGCTTCTCACACTGCCCTGCCAGTGGGTGGGCTGGGGGTGCAGCAGGAGCTGGGAGGGGACAGAACTGGGACAGCTGACCCAGACTGGCCAAAGGGAAGTTCCATACTTTATGGTGTCATGCTGAGCAATTAATAGGGGGTGGCTGGCTGGGGTGAAGGGACCACTACTCGGTGCTGGACTGGGCATCGGTCAGCAGATGGTGAGCAATCACATTCACATTGTGCATCGCTTGTTTTGTACACATGATTACTATTATTATTATTTTTATTATTATTCTGTCCTAATAAACTGTCCCTGTCTTAATCCACAAGCTTTTCCTTTTTTCCTTTTTTTTTTCTTCTTCTTTTTTTTTTTTTCAATTCTCTCCCCCATCCCACTGCGAGGAGGAGGGTGAGCAAACAGCTGCATCGTGCTTAGCTGCTGGCCAGGTTAAACCACAACACTGCTATTAAAAGTAATGCTCATGTTTAATTGCCTGAAATGCTTAAGTGTTGTTTAATTGGAGATTCTTATGATGGAGTTAAAAAAAAAAAATCTAGTTTAGATTGCAACTAGATACAGGTCTGACTTCAGAGATAGGGGCTTTATTTCTGACTCCACTGGTGGGCTGTTGTCGACTGGGGGCATCCACTTTGTCGTATTCAATCAGGTAACTTATATTAAGGTATTAACCTTTCTCTGCTATTGCAACTTGGATGAGTCAAGAACTTTCTCTCTTTGTACCCTTCACAAAGGCAGAGATCTAGGCACAGTTGTAGAACAGATAATGTTTATGAAGGGATAAGGATGGGAAGACTGCAAATAGAAGAGAGTATGTGAGGACATGGGTACCAAAGATGCAAAGGGTAGGCAATCAGGAGAAGGAAATAGAATTAGGCAAGCAGTTGTGAACTTGGAAAAAGAAGGAAAAACAGATTAAAGGTTTGAATGTTTTATTTCCTGTTGTCTTTTCCTCTTTTCATCCTGTTTGCACCAGTGGCATATTTAATGCAGAACCTCAGGGCAAATTTGAAGAAACGTTAATTCAGCTGCATGTTCACAGGAAGCAATTAGCATCATTTCAGGTTAGTTTTACATACACTACCAGCTATGTGGGGTGCTTATAGAGATATGCAAGTAACAGACAGAATATATGGCAGCATGATAAATGCTAAATGGGATTGGTGGACCTGTGGGTAGGGTGCAGTTACCAGGAAACATTTTCAGTTGCTGTTTACAGGTATTAACTCCAAAATTGATGTCAGACTCTCATTTGTTTTTCTCTGATGATATTAGTAGGCTTTATGTCTCCACTGAAATCAGCAGGTGAATGGAACAAACTCTGTTACAGTGTAATTTTTGCTTTAAGATGGATGTTAAACAATACTTGGATCTGCCAGGCATTTCCTTTGGCAAAGATGTGAGGGGGCAGCTGACAATGAATTATAAATAGGCACCTTGCTTTGTGTAGTGTTTTGTGTAAGATCTACACAGTCTTTCAATTCCCATGATTACTGATATCTGCAGTTTTCTTCATAACATCATGTGTGTGTGGAAATAACAGATAACAGAATTACAGCCAGTATGCACAAATGTTCTTCAGGCCTGAAGGTGTTTCACAAATTTGTCTATCCCCAGTTGACAAAGACAGGTGCAAAATCATCTGCAAGTGCAGCATTGCTGTAAGTCTGTGATAGCAACACTACAGTAACTCAATAGGAATGTCTTGCTGCATTTACACACTGTGTTGTAATTAAAACTAGTTTTATAACATATATTCAATGCCTTGAAGGTGTTATTATCCTAATTTTTTGCTTTATGCAGCATGAAAAGGTGAACGAAAACCTTATATTTTGGTCACAATGATATAGTCACATTAAATAACATTTTACAAATATGTATCTAATTAATCTAAAAAATTAATCTAATTAATAAATTAATCTAATCAATGAATTTTAAATTCACATGAATTTTTAGATTGTTTCCAAAATTATTCTGTCTCCTTTTCCTTGCTCCGCTTTTGGCTGTGTGCATCCATCTTGCTTCTGTTTCTGTTTTTTATGGCCATTACAGGCAGTTTTCCTTTGACAGGTTTGAAGTACATTATTAAGATGAGTTTTTGGCAGAGTTTCCTGGACAGAGAGTGCTGAGAATGGTACTCATGTTGTCTGTACACAAGGTAAATGTGCCCTGTGCAATGGTATTGACTGTATCTTCATTGCATGTATAAAATGTCCCACCAGCAAAAATCAAAGTAATCAAAATGTCCCACCAGTGAAAATCAAAGTAATACAGTACCTGTCATGTTGAGCCATATTTAATAAAGCATAAAACTCAAACCTTTGATACAATTATGAGTAAAAGGCTAAAACAGAAAGACCCCAAAGCAAGGTGCGAAGGCTGCTGGAAGGAGAGCTCCCAGAAGCCATTGATAAAGCAGAAATTAATGTTCCAGCAATGCCAGCAGAGAACGAAGCTTAAGATATTCATTAGTAAATGAATTGAACCTCCTGATAACAGTGTGTGAGACAGGGTGTATGTTTGGATTATATAAGTGGATCATATAAGTGATAAATGGATCATATGGTGATTTTGGGAAACACTTGAACAGATATCTGCAGTCTTAACATTTGAAATTCTGTCTAGGAATCTCAGTCTAAACCATTTGTCCTATAGTGAGTTCTGAATGTAATGATCAATCTTTCAAGTTTCTGTGTATATCTCATGAGGCATTTTCAGAAACCACTGCTAGCATGAAGGTACTTTTTCTGTTCTGACAGATTTGTTAATGCACCACACTAATGATTACCTGGTTTTCATTAGAAATTCTATTTTGTTTGTCTCTTCATTTAATTTCAACTTCGCATTTTATTCTATACTGCATTATTAAAAATTAAGTAGCTTGTCTAAAAAGAAAAAGAAAACAACTGCTTTGAAATATGGAAAGAAAATGATCTTTTATCCCTTTTGCTTACAATCCTCTGCCAGTTGCTGTGCTGCAGAGATTCCACTGAAAGATATCACTGGGATATAATACGTTACACAGCACAGCAGGGTGCAAACTGCTTGCCATGCCAAATACATCTTGCAGCAGACAAGAGTTTTAAAGGATATACCCATGAGAGACTATTAAATGAATGCAACTGAAGAGTCAAGTTCAGGAAAGAGCCTTATTCTAAAGATGTAATGTAAACATGAACAGTTGCTGATGTTAAGACAAGTAAAGAATAAACTGGTCTTGTGTGGAACAGACAATATAATGAAAAGGTATGTGATGGAGTCCATCATCAACAGTGTTCAACAAATAAACTATTTCTTTAACTAGAAATATTAACGGACTTTGAAAAGGTTTCTGAAAAAAATGGAAAGAAAAAAATATCTAAGAATGTGGAAAAAGTTGAACTGGTTCTTTTAAGGGGGTTTCAAAGAGATCTTTTTTCTTTTTCTCCTTTCTCTTTTTTTCTATTTTCCATTTCTTTTCCTCCCAGCTTAATATTGAGAGGAGAGTATCACAGAATGCATCTACTAAGTGTAGTGATTAGCTGCACAGAGAATCACGGACATTTGTGCAACACCTTATCTAGTTTTAGTACTTCTTACAGCATGGAGCTTCATAAATGTATTTTCATTGCTTCTGTTCTGCTTTTTCTTTATAGGTATTACATGGATGTTCAGAGTTAGGTTAAAAAATGTCTCATGACAAGTAAATTCATGTGAATGTTATTGTACTTGCCATTACCACTGTGTGAGAGGAGGGAAAGTTGTATTTATATGAAATGGAATAAAGGAGCTAATAGCTGAGAGGAATGTGAAGGGGAGGAAGCTCATGAAATTGTGGGGAATGTCTTTTAGAAGTTTGGGGTTCCTGGAACAAAAACTACAACATGCCTATTTACAGTCAAGAAAACCACTCTTTGAAATGCAAAATAGACAGTGAATTAGTATTTAAGTAATGCAATATAAAAGCAGAAACTATACATGCAATAACTAAGGAGGAGGAAATCTGTTCTTAGACACTTCCAGTATATCAGGTCTAACATTTCCCTTTTTATCACATAGTTTTCTGCTAAGTTTTTATGTCCCACATAAAAATAGCCATGTTCTAAAATTAAAAAAAAATCTATTTACATTCTTATTAGAAAATAATCATGGTAACTAAAGGGTAATCACTTAAAGTCACACTTGTTGCCTTAGTACGGCATTGGCCTTAATTGCTATCACGTTCTCACAAAGAATTTTGAGTAAATGAAGTATATATCCCTTGCTTTCTGGAATCAAGGCAGAGAAATTGCCATCGTGTATCTGACCAGCCATATTTTTTACAACATAGAATAAAAAAAAATAGAATTTTATTATATATATATGTATTATATATATATTACATAACATATATATAGTATATATATTATATAACACATATATATATATATTATATATATATATATATATATATATATATATAATATATATATTTTATATATATTGCAGATATGGAAAAATGAGTTGTGTTTCCAGTGTTTGAATACAGAGATTCTTTAACACATTCGCTAATTGACTTGTGGGTTTCCTAGAAAAAAAATACAGAGGTATTCACTCCAAAGCAATATTTACTGTTAATAGATCAGACTCTTGTATGGATATACTAATTATTTCAATCAATATTTGATGCATCATATTCAGAAAATAAGTAACATTACTTTAAGATTTCCATGGCATTTAAACAATACCTTTTGGTAACTTCTTGAACATAAGGAAATAATACTGCAGTAGAACAGAATTCTTAAATGAATTTCATGGCAAAATAAAATATACTTTGCTTCAATGAAACCAACTACTATTACTTTTCTATGACTCAGTTCAGGGTACTCTGGATCCTTCTGATTTGGATCCAACTTCTCTTCTTTGTTTGGTACACAAAATTAACCATCAGGCAAGGAAAATACTGACTAGTATATAGCAAGCAAATGCAAAATTTAGATGAATCACAAGACCCTTTAAATTAAAAAAAAAAAAAAAAAGCGCCTTTTTAGAAAGAGCTAAACCAAATCACTATGTAAAAGAGGTAAAACAGAGTCATGGTAGAATGGGTTATATGGGTTATTAGTAATTTGATTTTTGTATTCTGTTAAGATTGTTGCCATTAAGAGGAAGGAGGGACGTGTTTGTAAGATTTTTCTTAAATAAGTAAACATAATTCATAGAAGAAGAAGAGCAAGAAGCCATCTTAACATCAAGCAAAAAGTATTTATTCTATATATTAGGATTTTTTTTTTTTCTGTCTATAGCACTGGTGAATCATTGGAACAGACTATTAGGAACGTTGTGAAAAATTCAAAGACAAATTAAACTCTGAGGATGGTTTAGTTATACTTGATTCCTCAGTGAAAGGAGCAAATACAGGTGATCTTTAGAAGTTTCTGTCAGCATTAAACTTCTATAATTTTGTGATTGAAGTAAACGTGCAGATCGAATTACGTATTTCTGTGTCTAGCAAGTGTTCACAGTTATTTTAGGAAGGATTAAGCAATTTCTCAAAGGGTAAGAAATCAAAACCCTCATACGCAAAGTCATAAACCAATCTCTGAAGTTAAAAAAGCACCTTTTCTTATTTGTGTTCCTTCTCCATACTACTACTTTCACTTTCTAATTCCTTCTGAAGCTGGTAACATTGCTCCTGTTGGAAATAGGATACTGAATTAACAAAGACTCTTTCCTTGTTAGTATTTTCTTATTTAACTGAAGAAAACATGTAAGAAATACTGTAATTTAATAGGAAAAGTCTTGTGTTTGCCCTAGTTATGGCTTGCTATAGTCATGCTGATATTTAATAAAGGTTTGAATTGGGAACCAATTTATCATTCTCTTTTCCACTTATTACTTTCCTTTTTATTCTTTCATTTAATTCACCTACCTGCTGATGTAGTACAGTAGTATTACTAGGGGTAGTTGTAATACTATTGCATTTGAGTAGTAAAATGAGCTAGATATACCATTTTATGTCTTCTGGGTTTCAGTGTACATTTAACTCTAATTTCCTGCAAAAAGTCTCATGTAAAAAATAAGGGATTTTATTCCTTAAATGGCAAGTTGATGAGAGATTACACCATGGCATCTTGTTTTAATTTTTTTGCATCTATCTCTGCATATGTCTTATATTTATCCGGTGTAAATTCCTCTTTTGGAGGGGATGATTTCCATATTTAAGATCCTTCTCCATTTTTCATACATAAAGTTTACTTTAATTTTAGGTCCTTGGCTGTAGTTTCCTTCTAGATAATGGAGAATTCCCTTGCATTACAGCATAGATAACACAAGTGCTGTTATTAGTTTCTCTAGGACCTGAAGTAACCTCTCCAGTTCCCATTCCTTTCAGTTTTACTACTTTATATGCTATTTCCTCTTATAAGCAGAGAATGCTATTTCTGTATGCTAAACTTCCTGACTAGATGTTGATGACACACAAGGACAGCAAAGCTTACTATTCTCTTTCTGAAGTAATTACAGAATTATTGTCCTCTCATTCCTGTGTTCCTGGCTGCCAAGTTAGGAAATTTTATCTTCTGTGAAATATGGAAGAGCAAAAGACACAAAATTGCAGGCCAAGGAGAATCTGCCAATTCCTAAAGTGATATTTTTGCATACCAGAATCTCTAGTAGGCAGAGGACTACCTAATTTGCACATCTATCTCGTCTAAGTCAAAGTGGAGCTGTAGTTGGACAGGACCATTGGAATCGTTCCATCTCTGTTGTAGGTGGTATGATTCCTCTAAAATGCTGGTAGGATTAATAGTCTCTGAAAGACCTGTGTTGCACGGGGAAAAAAGCTGTTTGCAACATACTTGCCTCCTGCTGAAATTTTTGGCCTCTGTAAGTGAATGCCATAAAAACAGTGGCAACTGTTTCACCAATTGCTTTCCATGCCATATTCCCTATATAGAGAAAATGTTCATTTGACATGCTAATCTTGCACATGAAAGCACTGGCGATTAAGATGCTGGTGATAATTAATATTTAAACTTCTGTTTTCCCTTAGAGCCCAGATAAGGAGTTAGTTCACAAGAGTTTAAGTTCGTTCACAAGATTACCCAAATGTGATCATCAAATATCTTTGGCAGGCTTTCCAGAGATACAGTGGTCATTGTCAGTTGAGTATTTTTATAGCTAGCATTTCTCCAGCAGAGTATTCTCTGGTTCAACACCTGCTGAAGCAAATGGAAACATTCACAGTGACTTTGGTGGGAGCTGGATTACGTCTTTGCTGATCATTGTCTATAGGCCTGATGTTGTCTGACTGCTACTGAAAACTCTTTCTTGTAAACTAACCCCTTATGGGTGTGATAGCACTTCAGCTCATGAATCATTTGTGTTAGCCATTATCACTCTCTCCAGAGTTGTGAAAGCTGGTAATTATGTAGCTGAGAGCATAGATAAAGATTTTTAAAGCAATATTTAAGTCTTGTCTCTTAGCCCTTTAAAGTAAATAAGTAATGCAATGAAATGGGACTGTATGACTGAAAGGGCTTTGCATTTCCTTCCAAGTTACTGCTGGTATATGTGCAGTAACAAAGATTTCTAAATGTTCAAGTTCATCTTTCATGGTATGATTTAAAAGGAAAGAGTTTCCAGTGATTGACTAACAGTTATTAAGAAAAATATTAAAAATGCATTACAGTCATTCCCATCTCTTTTGAGGTCAAGGTGTGTGTTCACACAGAGTCCATAATGTCAGTAATGACCAGCCTCTAGAAAAGAGACAGAAAAGGCACTTCAAAAAGTGACTGATTAAAAAAAAAAAAAAAAAATTGCTTTTCAGAGACCATTGTTTCTCTTTCCTCTCTAAATGAGGTTTGAAGGAGAACTGTGCTCTATTTTAAGCATCTACTAGGTGCCAAAAATTAAATAGAATTGAACTGGATGTAGTTCTTCTAGAAGGAAATTGTGGAGCAACTCATCATGTCCTTGTGCTGCTGCCATCACAGATCTCCCTCATAGGAGATTTGCCTGAAAACCTTAAAAACTACTAACCCTCCTTCTAATTGAAAATTTATTAGGATAAATTGTTTGTTGCTGCTGTTTTGCATATGTTCCACTGGGAACAGCACTACATGGGAAAGTTTTTAACTGTTTTAACTTTTTCTCTCTGAGTGTTTCTTTCAGGTACTGAACTTCTGGAAGTATTGATTATATTTGTCATATCACTCCATGCCTTATTGTTCTTAAAAATTCTCAACTAGATTTAAAATAAATAAATAAATAAATAAAAAAAAGTGCAACTTGAATTACAGATCATTTGTAAGCATAACGAGATACTTATCCTTTTTTTTTTTTTTTTTAATGTGAAATATATTGTTTTTACCTTTGTGAGCTTTGATTTTTTCATTTGTTCAGGAATCATATGCTTTACTTTCATTTGTCAAATTTTTTAAAAATGAGAATTCTGGAGAATAGTCAAAAGGAACCATCTTTCATAGTTTCTTCTGTGTTTCAGTGTTGTGCTATTTCTGAAATCTGTACTTCAAGAAGTTTTCTGGGGATGGGTATATTTGAGCTGGTGCCACAATTAAATTTCATTTAATTTCTTGAAAGTGTCATGCATTTTAAAGGATTAGATTCATTGCTGGGCTGTCCATTAACTGCATAAGATCACCCAGCCAACCATTAAACTAGACATTATGAAGTTAATGTTTTCAATCTTTTTTAGGTAAGTTTAAATCAATAAGAATGATGTGTTTACTCTGTTGGAATTGAAATGTTCACTTAAATCTCTATGGCACTGATGTATATCTGTAGAAATGTCAAAGGTTCAGGACACCTCTCATTGCACAGGTAAGGTTTTCACAGAGCTTGCATACATGGCCTAAATAAGGATGTCAGGAGTTAGCTTTGCTTTTGGTCGGTCATGGGGGAAACACTATACTGAGTCACAAGTTACTGATGAGGAAACTTTTTTTTTTTTTTTTTTTTTTTTTTTTTTTTTTTTCCCAGAGCTCTGGCTGTAATATTGATACTGTATATGGGGAGATGGAAAAATAAAAGGACAATGCTTCCTTCATCTTTTCACATAGCACACCATAATATGTGATTATTTAAACCAAACCTCCATTTAAAGATTTCTTCAGAGAAAAGAGGAAGGAACTTTCTGAGAAGGGAATGACATGTTAGTGTTGCTCATGTGAGAAGTAGATGTGTGCCTTTGCCAGGTCTCTTTGGTAAAAGAATCACAGAGGTAGATTCAGTGATTCTATTTATTTATTTATTTAATATGGAATATCAGCTGCTTTAGGGTCACTTAGTTCCGGAAGTTTTAGTTGAAGTTCTGCTTTGGATTTGTGCTGTTTTTCATTCCATCTGTATCTACGTCAGTGTCAGCTATTAAGACTGGTATGTCTCGTTACCACTTGAATACAGCACTTGTATATGACTGTCTTTAAAACTGGGAAGTTTTATCATACTGTCCTGGTGAGCCACCAGAGTCTGCTGAGTTTTTTGTCATTTTCTTATTGATTCGCAACTGTCAATTTTCCTCAGACATTAAAAATAGCTTTTTAATCTTCCCTCTAGCTTCTGAAACCAGAGAAATCATTAATTGTTTCCTCGCTTAGAACAGGACGAATAGTTTAATTGCTTAATGATCAAGAAATAATTTAACAAAATGCACATATCACAGAAACACAGCAAGGTTCACGGATTTTCAATTTAATTTTCAATTTTTCCTGTTCAATCTGTGTATATTTTTGCAAATGCCACACTATATTGCTGCTGAGTTTCCATGGTACTTCATAACAAACATAAAGAGACTTTAAAAAGGGATTGCTTTTTAGTAGCTGAAGAAAAAACAGATTTTACTAATTAGACAATCTTTGCTTACAGTAGTCTGTTACACAATAGTGCTTGTAAGGAGATCTGGATAAGACCTGCATTCTTACTCAGTATTACTGGTGTCTCAGGAAAATTATTGCATTGATTGTTCTGGGAACTGACTTCAGGGAACACTATTCCTATCAATTTATCAAAGCATGATTCAAGGGGCAAGGTAAACTATATATGAATAGTGTCAGAGATTAATGAAACAACCAGCAACTAACTTAAGGACAGATTCAGCTTTCAAGACACCACTTTAACCCACTTCCAATATCTGTTTTTTTGTTTGTTTGTTTGTTTGTTTTTGTCACAGTCCCACTCTGTGATTATGTGAGAATGCTACCTTTTATTTTTTAAAGGTACTAGCCTGTATGGTTCTTGGAAGAAAATTGAAAAAAATTAATTTTAAAGGGTCAAACAAAGAAATGAAACTACCTTGCTTCCTTGCTTGATACTGTTCATTAAAAATATGGCATTTCATCACATGGAGAGGTTTGATTCATGATTTTTATTTATTTATTATTTTAACACAATTGCAACACTGGGCTTTACAACACCAACTAGCAACTTTGTAAGTTACTTTTCCCACCTAAGTGACAACAGAATTTGTTCTTTTTTTTTTTTTTTTTTTCCCTCACCAAAGGAGGAGGACAATGGGCAGGGAAAAGAGCAAGGCATTTACATTTAATTTGTGAAGATTTAAGTTGCTGCAGAAATAGACCTAGTTGTATTAATTTCCAAGGAATAGTAATTTAGCCATTAATCTGGAAATGATCCACTTCTAGAAAGGAACATTCATCATTATATATAAATGCATGGCTATTCATAGCAAAGTGATAATCAATTTTACAGCAACATGCTAGAGCATATTTAATTACTTCCTTTAAAGTTAGATGGAATTGCCATACAGAATAATATACCACAGTGTCCCTAGAATAGTTGTAGTTGTCCATACTGTGCTTTATAAAGGAAAACTCTAAAAATTGCTAAATCAGTTTATGTGGAATGTAGAAACAAATTCTTCTTAGTGGCTGCTATGTAAACTTGAACATCTCCGTAGATACCAGTTAAGCTACTCTGGATTTAAATAGTTATAACTGGAAACAAGCTTTGTCCAAGAATCGTTTTCAAAGCATACAGATTCCTAACTTCCATTCAAAATAATATGTAAAGTCGCCTGTTTCTTTAAGACTATGTGCTGTTTCACAGGTAAAAAACAAAGGCTGAACTTTTTCTCATAAGCTCTATTATCATGACCCCGACTTAGTGTTTCAGACAAGAATCATTGTAAAATTCTGCTTGCTGGTATTATTTGTACCAGTATTTCATCTAAGATAGAGACTTGTTGAAAGGTGTCTTGGTTCCACTGACACTGGGATGCAACAGAGATAAGTTTTTCAGAAAAAAAAAATAAATAAATTTTTACGCAACAAAACATTTGTAAAATAAGGGCTTTCTTGCTTGGAAGTACACCATTGTGTATGGTGTAAGACTCATCTCATTATGATCCAAGATTCTATTAAATACCAGGTTATGAAACTAATAGCCTAGCCTATTTTATTTAAAAGAAAAGAAGAAGTATTCTACATTTACAAGATTTTCTATATAATGCATTCCCTTCAAATGCAATCTTTTACTACAGAACATTGGGCATAAAGACTTTCCTCCTTGTTTTGTTTTGTTTTGTTTTAAACCATGACTATCCTTCCTTTTCTGTATTTGAGTAAATTGCAAAGAATAATTCTAAATAACTGGAACTGAGAGGAACGGAGAATGAATCATAAGGTGATGTTTTTCCAATGCTTGTGTATAGTTTACTGGTATGTTTCAGATGTACTTTAAAATATATCTTGATAAGAATTGAAAACATTTTGTTTCTTTACTATTTTAGTTTGAAGACCATGCATTGTTCAGCTTGCTAATAGGGTAACTTGTGGCCTTGAATATATGCTTTTTTTTTCCACCCCTGAACTTTTTTCTTAGAAGTATATGTACTTGTATGAATTTTGTTTGTGATGCCATTTTTCTTGAAATGGACTTAGCTGCTAGATGGTGCAGCACAATATAGGAAGAGAAGACAACCAGTTAGCAGGTCATCATCTGAGCTTGGAATAACACATGACCTTAACTGCCATTTACCTCTTTTTTATCTCTTTAATACTTGGACAATCCTGATGATAAGATTTTATGTGCATCTCTTGATACATATAAATATTGCACCTATTACAACAAGGGCTGATTTCAGTTGGTGTCTCTAGGTACTGATGTAATTCATATTGATAACATGAAGAAACTTGACTTTCCTCAAAAAAGTTCCCTGTCCTGCAGTCAAAAACTTGCTTGAGGTTTTGACAGAAGGTTCATGGAACCCGGTTTTCACAAATGTCTGTCATGAAAATATCCACATTTGGACCCAATTCTAACAACATTGTTCTTTTTATAGGGTAATGTAAAGCACCTGATAAACTCTGACTGACTTGCTGCTTCTCATTTAGAATAATGCATGTATCACTTGCAAGAATACTTATTTATAGTTTTCCTTACTATGAAAATTACATTCTCTAGAAGTTCATAATAAAATTTACTGTATGTTTTTTACAGTAAGATTGATCATATGTGAAATTAAATTATACAATCACATATCTACAAATAAAATCTTCTTGTGTTGCTGGTGCACTGAACTTTGAGCTATTCCTTGGTAACATTGTAGTGTATATATATATATAATAACTTTTATTGAAATACAATATCTGAAATCACCTGTCACCTGTTATTCTCATAGACAAGAGTTTTCTTGCAGGTGGCATTAAATACAAAATAAATTTCTGTAAATATAGTTGCATACTATACTAATCATTCTTCAGTAATATACTTTAATGATCTGTGGCCATCTGAGGAATTATTTATTTTTTTTATTTTAGAACCTGAGAAGAAATCTTATTGTTGAGGCACAAGAGTAATGATAAAAGGACATGTATAAGAGAAGTCAGGTGTGACTCACTGTACCTCACTATGAATTCTTCCCTAAAATATCACACATCAACAGCAGTACACTTGTGAAACTAAACTTATTTTTGGAGTCCTGAAGAGAAAGCCTTTTGAAGTTAATGGAGCTATACTTGTCAGCTCCAGTGCATCAGGACAACTGAAGTGTTTTTGATCAACTATAGACTGTTTTGCAATTAGTCCTTTTTCCACTCTCATTTGTTTTCAGCTTCAGGATCTTGATGAATTGAATATGTTTAGGCTACACCAGCACAGGTAGCAGTAGCATCTAATAAGCTGAAGGTATGAGAGGAGGACCAAGAATTTTCAGAAAGTTCAGATGAATATTGTTCATTTTTACTTTTTCAAGGTTTAGAAACATGTTTATAGTCCTGTATACAGGTAGTAAAGCTGGTGTTCAAACAGGCAAGTTACATGTTGCTGCTCTCTGATGGAAGTGCTTTTCTCTTCAACAGAGAACACTGTATATCATGCAACAACTTCATGCTGTGAAATAATAATCATCAAGCCATATGTTCTGTACACTAGTGGCATGGTATATGTGTTATTTTTCCAGAAAGATAAATGAATAGGTAGACTGACCTAGAGTGTATGGGGGGTTGTAGTTTAATGTTATCCCAGAGCTAATCTTGCTGTGGTTAACCTGGCTTTATTACTCAGTAACTTTGATGAGAGTTACCTGGATGAATTCTTTAAAGATAAGCTTGCTACATCTCAATTTTAAGGTCAGAAACAAATCATGCCTGTGTTACAGGAGCAGAAAAAGATGAAGGATTGATTTAAAAGTCCTTAAAGGAAACAATTGTCCTAAAGCAAATGACAGTGTTTAAATGTGGACTGGCATTTTTGTTTGTAAGAGACAGATATTTTGTAACATATCCCATCAAAAATCTTTACAATCCAATTCTTTCTGCTTCCTTTTCTCAGCCAAGAAAGCATCCTTACCATAATTTGAAGGAAAATGTGAGACCTTTGCTCAAGACAGAATGGTCATTATGAGTTTGCACTGCTAAAGCATATTTCTGCTGTTCTTCTCCCTGAGTAATGGGGTTTCCTTTGTCAGTGGATAAATTATGAAGTGTTTAGTTTATGGTCAGCTGTGAATTATTGATGTGAATCATTTAGTTGGAGAGAACCATACTGTGGATGGCTTCCTGAATGTTGAGGACGAGCAAAATATGTCTCTTTTGAGCATTAGTGTGTTCAAGCAAAATGAAATTCTTTAATAGAAATGCTAATACAACAACCTAGAAGTGGTTATAACATTGTGCTCTACATCTTTTGGGAGGGTTATCTGGTAAATTTTGGGTATTTCAGAATTTGTGTTATATTGTTGAAATGTTCTTCATGCCATAAACATGTTCATGTGGAGACAATTTATAAGCCATGCTGTATGTAGTCTCTAGTGGAAATCAACAGCCAACATTCTTTTCTTCTTGATGATGTCTGCATTAGTTATTAGATACAGCTAATGAATAATCTCCCATTCTTGAAGAAAACTTGTTACCACTGGGACTGAATGTTGGTAGAGTCTGTAGGTAACAGTAATAAATTACTGAGAGAAAGCAGTGAGAAAGCTAAATCTTGTCCCATTTTTGTCTTGATAATGCTGATCACTTGAAAATGTGAGTGACATAGCTCACCAATAATATACAACCGCAGCAAAATGAGTAAGGAATAGCTTTTTCATTTGCAACTGTATCCCACTGGTAGTAGGGCTTTAGTAGCAATCCCACAATGTTCACACCTACACACCCAGGCACTGTATAATCCATGCTGCAGATGAAACTCTTGTTAAAACTAAATGGAAGAGTTTGAAATTCTTGGAGACTGTAAAGCTATATATATATATATTTCCTTTTAGGGAATCAACATCCAATTTAATACTTTCTAACATGCAGTGTTACTAGAACATACAAGAACACGGTAATTACGTATGTGTAATCACAAAAACAGTCCATGGTTTTGCTATTTTTAACAAGTTTCCTTCACTGCTTTAGAAATGCGTCTTGTTATAAGGAAACATACAGACTAATATGATCAAGTCTGGAAACTATAGTCATATTTTCAGTCTTTGCTTTGCTGTTAATATAGCCAAGATGTTGGCAGGAAAGACATTTGCAAGGCATATGCAGTAAAGTGGGAAGATGAAGTTGTGGCTGAGCAGGGTGGTATGACAACTGCCATAGGAGTGAATGATGAAGAAATAGATGCAGAGAGAAACGAAACATATTTATGATCAAATTGATTTTTTTTTTCTTGTTTGTTTGCTTCTGTTGTTTGTGCATGGAGTTTCTTTGGTGGTGGTTGGTTGGTTGGTTGAATTTGCTGTTGATTTTTAAAATAGATCTGCTTAATTTGTAAAATCATAGAATGGCTCAGCTTGGAAGGGAACTTAAAGATTATGCAGTTCCAAACCTCTGCCATGGGTAGGAATGCCACCCACTAGATCAGGTTACCCAGGGTCTTGTCCAATGTGGACCTGAACACCTCCAGGGATAGAACATCCACAACCTCTCTGGGCAACCTGTTCCAGTGCCTCACCACCCTCTGAGTGAAGAATTTCCTTCTAACCCCTAATCTAAAAATCAGCATATATAGATCCTGGTAATTTGGCAAGGAGTTGAAAATGGGCTATCAGGAGAAGTAAAGCTAGATAATAAGACTCTGCTGTATTTCATATCTTTTTTTCAAAGAGCTTTTTCCATTTACATGTTTTGTTCTACTGTTATCTGAGTTCAGTATTTAAGAGTACTCATTGAATCTGACTCAGAACTAGTTACTTGTCCAGTAACAGCAAGTTAGACAGGCCAGCCAAGACTTCTTTGCATGATTTTCCTTTGCCAGATTACCTGTGGCTGAGCTAGTAACCTGTAATAGAGACTTAAATCTCTTTTGTTATGGTATTTACATACGGAGCTCTTCAGAAGAACTTTAGGAATGCATACAACACAGTGTGCATCAGAAACTTTGCCGCAAAGGATAAAACAAAGGAAATAAATTTAACTTTTTATTGGGTTATCTTGAATACCGTTAAATAATAAAATACAGGTATGCTTGAAGGAACAAAAAGTGTGGAAAAAAAACCCAAACACCTGCATATCTCTGTTTGCAGCTTTACTATGGGGAAATCTAATCCATGTTTGCTTAGATTTACTGTAAGAAAAGACCTTGAAAATGAGACTATCTTTGTTCCAGTAGTCCTATTTAATCCATACATGACTGGATAGAGATAAGTCTTGTACCTCATTGATTTATAGACTTCCTCCTCTATCCCTGTCACTTCTGAAGAGGAAAGACTTATTCTCTGTGCAAAGAAAGTGTAGCTGGATAATAACTGCAAACTTGAAAAGTCATGCCAAACTATAGGGCCTCTGACTTTTCAGTCAGAAAGATTTTCAGTTTCATTTCATAAACTGCATCCTATTCCCCACAGATTTTGGCTCGATGATGCTCACTGAACAGTGATGCTGTCACAATGCTTATGCAAGGCGAGGATGTGACAAATGCCCACTATCTTGTTATAATTTATTTATATCATGTTTATATTTATATCATGGTTATATTTACATTTTTACACCTCATTGCTTTGTATATACCTCTTGGGTATGGATTTGTGTGAGGGAATTGTAGAAAAGTAGTTGTAGAGATTTCATTTTAATGAGATTCCTTGGCCACCACTAGGACTGCCATAAACTGACTTCAGAGAAAAGGATAGGGATGTCTGTATTCCTGCTATTTTCCATTTGCAGCAGCAGAACTGGTTTTATATAGGGGGCTACGCGAGAAAAATCCTCAGGGCCCTAAAGGGCAGGATGCATGCCAAACCTATCTTCATCCCTGCTGAGCACAGCAGGAGTGTGTACTTACAAGGAAGCCACACTGTATAAAGCACCCTCTACCAACTGTTCAGTGGTGGAGCAGAGACTGCCAGGTTAGCACACCAGATAGGACTTATTTCTTCCTCTCTGTAGTTTAGGTTTTGTCATCAGACACTTACTGAAAGCCAGATTTCATAACACATTCAATATAACATCAAACTACTGTGTTGAGAAGTGGGTTTTATGAGGAACAAACATTTTTGAGCAGATGGACATCAGGAAAGCTGTCCATCCGTCTAATCAGTCAATACATCTAATTGATCCATCTAATTTTTAACAAAATGTTTTCTTTTTTCTTTGTTCAGCTTGACAAGCTTTCCTGCTGCCCTCAAAATAAGCCTGGCTTCTTCAGAAGGGGGCACATTCAGAGACTGTTCTTTATTAGCTACATTCAGTCTCTGTGTGTTACATCCACTTAGATTAGCAGTAGTCATATTAACTCCAACATACATTTATTTGTGTAAGAAATGGGAAGCTCTTAGCTGTCATTCTAGGGAATTCTTAATAATAAAACCTTGCTGTAATACAATAATTTTTATTATTATAAGGGGTTTGTCAAGGAATTCAGTGTCTGGGATGTGGCTTTGAAAATTGAGAAAATTACATGCAGAAAATGAGAAAGAATATGAAAAGTCAGCCTTTCCTTACCACTTCGAAGCAGTAGCAGAGTAAGACTAAAGATCTGGGCATCTGTACTCTCAGTTCCTCTTGAACTAGCCTCTAAAGTTTTCTACTTCAAACTTTAACTAAGCTCACCTTTGTATCTCTCATTTTTATACATCAATCTATTTTTCTATAATAATTTTGAGTTAAGTGAAAAGTGCAGTTGCTCTGGCCTCTGTAGCAATATCAGAGAACATTCCATCTAAGTAAATTTTCTACCTGCCAGAGTCTGTAAAGAAAAATAAATCTCATATTGTTTAGTGAGAAGGATATACTGATGTGTTTTATGTGTTTTATAATGCTGCATTTGTTCTAATATTCCAAGGTTATAGTCTGCAGCATTGGGATATGAATGTGGACAGCAGTGAATCTGTTTTCTTCATTTTGAGGTTCAGTCTTAGGGAATGAAGCTGAAATAGTTTTCTGGTCCACCAAGAACAAGAAAAAACACAGTAGTGCATAGTCCAGTAAATGAGAGGCATTAGAAGAGTAGACTGTAAATAGAAAAGGTATAAATATCCCAAATGCAAAGAGGGAGTCTGGGTCAAATATGAGATTTTCCTTTTGGTAAAAGACAGTGACTTCACAAGCTACTGTACGTTAGTTTTAAATTACATTATTGTGCAAGTGGGGAAGCAACCTTCATGATATCCCACAAAGGCATTTTGTGCTTGTTAAGCCTACTATATAAAGCGGTTATAGTCATTATGCTTAAGCAAGGGGGGGAAGCGTAATTAATGGAAATAAGTATGAGATGAAAAGCAAATACCAACCAGCTCCCCTAAAAGGATTAACCTGTTTTTCCCTCTACACTACATTTTCGTTTAGAAGTAGAAGAAGCAGTTCTGCAGTGATTTGTCATGCAAAAATTTTGACTGAACTTCAGCCAGAAGAGAAAATGTATTAGGACTTTATATTTTCTACACCATTGCCAATGCTAGGAAAATATAAATTTTAAAGTTTGTTCTTTTGATACTCATAAAGAAGAAATATTAAAAACAAAACAAAACAAAACAAAACAAAACAACAACAAAAACAGAAAAAAACAATTGCACATTATTTTTAAGTGAATAAGATTTTGTAAACATTTAAATTAAGGGTGATTTTCCTCAGATTTAGACCCATGATCCTTTATAGAGGAAGGAAAAAGTAGATGGGAGGATAAAAGTTTTGGTTACAAACTATTTTTAGTGGAGTAATATAAGGTATTTAAGGAAAATAATTTAATCTCAAAATCAAATCTTATCAGTCAGAAAGAGTAAGGCTCCCATTATTGATCAAGATTTTTCTAGCAATAAAGCTATTTTTAAACTCCCTAAACAGAGTGCATAAGCACAGTGTGTTGCATCCTGAACTTTGCTAGGAAGTACCAAAGAAAATGTTATTCCTGTCTTATTGAAAAAGCCACTCAGGATTGAATAAAAATAGTGCTTCAGTTAAGGAATATGCTAAATGTGTAAGTGTGTTTGTCATATGAATGACTTCTGTTTATTTTGAGGGAGTTCGTGACACTTTGATCTTGTTTCCCAACTACAATCTTATTTAGGAAGACTGGTGCAGAAATATTTTCTATAGTTTGTCCTCCTAATCTCAGAGTAGGTCTATAGTGTAATCTAAATACCAGATTGCAATGAGCAAAGTCAGATTAGAATTTGCTAAATTAGCTGGTACTTAGAGCAGTGCAACCATGGCAACAAGGAGGTTAGTGGACACTAGATCCCTGAACTTAGGTTTTGTGGCCTGCATTGACTTAAATGCTACCATAGCAACATTCCTGTCTGCAGCAAAGCTAGTTTATTTAAAGCCAGCATCAGTATGTCTACATAAACTGCCAGTAAGCCTTTGAATTTCATAATATACAAACTCTTAAGGATAGTGGATGTCCAACAGCTGTGAGAAGTGAGTTTGGAGCAGTTTTTTTCAGTTTTTGACAATGTTTGGTAGATTTAACTTACATAATTTTCAGGGTAATAAAAACAACTTAGTTTTCATAGGTAGGCACAGAGATAATTTTAGCTAGAATAAAGACACATTCTCTTTTTGTTGGTGAATGTTGGTTTTTACTTGGTGAAAAAAACTGCTTGGATTGGATAGGTTGTATTGAATCTACTGACTTACCTGGTAACGTTGTCCTGTGATGAGATAAATATAATCAGCAGTTCTGCACTTGTAAACTGATGTTTGTAGATAGATCAGAGAATACTTAGGTTAAAAGACAATTTACATGTAAGTTAGAGAACTTGACTCTCTAAGTAAAAATTCTAAGGAATAGCCCTTAGCCTAACGTATGTCCTAGAGGTCATAAACCAACACAATTTCATATGAAACATACCTGGATTTCCTATTGACCAGTGTGCTGCTAAAGATCTTATAACCATTACAGGGATGAATGGTTTAACTGTCACATATAATAGTTCTAAATGAAAAAAATTAATCATGTCTAGTTGGAGGTGATCCTCATGGTTTCTCAGCAGTTACAGCTATTGAAGCTCAGAGTGTGTTTAGGATTTCCTTTTCCAGAGCTACTCATACATCACAATAATATTCTTTATCTTATATTCTCTGCTAATAGGTTCCTTGGGCCATTCAAAGTATTTATCATTCTGAATACCACACAACCTGACACCTTATGCTAAATTTATATTCTACCACATAAGCCGAATTCCAAGTGCTTAAAGGTTGGCTTTCATCATGAGGTCTCTGGGTCAAGAAAATTTTGATGATCACCGTGTTTTGAGTCCTGAGATTTAGAGAAGGAATATTGGCTATTTTCCCACTTCAGACATGTTGATAATGTACTGAATTAGAAATCTGAGTGATTTTTCAGTGAGTGAAAATGGGCAAAATTAGCAAGGCAAAAGAGTTTTCAATTGTGACACACTGTAAGTTGAAAAAATAAAATGAAATGTGCACCTGTGTACCTTTCAAATGAAAAAGTGTACCTGTAAAGAGGAAAAGCTTCCATGCAAGGATACAAAATCATACCTGGAGCTGAGCATCTGGGGTCTTGTCCTTTGTTATGTCATGCTGTAATGTTACTCTGCAAATTGATTACATGATGTTGAGTCCAGCTGATAACTGGCCGTCAGTGCTCCAGAAGAAATGTGGTTCCTAAATGCCACAGAAACTTGCATTTTCTATGAGGTCAGTATATTATGTCAGGGTAGGGGACCAGAGTAAAAGGGTGAAGACATGATTGCTGAGATAGCCTATTCAAAGATTTTTGGAGAGACAGAAAAAAAACAAGTATGTGCATTTTTTTTTTCTCTTCAGAGTGTTTTCTTTCTCTTTGAATTTTCAGGTAGTCACAGAAAGTATCTTCAGTATAAAATACAATTTGCATCGATATTTTTTAGAAGTGCAATTAAAATACAGCAGTTGTTATTTTGAAAGACAATTAAAGTTAGCAAAAATGTTAACTATTATTCATGATTAAAGTATGAATGACCAGTTAGCAAAGTAAGTAGCATTTTTAAAATGTTATGTTCTTGGAAGAGAATAAAAATGCTCTTGAATTTAATCAAAAGAAAAAGATTAATATGAGACTGTGTTTAAAATGATTATGAATTTTAGAGTAACAGGTGGTCCTGGAGGCCTGAGGGGAAAATTGATAATTAAAAACTAAAAAGGACTAATTAGAGTTTTATTTAGGCAAAGTTATTTTGTATGATACAGTTTCAAATGATCATCTGCTACTCCATGCCAAAGATACATTTTTGAACACAATCAAAAACAGGTGAGAAATGGTTAAGAAAAGTAGCTATGAATATTAAAGTATTTTTCTGGCAGCTTTCCTCTCTGCTGTATGTAAACAATTTGTCTACATGATGGTTGTACTGCACAACTTATTCTTGCTTTTAGCTCCAGAAGTGTCCTTGTGTTGCTTTTAACCCTGTTCCTCTGTACTGTGAAATCTTTTCATTTATACAGAACAAAGTTTTCATTTGTACTCTCTTAGAAATGTTTTTAAAAGCATTAAGTCTACACATCACATATTTGATTTTAAGTGGTGACACTGTGCCAAGAATTCAGTTATGTAGAATCTCAGGGAGAAAAATTAAGACAATTTGTTGTAGGCTACCTCTGTTATTTTGTGTAAATCTAGTTTTAAAGAAGTTTCCACTTCAAATCAGTATTCAGAAATATCACACCACCTTGTAAAAATATCTGAATTTCCTCAGGAGTTAAATTGTTATAATTATATTTTTATGCATTTTATATTTTTATTGTATTCATTTATTTTCACAGTTTTGGTGATTTGTCATTTTCTTGCCAATTTGCAACCTCAAAACACTTCAAAATTGTTTCCAACGGCCTTACGCCATTCCCCACTACACAAATACAGAATCAGGAACTCTGCTATGTGACAGAAATGATAAGTGGAATCGTACACATTTCAGAAGTAACTCTCCTCAGATCTAGAAAATAAAAAATAAGGTAATAAGGTGAAAAATTATTATCTTAGATATAGTAGGTAAGTATCATTGGATGGTGTTCTTAGGGCATCACAAGGTCTTCAGTCCTGGACAAGCAGATTTCTTTACTGTGCTCTGTATGTTTAAAAATAAGTTGCTGTCAGTTGGAATGAGTCATCTGTTTGCTAGTGATTCAGCTATAAGATTTTGAAACCTATCTTTCAGAACAACATCATTATGGATCTATGAACCTCTTATGCTTAAAGACAGTACAAATTTGCTGAACTAATTAATACAAGCAGTAGGATTTACTTTGATTACTTAAAATACAAATTGTTTCCATGACCTATGGGATTTACAAGATGCATGTTGACAGAAGTCAGTAGTTGAGAAATTGTTCAAACCATACACTGAGTTTGCCTTAGGGAGTGCCCAAGGAGGTGTTTGAAACAAGCAAGATCTCTTGGATTTTATGGATAACTAACTTGTTGATCAAATCTGTTATTTGCTGGCATTCTCAAATGGCTTGTGCTTTGAAAATTTCAGTGCTCCAGCAGAAACTTGGTCTGTAAACACCATAGAAACTTGCACTTTCAAAATTAATGACATCACTACATTCTGCCAGGATAGGGGATGAGAGGAAATGAATAGAGACATGATCATTGGGATAGATTTTTCAAGTATTTTACTACCATTAGTAAAGGTAACCTTTATGAATGATGCAACACCAGAAGAAATAGAAATAAAAGCAGAATATTATGCTAACATACAAATTATGCTTTTTTTTTTTTTTTTCCTAGGTAATGTTGATAATATTTGCTTTCTATGTAATTTTTGTATGACATGAAATATGTAATTAGCACTTGAGCTTCAAATTTTAGAACTTCCACTTAAAAGCTGGATCAAATATTTATTTTTATAATTGTTTGTAATCCATCTCTGCTTAGTGCCTTCCCAGTATTTAATCACCCAAACCATAAGACAGATACACAAAATCCATGTTACTTTGTCATGCCTTTGCTGCAAACGAGTGCAAAATAACTGTTAAAAATAAGGTTATGTTTCTGCTAATGAGCCTGCTACTCAGTTTTGTGAGTAACATCCAAGATTAATAATAGGGTCGATAGGTATCTGTTATAATTATCACACTGTTTTTCCTCTTTTCTTGTATTCTTCTTATGCTGCTTTTTAATGCAGTTCTGCTCAAGTCAAATCAATTTCTCAGTAGGCAAAATGCATGAAGAAGTGATGATTTGCCTTGGATCTACTTACAAATAAACTGGAAAATTCTTTTTTTTTTTTTTTTTTTTTTTTTTTTCAATCAGAAGCTCATGAAAAGAACAATAACTGAATTTTAAAATTCTTATATTTACAGAGATAAAATATACATTAAGAGGAAAGACTTGAAAGTGCCAATAATACATTGGTGTAATTTTTTTTTTTTTTTTTTTTTTTTTACCAAGCACATTCAAGCAGGTCAGGTTTTATCAATGACCACAATAGTACTAAAAGGACAGATTAAAATGCACTTTGAGAAGATGAAAAAACTAAGGGGCACATACAGCGAAGACACATGCAGCTCTCTCTGCCTTCTCTAGTAAATGAAAAGACAGAGAGAGCTGCATGCCTGTCTTTGGCTCAGTCCTTTGAATGGTATGCAAGTTTTGTACAGTGTTGCCAGAAAAGATGACTTTTACCTTGACTGTGAAATAACAAGATGATTTGAGATAAGTGCATCAGAGGGATAAGAATAGTGTAACCTTGCTGTTAGACACTGTACCTTACAGTGTGTCACGCTTGCAAACTCTTGCCTTGCTGACATGTGCCTGTTTTCACTCACTGAAAAACAAGCTGGCCTGAAAATAGTGGAAGACACTAAGTAGGGCTTTGCCGTTGAATAGTGCATGCTACTGTCTGAGCCAGGTCCGTCACTGATTTCCCTTGGCAGTAGCTAGCAGTCTAGTAGCAGGTGATGCAATTCAGGTGTTTGCTTCTTTGCGTTGTCTATACGTTGTAAACCTGCTGATCTGGGAATGCTGTTCCCAAGAAAAAGGTGGACTGTTGTACTTCTAAATATTGAACATTCAGAGCTGGAGCTGCTCAAGACTTTTTCTCAGTGGGGTTCTGCTGACGAGTGTGCTGAATTGGTAGGATTGTTATGGGATATATTGCTTCAATTGAAACCTTGTTTTTTTAGAGACCTAAAAAACAGACTTGTCATCTGATTCCTGACAGTCCATTCTCCCTTGGAGACTGTTACTATATCACCTTCAGTAACTGTGTTCAGTTTCTGGTTAGTATTCAAAGAGCCAAGATGTTCAAGCTAGGTACCCCTAATCTACACATAGCAGCAGAAACTGAGGGTAAGAATGTGTCATTGAATCTTAGCTTTCTGACTGGCGAGCTTGTGTTACCTTGCATGTGATTGTATCCAGTCAGTCACTATGAAATATCCAGGAAGTGGAAGAGCAAGCTGGAACCCTGAGCTAACATAAAGGCTGATTATGACTCACTAATGATCAACTTTCAGTAAATTTCCAGCTACCTGTGTAGACATCTTGATAAAGCAATACAGCATCTACCTGGAAACATACCTGGAAACATATATTTCAAGGAACAAGTTGTATTTTTTTTTTTTAAAACGTCTATCTGAATTCTTCAGTAGTCCCCTAATCTTTCTGGACTGAGGTAACTGACGTAAAGATAGTCTTTCCCTTTTCATCTATCCCTTTCTATTAGGGAGTGCATTCTTACAGCTAGTTCTTGTGGCTTATCCAGATACTCTGTAATGAAGAAAAGAATGTCTGCCCAATGCAAGACATAAAATCATCCCCTGCAGAATTGAATCTGGGCATCTGCTCAAACTTTGCAAACGTGAGCAGCAGCACTCAGCAGCCTCTAAACCTCTCCACCTGCTGTTTACTCAAGTCTTAAATTATACTATGGAGAAACCCAAGGAACATGAAAAGCAAAAGAAAAAAAAAAAAAAAGTTGAGGTTTATGCTTCATTGGTGCTTAATAAAGAAAAACTCCAGGGAGTGTACTGTGTTGAGAGCTTGGGGTAGGGAATTTGCCTATTCATTCATTAATTTTGCATCAAGTGTTCATAGCAGGGCATTGTGGATTTTAACTACAGCATAAATTATGAGCTTTGGAGACTAATTATGGCAAATAAGAAAATATAAAACAAATTTCAGCTGCTGTTAATGTAGTTTGAATGACTGGATCATGTTATTGTTGCTTTTAAGGGCACGGCAAAAGCATAGCAAATATTGGCCTGTGCCACTCAGTTCTTCCAATAAGACAACTGTAATTTCTATTGGGGTCTTATTGCTGGGGTCAAACAGCCTTTAGGAAGTCCTTTCCATGCCTCCCTTTTTCCAGAAAATGGTATTCAGCCACTAAAGCGGAACCCATAAGGTGTAAAGATCAGGTTAAAGAAGAAAACATACCTTAGCAGATGTAAGGAAGAGTTGCTGTGATTTGTTGCTATGAGTATCTCACACTCTGTATCTTTCCAGCTCTGGAAAAAAATAGAAGAACTGATGCTAGTACTGGCAGAAGAAAAAAAAAAAAAAGTCCCTCACTGCATTCATTCTTCTCTACTCAATTACTAGGAAGAGTTCTACAGGAATAAGATGAGATGGCTGACTTCCTTAGCACTTCAGTTTTTAGGCTGCTTGAAGTGGACCTGAAATGATAAGTATTGGCTTTAAAAAAAAAAAAATTCCAGGAGTTCAGCAAAGCTTTTTAAACAAATCTTAAAAGGGAAGATGGTAAAAATCAATCTAAAATACTTTCTGTCATCAGTTTTAGCTTTGTGGAACATTTGACATATTTCAGACTCTTAGCTGATATTCAAAATTAACACGATGAAATATCTGACAATATATGTCACCAGAACTATGATTCAAATTTGAAATTTTATTCTAATTTGAATTCTAAATTGAATTTTATAGAAAAATCAGTTCTAACTAGGAATAAAAGTGAATCAGGTCCACATAAAGGGTCTTAGTGATCATAGTAAGAACAACTTTTGCAATTTTCTTGCAATTCAGCATCTGCGTAACTGTTTTCATCATTAAAAATGAAGATTACCTTTTAATAAATGTCAGTGCAATCACTTTTTGTATATACTGAATTTGTCGGAAATAGACATTTATATTTGAGTTATATTTGACCACCAGTGGTAGAATTTCAAAATTACTGAAAATGTAGATGTCAAGTTTGCAATCAATGAAAACTGTAAGACTAGAGTAAACACTTCAGTATAGTGGAGAGAGAATGATTTACATAAGTTGGAGTTTTCAGCACTTCTGTGTTTGATTGATAGTGTTCTCAGTATAGCATAAGGCTTATACAAGGCTAAGGATTTTTTTATTTTATTTTTTTTCCCTATGTGAAGGAATATGCAATGTGAGAAAATTCTAGCAGAGGACAATTCTACATGAAGAATCTGAAGTATTAGTAGTAGCAGCCATGGTATTAAATAAGGCAACATTGCCTCAATATCCATCATCAGTGTTTCAGACAGAGGAAGAAATGACAGAATTAAAATGTATGAATGTATGAATATATCACGTGATCTAAATACACACTGAGAGAGAGAGAGAGAGAGAGAGAGAAAGAGTGTATAGCAGGTTCGAATCAAGTTGCTTTTAAAAATTTGGTTGAAATAAGTGCAACAGAATATTTCAGTATTTTTATTTTTATTTTTTTTAAAGAGAAGAGCACCCTTAATTTTGAAGGATTTGGTTGGTCATCCTTTCTTCACTGTTAAGTGTTTTGCACAATCTGTGAGTTAATTCATTCTCAGGTTTCTAACTCCCACAGTAAGTGATACACCTTCATAATGAAGATATGATCAGAAATCGCTTTTTGGGTATGAGATGACTGAAAAGGAGAACAGACTTTGTTGGGCCATAGGATTTGTTTCTAAAGGAGGTTCTGAAAGAATCTCCAGAGGTTTCTGGAGCAGTATAAGGAGTGGATGAGGAGCACAGGCTCCCAATTAGTGGAAAATGAGTGGCCTGATACTGATTGTTTTGCTTTGTCCATGGACTAATTGGCAGAGAACATAAGCTCCTAAAGCAGACTTTCATTGGAAGAACCCTGGTGATGGAACATGCTGGGGAAATAGAGACAGAGTTATTGAAATTATGAATTCCATGAATTCATGTCAAGTATGTGTGCATTGGTCTGCTTGGTCTGTATAAATTACCATCTAAATTGGTGTTGTAAATAAAATCCTGCACTGATGTAGATTTCTTTCCATTGATTTAATAATGTATTTTTCCAAAAACATAGTTTTTAATATCAGAGATTTCATGTGAGAGCTCATTGGGATGTCCAAAACCAGAAATGGCAGCAAAGATGCTGTACTAAGCTTACTAATTTGCCTTCCATACTTCTCAAGGAAAAATGTTTCTGATAATCTAGTGAAGTATATTGCAAATAAATGTATTTAAGAGATAGCAGCCAGCCACAAAGGTTAATGTCCAAGTTAAATAGTTACAGAAAAGTACAGCAGCTTAATGGACTGGAAATAGGTTAAAGGGAGAAAAAAAAAAAAAAAAAAAAAAAAAAGAAAAAAGAGTAATCCTTAAAGTAACCTTTTATTCTGGAAAGAACGTTGTATTATTATACGTTCAGAGAAAGTCCTGTTTTGGTAAATATGTGTGTGGTTGGCAAATTCAGTTTAGAATGGGTATAAGTGCAAATAAGGCACTGGAAAACATTGGTATGTTTGGATTTATATTTTTATTCAGAGGATGTTGAAAACACCAGATAAATACATTCAGGAGGGAGCTTTCAGAGAAACCACTTTGCAGTTATGAGTCTGGGTACTGTCGTGATTCACACAATTCTTGTGGGAACTATTTAGAAATATGCAATTTTGTAACATTTAGGCTTGGAATTGATAAGGAAAAATCCTATTAATTTGAAGAGTCAGAGTAATCCTATTTAATTATATAAGCACTAATCCAATTAGTTTAGAAGTCCTCAAAACATTCCACCAACATTTTCACCAACCACCACGGCATTGCCATCAGAGACCACTAATGCTCTATTTTAGCTTCCCAAGAGTAAGACAATTAATACAGTTATGACAGTGTTCTGAATGTTTTTCTTGGTGAAGCCTTAAATTGCTTATTTTAGTTTGCTACTCATTACTGTTAGTTTACTATCTGTCCTGACCTGTTCCATCTTCTTAGTCTATGTACTACAGTGGGAATAGTTCAGCAAGTTCCAAAACCACCTTCTTTTGATTCATGAACTTCTCTCCAATCTTAACTTGCCCCAGATAGGTATTCATGGAATGTCCTCACTCCCAGTTGTCAGCTCTATTCGTCTGTTTTTAGATTCTGTCAGTACTGACAGCATGAAAGAATTCAGGAGGATTCTTTAGTTATTGTCAGGTATGATAGTTGCTGGGATGGCTTGCAAAATCAGATACCTCCTCTGGCGCTTCCTGTCTAGGAGATGTCACATGATTCTTGAGCACATGAGATAAAAGTTTATGATATACTGCTAGGACTTAAGTGTTGAAGAATAATAATTGTGAAATCATGTAGGTCTGAAACTCACTGGTACTGATTTATGACCCAAAGTCTCACGCACCTACACCAAAAATAGCCAACCAAAAAGCAGTATTGAGACAATCAGCTGTGTTATACAAGAAGGGCAGAGAGATGGTCTGTCTCTGAATACAGATGCAAACATATTCCTTGAATTAGAGGAGCTGTTCTAAAGTATTCGCTATCATACATATGTTGTACAGGCCCAAGAAGAAATGTGAAATTCATATCTCAGTACTGATACGAAATTGAAAATTCTGCCACCATGGAATATTATTCCATTGTAAAAAACAACAACAAAAAACCTACCCAAAACCAGAAAAACTCTCATTAGAAACTAATAACTTGTTCGTGACTTTGTTTTGAACTTTGCTTTGCTGGTTTTTGTTTTGTTTTCTTTTGCTTTTTTGGTGAATGGAAGTGGAAACTCCCAATAGATCCCTAAGCCATGCAAGAAAAAATTTAATGTTTGAACTGTTACACCTTTAATCTCAGTTGCTTTGATACAGATCTCTTTTAAAGTGTCAATAATTTAAAGAAGTTTGTGGCTGCCCAGTGTCAATTTAACAGGTTTCTTTCCCTTGTCTCTTTTCCCTTGGAGGAGAGTATAATGTAAGAAAACTCACAGGGTAACAATTTTAGTTCTTGGCCTGATACATCAGTATACAAATGAAGTTGAACAGATGTTTGCATTAACATTTAATTGAATTTATAACAGGATACCACATGTTACATACATAAGCAATAAGTATTAGCCAAAATAAAAGAAAATATTATGCATGTGCCCTATGTAGCAGCATGACATGTGCGAGAGAAAAGATCCCTCAGCAGCTGAAATTTTTACTGTCCGTGTGATCAGAGGTGCAATTCAGCTGTGTATGGCTGTTGTTGCTTTTTTATTTCAATTGATAAGGGGATTGGGCATGATACAGTTGACTTCAAGGCCTGCTTGGGCCCATAAGAGGATGTCTGAAGACTTGCCAAAGTGAAGAATAATTACAGTGAATCCTCAGTGTATTCTGGAACTCTCAGTTCAGAATGAGCCTTTCTACAGATAGGGATGGACCTGAAACCTGTTGAAATCAAATGGAAATTTTCTACTGGCATCACTAGGTTATGAACTCAGTAAAGAAATACTTTCTATCACTCAAGAGAGGCACAGGCTACTATAGATGTCGAAAAGTTCTGAGAGGGGATCCCATAGGAATAGCAATAGGGAGAGCTGATTTTTGTGTCCTCTTTTATTGAAGTGGGAATAGTTTCCAGACCATAAGTTTCCTCTTAGCTCTGTTTATATCTTATCTAAAATTTCTGCTTGTATGAAAAAATCCCATGTCTACTGACTGTGTTTGATTTAGCAGTGTACTCATAAATTGTCAGCAGATCTCTAAATTATGGTGTTAGGCTTTTCTTGTTCCCTGTGTCTGCCCTGGAATGCTTTCTTTATGCACACTTTTGCACACTTTTTTTTTTTTTTTTTTTTTTCTTTAATCAGCTTTAGGCTTAGCATTTATTAGGTCAAGACTGATATATCCGACATCACAAGGTTTATTCAAGATCAATCCAAATCCCGCATCCCCAGATTTTCCACTTCTGTTTTGTAGGTTATTGTGCTTTGTTTTGAAAATAGGACTGTTTTCAAATAAGGTGCTGCATGAGTGTAACCAAATCCTAATGTCAGTCCATGAAATATGATTATAAATAAAAATGTCAGAACCCCGCACCTTCCTGTCTATTTTTATTAAGGTTCTGAATGGTCAGATTGCTCTCAGAATGGTATCTGTCTTGTTATGTAAAGTAGAAAAAATTATGATATCACTAAAAGCAGTATTCTTATTTTAGCTAGTATACTCATTTACTGTTATTATCAGGTCCATTTCTGTTAGCTGTCAATATATTTCCTTTTCTTTGTCATTTCTGAAGATGGAAAATGAATGTTAGTGATCCAGCTAGTATGAAGGAAGCTGGTAATAAGAAAATTATTAGAATTATTGGGCTCTCCACAACACCCTGAAGACCCATTTAGTAGAATTATAGCTGTTTATGCAGAAACTCTCAGTAAGACTTCGCCCTTCTGTCAGTTGAGTATTATCTATCTATAGGAAGGCATAAATACCTATCATATTGGTAGCAAACCTTAAAAAGAAATTACTTTCAGAAATAAGTAGGGTTGTGTTTCATGATAGAGGAAATTCTGAAAACTGTGAATTGTCCTTTTATCTCAGTGAGTAGTTAAATCTCATATTTCAATATCACATGCTGAACACCAAAGCTCCAACTCAAGCACGCTTGAAAAATGAAAATTCTCTTCCCACCATATTTATTTATGTGTTTTAGTTGCTTGATTTTCTTTCTGTATTCTGTTTGAGTTACCTTTATGGCAGAACAACTAAATTCCTGAGTTTAGAGACGCAATCTTTGCCCAAATTATGAATTAACAAGATACATTAATTACAGTAAATGTAATTAACTCACTACCAACAAATTTAGCTAACACAATGTTGAAAACTAGTTAAGCCCTATACTATCTCATGGATACTATGATTATTGACGTGTGCATAATTGTGTTCAGTTTCAGAACAACATTTGAGGTCTGAGAAACTCAAGTATGCAATGAATGTTCTACAATCTATCATATATCTTTGCTGTTATGAAGGATAGTATCCCATAAAGTAGAATCTCAAGTACTTTGTGTCGTGTCTAATATGTTTGATGAAAAGACATTTTGAAAATATCCTTTTCTGTTTATTATATACCATGTTATTCCCAATGCAGTTCTCTCATACAAAGTAATTGTAGAAGACTGCTTTTTTGAACTTTTTTTTTTTTAATGATTCCTCTGAAATGCTTGTAAAGAATCAACCAACTACTAAGGAGAAAGTCAGAAGATTAATAACAGTTGAGATTACTTTTTATAATGTCAAATTGATACAGCTATTTAAGAACTACAAACATTTATTTATTAGTCATCCAATCTTCTGTTTGGAAATGGTTCATCATGTACTTTTTTGTGACCGTAGTACTTCTTAACATATGTTACTGATTTTACCTAGTGGAACAAGATCTGGTTTACTGAAAAAAGCACTTGTTCCAAAAAAAAGTATGCATTGCTCTGATCTGAAGTCATTCTGTGACTTCAGCCAGAAGAGACAGAAATGTTCCCTAACTTAGCAATAAGCTCTGATATAAGACGCTATTAAGCTTAATGGAACTTCATGTGCTCAAAGCTGAATATATTATAGTGTATGTTTTGGGGCAGGAGGTCATGGATTGGACTCTAGGATGCTCTATTTATGTTATGTTCAGTTATCTTCTATCCTGGAAAAATGTTTTCTATTAAGAAATTGCTTGAATTAACGTGATGTAGTTAGTGCTGCCTTTGGAAAAGCAACTTTTGGGTTGAAATTTTTTCATAGAAGAGTTAGCATTTTTTGTTGTTATTAATAACAACAACAACAAAAAAAACAAACACAGAGTACAGCAGGAATTTATCTTTGTTTTAATTTCCTAATATATATTTGATATATTATTATTTATTTTCTTGTATATTTTCTTTTTTCAATAAACCCTCTACTTGCTATAAAACAGTTTCTCAAATAATTGAATACAGTATTTATGGTTTTATATGGCTTTAATAAACACAAAATTCTGTGTAACTGGAAGGTTTTGTGAAATAAAAAGGAGTATTTCTTTATCTGTCATTTCTTCTATTGTAAGCTGTATAGAATCAACACTATTTTTTTTCTTTGCCACCTGTATAATGATTTTCCTTTGTTTCTAATTATTTTTGGTTACCTATGTATAATGTTTAGGAGTTCTTGAATATAGCAAGGTCTTTTAGAGGCGTTACTTTGCCATGTTGTACTGAAGTTTTATTTTTTTTTATTTTTTTATTTTTTTTTAAGGGGCTTTCTAACTTCATACTGCAAGCATGAGTTTTCATTTGGCTTGTCATTGTCCAAGTTTGCTGACTGTGAGCAATAAGGAATATTTTTACACTCTTTGCTGGAGTGTGATTTGAGGGTGTAGGAATGTTTTACTTCTCTTAGTAGAAATGCTTCATGCTTTTCATTTAATGCTGTTGCAATTTGTATGGCCTAAGTTGTTTGTCCGGATTCAACACAAGTGTAAGCAAATTTAAAAGTTTTGCTGATTGTTTTGCTGTGTACCCATTTCTGCAATTCTTATATTAGCAAAGCTCCATTTGTGTTGATGAGAGTTGTGTGCTGGATTAAAGCATTAAAAACTTTCATCGTTATGATACAGTCAAAATACACATACAGTAAAATTTCTTTTTGTAGAAGAAATTCATTAACTTCCATCCGTGTCCTATGATTCCCTACTTAAGTGTTAGTGAATGTGATAAATGTATTTGATTACCTGTTTGAAATAACTTGTCTCCATATCCATTTGAATGTTAATTTTTCATAAGAGATCCTGGAAGTGCACGTTAATGGGAAGAGCTGCTGTGTTAATACTCAATAGGCATATAATATTTGTACAGGCAAACAATGTAACATTACCAATGTAATTGCTGAAAGTCTGTGCAAAAATTGAATAAGTCAATGGGAAGCTATACAATATCATAATAACTAACCTCTTATGGTAAATATAATATTTTATAATAGTTTATTGATGGGGAAAGTTTGTAAATTTTACAAGATGAAATAATTTTGAGTGATTCTGTTTGTTGAACAGACGTGTATATTTAAGTTTTCTGTCAGTAGCTTAAGTGGATTTGATTTAGTAATACTGAAATCCCTAGATGACACTGTGAATATTATCCATGATGCAGAGGTTAACACTAGGTAACTTGAAATATCTCTAGACTGATTGTTTGGTCCTTGGATTTGGTGGAACAAGGGTCAAGAAGAGGAATTAGTTTATTAGGATTCTGAATCTTTAAAATGTAAGATGATTGCCAGAAAGTAATATGTAGATACTCTTATATGGCCTTCACAGTAGTTTTAGATACCCAAAATAGAAGAGACAAAACAGGAAGTTTTAAAGACTGGATCAGCTAAGTCCCTGTATTCTGAGAAAATTAGAGAAGATTATTTTAGCATGTTAGAAGTTTGAAAGTGTTTTTTTTTTCTTAATTTTGTTTGTTTGTTTTTGAAATAGCACAGATCCAGATGATATTTTAAGATAATATGTAATGTTCCCTAAAAGGGAGATTGATTTATACAGCCTGGATTCTTTGTGAGGGGGTGACATGATGACTGTAACACAGGAACTACCAGAAAAAAATGAAAGCTTAAATTAAGCCCAATGTATATGGAGAGTACTGCTGGAAGATGAGGTATAGCAATTTCTATCTTGTAAAATGAGTGTTTATTTTCTTTTGAAGATCTTACTGAAGGAGAGGATGGTAGGTAAAATTTTATGCCCATTTTGTGCCTGTTATCAACTCTTTTTCATGTCTTAATGGTTTTACGGGCTTTCTAAAATCATGGAGGTACTGAAATGCTGTTAAGTATATAATATGCATGCAGTGCTGCCCAGGGTACAGAAACAAGTGTGATATTCATAAAGGAAAAATCTAGGGCCAAATGCTGTTGATGGTAACATCATTTGAAGTTTTGTCACTGAATTCTATGTGATGAAGATGTCTGAGAATAAAATATTTGTGTCCCCCATTGTTCAGTTGCTAAGCTCTCTCTTTTTGCTAAGACAAAAATAGGAATAGTTTCTTCTTAAAAAAGTATCACACAACTCTTTAACCCAAAAACATTGTATTCCAGTGTTCTGTCTAAACTTAAAAAAAAAAAGAGCTGCTGATTTACTTGTCATCCTGTGATATACTGCAAAGAAACAAAGTGAAGAGCTGCAGAGTTTTCATTCAACAAAACAGAAATTTTAAAAATAGAAGTGAAGGGAATACATTAATAAGCTATGTAGAACTGAAAAGACAATGAAGGTGCAACACAGCTAAACTGTTTATTCAATTAATAACAGTCTATATTAATTAATAACAATGAAGTATTCTTAGAACTAGAAAAATGGGCAATACTTCATGGACTTTCAGTCACATCTGGAGAGATCATACTATGTAATGAGATACCTTGGTTAATTTTCTGGTTTGTGGTCTTACACCAAACAACTATTTGCTTAATAATGATGCATATATGCATGCAATGTAATAATGTTGCTCATGTTTTCCTAGAGATGAAATAGTTCAGCTCCATGATTGTGGCTGCTATTTATATCATTGGAATTAGAATTTACGTATAAGATCTGATGGCTGGAAAGAATACTTACATAGCAGCAGAAGAACAAACAGCAGGAAAAATTATATTACCTACATTTTTCAATACTGCACTACTATGGCTAGACACTGTTTAGTTTATCCAAGCGTATTGTTTTTAATTAAAAAAGATAAATCATCATCATTATATACTATAATTTTGCTATATAATTTAGCTCGGTCTTTTCAAGCGACATTGATAAAATGGTTGCTGCTACTACTAACTGAAGGCTGAAAATGATAAGCAGCGTCAGAAAACAAAACAAGTTACAGAGCATCAGGGAGAATAACAGGAGACAGGAAAGAGTTCTGAAGTTTGGGTTAGAAAGAAGTGTTCCCAGATGTAGAAGGGAACTGAAATAAAGACAGTCCATGTATGTCAAACTTAAATGAATTCAGGAGAATTTAAGAAATACACAGAACTGTTGAATCAGTAAAAGCAATTTGTTACTGTTCATTTTATTGATCCATTCTGAAGCTTTTTCTTTCTGCTGATATTTTGGTTTGAGGTAATTACTCTTTACCCTCTGTAAGGAAAGGCACTTTGAAGTTCTAGGAACTCCTTCCTTTTTGTGGTGATGTAGATGGCTTGACCAACCACCAAGTACACAGCAGCTGCCAGTTCTTTCCTGTAATCCTGCCAAGTGTAGAGTCCTGGCTGAAGAAGAAAAGGGAGCATTGCTCTTAGAATTCTCAGTTTTTTCCTTCTTAACAGTGAAAGAAAGAAAGAAAAAAAAAACAAACCAAACACAAACAAACAAAAAAAAACTTGAAAGGTCTGAGAAAATGGAACTGAGCTTCATACCCATGTGAAAAAATGAGATGAGGAACTACATACTTAGGACCTGGTTAAGCAGGTAGGCAAATTTACCTGGACTGGACTGCTTCAGATACCATTGACAGCTAATTGACTGTCTAAGATGTATAAGGTGTAGATGGCTATGTTACACTGCAGCATGTGAGTTTTGGCGTGTGGTATTACATAGGTGAATAAGAAAGCAAACCTTCCTTTATAAATGTAACAATAGGATGCTTCTGGAATATATTATAGAAAGAAACCTAGGAGTGGACTCAGTGAAAAGGGAATGAGAAACAAATTACTGCAGCAATTGATTTCCTTTTCCGGTGAATAGAAATGTCAAAAAAAAGAACAACAGCAACAACAGCAACAAAAAACAGACTACAAGGGAGCAAATTGTAAAGTCCCTTGAGACCTCAAAATTGGCACATCAGTCACTGATGTGAAAGAGACAGGTTTGCTTGTAGGATTGATGCCATGTTCCCATTCCATCTGAGCTCTGACTGCAAAAGCAGCTGTGTTCCTTTGCTCAGGAGACTTCCCTGAATTGGTCTTTCCGCTGAAAAAAAAGCTGCCAAAGTTGGTTATGTCAAAGAAATTACACACTTATTTTTAACATAAGTTAGAAGCATGATTGCCCTACATGATAAACACGTAATGATTCCTCCAAACACTTAGTGAGGTTCCTTTAACTACTGGATGAAATAGAAGGCTGTCTGACTAATTTCCATTTTTCAAGTCTGACTGTTGGTACAGTGTTTGGCTAGATCAATTGCTTGAGTGAATTTTACTGTGAAGTATTACTTTTCTGTCCCACATACTCTTGTCTGTTGCTTTTAAAGCAAATTTAAATGCTTTCTTTTTATTATAAAATGCTGATCTTCTATTAGATTCATTAACCCACCATGTCTCATTCATTAACCCAACAAGTCTCGAAACTTGAACTAAATTGCCATTTGGTGTATACGGTTTTCACATCTACATGTGCTGTGAGATTTCACAGTGCACTCCCTACATTACTCAGGTATGTCAGATATCAGATATCGATCCCATTCACTATAAAGTCAATCTGTATTGGTACAGAAGGTTCAGCATGATACTTCTTGAACTTACTGCCGTATATTAAATCCATACATTTAAGTAAAAGGGTTTAAAATTCTGCTGTTGGCGTAGGGTTCAACACGAAAAGGAAAAGAGCAGATGCTGAGAAATCTTGCATAACTATGTATTATTATCTGTTACATGAGGAGACTGGCCTGGCATAAGGGTCAATGTATCCCTTCATTTAAATTAGATTTGTTTAGGGCTCATTCTATTTATAGTGGTACTAAAGTATTGGCAACAATGGAGAATTCCCATAGAGTTATGTGCAATGTAGATCTTTTATACATTTTTCTTCTTGGCAATTCAGTCCATTCTGTAACACCAGTGCTGTCCCCTAGGTTAGATATACTGTGAAAATAGAAAACAGCTATTCCTGTTTTTGAAATGCTACACATTTTAATTACTAGACAAAGTGTGATAGCATTTTTTTTCCACATTGGTGAAATGTGTCTAGATGGAGTTTCCAGTGTAAATAGTTTTAGTAACTGAGAAATTCTGAGTTAACAATGCACTTGCATCTCAAAAGTGATTCATGTTCCAATAATGCTCTAGTACACTCACATATTTAAAACACCTGTGCTTTATTTTTTTAAATTTTGTTATGTATGTGTGGTTCTCAGAATGTTGTGGACTTTTTCCTTAAGTCTAAAATTACAGCTTGTGGGCAGGAACACAGAATCATAGAATGGTTTGGGTTGGAAGGGACCTTAAAGATTATCTAATTCCACCTGCCTCAGCCATGGGCAGGGACACCTTCCACTAGGCCAGGTTTCTCAAAGATAGATTTTTAGTTGCTCAAGATAGATTTTTAGTGTCTGTTATAAAACGTGACTGTTATAAAATATGTAATTAATCTATCCTGCTACTAAACATAAAATAAATTACATGTCTTTTTAAAATAGTTGAATACTTCATTATGCACAACACTGAATTCTCTTGATTATCCTTTTCTGATAGCTGGTTGATCCTCAATAAATACCTTTTCTTATAATAAATTGAATAATCATATATTTAAAAATTTAATTTCTTCAGTTGGAGGGAAGAATTGTTAGACTTCACTATGCAGTAGTCTAAGAAAAAAAAATCTAGATGTGCATGTTTTTTCTGACTTGACAATTATTAACCTCTGTGTAGATATACAGATTGTCTAGAATTATTATTATTATTTTTTTGCTTTAAAAATAAGTCTCTTCAGCTGAACAATAATTTTGATGAGTTTCTTTCCCATGAGTAAAAAACAAAACCACAGACAGGCTAGGATGATGGATTAGGTTATAGTCTTCTTATCTGAAAAGGAAGGATTCTATAAATCCCTCAGAGAATACTATTTTACAATATCTGTTGTCCCAGGTTGACTATTGGACTTTGGGGATACAATAACAAAAATAAAATGACATTCAGCATCTGCAGATTTCTAAACACAAAGCCTGTTGCAGTCAGTGAAACCATGCTCAAAGAGGTGGTCCATTGCTATGCCCAGCAGCGGGTCTGATTGCACAGGATCTGCTTCTGACTGCTGTTCTTCCCTGCTTTTGCAGCAGTGTGACATAGCACATTTGGTAACTTACATGACTTGAGTGTGGAAGAAGAATGTAGCTTCCTAGAGTTACATTACCTGAAAAGAATAATCCCAAGTGTAACTAACACTGCTGCTGGGGTGTTACCACTAAACGTTCTAGTGAAGCTGAGAAATGATGTTGGGATGCTTCAGAGAAGGGTATGTGCAGAAAGTGAGGCAACCATGTATGCCGTTGATTGCACACTGGGGAAATATGAAAAAAAAAAAAAAAAAAAAGAAAAAAAAAAAGAGTCCAATGGCCATGACATATTTCCTTCATTGTGTCCTTGCTGTGGACAGACGGGTAGGAAAGGCTGTGACTAAACCAGTTAAAATTAATTTCCCTCAAATGCAACACATGTAGGAGAGTCTTGTTTTATGGTAGCTTGTTTGGCTTCATCTGCATGATTCATCTTCCATCTGAGGTCAGCTAGCTTCCAGAAACCCTGATCACTTTTGGGCTGAGAACTTTCTGGAATTCATGGTAACAAGTCTGATTTCAGCTGAACATCATAGTTCAGCTCACTGAATTTATTGAGCCGTCTGATAACTATTTTTACAAGAGTTTGTTTTCCTTCCAAAGAGAAAAGCTGTCGGTCGCATTTGATCAGAACACTCAAGCTGGTGAAAATTGCTGGATTCACTACTGTCTGTACCAGCTGAAGCTGTAATGCAGTGCTTGCACTCTTGAATGTTTTTGAGAAATAACGTGACACAGAATGTCCATAAGGGGTAATTATCAAAATGTGGTATTCTTTTATCCTTCAGCTATATTACTGATATGAAATGTGTGGAAAATATAATCATTCTAAATCATATTTTACATGGAGAGTTATCTGATTATCACCAAAAGTCTTTTCAGCGTTTTTTAATTTAGCCTTATGCATTTTTAACATGACAGCTGGAGCACAGCATGCATATGGCATACTAATGGTGAAGGAGACTAATAGTTGGTACCGTCTATCTGTTCTTGTAAAGAAAAAAATAATCAGGAAATAAACAAAAATGTTTAAATTGTATGCTGCTGGATAAAAGGAACAGACTGCATGGCAAACTGAAGCAGTGTTCAGAGATTACTTCATTATTCAGTCTCCAGTTTGTTTTTCAGAGACTAGCTAGCTTTTTTGTTTCCAATTAAACTACTGCAGTGTACATTGAGAGATCTATCATTTATGTATAAAATAGGAAGTTGTGCTAGAAATGCAGCTTCACTGTAAACTCCATTTTCTGTTGCTCCTCACTTTGTAAACAAGAAGTTCTCTTGAGCTGAAATTTCCTCTATTTGATCATGACATTTTGGTGCTTGTTTGTTTCTGCAAAACTGGGTCTTATTCACCCTTTTTGAAGCTAGTGTTTAAAACAAACATACGCTAAGTGATTAAGAATATGAAAACAAATGTTTCATTTTATTTTTCATTGATATATATTTATTTATATATTTCATTTTACTGGAGAAAAATAGAAAGAATGTAGAAAACTCATTGTTTTTAGAGAAAATAAGCTCACAAGCTTTGAAATAATATATATGCAGCTCCCCCACTCTCTCATGATATTCGCAGAGTGATTTTTCTGGTAGGTTCCTTTTTGCAAACTAGATCTTGAAATGTATTGTGTTCATATGTGATCTGCTGCATGTATATTTCTTTTTACAGCTATTGTGATGAAGTGAGTGGATTCAAAATAAGCTCTCAAAACTCAATTACATTGAAGGATATTGAATGCCAAAGAAATGTTAAAGACATTATAAACACTCTAAAAAGTATGAGAAAAATAGCATTATTTCTAATCATTCTTTTTTTTTTTAAAGGAGAAAGGAAACCTAATGTAAAATGAAAACAAAATGTTAAGAAATCTTCATCAGTAAAGAATTTCAATTTGGGGAGTGCAGCATTAAGTTTAATAAATATCAAGTTTCAATTATAGCGTAGATTAAACATGAATTTTCTCTAATTTTTGATTATATAAAGTAAGGAAAAGAGTGCTTTTCAGAAAATATTTCTAATTCAAAATTTTACACAGTTACAGCTTTGAGAATCACAAATATTTCCTTTGTCCTGTGATTTCCTCACAAATTCACTGGTGTTCTGCCATATTACAGTGATGCAGTCATCACTGTAGCTTGTTAGTCTGCTTTTGGGCAACTGAGTCTGTTTGACCCCATGCACTGCACCTGCATTATGTTCCTGGCTTTAATATTGGCAAACTGGCCAGCTTGCAATGAATTTCTCCTTTCTTATTAGAAATAATGATCCTGAACTGTCTTTGTAAAGTGTCTTTGAATAACACATATGAAAAATAGTATATAGCACCAGATACTATTTATTTTGACTTAAACAGAGTTCCTTTGCATCACTGTGGAAAATGAGAGGAAAGTCATATTAATGTATCTATAATGCAACATCATTGGCTGAACAAACAAGCCAGCCTTCTGAAACGTGACATTAAATATCACTGGCATTAAATACACGTCATGGAACTGTTATGGGGGATGCAATATGCAATAGTCTTCATCTTTAAGTATCTGCTAATGGTCAATGTGACCTGGACTTAAATTTTCATTGAAGAAGATAAATAAAGAGAAAATTTTCCCTTTATGGGCTCAAGTTGCCTACCTTAAAGTTAATGACTTCTAAATCAACACTTGATTGTTTAGCACATGAGAAATTCAGGTAGAGGTGGAATACTTTAAACACCTATTGACATTCTGGAGCAGTTTGCTTTCTGACCTTTCGTGACAGAATGAGTTCAGCTAGCAAACAAGAGAATGTCAAAATCTGCTGCAGAAACAGGCTGCAATTATGAGACTAGAAAAGCAAACAAATGCCTTAGGCAGTATTTTTAGATTGCAGAATGGTGGGCAGATTATGGATACAGTACTTAATAGTGAGATGACATGCAGGTACCCTTTAAAAGATCATGTTTGTCTGAATTGGGAGTGGTTTAGTTTGTAGTGATGACAGAGTGTCTTGTCTGAGGTAGTTTCCGTATATGATGGGAGATGTCACCTGTGTAAAATTCCTGGAACACAGAGATCCAAAAATAGTATTTCTGGAAATTGGATTGTTGTTTGACATACATGAGAACATCTTAAATAGTGTTGCTAAGATGATGGTAATTTCCAATTTGATTTCTTTATTGACTCAGGCCCATGTTTTTGAGCTTGATCCTCAGCTGGTGGCAATTGTTCTTTTGTAATGTAAACCTATCCAACCTAAATCACCTGGTTTGTGCTGGTAAAATGTCATTTGAAATAGATATTACCACATCTTCTAAATGAATTGTACTCTTAGTCATTGAAAGTTTCATCAAAGAAAATGCAATTAGGATTTGCTAAAAAAGATTGCACAAATATCTAGAATCTCTATTTACTTTCTCTTCTCCCTACTGTTTGGGCCTTCTCTAAGCTCTAGAGAAACTTACTGAATATGGATCAGACCTTTCACTGTCTTGTTTTGAAAGAGGGTAATGCAAACACTTTTCTTGTCCATTGATTTTCTAGGGAAATCAGAAAAACTATGCTCTTTCTTAACTTTAGTGTCTCTCTTATTTGATGAGTGTTCTGACAAAGAAAAAAAAAAGCCTTATAAGAACTGTAAAAAATTTCTCAGATGAATGTTGCATCCCTCACACTTTTTCAAATGCTTTTTATTATTATGGTGGCATAACAATGTAATAGAAAATGATGGGGCTCTGACATCAATTCTGTAGGATTTTTTCTCTCAGACAATGAGAAATGTGTCCTCTTTAACTTAACTTGTGCAGTAGTTTCGGGTCTGCCTACCACGTGATTAGAAACTAAATTGTTTCTCTGACAAGTGTTGGTATTGTGGCACAGCTGGGGTTAGTCTTGACTGGGAGCTGCCCTGAAGGACAGTTCCATTGTGTATGCAGCTGCAGTGCCACAGAAGTTCAGTTAAGCAGAATTTTTCACTAAAATAAAATGGATGTTTGAAAGGGATCTTGCAAGAACAAGATTCACATATACAAAATCATCCCTCATCTCCTTAACTTGCATCAAGTATGTTTTGCACCATATTCCTCAAGGATAAGAGAGGCAGACAATGGCAGAGTATCTTCAGTTCCCAGATATAACTGTCAGTTTAAGCAGTCATTCCATCGTAGCAGTCTCAAACTTCTTCACGCAGGTGCCAGACACATGCAGGCTTGTAGTATTTTGAATTTTTAAACAATATTGGTTTCATGTAATCAGCTAAAACTAATCCACAGTGCTACCCTAGTGATATGAATAGTATCTGAAATCAAGAAATAGAATATATTCAGAATAGCTGAAATATTTTGCTTTTCTGATTGGCTTTGAAGAATGTTATGTTTATAGAATTGATCTGAAAAAAAATAAGGCTCTGGATTTTTTTCCTTCTTTATTTTTTTTTTCTGTAATAATTTCTGTTTCAGAATAATAAGTCTCTGCAGGCAAAGTACTTCTGGAGGATTATTTCACTTATCAGTTGGCTGTAAGTACTTGACCTTTAGTCCCATGTGACAACATACCTGAAATATAGACTTAATCCTCTAGAAATGCACTATTGTGTTTAATGCTTTGAATATTGCCTGTCTGCTTTTGATAGCATAACAAATTCAAGTGCTTGCTAGGATGAATACATTTAACTCTTACTTTACAGAATTACAATATAATCACTATGCCTACTGCAGTTATTTTTTGATTCATCACAATATTGTGGATAGTCATTTTATGGCAGACAGAATTAAAGGTGGAATAAGGTGAGGAACAAAGTTCTCAAGGTCAAAGGGAGAATCTCCTCTTCTGCCTTATCACCCCAAAGGAACTACTAACACCTAAAGGCAGTTCCCTTCCCTGCTCCCCATGGGTAAGTCCCACTGACTTATTGCAGACCAGTCTGCCTCCTGGGCAAGAGCTCTGAGTGCTAATTCAACTGCAATGGGAAATCATGGAGTAATATTTGGATTGGAAGGCAAATGGTAGCAGTGTGGAGTTTTTCTAACTATAAAGTTTGCATAGTAGATTCTTGTTCACAAGGTCATTTTGCCTGCTTCCATGTGACTCAAGTGCTGTATCAAGCCAGCTCAGGGGAGGGTAGATGTCAGAGTTAAAGCTGCATTTCAGAGCCTGGAACACTAAAGCACTGTATAATATTTGCTGAGGGACACTGGTGCTTAGATTATTCGTCACAGGAGGGTTATGCATACTGGCAGCCTTGAGGGTTGTGCCACACATCTTCCCCAAATGGGATCTGTGTGCAAAGATTCTGTAAAGGGAAGGATGGCTCCCCAGATGCCTATGGACATTAGTCAATAGTTTTAAAGTATTCCTCCCTATCCAGAATGCAGCAGTGCAGAACAATGTATCAAATCCTATAGTGCAGAAGAATCTTTCTCTTTGAAGGAAAATGAGTAAAGAAATGTGAAATGAACTGAGCAATATGAACAGCCAAGCATTCCTTACTACTTCATAATATCAAACTGTGTGTTTCTTTTTTCCGTGTGTTGCTCCTAAGAGAAAAGCGTGTGATGCAGAATAAGATTTATTTATGTTTTTTGTTTTTTAAATCAAATGCCAAAATGCTGGAGTGAACAGCTAATTTGCACAACTTACTGATGTCTAGAACAAGCACCAGAGAATTTTAAAGGATATTTGTGTTTGTATTGCTGCCATCAGTATGTTGGTATTGCAATCAACAGGCTGATTGTGTCCCATTGCCTTCTATAGGACTAAACCAATTTCACTGCAGTATGACATATGCCAGATGATAATAGGCTAACAAAAGGCAGTATGCTTTTAAGTATTAAAGGGTAGAAGATTTTCTTACATACCGAGTGGCTGCAACACACAGCTTTGAAGCAAAATGAAAGAAGGTTTTTCTTAAACTTTGTCTTTGGGATGAGGGAAGGAGGACAGAAAGTCCTGTTTTACAGGTTGCTTCACTTACTACTCCCTGATCTGTGCTGTCTGCACCTGCCCCTTCTACTCCTGGCTGAGTAAGGGATCTTGGTGGAAAGACCTGCAGCTCCCACTGAAAGGCCTGGATCCACAAAGGCATTTAGAAGACAGTTGACGTAGAAGGAGTTAAAAGCCAGAATGCATTTGAAGATCTTTGTCGTACATCTTCACACTTAAAGTACAAAAACATGTTTGTCACTGTGGTCCAGGGTCCTTTTTTCAGTAGCAATCTTAGCCTTAGCCCACTGGTTCTACATCCTTGCTCACATATCAAAGTGCAGCTTGTAAATACAGTTCTGCAGAGGATTGGAAAAGGAAACTCTGAACCAAAATTCTAAGTTTATAAGATATAGTCTGCACATACCAAACTTCACAGATCATTGAGTTCAGATTCCTGCCCTTTGGTGCAGGGGAATGATAAAAGATGAGGAGTTTGCTACTATTTCTAAATTTTCCCAGTTTGCATCTATCATTATCTACTTTCTTTACACCATGTGCTAAAAATATTTTACGCAATACACGATTAAAATAAATTAGAACAGCACAGATGCGGAATGTGGAATTTGTATACCTATTATTGCTACTGTATTAATGCATATCCATGGACAAAATTAAATATTTTAAGGTCTACTCTGACAATGTGCTGATATTAATCACCTTGTCATTTGATGAGGTTAGAATAGAAAACACATTGTAAATATATATACACACAGCTTTCAACAATTCTAACTTACTGTACCCAGTTACTTAGTAAATATAATACATTATGTATGATGAGTAGAAGGAGGAAAATATGGTGAATGACAAATCAAAAAGCATTACTCTCTCCACTGAAGCTGTGGAGCATCCTTAACTCTGGGGGACAATGCTTGTATGCTTCACTTCTGTTCTTGTAAAGGTTGTGACTCATATTTATACTTTCTTGTTACTACCTTTGTATTTTTCCAACATAAGTCATTTTACATATGCTGGGTACCACTTATTTTTCTCTTTGTTATGCCCTCAAACTAGTTCTAGCCAACTGTCAAGGTTACATTCCTTTAAAAATTGACCACTTGTATTTAGATGCTGCAGGCCTTTGGCTTCATCCTGTGCCTGTATTTTCAAGGTGTCTAGTATGTGCTTGTACTCTTGGGATTCCTACTTTGAGGTGTAGAGAACATGTCGCTAGTCTTGCTGAAATGCTACTGACTCTCTGCAAAGATTCAATTTGCTGTTTTAGGTGATATGCTAAATGGATGCTCAGCTAGTATAGATCAGCGCAGCTGCACTGACCTTATCAGGGCTCTACTAACTCCGACCAAGATCTTATTTCTCTCTTTGAAGTTTGGTTAATTTTATTTTTCTAAGAAGTGGTATAATTTTGTAGGCTAGTCCTCGCTGAATTTAGATCACTTCTTTAAATGAACGGCCTCAGTTAATTCATTATCCAATCTCAATATAAGATTGTTACTGAATATCTTCTGTTGTCTGGGTTCCTTACTGCACTGCAAGTATGAGACACAGTGTTGTATCATGCCAGTCCCTTTGTCATATTTCTGTAGCACTTTCTCATTTTTTCTTTGCCAAATATTGTAGTTTGGGGCATGTGCGTAGTGAAAACTTTGCTATGACGTCTGTAAAGACGTCGCTTTCTCATTTGGACAAATAGATGATGGCATATTGTTTTATGTAAGAGGCCCCAGAGTGTGTAGACAAAATTGCTGTTCTCATCCAAGCTAGAAAGGTATCACGCATGTTACTGGTAACCTCTTTATCATTTGGACTGAAAATTCCTGTGACAAGGTATATTTAATTATAGTAGGGAACCAGTTGTGCTACAGTTAAAGTTGAGAAACCGTTATGTTGAAATGTTGACTTTTCTAAATACTCTAAAATCTGCACATTAATTCTCAAATCACCCTGGAAATTACTGTGCCAGATGGAGGACCAGAGTTAAGGTCTGAATTTATTGGAACAAGGGGCTGCTTAGACACATTCCTTCCAAGTCAGTATTTTTTAACATTCTGTTAAATTTATTTGCACATCTCTAGAGATCAAATTGTCTTGTCATCCTATATTCCCCCCCAATTCATTTCTTTTGCTTGATTCTAGTGCCAGCTTTTCTAGGATATTGGACAGTTGCTGGAGTAGCTGTTATCACGATATCCCCTGGCTGAAGCCAAAGGCAAGATACAGCTTTTTGAAGAGTGAGTTAGAAGAAGTTAACCTCAATTAGCTTAATCAGCACAAACATTTGTGCTTGAGAATCATCCCTGGTGCAGCTGTCCCTTTTGCCAGTTGGTGACTGCTAAATCAGAGCAGTGTCCAACTCTGAACAGTGCCTAAGGGCTCCTACAAGTGAGATGCATGCAGTGACAAGCCAGCGTACCCAATAAACTAATCCCTTCCCATGTGCATTTGAACAGTAAATTATACCCATCATTCATTTGGAAAGCAAGGGAAGTTTTAAAGTGCATTTTTCATCTCAGTTGCTATATAGGTTTAAAACTAACTTGCCTCAAACTAACACTGTTCCATAAGTAAAGTCTTTTGAGATTTTTCTCCTTGGTTTATAACCCTCTCCCTGTGGTGGATTTTTCAGAGATTCAGTATTGCCTATTGCATTCTTACACAGGTCTTTTTCCAGGCTTTGCCTCAAGTCTGCTGGCTAGCCATCAGCACGGCACTTGTACTCCAGTAATTCAGCTGTTCTTCTGTAAATGAAATTACCAAAGCTGACATTGCTTTTCTCTGGGAGATCTTAACAGCAGAGTTTTATTTATCAATAAAGTGTTCCCTAATCTGGTGGTGTAGACAACTCTGCAAATCCATCTGAATCGTATCCTTCCTTCTGGTCTCTGATTTTATTCTATTTTTTGTGTGACTGAATCTGAGAGGACTGCAAGAAGCTACAAGTAGCTCCTGACAGGCAGCGTCAGTGTTGATCTGGAGCCCTGGCATGTCATGCAACTCTGTTTCTTGTATTCATCAGAAGCCAAAGTTCTTAAGTAGCCCCCTCCAAAAGAGAGGATTAGGTACCAAAGGTGTATTTAATTACTGCCCTGAAGGCTTGTTAGATGAATGATTTGTCAAACTGACACCTTATATAACTTATCTCTAACTGAGAATCTACAGCTTGTATAATGCCTGGCTATGCCAAAACTCTTAAGCATGACACTGAGACAACTCAAAAGCTCAGAGCTAAGCACGTGCTCAGATGCTGTGTTGGGTCACTTCCCAAGTCTTCTTGTTAGACTTGGAATCAAGTAAAGGTCTTTATAGAGGGTTAGCATTTGTCCCCAGATTTTTTATCTGTATGTTCTTGTATTTCTTACAGTAAAAATTCCTAGTAATTCTGCCTTCTGGTGAAACAATATTTGCTTTATTATTGTCTGAGAATGGGCAAATGTGTTATATATAATCACATTTGGGAGAATATAATTTGAATTCAAGGGAGTTATTTTTTCCCCACAGCAGATGTATAATTCAATTAACATAAGTGTTAAATCTAGATATCACTTTACCTCTGTTGCACCATGCAGGTAATTACTTTCTGGTTAACTTAAATTCCTTTCTAGTTGCAACAATGAAGTTATTCTCAGTGCATCTAGAGTACTAAGTCTTGTTCCTACAATTAGTGAATCCTGTGTCTGATTCTGCACATTCCAGTATTGGACTGCTTATGAAATTATGTGATTCTCTCTACTGTATGTACTCTGATTAGAAACAGTGTTAAAATGGATTAATTAAACATTCAGTGTTAAGAAGTTCTGGCTCATGGTTGGAGTTTGAAAACATTTTGCCTGTCCCTAAATAGAATGTCTAAGTTTTATATTTCAGGACAGCATGTTCACTGTTAAATTGAAGTCAGTTGGATTTGAGAATATGCAGAAATATTTCACTGCATCAGGATTTAGTTCTTTAAAGGTAACGATCAATCGATGTGACATATGAGAAACAGCCTCCAGAAGTCTGTGTCTGTGCTAGTGACAAAAACAGCTGAAAGACAGTTGCTGAAAAAAGTCTGTGAACTGGCAGTTGTTGTTGTTATTTTTTCCCCAAAGTAGTTGTTACCACATAAATATACTGAGTGTAAGCGCAAAGAGAAGTATTTGAATAGCAGGTGTTATCTTCTTACTAACATCTACTTATTTATTTATTTTCAAAGGGAAGAGACCAAGCTCTTGTATGATTCTATGAAGTATCTTCCACCTTCCCTGACAGAGGGGAAAGAGGATTTGTACCTTTGTTGTTAAAGTCCCAACTTTATATGAACAGTCATCTCCCTGCATACTGATTAAAACAAAGTCTTCTTGGACCCCTGCTTTTCCTGTACAACTTTTTAGTTGTGTCTAGTCCTACTCATTGAAACTATCTCTTCTCAAAAGTTCATCTTTCAATTGACAAGCTTTGCTGGAATAATGTACTGACAAAAGGCCAGGAAGTCTGTCTGAATTATTTTTACTCTTTTTTCTGATATTCTCAGAAGTGCTTTTGGAAAGGAAGGCTTCTTTTAAAAGACCAATTGATATGTAAAAGCCACAAAATATACACTTCAAGGTCCAAAACCAGTTTATTCTCTGATAAATGGTCCTTTGGGGAAAATCAATTACAATGCCAGCAGATAAAAGTTTAATCATGTCTTCTGAAAGGGCGAATGAAAATGAAAGGTCATCCTCAAACTTATCCCTTCTCAGACACTAAATGTTTTGTGCCTATAACTATCTTGGCCCCATACCCACATACTTACTTTTGTGTATATATATATATATACATATACACATACATACATATATGTATATATATGTACATATATGTGTGTATATACTTGCATACACATGCTCTGTTCAGTACGTTCTGTCATGCAATCAGGAACTCAATCTTCAGTTACTCCGATTTATGTTTTGCAGTGTATTGAAGGATTTATAACTGTGATCCCATGAGGGCATGACAGAATGGCATTTCTGGCAGGAGCTCCTATTTTTGACTTAACACCTTCCTCTTTGATAAAGAGAAACATGAATGAGGAGGGAAAGCAACATTGGGCAGCTTTTTCACAGCCATTACAAATAATGCCAAATAAGTTCATTAAGTAATCCTAAAAATCTAGGTGGATTTAAAACTACTTCTGAGAATACTAATATGCTGTAAACCTATATTGTATTTTGCAGTGGGATTAAGTTCTGCTATCTCTTTCCTTCACCACATAATAGTATATAAGGTAGTTCTTAATTGTTGCTCTAGGGGTAGGTTTTTAGATTTTCCTCTCGGATTTAAAGTTTGGTGTGGTCCTGCTCTGCAACCATGTTGTAAACTGTGGAACCTTCAAAGTTGAGAACTGAGTTTCTCTCAGTTCTTGGTATAAAAATCTCAGCGTGGGAGCTTTGATCTTAGTTTTTGAGGTGTCTACCTCAAAATGTTGCAGAGAATTTTCTTCAGTGCAAAGACAGCTAGGTGAAATTAAATGGTCTGTTCTAAGTAGGAAGTGAAATACTAACCACAGTACTCCCCTGTGGTCCTGAATTTGTGAGTTCCCTAAAATCTATAACACTGTGTTATAGATTTGTCATTTGATGAATGTTCACCATGGTCAGTGCCCCAGAAGTTAATCTATGACAAGTTTGTGTAGAATGGAGGGGAAAGTTAGGAGACATTTCTTCTCAGAAAGAACAGTCAGACGTTGGAATGGGTTGCCCAGGGAAGTGGTGGAGCCACTGTCCCTGGGGGTGTTCAAGGAAAGGTTGGACCTTGCGCTTAGGGACAAGGTTTAGTGGGTGACATTGGTAGTAGGGGGATGGTTGGAGAAGATGATCTTGAAAGTCTTTTCCAACCTTAATGATTCTACGATTCTAACTGCGTGTATTCAAGCTCTTGTAGACCATCAGTCAAAAACACTTTTTTTCCTAGACTGTCAGTTTCTTAACTAACTGAGGTAACTTCTGAGAAGTACGTTTTGTGTTTAAAATGCTCTGTACTTTATTAGTATGACCTGCCACTTACTCACTTTCTTATTTTAGTAGTGGGTATCTCATCCTTTATGGGCTTATACAAATTAAATTTATGCAAACTTTGCCCTCAGTGCCAGTGGGACTGAGGCAGTGTTGAAGTCTCAAGCATGTGTATTTGTACATGGGTTTCTTTGCAGAATTACAGCTTGTACTTTGAAAGAACATGGACTGTGTTTTGGAGACTGTGTGGTCCATAGATGAGGGATACCATTTGTGAATGTTGGTTTTATGGGTGGCATCTGAGCTCTCTTCTTATTGTGTGCGTCCTTGTAGTTATTCACCTGCACTGATTCTTAGAGGAATTCAGAATGGTTTAGATCCTGTTTTCTTGGTGGTTTTCTTCCCCTTACATATTGTGCACGAAGATGGTCTGGCCTAAGGAATGACTCCATGGAGATGCCTGTCAAATTTGCATTGTCCTATGAATAAGGTATGACACTGTGATACACTTTAGAAGACGAAGGAGATACTGTTCGGTGAAATCATAGAGCAGGATACTAAATTGCATTGGAATGTTTAAAAACTGTTTTGCTTTGCAGTAGCTTCAGTAATAACTCCATGAGCCTCCCTAAACTTTTGAACAGGAAAGCCCTTGGGCATTTAGAAGAATCATCAGACCTTTCCTTTCTCTACTGAATGCAAAGATGAGAAGAGCTTCACAGGAACAAAGCTGGTATAGTCCTGAAGTAGAAAGACTGAGAGGAATGGAAAGCTGATTTCTTTTATTGCTAGATTATTTTATTTAACATAAATATTCCCTGACTAATCAGGAGATGATTAAAGCATCTCAGATCACTGAAAAGTTTTGTCACCATTATCATTTGTAAAATCTAACTAGATATAATTTTACAGAGAAATCTTTTTTCCTTCACATAAAAAGCAGCAATAAAAAACTCATCAACTAATCCAGCTAGCACTTCATATTTCACTCCTAGACTGCTATAGTAATCAGTTATCATGCCATATCCTTATGTAACCTAACCACTCAGCAAAGAGAAAGAATCCAGTTAAATTTTAACATCTTCCCTGAAAGCAGGTGAGTTTGACCTAAAGATTGTTGAGATAATTAAAAATGTTTCCTTTAGCTTCACTGAGTTTTGAATTGGGCCCTTTTTTGATAAATAAAATACTTGTGATGAGTAGGCTATGCCCCCCTCCCTGGCCTTTTTTTTTTTTTTTTTTTTTAATATACCATAGAATGTAAGACAGAACTGAAATAACATAATGCCAATTCCTAAAGAACCTCGAAGTTTCAAAGTTCAAGGTTTTCAGAGGTTTTGCTGGGACAGATATTTCCTGGACAATTCTCAAAGCTCTACTATTTTTTTCCATCTTTGCTAATATCCATAAATGGTCAGTGCAGGTTGTGTTTTTTTTTTCTTCTCTCAGCTGGAGTTGCTTCCTTTACTATCTTACAGTAGGAATCAGAAATGCTAAGCCAAAAGTAAAGGTAGATATTAAAAAGTTGGCCTGTGGCCAAGTTGACCTAAAATATCACTTTGGGGAAATAGTTTATTTTGGACATTTTAAATGTACATTAACCACACAAGAGGAAATAGCTGCAGATGATAAGAGGCTAATTACTATGAGTGATACAAAGCAGCAAAGATATTGTCAAATTAGCCTACCTGACTGTGTCTCATGAACAACTGAAACACTGATATGGATTGTGGAAAATAATTAAGTTTATAATCAGACATGGTAAATAATATGCTATTTCAACTATTGCATTTAACCCAATGGTATTAATTGGATACCTTTAAAATTCAGTTTTATTACATGCTAAAATATAAAGAGTCACATAATATTGTGAATAAAAATGTTAGCCAGTTAAAATGTAAATCCCACTTCAGTACTCTGGCCAAACCAGAACTATGGCAACATGTATCCTATATTATGAAAGATTAATTCATAAGCTAAGCCAGATCCGAGAAAAGACTTTGGCTGAATCAGTGTATTTAATTTCAAAACCGTGATCTTGTACACCATGTCATACCTGAACCTGCAGATGCCTAAAGCATTTCCTCCATTAAGTTCTTATGTCTATAGTCACACTGAAAACTACTTCTTGGGGATGATTATCTGGAAACTCAGCCAGAGTCTAGAAATATATATTCCCCTGTTTAAACTGCTGTGGAGGTTTCCTGGTGGAGGCTCTCAGTATGCATCTAGCAAAGGATCCCAGACTTAAGCTCCAAATGCTCATTCTTTAATTACAAAGGAAGAAGTAATACACTCTTTTCACATACTGTGGTAGTGACTAAATCATTTTTCCGGGAAATGGGAGATATGGATTATTTTTTTTTTTTTGTCTGCCAGGGATATTTAAACCATGGTTTCTTAGGACAGCAATATATTTAGTGATGTTCATTTGATGTTTTGAAAGGAAAAATTATGCTCCTACCTGTAGGGCTCAATAGCTTCCCAGGTTAAAGTATGAGTTCTTGTAGCACTGAGTAAAGGTTTTCTTCTCCCATCTCTCACCAGATATGCAGTCCCTTCTGTCAAGAGCCCTTTCCTATTTGCAACATTCCAGCAGCTTCCAATTTTTGGATTTTGATTTTTTTTTTCAAGGCATTTAACTCTCCAGGATGCCACAGTGCTTACTAGAACTTTCTGTACCTGAGCCTAAGCACTTAAAATGGACATAAAGCTGTGACTAGCTCAGGTGACTCAAATCTGTTATTAAATCTGGCCTACAGCAACAATCAAAGGTGAAATTTTCTTAGAAAAGGTGTTAGATAGCTAGGTACCTGATACAGATCCTGGTGATCACAAGGAACTAAGATAACCTGTGCATGCTAGCCCCTGTTCACTCTAGTCCCTATTTCCTCCAGTTGGTTTCATGAAATGAATGCTGGAAATTACAGAGCAAAGCTCTGCCCTTCTGTATCCATCCCTTCTAACATTAGGCAGGAATTAGCTTTTCCATTCATGGGTGGCAGGCATCCAGCTGTCCATCTCAGATGCATAGTTTATTTTATGTGACATGGGTAAATGTATGGCAAGAGAATCTAAATCCCAGAGGATATGTTTTTACTAACTGTTGTCTCAACAAAAGCTTATCAAGGACTAGAGATTTATAACCGGACTGCATTGTTGACTTCGTTAGAAAAGATACATGAACCTCTTATAAGCTTGTAAGCTATGTGCAGTAAAACCAAGGCACTAGGAATTACTTTGCTGTGTGGCAGAACTTCAGAGTATCATGATCAAGGAAGTCTATATGCTTACAAGATTCAGGATACCTTACATGTTTATGACAGTTAAAATTCCTCACATCAGGAAACTCCTTTAGAGAGTCAAATAGCAAAATGAATGTGTAACAAAATTTCAGATGTTTCTTTGCCTGAATTTTGATTCCGCTGATATATGCTTGGACTTTTATATGTAGCTTCTTAACTTCAGGCCATTCTATTCCCTGCTGAGATGCAGCATGTACTCTCTCAGTGTTGGGTTAATGAAACGATGGGCTTTTTGAAATATGGATACTGTTTGCTGTTATCTGCTTAAAATACACTGTGCAGAAAGACATTCCTTGTGGCTAGTCATCCTCCATTAAGTAAAAAGCATTTTCATATATCTATACTCTATGGCACTTTATAACTGTTTTATCACTTGTTGAAAGTAACTGTAACTCACTCCTCAAAGTACTGCTTCTCATCAGCCAGTGAAATCTCCTATTTTTCTGATAATTTGGAATATTTTACAAGATATATTTCCTCTTCATTAAAGTTTAATTCTGTTAGGCAGCACTTACACATTTCTGATTAATTGGACAGGGTGTCCTAATAGCCAAACTTCGGTAGAACTCAGGCTTTAATTTAGGTCTGAAAAAATGCTATTTTTTCTAAATTTGTGATTCATTACAACATAGGACTTTTGAAATCCTACGTAATATCTCTTTTCAGTCTTTGCATCAGATAACACAAATTTTGTCAAAGACTATTGTACATATTGTACCTGAACAAGTGAAACCAGCTTGTCTACTCAAAGCAAGGTAGTGAACACTGGAAAGCCTGAGGAGGCGTTTGCATCAAGTGAGTCATTCCAGAATGAGGTCACTGTTGTTTATGGAGAAACTTAGAATAAGGTCTGAGGTTATCTGACCCAGACTTTCAAAGGTATATAGGCAGTTGATCTCACTAATTTTAGTGGAAGTTGAACACTGTGCCCTTTGTGTTCTGTCAATCACGTATCGCCAAAAGGTCTATTGGGATACCAAGTGCTAGGAACTACTCTAATAAACCAGAAGTGTGTAAGTTAACTCACATGTTTGTGACAATGTGAAAATGGAAGCTGGCAGAAAAAAAAGGGCCAAATTCTCAGCAGTAATTCCATTGAATGCATACAAACTAGATTTCTTTGTTCTGCAGGGAGGACTGACCAGTCTTTATAGCCTTTACAGTGGTTAATAAGTTAGTGTCTGATTGAAGTAGAATTTTGTAAGAATTTCAAGCCATATTTGATGGAATATGTAATAGAAGTATGTACCATAAGTTTTAATGTTTATACATTTATTGGATTGGTGTGAAGCTTAGCCATGCGCTATGCTATTTTGCTTTGTAAAGTATTTACTTTCTCTGAAATTTAGGAAAGGTATTTTATTTAAGGAGCAGATAGGAATATCATTACCATGTTTCACTGCTCAGCATGTAAAACATCTGTTTAATTCATTTAAGTCTTTAGCGTCCTTGTGGCTAAAGATTTGACATTCACAAAATTTTATTAGACAAATCCATGCTACTAAAATACTCATTTTTAGTACTGTATACTGTAACTCTGTGTTTCCATTTGTTTTAGCAGCTGCCATAATGTAATAATTTTATACTGTGATGTCCTTCAGTTGTCCTCTGCTGAAACCTGAGCTGTCACACTGAGGTGCAGAAGACAAAAGGTAATTTTCAGATAGATACATCTTGGGAAACCTTAGACAAAACAGTTTTGGTTGACAGACTTGTAAGCTCTAAACTTAGTTGTGTTTTACAGTGAATGAATTGGATATTTCTATTTGTGATGTATTGCTGTACGTAAATATATGGAAAGCAATTTTTAGAATATTGATCTCTTTCTAGGTAAAATAGAGTCATTATTTTAACCTTCAGTATGATACGTATGTAAATCTGCCTTTGTGTGTTTGTTTTCTTACAGATATGCACTCTTTCTCTGTATACATATGCACACACAATGGGATTGTTTAGCCTGAAGAGAATTTAATGCAGAGCTGCCATTTTGATGCATGCATTAGTTTAATTTAGTTGTAACTGTCATTTGGTGCTCTGGGGAGATTTTGAAAATGAAAATGAAAAATTTGTGACATTTTATAGCAGGATAAGAGATTGGATTTTTTTTAATTATTGTTTTAGGAACAGAAAAGCATCATTGCTAGTGTTATTTTAGAGTGAAGGGCAAGCCATGAATAGGTGTTGAATAGATACGTTTGGAAATAGGAATCCTTTGCTTTTCTAGAGGTAAGATTATATTTCCCACATAACAACTGTTTCATATTGCTGAAATGACTTCAATCACCAATAATCACAACATATTCTTTCCTCACCTTCTCATGTAAAACTATGGTTATGGTTCAGAGATCTAAGGACACCCACTGAGATGTTCTTACCTTTCTAATATGGGGAGCTTTCAAGCATCATGTTGATGCACTACTGATATAAACCCTGTAGTAGACAGAAGTCCCTTCCATGGTTGCGTGTTTCTGTCTCTCTCTTTTTTTTTTTTTTTTTTAATTCCTATTATCAAATGTTTTTTTTGGAAGCATTTTCATCAATATATTTATGTATTCTAGATCAAAGTAGAGACAAACACAGATTACTTCTGGCAATCACGCTACAATTTTAGTCAGCTGCAGTACTTTTTAATATTTAATATTTCAAAATTTGTTGAGAACAACTCTTGGTTTCCAAACATATGGTGAAAAATGTAAAGGACTGGGAGTCTGATCCCAAGGTCCCCTCTGAACAAAGAGGATATTTATTCCTGTGGGTTTGGTGTCATACTGTTTGTAAGCATTGAAGTCATCTGTAGGAAATCAAAAAGATGTTGTTTATACCACATACAGTATCGCTGTCATAATTTGTCCCCATAAAGATGTCTTTCAAATACATCAATTCTTAATTTACTCCTCCCCCCCTTTTTTTAATTAATTATTGTTTTTAATAAGATTCTCAAAGTGCCTTCCCAAAAAGATGGAAGGTAGACATTCATCATGTCTGAAATATGGTTTTGCAGGTTCACATCCCTAGATCCTGCCTGAAAGTGGCAGTCCAGGCAAGGGTGTAGTGAACCCTTAGAAATTATGGATAGAACCAGTAAAGCAAAGCCATGCTCTTCTAGTCATCAGATTCGCTTATATACTTTGAGAAATATCTAAAAGAGTTCCAGTGCAATTTTTGTCACACGGTAACGTGACAAAATGGATCTGTATCATACAGTGCATACTGCAGTTAGTGCTGCTGTCATGCTGCATTGCTATATTTAGATTACCAGTACTTTTTGCTAAATATTTTTAATACATATTATGCTTCTTCAGTATATTACACTCACTCATAAAAAACATACTGATTTAATTTCTAGAATATACTTTTTTTTTTTTTTTTTCCCCAGGTTCCTTTTAATCAAGGTATGCAGGAGAAAAGAGCAATTTCAACTAAGTGGAAAGTCTCAAAAATGAGGCTAAATTTAGCGTATAAATGAAAAGTTCATCAATAAAACAAATCTATTTAACAGGATTACTGGAAGCAAGAAAATGTAGATTATGTGACAAAGCTACATTTCTATTTTCTAGTTAATTATACTGTCTGTGTTTTACTTTTGTAAAGGTTCAAAAAGCCATTGTTTTTTCAATGAGCAGAATCTGAGCAGAGTAGATATCTTCTTTTTTTTTTTTTTTTTTTTTTTTTACAAAGGGAAATACCTTTGAAATCTTAGAGAATAACTTAAGTGGTGCTGTGACACTGAGAGATCACAAGTAGCTTCTGAAGGTACCGCAATAAAAGACAGAGCCAGGACACTCCCTGTGGTGCAAAAGAAGGGAGCTACTCCTCTGTCTGATGTACAAAAGGTACCTCAAGCACCCAGCCTCAGATCCTGGTGTTTCGTCACCAAAGTCTCGGGAAAAAATGTAGTTTATACTCTACCTGCATTCTCACAACTTCATGGCTATACAGTGGGTGCAAAGGAAGTGGGGAAGAAGTTCAAAAACTTTCTTTTATGTATTCCTATTTTAGGAACTATCTGCTTTGACTTTTCACAAGCACTAATATAACTAAACAGGATCACCTGGTCTTCCATGAGGTTTTGTATATGGACAGTTGAAGATTTTTTTGTGTTTTTTAAAAGAATTGTACAGAAACAAACAAAAACTTTCTATTTATTCATTAACATTGAACTTTTATGACTGAAAGCAGAAAAAAAAAAAAGATTAGTGCATATAAGATGCATTACACACAGGATTGGAAGTGTATGGATTTTGGAATAAACCTTTAGCCAAGAATTATTTCAAACAAATTGTGCGTAGCAGGTGTAGCTGAGTAGAAAGAGATTACTTGGAAAAGGGAAAGCGTGTGACCCTGTTCTGGGTCCAAACCATCACAAAGGCATGCTGGTAGAAATGCTGCCAGTCAACCAAGGAAACTGATGCTCACATTTTGTACAAAAGGACAAATTCCAGGTATTTTGAGGGAAAATGTTCCTAGGCACAAATAGAAACAGAAATTATGCAAGTTAAAAAGGTGTGTTGAATGAAGTATTGACTATTGACTGTGAAGTAATTGTCCAGTGCTACTGTGATTGCTGGTTGTCTTTGTTACTATTTCTGCTAAGCCTGCAAACATATACACAGTTTCCGTAGGATCTGGTAAAGTTCTTATCACATAAAGTTTTCTCTGATATGTTCTAAATAACAACAAGATAAGCACGAGTTTGCTTTCAGTTTTGAAGTTTAATGATGACAAGCTAGAAAGAAATCAACAAAGAAGCATACAGGGAGTGAACAGTTTTTGTCTTAGCCCCAAAACATGCAAAATTCAAAAGTGGGACAGAGTTGTGAACATTTATGAAGTGGCAAGGTCTTTCTTGTTTTCACAACATGCGCTTTGAATGTGTCCATAAATTTGATTCTGCCCTTTCAGAACAGATGGATAGAAGAGATTTGCACCAAAGGCTCTAGATTTATGCTTACCAGTTACTGAACCCAGAAGCACTGAAAGATTTGCCATTGTAGTTTGACTTAAATAGCTATGTCAGTTTCCATCAGTACAACTAACTGTTGTGCAGTGTGAGCATGAACATAAAGACCATTTTTACTGGGGCTATCTGAAAGCCATTATTGTAGAGAAGGTGAGAAAGAGCAGCTGTTACCTCTGAGAGAGGGCTCCTGTTACTGCACATGCATGTGATCGGACAAGGAAGGATCTTCCCTGAAGCTGTTTGCTTCAGCATAAGCTGTGGAACAAAGGAATAGGGGAATAGTACGAGTATGGGAGAGTGGTGGAGTCACCATCCCTGGAAGTCTTCAAAAGACATTTAGATGTAGAGCTTAGGGATATGGTTTAGTGGGGACTGTTAGCGTTAGGTCAGAGGTTGGACTCGATCATCTTGAGGTCTCTTCCAACCTAGAAATTCTGTGATTCTGTGAAATAGCCACAGGCCTTGGCTCTGTCTCTGCCAAACCAGTGATAATCACTATTGAGTGAAAGTTAAGTGAAATCACCAATTTCTGGGACGCTGTTCCGTTTGTGTATGAGGCACTTTGGGGGTTGACATCAAGACAGGAAGAGGCATTCCTCAGACTATTCATTAGGTCCATGCTAAGAAAAGAGACACTCAAAAATGTCAGCTGTTTATGGTGTGCTCAGTGGGGACATCACCTCTGGATGTGATCCCTGTTTCCGTTCCTTGTTCACAAATGAGATTGAAGTCAAAAAGTTACCTGCATGGAAGGAGTGCTAAATAGCAGATTTTTCACCCTGCTAATCCAAACTTAATCACCTTGCCTGACATGTTGCCCCAGGCCTGGGTAGTTAAGATGGTTTATTATAGCCCATGGCTATTCAGTATCCTCAAAAGCCATGCAGTCATTTTCTCTCCTTGTATGTTATGAAGTGTATAGTTGATGAAACATGCATCATGACAGTGATGACAACAGTGACTCTAGCAAGCTGCCTGACAGCAGCAGCACTAGTGAGGCTGATGTACGTGTGTACTTCGTTTCAAGAGGTTCAGCAATTGCAGTTGGGACTGAGAGTATTTCAAAGGATGTAGACCTCTGTGAATATAAATTAAGATACTGTTTACCACCTGACTTAGAATTCATTGCTGAATAAAATGAAAAGTCTAGCAAAAGTAAATAAATCACAACTGCATTTAAAGAGGCACAGATAGCGTTCATCTGAATTACTTTTACTGAATCTCTATTGGACTAGGCTTGCTGATTCTTTTCTGTCATTCACCCAATTACTATGCAGAAATGATCACTGATTAGAGAGATACAAGAGATTGACCTTACTGTTATTCACAGAGCATTCTTGACTCCATGTAAGCAACATGTTGCAGGAGGTGTTGATCTAAACCAGTGCATCGTGTTGTAACGTAGAAGTCAAAGGCAGCTACACTGAGCTGTGTACAATGCTTTGCCTTTGTGAAACGTGCTTTTAAGTGGAAAGATATATTGGTTAATTTCTAGGATGCATTTTTATTTTTCTGTTAAAAATGTCTTGGGCAGTGGACAATGTAACTTTTGTGGTGGTTTTACCGTGCTGGGCAGCTAAACCCCACAACCGCTCTCTCACTCCCCCTCTTTTTAGATGAGGAGGGGGAGAAGTAAAGCAAAGAACAACTCACTGGTTGAGATAAGGATAATTTAATTAAAGGGAAATAATAATAATAATTAAATAAAGATTATTATGAACTAAACAATTTAACTAAAGGGAAATAAAAAGGGAAAGGGGAAAAGGGAGGGGGAAAGGGAAAATAAAAAGAAGGGAGGAAAACAAACAAATAAAATAAATGAAGGCTATGTGGAAGTGCAGAGGAAAGAAATTACTCTCTACTTCCCACAAATGAGTGATGATTGACCACGTCCTTGAAGCAGGGCCTCAACGCACGTAGCCGGTGTTTGGGAGGAGGACCGACGTTTTCACGAGAGCCCACCCCTCCCCTCTTCTTCCTGTTTCCACCTTTTATTGCTGAGTGTGACATCACATGGTATGGAATATCCCTTTGGTTGGTTTAGGTCAGCTGCCCTAGTGATGTTTCTCTTCTCACTTTTTGCCCACCCCCTAGGAGGGTTAGAGAGAGGCCCGATGCTGTGCCAGTGCTGCTCAGCAGTAGACGCAACACTGGTGTGATAACACTGCTGTTCCAGCTACAAGTGCAGAGTACAGCACTGTATGGGCTGCTGCCAGGAAAGTTAACATTCCAGCCAGACCCAGTACACTTTATAGAAAGATCTCTAAATGAAAAGAAGGAGCAAATCTGGATTGAGTTCAAAGCTCTGTTTCCAGTATATGTGGTGACCAGTATATGTGGTAGATAAGAGATCATGTCTACCATATGTCTTAGGTTGCACACACCAACGTTTTTTTATGGAGAGCCTAGGAAAACACTTAGCTACATAACAGGTGAGAATGTTGTATGTTGGGAAGATGGCAAACATATGATGCTTTCTATATTTTGAACTACATTTTTTTTTTTAATTTGATGGACTTTTTAGTTCTGATAATTTAAGTGTAAAAATATAATTTTTCTTTTTATAACTTCAACTTCATATCAACTTTTTTTTTTTTCCTTTTCATTATGTATACATCACTCTAACTTCTAGAATGTTTGATTTTTCTGTCTATAAGGTGGAAGGATCTAGTTTAGATAGGGGTGAAACCTAGAGACAGTGCTTGTCTCAGAGCTGAGTGATTAAATACTTTGAAATTCTCAGATGTGTGCTGCCCTTTAGGAGGAGCGCATACTGTTTTAATGAAGACCAGGATGCCTGAACATATTATGAAGACTTTTTCCTTCCCACAGAGCAAGCCCTGTATGCAGAATTCTGAAACCAATATACAGCCAGGAAGTAAGTCTTAGCTCTGATTATTTCAAGCTTTATGTATTTGTCAGAAAACATATGGCACTTGCCTTTAATATGTCTAGTGTCTTAGTTAGCTTACAACTGCTTAAGAACATTCACTACTCCACAGTAACACCAGTTTGTATATACTGCTGCATCCAACCTGTAAAAAATGAACAATAATAAATCAGTCATCTCAAATGTCACTAGAGGGTGGATTAATAGGCATTAAGGAAGAGTTTATGTCCCTGTAGATGTGAGAGTCCACATAGGAAACATTATATACACTTGTCCTGAGCCTGTGCTCTTTTCTGGCAATCTCAGCCACTGTTGGAGGCAGGTCTTGAGCTAGATGAAGTTGTGGTCTGACAAAGCACTGCTGCTTTCTGTTACATTATTGCATTTTAGGTGTGATGACAGAGATGTTTTTAGACAGCCATATATTCATGCTGCCTGTTAGCAATGATTTGGGAGACCACCAACTGCTGTGCATGGCACAACACAGCTGTGTATCTGAATTAATAAGCCATGCTGAATTCAGTGGACAGAGAGCCATGCTGATGTGTCTGCACAGCTTCCAGACTGAAGCTGGGTCATGATCCATCAGAATGAGTACTGGCAGAGCAAACGTGATTGTATCTGTTAATCTGCGTTGCTTGTTGCTTGGCAAACTGAGGAAGTCAGTACTGGATCAGTAATGCTTGGGTCATGTTTGGAAGACTCTTCTTCTAAATGTGATGTACTGACAATGCTTCTTTTCCCTGCCTTCCCCTTTTCAAAAGAAGAAAAGAGTGTGTATGAAGTTCTCTATAATCCTTAAAACTCATGTAAATACATCAAGCAGTCTGCTGTTTAACTGCAAGATGTTTGAGATGCCAGATCTATATAAAGATGAATTATTATAGCAGCAGTGTCGTTGATGATGATCTAAGGGTATATGTGGGGTGCAAATGAAGGTATTAATTAGCATGTAAAGTTATTGAAAAATGCTGGCCATCTTTTGACACATAAACCCTTCATCAGTTTGGATAGCTATTTCTATTTCAGACTTACAAATAATTCACATACCCAAAAATGTGTCTTATGTTTCTGTAAAAATATCAGCTGGTCCAAGATGAAAACATGGCATCTTCTAGTATTTTCAGAGTGTGCCTGGGTCAGGTCTGACTTTAGGAATAACCTCTGTCTCATGCTTTACTACCCAAATGCCAACATGCAGCCCGTGTTAAGTGTGGTCCTGTCATTCTAACTTCTACTGAAATAATCCATTGTAAAGTCAAGAGAAACCCACCTTTGCTATTCCTTCTGTAATTTAAAAATTAGAAAGTTTGTAATTACAAATTACAACAGAAGTTAATAGAACTTGTACTGCTTTATAAATCTTTTCGAAGTCCCTGTATTTAATTTTTAAGGAGAGAGCATTGCTTGGATTTTAAGAATATTCAAAATCTTTTGTGCAGAACAGAATGGTCTTGATGTCTAACAGAACATATTTTTTCACCTAAAATACAGCTGTCTGGGGTACTAGCATTCCAAGGTAATTTGCATAAGCCAAACAGATATATTTGTAATACTGGGAATGGAATTTGCTAGTTTATATCTCAGAATGAGTCAGGCATAACCCACAGAAATTTTACCTTTTTCCACTGCTGGCTGGTGAAAGATAAAGATCAGTTTCATTCTGATCTGTAGGTAATCACAGATTGTGTAGATTTAAGTGAATACTTCCCTCTTGAATGTGCTGGTTCTCAGATTAATTTGCATTACCTATGTTTAGTTTTCTTATAATCACTTGATTTTCATTACTTTTATTTACTGGATTCAGTCCCAGAAATGTTGATATTTTATAGAAGTTTTCAAGAAACAAGTTAAACATAAGCACCTGCATTCACACCCAGCCCTGGATAGAGACATGGCATAACATTCATGTGAATCAAGTCTACATTTTTTCTTTATTCTGCACGCAGTTCTGACATGAGTGAAGCCTGCTAATGACAACCAAAGATCGTACATCACTTCACTATATGACTTTTTGTGGGTGGAAAGATAGATGTAATGAAACAGAACTGATAGGGCAGTATTCCTTATAGTACCAGTTACCCATGGGATTGGTGTGAACTAAACCAGCTGTCAAAAAGCAATGTCTCTTACATTCAGTCAATCTAGGAGATGTCACTGGGGTAAGTTCAACCCTGTTTAAGTCCACTGATTGATAGGATGTTTTCAACAAATATGAACGTTGGAAGAGCTGAGCCATAGTTACTTGTTTTTGTGATTTGGATCACTGAATGCTTTAGTCATGATATTTTTTTTTTCTTAATTTGTGTCTGTTAGAAAAGATGCATGGCTTTCACAAATCCTTATTAAACACAGAATATACGTGGGTCAAATATTTCAAGAACATAGGTCACCATTAAAAGAATGGGTAGACAAATGAACTGTTGATCTGTAAGAAATTGCCAGAGATTTCTCAAATCTCAAATCTCAAACTTCTCAAAGAAGATTCAATTTTCTTCATGGGAAGAATGCATTATTATGGTCACATTAACAGCAGCCTGACTGCTGTAGCATTTTCATGTGGAACATGAAACTGTCAAATATAGCAGCAAAATGCCTATAATTTCAAGGAATAATTGATGACTTCAGTTCTGAAGCAGAATACTTGGCTTTGTAGCATGGCCTCTCTACAGAGGCCTTTATTGAACCTAGGAAACAGTGGCATTCACAAATGCCAAAAGTGGCATTCACCAGTAGGGGCCACCACACACCTCATGGAATGAATGCATTAGAAAAAACAAATAATAAACTGCATCACAGAAAAGAGCATATGGTGGAATTACCCCAAGGGACCTAAATATAGTGCTCTACCAGATGGACTACAGGAGAAACACCATCTGATAAGAACAATGTAGGCTTTTCCATACAATTGTTGCTGTGCATGGACTTGTCTACGCTGGGATTATTTACATATTTCCTACTAGCTTGTTTAGGAAAATTCTTCCTTATGCATTGCTGTATCCCATCTTTGTTTCTTCAAAGCTCACTGCTTTGAAAAGCTTAGGGAGAACTTCATTAAATTTAATAGAGCAGTTGCAACAGAGGGGAAAAGAAAAATTAACCACTGAAGTATGTTGGCTTTTTTTTGTTTGGTTTTGTTTTGTTCTTTCTTTGTGATTAGTGTTGCTGTCAGATAAAATTGAATTTCTCAGATATAAATATTGGCATCCTTCAGGCTTTACTCTCTCTTCCAAAGCCCACTGGACAAACAGTAGAGATTGATTATAGTTTTCTTCGAGGCAGGCTGAGAGCTTTCTTCATGAGGGTTCAAATCTCTGCTCACGAGCATATTGTGTATACTACCCACAATTCATTTTGAGATGCTTCATTTTAGGTGGCATTATAACAAATATATTTTAATTGAAGTGCTTGCAACCTGCTAATCTTTAAATGCATTCATCACTACACAAAACAAGTGCAGAAAATTACATACCTAGTCTTATCATTAAATTTGACTCTGCCTAAGTTATTGGACTAAATGAGTTGGATTTAATCTAATCTTTCAAGTTTCTGGAACTTCTGCTCAAAATATGAGAGTGTTTGTCATGCATAATTGTTTCTCTTTTGTAGTATGCTCCATTACCTGTTTGCATTCCGCTTTTTACATGGTCTAAATTCCCTTTTAAGCCATGGAAGTTATTTCAACAAAGCAGGAAATTTGCAGTTTATAAATGTTGTGTTTTGGTGTTCCTTTTTTTTTTTTTTTTTTTTTTTTTTTTTTTTTTTTTTAGCTGTTTATAAAAGTCTTAATTCTTTATAAAAAATTGTCAGTGAAATCAGTGGAAGCCCTTGGTGTGCAGAATATTAGACACCCAATCCCCTGTGTTTTTTGAAGCCTTTTCTGTTTGAGAAGACTTGAAAAGACTAACTAAAATTTGGTTACCTCTGCCTGCATGTTCATGGGCATTGAGAGCTCTCTTGCACTGTGTGGTACAGCAATCATCCATCCACCTCTGAACCTCCAGCTAACTATGTTTGGCTTCGATCAGATTAGTGCCCTGAAGTGCTCCCCATGAAGCATGCCATTGCTGGTACTTACACTCGGACCAGCCAGGTACTGGCTCGTGCAAAGCTCATAGGGCTGCTGCAGGCACTGTGGGTCACAGAACCCTGCCAAGCTACTAGCAGTGGTGATTGCTGTGGTTTATCCTTTGGGTTTAGCTTGTTTTTAAATGCTTGAATGTTACATGGCTTGTTTTAATTAAAACACTTGAACAGTGAGGAAAATTCACCCTTTGGCACTAGATTACTCTCAGAGACACCATAAAAGTAAATATGCATTAATCTTCACTAGGGAGAGTTGTACAATTAACATCTTAAGAGCCAGAGCTGTAGTCCAGGAGTCAGTGGCAGGGAGTTCTGCACTGGTGAGGTTTGAAACATATAAATGTTTTACAGGAGGCTTTACTTTAATGGTAAGAATTGGAGATGGTTATGCTGAACAGCAGGTTGAAGTGTTGTACTGTTGGTCCTGGGGAGCAGACATGCTATGTTGCAGAGAAAAGTGAAAACAGTCCCAAGCATATATACCTGTGCCATTGTTGCTCTGGTTGTCATTGCCACACTGTAGTACTTTCTCTTTTGGAAGGTTCATGTTTGTGACTTGTATTTTTGCTTTAAGAACAGAACATTGGTATATGCAGTCCAGATTCATAGAAAGTCTCAAGACAGAATTTGTACTAAATCCCTCTTGAGGAGACAAGAAGCTGCAGAATGAATCCCATTGATGTACATTGCTACAACATTGCATATTTTCTCAAAGTAGGAAACAGGAGAAGGGGAATTTTTAAGTTCAAGCTTCTGATCATTGATGTGATATTCAGGACCTCAGCAATCAGGTGAGCTGAGATTCTTGGCACTTCTAACATTGGTAATTAATTCTTGCTCTTGTTGCTGGGAGCTGAACATGGTCATGTGTAGGAGAAGACCTTTTCGTAGACATGATTATGCAAATGTTAATAAGCTCTGGCCACAAAAGCTGAAGTTTGTGACAGGTTTTGATAGACTTGAAGTTGAAGAATAGAATGTGTGTGTTTTGCATACATAATTCCAAGACTTGGGATTCCAAGAGTTTCTCCTTTTTTAATCCTATATGTACTTACCCCTAAATTTAAAAGTGTGGTAAGCATTCATCATTGCTGAAAAGCCTGGGGAACAGCAGGGATAAAGTCTTTGTGGGTACTCTGATGCAATTCCCCTGAAGAGAAATATTAAAGACTAAAAGTAGAAAGAATGTGGTGTTCCAAAGATGAATTTTCTGTGCCTTAATTTAAATTTATAGTAATTTCCATCTGTCTTTTAAATGCCTAGTGTCTTTAGAGAGTTAATAATTAATAAACTTGTGGTGAGTGTTTTGGTGGTGCCTGGTTTTAAGAGAAAAAAATACAAAGTGACTGCTTTGAGTATATAATTCAGCCAGATTTTCTGATCAAGAGAACAGCTTGCTAAAACTGAAAGGGAATTTATGGCTGTGTGAGGTTGTACATGAGAATTAGCTTGACATAGAAGATGAAATATAAAAATATATCCTAGAAATGTATAGTTACAAAGTTCTTAGATTAGCTATTATTTAATAAAGCCCATGTGTCTCTTATGGTAAGGAGTATTTTAAAAATAATTTCAGATTAAAGCTATGGTTATTTTCCTCACTTTGTTATTTTATACCTGGTATGACAGAAGAAACTTTTATGTCCATCAGTTCTTGAGTTTGTGACCATTGATGGTGCACTCAAGGCTGCTTTTGAGAATTCCCTGGGAGCTGGTCTAGACTTTTTTTTTTATTATTTATTATTATTTTTTAAGTGTGGTTTTGAATTTGGATTTGGATTCTGAGAAAAAAAAAAAATAATCCATGTTTTCCATTCCAGTGTTTAACTAAAGCAGTCTTGCTAAATAGAGATCCTGTAGAAAGGTGACTGCTGTTGACTACATACTATGAAACAAGAACCAATTTCTGTGGGATTTCTTTTCATATTTCCCATTTATTATGTTGTTTCACAAAAATTGTACTTTAAAAAAAAAAAAAAAGAAAGGAAAGTCACTGGAAAAAAATATTACCTGAATTTTTGCCAAACTTTTGTTTAGCTGTATCCTAACTAGCCAAGTGTATACACGTATTCCCTGGAATAAGAGGAAGCTGTGAACTTAATTTAACCCAGCATTGTTCAACCTTCTAATGGTGATTTACTTCTCCTAGCTCATGAGATTATTGATCCAAACTAGAAATGTTCTTCAATTCCTCTTGACCCACATAAAATCCCAAGCAGTCACCTGGAGGTGAAAGGTTCCTTACCTAGTTGCAATTGCATGTTGAAAACAATTAATCGGGATGAGGACCTTTAACCAGGTCACTCTGGAGGTTAATATAATGAATTTTCATGAGTACCAATGTAAATCTAATCTTGAAAAACATGAGTGAGAAGACCCTTGAAGAAGTTGCAATTGATTGTATCATCCATCGTTTTTAGATCAACATCACAAAGGTTTAATTCATTTCTATTCCCTGCCCTATATCTTGAAGTCCCCAGTTACTGATACTTGCAGATAGATTGGATTCCTCCTGTGATAAATAGTTTTTCTTTTAAGGACCATGTATTACCCTTCAGGTTTAAATTGTGTGAGGATGGCTGTAATCCCTCTAATGATTGATACCAAGCTCACAGTTGTAGAGGGTTAATAAAGAGTAGCATGAGAAAATATAAACTGGCCATAGTTATAGCCAGTGAGTGTATTACAAACTCACCTTCAAGCAATCAACATGGTACTAGGGAAAAATATTCACTAGAATATATGCCTTAAGCTCATCTAGGCAACTGGCCCCTAATTTTTCAGTTGAAACTTACTCTGCAAATTACGTCCTTTGTCTAAAAGAGTAGTATGAGGGAGGAGAGGAAGAGTCTTCCACAATTCTCCTGTGAAGTTCTTCCTAGATCAATTTGTCAGGATGACAAACAGAATATAGGCTCTCCTGCAAATGTGGAGGTGTAAGATTTCCACTCAAATAGATGTAACAAGTTTGGAGATCAACGTTTTAGACAGGCAGACAGTGATAGGACAAAGGGGAACAGTGTTAAACTAAAAGAGGAGAGACTTAGAGGATGTAAAGAGGAAATTCGTTACTCAGAGGGTAGTGAGGCACTGGCACAGGTTGACCAGAGAAGCTGTGGATGTCCCATCTCTGGAGGTGTTCAAGACCAGGTTGGATGGGGCCTTGGCCAACCTGATCTGGGGGGTGGCATCCCTGTCCATGGCAGGGGGGTTGGAACTAAGTGATCTTTAAGGTCCCTTCCAACACAAGCCATTCAATCATTCTAGGATTCTAAGGTCACTGATTGAATTTCAGTTGCTTTTTCATTTCTTTGTGTGTTGTCATACCACACATCTGTGGCATAGTCTGGCTTGGAAAGTTTTCCATACGTCTCAACAAAGGAAGTGTGATGGCTCTGTGCAGAGAGGTTACCTCTTTATGAAAAAAAAATAAATAATAAATGCAGTAGCATCATCTTATGTGACAGAATAGTAAAAGTGAAAGAGCAGTGGAAGGGGTGTCTCAGAGTAAAACTGTGTGGACATCCACAACTAGACAGATAGTAATTATTACTGTGATGCAATTCTATAAGCTCCTGAGGTTGCAGATAAGAAAGAGTTAATGGAATGACCAATTTTTTCCTCCACCCTCACTGCTTCCCTCACTGTGATTACAAAGCTAATTAGTGACAACTCTCCTAAAAGACTGTAGCCTAGTCACAGAGGAACAGCCTGGCACTTGGCCAGAGAAATGTCTCAGTAACAAGATTAGCTCCACACATTGTGGTATTTTTCTGTGAGAGGTGATGGCAGACAGAGAAATTAACAGTCGTATTTGCCTCCCTGTCCCAAACCCCTTACACTTGACCCTGCAGAAAAGCCCGGGTTTGGTTTCTCTCTTTCTCATCCAGGGGAAGAAGTAACAATCACAACACAAAAGCAATAAGTGTCAAGTGGGAGAAAACCTAAAAACTGTGTTTGCATTTAGAGGCTTGTGTGAAATTATTTATTTATTTATTTATTTATTAAAATCCAGAAGCAGGGAGAACAGAGAAAGCTGCAGAAATTATCTTTTTTTTTTTCCCTAGATTTTTAGATGCTGCTATAGGAGTTGCGGACACCAGGGGGTGCAATGACCACTGCCTGAAGTGCTGAGGACTCGAAGGTGCAATTATAACCTCCCTATGTAGGTTAAACAGAGGAGAGATTATTCTGTGAGATGTAATATAACGAAGCTCTCTCTGTAATGATTGTGTTGCCAACAATACACTTAGAAAGCTTAATTTTTTATTATACAACTTCAAGTATACTCCTCTGTGTATCTATGTGTGGGACTGAAAAGCCAGGAGAGCTGAGACATTCTGAAACATCACAGTTGATTCCTGCACCTAAATCTGTTGCAGCCTTGCCTCTGTTGTTCATGGCAGAACTAAGCTGTGCAATGGAACTGATGAAAGCATGCATGGATGATAGAATGAAATGAATTGGAAAAAAAAGTTATTAAATATATGTTAATATTAAATATGAAAGGATTATTATTTACATTTGCCACTCTTGTGCTAATTTTGCTGAAGTGAAAAATCCCTTCACATTATTGTCAGGATGTAGCTTTCCATGCAAAATTAATTCTGATGATAACACTAGTACTTAGTTGATCTCAGAAGGCTGTTCCATTGTGTTTGTGAAGTCAATCCCTTATTACTTGTCTATAGAAATTCATATATGATGTGTTGAAAGCCTGCAGATAAATGGTTCAGTGTACATCATTGCATCTCTTATTATGGAAATTGCTGTGATCATTTAGATGTAATAGATTTGGGACATTTTGGTTAGCAACAGTTTCTGCAGAATAAATGAAAGACAAATATTGATAGGTAAACTTGGTTTATTGAAATGAGAATAGTGTAAAACATTTATAATAAAGCATGACTGTTCAATTAAAAAAGCTAATAGTAAAGGACATATCTGTTTGTGAAAAACAAAGCAAACTGAGCAGAATTTCCACAGTAAATGCTGACAGACAAATTGAATAATAAATGGTTTGAAAGGATTTGTGTTACTTATTTTGATCTAAAGAAGCAAGTACATAATTGTAATTGACCACAGTTTAACCCATTTGCAGTTCACTGTTCAGTGAACATTTTTAAGATACGTAATTTGAGTTATAAAAGCAAAATGAGATAAATGTGATACAGCTTGCCTTAGTGATATCTGAAGCATAAAATGTCTGTTTTCAACCTATAACCTCTTAAAAATAGAGCTAATGTAAGTGAACATGGTGCCATTCATTAGCATGTCAATGGTGATTCTCTAACACGGTGCCATTAAATTACTGTGGTGATAATTGAGACATTAAAAAAAGACAGATGCTAGGTCTGTTTCTAGGCTCTTATAACCCTTTAGCAATTAAATTTCAATGAGCTAACATAACACAGCTATAGCAAAAATTAACAATTGGGAATATTTTTCTGTAAGATTGCCTTCCTCTAACTGAATTAATATTTTTGCAGGGCCAGATTTTCAGTTCAGACTCTTCTTGACTGATGCGATTTTGGCATTGTTAAACAGGCCAAAGGCTGGCCTAAAAAAGTGCTGATTAGGATCCTCATAATGGGGAAGAATGGGACATGGAGGGTTCGGGAAGTCATTAGATGATGTAAATTCAGCGTATTCTCTGTTTAAAAAACATGTAAATGGGAGAATGTCAGGGCTAAGCCTTCAGTTAAACAGAACGTTCAACTAAAAGTGCACAAGAACAGAGAGGTAAAGAGAGAAGTGGGAGAGAGTGAAATGAGGTTTTGAATTTTTGTCATTGCAGAGTAAAAGTGATGGAGAGGTGATGTGGACCCTGCTCATCAGTCTCACTCTCAAGCAGCAATGACAATCTGGCCATCCTGGTAATAGGCTGGAGGCAGCCTAACCAGAGCTGGTTGAAGAGGTCCTTGGTTGCGAAAAGCTGCTCCACCATGTTCAGCATATGTGGGAAGGAGACAGGACTGATGAGCAAAAATCTCACAGTAAGAGATATGAATCCCAGTGACCCCAATCTGGAATCTGAATGCTCTGTCTGAGTAATTTCATAGGTTCTTATTTTGATTATACATGTAGAGGGTTTTCTTTTCTACTGCTGGCCTTCCACACTGTGATGTGGTAGTCAAAATGTTCTATTTTTAGCAACATGGGCTGCTCAGTGCTGATGGAAATACCTTGTCTTCTCAGGTAGACCTGAGTCCCCCCTTTGCATTGTAATGAACCAGTCTGATGTACTGACACAGAGCCATTGGATGCTGTAGTGCAGGCATGGTGTAGTTAGAAGCACTGGCTGCTAGCTAGAACCACCTGCTGTCGATGCTGCTAGCCCTGGGCATCTCTCTTGGTTTCCAAATTATTTCCCAAATGGTGCTCAGAGTCTAAATGTTGGGTGAGATGTTCAGGGGACTAAAAATCATGCTATGCACTGTGCAGTGCAACACATTATTGTATTCCTAACACAGCTTAAGATATAAATCTCATGCAACTGTCAAGCTTTATGACATATACTTCCATTTATAGACAAACTTTCCTGTGTCTGAATGGCAAAGAAATTTACAGGGATTGTTTTATTTCTTGTTTGGTCATATTTGATTGTGGAGCACCACCTGTGCTTGCTAAGATCTAAACCCAATGTAGGTAAACTCTTTTTCTTCCCTTTCAACTTGCAGAATTTGGGGTCTGCTAAATTCCAGAAACTTTCTGGGGAAATGGACAGGGTAGGACTGAAGGAAAAGGTAGCAGGATCTCTTTCCCAGTCCCCTTTCTTCCCAGGCAATCTGTTAAATGCTGGAATTTACTTGCTGGTAGCTACGAATAACATTGTATGTGAAGGCTAGTCCCAGTCCACATATTTAGAAAACCTGGATTTCCTTCCTTTCACTGGAATGTTTGTTTTATGCATGGTAAGTAAAGCTGTTATTTCATGGACCACTCAGAAGTGGCAGTGGCCCGTGAAATGTTTGTACAACGTGTTGTGATGCCTTCCAGTGGATCCAGTGTTTGAAATTTTCCACAGCAGATTTTATAAAGAATAGTCTATTAGCTGGAGGCTCCCTCTTGTAGTCAAATGGAACTTCAGGAGACTAGAATAGCCACTTCTAAAGGTTAATAATTTTCTAGTTTTTAGGAATAAATAGCATTGTAAAAAATCTACTTACAGAATATGGGTCATACTAATGCAAACCATCTTATTCTATTCTTTTCCTATGAGGTATACTTATTTACACTGAGTAGTTGGCCTTATCTATATAAGCAGTGATGGCATATGGCTTTCAAAAACTTCATGCTGCTGTACTTTAAATCAGAGTGATCATTTAGCATCTCAAAAAGCATCATAGCATAGATTGAGTTGTCTGTAATAGCTTCAATATGGAAACACCTGGCTCAACAGGTGCCTGAAGTCACAGCAGGCCATCTGTTAGTGGTCCAGTCGGATGCTTTCTAAATGCATCTAGCAAGCAAGCAAGGACGCTGGGGAGTAAGGCTGGAGAGGGGGAATCCAGCAACCTGCACTCGAAATGCCAGGTACAGAAGCACAGGAGGAATGTGTATTGTAAGTAAGGCTTTTCATTCTGTTTCAGTCTGCTGGGAAGATTGGAGGCACTGTGAAATTTTTAAATAAAAGCTAGATGTAAAGTTGGAGACAATCACCAGCTGTTCATTTCTCTTCTGCAGCATGCAGAGGAACAAAGGCACATTAAAGACCAACAAAAGGATTGAAAGAGCATAGAGCAGCATCTGCGTGGCATGATTTCCACTACCATGGGGACCTCTGTCTTCACAGATGAATTTCACAACAGTGATAGGAGATGGCTGGGTAATGTTATTGCCCAGTGTTAAAGATCTGTCTGATATATAAATCCCCGTTTATGTCTGTATGCTGCTCTGATGGTATATGACTATAACCAGTAGGATGACTTGTTCTGTGCTGCTAGATGGCTCTGTGGCAGGTCTGTGAGGAGTGAACCTTCATGCAGGCAACATTGGCTGTAAAGCAATCCAATGCATAAGAACTGCTGCTTGTAGTGTTAAAACTTAATTCTGTTGTCTTTGCCACATTCTCATGGATTAGCAGCATGGCCCCTGGCATGTAACAGCGTGCCAATTGAACATACTGTACTGGCAGGAGAAAAGACCAGCCAGAATACAGAGTACTAAGAATTTCAAGGTCCTGAATGGCCATTAGTATTGAAATAAGCAGATCTGGCAGACACCATCCATTCTGTTTGTTTCTAGTGCTGTTCCTTTTTTTTTTTTTTTTTTTTTTTTTTTTTAAGTCAGAAGATAGCAGAGGGTGGATTGCCTGTATGCTTTATCTTGGCTCATCTGGCACTCTGGATCAAGCCATGTCTTCAATGGAAAGAGCTGCTGCCTTCCCCAAACATGCTTCCCACGTAGGAAATATTCTGGTGCACAAGCACAGCTTGTATGGGACTGATTCACTCAGCATGGACCTATAGAAGAAGAGCAAATTAGGATACTCTCGAGGACAGTTAGAAGCAAACATGCTGCCAAGCCTCTGAGAGTAGGAAAGGAAGAGATCTTTTCAAGGGACCCAGTGGTACTGCAGGAAGCTGTTGTCTCCAGAGGATGCACTGAAATCTGCTTGATTTAAGAGCAGTCCTGAAGAAGTTTTGCCCAGTGAGGACATATGCAGAGGGACAAGTTGTATCATTTTCTGCTTGAGCTGTCAGGTCAGAGCTTTTCCTATATCAGAAGTTTGCTTTGTTTATGTTCTAATGAGATTCAGAGCTCTCTTCTTCTGAGCTCCCGCACTGCCTGGCATCTACAAACAATTCAGCTCCTCTATGTCATTTAGTGAGTAGTCTTCCCTTTTCTAGCAAGTTCAGCTCCAGAGAGCACTAATTTGGTTTCACAGAGAGCAGAACAGAAGTAATATCCATCTCCCTGTCTTTAGGAGGGCTGGGCTTGGAGGGAAGAGTCTGCTACCCTTTCTGTCCTTGCAGCATTCCTGCTGGTTTCAGTTCCTCAAGCAATGGGACCGTGCCATGTTGGCTGGAAAGTGATTTGTTCTTTGTTACTTTTGGCTCAGCAGCGGTTTAAGTGAATCATTCACAGTCAGTAAGTTTCACGAACCTGTTTCTGTCACGTATTGACATAAGGAGTAGACATTATTAATTTAGAAAGCAGTTTCATACTTGTGTTCTCAAATGCCCTTAACATTATAGACACAGGAAATCCATTTAAAATATGTTGATTTCATACACATTTTCTTATAAAGTCAATGTAGCAGTGTTAACTTTGTATCATGAAGAGAGTCCAAATTGTAAGACACTTTACCCATTACTGACAGTGATCTGTATGTAAAAATCCCCTGCCTCCTCCAGCGTTTGCAAGGGATTTCAATCCTATTTTTCCATGTATGAAGACACATGCCCATTTTTCCATATGTACTCTTTCCAGGTTTGCACAGTGAAACAGGAACATAAATTTTCTTAGTGCATGACTGCGGTTCATTTCACCAAGCTGTAATTTGGATGAAAAACAATAGCAGTAGTGCCCAGTGTTTTAAATAATGGAAAATGCAGTGTTGTATATGAATTTTCCTATTGCTTTGTTGAGGAGCATGTAGCCTCATCGCTAGCACAGTGTGCACTGCACGATCTGCTCAGGCCTTTCTGGCACACACACATCTAGGTGGAACTGAGAGCCTTTATACTGGGAAATTTCCCTGGTATATAAGTGTTGTATAATGATGGTTATTTTGGTGGTTAGTTGTGACATTAAAAGTGTAACAGGTGAAAGCTGAACATGTTTGCTGAGAGCTATCTTGTAATTAGAGGAGAAATTAAATTGGCTTTTCCTTCTTATATTATTATTGGTGTGTCCATGCTAGTAAGATCCAAGCTTCAGAGTTTTACATTTGCATTAGTAAAAGCTTTCAGGCCACCTCCTCTACTATGAAGTGTATCAATGAGAAGGTATGTCCTGGTGACATTCCCTCCTCTGAAACACAAGAAAGACCAAACGGCATCTGTCTCTGAAGACAGCTTATCCTTGCAATGCAGCTGGCAAACACGGAGTGCAGAGGTTCTGGATTTGGCAACCCCATGCCACCTTTGTTAATGATCTCCAACCATAGGATGTGTTCATAGGTAGAGATCTGTCATTCATTTCAATATTTTCCCTTTTCTTTTATAGAGATGCTAACATTCAGATATGTTTACTAAATATGCAAAAATTAAGTTGTGGTATTGCTTTGAAAACCATTCCATTCTGTGAGGATTTATTTATCGTATTTTATCAGAGGCTAATCAAGATTTTCATTTTTGTTCTGTTTTCCAAAATACTTCAGAGCCTAGTCTTGTGTTTTAAATGCTAGTTTTAAATGCTAATCTTGTAACCAGAAAATTATGCATACAGTTATATTGCCTTGGTGTGGGGTTTAGCAGGCACATGCCTATGTTATTTTCAATGAATATTGAAAAAATGCCCGGGTGTCAAAGCTTTAGCCTTTATAACGATTGTTACCTACTCTCTATGGGACATGCAAACCTTTTTTAAGAAACCCATGTGGTCTGTTAGTGTTTTATATGAGAATTTGCTGACTTTCAGATTCTAATAAAAATATTTAGGTAATAGTTGATAGGTTAATTTTCTGTGTTTGTTTTGCTGACATGGCAAATTACCTAAGAGGAACTATTAAGCATGGTGTAAGAAAGTACAGAATTTGCTGATAGTTTAAAAAGTGTCCATCTACTTAAGACCTATGTAGTCTATCTTACCCTACAGTGTTAGCCTCTATACTCAAAACTGTCACCTAGCCATGAAAGTTGTAAATGTTCAGTGGACTGTGAACAAATGGAACACAAGTCTCTCAAGTCTGACAAACACAAAGGAGAACAGTTTAATGGGGTAGGTCTTCTGGGCTGGTGCAGCCCAACCATGTCTTTAGTCAAGTTTCGTTTCTATAGTATGAATACCATGATGGTACCATGATGACGAAGCCATCTTTTGTGAAAACGTTGCTACTTTCATTGCTATTTGTCAAAGATTTATTACAGGAGAGCATGAAAACACTGGTAAGATGTCAGGCACATGTATAGTCACGCTGTCACCTTCTGTGTGTGAAAATCATAAGGAAGCAAAACTGTCATTCATGTGTTGTACTCCATTTGACCTGCCTCTGGGTGGTCTGATGAAAGTAAAAAACCATCTCTGCACCTAAGGTTGTAGGTGGTTTTGATGAAGAAAATATGGGTTTTCCCTTCTCAGTGTTTGTATTTTGAAGAATACAAACTTTAGATAATATATAGGACTGATTAACATTTAAGTCTATGCTTTGTACTGTCTTACACTTCACATTATCATTTATGCTGTCCATAACACATGCATGCTGTGATTATTCCAGTCTAAGAGCAGTTCCAGGAGTTCCTTAATGAAACATTAATGTGGGAGGCATTAAAAGATGCCTCCGATACTTGCTTAATTAGCTTTTTTGTACTACCACGTCCCTGTTACTTAAGGCTGCTGTAATTTAGGGAATAGATTTACTGACATTTTCATTACAATATTGCTGATGTTTTTAGAAGAACATCCCAATTTACTGCCCAGATTAACCTGTACTCCACAGTGGTGGAGTGATTGTCACCAGACTCTCAGCTCAGACAGTGATTGTGATAACTTCATTTAATTCCCCAAGAGTGCCAAGGTCATTGATTTGGAAACAGACCTTATTGCAATGAATGCCTAGGAGGGAGCAAAGTTGGATATCCGAGCTTGTCACCTTCAACTTCAGTAATTCAGGTAAAATGAATCCAGATCCAAACCATTTTTCTGGGGAAGGAGATGGTGAAATCTATCTGCTGACCAGCATGGTTTTGCAGTGACTAAAGATTTACTTATTACATAATGGAGACAAGAAGTCAGATGCAGCCAAAGGCAGAAAGGAACATGAGTAGCAGGTTAATCTGTTGTGCTGAAAAACACTACTGCTAGCTTTACAAAGGGTCAAGAGAGCAGCAGTGAGGATGTTGTGCCTCCTCCAGATTGCTTGAATGACAGGAGTCATGAATTTTAGAGTGTAACTGCTTGAGTGGCACTTGGAGATACGGGATTTGAACTTTGGCTGAGAGGAAGAGTCTGTTTCCCTGATTAAAAAAAAAAAAAAAAAAAAAAAAAAAAAAAAAGGCATAACGTGGCTTTGGTTATAGTGAGAGAAATTTGAAAAAAGGTTTTATGATTTGAAATCATGTTAAACATTTATTTGTATAAAAGAGCAATATGGAGGAAAAGAATGTGAATTGTGGACATCCAACAATGCTTGATGGGTGTTCATGTTGGGGTATCCAGTGGGTAGTTGCTTGTTCAAAATGAACAAGAAAATGTTAGTGAAAAAAGCTGAAAAAAAACAAAAAATGAACTTTATCACAAAAGCATGGAATTGAAGTTCCTCCTGGGAAGATCCTGAGTAATTTTTTCTCCTGCTCTGGCTTGAGTTTAAATATTTGTGCCAAATCTCAAATGGCGCAGACTGGAAAGAAAACAAAGGACTGGTATATATGAAAATAAATTTCAAAGTCCTCTGATTTTCATGGGTATTGTAATAGAACAGCTTATTTATACCTGTGTGTTGATAAGACTGAAGGGGTCCATCATGAGCCCAGAGGGATATACACACTCTACAGTTTGTATAACAGGAAGAGAATGGGAAGTAAGTTATCTTTCCCTCTAGTTTATTAAAAACTGTTGTCTTCTGTGCAAAGAGAAATGCACTGAATTGTATTCCAATTGGGAAGAGCACTGGCATAAATATGTGCTGTAATTAATAGCTGTTCATTCAGTATCTGCTGGGCAGAGCAGACACCAGGGCCTCCAAACCACCATTTTTGGCTCTGAATGGGCAGCTAGTTTAGTGTCAGCCTTGGCATAGATCTTAGATAGTTGAGGTCTTCTTAATCACTTTTAGTGGATTACAGTATCCCGAGAGACAAATGTTATCTGAAGATTTCTAGAATATTGTGCTGTCTTTCAATGAGAGTCAAGAGACCCCTACATGAGAAGTATGATTTTCTGCTCTATCTGTTCTGGGTGAGGTTGAAATTGGAAAGTAACTATAATGTTTGTTTGTTTCTGTGGCGAGTTTTTTTTTGTTGTTTGCTTGCTTGTTTGTTTGTTTGTTTTGGCTTATGGTCCCTGTAGCATTCCTAAGATATATAGAAATGTTCTTCTGTAGGTTGCTCAGTCAAAAAACAACAATGTAGGCATAGGTTTGTAAGAAGTAGGGGATTTATGTGTATCTGTGTATGTGTGTGTGTTCACCTTGAAAGTTAAGTATTAAATATTTTATGTTTTCCATTTTCATTGCTAGTGTATTCAAGTGTACATGTATACTGGAGGCTTGGTAATTACAGAGAACAGAACAAAGAACATATGCCAACAAGGAAAAGAATGTCAGTAGGCTTTTGTAGTTGGTCTACACCAACATAAAGGATAATTCTTAAATTGTCTGTAGAACAAAGCCAAAGACAGTACCAATATTTCATTATGCAGTACCACTAATGGCAACAGTGATAATTAAATAATATTCTTTATTACAGAATTTCAGCAAGGCTGTCCATACACTGGGTTCTGTTCAATTAAAACAAGAACCTTCTTAAACTTTTAAGTAAATCTGCATTTTTAAATCCAGCACCAACATTGTTGGTGAGATATTCCAGCACAATAACACTGTATTACTCATGGTGAAATATGGTTATTTGGTATTGTGTATTATTTGGGGGTATAGTCGACTATGCAAGTTACTGGCTGTAAATTAAAATATAAATAGTTAAACACATTGTGATTGTCTTTATACATCTAATGACATCTAATGTTGTCAAGGAATTGGGATATCTCCCTTCCTCCTCTACCAATTAGAAACAAAGGAAGATCTCATCTAAACATGCTGCAGCTCTGTGCTACTGGGTATGTAAAGTGTTACCATATCCTTTTCACTTGCATCTTTTAAATATGTAATTTTTGGAACATGTATTTAGTAACCTTGTTGGTGAAAGGAGATTGTGTTTGATATTCTTAAGAGGTAAGAAATAATATTCACAACTCTGCATGTGTGGTGGTAGTGTTCTCATCCATATGCTTCTATTTTTGTAAATCTAATACTGACATAAGGTGAAATCTTCAGTACTCCTAAACTACTGGATAATCCACAACTGCACTCTTAACAGGAAATCAGGCTGGAGGCTACATTATATTTTACTGAAGCCTACCGAAGTCGGTAGGAAGCTTTCCACATATTTGAATGGCTTTTAGACCCAAGTTGCCTTTGAAACCAAAATATAATGTATATTGTAAGAGCACTCAAACCAACATCCAGACGGTCTCCCTACTTAAGTTGTTTTATATTGACAAACACATTAACTAGGGTGTAGTCACCTGAATGCTTTTTGATTCTGGGTCATACATGTGAAGACTTTGTCATTCCTTTCTCTTCTTAGTGAAACCAAACAACAGAACAGATAAAACCATAGCTACCAACATGCATTGTGATTGCACAATTCATTCTATGCATGCATTTTTGTCTTAATGCAAAAATACTTGGTTTCAGGGCCTGAATGCTCACATTGCATAATTTGATGCTATTACAGCTTGACACTAATAGTCTGTTCTTACAAAGAACATGTAAAGCACAACTTGAAAAAAAAAAAAAACATTTTGTTAAGAATTGCAACATATAAATGAATGTGTAGCCTGGGTGAAATTTAGGTTCCACTCTCTTCAAGAAAGCCATTATGCCACCTGCCTTTTCTTCTTACTTTCCCATCAAGAATATGAAGAGCAAGAAAATAACAAGCTGAATAACTTCCTAACACTTCCTATTGCCCACATTTCCTAAAGATTGCTGAGATAAGAAAGCACTAAGAAACTTGAAGGGCAAAAAACATATTTCTCATTTGATTATGCGTGTTTGTTGGGCGGTGGTGGAAGAGGAGGAAATGTCTGTTATGTTGTTGTTTGCTTTATTCTTTCTCCTGAGGAAAAATAAGGAAAATCTGGAGAGCTCCTGAGGGAGGAAAAATATTCTTTTTGTGAAATACTTTGCATGAGTACCAAAAGAATACTCAACGTCAAAAATTATATTGCTGCTACACTTCAATTCTTCCAGATGTGTTCTAAAATTATTTAGGATTTAAAGGACTTTTTCAAGTTAATGCCACTATACTGCTTCAATGCCTATATTCTATGTATATCTATATCCCCTGGAGCTATGTTTCAATGAATATGTAGGAATGACATGTTCATTTTCCAGTTTTTGCCTCTACAAAATTTAGTTTTCTTCTGCATCAGCTTTAAAGAACTATGCTTTTTTTGTTGGTTTGTTTTTGTTTTAATATGGGCTAGAGTTCAGAAGTATTATGTGAATACCTTGTTGCTTAAAAGTCAATAATATTGATGTTTTGTATTTCCACTTCTTTTTTTCCTTACCTTAGAAATGTCTACAGGCAAACTGTACATGTAAATACTTGAATGTGCAGAACAGTTCCATCTCAGTTATTGCGTGCATTTGTTGTTAGTGTAAAATAATGAACATATAGGCATTTATTATATAAACCTGCCTAGCAGTACTTTGTTTCATAAAAAAATTAAGCATAATACATTTTTTGCTCTGAAATTACTAAAACCTTATTTTCAAAGAGAAAAAAATAGATAATGTAGATATATTTGTAATTTTCCAGAGTAAATTCCTTATTTTTTCTCTTAATCTGATAAAAATTGATTTTTATCAATTTTATCAATCCCCCCAAACTTCCAAAAACTCTCTCCAGATAAATAACTTATGGCATCTGTATAAGGATTCCATGCGTACATATATTGAACACTAATGCTGTGATTTCTTAAATCTCCTCTTATTTAATGGAATGGCCTGTTTATGCTTCAGTGTGTTTTTGTGATGTTGAGAACTCTGTTGCAGATTCTTCAGAACCATCTTTTTTTTTTCCATCTTTTGCATTCACTTTTCATAATAGCTCACTCTTGGCAAGAAAGCTATTATGGAATTTAGTTCCTTACTGCTCCACATTCTCTCTTTCCTTTCCACTTCTTTGCTAGTGTGAAATATTTGTTCACTTATAATTTCCATATAATTATATGGAAATAATTTCCATATAATTTCCAACCTCTTTCTCACCTTTTTTCTCTTCATGGTGCCTCCCTTATTGCTGCCTTCTCTTTTTTTCCATCCAAGTATCAAGTCTCTAAGCTTATGAATAAGCCTCCAGAATTTGAAATTTTCTACCTCTTCTCCAACCAAGATGAGTTCAGATTTTATGAATGGTCTTATCTATGTACTTACCAGGGGACAAAATACATGACAACAAAAATGTCCTGCAGTTTTCTGATGCTGGGAATGAATATAAGTTTATTTATCTGAGGGACAGGTCTGAAAATTAAAATAAAATAAAATAACCCTCACATACATTGATCTTTTTATTTTATAAAATAATCGATTTATTTAATTTTAAGGTTACCTACTCGAACTGATGATAGAACTATCCCAATCCCCATCTCAAACCTTCAGACTGAAAATTAGCATTTATTTGCTTTTTTCTTCTGTAACCTAATTTCCCCGAACACAAATGTTTTGTATCTGTATGCACTCCCCTATCTGTGTATCAAGTACCATATTGCCTCTAGAATAAATTACTGACTGAGCTAGACACCAGGAAAGAATACCCTTTTGTGCCATTTCACTGCAAGGGATTTCTAGGCCTGAATATGCCTCTTTGTTGTACAATGGTGAGCTAAAGTTGCCACAATTAATTTTGTGTTGAAGCTGACCTAATCCACAGTGGGTTAATGAAAGGAAAAGTGATCAAAAAGCGGGTAAAAACAGTGGTTCCCAAACATGACAGAAGACCTCAGCTTTTACTGTGGTATCATCCCTTCTCTACTAAAACCAGCTAGATTCTGACAGAACAAAGGTAGTAGGATATTGATTAATGTTAGCATCCTAAATGTTATCTCTCTAGTCAAAGTTGTCTGTCCAAGCTGTTTTGTGGAGAGGAATGGAGACATAGAGGGGCCTCTGGTTTGCAGAGGATGTCCATACTCCAGGTGTCTTAATGGACACATACGTGAGGATGAATCTCCCTTTGCAAGGTAATGGTGAGTAGTGTACTGGAGCTCTAATGGGTAAACTCAGATTTTGGCAAAGTTTTTGGAGTTACTGTTTATTGAGGTTTACCATCCTTGGAGTGAAAATGGCAGGAAGGGTGCCATTTCTCTTTTCAGATGCCGCAGTTCACAGTCTGGTATGTTGTGTACAGAACCTACAGCCCTAGTTTAATTAAATGCTTTGATAATACACCGTTGACAAACATGTCATTGTTTCCAGGGTAGAAACTTCCCCACATGGATTACAGTAGACATGCTAGGATAGTATCACACTCAGACTTTGCCTAATCTTACTGTGTAGTTATCTGCAAAAGTCCTTGTACTTTGTGTAGCCCCACTGAAAATACTGAGATTAATAGCAGATTAAAGCACTACTCAGTAGGAAATTATGCGGGAGTACTGGGACACTTTGAGATTCCATCCATATTAAAAAAATCTTATTGAAAAGAAGAATAATTCAACTGAGAACAACGATGGGCATTTTCTTTTTCTCACCAACCCATGCACAATAAAAAATCAGCATTCTTCGTTCAGCTGGGAACTAGTTCTTATTGCAACTGTGTTTCATCACTGTTGCTTGTGTACTGGATGCATGCTGAATGAGCCTTAGCTCCAAAATAGCAAAACAAGAAATTGTAACGGCAGATTTCATTTAAGGATAAATAAACATTTCTTAAACAACTGTGGACCTGGATTCAGTTTTGGCCATTTGTTTTGGAAGAAGGAGGGGAAAGGAAAGGAAAGCAGTACATTTCAGTTTGAGGTGGTATGTGATGATCTTGCTGATTTAAACCAGTATTGGAAAGTCAGTGCTTTGTACCAATTTGTTCTGGATATCTTTCACTGTCAGGTAGCAACTAGTGCGGTGCAATGAGATATGTGGAAAGCGAGATGGCACAGGCTTTACATCAGCTGGGACTTGCATGTCTTGTAAAGCAGAAGAGCTGTGTTTCATGTGTTCCATAATCTGACCTTGCTCATTTTGTGCATTACCCAAAGCCTGCCACAATCACTGGAAACATTCCCATAGACTTCAGTGAGGTGCGGACGGGATTAGGTCTCAGCTAGCAAAGAGGTGCTTGGAGTACTCGACTAGCCTTGCTTTCCATAGCTCTCAGTCCTGTATCTGTGTGTTTACAGTAAAGAGAAGGAATAGAAAGATCAACAGTCCCTGGAGACTGCTTCAGAAACCAGTGCCTGACTTCTTTTGCAAAAGCATTTGCTTTTTTTTTTTTTTTTTTTTTTTTTTAACCTCAGAAGAAATAAGGGAAAGGGACATGGAATGTAGAGATGCATTTATTTGTTTGATGAGCATTTCCAGTGTATCCATATTTATAATTCAACCTGGTATCTCAATCTGAACATGTTTTATTTTTGGTGTATGGGAGTAAGCTGTCACCCAAAGTGCCTGCTAGGAATTTCCTAATTAACATGCTAATCAAGGTTTGCCTGAAGGTGTTGTTTAGATTCACTAGCAATACAAAGAAGTAGCTAACAGACACATGTGGAGGGACTTGAAGAAATAATGTTTCCAGAGAATACTGTCAACTTGTACTGAAAACATCAAGGACACAAAAATATCAAATTAATTAAATTGAGTTATAGTTAGTCACAAGGACGCATTAAGTAACTGGTCTTAACAAGATAGTATTAAACTGAGCTGTGAGGAGAGAGAGGGGTAAGGCACTTCCCTGTGAGAGTGCCTTAGATATGGGAGAAGTTTTGGAAACTTCATCTCATGACAGAAGAAAGCAACCTGGAATAGTGGGATTTTGCAAGTGACTGCTAGTATACTTCTGAAGAGGGAGCAAGACTCAGACAGCTCCAGTTGGGCAATTCTCTGCTAGCAGCTGAAGCTGTATCATTCCATGCTGATAGCCGCATCAGTCTCCCTGTAGCATAATGCCACCAGCTAGCAGGTCCCTTTAGATGGGGCTGTGCACTAGGCTTTTCATACCAGGTGTAGGTCTGAGTCTAAACAAAATGCTCGCAAGTTGGCATGATGGAAAGAGAATTTCCTCTGGAGAAGGCCAAGAGACAGCAAACTGAACTATAATTTTGCAGAATTCAGGAACCTCTTCTGTGTCACAAAATATTTCCTAAACAACAGGGCTCTGAAGTGAGCCAGCTCAACCTGGCTGGCTGGCTGCGAATACACAGATGGGAACAAACAGACCGCCAGAAGCACCAGTGCTTCCCTCTGTGGAGTTACAAAATGGTTGTAATGTCTTCCACATGTTAGCATAAGAGGCACCTTAGAAACATGAATGATAAATGATAGCAGCACAAATGATGATTTCCATTGTAGGAAAAGGCATTTGTAGGCAATAATTTGGCACATTTATCTATTAACAACAGATTAGTAGGAAGCTTAAAAAGAAGATGGGGTGGCATAATAAGGTTAATGATCTCACCATGCACCTAAATACATTCAGCTGTGTGGAATTTATATTGCTAATTTACTCAGTGAGAAAGCCTTCTGTTGGCCACTGTGGACTCAAGCAGAGTGCAGCATTCTGATTTGTTACAAGGAAAACCGTCAAGGATTAATTTTGAGTTTAGTGTGTATTTGAGTAATGAAAGCAAAAGTTTGAAGGCTGTTAGCAATCTCTTTGGGAAGGTAGTCAACTTCTATTTAAACTGTAAAGCTAAAGTTACTAACTATTGAGTATGCTGCAAGTAAGCTGACTACACAGTAAAATACAGAAGTGATAGAATGTATTACAAAGGCTTACTATAAGAGTTACTGTAAGAGTCAGTCTGTAATTCAAAAGCTTCCTGTAATGATTTTTTTTTTTTTTTAATTTTTAAAAAGTATTTAAAAAAAAAAAAAGCTGTTTGGTTTTTACTGATGAAGTAAGAAAATTCAATATGGTAGTCAACCGTTATGAATGCATAGTTTCCTGACTCTTTGAAGGATGTTTGAAGCATCAGCAAGATGTACGCACATTAACAGATGTGCATGTATTCTCATTGTCATGGTCCATTCTGGTTCAAGTAGAATATCATAATCTATCAGAAGAAAATCTGTGTGTTACCGGTCTTTATAATTTTATTTGCCATGCATAGTTTTTTTCTCATATCAACAAGAGATGACAGGTTGTAGCACTCATTGCACACGAGGACTGTGCAGAGCCTTGGAATCACAATTTCAAGCTTTGTTCTTGGCCTATCCCTAACCATTTTTCAGTATAGCACCAGGGTTTTGTATTTTGCTCGTTTGCCTGAGAAATGTTAAAAAGAAATTACAAACTTAAAATACCTGTATAATCATGTATAATCATAAAACCTTGCTAAAGGTTTTAGGCAAGTTGTAACTATTTGTTTGGAAGCAAATAGTCCTGGTGTGAATTCATGTTACTAGCCTGTCTTTGAGTAACAGTGAGTCACCAAGGTCAGAGACGTTCTGTCTTATCAGATCGTTTTTGAGGGAAACAAACAAAAATGGCTGTAAATTGCATGTGTGCGGATGGCGGGAAGAGGAGGCAGGCAGCTATGGAAGATATATTTGTATCCTGTGGCCTGTCTTTGTTTCTGTAAATAGGCACAAGATGATAGATAATTTACATAAATAAATACATTTACTGTGCTATGTCAAGATGTAAGCGGAACACTTAAAGCTGCGAAATTGAGACTGTACTTTTGGATGAGAGGACTTCATAAATCTGTAACTATGAAACAAACTCAGAGGACTAGAGTATGGATGGATATATGGATTTAGTTTATTTTGCTTGCTTTGCTCTGCAGAGCTACATATAATCTTGATACTTTTTCCTGTGAGTTTATTGCCCATATGAGTCTAGGAATGATACTGCATTTGGCAACACAGCCTATGAGAGTATTATGTTGGAAACTAAAAATGATTAGTAAAATGAAAAGTCAAGTGAAAGTAAAAATAAGGTAGTTATCTACAAAGAAGCAGGAGACCTCACTGAAGGCATTAGGCATGCTAAACACGTCTGGTGTATCTATTTACAAGAAAGACTAAACTGTACCTCTCTTTTCTCAATATCATGGAATACTGTGGCAGGTAAGGTATTGCTGTATGGCCATGACAGCAAGATGCTTCCAGATCTCTGTGCCTTTGATCCCAGTCTTACAGATTATCATTTCAGTCTTCAAACAGAACGTGTCATCACACCAGAGAGACCTAAAAAGTGGTTAAAATTGTACTAAAAAGAACAGTAGTAGCATTTCCAGCATAATCTGGCTGAGTTTTAGATGCCCAGAGATTTGGTGTTGAGCTGTATTGTTTCCACTGTCCTCACACAATTTCTTTTTTTTCTGCAACAAGGTTTGTTTCTTGTCCAAATCTACTGTGAAAGTAAGAACAAAACAAACGTGACAAACCAATGATTAAAACAAGCTGAAACAGAATGTGCTTTAATATTGCATCCAGACTGCAATAAGGGAAGAAATTCTATGGAACCGGGTGATAAGGGTGTTTTTTTTTTTTTTTTCTCTTTTTTTTTTTTGGCCCTAAATCGTCAGTCAGTTGTCAGCATTGACAAGACTTTATCATTCACAGAAGACAAGCAGCATTAGTACTTATGTTGAAGTCCATATCTCATTTACAAATGTCTGAAATCAAATCTAACAGAAATATGAATCAGCTGCAGTACAAAATAGTTACTGCAAAATATCTTTTCTTTCCAGTGGAGGCTATCTGTGAGTAGTTTCATTGTCCTTACTAAACACAAAAGATAAACTTTCTGAAAACTAGTTCAGTATTTAAGAGGAGATCTCCTGCTACTCACCATCATGAATACAAAGAAATATGGCTCCATAAAATCAGACTATTTCAGGAAATTTGGTCTTTCTAGTAAGCAGGGAAATAAAAGTATGGACTATTTGTGCAATTTATACAATTTAGAACTGTTTAAACTCTAGTGTATCTAACAGAACACTAATCTTACTGGAATTACAGCCAAACGGCTTTGTCTAATACCAAAAGCTAAAATTATTCATGTCTACTAAGGTCATTACCTTTTTATCTTAGGTAGCATTGTCAACTATGTGTTAGTTTCTTGTTGTTGTTGTTTGTTTGTTTGTTTGTTTGTTTTTACCTTCTAAAAGAAGCTTTTATCAGCATGTTTTCTCTGACCGGACACATATATGCATTTATTTTTATGTTCCAGCTGACCAGGACTGCTAAAACATTATTTCTCCACGAAATCTTGAAAATCCTAACTGAGGAGAATGTATTACTACTTTTCATTCCTTTTTAGCCTTACCTTGTTGACTGAAACAACTCAGACCTGCATTGTTTTGTATCTCTATTCTCATATCACTTTTATTACCAGAGGGTTGGTAAAAAAAAAAAAATAAAATAACATAGAAACACTAGTAATGTTTCTGTATTACCAATTTGCCAAAAGACTGCTCAGTTAACCTTATTACACTTACATACTTAGTTACAATAGCATGTTAACTGGAAAAAGCTGCATAATATGTTAAGTGTTATTAAACTGCTTCAATTAAAACACCAGCACATGATAAATACGAACCTTATCCTCAATTGTCCACAAAGTACATCAGTGCTATATTATGTGAGCTGTGAAATTTTAAGTTCAGTTGCTGCAGGTTCATCTTTATCTCTCAGTAATGACTCATGAGATGTTATACATTCTGCATTTAAGTGGAAAGTGCAGAATCGTATCAAAGGTATGGAAAAAACAACAAAAGAAAACAATCATTAATATTTCTATATTTTACAATCTTGGTTGACATCAATGATTCATTGCACTTTATAGAAGTTTTTAAAAATTCATTGTACTTTAACTATTTGGATCATTCATTGTCTTGGATCTTTTAGATTTTGCAATTTTAACAAGTGCCAAGTAAGGGCATTGCATCTGTAGTTAATATGATTAATTATTAAACTACCAAGAGCAGTCTTGGAATCTCTTTGAATGAGTTTTGTTACATCTATAACAGTTGGCAAACCTGTTCTGTTGTAACTAGTTTTGAGAAAATAATGTGCTAGTGTCTTCAATTATTTTTAAAGTCATAAAAACAAAGAGCTGTAATATAAATTAAATCTTAAAATGTCAAAGACTCCCCCCCTCAAAAACACCAAAACATGCCATTTAATACAAAGTATTTGTTGTCTTTAACATTTGCCTACAGACTCAAAATTTACTTTAAATAAACTATATGGTCTTAAAGCATAGTTCGGAGCTTAATTGCATAGTGACTGACTTCCTTTGGGAAATCTACTGTGTTTTATGGTGACTATCAAGAGACTCATGTTGCACAGATCTCCCTCGTTTCCCCACGGGGACATGGATGATAGAGTTCTTTTTGTTGTTGTTTTCTGTTCAGCTTGAAAGTAGTCTGTTGAAGCTGCTGCATTGTTAATGGAAACATGCTGTGTAGTGCCCAAGATACTCTCCTTTGAAATAGGAAATTAAATTTTAAAAGCTTAATTAAGATAATGCTGAAGATCCAGTTTACCTACAAACAAATGGTATCAGAGTTAAGGGAGTAAATGCTGCTATGCCAAAACGATTCCAGGACAGAGATCTTCAGGCTGATCTGGTGCTGTTTTATTCATAAGCAATCCTGTAGTTTTCTTATTTATTGCTCATCACTAGCGAGGTAGCAGATAATTTAATTTGTGATATCACTGACAGAGAGGCTTCCTCATTACCATCAAGTTAATTTGTGCTATTAAAAGTGTCTGTTACCTTCCCACTCGTATTATGAGCCACCGTAGGATGTGTTCTATTGCAGAGCAGCACGTTCCATGAACTCTTGCTTGTTAGAGAAATGTAGTGCAGCCTGTGATTAGAGTATTTAAATTTCAGAATGTTCCAAGGACCTGGTATAAATTAGGAAAATACTGAGTGAGCTTCATTTATGGAAATTTTGCTTAGTATCCAGAGATCCACTGAGGAGTTGCGGGATTTGATCTAGTATGCAAATACTGATATGATATTAGTGGTTTATGAAGTAGATCATATGTTTCTTTGTAAGACCATAAGCAGAAATTCAGACTTTGAATGTCTTAGTCCAAGAAGTCAATAAAGCTTTATGTGCTGACAGTTCCACTACTTTTTCACCTGTTGATTACAGAATTAGGATTATCTTACAGCTATCTGAAAGGTCTCATGTACTCTGAAGGACCTAAGAATGCAAATGTCTACTACCCATTAAAATAATGCAAGAAGTATGTTGATTAGGTCTTGCTGGGGTAATATCTGAATAAAATTTTATTATTATTATTTAAATCTTTTAAGTATTTTGCCTTTAAAAGTATTGCTTACTGTATTGTTACAGGAAATCTGAGTGCTTGTAATTTGTGTTAAAAGGTGGGACAGAAGAAATTCTGAATATTTGATATTACTTGCCAAGATCCAACTATAAGAGTAGGATGCACATCATTATCATTAAGGATGTGGAGTTTATGTGAATGGATGTTAAGATGTGTAAACTGCCAGCCTGGAACAGGATCCATAATCAGCACCATTTTTTCTGTTCAGAAGAAAAGCTTCAACTGGATGAAGACTGCCAAGCGTGATTTTCCAGAACAGCAAAAAACACAAATGGATTGGGGAAGGAAGAGGATGGGAGAAGGGGAAACAGTAGGCACTTTCTGTCTTTCATCTCTATACCCTTTACTGAGCTTAAGCACAGAAACGTTCAGGGCTTCATTCCCTGCTAACTAAAACTTGCGGTCCTTGTGTCTAAGTCTCTTACGATCTCATCTCTATTACAACATACTCTTTAAGAGGAGGTACTTACAAAACAGCTCCCTGAAATAGAAGTAGTAGCAGCTGGGGATAGTTGAGCCTGCTGTAGCAAGCAAGCAAAAGCTTGCATTAAAAATATGAAAGACACAAGACATCTTATGTGACACTTTTGAGGCCTATCAAAAGGCTTGTCTCTGTACAAGCAGATGCAGAACTGGGAAGCTGAGTGAGAACCCTTCTGTGAGACTCCTGAGCATTATTACAAATCTCACCTGTGCTTGTGTCAGTTAGATACTGAAGGTTCTTCAGGGAATATGTCAGAGTGACATTCAGTGACAACACCTGGAAATATACCACATTATTAATGGTAGGCAATTCTCACAGGCTGCCTGCTTTCCCTGCCTGCTGTCAGCCAAGTGATGCAGGAATCCTCTCTGACAGTGGTCACAAATAGGAGTCTAAATCTTCTTATATTGAAAAATGTTCCATGTCAATATGTCTTAGCCAGATAAACAGTATCAAACAGAATTAACTTTAACTTGAGGCAACGTTGCAGTATCTTGCTGTAGGAAATCAATGCAGACTCAGGTTTTTGCTCAGAGAGGCCCCACATTCACTAAGTTCAACTCTGCTCCAATGGACATACTCCTTTCTGTAGGGCAAGCCAAGGCTTCAGACCCTATTAAGCCCTAAGTCTCTAGTGAAATAAGACTTCCCCCCAAAAAAACAACATTCTCTCTTGCTTGCTTTTTCATGCAGGCTACGTTTAAAGTCACAATTAATTTCTCTGTCTCTCAATCACTCTTCTGGGGTCAAAGCAATTTCTCAGTTGTAAACGCCTGGCCTCCGCAGATATAGCAGTTGTGTTTCCTGATTAAAATATTTTAGAATTTGGTCCTTTAGGAGCACGCAGAACAACATGAAAATCCAAAGCTAGAGCTCAAGGGAAAAAACAAAACAAAACAAAAAAACTGTCAGATGTGCTGTGAGTCACAGTTCATGAGTATCTGATGATGACATTGATAGCACACAGTAGATTTACCAACAAAACAATACTAGCAATTTGCATATACCAGCAATGAATCAAGTGGGAAGCTCTATACACACACGCACTCTTACTCTCCTCCAGGTTCACTATAGCAACTTGGCTTTGAGATGTCATTCATTTCCAACGCAGACTATAATTTGAGGTTGCCTGAGATCAGAACTCTATTTTGGGCCCTCTCCCTCCCCTGGCCTGGACTCCTTGCAATTGCTGCATTGCAAATTTTCACCTTGTTCCTGTATGGGTGCACAAGACGGCTGGGCATGGTGGGTCCTGCATGAGCAATCGAGAAACCCCTCTTTTTCTTCCCTCGCTCTGTCTTTGGCCTGGAGATGATAGTCATTTTTCTCTGTATTTGAACATTAGACTCATAAACAGAAAGAATTGAGTCTGTTGCTTTTTTTTTGGCTAAACTTGGACGGGTCTTGATGGATCTCCTTATAACCTTATAATCTCTTATGGTAACAGTAATTATTCTTTCACAGCAGTTTTTGCGCTTGTGCTTCTGAAATACTCTTGGCAGGTTTCAGCAGCTAAGGAAGAATTTCTCATGCAAGTTAGACTGACAGAAAGATCTGTGGACTCTTTTCACATTAATTGGAGAATATAGGCAGGATTAAAGTACAATGTGCCTGATTGTGATTTGTTTCTAGCTTTTAACTGGTGTGCAGTGAAGCTGAGGGTCAGAAAATGATCACATCCCAGAAGGAAGTGCCCTTAGTATCTTGGAGAAGGAAACCTGAGGTTCTCACATGCACAGCCTCCAAAACACAAATATGCCCCCTTTGAAAGAAGGTGAAAGAAAGCTTTTGTAAGTATAAGGCAGAGGCTGGCTGACCTAGGCTGTTCTTTGGTAGTTGTTAAAGCAAAATAAAGGGAGGTAGGTTTTAGCCATATGACTGAAGAGCATGGTTGTGCTTTTCATCTTGAAGTGTATCCATTTGTTTTATTCTCTTCAATCCACTGTTCTCCAATTTATACATTAGTCAGAATTATTTGTAGGCTTTCCATTTTGTCTTTTAAAGTCAGTAATTTTGAGGCATTCACAAACACTCAATTATGAATATTCATTTAGGGAAAGCATGTGGCAACTTTCCTGTCCTCTGTTCAAATGACTTATAACTAAAAGCAATGTGAACCACATACTTCAGTGTACTATCATTTGCAATTCAAGCATACAGTATTAAATCTTTGCAAATACTTGAGCTAGGGAAGCTTTTTCACTGGAGTATTTGGGAAACACAAAGAAAAAGGAATATGAACAAAGCAAATGAATATTCACATAAAATTTTTAACCTGTTCTGCAGGCTGTCTTCAGAGATTCTTTCTTTTTTTTTTTTTTTTTCCTGTTTTATCAATCTTATATTTAAAAAGCAATTAAAATAATGACTGACACCAGATCAGATTCTTTATGCCTAGCCACTCTTTCAGGTCTTGTGGGTGGATTTTTCTAATTTTGCTATTTCCAACTGAGGATTCTCTTAAAATGGAGAAACCCCAGGTGACCAGGAACAAATGACATTGTTCTTTATATCTCTTCTTCTGGAGCTCCTGGTACAAGCAATGCCAAAGGAGATGATGGCAGCTGATAAAATTTAGAGTACCCTAATGCATTTTGAGCTTGGCCTGGAACTGAAAGCAAGGATACTATGACTTTTCATTCAGCTTTGTGACAGACTGGTTTAGCTGTGTAAATAGTAGTAGTGCAGAGACTTTATTTCTTCTTTAGTGTATTTCAAAACATATTCCAGATTACGTCTACAAAACAACATCATGATATTTGTAGATCTCTGTACACTATGGAAAAAATACTGAAAGGAAATAAGTGAAAAGTTGCAGTATTCGTTTTTTTTCAAGCATTAGGTATATTTTTTTCTAAACACTTTCTCCAGAGATTAATAAACCAATGATGGTATTAAATCATGGAAACACAGGTGAGACCATGAAAAAGAGAATCAATTTAGGTGGAAAAGGCAACCCAATCTTATAGGTAAGAACATATTACTCATGTGTCAGGTAACAAACATTAAATGGCAGAGCATAACAACTGAATGTAAGCTTTCCATTAGTTTCTAAATAGACGCTATAGGAGTCTGTGTATGATCAGTCATGGACAAATAGGAACCTTCTTCAAAAAATTAGATGGTAAGGTGCAGTGGGGATTATGCTGTAAGTTATTTGAATTGTTGACTGGATACAAGAAGAAAATTTTTCACCATGAGGAGAGTGAACAGGTTTCCCAAAGAGGTTGTGTAGTCTCCGTTCTTGGAAACCTTCAAGATTAACCTACATAAAACTCTGGGTAACTTGATTGAACCTCGTAGGTCACCCTGCTCATCCAGGAGGTTGGAGTAGAGACCTGTTGAGGGTCCATACAATGTGAAATATCCACGGTCATATCTTGTATTGCAATATGTTAATGAAGCCAGAGGGAGGGACCAACAGGGAGAGAGTCAAATGTAAAAGACATACCAACAAACAGAATTGTTCACCTAAGAGTGAACAGATAGATGCAAAGAAAAGATGGACAGTGCCTAGCACTATGTAAAGTAAGGAGGGACAAAAGAGCACCTTGTACAATGTTGGAATAAAGTACACTTTCCCTGCTTCTTTTGTGACAATTAAGAAAGATACTCTGCTCTGTTACATTCAATTATTGCATTATCCAATCCAGCATTATTTATTTAGAAGCGGACTGCCAGTGTTGAGGGATTTAGAAGGCCTTAATGATAGTAATTAAAACGACTGCTGATGACCTGCAAGTGAAAAGAATGTGGCATTATCCCCCAAGATATAAGCTACATTTGTGCATTGGTTTATTATTTATTATGATCTGTCATGTGCATCTGAGAAATTGCACATCAGGATCTAAAACTGTCCTACAGCATATTTTGTAAACTTTGGCTGCTAAACTGATAACCTTGTTGTTATGTTTATTTTATTTTTTCAAAACAACTCAGCTTTGTTTGCACACCCAATCCCATCCTCTTACCCACCAATTCTTATTTGGAAATAAGAAGATATTTGTCTCTTAACATTAGCTCTTTTGAAAGACATCATACTGTCTGATTCACCTAGTCAAAACTTTTTTTTTTTTTTTTTTTTTTTTTTTTTAATTTATTTCATTTGGGCATTCCTTGTCAAACACCAAATCCAAACCTAAGTGATTGCTGGCCTGGGAGCTCTGTTTCTTTTATGCACTCTGCCAAACTCTGGCATACAGCCCAGAAGGAGCTTAAAGAAAACTTATCTCATTTCCACTGAGGTCTAATAGGTATGGGAATTCCCCTGAGATAGTATAGAAGTAATTTTCTCATCAGCTGTCAATGGTCCCAATCCACATGACACAGATAATTTAAGCATCTCAAAAGGGTAGCTTTAATTTAACAACATCTCAGACTGGGTCTATGACCTTGAACAGGAACATGTGTTTTTCCCTGGTTTGTGAAACTCTGCTGTATTTTATTGAACTTCTATTTTTCTAATGAAATTGGTAATTTTCGTAGGAGATATACACGAGGTATTCCATGAATTCTTGCAATAATTATATAGCTGAAGACCAATTTTACCTGTGTAGAACAACTCTTGACATTCTATGGAGTTTGGCTGAGAGGGGGGGCATCCTGCAGAAACTTCTGTCATCACCTAATAGAAAAAACATTTTTTTTCTCACTTTGTCTCATCTTCACTTTTGCCTGTCAAATGACAAATTCAGGCATTAGAGACTGCTGAGCAAAGAGCTTTTACAGAAAATGATGTGTTATATGTTTGTAGGTGATGTCCCTGAGATAATATGTAGAACTGTGTGATAAATGTGCACTGTACTTTGCCTCTGGCCAGGGTTGTCTGCAACGTTCAGTTCAGTGACAGAACAAAGGAACAGGAAAAGAAGAAACAAAAATATCCAGGTTGCCTAAACCTGAATTGTTCTTCATTTGTTGCTTTTTGTTTTTCCTGGGGGATGAGGGAAGAATAAGTTATTGAAATGAGTTTTGTTTTGTTTTGTTTTTTGAGACATTTTAAACTATTTTGTAAGTGAAGCAATGGAAGCAAAAGCCTTATTTTGGACACAGATTTTAAGTATTATTCACAAAACACTGAAAACATGAATGCGATTTGATAAAGCATGAATATATGATGTGATATGATTTGGGACTGGGAGAGTAACACAGGTTCAGTGAAGACTGCAACAAGAGAGTAATGGGGGAGCACTAAGCAAAATGCACTTACTGGGAATTGGAAGGTCCAGATTTTACTGAACCAGTTTTAGTGCAAGATCAGAATATGCCAAAGGAAAGACTAGATGTGTGGGAGGAATATCTCATGGCTGGATCAAGTCATTTCCTGTTTTCAGCAAAGCACTGACAGAGTAAATAGTACTTACATAGAGAATGCTGAGAGAGCAGCACAGGTTTTTTTTTAGTATCTTCTCATTCTGTGTCCTAATATATTATGGATATATTCCATATCATATTCTTTTCCTACTGTGTTTGACACATTTTGCTTTGTAAAGGAAAGACAAAAAATAATCTTTTAAAAACACTGTAAAATGTTATTTTCTACAAGAGAAAATGTACACAGAACACACTGTGATTGGAAGGGTGTAAAGATTTTTATGGGAATTTAGTTCTTCCCTGAGTAATGCAGCCATCCCAAACTCATAAAAGCCTTCCTGCCTCTCTGCACTGCCATGTATCTTGTTTCTGGAAGGCCATAAATACTGACTTTCATACATTTATATTCTGGCAAATATGTACGTATTATTATATGTATGTATTATTAAATTCAAGTGTTGAGTTGTTTTTTTTTTCTAATTTTTATATTTCAAGATCCACAGGCACATATTTTCTAGTAGGAGTACTTGATTGTCTTGGGAGTGGGGTTGAGAAGAAAAGAAAAAATCAAACTGGTTTTAAGATAGAGCTTATTTGGTGTCACTGGAGTTTTCTAAGAGAGTAGGAGGCCAAACACCCTGTTTGTTCTGTTCAGGTGCTTGCATGTCTTGTTGAAGCCTATAGTCACTTTGGAAAAAAATGTTTTCACTCAAAGGTTTAAGCATCCTTTCTTTAATTCAAGGTAGGAGTTTGGTTTTATATTTATTTATTTGAGTTCAATAAATCTCAAATGTTTCTAAAGTTTGTGATGCTATGTTTTTGATTAGCAAATTCAGATTTTCAGAAAATAGATATTTGATTAAATGGCTCAAGAAACCAAATTCATTTTTCCTTACTAAATCCTACCAAAAGTTTTCTTGTTTATTTGTTTGCTGTTCTGTTCTGTTTTGTTTTGTTTTGTCAGTGATGCCAAAATGAATAGAATTTAACAGTTAAAGGAGTTTTTTTTTCTGTATACTCAGTCCAATAACTGACTTTTCTTGATAAAAAGTCCAGCTCTGCAAATGTGGACAACTCTCTATCTGTGGGATTTTTTTCAGAAAGAACAACAACATAGAAACAGAGTTTTAAGCTAATTGCTGACAATTTTAAACTGTTCTGCTTTTGATTTGAAAACATTCTGTGTAAGCTAAAGCTTTCAGTTTCCAGAAAGTGTCTCACCCGCATCCATAATTTTCCTCCTTCTGATTGTAGAACAGAGTATTGTTTTTCTAAACTATAGCATTTATCACTGATGGTCATGTTTCTTTTGTTTAAATTTCTTTTTCTTTTTTTTTTCTTTTTTTTTTTTTTAAACAACTCAATTTAAACACCATCAAGCAAACAAGTTAGGTTTAACTTTCCTAAAATAATTTAGGATTATCTTTTTTGATTTCCTTTTGGTACTCGTGAGACCACTCTGAGTGACTGTGGTTTAAGACCACCAGTGTCTTAATGGGAAACAGCTCTCAATCTGCAGTCCGTTTTTCCTATGTTCCCTAAAATTTTGATTATAAAACCCTAGCTTGTTTTTATGATAAAACATGATGATGATGTTTTTGATGATAGCATTTTGATGATAAAACCCTAGTAGCTCACAGCCAAGCTTGGCAGGTGTTGGGTTATGCTATCCTGATCATCAAGGCCAGGGAGCCACAAGAGAGTACTGGTCTGAGTCTTAGCACTGAGCTATGGCTAAAACGGGACATCACATTGAATAGTGGGTTTCCTCTCTTGCTGCATGTACCACAACTGTACAAATAACAATACTGAGTTGTTTTACTTCTTGCTGGAGGTAGCAAACTGATGTTTTATCTGAAGTCTAATTTTTATGTCCTAGATCCAAATTTGAATTCCAAATTTACCTTGATGTAGCTGAACACAAATATTAGTATGATAGTGGATAGGGACATTGAACAGTGTAGGACACTTAAAGGGACATTTCTAATACTGACTTCTATTGTTTGGATTGATTGCTGGTACAAGGAAGTCAGCCCAAAACTTTCCTCAAAGTGATTATGACAGAATAATTCACTTAGATGTTTTATGACAATTTATTTATAAAATATTTGCATGTTAAATGCAATTGTTCTCCTTTAAACTAAGTTTACATTAATCTTTTAACTAAGTTTCAGGAATGATATATCGAATGAGCTAAGCTTCCGTAAGTTCCAGTATTCTGCTTCATGAATAAAACTGTCAAAGTAAAGCAGCCAATAACTCTCTGACTTGACATTATGTTCAGTATAACAAATAAATCTTTAGAATCTCAGCAGACCTGGCAACTTCATTAACAGTTATGCCTGCAGCAGAGAATGAAAGAAAATCAATTCATGGAGTGCGATATTTTAGGGTTTACAGAAGAGAGGGGTTAGTGGATTGCTGATGAACCTCCTGTGTTTTAGGTTAACCTTACTCTTATAGAGGGGAAGAAGAATATAAAACTATACGAGGTTAAACTTTGTTTATCCTTTATTGTCTAGTAATCAGCAATTTACAAAATCAGTCTCTTGTCAACAGAAATATAATATTCATGAAGCAGATGATTCTCTCTCCCTCCTTCTGCTCTTCTAACTCAACGGGCCTTTTCAAAACAAAATCTTTTGGAAAAGATTTTGAGGTTTGCTGTAGTTGTCCTGTTCTGCATATGTTTAATTTTTAATATGGAGTATATTAGCATTGAACCTGGATTTTCATAATGGTCTGCATGGTCCATGAGGTTCACACAGGAAAATAGATCACAAATTGAGAAACTAAATATATAAAAATTATCTTTGATGAAATATACATGATTCCCAAGGAACACTGAGCATGGCAGCTGCCTTCTGTTTGGGTTGACTTGAAACAATCTGTTTGCCTAACTGCTACATACGTAAGTCCATCTTTCTAACTTCTGGAATGAAATGATTCTATTTTGGAATTCACACATATGGCCACATATGGCTTCACTGATCTTTGATTTCCCGTTTTTATTATTCTTGCAACTCCGGATTTTTTTTTTTTTTTATTCTTGCAACACTGAATTTTCATTTGTTACAGAAGGGTAAGAGTTGTATGTGATTTATGGAATATGGCAAGAAAAAAAATACAGTAGAAAATCCTTACAAAGCATCGTTAACAAAATAGCTGGAAAATGAATAGCTTATGACCTTTGGCAATATGATGTAGAAAGGTAATGTGTCATTGACAGGGCTTATGCTTAGTTTCTGGATCATTGTTGTTTTAAGGAGATTATAATGTATACCCTGAAATTTAAAAATCTTATGCCAGGAGTTCTTTCTCCTGAAAGAAAATAATAAATATTTCTACTCAGTAAAAAGAAAATGAACACCAGCAAGAGGGTATGACATGAAGTTTCAGTATTTTTCTCTTTATAAGTATGATCATTCAAAATGTAATGGAAAAAGGATTTCTATTTCATATCTTCTGGGGAATAATGTATTCTTTTTAATTAAAATGCATTTTTACTTAGTTCTCAGTTGTGCTGAACTTACTGGTATGATGGCAGACAATTTTTTACTTATTTAATGAAGTAATTTGTTTTTTTGTTTTTTTGTTTTTTTTTTTCTATTTTATCCGTGTTGAATTAAGACTGTGTAGAATCTTTGAAAAACAAATAAACAAACAAACAAACACCTGTAAGATATGATGTACTTTGGGTATATCCGCCAAGTTCATCATTTTAAAAGTGTTTTAAAAATTGAGTTGGTTGGTCTGGTCACCAGCAATATGGATCAACAGAGAAAAGATGATCTTCCCTACAAGATAAGATTCAAAGTGTTTTCTTTTCAAGTATAATACTGAAAGCAGCATTCACATCCTAGCTTCCAGCACATCCCGTGGAGGTTGGTCCCAATCTGAAAAATGTTTCTGAAGTTATTTTATTTTTACCAGTTCAGGATGTGATTTTTATAGCTGAGCAGAAACGGAATCCACAGGTTTTATTTTTATTTATTTATTTATTTTTGTTAAATGTGTCTAAATTCTGCTTTCACTGAACATGTTACAGTTGGTTTCAGATGAAACACGGGCCAGTATTAAGCATATAACATTCTGATTTGATTCATTGCAAAGTCAATAAATCTCTCTGGCATAACAGAAAGTATCTCCAGCAAATGTCACCATGGAAGAATTTTGTAGATTCTAAACTTGTTTCTACTTAGAGGGTTCAATATATATGCCTGTGGCTAAAAATAGAAGTAATTGTTGGATATGGTGGCCAACCTGGATCCTAATAGTTTGTTAAAAGATTGGCTATTGGCTACCTACTGAACTGAAAATTACACAAGTACATAAATAACTCCAGTAGTATAATTCCTTTAAATCAAAAGGAATGGTTATGTCATCATTATCAAAATACTAAGTTGGGTATAAATTAATTGACTTAAATGTCACTTCATTTCCAGTAGTGTAGTGTCTAATTTACATACTGAAGGAGATCTTTTTAGCCTCCTAGATATCCTGGCAGACTAAGGTTGAGGGAACACTGCAAAAACTTCAAATTCTGGGTCAGCTCTAAACACCTTCTCTTACCTGAACTTACATATTGGCCTTATTTTGGATTTTTTATTGAAAGATATTTTGGGAATAATGTGCAATGTCTTGCAGTGGCATAGTACAAATTCATAATAAATTATATTTCCTAATTCAAAAAGCTTATTGAGAAAGGGGCATAGGAGTTGAATAAAGTAATAAGTAGTTTGGGATGGCAGATAAATATTGTAATGAAAGCAAGTCATTATGTGATCAGCAGTAGTGGTAATTTTGCTTGGCATTGTTTTATCACAAACACATTATTGTTATTGTTGTTGTTATTATTATTATTATTATTTAACATAATGCAGCATGGCTTTGCCCTAAAGACTGAAACACCTAGTCAGACAGTTTTCAAAAGTAAGAGATCATACAATGATACTAATCCCTCTATACATATAACTTTTGGAGGATCACTTTAAGCAACGGATCTTTGTCATTTCAGTTGGGGAGAACATGAAGACATTGACTGTAAATGAAGTTCACCTAAAGGATGATGTGTGGGCAGAAGAGAAAAGGGAAGCACATTTTCTTCCTTTTTTCCCATGTGCTCTCAGGACACAAAAGGAGTCAAAGTTGTTTCTCCAGAGAGAGAGCTTGGAAGGGTAAGCAGACTCTTGGAGGGCTTTTTTCTAAAAGCTAGTGAAGCAGTATGAAAAATTAAGACAATTTGTTGACTGCCTCAAATAATCAGTTCTATTTTTTCAGTCATATTGAAATTGGCATGTGTAATCAGGCTTAAATTCTTGTTGGATGGATTTTCTGAAGCTGCTTTCCATATGTCTGACAGGATCAAGAGGAAATTAAATTCATTTTAATTCTCCAGTATGACTAGTTTTTAACAAGTAATTGGTCCCAACCGTTCCTTACTAGTGTTGAGCACTTTGAGCTGCTTGCTTGTTAACTATCCACTTGAAGAATATAAAATGGAACATTTTTCTTCTGTAACATAGTGCAGCTATCTTGAGTCCATAGAGGCAGAGGTTAATGGCTGCTGACTAACAGTGAGTTATTAGTATGAAGTACTAATAAAAATGATTATTATTTATGTAATTGCCACTTTTTGGTAAAATTATTGGATAAATATTGATTCTGGTAGATGTGGTTCTGTAAGCAATGAAAAATGAGATTCCATATCTTAATGGTATAAATGCTTTGGGGGTAGGTCATCTGGCATGTTCTAATGATGCAGGGTCTGCACTGACCCTTTTCTTCTACGCTATCTGTCCTGTACCTGCTGACCAATAGTCATGAAACGTACATTAAATTCTCTGAAATCACTGTCTTTGATCACATTTGGTTTAAATCAATTGCTAGACTTCTAAGTTTTTGAGGGAAAATGGAGAGGCTGAGGAGAAAAAATCTTCCACATTTGTGTCTCTCCCAAAATACCTGGAAAAAGCCCTCTGACGTCAATTTCATAGTATACACTGAAGAACTTCAGATATAAATAATTCATCAACACAGGGAGGCTTGTGATAAATTCTAAAAAGCATTCCAGATCCCTGTTCCTATTCTTGTTTATGATCTCATTTTCTTTAATGAAAAACAAGATTAATGAGAAGCCTGCTCATCTAGGCTAAAGGTTCAGCATTGCAGATGGCTGTATTAAAAAAAAAAAAAAAAGCAATACCATCTACCTTCATACTGGAGTTAAATCCTTGGAATGACACAGCAGGAACAAGAGCAGTAAACATTTTGGCCAGCAATAGCTGTGGGCTCATTTGCTCTGTGGTAATATAGTGCCCAGTCAGCTCTGATTTTCATTGGTGGGAGAGAATGACACAGCCAGGTCACTACTGATCCCTGTGTTTTTGTTATATTTTTTTGTTATTTCTGCTGCCCATGTGGCTTCACTCCAGTGAATGCATGCCTGTGATTTAGTTTGAACACGTACCCTGGGAAGCACAGTAATAAAAACTTGACGAACATAAGATGAATAATAAAACATCCACTCTGTATCATGTATATACCTCCCTATCCTCCACCACACAATCCTGCACCATTAGGGCAATAGAAATGTTAACATAACTTCTTTGGCAGTAGGGCAGTGCTGGACAGTTTCAAGTTTGTCAAAAGTTAGATATGCAACAAGATGCAGCAAGGCTGGCTTTATGTGCAAGCTAAATGGCCAGCCACCCAGGACAAGCCACCGAGAGCTACACAGCTGTAGCCACTCTGCTTGCTGCGTCTGTGAGTCAAAAAAGTTGGCAGCCCTAGTGCCAGCTGCTGGGGCCCGCATGGGCTGTAAGGCATGACGGCCACATAGGCAGCTGCCTTTAGCAGCGGTGCCACCCCATCCAATGTCCCACACTCACAGCAAGGGAGTGGGGACAGCAAGTTGGGATCCTTGCAGCTACCTCCAGCTGCCTTTACCTCCCAGTCTGTTTTCTCCTTTCCATTCCCCTGCCATGGCAGGAATGACTCGCCTTCATTTGGAGCATCTAATTTGAACTTTAGTCTATTTTATTGAGGAAGCTAGAGCCAGCTCTGATGCACAGAGTAAATGAAGAGTTACTCAGTGCTCTTGAAATACATCCACTCTCTCCCTAACCTAACTGCTGCAATCCTTTTGGTTTAATACAGCCTTCCCTGTATACGTGGCACTTAGGAATTGATTGTTTCCTTCCCCACCTATAAACAGTGCTGAAATTTCTTCAGTTTGTTGCCACATAAATGAGAACAAGCTCTGTGTATGCCACGAAATAACAAATACCAATCTATTGTGACTTTTTATATGGCTACTTTCATCTGAGGATATTAAATCACTTTACAACTATCTGTTACCTGAGAACAGCTTTTACTGCATCTCTGAAGTTAAGAAGTTGTGAAATAAGAAAAAATTTTAAATGTTATTCACATTTTTGTTGTTTTTTTATTTTTTACATTGTAATTTCAGAGCTTGTTGAACTCTCACAGACTTTCAGAATTATATGTTATCTGGCACAGAAGGACACTTCAAGCCCAGATTGCTTCCAAGCCCCCATGCAGCCTATGGTCTGTAGCTTTGCAGTGCAACCACCAAGCTGGGCTGCTCCAGCATATGCTTTTCTACTTACAGTAAGAGCATATTCCTTGAAACAAGAGGTTGCATGAAACTGCAGTATATTTTTTCTGTATTTTAGAGAGCCCAAATGGGTTTCATATTTCTTAAAGTCGTATTCTGCTCTTCACGCTTCCAAGAATGCTGTCTTTTCCAATATTTGTGCTGGGAGGGGCAGGGGACAAAGGTCACTCATTTTAAACCCTCTTCTTGTCACTTTGCTAAACTAGAGCAAAACAATATTTTGAGTATGAACAAAAAGTTCTCTGACATGTCTGTGATGCTTTGGTTATGTCTTTATATATTCTAGGTACTTGGCTATCAGACAGAAAAGCTAACTAGAAATGATACTCATATTTGAAGTTCATCTTCATTGGAGTCTGCACAGGCAACAATTGCCCCCTGTGTAGCAAATCAAACAGGACTTTCTCGTCTTTAGGAATGTGTTTAAAATCATTGTTCCATGTATTTTCTGTGGCTTGTTAGATTAAGACAAAGTACTCAATGCTGCTAAGAGCTCAGTGCTGCTCTGGGGAATTTCTCCATGAAGGATGTCAAACAGTTGCATGTCATGAACTTGCTGAAAAATCATCATCATCATGTTGTGGGTGCCTTCCTTATGGGTAGGTTTATCTCTGTGAATGTCTCTGTACTGTCATTTTGATACCTTTCTCATTACCATCCTTCACTTGTTCAATGCAAAAAAACAAACTTTTTTTTTTTTTCCTGCTGTATGAGTGATAGGGTTATCTAAATTGTTCTCCTCCTTGGTTTAGCACTGCAATTCATAATGCTCTGAGTAAAACAAATTGTTTCCCATTTCTCCATAAATTAAGAGTCTATATTTGTTTCTAGTGGATTTATTGAAAGCAGTCAAAGTAACTTTTAATGGGAGTTGGGCTCTTATTTGTCCTTCTGTGTCTTTGAAAATCTTTTCTTTATGTCATTTACCTTTGTGATGTTCTTAGAAGAATATGGATAAGATTTTCAGCAGCAGTGGATTAGATTCTTTTTCATCAGACTTTCAACCTCCGTTCATTTTCATTTTCCCTTCTTAATTGCTTCAGTGCTTTAAAAACTTTATCTTATGATCATATTGTCTTTTAGAGCCTTATTGACCAACCATTCCACAGTGTTAGGGCTTTACCTCCCTCCCCCAGCTTTCTTCTGCTTTGGCTTGGAACAATTAAATTTTTTGGAAATTTAGTTTACCAATGGAAATAATGGCATTCAGGAATGCAAGCTCATTATCACAAGAATCCCTTTGTATCATCTTAAACTGAGTTCCATATTTATCCCAGTATATACAGATGTAAATATTCAGCAATGATTCTTCTGTTTAAAAAATTGCACTTAATTCTTTATTTGTACTTGATTACCTGTGAATTGTTAGGCATGTTAAATATATATCTTAATTTTTTATGGTATTTTTGGTCAGTTGCTGAAAAGGACTGATGCATACGGCCATAATATTACATTTGCATAGTTTGCTTTAACAATAAATAGTTCTGCATATGCAGCTTGTAGGAAGATGAAAAAAAATAATTTTTCTAAGGTCAAAGTCAATATAAAATCCATATCAGCATTAACATTTGAGTGTGTTATTTAGTAGCCTGAACATTGCAGTGTTCAGTAATTCCATATGATAGTAAAAGGGATGATTTATCAAAATCTACTGCACGATCAATTTGTAACAACTAAATTGATGACTTTATTGCCTTGTTTCAGAGCTATTGAATAATCTGCATTAAATGGTGTGACTACGCAAAATAAAATGCTTTGCAGGAGGCATCTTCTACAAAGTACTAGCTACTTTCCCTAGTTCCAAATAAAACTGTCAGTTCAAGAAAGTATATCAGTTTCAATAGGAAATTATAAAAGATTTGGGGACTAATTGAAAGTCCTAAGTTCATTCCACATTAATTGACATATTTTCAAAACTTCACTCATGAGATTTGAGATTTCCAGGAGTGTTTTAAGTGATACAGGACTAAAGTGTATAAAGTGCTGATTCTCCAACTCACAGTTTAGAAGTCTGGAAATATTCAGCCACCAGTTGCAGGAGGCAGAGGAGATGTCCCAAAGGCTTCCTGAGCTTCTGCTATGTTTTGTGGCCTTTGAGCCATGCCCTGTTGGTCCCTGCTAGAGACCAGAGAGCTGACTTTCTTCTGCCCTCTTCTAGCAAGTTTCATGTCCTCTTAAAATTAAAAAGTAGAAACCTCGTAAAACGCATAAATAAGTAAGTAAATAGTGAAAAGAAATATTATAGAATATTTTGTTCTCAACAAGTTTTAAACCATTATGTTATAATCTGTATTGCATGGAGTTAAAACAGCACAAGAATTATGCATTTTGACATTACTGATCTGTTGTGAGAGAAATTCACTCTTTCTGGCAGGTTTAAGGATGCAGATACAAAACTGCTCTGCCAAAACATTTTCTATCAGATTGACTGCAATTGAATGGGATACACATTGTAGGTAATGTACGTCTGGATTTACAGAGTTATTTCAGAAGGTGAATGAAAGTCATGGAACTAACTGGAGGCTAGGTGTGTAAATCCTAATAAATGTTTAGTTGTGGTACTTAGACTTTTACAACACAGTTTGCTCAAGCAAACTCAGCTCTGGCTGAGCTCCACCAACCACTGACACTTTGGTGGGCTGTGCAGAAAAACTAGCTTCATGTACTGGTGTGGTACTAGTTCTCCTTTTCTCTTCATCATGCTGTATCATCTAGATGTACCTAGTAATTCTGATAAAACCAATGGATTACTAACCTTTTTTTTCTTGTTACCAAAATAAATGCATGAAACAACCATTGGAAAGGCATGGAAAGGAGAGGAGCATGAAATAATAATCGGTGTAGTTTTGCTGCCAGTGTTTCTTGAATCTGGCTTGGAGATCTAATACAGTGTCTGATATCCCTGTAACTGACTATTGCTCAGTTAAAAATGAATAAAATGGGTAGTGAAGCACAGTCTCATAGGTCTGTATTCTGGGAATGGGATTTACAGTGTATGCTTATGAAATTCTATCTACTCCATGCCCAGAAGGCAGGAAGTTATTCTAATTCTTTGATTTATGAATCACACGGAAAGTGATTTTGTGATAGGTGTAAATTAAAAAGGAATGTCAAATACCCAGAAAGCACCTTGCTGAGTGTTTTTTGTTGATATGTGATTGCCTCTTTCTTTTATCTGGAGAAAAAAAAAAAAAAGATATTGAGGAAAAAAAGTGCTGCACTTAGTATATATTTATAACTTCTCACATGAGAGTCTCCAAGCACCTGAAGACAGATAAATACTAATAAACTATGTTAACAATACTGGTGTGAATCCCCTGAAATTTGTTACATTCAACCCTCATGAAATACCTTGCTTGCCAAGTGTGAATGCTCACACAATGCACTATTTTTGGAGAATGTCATGTGAATACCTGCATTTGGATTTGAACAAAGGCAGTTGTGATCTAACATTCATATTTGATTTTTAATATCTGTTATTTACTATTTTCCTGCTTAGGATGTTTCAGGCATCTGTTCAGACAGCAGGAAAAAAATAAATCAGTTGTCTTAGATCACAAATCCCATGCAATGAGTGATATATAGCAGGCAGTTGAAGGGAATGGTTTGGAACTCCTCAGGAAGGCTAAAATTTGGTCACTAAAATTCTGTCTTTATCACTGAATATAATGAAGTTAAAAGCAGAGATATCTACTTGCCAGTGTTACACAAATAAAAAGGGTTACATTCCATTACAGAGACAACCCCCATCCAGTAATTTTATCAGTCCTCTAATACAATGGTTTGAGATACCTGTGAATCAAGACTCCAAAGCTTTTGGAAATTTAATTTATATATCTATATATTTTTAGGCAGATCTATAAACTGAAGTGATTTCTCTATCTTAACACAGAAAATCAAGGACTAGAACAGAAATGGAAATGAAGACTTCTGATTCTGTTTCCTTAGATCTAAGGTTTCAGTGTCCTAGATGCGTATTCTGTAGTCTGTAAAAGCATATGGAATCACTTTAAAGGGAGTATTAAGCTAAAATATTACAAGATTATCATGGTATTATAGTCTGGTTTTGTAGAGAAATCATTTAGAAAATAAAGCTTTCTAAAAGCACTAGTATGCAAATAAATATTTTACATATTTTGACTTACCGTTTTCTTCTGTAGCCTTTTGAACCTCTTGAAAGTCTAATATACAGTTTCTGGTCAGAAGCACCAGCTCTGAACTGCCTGCAGAATCTTCTGTGGTCTTATTTGATTACATAGAAAATAGAGAAGTCGGTCACCGAAAAAGCTTCCTTCAGTGTTGAAAAAGGCACACGGTTCAGTCTTTCTATTTATGAGCAGAGTAATAGATATAATGTGATATTTACTGAGTATCTGTCTCTTGGTAGAGTCTCACATCTTATCAGCATTTAACTGTTTCCCAGGTAATAAAATTAGAGGCCTTCAGAGTTAAATATTAATGGCAGCATCAGCCAAAAAACACATGATCAAAAAGAAACATATAAATCTTCAGCAGCTACAGCTACGTCTCAAGTTGCATTGGCAGTAAAAATGTCCCATTAACCAGCTTTTCATGCAAAGAATGGATCATTTAAAAATATCCTAATCTAATTACTGCCTTCCTTTATGGGTGCAAAGATTTTAGAGGCTATAAAGACTCCCCAAATTGTTTTTGATGACTGATTGTTTCTTTCCCACCTTCTGTTTTCATCTACTGTGAAATCAGGCATCCTGGTATATGAAAAAAAAAGGTGGGAGCACGGCTTTGTTACATGGTTAACTCCAAAAGAAAAGGAGCTGGATATTGTGACCAAAGAAATCTCATCTAGTCTCCTTAGCCTATGAAATGTGTTGGCCAAGATGAAAGGCTTCATTTACTGGTGAGGAAGGTATGCCACTAGACAGCTTTGAATCAGCTACAAGGAATAAGTCAGAATAATTACTGAAGGAGGCAAGAAGCCAAATGATTTTAAGTTATTGAATTGCCATGAATCCTTTTTAAAATAAGGTCTAATTGACTGAAACATTATTTATTTTCAAGTCTTGTTATTTTTGCATTGTCAGGGAGGCTTATCAGAAGTACCAAAGACAAGTACTGGTCTAAAATTAACCTGGCTTATGTTAAATCCCCCATTAATCAGTCTATTTGTAACAGATACCACTACCAGCTAAATGACCATCTAAAACCCCTAAGTCCTGTAAAGGAGAAAGAAAATGAAACAAAATAAAAGGCTTGTTCTTGTTTTCAGTCAGAGACCTCAGTTTATATATGGACAAGTGATCCTTTGTGTTTAAATGACAGGTAACCTGGGATTTCCAGAACTTTTATTTTGACTTCTTATCATCAAAATCAACAAAACTGACTGAAATAGCAAGCTGAGCAAGGCTGAAGCTGTTAGAAAAATGCATTTTCCTATCCAAAGTGAGGAAAAGGGACTTTTTTTTTTTTTAAATATGAGTTCTGTGGAACATGTTCAAGATAGGATCCTATGATTCCTGCTTGCTTCAGGTTAAAAAATAAAATAGGAATTTCTAGAAGTAGGCCAGTGCCTTTGGATTGTTTTGGGGGTGCAAAGTTGTATATACTGTATTTCTAAGTCCATAAAATGATCTTAGGAAGGTTGTTAGCGATAAACCAAAATAAGAAAGCTTGAAAAACAGTAGAAAAATAGAATTAGGCCAAAAATGTTAAATGAAAAGGGGAAGAACTTGTTTCATAGTTTACTTTGAATACATTGTGGCTAAAGTTTGGGAGAGGCTACAGACAAGACAAACATATTGGCTGTACAGCTTTTGTTTTTCAAACAGTCCACCCCTGCACTTCCCCTCCCAGCCCCTTTCATAGAAGATTTTGTACTTGGACATTTTTAATGCCACTGTAATGTAATGCTTCGTCCTCTTTTTTTTTTTTTTTTTTTTTTTTTTTTTAAAGCAACAATTGCCAATTGTGGCAAGCTGTTTGATGGTATCATCATGTGAAATGAACAAGACTTAAAGATAAGGTTGATGGTATCAAATTCTTTTAGACAGTAACTTGTGTCGAATTTGACCTGTACTCGTCAAAGTTGAAATGTTGTCTGAAGACTATGCCTTTGTAGCAGTATATAATGCCCAGTTGCTTTTCTTGCAGATGGGAGATGATTTTTGCTGCTGTTTGTAAATTTAGTGGTAGGAGCAAAAGTTGTCTAATGCAAACATTATTTTAACTCCTCTGTCTTGCCCCCAGTGTTGTTTCTCTTGTTAATCCTATAAAACAGCTCTGCACGAAAGAACACATCTGTTTCCCTGTCTTTTGATCTCTGCACGGATAGCAGTGTTCACTTCTTTTGCTTCATGGGAGACATTTGGACACAACAGAAAATTGAGGTTTGGCAAAGGGTAGACAGTCTTATCTCTCATGATGTACATGCAAAATGCAATTAAAGATGATACAGTGACACAACATACAGCAGGTAGCCTGAAGACAGTGGCAGACCAAGAAAGTATATTGAGTCACTGTAGGATATAATTAGGGCAGGGAGTGGGGTGTCAGCAAAATTTAACAAAATAAATAAATATATAAAATGCCCTGAATCTAATTTTTACCCTTTGTTTTATTTTACCATCTATTTCAGGATTAACCTCTTCTCAGTTCAGGTCAACTACTACTTTGTTTTCACAAATGAGAACACAGCAAACCAGGTCCAAACACAGTATGTGCACCTAACTGAGCTCAGTTGGAAAGTGGCAGGGCATGTAGTTGGTTGTGCAGAAGTAGCAGGGAGATGCTCATATGTATTCACTCAGTCAGGGAGGAATGATGTGTAACCTCACTGACAGTCTCTTCCTCTAGACATTGCTTCAGGAATTCCAGAGGTTATGAAACCCTCTGTGCTTAAACCCATTCCAAAATCCACTTCAAGTTAACTTGTGAGACCATTGTTCTGCCTGTGTCATCTCAACTTTATTAAGAGTTACAGAGGTGCAGCCCTCTAAGAGATACGGAGAAGAGCACAAAGGTGCTCAAGCAAATCTTTCTTACCAGCAGCTCTACTGAAAGTCCAGTAGATTTGTTAACTGTCCTTCTGGAGAAACTTCCAGGGATGATAACATTGCTGGAGGCCAGATGATTATGGAAAGCGCATCTGCTCTGCTCAGCATAGCTGATGGACAGATATCCTTTTTTACCAGTATCCTGTTCTCCTGCCTTTTCTCTAAGATTCAGCACGGAACTGTATAAATTCAGTCGTGAAAAGAAAGTTGCTAGGAATTGTTGTTATTTAAAACAGAAGTGTTTTGTAGTGACAGGCAATTAAAGAGACGGCACTTTCTGAACATGACGTATCACCTAGTAATGTCACTGCACATAATGGAGGCACCACACTGTGAGACGTGTGATGGCTTGTGATATGTCATGAGGCAATTTAGTTAGAAATTAATTTGTGTCTAATCTGATCAGTAGGCAGTTTAAGGTGATTCAGTCAGTGAAAAAGTGTTGATGGAGGGATATTTTCTGTGGGTGGGTGATGGAAGGTGACTATTCTGCATTTTTTTTTACGCTAGAGAGAAGAAATTTGTTGTCTTTCTCCTAGAACTGCCTTCAGGTAAGATGTCTATAATTGATCCCTTGAAGGGAAGAGAAGTAGAACAGAAATAAACACCTGAACGCTTGCATACACTCAATTATTACATAGTGGACATTAAGGCCACACCTTGAATAACATAAATCATCATGGCTATATTGTTTTTAGTGCAGTTTCATCTCTCTGAGTGTTAATTTCCAGGTTCTTATATCTATTTCATAATCACTTTGCATGACCATAATGTTTCAGTCTTCAAATTTATTCACCAGACAATTTTGACCAGGAGAAATACACCCAGTGATTTCGTTTCTACTGGTTATTTTGAAAATTTTCCATATCAGTAAAGATGTTTCTGTGTGTTCATTCGGTTCTTGTCCTGGCCCATATGGCATATCTCAGTCTTCTAAGTATTTCATTAATCTATTATCCTTTAAAATTTGATATTTAACACTGATTAAATGGACCTAGAAATGTTCTTGAATTTAAAAGGTGGAAACAAATTTGCTTTACTTTTTACATATAGATTTTGTAAAAATTAATCTTGTATTAAACCTAGAAACAGTTCAGCTGTTTCTGTAGCCTTTTACAATTTTAAAAAGAGGAGTTGGTGCTTTGGTTTAACATGCCATGCTGTTCTGTGTAACATGGACTTTGTAACAGTTTATTGTATTTGGTATGTGGTGATCCAAATACATAAACAGTTCCATGTATGTTGAAAGCAGCTGAGTATTTTTTGTCCCATTGCCAAATGAGAAGTGGGGGACTAAATGAAGAAATACCTAGAAAACAGAAAACAAGAACAAGATTTTTAAAATGCAGCAACCTGATGTTTTAATACATAAAATAACCATACATAAAATAATTTTACACAAAAGTATACATTTGTGTTAATTTGGCAGCATTCCTAGCATTGACTTGTCTATTTAACAGAAAAATATGGTGATCTTTATATTTCAGATCAAGTACATGTTTTGTAAGACTTCTGATGAAATTGTTTAGTTCAGTATCTAAATCTCTGAAACTAATATTTGTATTGAATATTATCTTGTTACCCAAATGGCCTTATTTAATTCAATGGAAACTTTCCTGGAGCAAGATGTTCCTACAGCTGGAGGGTAATCTCACAATTATCAGTTCCTTCCTCTAAAATTAAGATCTAATTATGTGTTTTCCTTACTTGAACAGTCTTGTTTACAGAGTTCAGTTCTTGATTTTTAACAGGCAAAAGGGAAAGGGGTTCAACTTCTTGCACTGAAGCCAGAAAATGATATTTTTCAAAGCCTAGATAGAATTTTCTTCTTGAGAAAGATATTAATGTGCAGTGGGAAACTTCTGTCCTTTTGCACCTGTAAATTACTATTCAGTGAGTATGGCACTATTGGAATATTAGTGTCAAATAATTTTAATTCCTGCAGTAGAAAAATGGCTATTTTCCTTGTTATGCCAAGGAGAAGAGAGACTACCTGTTTCTGTTTAACAATGAAGGTTATTAGTGGCTGACGGCTTTCAATACCTACTGTGGTCATTAACTGTGTCAAATAACTGTCAGCTGCAGGAGGCAATAAAGCTGAAAAAAAAAAGGTTCTGACTGTTTTGGAGAAATGAATGCAGAGGAGTGGATTGCTGTCAGAACCACTGAGGTTTTGCTCAGATCTCAAACCCTACTAAATTCACAAACCTTGCTGGTCCTTTATGAAGTCTAACACTTTTCCATTGTGCCCTTTGGAAAGAAGCGTCACCTCCATTAAGTGAAGACCATACAAAATCTAAACAGACACTCATAAATGAAGAAGCGTGGGACATTTCTCACCAGCTTGTATCCAGGTTTCCTACACAATCCTGAATTGTAAAAGCAGACATATCTATTTCCTGCTAGTAGCCAGTTAAGATTTTCTCCTTTTTTTTTTTTTTTTTTTTTTTTTCCTGAAAAAAAGCATCATAGATGCTTCTACTTGATATTTCTGTAAGTGCCAAGGATTTTATAGAACAAAATATATATTATTAATTATATTATTAATTGAAAAAAAAAAAAACACCAAACAAACAAAAAAAACAACAACAGTTTGACAGTTTGGCAAAGAGAAATTCTAGAGATATGAAGAGTGGGAAGTGGAAAAAATGGGAACCAATTTGTGAATGAAATAACTATTTCATCAAGCTCACATAAATGAAAGTCTTCCAGTCCTTCCCAGAGCTTCCTTACACGATTATATCTTCCATGAATCATTCTTAGCTGAAATTTTTCTTTTGTCCCTTGCCAGTGCTTTATGTCTGGCTTATGTAGGTTTTGAACATCTTAAAGCTACCATCAAGTCATGATCCTTGTTCATTTGATTCAGCACAAGCCAGATTTCTAAAGTAAAGCACTAGGGTGTATGCATGAGATTAACAGCTACTTTGTTACAAGGCCAGCAAACCATTCTTTTCATCCTGTCTGAGAACACTTTACAGCAGGTAATAAACTCCTATCCTGCTCTCCTGTCCTTCTGAAACACTCAATGAAAGGAAAAGAGGAAAAGAGTTTAACTCTTCCTCTGGTATGCTTGTGACTATCTTCCCCCAACTTATTCAGAAAGGTTTCCACCTCTCTGTTCAGTTTGTAATTCCATTCTTTTGCATTATTTTTTTTTTAGAAATTCTGTTTATTTTTCTTTAGAAATTCATGTTTTTTTCTTTCCTTTTTTTTTTTTTTTTCTTTTTTTTTTCCCCTCCTCTTTCTTGTTTATAACATAAACTCCCACCAAAGCCTTTTATTTAGGAAATGAGTAGACTTGGCAAACAGTCAGTGTTTATAAAGATAGTTCACGCATTTCATCTTACTTGTCTTTAAGCATCACTATGAGATTACTAAACACTTCTTAAGATGTAGGATCTGTCTGTACTGAGAGAGTTGAAAGATATGAAGTCCTATACACATCTATGGCCTAAAATCTTATTCATAGAGTCATACTAAAATCTCTGCTTGTTTGGTCTTAAGTACAATATAGTGCAGTTTTCATCAGTCTTTTGCAGGCACCCCTAAGATGCTGTGTGATTTCTGAACCAACTAAAAGCCATACTCACAGGGTTAATGAGGCATTCAGCCCACACTAATAAGCTTGGCAGAGAAGCAGGAGATGTTAACTCCTGTTTTTGCTAATACAGTCTTATTCAGGCTAATACAGGCCTACTGCGTCTGGTCAGCTGAAAGGAGGAGCAGAACATATCTGCTTATAGTATACATAGACAATATGTTCAGGGTTACTTGAAAGTCATGTACTTTGGGGATAAACTTCTAGACATGATAGTAAAGATTCAAACTGTTGTTTTTTCTCAGAATAGTTTAAATATTCAAAACGTTCATCTGTCTATTAACATAGCAATGAAATTCGTAAAGCTTGTCGTAGAGGATAGACTATTTGTTATCTCAGCATTTTTTTCATTTTGCAAGGGCGTTTGATTGCATGCCAATCCAAGGCCATGTGTTTAAACTGTTAGGCATGACATCTCCCCATCAGTCAGAGATGCTGAGTGAATAGTAAACCATATTCTATTTGGTTTCTCCACCCTAAAGGCAGAGTAACTCTTATCAGTGTCAGTTGAGTTATTTTTGATGCATAAGTGGTTGAATATAGGCAAAGATGAGAATAATGATGCTTTTCCATGCATTTCCATGCATTTTTCAACTTTCTCTTGTTTCTGTTTTTCTTTCTTTCTTTTTTTATCCAAACACTTGGAAAAAACAAACAACAACAAAAACACAGAAAATACCACAGTAACATCACAATTAAGTTTGTAAGCTTAACCATTGTGTTTCTTGCAATACTGTAAAGTTTTAACTATAATCTTTACTGTGACTGACAACTGTAATAAATCACTAATCAGTAAGTTCAAATGCTGAATTATGTAAATGATATTAGAACAGAAAGGGAGGGAAGCCACTGTTAAAACTGCTTGAAAGGCCACGGTTCTTTCCATCAGGCTTTTCATCAGACTCAGTAGTCCACTGTGAACATTAAAACCCTTCTGGGACATCCAACTGTGAAGAAAAACTTTTTAAAGAAGTTCTACTTAAAAAGAGTAAAATTCAAATACTCATCAATAAGCACTGTTCTAGATGAGATTTGGTGAACAGGATAACCCTAGGATAAATCCTGCGGTGGACATGTCAGGCAAATTAGGAAAGGAATAATGTTCACTGTGAAATATCAAATACCTGTGAGTGCTCAGTATGGTCTCCTTGCTGCCTCACAAGAACTCGGACAATTATTAAACTTCTATAATTTCGCTTGATTTGTAGCCAAACTGAATAAGGCATGCTGCTGCTCAACGGTAAACACAAGGCCCTCTGTCAGTCATTTCTGTTTGGTAATTTGCCTGCTTTCTGCTGTTCACAGCCTGCAGTACTCTTTCTGTTCAGAGTTTGTTTACTGTTATTTTGTCTATCCCAGGAGTAATTCACATGGTGCTGATTAGTCTTCATCATCCAAAATTTGTGTCTGTCCATGTTTGTCCACATCACGACATTTTTCTAGAGAGGATTTTCTCCCCCCTCCTCCCCCTTTTTTTTAAGTTCTTTCCCAAGAAAGTTTTTCACTTAAATTTTACATCTGATTATGCTTTTTTTTTTTTTTTTCTTTTTTTTTTCTTTTTTTTTTTTCTCTATTGCAACATAAAGCTATAATTTTCCTTTTTGGCAAATTCTGTACTGGTAGTACTACTGACTTTCATTTGATTGAATGTGACAAATACTTTACACTCTGTGTTTTAGAAAAGAAACACCTGTGTGTTAGTTTAAAAGCAGTACAAATTGATACTTGATAGTCATACAAGCCAAGAATTTAGCCGATAAAGTCGTATTTTGTTTGGTAAATCAGTGAATTTTTTGTTCCTTAAAATGTATTTTGGATTTTGGCTTTCAAATCCACTGCAAATCCACCTACATTTTACCGTTTCATTGTAACTGAACTAACTAGCAATTTCTCCCTGCTACTTGTCAAGGTGTATGTATTCCAGGTTGTATTTAATAATGCAGTTTCCTAAGGTGTCCTTTTTTTTTTTTTTTTTTTTTTTTTTCTTTCCTGCATAAATTTTGGCTCTGACCTTCATTTTCACTAAGCTCAGTTCATTGCATATTCTTTCTTACTTGCTTCTGCACTCTCTAGGGAATACTCTCATTTCAGTGCACAAGGGGTTTCACTGCTAATGAAAATCCCTAAGCATCACAATTAAAATTTACTCGGCTGTGCTCAGTATATGAAAAAGAACAATGTGTGTTGCAGTTAATAATCTAGATCTCATTAAAACCAACCTGAGTTATTTCTCTCCATGTCAAGTCAAAGTCATTTATATGCATCTAGTAAAGTTACATCAAAAAGGCTTAAACAAAATGAGACAGATTCTGGCCTTAGTCTCACTGGAACCATATGCATCTGTTCCAATATAGCTGACTACGGATACTGCTCCAAAATAAGCTACTTCTGTGTTTCTTTCTTCAGATAGTCATAACAAGCTAATGTCACCGTTAGAGAAAAGGAAGACTTACTCCATTATTGTGTATCTAACTGACTGTTAGACAATGGCTCTTTGGCCACTTCCCATACTGAGGATTCTTCCATGAAAGATCTTGAAGTGTTTTAGAGTAAAATCTGTCTTCTAGAAAATCCGTCTATTTCTTACATTGTTCTGACTATAGAATGGAATGAGTTTCTAAAACAAGTTTCATTAGCAAGAGTAAATAAATTCTCAGTATGATGGAGATAAATGGTACAGAGGGATTGGCTGTGCCCATTTGGGTAAATATGAACAGACATTTGTGATAGGGGCTTCTGTGATGTAAGTACTTCTGTATTTCACGTCCTTGTACATAACTCTCTTTCATTTTTCCTCTCTGTTGAAAACATTTCTCTGGATTAATGGCAGTTTAGTTATGATAGGGGTCCAACTCATCTCGATTTATATCTCAACAACCTGAAACACAGTCCACAAAAGCTGTAGAGAAAGCAGCTGTCTCTGCCTTCCGAATCACTTCCATGGAACACCTATACAAAGCCTCTCTGATGTTGGAAAGGAAGCAAAAACATGCTTTTAAGCCAATATTCCACCATTTCTTTCCTGTCCTGAATGATCTGAGCTTCCCACTCTTAGAATCGTGGGCAAAGATCTACCCCATTGACATTTCCTGAGACAACCTACCAGGCGTTGCTACAGCAGCAATGTCTGTGACGTTCAATTTAGTATTTATTCTTCCCTTAGGAATGTATCCATGAGTCAAATCTCCATCTCTGCCAAAGTCTTGTTCTTGGCATCAGTGCTGATGCCTTGTCCATTTGGCATGAGCATCAAGCCTCTACATGGGCAGCAGTAGTTGCACTGATAGCACTTCTAAACTGTTTCACCATCATCTCTGTTAAAAATACATGGAAAAGTAACTGATTTCCATATATTTAAAAAGGAAATCTTTATTTGATCACAATGCATGAGGGTATTCTGTGTATGTATTTTTTAACTTAAGTAAAAAATACAAATTTTAGAGCTACCATTAGGGAATTAAGTTAATCAAGTTGAGTCTTAAATAAGTTTAACAGGGATAGTAAACTATAATGAAAATGTGGTATGTGTCTCATGAGTCCTTATTCAGAACAATATTAACTTATTTTAATTCTTCATTATAACTTTACATTGAAATGGTATTTTCTCTTACAAATATCAGAAGTTATATTTTGTTTGTAAAATACATCCAAAACCTGTCATTAATTTGTTAGTGCTTGATAACCTTTGATCAAATCAATAAATATCCTTCCCTTTGGAGGACTTTCATAGGTGTTAAGAGTCAGACTGTAAACCAGGACTCTGACACTCTCAGAATATGCAAGGCAATGAGGCTCAGTGTTGGCAGAAGTACCAGGAAGAATAGCACTGGACACCCAAAGTTCCCATTAGAGTTTTACTTCAGAAAACACAAAACTACGAGAAGTCTTCAAGATACCCACCCAAGAAATTTTATTTTTCAAGTCTTAACACACTTTAAAATCTGGAAGTCAAAGCTCATTTACATTATTACATTAAATTACAGGAAATTTCCTTTCCTGTAATTCATATAAGAATTACACTGGGAGTTGTCACTGGAATGTTTCATATGCAGACAATTTATTTGCTAATTTATTAATGGCATTTGAAGAGTAAAAATCTTTTATCTTTTCATTTAAGGTTAGTCAACAGGATCTTCATCACCTTGTAAATTTTTAAAACTACACAGTGACTAATGCATAAAATTGTTAAGAGGTAAAGTTTATTTACTCTATTGTGTTAGGGCATTTTGTATTAGTGTTGATATTTTCCTAATTCAGGTTCCAGTTTGAAATCTGTACAGTATGATTGCATTATCTCCACTGTTTTTCCACAAAAGATTCATCATGTGACTAAAAGACATTTTGGGCATATAATACATAAGGATAGCAGTGTTTCACAAGGCAGAGTTCTGCCAGGACAGGTGCAAAAGATGAAATCTCAGTTTGTGAAATAAGTGGTGTGCTGCAACATATGGAGGAACCATTACCAAAATAATTATCTGGAAGTTTTGCCTTGGTTTTAGGCACATGTCTTTAGACTGTCTGAGAATGTACATCTGTCTTTAGAAGTTGATCAGTGTTGTTCTGTTGTCAACTGGTGCAGAGATGGTCTGAAATCCATTAACAGCATGGTGTATATTCCTAGTATATATAGTAGCTTTGTCATGGAAAGCAGCAAAAATTCAGATTTAAATTAAAAGTGAGATTTTTATGGTAATTTTTCAGAAATAAGGGAGACAGATTTTTTTTTACATTTACATGCAAAATGTAGATCTAACGTGAATTCATAACTGCATTTCTTCTGGTCAGCTTTTCTCATTGTGCTCTCCAGTGAAAAGGATCTAAGGTGTATTGAGTCTAGCCAGAATCTTTTATGTGTGCATTTGTGGTCTATAATAAACTTGGGCCTCTGGGGAGGAGTTAGAGCAAAGGAAAATTTTAAAGAAGATAAAATCTAAAAGCTTTTTAAGTAATTTTATTTTTGAAATTTCAGTGTGAGGATAACTGACTAAATGTACCATGTTGCTCAATTACTAATTTCCTATTCCTGTGCAGTGTAAGATAGTCTAGATAAAATGCATCACATCATTACTGAAAAGCCCAAACACCTATTTCATTAAAAGATACTGCATTGTGAAAAGCAGGAAACAGCCTCCTGAAAGTGCTCTGCAATGCATACAAAGCACTTTTATTTATATCAATTCAATTTGAATCTCAAGCATTGTAAACTCACCAAGCTACATTTTCCTTATCAACATAATGTATGAAGTAGACTTTTCTGGTACTGAAGTTGTTTGCTTAGTCTCCATTTTCTCCTCTATTCTCAGTAAAATAATCATGTTCATTACTCACTAGCAGCACAGGGAAAAAAAAAAAAAAAAAAAGAACTCTTATTCCACAGCAGCTTACAAAGTGTATTCAACTTGACTTCCTACACTTTAATACTCCTTATTTACTCCATACACTTTATGTGTAGAAGTGTTCATACTGAAGTTTTCTCACCTTTGAGTAATTAAGTGCAATATCTTAAAATGCTATAGGAATCTGAATGTAATAAAATGTAAAAAGATTCTGCAAATAGTTACATTTTTCATAAGAATTTTTAACCCCAGAGATTGGGAAATGTGTCATACTGAGGTCTCCAGTTTTTATACATTGGCCAGCATGATTCAGGCCTGGCAGGAGCCTCATAGCAATCTGGCTGTAGCTTGGGATCTCTCTCCAGAGAACAAATCAAGTGTCAGAGAACATCTTTATGTTAGAGTGAAGCAGGTATAAGTTATTATTTCAAAACCTATGTTTCATCATTGTAAACCCACAGATAACTACATGATTTGAAATTTTAATTGCACTCCCTGACTCCATGCTGACATTGATGGGATTCACTGCAATATGAACTATGGACAGAACTAAGCCCGGCTCTGGGAGGTATAACCATCACCAGCTGCCTTTTGCACAGCCTTGTTCTGAGTGCATTATGAAGATACTCAGACTGGTAAAAGAACCGTCAGAGAACTGAAGAGTCACAGGTAGCAACAACCTGAAGTCTGTGCTAATTTGTACTCACATAAAGCCTCTTTAAAATGACTGGAATATCTTTTGTCAGTGGGAAGCTGGGTACCAGATACTGAACCTTTCTTAGACACAGAGATAACAAAATACCTTTGAGGATACAGGCCTGCAAGATGCAGAGATGCAGAAGAATATAATTAATAAAGCAGATTTCATTCTTTCTAGGACAAAGATTGTCATCTTCATCTTAGAAGAGGATATTACAGCCCTTGCTTGCTCTGGTGTTCCAAGAATAGCCTAAACTCCTACAGTAAAATTACTACCATGGATAAAGCAACTTGAGCTTAGATTTGTGCTTTACTATTTCTATGAAAGCACAATATCTAGCCACTAAGGCAAAAGCAATAGTAGTATGAAATAAAAGAATGTCATTGACTTATAACAGCAAAGGATTGGTATGCAAATCCTGTATGATAGCCACAATCCAATTCTCAGTCAAGGAAATGAATAATAATAACAATAATATATTAATGATATTTAACAAGGTGGTAGAAACGTCTAATTAAAGAGGAGTTTGTTGAAGCCTTTTGCAGCTGAGTCGTGGGATGATTTCCAACCCCAACAGGTTGTGACGGAGGCCAGCAGAGGCTTTTCCCTGCCATGTTGGCTTTGGGGTAGTTTGTGGGCAGTAGAGTGTTTTACATTACTTTTAGAAATATTAGCAGAGTAGTTAAGTGTGAATAGTTGTATTTGCCTCTTCATTCTTATCAGCTACTGTTTTTAAAAATGATATCTTGGAGCACTCCCAATAAACCCCTATATTAATTGCTTCCCATTGCCATGCACAGCCCAGGGCTGCATGGCTATGCCAGTGAATACTGCATTTACTGGGACTCCCTGTGTTGCTTAAGGTAATCACTGTGGAAAAAGAGTGAAATATTGGGCACACAGGTTGCACAAGAAATGCGACTTTTTTCTGTAATGTCTTTTAGCCTTCAACAAAATTAAAAATTAAAATTCACAAACAGCTAGTGCTCCTGTATTCAGGTCCTACTTGCCTCATATCTTCAGCACAAGAGACTTTAACTTTTCTATGTTAGTTAAATGTTATTTTTAAATATTTTTCTAAGTCAGTTTTGGTGTCATACTTTTGGTGTTGTGCTTGGGATACATAATATTTTCAAAAAAAGTTTGTTTACCAGAAAATAAAAAGAGGCTGAAGAGGAAAAAGATAAGGAATTGAAAATAGTCTGTATGCATTATTTATACAAAGTGGAAGTGTATGGATATTAGATGCATGAAATCTAGAGCTGCTGAGAAAATGAAATTTCTGTCCAAGGAAGAATTTCAATATTTTGATGTTTGTTTTACCTTAGAGGAAAATGATAATAAAAATATTGTTAAAATTAAAAAACAAAAACAACACACACACACACAAAAAAACCACACAAGCATTTATGTGAAAATATTTGACACAGATCATATGGAGTATCTACATACTGTTTTTATACAAAATGTTTCAAAGCTGTACATGGCAAAATTAACTGAAGTGAGTATCACTCTAAGATTCCTTTTATTATTACCTTTTAGATAATATGTGATATTCCACTACTATTCTTCAAGTAAATAGATAGATAGACAAACAAATAAATAAAATCAGCTGTTGTTTTTGCCCTCTCTTGGAAGAAGTCTGAGGGTTAATATAAAAAAATCATTTACTGTATGGTTGTGGTGGATTCCTCATGTAGTTTGTATAAAATGATTTTTAATAATTTGAAATAACACAAAGATTTCCAGTCTCTAAATACAGGCTCGGCACTGCTATCTGCTCTTTCTGTGAATTACTTGGATTCTTGGATTCTGTTTTCTGCTTGTAGTCCTAGAAACTGGGTCTGAGATTCTCCCAGTGGATTTAGATCCTGTCAAAGAGTAGAAAGCCTATCTAAAGAATTAAGCTGGCAGTCCAGCTTTGACTACAATCATATTGCACAAAATCTTGTTGCAATAAGCTACTTAAAATGCATGCTTTCATTTGCTTGCTGTGTTCTAAGCAGTAAGCTTTACACTTCTATAGCTTAGAGATTCAGCAGACCTTCAGTCATTTCAGACGTATTTTAACCTTGTAAGACTGTTATTGAAGATGACTGATAGGTTGATTATTCTGTGCCACATGGACAGTAAAAATGTTTCTTATATTCTGTGTTATTTACACTAAGATACACATGAACAACCTAAAACGGGAAGGCTCAAGAAAGAAGGGTTATGAGCACAAATGATGAGATCAGAATAAAGTAATGCCTTACACAAGGTCTTCATTACATGCCAAATGTGAACAAAAGGATCAGTGACTATCTGAAAAATTAAATGTTGGTATTTAGTAAAACATCCAAAGAAAATATTCCACAAGCAATCAATTATTTCTAAATCAGCCCTGTGGATGTGTTGTTTTTTACGATGAGGAGAAAAGATACACATGGAGACACGCGGCTCAATAGGCCAAGGTTCTGCTATAGGCACTTTAACTTGTTTGTACATTACAAGCTCTTATAACAAGTAAAATAATAGACAATACTTACAACAGAGACAAGCTGAAGTACAGATGCCAAAATATGTGTACTTTTCTATTCAGACTGAAACACATTCACTTACAGCCTGGCATACACCATGATTGATTTTCAGATGTTAAGAGCCATCACTCTACTTGAGCAGAGGCAAAGATCCCCATTTTTCTTCTAGAGACTGGGTTAGGTGCTCAGTCTTGGAAACTATTTAAGCACATATGTCAAATTATATCTGTCCAAGAGTGTGTGTAAAAAATACCTAATATTGACCGACTAAAATATTTACCCATATCCTGTGGTGTTCCTGGTAAGATTTGGTCTTTGTGTTTTAACTTCAGGCATTAAATTTTGCCTTAATTAACTTAATTAATTAATTAAGTTGTCTTAAACAATTTAAACTTAAACAAGTGGGCTTAGCTATTACAGGTGAAGACAGCAAGATAATGAAAAAAAAAATTAAGAATATGATAAACTAGCAATATACATCTGCCTTTTACATCAAAAGGAAACTTAACTTTTCTCTGTTTTTTAATTTTTCTCCAAGTTGTCTCCAGCTGCACCATTTGTTTCATGTTGTTTTTATTCCAAAAAAAAACTATCATGAATGCATAGCAAGCACCTGAGTAGTCATGGGGAGGTTTATTTACAAGACCCCTTCCCTTCCCTTCCCTTCCCTTCCCTTCCCTTCCCTTCCCTTCCCTTCCCTTCCCTTCCCTTCCCTTCCCTTCCCTTCCCTTCCCTTCCCTTCCCTTCCCTTCCCTTCCCTTCCCTTCCCTTCCCTTCCCTTCCCTTCCCTTCCCTTCCCTTCCCTTCCCTTCCCTTCCCTTCCCTTCCCTTCCCTTCCCTTCCCTTCCCTTCCCTTCCCTTCCCTTCCCTTCCCTTCCCTTCCCTCTTTTTTTTTTTTTCTTTTGTTTTTGTAGAATTAGTCAACACCCTGATAAATTTGGGTTAGTTTTCTTAAATTTTGCAACTTCTCCGAATTAGAATTAGGAGCTTATTTTCTATCTTCAAAGCTAATAATAATATACAGTTACTGTAATTGTCAAATTGTCAACAAGTCAATTTTCCACCTTTGTTTTGGAGCTGTCTTTGCCTTGCATGTCCTACAACTAAATTCAGAATCTTTGTATATGTGTAAATTTTGTCAGTAACATTTAGAGTTTAAAATGTAGAGCATCTATGTCATTGCTTTCTCCCTCACAGGGAAGCCACCCTCTAAGGCTCTGAACATCTGCTGTCATGTAGCAGAATGGCAGTGTTGATGTCAGAGTGTAACACTGGTGCTGGAATTAGGGACAACTATATTCTAATTCAGCATATGGCAACATGTGTTCTCATCAGTCATTTATCTGCTAATATGTGCCTACATCTGAATCTTAATAAGGGGGATAGTAATGAGTGAAAACCTGCTCTTGGATACATACAGTTCTCTTGAATTGTCACATACAAGGTTGAACAAAGATCAATTGATGAGAGTTCTCCCAAAAGTCCACATTGCACATTCACATTTACTACTAATTTCTATGAGTAATTAGAGATCTTTTGAAATTTCTGTCATTCTCTATAGACTTTCTGCAGATTCTGAATTTCTGCAGATGCTACCATCACAAGGGAAATGTTCAAATTACTGTTAGTAACCAAGATTATGTCCATAAAACAATGACTAGAAACAGCCTTAATCGAATGAACTGTGTATTGGAAAAAAAAAGGAAAATTTAAAAAATATCACTAGATTTTACTTGAATAATGGAAATTAAATAGTATTCCTTCTGTTGTAGCTGTATAATAACCTCTATAGAAACTGATGAAATGATTCACTTCACTAATAATTGTTCCACATTTATGGGAAATAAGGTGATAAAAACAAAACAAAAACAAAAAACACAAAAAACACAAACAGATCATCTTCAAATAGTTTGGCTGAGATATTACAACTGAACAATAAATGTGAGATAGTCATAAAGTCAAATTGATTCAAGATTATATGACAACAATAAAGGCTTTTCACATTATTTTCCTTCATTTCAAGACTGAAGAGAATTTACAGTTTTGTGTAGTTTATAAATCTATGTTTTTGAAATTGTTATGTAAAGATTCACCATAGTTTAATTCACTGCACCTCATATTTGGCTGCTCTGCATTATAGGTGTTAAATTGCAAGAAGTTTGGAACCAATACAAAATTTGAAAAGAGCTGGCATCTCTACTTGATGAGATGAATTTCTTTATAATCAGGATACAGGGTTGAATAAACATCAACAGGCCTGATACAAGATCTGCCATAAGTATGGTAAGATCTTGTCCTAAGAGAACAATCCAGCTCCTGTTAGAATGAATCAAGGTTTCCATCATCACAAATTATCTCTGGATTGGATCCTAAGCTGTTTCCAATTGTATGCATGTGTTAAGTTTTACACAGACAACCTTTTTCTTTGAAAAAGCCACACACACAAGTGATTCTTGGTAGTTTAGAAATGCAGTTTGACCTTTGTGTGAAAGATAAGTCCAGCTGGAATTAAAAAAGAAAATATTTAACTTATTGCAAACTTGTTTATCAGCTGCTGCTTGACTAAGGAATACACCAAGGTACCTGGCTTTCCTTTTGATGCTAGAGACTATTCCCACATTAAATCAATTAATCTTCCTTTGTACATATACCATGACATTGAAGTCTGCTACTCAAACTCTTCTAATGTTTAATGCTTAAAAATAGCCTGGTCTGTTTAAATGACACTTTCAGCTTTTGCACTCAGGAACTGATTTCACAGTAGAAATGAAGGACAGCAGAATAACCAGGGTCTCTCAGTCCTAGGAGATTCCTGAGACTCTTCTGATCTTAATGTGATGTTAATATCACTTTGTGTAACAAAATTATTTCCCTGAAACCAACATTTTTTGTACAATTCTGTGAGGAATTGTTGACATTTCCATTGGGAATTCCAGTATTACAGAAGATAATTTCCCAAAGAAGTGTAAGTCTTTGAGTATAGAGCAAATTACAAGGTGTCAGTCTGTATAGTCTTACGGCAGTAAAGGTCTGTACAGAAATGAATACAGAAAGGAGACACAATGGGGAATGAAGTCACCACAGATAATTTCTTGGTGGCAGCCAGAACCTCCTCTGGCTCCGGTATCTCTCTAATGGTGCCAGTATAATATGTGGGGCCTGATGCTAAGTCATTAGGAAGCTGACCTGTTTTAGGAATGGACCACCATTTTGTTTTGCATTTCCCTCATCCTACAAACTTTTCTATATAAGATAAATAGGAGTCCAATAGACGTACAAACTGGTATTTAGGGGAATAAGGAGTAGGGATGGGAAACTGCATGTGTTGGAAAAAAATGTCTCTGGTATAAATGAGCAGGTTGAATTTGCAATTTTTATTTTATTTACTTATTCTGATTACATTGCTATTCATCTTTCATTCAAATACATTTTATAGCAAATTAGACTTTCTTGTGCCAGCTCCGCAATTCCACAATGGCTACCTGAGCCATTATGTTGGTCTTAAAATATCTCTTGTATTCACAAATCAATAGTCCACAGCACAGTGTTTCTAAGCCCATGAAGATACAGGAGTGCATGTTCTCAGCAAAGCAGTGAGCTTTGTGCAACTCCCATTAACAGTGAGTTAAAAACATAGCCCAAAGCATGAATCCAAGATAAACACCAGATGCAGAGAATAAAAGATACCCTTTGGTCTATCCTTCATGTGGACACCTGCAGTTTCATGAGTACTTCCTAGTGTATTTCTATTAACTTGACTTTCTATCATACTCGACTTCTTTTCTTGCTTCTCCACTGGTGCTCCTTTTGGGGCAGATTGTTCCTGGCTATGTTGTGCAAGCAAGGTAAGTACTTTGTTTTCTTTCTTTCTCTCTTTCTTTCTTTCTGTCTTTCTGTCTGTCTGTGCAACATCAGGACATGGCTGCATTTCCTGCATTTCCCTGTGACTGTTTTCTATGTTTGCTTCTTGAAATTCAAAGTATATTAAAGGCAATAGGGACTATATAAGGTCATGTATTCAGTTCCTATCTAACATTGTATTTGGTACAATGCAGACAGTGGTGACAAAACAGGTATTCTTACCCATTTTCATGGTTCTCACTTTTGTTACTTAGTCATCTACAATTAAAGAATGTGGATCTGATGGGGTAAGTGATCAGTTCCAGCACTACATTCCCACCTTCTGTCACCTCATTATATTCTTGCTTGGGGAAAATAGTCAAATTCTTTTTCTACTATTATTTATTTCAAAGAATAACATTCTTCCCTGGGCTGAGACTTTGTATGACAAGTTTCAGTGCCATGTGAGTTCTTTATGCTTGAGCTATAAACCAAGCCAGGGAAGAAAAGATTTTCATAATAGAAATGCTCACACATAGCATTAACTGTACCAGCATGAACTGTGGCACTACGATAAAGGTTGTTCTAATTTGACTGAAAATGAATAGATTGCTGCAAATCAATTGCAATCTAATAAGTGTCTTATTGTAAAACCTACTGATAATATGGAGTGGCATTGTTCTGAGCTGTGCTTCCTGGGATTAAGATTTCAAAAGAACTTAATGCTGACTTTTATAAATCTTTGATCAGTGATAATAATGGGAGTTAGAAACACCTATCTCCCAATGTTTCTACTTTTCAATAAACCATTGCCAGATTACTATTAACAAAGAATTTGGTTACTTAAAGCTTGAGTCTGAGAGGGACTGAGTCACCCCTGGTTAGAGATGTGTACTCTTAACTCCTATAGTTTGTAAGGGAAGCTGAGGTTACTTAGCAGTTCACAGAATTTAGCCCATGAGCACAAAGATGCAAGTAGATTGTCTCACTATATAGCATGTATCCACCTAGAGGGAATATGCTGTATTTTAGTCCATATCTGATTTCTCTGCATACAGTTGGCTTACTTCATCCTTGGGACAGACTGGGGAAAAGTAAGGCTCATCTTTGCTCATCTATGATGACTTTAGCAATAACTACAAAATCAGCCCATCTCTACCCACTGTCCCAAACTGCAGCCTAAATAACCGTGTTTTGACTAGATGTGTATTCTTTTTGCATGGCTAAAATTAGATAAGAATCACAGTCCATCTTTGTGAAAATACTTTTACTCAGATTATTAAAATTAATCAAACAGCAATCCCACAGAGAAGAGATCTCCTTAGTTCTATTGTTTTTCTATTTTTATTACTCTATTATCCTAGAGTTTTTTTTGTTTGTTTGTTTGTTTTTTTGCCAATGCTGTTGTTGCTATTTAAGAATCCAAAATTTCTCTTTCATGAGTAGAAATTTCAAGTCTATTTTACTAATACTTTTCGACACAGGTAGTCATTTTGACAGCTTTTTAGTGTTTCTGTCTGTATTTATCCTGAAAGTTTTGTAAATGGCTGTTTGGCTAAGCCTTTGTGCCAAAAAAAAAAAAAAGCTGTATTTGTCTTTTGCTATTTTGAAACTGCAACAACAACAACGAAATAAAATTCAAAACAAATTGACATATAAAAATATCAGGAATATCCACAGACAGCATTAATAATGAAGATAACAGTAGAAAGCATTTTGACTTCTGCTTGAAGATGTTAACCACCCTCTAGCTGGTAGAGAGTTCAGGCAAAGAACTGTATTTCAGTTGTCTGATTATTTTCCTTCTACAGTTACAGATTTCTTCTGTCTTTTGAAGGATCAAGTACTGACAACTGTCAGATGCAAAATATTGAACTATATTGTTTAGATTGTTTATTCCAGGGTGGCAGATTCTATGGTCCTAGAGGGTTTTCCTCATTTACAATTCTCACAGACACACACACACATATATATATATATTTTTTTTTAAAAAAGCCTTTGTCACACTGTCAAGAAGTAGAAATAACTCTGAGTGATTTAAGTGACCAAATATGTCAGAAATCATGAAAAATGACTACTCCTACAGTAAATGGACAAAGAAAAGGAAAGAGAAGAATGAAAATTAAATACCCAGACTATGTCGCAAACACTTAATGATAGCAAATGCATTTGTGGAACTTAGGGATGGCTCATGAATAATTCATCAACAGAATGGTGATAGATTTTGCTACAAATAGGATCAGCAGCAAATAATTTGAAAACCTTGAAAATACAATGGGTGATATTCTCAGATTAACCACTTGACTGAAGATCTATGGTTTAAAGTAGTAATCAGTAAATTCAGAAAATCATGTTTATCTGAATCAACTTGACCTAATTGTGGATTTATTATCTGCAGGGTGAGGTGAGATGCAGAGGAACAGGAGTTTCATCTCTTTCCTCTGGCTTTAGAAACATACACAGTTATGTTTTGTGCACTTATTTTGTCTCTACTTATCTTGGTCCCAATCAGATCCAGAAGAATAAAAGGTGTGTAAAAATGTAATTGAATTTAGATTCAGTTAGAACTTAGTTGTCTAAAGATTGGTTTATGTTTTATTTTAACATATTTGCTTACAGACTATTTATAATGTCCTTCAAAAAACAAATAAAACAGTCTATCACAGCATTATGTTAATTAGAACTTCACATATACAGCCACCAAACACCTTCTAGAGGAGAAGCATCCATTCACACTGCCACACTCTCCTTCATACACCAAGAAGTACGTTAAAATTTTCTGTCTTTCATATTCTTCATTAGTGATCTGTAAAGTAGAGAGACGTTAGGTTAGACTGACAACAGGAGCTGCCTTGGGTATATGTACTGGGAGAGACTTATCCTGTCTTTCCTTTGAAGTAAATTTAAGGGTTATTGTAATGAAGATTGAGAAGATCAGCAAATGAGATCTTCCACGCACCAGCACAGCTGTGTTCATAGATGACCTTTCTAGGCTGTGTAACCTCTGGAAATGCTATGTCAATGCTAAGAGTTTATAGGTTAAATTTCTCACCTGAGATGTGGAAAATGTTGATTAGATGGTTGTTGTCCTGCTGATAAAGAGCAAGGGTTTAAATTCAGGATTCCCAGCTTTTAGAGAATGTCTGAACATGACATTATGGGATTTTAAGGGATGGAGTTATCCGTCTTTCCTGTAAAAATTGCTGTTCTGCTTTGAATACAATGCATAAATATTCACCAGATGAGAAAGAATAAAAATAATTCTTTGGCCTCCTGTTTTGGTAGACTAAAATTTTAAGTCCTAAAACAAAGAATGTACTATTTTATGCTGAAAGACCAATTTCAACAGGAGAGAAATTGAGAAATAGCCATCCCAGGAAATTTACTAGCTGAAGATTTAGGGCATTATTTTGATAGCTGAAGGAAGGAGAAGGACACAACATTGGCCCACACCAAGTGTATAGGTGCTCAGACTACTGGACCAGAAAACTTACAGGAAAAACACGTGCCTCTTCTTGAAGAAACTTGTTTGAATCTGGAGTTAAGCATGAAACAAGTCAGGGGTCCGGACCTATAGAAAACACTAGAGGGGGAAGTAATTATGTTGTGCTTCCCGCTGGTGCTTACAAGTAAGGTAGAATGAAAACTTTCCAGCATCATTAGGGTTTAAAAAATTCCAGACTTTTGCAATTGCTGAAATGTAGACCCTATGAGATTTTACAGAGTAAGCCACAGGTGCCAGAAGAGTAGGAGTAACAAAGAAGGACTCACATGGGAGTCAAGAAGGATATGTGGATCTTCTAAGTGGAGGAGACTTGTTTTTTTCAAGGAGAGGGCTGTCTAGAAGGGAGTATGGATATGAGGTTAGGAGATGTGGAAAAATGAGCAAGCATGGCTGAAAACAGAGCAAATAAAAAAAAAAAAAAAAAAAAAAAAGTGGGACGGTAATGAATTGTTTAACCAAAAAGGATCAAGATAAGGTGATTAATGATCAGTCTCCTTTCAGCCTGCCTATGGTGCCAAGACCACATTAAATCTTTAACAGTACTATTCAAGGTTTAATGTTGTACATCACCATTATGGGATTTTCCAAATGCCAGCCAAGTCTAGCAAGTGCATGAGTCTCTCCTCTAGTCTACAAGCAACAAATCACTTGAACCTTTGTGTTTCTATTTATGCTCTTTGACCCCAGGGTCTGTGCCAATAGGCCCTAGCTTAGTACAGCATTCCAGCAAATGCTTATTTCTGATCAAAATCAATTTGATGTAATTTGCTACATTTCTTATTACTGTTATAGCACTAGACTCAACCTTACTTCCAGCTAGATATATGTACTAATGAGCATGGGGTTGGAGTCAGTGACATTCCTTGCAGCATCTCTGGAAGTTTTTCACATTTCCTAGCTTCCCTGGAAGTACTATATATAATGCTCCCAGCTTGCCTTGCTCTGGGAACATATTCTGCTGACTATTGCAGAATAGCAAGATGTTTAAGAAGGTAGCCATGTGGACAGATCTGATAACTTTTTCTTCATAATTAACTGATTTATTCTTTAGCCATAATAGCAACTCGTTTCGAGCACTTTCCATTCATTGAGAAAGCTACATCACTCATGTGTGGTGTATAGATTTTAAATTTTCTCCTGTAAGTGCTATATGACGTTTGTCAATTACCACTTTGGACTAAAGCTTTAGGAATTAGATCAGCCACATTAGTTAAAATAGAGCAAAGTAATTTCAAAGTAGACCCTGAAAATTATGTGCTGAGCAACTAAAAAAGATATGATAATCTAGAATAGCTGTTTTCATACTGATAGAGTCAGACAGACTTTGTTTCCTTGAAAAGTTATGTAATGAAATTCCATTCAGATTTTTATAGACATAACCACTACACTTGAGAGTAAGAGCGAACTGGCACTTGCAGCTGTTACAGGTAGCAGAGTGTTTCACTTCAGAGTCTGACCTTGACATGTGCCTCTAGCTTTGCATTCCAGCTCCCAAATAATCCTACATTTGACAGTATGTACAGCTTGATCTCTTTTTTAATGCCACATATTACTGGGCATATGTAAAAGCCCATGGGGGCAAAAAGAACTTTATTTTAAATGTGAGTAGTGTTAGAGTTATATTATAATGAGCACATTATAATGGTTTGCTGAATGAAGATGGATTTAACTGTTGCTTAAATATTTTCCTGAGTCAGTGATTTGGTTTGGTCCATTACAATATAAGGCCATCTGTGAGTTTTAGATGTAAATCTGAAGTCTGGGAGCCTTTGGAACAGAAGAACTCTGTGTTGTGGTTTTTAAGATTCAATGTGAAAACTTTAGAATAATGTTGTTAACATTGTTTGCAAAATAACTTCAGTAGCTATATATTCTGTCTAGTCCAGATGGATAAAATCTCCAAGGGACATTTGTGTTTATGGCCTCTAGCATATTATTTTAACGCCTAACTTTTATGAGGCAAACTCTCATTATTTTTAGCAGTCTTTTACTGTCTCTTAAATGCAGTGAAAGGCAAAAGAGGACCACAAATCTGTTACATGTAAAGCTACTGTACTAAATTTCAACAGTTGCTAGACTATATTTCTTAAATAAAATAAAAATGAGGGTAACAGTCTGTTGACCAACATTTTTTTCCCTCTCAGAATAAAATGCAGTCATTGTGTCAAGGATTTGCCTGTAGTATTGACTCAATGGTGTTTCATGATAACATTCTACCAGGCTTTGTTGAAGTCAGTGTAATTTGGCTTAGTGTTCAGCTCAATACATGTGATGTATAATAAGTAGTCTGTATTTTAGAGTTGTAAAAAAAATAAGAAAAGTCTGGTAAAGGGCACATATCCACAAGAATAGGAATGACCTCAAGAGGTCACTGATTTCCTTTAGATTCAGCTTTATCTAAATAATATTTAACAGCCATTTTTCTAACCTGTTTTGAAAATACCCTGAATGATGTAGAATCCCCAACTTCTCTGAATAGTTGTGTTTTAGCACTTAACTGTCTTGCCATTCAGCATTATGTTAAATTTCCACTGTGGGAACTTAAATTCATTACTTGTCCTAGAGAATACATAAATACTTTCCTCTCTTTGCCAGCATTTTGTTGATGTCAGCTATCATTTGAAGTCTGGAGTCATTTTTCCTTTCTCCTCTTGGTCTTTTCTCATCTAAATAAAGCCAGTACTTTTCAGCTTTCATCACAGGTTTTGCTGGAAATATCTCAGTGCTTCTTGCTCTTTTCTGAACTTTCTTCAGTTGATCCAGCTTTAATGTTGTGGCCAAATCTAATGTAGTAGTCCATCTGAGTCACACCAATTTTACAGAGTCTGGTGTCTGTAGGCACCTACGCACAAGTTGCAGTACTTTAAAGCACTGTGGATGTGTGTTTCGTGTTTGGTCCATTAACTCTGCAATCATTGTCAGGAGAATCATTTCTATTATTGTCCTTCTCTGTCTTGTAGCTATGCATCACTTTGTATTTAACACCACTGAATTAGTTATTATTTTGCTGATTTCTCCACATCACTTCAAATTTCATTCTTGTCCTTTAAAGTAGCTGTCATCCCTCCTGTCTTGTTATCATCTTCAAATTAAAAGTGCTTTCCATTCTGTCATCTAAATCATCAATAATGAATCTAACGGCTAGAGTACAGGACATACATGTAGATTTGGGATGGCAGTGTTCTGTTAATGGCATACTTGAACAAGTTCTCCTTGGCATCGAGTTTCCTTCCAAAATGATTTGCTCATTCTACTTTTACCTTTATCATTTATTTGTGGAGTAGCAGTGCTCACAGTTCTGAGAACTGGCGCTCCCATGCCACATGGGAAGAGAAGAAGGAAACATTTTGAGCTGACTGGAGTTTAAAGATTACTATTTCTAATTAGTGCTATTTTTTAATTAAAGGCCAATACTGAGCGAAGAAATAGATACTACTGAACAAAAGTGACATGGTTTCTTTTGTCTTTTAATGTTAGATAGACACGCAAATCATTTGTGAACAAATTCTGTTGTGGCTTAAACCAATCCACAGCTCCACTTCCAGGGTGCCTCCTTACACATGCTACTCAGACATTATTTCATATGTTCTTAGTGCTTTTAAAAACATATTTGTAATCCTTTCACATTTTTTATTTCACATCTTGGTACCATGACCCTAAGCACAAGTGTAACCCTACAGGAATTCTTGGGTAACTGAATGATTTTTTTGTTTGTTTGTTTGTTTAATGAGTAATGTACATAATTTCACTAAAATGTAGTTTCGAAAACAAATTCATAGTGCTTTGGGCTGAAAATTATCAAGAAGATTGTGTGTGTGTGTGTGTAATTTTTAAAAATTTGTCCCCAAAGAATTTCATTTTCAGTTTGACCAAAATTTAAAATATAAGCTTTGGGGGATTTGAATCTTATTGTCTAAATCAAATTTCTCACATTTGCCTGCCATAGTAATATTCCTGTTAGTGTGTAATAAAAATGAAAAACAACCATGTTTAATCAGATTTTATCTGCTAAAGGGAATGATAATATTCACATTTTTTTATACGACTATTTATTTTATTAGCCTTTTATAGCAAAAGACTGAAAGACTACATATGCATGTATTTTATACTCTTACGGAAATTATCCAAGCCAGGACTTTTACAGCTTTCTAAATTGTCTAGACTATCATAATATCACCAAAGAACACAGAAAATATTTATGTTTCTGTAAACCTCTAGAACAGTAATATTCCTGACAAAGTTTTATTGAAACTGAGAGCAGTCCTTTAATCATTTCCTCACAAAGGTTCACTACTAAGTACTGAGCATTACTGAACTACTGAACATGTATCAACATTTTTTTTTCTTTTTTTTTTTTTTGTAAAACAGCATTACATGTGAAAGCAAGGCCAACATAAACCTATGAAATCATCCTATGGAAATTTTGAGTGGCAAAAAAAATATTTTTGATAAATGTACTTTTCATTCCAAACAAATTGCCTGGTTTTACATCATGTGTAGTCCAATATAATTAGATCCTGAGTAATGTGTAACCGATTCTATCTGAAGAGCAAACAGACCCCAACTGTGATACTGTAGATCAGAATATTGATGAGTTCAGATGAAAAAACAGATTAGAGACACTGATGGCATAAGCGATCATGCTGACACTACACCTTTCTGAAGCTCTGCAACGCACTAGGGTTATAACCCTAGGCTTTGTAACTGCTAAAGGGTGACCAATATGTGACACTAGGTTTCTGTTAATTATTGGAAGGTACAAAGGCATCCATAAAGCAGACAGCCCATAGCCTATGTAGATACCAGAAAAAAAAAAAAAAGCAAAAACATTAGCTTTTTCATTCCTTGATGTCAGCACTGCACTTGCTCTTTCCTGAGGAGAGCACTGTGCAGAGATGCTACTGTTGATTCCATAGCAGTTCTGAGCCATTTAATGCTTAATCTCTGGGTTAACAAATTCTGTCATAAATCCTCAAAATGCAGAATAAATGTCAGGTTTTACATTTGCATTGTTGTGAAAATGTGTTCTCTGTGTACTAATCTTAGATGTTGACATGAAATGTTCCTTAACACACATCCAGACTGAATCCTCTCGACAGCTGGATCATAAAAGAAATAAAATCTAGATGCTTTGTTATGTGAACATGCTGATGGACCTTTGCTGATCAGTCTCAGATTAATTTTGTATACCAGCCCACCTCTGTGTACTGTGCTGTACAAGTCCCTTTGTAAAAAAAATGTAACAATGAAAAGGAAGGATTTTTCAGACAACATTTGCAGGTTCATTTTTATTTTCAGTGTTACTGAATAAAGTGCAACCAATTAACAACATGAATGTATTAAAGAACATCTGTGATCATATTTACTTAAGTAGGTATCACTCTCTGGTCTGACGCATTGTGAATTTGTAAAGCTGTTAAAGAAGAGGTTAAAGATGCAATGGATTTTTATTTTCGGAAGAGATAAAGGAAATAAATACAGTGTAAATTTAATTATGTGAACAGGATGATGCATTTTAAAAATGGTTTTGGCGAAGTGCAGAGGAATGGGAAATTAACTGAGTTATGTAAGCACAAAATTGATGGGCCTGTTCTGAGATTATATTAAGAAGGTGTCCTTTGGAGGCATATTTAGTTCTTCAGGGAATGAAAAAGACAATTAGAAAATATTTGAAGATGTAGAGTGGGATAGGCATGGTGATCATTTAGGCTCATTGAGACATACTTAGAATGAACTTTTTGTAAAGTATAAAAGGTTAGTTATCAATAGCAGTTATTTAACTGTAAGATTGGACAGTTTTCCCAAAGGATCATTTTCACAAACATGATCGTCAAATCTATTTTATAAAACCATAGAGGAAGCTACCTTTTGGGACTTGGGGCTTAAAATCCAAAAAAAGAAATTCAAGTAAAGATAAATACGTAAGTAGATATAATTACTTATCGGAGTTACTGGCATTTGTATCACTAGCTGAATTCTCTATCACATACTGTCTTCCATCCACTCCACCTACCATTCTAGGGGAAGGCTACAGTTAATAGATCAATCTGAGATTCCAAACCTGGTTTGTACAATAGGGAAGTTGAACTGATTTTGTATTCAAGCTCTCTTCTTGTATTTAAGATCTCTCTAAAAACATTTTTTTTAACTGCTTCTATTAAAAAGATTGCAGAGAGACACTAATCTAATCGTTTATCTTTTTTGTTGTCTGTACAGTAACAACACTATAGATGGCATAATTCAGGGTCAAACAACAACAGAAAACCAGCTTTAAGCACTTGACCTTATATTATGCCATATTAAAATATATATGTGATAATCCTTAATTGTATGTCATTCTCTTGCCTTTCCAATGAGTATTCATTGAAGAGCTGGTTCATGCATACAGAGTCTTAAGATACATTTCTAGTATTCAGGGTATTTTGGAAAAACACTCTATGCCCTGTTGGACCGAAATTCTCTGATGGAGCTCCAGAGATGAGTCTGTCCCATTCTATGGGAATTGTAAAATCACACTCAACCTGAAAGTTGAATTTATTTTTCATATATCTTTTATCTCCAAGTTGACCAAAGTGTCAGACCAACACTCAGAGAAAAAAAAAAAAAAAAAGATACAGTCCCAGTTTAAAAATTATTACTCACAAACCTTCTCTTTGAAGACACAATTTAAAGTTTAGATATGAAGGCATCTCTGTAAGAGCACACAATTTCAATTGAAAACATGGATTCAAAAATGCTGCTCAGCCTCACCATAAGTAATTGCATAGCAAGTATTTTACAGCAGTCTGTGTGATAAATTAATTCCAGCTGCTGTATTTTTTTTATTTTATTTTATTTTATTTTATTTTATTTTATTTTATTTTGTTTTGTTTTGTTTTGTTTTGTTTTGTTTTGTTTTGCTTTGTTTTGTTTTGTTTTGTTTTGTTTTATTCTTTTTTTTCCTTGTGGAAGGCAGTGAAGAGGAGTCCATCCCCTTTTTATAGTGATGGGTGATACAAGGAACAATACACAAGTACATCTCACCTAATAATTGTTTAAAGGGGCCTTAAGTTCTCTTCACACAAGCAGAATGGGTTTATGTGTACACCAATATGTGCTGTGACATTACATGGTGGGGGAGAAAAAAAAAAACACATGAAAATTGTTGGGAGTAAAACAGAGCACAATATGAATGCAAATGAGGGAAAAGGTGAAACCTGCTCAGATTTGCCTGGTGGCATTTCATTTTTCAGAATGCTTTGAGGCTATAGAAAATGCCTGGCTATTGATCTGTTCGTTAGCTGGCCTTAAGCAGGTTATATATCAATTACTTAGTAATTCCTACTTTCTTTTGTATTTCTAGGACTATGTATCTGGAAGAAAAGCTTGGTCTCCATTTCTATAATGAAGTGATAAGTAATTGAGAGTATTTTGGGGAATGGAATTATTCTGGAATAACTTAATTTAAGCAAATTGCATCCTTATATCCTTAATTTCTTTCTTCCGACAGAACAAAAAAATTGCTGAAATAACCGTCTAGAAAGGCTGCTAGGAAAGGTAACAGACTACAAAATGGGGGATGTTTAAGAAAAGATTAAGTGTCTTACTTAGGGACGTGGTTTAGTGGGTAATATTGGTTGGGAAGGGTGGGGGGGGGGGGCGGTTGAACCAGGTAATCTTGGAAGTCTTTTCCAACCTTAATGATTCTAAAACCTAGCCCACATTATGCCAAACTATACGGATAACTAGACCTGCGTGAATCCATTGTGGCCTTAGGAAAAATACAATCTGCTTTTTTAGCAGAATTTTTCTGTGAATACTTAAGAAGTGCAAAAGGTTTTGATGAACAGTCAAAGACGAATTATTACGTGCAAATCACCGGTAGAAACAATATCTTTGTTTTTATAGAAACGCAATTGCAAACCTGGTTGGCTATATTTACCACCACTCTGTTTTAGAATTAAAGCCTCATCTGTAGCCACAATGACTTCAATGCCCATCACCAAGTTTAACTTCAAAAATATACAAAAAGCTTCTTCTAAGATATACTCAAGGAAACCAGGATAACTCATGTGCAACTACCTCTAATCTCTTCCCTTCTCTACTATGGAAATGTGGCCATTTAGTTGTGAAATTTAGTAAGTTCTGTTTCCTCAGGCAAACATGCTAATGCTATTAGGGACAACGGTCCTTGCATATCTGCAGATACATTTCTGAAATCTATCTACACCAGTTCTTCACTGTTTCTCAACATTACTGTTTCTCCTCTGAATCCCATTATGATGTTCATACCAGGTTTTCCCAAGTGAAAAATGCTTTAGAATCAGAAGCAATATATTACACAGCAAGCTTCCATGTTAGCTGAGATTTGGGGTCTTAACTGGTATATTGTTTGCTTGCTGGTTTAATGGTTTTTCAATTTTTTTTTCTTCCTGCCAATTCAAAGTTGCTCAATTTTAAGCCCATTAAAAAAAAAAAAATCAGGTTTGAAACTCATACCAAGTATTTTGCTTTTTAGCTTTTTTTTTTCTCCCCCAAAAGGAGAAAGAAAGAGAGAGAAAGAGAGAGAGAAAGAGAGAAAGAGAGAAAGAGAGAAAGAGAGAAAGAGAGAAAGAGAGAAAGAGAGAAAGAGAGAAAGAGAGAAAGAAAGAAAGAAAGAAAGAAAGAAAGAAAGAAAGAAAGAAAGAAAGAAAGAAAGAAAGAAAGAAAGAAAGAAAGGAAGGAAGGAAGAAGATGTGTGGGATTTTTGTGTGAATTTCATTCTTTTAGGGGGTGGGGGTATTTTTTATTTTTCATTTTTAATTAAATACTTTTCATATTTTATTTTATTTTATTTCATTTGATTTCATTTCATTTTATTCTCCAACAGGTCTAAAAGTTGTGTGTACATAATATTGTTCATGTTAGACTGGAATATCTAGTGGTCCAGTCTGGCCTTAATCTTTGTGAATGTAGCAAAGACAACTCTCTTTCTTTTACACTGCTTGGAGAGAAGGATGTGCATATTTGCCTTGAGGGCTGAAAGCAGGAAGCTGTTGTAGCCTAGCCTAAATAAAGAGATGCGACCATGGGAAGGTTATTCTCTGGTTATATTTTCCTGGCCTTTATGAAGGTAATCTGTATAAGGAAAATAATAGCAGTAGTAGTTAGTGAGTATTAGTTGAATGCTATGCTAATAGTTATGTTAACATAACACCTGTTGGAACAATAGTGGTAGACTTTGTACAAATATGTAGAGTTTTACACAAACAAAAACAGCATAAGTATAAAGTAGAACTAAAAGTGTTTTTTCACTCAGAAAGGATTTAAAATGAAAAATACAGATGAGTACAGACGGACTGATGGAGCAAGACAAGAACCAATAAGGTGATACCAGTCTTCATGCTCAATAGTATCTCTGTGTGCCAGCAGCATACCCACAATCAGGTTTGTTTACACATCATGTTCAAGCATGTTTCTGAGAAAACTTCTGAAAGAAAGCAATAAGTTAGTTGTACAGGTATCTGTAATGTTTTTCTCCCAAGCAAGAAGGAAAACACAGGAGCAAGCAGAGTTTCTATCAGAAATGTTAAAATGGAGTTAGCTATTGTTAGTTACTGTATGTAAGTTCATGCAATCCAACGACTTTGAAGAGTTTAGCTTAAAAATGAATCTTTTTGCATACACAAAGCATTTATTCTTCAAGCTAGCTCATTCCCGAAGTAGACAAGATAAAATAAAGCAAAGTTTATCCTTAACTGCAGGAAAATTATTCTCATGGAGAGGTATTTCATGGTGCAGGAAATTTCTACGATCCATAATTTTGGCAATAATCTTATATGAGTTATTTTTCACCTGTTCTTCATCAGTGCTTTTTTGAATTCTGTGTGTTGCACAGAACTTCTAAAGTTAAGGTGTCCTCAGAGTAAATTGTTGGAAGCCAGTTCAAAGAATAGCATGTAGGGTGGCATTTCCTGTGTTGCATCTCATTTAATGAATGCCTGCAAGAGCAGTCAGAAGGACAGCTGAAATTAAATTTCATAATTGGGCCCAGAACCTGAAATCAACTTACTTCCACAGAAACCAACAATTCTGTAACCACAGTAGTACAGAGCCTGGGAGTGGGTGAAAATGTGTAGGCAGAAACAGAACATAATTTTATTCTGCTTTCTTGGTGCTGGTAATGTCATAAACATCCTGCCATTCTGATATTATTGTGTTAATGTTAAAATATTTGGTTGATGCAAATAGGAGTCGAGATGTAGTATTCTTTATATGGCACTGCCCGGAGCAAAGTAAGAAAACCATGACAACAAGTAGCCTGCAAGCTGTCATGTTATTTGTGTTCAACTTGCAGAACAGCTTATAAAAAGGCATCAGCTGACAGGCATCCTGAACATCAATAGTAATTGAGAAAGAATAGAAGAACAGCAAATGGTGAACATGAAAAAAAAAAAAAGTACAATAATACACCCTAGGAACAATGCTTTTCCAAACACTTTAAGATTTCTTAAATGGCAGTCATTTATTAAAAAACTACAATTTCTCAAATAAAACCCTTGAATTTAACCACTTTAGCCTTCAGACATCGCCATCCCCCCATAGAGAACTTTACTAATCAAAGGTGACAGCACACAAGACACACTTCTAAATTATTCTGCTGAACAAAACTATCAAGCAATTATAAAATTGACAAGTCTACAGGAGCCTGAAGAAATTCCTTTTAAAAATATAAGCGGTATATATGTTACAGAGAATAATATATCCTAAGAAAAACAAACTATGTGAACACTAATGCCATGTTTAAGGCTATTGGCCATACAGTTAATATACCTCTTAAGATTAAGCACCACAGCAGTTATTCATGTATATTTTTTTATACTAAAATCATCACTCATTGTTTAGGATTTTGGACTGTTTTATTATTGTATTGCCACATACAGAAGTACTAAATGACTACGAAGCAATGCACCTTTTGTATCAGTGAACATGATCACACAGATCACTACTCTGCAGAAATTCAGTTCTAGGAAACAAACATCAAGCAAGAGACCAGATATTTCTCAACTGGCATATTTTCAATTAGAATATTTGTGAGAGGATCTGATACTTTAAATATTATTTCTTTTGATTTTCAAAGGATATGAGGAATTACATAGCTGAATATGTTTTAAAATCTGAGTTTTTACATATAGCATCCCACCATGCCGCCAAGTCACTAGAACTTTATGTTGTCCCCCAACAAATAGACTATTGTAGATTGTGTGTTTGTGTGTGCGGGGGTGGCGGGAGGAGACTATGTAAATCTAAAAACAATTACTGATTGGCTCCTGAGTTTTTCTGTATTTCTTGACATCTGACATTGGCATATGTCAGGAAATACAGAGATGCACTACTACTCTCGGAGTTGCAAAGCAGCGTTTTAGAACTTATTCACCTGTGGAAAAATAAAATTTGTCAGAAATAATGCAAAGAACCATTAACATACGCTACTGGAGAAGGATGATTTTTTCCATGTCACAGATTCAGCATAACTGGTTTCCATGAATGACACATGGGATCTAATAAATTACTCTTATAGTATACAGCTCCACTTATATAATACCAGGGAGCTGAAATCGCAAGCTTGTATTTGGCTTCATTAATGGTGTACCCTCCTAGAAGTATGAACAATTTGGATGACAGACCATCTGTTTGCTGTCAGCTAGGAATGGATGGCGTGGCCCTCAACTACATCATCTGCAGAGGAACTTCTTGAAGAATTCAGTGAGCAATCCCTAGAAAGTAAACTGCTTAATTGTGCTTGTCTTAGCTGCCACTGTAAGAAATTAACATCTCCATTTTTCTCTGGATGTTAAGAGAAAGGGAAAAAAAACACATGAAATTTAAAGATACATTATTCATGCCAGGGAAAGAGAGAGGCAGTGATGGAGAAAGTAAGCAAACAGACTGTCAAGGGTAAGTTTGATGGGTTTGGACCTAATAAATATACTTCTGAAGTTCACAGTGCTACTTCTTCCAAAATACAAATTGTCGATCATCTTAGGAAGCACTACTTTGAAATCTTGAGACTATTGATGCAATTACAATTCACCAAGTAAAAGTAAAGTTTTATTACTTCAGTACATATTTTTTTGTCACGAGTGTAAAAGAGGTTTAACAGAAGTTAATGACCAGATTTTCTTTGGTATCAAGGGATTTTAAAATAATGTACATTATGTTTAAGAAGAGGTAGAAACGGGTCCCATGTTGCAGGGTTTCAGATAAGTGCTCTAACCTTCAGGTTAGACATATAAAGGTTACTGTCCTGTCATGAAGTTTGTTCTTGATTTTAGAAAGAAGACAAGGCTTCTCTTCTAAGATGATATTCTAACTGCGGTACTCTGTGGGTGATCATTTACTGAAACTCCAAGTGACTTCTCACACCAGAAGAGTAGCAAAATTCCCTTATTATCTGGGTAAGTCAGTCTACTTCTTTAGATCTGTTTTGAGGTGACAATAATTTTGTCGTATAGGTACTGCTTCCACCCTACCCCAGTAATTAGATTACACTCCAAAACCCAGATAACTCCAGTTGGGTGTGGTAGCATTCCTGTCCCTATTTGGATTCACAGCCCTGATGAGCTATGCAGTGCCGGTAACAGACCAAGGGCCAGAAATGGGGACTTCATCATCCTGGGTGAGAATTCTAAGCTCTGAGCCATTATACATGTGTTGCAGCACTGAAATTATCCACACCACAGCCATAAACTGAAACTGTCATTGCATGTCTGGCCAACTCACAACATGACAGAGGAAATGTCATTTGGGCCAGCAGCACTGGGATCTCTAACTTCTGTGAAAGACAGCAGATTTCTTTCTGCCATCACCCTAAAATCTCACCTGAAATAAAATTAGTTTATTAGAATATAATTTATGTGCTTCAGAACCATAAACAGCTGAGTCAAACCTGCTGGCATTTCCAGCAGGAATGTTGATCCAATTATTGAAATTGTCAGCTGCTAGCACCTAGCTGTAATAATAAAATAACATCGATTTACCCAGGGCTTTTTGAGAGCACCTTTCATTCCAAGCCATCCCCAAATGTGCTGTGAACTCATGCACAAGCTATATATAGGAAGAACTTCACCCACCCGTGACAGGCAGCCACCTACGGGATGAATCACTGAGCCTTCTCACGGCTCTCATCATCAGGACGCAGCAGAATGGAACGTGGAGCAAACACGGATGGTACAGGGCTGATCCTCAGCTCCCTCACGCTTGTTTTTCTGCACAGTTATTCAGGCCCTCCACCAAAGGAAAGCAAAGCAGTTTGTAACATTTTTTTGTTTCATTATGTAACGACCAGACTAGTATGTGTTCATTTATTATTAAAACCCCTCTTGCAAATAAAAAAACAAATAGAACATCCCTTTATCATACTTGGTCACATTGTAAAGTTAAAATTGCCTTAAAATTGCAAATGTGATCTATTCACATATATTAACATATACCTCAATATATCTCATAGCTATTAACGTTTTGTTATATTTATATAGAAGAAATATTTTCCAACACAGACAAAAAAAAAAAAAAGAAACAAAAACCAACACTCAAAAACAACAACAAAACAACAAAAAGGCACCTTTCTTTTAGCAGCACTATATCCAGAACTGTTCCATCGATTTCTCCCATCTCACTCCACTTAGCTTGTGAAATGTTAACACTGACACACTGTGGGGTTTGTCAGCCCTGAGAAGGTACTTCTCCATTGCCATTACACTTGTTTCTCAAAGAAATAATGTAAACACCCAAGCCACCATCAGCTGTAAGAATCAAGAAAAGCTCTGCTCACACTGTGCTGCCACTGGCTGGGTACTGAAGTGATACTGTTGAGTCTGCTGAGCCCCAGCACATCCCCAATACCTCCTGATTGTCTTCACTCAGCAGGAACCAGAGACACATAGCTTTCCATCCTGCACTAACCATGAAGGAGTCCTACTAAAAGCCAGAGGCATCACCATCAAGAGATTTATATTTTTCTAAACCTGAAACAAGATTATATTCCTTGTGGGACCTGCGAAAACCTAGTGGAAGCAGCATAGCCTTAATTTTCAAAATCTAATGTTTTACCAAAGAAATCTTTTAAACCTTGCTGAATATGATTTTTACAAGCTAATGCATATTTTTTTTGGCTTTTAAGCACCAAGAAAGAGTCTCTTACATTTTTTAACAGTGAAAGAAACTGAGAACAGGTTGAAAGTATATGCCGAACTCTGAAAACAGCTGAAATTCAACCCATTTTTTGGCATATGCTAACTCAAAGAAAGCTCATAATTTTCAAACTGTTTTCTCAGAGGAAACAGTGTTGCTGTTTGATTCAAAAGACAGTGTTATTCAAAATTTATTTGTTTGGGGATCTTTCACTCATTCTGAAATTCAGCCTAATTTTCTCTCACTGAAAATGCCACATTGGGGAAAAAAAAAAAAAAAAAAAAAAAAAAAAAAAAAAAGATGCAGATCAGCTGCTGAACACTTTCTATTCCTTTCATCTAGCACTGTCGCATCTTGCAAACTATTCTTATGTCATTATTTGCATTCAATTAGTAGTCTGAATGAGTCAAGGCAGCACAGCGTGTGCTGTGTCTGCTAGATTATCAACACTCAGGTTTAGAGTTTTAGACTCAGGTTTTATTTGGGCACCTTCAGAGTGCAGGATTTTAGATGTGCAAACTTCATCATTTTGCTGAAGCGCCAATAAGAGTCCATATAGAAAACCTGATAGGTCTTTTGGTCACAAGATATTGAATGTAAAAATTTCTTGCCCATCCTCTAAAAAGGAGGAACACAAAGTTTGCATGCTTCCATGCCTCCATGATGAATATAATTCATGAATTTACTTTAACTGGTGATTTTCCTACATGGATTATTATTTTGAAGAAACAGCACAACATACTCCTCATTGAGATGTTGTAAAGGGTGCCTCAGTTGGAAAACCATGATAAAATTACAGATTTAACGTGACAGAGTGTAAAATAACAGGGCATGGCTTAATGGCTCACTTCTGCCAGCTTTTTTGGGTGTGTTCAGATTCAATTTCTTCTGTGGTTTGCAGTAAAATATTGCAGTTTGTTTTAGGTAAGATCATTCCTAAATTAGCAATCACTGCACCAATCAAATAAGACAGCATAAATTCTTATAAAAATAACCTTAATGATTTGGAATAAGGTAGAGGTTTTTTTCCACGATTTCATGATTACTAAAACATTTTTATGATGCTGTACAATAACTTTATTCTTTTCTTTGTTTGTTTTTGTACAGACATTTTCAAAGTGCTGTAAATACACGATGGAATAGGAGACTCATTTTGAGTTTAATATTCTATCAACAGTTATATTCAGATTTAATCAAATTCTGTGATTTCTGGTTAATGCTTGTTCACCACCTATATTTTAATACCTACTCTGGGGCTCTGCTAGAAATATAGAGAAACAAATGTGCATTTTGTATTATATATCCTTAATAGAGTATAAATATTTCGTAGAGTTATACAACAACATGATAAGCCATAATGATTTCTCAGAAAACTATTAAAAAAAAAACACAAACAAACAAACAAAAAAAACACATTAAACTACACCTTTACAGAGCTTAAGTATACATTTATTATTCTTGTCATAGCAATTACTATTTAATTATAATGTTTAGCAAATGTATTTATGTTGCATTTTGGTATTCTAAACCAAGAAAAACTAGTAGACAGGATGCCTTTTGACAAGAAGTAGTAAATATTCTGCATTCATAGACAAATACCATTAAGCTGCCGATTCAACTACAACTTTCATTTTGAGCTTTTGGACAGATAAATATGTGGTCTACTACAAGTGTAGCTAAGACTAAAATATTGATCTTCAAACATGCTGCTTGTCATCTCACTCTGGAGCCATATAATTTCTCCATGCACAAGACAGTCCTAAAAGTGCATCTAACCCACTCGGTTGCAAAGTCACTCTCTCTCTTAGGCCCTATGATCAAATGATTATTTTAGTGATTTACAGAAAGTGGAACAACTTTGGAAGTGAGTGAGGAGAAGTGTATTGAAGATACCTCCTACCTCAATGTACTGGCACAATCAATCAGGACTACTTTCCTAAATTTTCTGTTTGAAGATATGGAGCTAAGTAAGTTTCCTGACTTGAAAATAAAAGCATTTTTATGTGAATCCTGAATGGAGGGATGCATCATTGAGGGTAGGAAAGCTCTGCAGGAGGATCTGGATAGGCTGGACCGATGGGCTGAGGTCAACTGCATGAAGTTTAACAAGGCCAAGTGCCGGGTCCTGCACCTGGGGCGCAATAACCCCAAGCAGAGCTACAGGCTGGGAGAGGAATGGTTGGAAAGCTGCCAGGCAGAGAAGGACCTGGGAGTGATGGTGGACAGTCGGCTGAATATGAGCCAGCAGTGTGCTCAGGTGGCCAAGAAGGCCAACGGCATCCTGGCTTGTATCAGGAACAGCGTGACCAGCAGGGCTAGGGAGGTGATCGTCCCCCTGTACTCAGCTCTGGTGAGGCCGCACCTCGAGTACTGTGTTCAGTTTTGGGCCCCTCGCTACAAGAAGGACATCGAGGTGCTTGAGCGGGTGCAGAGAAGGGCGACGAAGCTGGTGAGGGGCCTGGAGAACAAGTCCTACGAGGAGCGGCTGAGGGAGCTGGGCTTGTTCAGCCTGGAGAAGAGGAGGCTCAGGGGCGACCTTATCGCTCTTTTTAGGTACCTCAAGGGAGGCTGTAGCGAGGTGGGGGTTGGCCTGTTCTCCCACGTGCCTGGTGACAGGACGAGGGGGAATGGGTTTAAGTTGAGCCAGGGGAGTTTTAGGCTAGATGTTAGGAAGAACTTCTTCACTGAAAGGGTTGTGAGGCACTGGAACAGGCTGCACAGGGAAGTGGTGGAGTCACCATCCTTGGAAGTCTTCAAAAGACGTTTAGATGTAGAGCTTGGGGATATGGTTTAGTGGAGGGCTGTTGGCGTTGGGTTGGAGGTTGGACTCGATGACCTTGAGGTCTCTTCCGGCCTGGAGGATTCTGTGATTCTGTGATCATCCTCCAGTACAAATTACAGGCTTTTCTTCTCAAGTAGTTTGCCATAATTTCCTGATTGTACTCAGCCCCTGACTTTCCAAGGCTAAGTGTTGCAAAGATGAATTTACATCTTGGCAATGTCTTCTCTTTTTGTCTCTGTTTTAAAAATGAGAAGACTGCTTCTTTGTTTTATGGCAAATAAACATAGCACTGGGAGGACGTTCTCAGATGTAGGCCCACGGGACTGCACTTATAGGAGGGTCTTAGTTGTCTAGGCCCGTCGTAATGAGGCACTGCTCCTCAAAGCACTGGTAAACCTGTTTATGTCTTTGTCTCCAGCACCTTAACTCACTATATCTCATGAAATTCATGGGAATTTCCTTGGTGGTTCTGAAACTCCTGGAAGCTCTGGGAAACTGGTACTCATGCAGTATCGATTTGTTTCCATCTGACCAAATTCTGTTCTGTTTCTCAAATATGACTAATGTAAAAAATTGTTGTTGTTGATTTTGCTTCCATGGGAAGTTTAGACAACTCTACTTTCATCTCCATACTGAAATAAAAACTTGGTCAAAATATCCTAAATTCCCATGAAGCAAAACTGAATTTCAGCCAGCTTTGATCTAAGCAATAAAGCCTTATCCAGCATTAGAGTCTAATTTAATCTTTTAAGGAGCTATTAAAATACTGAAGCCTTGTTGTGATAAATCTCAGCCTGTAGAGGGAATTTTAGTGAAAAAATTATAATCTCATGAAAATGCCGTCAAGGTCATAATAATACTACTATAAAAAGAAATGTGAACAGTTCACCTCAGTTTTCACTTGTTTCAGGATACCTATGGACTCTTGTGCCAAGCAGCCTCATAGCAACTAATGCTTGATTTTGTGAAATTACTTTAAAATCAAGGCAAAATGGAAAGACTTCAAACACTCATGAACTGATATAAAGCACAGTATACGTCTGCATAGTATGGATATCTTATTCCTGATTACAATGCCTCACTTCATTTATAATAAAAAAGAACACTGTAGGTAAGTTAATAAAATACATATTTCTATTTACAACCTTGACCATGGAGGTTGACTTGGCCATTCTAAAGACTCCCTTTCTCCTTCTAACAGCCATTTGATCTGGAGTTATTAGACTTACTCGGATTACCTATTCCTTCAGGATATAATCCAGAAGAGTACTTAGGCACCTAAATTGTAATGTATGTAGAGAGGGTATGTTAAAAGAGAGAAAAAATTTTACTTGTACTGAAAAGGTGAAAACTTCCTCCAATTCTCAGTGTTATACTGCTGTGCATTTCCGTAAGTGCTGCCTTGGTACTCAGTTTCCACATAAGGTCACTTGGAAGGAAACATCATAAAACAGGTATCCCTCTGACTACAGATACTCAGGCTTAAGTAGGGGTCAAAGCAAGCCATGCTTACATTAATTTGTCTTCTAAGCTTTCTTCCCAGGTGTAAAGTGAGAACTACTTAAAGTCTGTGCCTTAGGACTGTGGCTTTACTCATATCCAAAAACAGTTAAAGAAATAAACAAAGCCTCTAGGCTGGGGTATGGATAAGGGACAAATAAAAATAAATGACAAAATATATTCTCTGTTTTCAGAACAACTACCCTAAACCCGGCAGGAAACTCAAATCTTTCTTTGGATGTGGTTGGGTGGTGGGATTCAGAACACTGACCAGCTTTGCTATCAAAGATACCTGCTGGGAGAAAGACAATGGGCTGAAATCATCTGGAGTCTGTGAAGCTCTTAATTGTGCAACAGAAATGAATACTCAGAGACCCCTTAGCGAAACAATTACTAATGTGCATTTCAGAAGAAAATGGTATAACCTTCATGCTCTTTCATGTTTCTATTCCTCGTGTATCCTTAAGTTGCACTTTTTTTTTTTTCCCACTCCTCTAACAAGGAGATGATAAATTAATGCCTGAGCATTTTCCAATCTTCTTCAAAATGCCTTCTGGTTCTCTTTGTCCACCCATGTGTGTAAGAAATGAATCTGGCTCTTTGTGCCTCTGTCAAATTTGCACTAAGTAAATAAAAACTGAGTTCATAATTTAGAGCTGGTGGCAATAGGAACTGAGTCAAAAATCAAAACTAAATTATATCAGGCAGATATAATAACAGAAAGTACTTGGCAAGTATCTCAGGCAAAGGAAGTCCAACAGCTTCCCCTTGACATGTATAATATGCTCCATGCAAGACCTGCAATATTTCTTCTGTGCAGGGTATCTCCGTGATTGCTCAATGCGGAAAGAAAGTATCAGTGTAAAAAGAGAGGCAACTGCAACTCAACAGGGGATGTCATGAATATTTTTAATATAGTGTGTGGGGGAAGGAGGTTCCATTTAATTGCTTCTTATGGAACAGGAGATAATATTCAGTAGATTTTTTTCTTTACTTTTCAAAGTATGGAGGTGGGTGTAGATCCTCCATGGAGCTGATATGGTAGGAATCACTGTGATATTGGGAACTATAAACTTCTAAGGCTCTGTTTGAAGAAAGCTATTCTTAGAGGGTGGGTGCTTCATCAAAACCTTGTTTGTAACTAATTGTTTGGCTGTGTAGGTTGGCAGTATAAGTAAGTACAGCACTGAACTGATATCTTTGGGAAGAGGGATATTTACATGGACATAGTGCAAAGATATTTGTCCTTTCCCACTTGGAAAATGAATGGACTTTGAAACTTAAAGGTCATTGCATAAACTTGTCTGGTAGTTCAAAGCTATTGCTAATATTTAAAACAATGCCTTGAAGGATGTGCAGAAAAGAATTTTTGTTGTATGTGCCCAACTGCATATTTGTGTATGCACCCTGTTTCTAGTATTGCAGACTGTTATATTGAATATGTCATAATGCCCTACGTAGACTTCTGTGCCAATTGTCACTGTTCCCTGGTGGCATAAATGCATATATTTAAGTATATTTAACTTCTGAAATTTATCCCATTAATTTCTTTATTTTTATTTATTTACATTGGATCTGAATGTGTATATAAATAATTATCCTTTTAATTATGGCAGCTTTGTAAGGCACTACGTATTAAACAGTTGTTCAGTCAAAAGGCAAGGGAGACATTCTGGGTTTACATTGTATGTAGAGCCTTCTGGCCCTGAGTATTAAATTCCAGTATAATGAGGACCTTGTGCTTGCTGTATACTAGACGGGGATTCAGCTTATACTGCCAAAGATCTGGCACCGATGAAAGAACAGCAACTGCCAAAAATTACTCGATATTGTGTAAGCCCTTGTGCTATACAGTCTGATAGTTGAAAGGGTTCATGTGCAAAAGCAGAATCTGCAAATGAAATGTATACAGTAAAGCAACATTTGTAATAACCATCTGTTATGTATCCCCTCCTCTTCTTTTATGCACGCACACATATACACACAAATTGCATAGCTATAAAACACTATGTGGCTATATTAGCGCTTTGGGATAAATAATATGGTGAAAAAATTTAGTATTTCCCTACACAATCTTTTTGTCTGTGGAGAGGAAGAAAAGTTATTTGAGCCTCAAGGAAGTGGAAGCTGAGATTAAGCCCTGCAAAAATGATAAATTTACAGTGGAACACCTCTGTTAAATTTTTTTAAGTTTGCAAAGAGGACCTCAAAGTTTTGAGAGCAAAAGTAGGTTTGGGGAAGCCAGGAGAAAGGAGTGGTTTAAATTTTAGAATACAATCAATTTCCTTTCTAGAATAAGAGTAATGAAAGAGCTTTGGCAAATTACACCAAAGATCATCCAAATATTTTTGAACCGGTGAAAAATTTCCATTAATTTTTAAGCCAAAAAATATTGAAAACTTCTCCTATGTAACTCCTGCTGTCTTAAGTGGTTCTAATTAGCTGCTCTTAGAGAAGTACTTGACAAAATTAGTACTTGTGTACCCTGCTTATTTATCCAACCTTTCTCCAGAAACTGAGGCATAGATCATTTTAAAGTAGCTGTATAATATTATGATTTTAACCTCTTTGCAGTGTACACTATGAGATCCTGGAATTTTTTGAACACAGAAGCACAATCTTGATTTATTCTGTATTTACATTTCAACATAGTTAGCCTGATTACAGGAAAGCCTAAAAAAAAAAAAAAAAAAAAAAAGATGGCCTTTTAAAATTAAGTTTAAATAATTCTTTCACCCTGACAGTTCTTCTGTCCTTGGAGCATCTCAAAGAGGATGAGATAGAGGGTGACAGTATTGAAGGAAATTAAACAGATGAAGACTATTTGTAGACAAATTGCAGACATACTAATCTTGGTAATTTACATTAAAGCCTAACACTTATCCAGACCTCTTTCATGTCAAAAAGAAACAAAAGAGAAAATTTCTAATTTCTCTAGTGCACTTCAGTTTAAATTATGTTCTGCTACATCCACTGAGGAATCATATTAATGTATGTATATTTGTAATTGCAATCCTGAAGTCAATTTTGGATATATATATATATATATTTTATTATTTTTTTCTGGTGATATTAGATCATTGTTTTAGTGTGTTTGCTTCCTCTTCTTCCCATTCTCTGCCAATTGCTTTCTTTTTCCCAAATGTTACCAATATGATAATCACCATCATTATACAAATTATGCAGAAGGACTCTGTGCTTGTATAATCTTATTCCTACCATACTCTGTCACATTAGAGGAAAATGATATAGTCAAAACAACTTTGACTCATTGTTGTCTGATAAGTACATACAATCTAAACTAATTCTTGTAAGCCATGCTGGTGACAAGAATTTTCATGTCATTTGTATAGAATGTATCTCACCTAACTTTGGCTATCCAAAATTAAATATCTTGTCATATTTCATCATCTGGACTCCGTGTAAAATGAACAGTCTAGCACCTACAGAATATGGTTCTTCTCAGTGATTCTGGATATCTGCATTAGGTTGAGATTTACCAGCCACACGATCTGAAAGTCCTGGATTCACAGGAAGCCCAAACACAGATGTTTCAGCCATTTCAAACTTAGACATCTAGTCGAAGTTAGGAAAGATGAAATCTCACACTTAGAATTACGGGTTGGTGAAGGTGGTGGAAAAACAAGTTTCCCAGCCTGATCTTCTTTCTTGGAGCCACAATGGCACACATTTTGTGTGATTTTAAAGGTCTAATCCAAGCTCTTGGTGTTGCATACATAAGAATGAATGAATTAGCATTTGGTCTACCAGCCTACTCACACCAACAAGGGTTCATTTTGTTAGGATCCAGACACGGCAGTTGGGTGAACTTTGAGAGATCTGGGGAGATCTGGAGAGATCTCCCTAGGGGACCCCCCAGGGCTGCGACACAGGACATTCTTTTAATGTAATCAGTGTGCAAACTGTGTAGCACAGGTTGCTAAAAAGAAAAGTTAGGCATCCCCATTGAGTGACTGCATATTTTTCATGTGTTTCTATTTACTAAGGACAGCAGATGTACATTTTTAGCCTTTAGTAAATGCAGAAAAATTATATACTACCTGACTGATCCATTAAGATAGTTTCTTCAATACCAAACAAAAGTCAAACCAAGATAAATGTTTCCCACTTACTTATGGAGGTAGAACAGAGCTGCAGTAAAATTTTTGGCATTGGTAATTCCCAGACACTTATCATACAGTGTCTAAGGAAAAAATATTTGTCATTTTCTTTTAATGAACATTCTGAGTTTTTGCTAGCTACCGGTAGAATTATTTTAACAGGCTGTTGGAACAGAGGGGGAAAAATGGACTGCACTTCTGTAGGAAGTCATTAATTGTTCAGACCACATCTTTCTGTAGATTTCTATAGGTAATATGAAACTATTTTCAAGCAGTGACTTGGAATAAGTACCACTGTGAAGAAAAGAACTGTTTTACACAATTTCCTACATCGTCTGAAGTACAGATATAGCATTTTAGAAGAATGACAAATGAATAAACATATATTTGAATCACTATGAATTGGTGAAGTGGATTAACATTAAGTAAATTTGAAATGAAGACTAACAAATATAAACCTCCTTAAAGCCAGAACAGAAATGTAATGTAGCCATTCTCAAATAAGTCTGAGGATTAAATGATGAAATATTTGTCAGAAGCTAATGAGCCATCATCACAAGCAATAGGGTATTAAAATGGAAAAAGGGAGTTGCTATGAAACACATTTTTTCTGATTAATTTTTAGATTTTTCTAAGCACATTTTTTCCCACATGCCTATGAATTCCAAATTGCAGCTTTCTTGCCAATTTGGAGTTGAAACTAATGGCTTGTGACCGTATAATGAGTTGTAATATTTAACTTGGATTCTGTGATCCCAAATGTACTTGAAAGTTTTGATATTTTTGTTCTACATGTGGCAGTGCAGGGAAAATGTCTTCCTAGTCATCTGGAGTTACACAAACATTCATTATTACGAGATACAAAATTTATACCTTCATCCTTTCTCTTCTCCTACCCTAGCAATGAGAAGACAGAGACTGTATTCACAGACTTCTCACAAGCACTGTGGTTTCAGTTCTCAGCAGGTGAATGAAACATCTTAAAACTTCCCCACAAAGGCAATGTGAAGTGGTTGTTGGAAAAGGTGACTCAAGTGACCTGCCTGTTTCAGCTTATATCTTACCATGACATGTTGGCTGAAGTCACTTAGGAACAGCTTTTCAAAGTCCACCAGCCTTGATTTCTCTCTCCTGCTGCTGAGGTCAATGAGAGAGTTGGTGTTCTCTTGGTTCTCACTCATAAATATCGATGTGAAAACTCTCATGAACTTCAGCAGAAGTGAGGACAGCAATGTTAGACGCTTTTGAAAATCTCATCTGCTGTGCTGCTGTTTAATGCTCCATAAAAAGGAGCAATGACTGTACTGAATTATGTGCAATGAAGGTTCAAGTACTGGTATTTGAAAGAGCATTGAATTAGTTGAGATAGGTAATAGGTAAGTACCAATTATTATTAAAATTTCATCCCCTGTAAAAACAGATGTGATTTTTTTTCTCAACTGGCAGGTGTAAAGCATACGTGCAGTGGCCTTGTTTGGATATAATTGTTTTTCATTTGAAGAGAAGTCAGAAGACAATGGGTAAATAATTGCTACAATAATTTTGAACCACAAACTTCCTTCTATCGAAGTTATCTATGTCATTCCCTTATTTTGAAATAAGTTCCTAATAACAGGTCATAGCATCTAAAAATGATTATTATCAGAAAATCAACTTTCAGATTGTTGCACTGCAAAAGAATAACCTTTCTACCACGTTTTTTTTGCCTATGGTTGGAAACCGTTTTCAGTAGTGTCCTTGATACAGAACACAGCTAGCAGCTAGCACAGTTGTTGCATTGTGAAAAGGCAGACTATTTCTTTGCCTGATTTTTTATCACTTCAAGACAGTTTTTCTTGTCTTTGTTAGTTCCTAAAACCTGGCAGTCTCACCCTTGGAATGTTGTATTCTCTAAAGAAGTCATTCTCCTCTCAGGCTAAGTGATCTCACACCTCTTACATCCACCATCATGTCATCGTGGTTACACCAAACCTCTCTGAATCTGTAGTGCTTAAAAAATCTGAGATCTGTCTTTCTACACCCAACTGAAGTTCATTCTCTCTAGGCCTCCAGGCATGGTTACTGTCCTAGATACTTAGTTTTAATGCTTCTAACTCCTAAAACACTAGTTTGTGTGCAGCCTAAGAACTGAAAATACTCTTGTTGGGCTAAAGATTCATAGTCTTAGTGTAAAACTGCTGCTTATGGAATATTTGGTCTTGTTTACAGTATCAACAAACACATCAGTGCTTGGATTACTATATATCTAAAATGTTCCCTTTAAGATGTAGTCAAAAAAACAGTGCTAGACTGTACTGTGATATAATGTGGGAAAATCTCAGCCACACGTGGTAGTGCTGAAGAC